>NC_045428.1:564824020-566054645 GCF_902635505.1 Sarcophilus harrisii | reverse complement strand
CCAGATCTAGGGAAGTGTCCATCCATCATGCAGTGAGTGAGGCAGGGTAGGGTGCTGGCATTTGGGAGGTTGACTTCAGTGAGCTCCTTAACTGGAATACTGTCAAATCATGGTTTTCTATCATTCTTTATGATTCAGCATGAAGGATCAATGAGAGAGATGGAGAGACGGCCGGACAGGGGGAGACGGGGAGACGGCCGGACAGGGGGAGACGGGGAGACGGCCGGACAGGGGGAGACGGGGAGACGGCCGGACAGGGGGAGACGGGGAGACGGCCGGACAGGGGGAGACGGGGAGACGGCCGGACAGGGGGAGACGGCCAGACAGAGGGAGACGGGGAGACACACACAGAATGTGTGTGAGCTGTGCATGTGTGTATAGAAGTAGTAATTACTGGGGAATTAGGAAAGAGCTCAGGCAGGAGGCAGTGATAAAGCTGAGCCTTGAATGAAGGTAGGGATTCCAAAAGGTAGTGTAAGAAGAAAGAAGCACTCCAAGAATAGGAAATAATTTATGGAAAAATTCAGTAGTAGGGGAAAAGATGTCACATGAGGGCATCAGCAAATAAATCATCCAGTCAATAAAACAGAGAGTGCCATGTGAAACAAGTCTGGGGAAAGAATTTGTAATCTGATTGTAAGGGGCTTTAACTGCTGAAAAGAGTTTTTATGTCATAGAGGAGGGGACCCCTGAAACATCTTGAACTGATTAGAGCTGTTCTTTAGGAATAATTATCAATTTGGAAACTCAGAAGAATGGATTAGAGAAGGATAAGACTGGACCTATAATAACAGAGACTTATTATTGTAGGAAAGTAATAAGAAGTATTATTATTTAAACTAATTGATTTTCATTTGGGAGCCATTGCTTGATATTCCAGATTTTGAAGGACATTCAACCATTGCTGCTGGATAAGTTATTGGTCAGAGTTAATCTCTTGGAAGCCAAAGTAGTATGGACAGTTGATAAGGACAATTACCACAAAGTATAGATCTTCCAAGGAAGCTGCTTCATTTATACATCTATTGACACCAGAAGGCAATGCCTTATGTGATGTCTATATTGATATTTTTCTTCCTCTACTCCCATCTCCAGTCAAAAGTTTTTACTTAATTTTATTATTTCACTGGCATTTTCTTTTCTCTGATTAGCCCCCATCCCCACATCAACCCAATTCTAGAGAATACCAGAATATAGAACTTTGGCAAACATAATTTGTTTTCAATTATTTTCTGTGTAAAGTTGACCTGCCATTATTAGAACTGTTGAGCACTGGTAACATGGAAACTTATCTACCTAAGCTGATGATTTTCTAAAGGAAAAACATAAGATAGCAGGGATTTTAGTTTATCGGATCTGACATCCTTCCCCATGTTTATTAGATGAAGAAATGGGTTAAGGTCATCCTTAGAAGGAGCAGAGACAGAATTGACTCTAAATTCTCTGAAACCAAAATCAGCATCCAGGCTTGGTGTAAAATAACTAAAGGCATCTTTGGATAGAGTATAGGGGGAATGCGATCTCTCCTCTGTTCCTTCCACTTCTAGTTATTTTTTCCTAAACTCCAAGTGGTTCTTTATTGCCAACAGTATACATTCTTCTCTTTTATTTGTCATCTTTCAAAGCTCCAGGTTGTATCCATTCTATCCTCCTCAGAGACATTCTCTTCTTCCCCAATTGGCTCCAGCTTCATCCTCCTGATGGAATCATCTTCTGTGGTCATTGACATTGGCAGTGCCTGTTGCAAAGTTGGTTTGGCTTGGAAAAACTACCCTACTTTTGCAATCCCTACAGTTGTTGGATATGAGCCCTACTGTGAGAACCTGAAAGGATTCCCTTCCAAGATAAGGAAAGTCATAGGCCTGGAAAACATGCATATACTCAAGGACCTGCCTATTATAGAATTTCCCGTTAATCGAGGCCAAATCCTGAACTGGGATGCTATGGAAGCTATTTGGCGACATACTTTTGATAGCCTTCAAATCAATCCCAAGAACCACCCAGTGATTGTCACAGACTTGCCATGGAAAGAGAGAAGTTACCAGCAGAAGGTTCTGGAGGTAAGAGTTTGCTGTGAACCCTACCTTTTAACAATTAGGAAAAATCAAGGAAACAAAGTCTGATAGCACAGAGCACATTCCACATCTCTCCTCCCTCATTGTGAGAGGAGGTAGGTAGATGCCTTATGGCTGTGAGTCTGAGATTGCTCTTTTGACTCATTAATCTAAGGCCCTTATAGGGTCATAGTTTCCAAACGTGAAGAGTCTGTTCCACTTGCAGCCCTAAGGATGCTATCATAGAGACAACCAGATCCTGACTTCAGGGAGCTTATGATGTAAAGGGGAAAAAAGATCTGTACTCGAATAGCTATGATGCAAGGAAGATTGAACACTGCAAAGGAAGATCTAGGAAAAGAGCCACAAGGGAATTGAGGGAGAAAGCATCCTGTGAGGGGGAGTGAAGGGAGGAGAGAGAGAAGTCAAGACAGAGATTCTTGGGAGAGAGTGAATGGTATGGAATTTGGGCTTGGAGGAAGGGAGGGATGACAAAGGATGCCATCTTGAGTGATGGGAAGGATCATTTCTCCCTTCTGATTTTGCTTCCTCCTCTGAACAACTGAGGAAACTGAACTAATTGAGCTCTTCCTCATTCCTTCTCTTTTCACATTTTCTGGTTCCCTGAATACGAGAAGTATCTGAGATTTTTATCAGTGCTCCATTTTCAATGGTTGGAACTCCAGGGGGCCTTCAATCCACTTCCTAGGAGTTAAGTGACTTGTCTGAGGTTAGGCAGTTAGTCAGGATCTATAGGCAGAGGACAAGATTCTTATCCATGTAACCTGAAGCAAATTGTTCAACTTTTCTAACCTTCAGTTTCCTTATCTGTAAAAGGAAGGGGTGGGACTAGATGGTTTTTAAAATGTCCCCCCGCCCTGAGAAATCTTGATTCTATTAACCTATAGCAATTAGAATAAAGAAAATGCTTTGCAAACAAGAAGCCTGTGAGGTAGATGGAACTAGGGTTTAATCCCCATTTTAAAGATGAAAAACTTTTGCCCCAGATGTCAAAGTTAATAAAGTGGTACAGCTTGGGCTTGAATATAAATTCTTTCAAACTAGTCCAGGTTACTTTAATTTAATCCAGCAAGCATGAATTAAGCACCTACTGTGTGCTAGACACTGTGCTATGTGTTAGGGACATAGTAACAGAAGCGAGTCTCTGCCCACAAAAGTGAGTCTCTGCCCTTGAGGAGCTTACACCCTCCTGGTCTCTCTCTTTCTGCATGTGCACACACAGGTATGTATGTATGTGTATATGCAAATGTCTATACACATGTATGTGTGTAGATAAACACTATATATGTGTACATATATGTGTGTAAATGTAGATACACATTCAGCAATATTCATATTTAACAATATATATTTATATCCAATACTCAACAATATTTATACAAACACACCCACACCCATATATAGTGAAAATATCCCTAGAATGATTACAAGTAATTTCTTGTTAGTGTGGGGGGAGCAGGGCTGGAACAAGGACTGGGAAGTAGAATGATGGGTAATGGTCTCATTAAGGGGGAGCACTTGATCTGAGCCTGTTCCTAGCGGAGAGAAGAGAATTCAGGCTTGGGGGAAGGAGAGAACCTTTGTGATACATGGAGGCTGGAGATAAAATGAAAGCCATGTACAGGGAACATTAAATGGGCTACTTAGACCAAAGCATGAAATGAGTAAGGGGTAGGAAAGGTACATCATGAAATCATTCTAGAAGACAGGTTGGAGCTACTCTATAAGTAATCCCCCCACTTTGACCCCAAATCATCTGTGGTGGGACCTTGTCTTTTGTCAGAGCCCTTAGACCCTATCTTACAGCTCAATCCTTTCTGGAAAGACCCATGGTGTTTTGTTTTTTTTTTTCTCTCTCCCCTTCCTATTCTCTTCCCTAGGTCATGATGGAGACTTTCAACGTTCCATCCCTGCACATTGGCAATCAGGCAGAACTTGCTATATTAGGTGCCGGATTCTTGACTGGAATGGTACTAGACTGTGGGGCTGGTCTTACCCACGTTGCACCCATCTTGGGAGGCCACGTCATCCCTAAATGCATGCTAATCTGTGAGATCGGTGGGCTGGATATCAGTGCCCTGCTATATAAACACCTGTTCAGGAAGGATATGAGAGTGGATGACTTGCTCCAGAGAATAACAATGGAAGAGCTCAAAGAGAAGTTATGTTACGTGAGCAAAAGCCCTGATCAGGAGTCTCCTAGTGACTTGCCCTCTACTCAAGGGAGGGTTTCGGTGCTTCCTGATGGGGAGATTATCTCCTTTACTGAAAAACACTGTACCTTCCCTGACATGCTCTTCAACCCCTCCCAGTTTGGAGGCACTGGAGTAAAACTAGCGCTTGAGGTGCTCAAATCAGCCATGTTGTGTCCCAACCTGACCAAACACTACATATTTTCTCGGGTGGTTCTCTCTGGGGGCAGCACACTCTTTCCTGGCTTTCCAGAACGTCTTGTCTCAGAGTTAAATGCCATGAAACCGTCACTGTTCTCAACTGAGGTTGTGTGCAGGCCAAATAGGGTCTACCTACCCTGGGTAGGAGGTGCCATATTGTCTCACCTGTCGACTTTCAGTTCCCGCTGCATAACCAGAAACGAATACTATGAGGCACAAGATGCACTATTGACTTAGAGAAGTTTTCTTCAGAGATTTTCCCAAAGGAGTGAATTGGTGAATACTGACTGCCTGAGGGCGGAAGATGCATGTTCTTGAGAAAAGTGCCTTTTTATAGGGTTATATAACTTTACTTTGTTTGGGAGTTCTACCTTTTTTTAAATTTTTGTTCCTCGCTATAGCTGTGGCTTGGGATTTTGGCTTCCCATCAGGCCTGAATTAGGAATTCTAGAAAAGGTCTTTCTCGGGGGACTTTTGGAGAAGCAGCATTGAAATCCAAAATAGTTCTGAAAGCTTCGAGTTTGCTTTCCCCTGATAGTTCACTTCCTCTCTGGAAATACTATGTAAGAGACAGGGTAAAAGAGTGTCCATGTCACACCAATGCAGAGGAGGGGAAGGGTGTACAATTCTTGTCCCCAATCAAGATGGGTCTGCTAATTTTTTTTGTAATTGAGGGAGTATGGAGAGAAAATGAATATACTATCACCTAGAAGATAAAATTGGAGAATTTGTATCTCTTCCTGAGACTTGGGCAATGTATCTTCCTTATTCTCTCTTTTTTTTCCTGAATCCCCTCAGAGAATAGATTTGTTGGTTCTTAGCCATCCTCAGCCAAAACTAGCCCTTTTCAAAGATGTTTTTCAGTCCCTTAGCCTGACAAATTGTGGTTGACCTGAAGTAATAGGAAAGGGCACCTTCTCTTTCTGCTCTCTCTCGCTCTTTCTTCTCTCTTTTCTCTTTCTGCTCTCCTCTCTCTCTTTTCTCCTCTCTTTCTCTCTCGTATTGGAGGGATGGAGAGGAACATTAGTATGTTTATAACCAAAGGACTAGCTACAGTGGATGTCTTGTGTTGCTTAGGGGATTCTGAGGGTTCTGTGGCCTATGCTGTGGGGATATCATGTACACAACAATCCTTGTCCAGTTTTCAAGGGAGATCTGTTCATCTTTGAAATGCCTTGTTTTAACTGGATATGGAAACCCAGTAAAAATGGAAGCATTGTGATGATGGCTCAAGTAGTGATAGGGGAAGGTAGGGAAAAGGCACAAAATGCAGGATTACCTAAGAGAAGAGGGAGTCTATGATGGTGATAGGAGCAGGGAGGGATGCCAGTCTGGTGGACTTTCCTGCCTGCTTTTTCTTCTTCATCTGAAATTTCAAGACTTCTGGATCCTCCTCTATGAATGGAGGCTAAAAGGACAATACCTTCTCCCCCAAAATATTAATGGGCTCAGGAGCAATCCTGTCTTTTCCAGATGATATCTGAGAGACTGCTTAGTGCTAGGCACCATATGTTACACAGGAAGCTGCCCATTTCAGATTATATCCAGAGGAAGATAACCTGGAGAACACTAGTAACTGTCACTCATCTGATGCAATAAAGAAATGTAAAGAAAGCACTTTGCTTGCTCATTTGAGCTCCCTGTCAACCTTGTGAGGGTAGTAATAGAAGTGATCTTATCACATTTTTATAAATGGAGAAACAGATTCTAGGAAGTATTCCATCATGGTATACATAGTGACAAGCCCTCAGTACATCTACAAGTCCCATGATTTTATGGGAGACTAAGCTTCCTCCCTCAAGTCTGGAAAACCAGGATTATTTTCTTACTTTTAATCCCCTGTGTCTCTAATTCTATGCTTTCTTTGTTTTCTGGAATTCATAGTCACCAATGCCATGAATGATTGTAGTATTCATTAAGTTTTTGCCATATATAATGCACTGTGGCAAGTGTTAGGGTTGCAAATAGAATAGTAAAGTAGATTCTCCAGGAGGAACTGGGAATGAGTAGGCTAGAGAAGAGGAAAAACTTAGGAAGGAGCCGTTTGATGCAATTGCATATAATAGAGGGATTGGGTTTTTTTTTCCTGGACTCCATGGTGTAAAAACAGGAAATGGAGATGTATAATATATTATAACAAAAAAGATTTCTTAAAGTTAGTTCTGTCCTATAGTAGAAATACCTTCTTTATCACTAGGGAACTCCTCCAATTCAACAGATTACAGGAAAAATCAGTAAAAGTATTAGGGTTTGGGAAATTGCCTTGCCTGTCCTATTCCTCCCTTCCATTTTCATTCTGATGTTTTCCTAGACTCCAAGTTATTCCTGATTCCTTAGATTTTCTGTTTGTCACTCTTCGTAGCTCCAGATCACACTCATTCTACCTGCCCCCCAAGACGTCATCCTCTTACCTTATTGACTGCACGTCCATTCTCCTGATGGAAAAGCCTTGCCTGGTTGTGGACATTGGCAGTGCCTATTGTAAAGCTGGTTGGGCTGGAGGAAACTGTCCCTCACTAAGAGTCCCCTCAGTTGTTGGATATGTACCCTTCTCAGAAGACACAAGACCAAGATCTCTGCAGGTGAAACCAGTAATAGGCTTCAGAAACTTGCCAATTATTAAAGATCTGCCTACAGAATTTATCATCAGCCGGGGTGCCATCACAAACTGGAATGCCATGGAGTTTATGTGGCGCTATATTTTTGATGAGCTTAATAATAAACCTAATGACCATCCTATCCTGATAACAGGACTCCTACAGAAGGATGAGCAGAGCCGTCAGAAGATCACAGAGGTAAGAAAATGTCTTCCCCCCAAATGATTTCCCCTTTTCTTCTTCTTTTCTTGCATTACTGTGCTTTAGCCATGAAGCTAAAAATATCAACATCTTACCAATGTTATGATTAGCACTCTAGTCAGCAGTGACCTTCAAAGGAAAGCAGTAAAGGGACACTTTCCTCCACCCTTCTACCCAGGGACAACTGCCCTTGGACTGCTGAGTGCAGGGGCCAAGAAAGCAAAATCATTGAGGAAAGAGATGAGGAGTCAGAATGAAGATAAATGGAAAAGGAGAAGATACTGTGGGTTTGGGGTAGGGACCAGGAACAAATCGGTTCAGCAAACTTTTGTTGTGTTTTGTTTTGAATCTTTCCTTTTAAAAATGAAAAACATTTAAGTAAAACCAACTGACCCAGTAACAATATCTAATAACACATATAATATAATATTCCACATCTCTAGTTCCTCATCTTGTCTAAAAGGAAGCAGATAGGTTCCCTTATTATAAGCCTATGTGTGAGGTTGTTCACTTGATCATCAGAGTCCAATGATTCTTTCCGTTGTCATTTCCATTCTTTAGCAAACTTGAAAATTCTGTCTCTGTTCAGCCCTGCAGATAGGGAAAACTGAAAACACCAGAAAATTTTAGGACCTGACTACAATTGTTGGTATTTACTTTAAATAAGAATTCTCATATTTGCAGGCAATGTGGTAAGGCAGAAAAAAAATACTAGGTTTGTAATCTAAAAGCCTAGGTTCTAAACTTCACTTGTCACTTAATATCTAGGTGACTTTAGACAAGTTCACTTTTTTGAGCCTTGATCTACTCATGTATATAATATGAAGGGACTGGATTAAATGGAATCTTAAACGCCTCTTAGTTCTGATCATATCACTCCAGAATCCTATAGCCTATTTAAGTGATTCAGTCCATCAACAAACATTTATGAAGTATTTACCCTATGATAAATTCTGGGTTAAGGACTGCAGATACAAAGAAAGGCAAAAAAATATTCCCCATTCTCGAGGAGCATACATTCTTTGGGGGAGATAAAAATTTCAATATCTGAATGTCAATATCTGACAACATAAAATATATAAGCAGATTATATTGTGATAACCTGAAAGAGGAAGACCTTGGGAAGTTAAAAAGACTGTTTTTTTAAATAGCTTTTTATCTTTCCAAATACATAGAAAAACAGTTTTAAACATTCACCTTTGCAAAACTTTGTGTTCCAAATTTTTCTCCCTCCCAATTCAGCAAGCAATTCGATACAGCTTAAACATGTGCAATTTTTCTAAATGTACATCCATATTTGTCATGCTGTGCAAGAAAAATCAGATCAAAAGGGGGAAAAAACAAGCAAATAACAAAAGATGAAAACACTATGCTTTGATCCACATTCAGAATCCATAGTTTTCTCTCTGGATGCCAATGGCCCTTTCCATCACAAGTTTATTGAAATTGCCTTGAATCACCTCATTGTTGAAAAGAGCCAAGTCCATTGCTGCTGATCATCACATAATTTTGTTGTTGCTGTGTACATTGTCTCTTAATTCTGCTTACTTCACTTAGCATCAGTTTATGTAAATCTTCCAGGTTTTCTGAAATCAGTTTATTCATCATTTCTTATATAACAATAATATTCCATAACATTTATATACCATGACTCATTTAGCCATTTCCCAACTGATAGGCTCCAACTCAGTTCCCAGTTTCTAGCCACTACAAAAGGGGCTGCTATAAACATTTTTGCACATGTGGGTCCTTTTCCAATTTTAATGATATCTTTGGAATACAGAACAATAGTGATGCTGCTGGATCAAAGGGTATGCACAATTTTATAGCTCTTTGGGCATAGTTCCAAATTGATCTCCAGCATGGTTGGATCAGTTCACAACTCCATCAACAATGCATTAGTGTTTCTGGGATTGTTTTGAAGACTGGAGAAGCTGAATCAGAACTAAGAAAGGGGGAGAGCAATTCAGCCTTGGAGAGGATAATCAGAGCAAATATCGAAAGATGATGAATTTGTGTGAGGAACAGTAAAAAAGTCAGTGGTATTAAATTACAAAGTATATAGAAGGGAACAAGTATAATGCTAGAAAGGTAGGCAGAACCAAGTTTGTGAAGGGCTTCAAATGCCTAAGAATTGATTTTTTTATTTTACCCATGAGATAACGGGGAATGGCTAGAGTTTATTGAAGAAAAGAGTGATATGGCAGGACTTGTACTTTAGAAAGATAATTCTAGTATCTGAGTGGTGGGAGATACTTGAGATAGGTAGACCAATCAGAAGGCCATTGCCTTAGTCCAGACATCAGGAAATGAAGGTCTAGGATAGTGGTCTTGTGATGGTGACAGTGTCGGGGAGAAAAGGGGACATATACAAGGTTATAAAATGGGAATGGCAAGATTTGGCAACAGAATACTTAATGGAGGAGATGGGAAGGAGTTGAGAATAGACATAGAGGCTGTGAGTCTGGGGGACTGGGATGTTCAAATGTCCAAAAGGCAGTTGGTGATGAAAGACTGGAGTTCAGGAGAGAGGTTAAGACTGGATATGTAAAACTAGTAATTATCTCCACCGAGATGACAATAAAAGAGGCAATCAATCACTGAGAAGAGATAGTATAGATTTAAAAGAAGAAGCGGAAAAGGAAGAGAAGGGCTCGGGGAAGAACAGTGCTTAAAAGCCTACAGAAGTCTGAGTATTCAGAATGAAGCAGTGTCAACAGTGTCAAAGGTGATCCTAGAGGTCAACTTAGATCAGGTGAAGAAAAATCCTTTAGATTAGGCATTTAAGAGATAATTTTTAACTTAAATAGAGTCACTTCAGTTGAATGATAAGCCAGACTATAGAAGGTTCAGAAGAGAAGGAACTGGAGTTGTCACTTGCATATAATGTTCTCAAGGATTTTAGCCATGAAGGAAAGGAGTTATATAGGAATATAACAATGGGAACAGTGGGGCCAGGCTTTTTGTTTTAGTTTTAAAAGTGGGGAGCAATGAGCATATTTGCAGGCATCTGGGGAGGAGTCTACAGGAATAAAATGAAAATGAAATTGGTGGTGGGGGAACAACTGGTGAAACAAATTTTGTTTGTTCCATGGGCACATGAGAGGTACTGACTTGGAAGGGTGAAGGATCACAGGATTGAAGGAAGAGGCAGTGTATTATGACATCTGAAAGATATGAGGCAAGAGGAGGAGAGAAAGGGAGCTCTTGGCAAATGATTTCAGTTTTTTAGAGGGACACGAGTTGACATCCTTGGCTAAAAAGGTGGGAGACTAGAGAAAAGACAAAAAGGCTTGGAACAACAACTTTGTAGAGTGAAATAGTGAATTGATTAGGGAACAATAGAATATTTACTTTCATAGAATGAGGTCTTAGTGGAGATCAGATAATTTGTTGTTGGCATAGTCATGTGATATTTTAACATTCTCCACCCTTGTAGAGCAGCATATGAGTAGGAGTTAAGGTGAGGAAAGTGCTTTGCAAACAACATGTCCATGAGGTAGGCTGAATTAAAGTTGATCCTCTATTTTAAAGATTAAGAAGCTGAAACTGAGAGAAGACAACCTGTCTCAAGTGATATAGTAAACAAGGACAGCTTTAGATTTGAATATAGGTTCTTCTGATTCCATTCTAGTGTTCTAAAGTTCAACAAGAATGGTTTAAGTACCTACGGTATGTCAGGCACTGTGCCAGGTGATGGGGATACAGTAATAGAAGTTGGATGGTACCTACCTTTAAGAAACTTACATCCTTTGATTTTAGAGAGGCCTGGAGAGACTTATATGAACTGATGCTGAGTGAAATGAGCAGAACCAGGAGATCATTATTCATGGCAACATCAATATTATAGGACAATCAATTGTGTTGAAAATGATTCTTTCCAACAATGAGATGATTGAAGCCAGTTCCAATGATCTTGTGATGAAGAGAGCCATCTATATCCAGAGACAGGACTGTGGGAACCGAGGGTGGACCACAACATAGCTTTTTCATTCTTTTTGTTGTTTTTCGCTAGCATTTTGTTTTCTTACTCATTTTTTTTCCTTTTTGATATGATTTTTCTTGTGTAGGAAGAGAGTTGTATAAATATGTTTACACATATTCAATTTAACATGTATTTTAACATGTATAACATATATTGGATTGCTTGCCATCTAGGGGACGGAGTGGGGGGAAGGAGGAGAAAATCTGAAACCTAAAGCTATGCAAGAGTCAATGTTGTCAAATTATTTATGCATATATTTTGAAACTAAAAAGTTTTATTAAAAAAAGAAACATCCTATTAGGTTGAAAATAATATGTATGTAGAAACAAAGAAACTAATATATACAGAATGATTAATAAATAATTTCTTGGTAAGAAGTTGGGAGCAGGGCCAGAGTAAAGGCTGAGAACTAGAAGAATGGGCATTGGTTTATTGTTATGGGGTAGCGCTTGAACTGAGCCTCTAAGCAAGAAGGGAGAGGAGAAAAGGATCCAGGTTTGTGGGGTGGTCAGGGGAGAGAAGGAAGGAAGGAAACCTATTTGATGCAAGGAGACAGGAGATGGAATAAAAGCCATGTATAATGAACATTAAACAATCCACATTGACCAGAACACAGACTAAGTAAAAATTGGGAAGGCTGTGTCATGAAATCATGCATTGGAGCTACTCAACAGGTAATTCTCCCTCCCCAAGTCATCTGTGGCCCTTGGACTTTTTTCTATGGCACAATCTTTAGTCATAGATTTAATAATTCCTAGAAAAACCCACAATATTTTTTTCCCTCCCCCTTCCTATTCTCTTCCCTAGGTCATGATGGAGACCTTCAACGTTCCATCTCTGCACATTGGCAATCAGGCGGAACTTGCTTTGTTTGGTGCCGGACTCTTGACTGGAATGGTATTAAACTGTGGGGCTAGCCTTACCCACATTGCACCAATCTTTGGAGGCCAAGTGATATCTAACTCCACACTAGTTTGTGAGCTTGGTGGGCTAGATGTCAGTTCATTATTATACAAGTCTTTGATCAACAAAGATGCAGAAATGAAACACTTTGTCCAGAGGGAAGCGATGGAGGACCTCAAAGAGAAGTTTTGTTACGTGAGCAAAATCCCTGATCAGCCGGAATCTTCCAGCAACATGAACTCCACGCAAGTGAGGGTCTCTGTCCTTCCTGATGGGAACGTTGTCTCTCTTACTGAAAAACATCTGACTTATCCCGATGTCCTCTTCAAGCCTTCCCAATTTGACTTGCCAGGAGAAGAATTAAGTGATAGAATTCTTAAATCAGCCTTATCAAGCGGTTGGAATTTCAAATCCATCTTTTCTAATGTGGTTCTTTCTGGGGGCAGCACTCTTTTTGATGGCTTCCCAGAGCGCCTTATCAGGGATTTGCGTAGAACTAGACGTGGCTTCTGGTCAAGTGATGTGATATCTTGGCCGAATCGGATTGACCTCCCCTGGATAGGGGGTTCCATATTGTCTTGCCTGTCAACCTACAAATCCTACTGTATAACCAGAGAAAAATACAACCAAGAAGGATCAGATGTAATCCAATAGGGGGCCGCCTTCACCAAGATTTCCCCAAGTGGGACCATTTGAGGCATATGACTGCTGTAGACAACACTTGGTTCCTGAGGGAAGCCTCATCTTCTAGGATTATAACTTTTGACTCTTGGATTGACTCTAGGGTTCCATCCCTGAAGTTTTCTTTTTATTCTCCTGCCCCTGCTGTCTCTAGTTATGGTCTGAAATTCTGGCTGATAATGGGACTTGATTTAGAAATTTAGGAAGAGATGTATCTCAAGTGTTGGTTGGGAAGGCAGGATTGAAATCCAACAGTTGTGAGATTTCAATGTTTAGTCCGCATCATATCTGAAAAATTCACTCTGAAGTTCTCTGAAGAAGATAGGGTGGGAGAAATCCCATGGTCCACCACAAATGGATGCTTTCTTGGGGAGGGAGCAATTCTTGTCTCCTCCCCAAATGAAGCTGTTACGTCTTTTGGGAAGGATTTGAGGGTGGAGAGAGAATAACGTTCCCATTACTTGAACAGTTCAGGCTCATTGGGCTTTCTAGTGAACCTCATCCCTCTCTTGAAACTTGGTGAGTTGTTTCATATTCCTTTATCTTTTACCCCCTTTCTTGAATCCCTTCAGAGAATAGACATATAAGTATTCAGCTCTCCCCAACAATACTAAACCAGCCCTTTTCAAATGATTTTCAGCACCTCAACCAGGAAGACTATCTGGGGAAAGAGAGAGAGAGAGAGTATTCTGGGATTCCCTGAGTGTGTATGTGTGTGTGTGTGTGTGTGTGTGTGTGTGTGTGTGTGTGTGTGTGTGTGTGTTTTGAAGGGATAAGGAGAAATATCGGTACCTCCATAGCCAAGAAGTTACAGTGTATGTCTCCTGTTGCCTAGGGGTATCCCAAGAGTTGTGCAGCCCATCCCTTATGCTTTGGGACTGGCAATGTCATGTACACAGCCCTTGCCCAGCTCTCTGAAGAAGCTGTCCAGTTTTGAAATCTTTTTAAAACTGTACATCAAACTTCCCAAACAAGTGGAAATATTGTGCTGGAAGTTCAAGTGGTGATGGAGGAAGGTAGAAAACAGACACGAAATGTTACCTGGGAAAAAGGGGAGTCTGTGATGGTGACAGGGGTAGAAAGGTGAAATTTCAGATGAAAGAGAGAGAGCAGGCAGGACTTATGGATTCTCCTTTAAAGATGGGAGCCAACATGGCAATCCTCTGACCCCTCCAACTTATCAAGGGGCTCAGGAGCAATCCTGTTGTCCGCTCTAGATGACATCTGGGAGATTGCTTAGTACTGGGCATTACTTCTTTGCACAGGAGACTGACTGGACCTAAAGGAAGGCAACTTGAAGAACACTAGTAATGATTATCTCTATGATGCATTAAAGTCTTTATAGAAAGCACTTTGATTGTTTGCTCATTTGAGTTTCCCACCAACCTAGTGAGGGAGGCACTACAAATGGTCTTATCATCTCTTTATAAACAGGGAAACTGGATTCTAATCATTTACCAATAGTGCCATAGCTTGAATATTGAGGATGAATTAGAACCCAGAATTTGGGGACCATGTAATACAAAGCTCTAGTTGGAACTGAATGATTAATCTAGGGAAGGAAAAGTTTAGAGAGGGACACAATTATTCTGAAGCCCTCTAGAAGTGGGATTAGGTTTATTCACAGTCGACAATATGCTGAGGTAGAAGAAATGATTGTCTAAATTGTTTGACTTCTTCTTGATAGAAGGAAAATATTTCTGACCCCCAGAGTTTTCCTGGGAGGGAAAAGAGGTCATCAGAACTGGTGGATTTAGGTGAAAGCTGCTCGATATTGAGATGAATGAGCATTCTTCCCAGAGAAAACCAGAGCTGGACACAATTTGGCAGTTATCTGGCACCAGTTATATATGAGCAGAGACCCATTAGAACATTCTTTAGGGGAGGCTGGAAGATTTTACCCAGGAGAATAGGCTTAGGGAATTTTATCAGGTTTTCTCACTTCTTCTTACCCCATTCCTTGCCTCCCTGGGCCTAGTATTCTATATTCAGGATCACAGAGTAGGTATCTGGGGCTAGGAGGCATTCTATCATGGTATTATATAGTAATGAGCCTCAGTACATCTGCACATCCCATGATTTTATGGAAGGCCAAGGTTCCTCATTCATGCCTGGAGACTTAGGACTATTTCCTTATATCTGATCGTCTGTGTGTCTAATTCTATGTTTTCTTAGTGTCCTGGAACCTGCAGCTCACCAATGAATGAACGAAGCATTCATTGTGTTTTTGTAATGCACTGTGACAAGAATTAGAGATACAAATAGGATACTAGGGCAGATCTCACTCTCCAGGAGTTAAGGTTGATTAGGGTGAAGATTTAGGAAGGGACATAATGAGTTTGATGTGTCCTTATGTGAAAGAGGGATTAAACTCATTTGGGAATTCTAGAACTAGAAGAATTGAGTGTATAAACAGCTTGATTTTCACTTGATATACTGGAGCCAGGGAGATGCTGATAAATGATTAACATGTGGCTGACAGAAAAAAAAGTATGCATAATATACTTTTATGTTTACCTGAATTATTAATTTTTTTCTCTATTTCTTTCATAAGTCTACATAATCAACACAACAAAACATCAAGCCCTCATTTAAAGTATTTGCTGTTTTCTACAGTATAAATGCTCCCACTGAAAATTTAACAATCAGATCTTGGGTAGACATAAGCTAGCTCTGGCATATCTCTGGATGATGTAGCTATATGTCACAGTAATTAAGGCTAAGTCTTGAGCTATCATAAGTTCAAATACAGTCTCAGACATTTACTAGCTGTATGGTCCCGGAAGTCGCTTAGCCTCTGTTTGCCTCAGTTTCCTCCACTGTAAAGTGAGAATAATAATAGCATCCAACTCCCAGGGTTGTTGTGAAGAACAATTGCAAAGTAGGAATAATAATAGCATCTAGCTCTCAGGGTTGTTGTGAGGACAAAATGCAAAGTATTTAGTAAGTTCCTGGCACATAGTTATTATTATGATTATATTTATCATTATTACTAGAATATATATCAACTAGCTGCTCTCTAGATTGACTAAAGCTTAAGCTAATGGGCATGATCTTGAGAAAGCTATGGTAGATAAATATTTATCCTCAGAATTTGGAAACATGAACATTCCAGTTATCCCAGGGAATGGAATCTCTTGTGGAATATAAGCAAATAAAAAAAGGCAGAAATAATTTAATGTGATGTGCCAAGCACTGGGCTAAAGAAGGCTGAAATTGTATGTGAAAGACCTCCTAGATCCATTTTGTTTCTGAGATGGATCTGTTGCCATAGGCTGAAGACAACGACTTTTGTGGATGATCCTTGATACCAGTCACTTCACATTTAGCCCAGTGGTCTTGATGCTGACCTTTCCTTTTTCTTTGCTTTCCCACACCTATGTTGTATCATAATCCTAGAGGAAGTTGACTTGTTAAATATGACTGCAGGCAGACTTAATCCCTTATCCATTCTCTTACTTCTAAAAATGGAACTGCTACTTTTGATAGAACTGCTCCGCAGGCTGGTAACATGGGAACACATCTAAGTTGCTTTTTCTCTAAAAGAGAAGCATAGGATGTCAGCAGAGGAAGGTTCCTTAGAGTTTCTGATTGAACCCACTACTTTTTCTAGAGGTGGAAGCAGACTCAGAGTGGGTAAGAGATATTCCCAAAGTTGCATGGATGGAAGTAGCAGAACCAGAATTCCATTCTCAGTATAATAGCCCTCAAGCCCAGTGTTCTATCCCAGCAGGCTTCACGTGAAATTGCTACAGGTATTATTGGATGGATTGGGGAAAGATGTTCCCTCCCCTTTTCGTTTCTAATTTTGATGTTTTCCTAAATCCAAGTGGTTCCTCTTTACTGAGTGTTCAGGTTTTTCTCTTCTCTTTACTATCCTTCATAGCTCCAGGTCACATCCACAGAACCTGTTCTCACAGACACCCTCCTCTTCTCTCATTGGCTCCACCTTTATTTTCCTGATGGAAGAAACATCTGTGGTCATTGATCTTGGCGGTGATTGGTGCAGATCTGGCTTAGGAGGAAGAAACCATCCAACATTAGCAGTTCCTGAGGTCATCGGATACCAGCCCTACCCAGAGAACCCAGGGCCAAGCAATCCCAAGACAAGGAAGATTGTAGGTTTTACTAACTTGCCCCTACTCAGGCAGATACCTACCGAGTTTCTTGTCCAACGACGTGAGGTCACGAACTGGGATGCTATGGAGGCAGTTTTGAAATATAGCTATGATTACCTTAAGCTCAAGGCTGAGGACCATCCTGTGCTGCTAACAGGATTTCTAGTGAATTCTTTGAATCACCGGCAGAAGTTGATGGAGGTAAGATGGTATCTTCTTCCTCTGATCCCCTCTCCCTTCTTTTCTTGCATTGCTGAGGGTTACTGCTCTATAGCTAAAACATTGCCTTCTCAGTTCCATGACCAAGACCCTAGTCAGAAATGATCTCAGGAAATATACAGTACGGGGCTTCTTTCCTGTCATTTTGTCCAGAGGCAACTGTGATACTAAGATCAGATCATGAAGTGAGGAGAACATGGACCAGAAGGTAAAAGATGAGACTAACCATTGAGTGGTTTGGTTTCTGTTGGAGAGCAAGAACAACAAACGTGTTTCATTGTCTCTTGTTTTTCTATGTCATTTCCCTTCCATTACAGCCTTCCCTTTGAACTCTTCCTCTTAACAGTGAAAAACATTTAAACAAAACTAACTGACAGTGATAGTGTGTGCTGGCATATATCATATTCAACCTCCCTAATTCCTCGCCCTGAGAAGAAACAAGGTGAAAACATCAGGGTCTATCGTCCTCTCCAGTGTCATCATTCCATTTTTCAGCAAACACAAGAGTCTGTCCTATGCCCAGCACCATAAGTGCCTTTATCATATCTCTTAAGTTTCTGACATGCTGATGATTGCCATTTAACTGTGGCATTCTAAGTAGGACTCCCAGTGCTATCTTGGGAAAATGCTGTGGAGGATTTCTCTTTGATAAGGAATCCATTTTCTATCTCTTTTGGATTTGAAGGCAGAGGACCTAGAATCAAATCCTTTCACTACATTCACCTGGGTAACTTTCTATCTTGATGACCTTTCACTTCTCTGCATTTTGGTTCATTCACCTGAAAAATGAGGAACTGAGTCATTTCTAACATCTTTCCCAAGTCTTATCAATAAACTTAAAAATATATATATATTTTTAAAAAATATAGGTTAAGTTATACGTGTATATTCATTGCATATAAATCATTTTATGAGAGAAAAATCAGAACAAAAGGGAAAAACCACTAGCAAAAAAAAATAACAAGAAGAAAAAAAATGAAAATAGTATGTGTTAATCCACATTCAGTTTCCATACTTCTCTCTGGATGGGAATGGTTTTTTCCATCCAAAGTTTATTGGAATTGCCTCAGATCACTGAATTTCTAAGAACAACCAAGTCTTTCATAGTTGATCATCATACAATCTTGTTGTTGCTGTGTACAATGTTTTCCTGGGTCTGCTTGCTTCACTCGGCATCAATTCATATAAATTGTTCCAGGCTTTTCTAAAATCAACCTGTTCATTATTTTAAATATAATAATAATAATAATAATAATAATAATTCATTACTTTTGTATATCATAACTTATTCAGCCATTCCCCAGTTGATGCGCATCTACTCATTTTCCAATTTTTTGCCCCCACAAAAAAAGCTGCTATATGATTTTTTTGGGGGGATGCAGATCTGGTAATGGGAACCCAAATTATGTTTAAATATAAATAGAAATTATTTTCATATTTTGATTTTTGGGTGGTTGACCTCTAATCATTGATGAAATTGGTTGTTCATGAGTCAGAAAACATTTGTTAAATGCTTATTATATATGAGCACTGCATTATGGGATGAGGATACAAAGGACAGATGGCAATTTGGGTTCTTTGAGAGCTTATCTTTTTTCCAAGGATACCTGTAAAAATAAGTATGTACAGAATAAAGATGAAGTAATTATAAAGGGAGGCCCTAGTAGTTGGGAAGTGAGAGGAAATCAAATAAGTGTTCATGGAGAAGGAGGTATGAGAGGTGCATCTTAAATGAAGAGGGAGATTTATTTGAAGTAGAGGAGAGAAGGAAGTAACATTCCAAGAATGGAGCACAGCAATGGGAACTCAAGATAAATGTTCTATGATGAACAAAATAAGGATTAGGGGAACTGCATCATAGAGTACAGGAAGGGGAGTCATGTATAGAGAGGCTAGGAAGATAGACCGACTCTAAAACTTGGAATAAAGGCAAGAAGAGTCACTGAAATATATTGTCTAGGAGAGTGACTTGATCTGGAGTTAAGGAAAATCTTTTTGGTAACTAAGTGGATGTAGACTGGAGGGAGATTTGAGGCAGGAGGCTAATTAGGAGGCAATTAAAATAATCCAAGAGAGAGGTGATAAGGTCCTGATTGTGGCCAAGTAATGGAGAGATGTTATGGAGATCCACCTAAGATTAGGCAACTGATTAGATATGTAGAGTGAGGAAATAAGAATAATGTTAAGGTCCCAAATTTGGGACACTAGAAGAATAGTGGTACCCTTGACAGAAATTGGAACTTTTGGTAGAGCAGAGGAACTTGGCTCTGTTTGGGAGAGATTGGATTTCAGATATGTCTGGGACCTCTGGTTTGAAATGTCTAAGGAGGGGACGTGGTGGAGCTCAGGAGAGAGAATGGGGCTGGATGTGTTCATTTGGGAGTCATCTGCCTGGAAATAATAGTTAAATTCATGGAAACTGAGGTCACCAAGTGAAAGAGTATAGAGAAAGAAGAGAAGGTCAAAGCCAGGACTTGGGCAACATTCATAGCATTTAGGATATGGACAATGATCTGGCAAAGGAGACGGAGAAGTGCTCTAGAAAGTAAAAGGGGAATAATCAAAGAAGAGCATCTTGAAAACTCAAAGAGAGAAAAACATCCAGTAGGAGAGGAAAATCAACAAGAGCTCACATTTCCATATCTCTTTAAGGTTGGGGATGTCCCTTGCAAAAAGGTATAATGTACTTTGTATATTGTACAAGAAATGCATGCTGAGAGAAGACAAGAAATGTCTCCTTGATCACACATAATTAATAAATGTTACAGCTGGGAATTGATTCCAGTTTTTTTTGACCATAAGTCCAGGACTCTTGACTTCAGTTAAAACTTCAAATTTATTAATAATTTAATCAAATATAATATACATATAGGTAGCATACAAGCATGTAGACATATATATATATGTGTGTGTGTGTGTGTGTATATATATATATATATATATATATATATATATATATATATATATATATGTGTGTGTGTATGTTCAGACTGGCTAAACTTGCTAGTGGAAGGAGAGAGGCTAAACTTTGCAAGGAAGGAAAGACACCTGGAAGTGAATGACCATTAAAATGAAGAGGAGTTATAGGGATGGGACTGACTGGACATCAGTGGCTCAGTGAAGTATCCTTATAGACTTATGTTAGCAGTAATCAAGAGAAGGGAATGGGGTAATGGTCTATGGAGGGGGAAAGAGCACTCATTCCCACAAGTTCCTTTGTACTACTAATGTGGGTGCTTAGGAGTTTGAATTCATCACAAGGGCTTATCTAAAAAGGGACAGTCACAGAACTCCCACTGACAGGTTTTTCAAATGATGTCAACTTTCCTGCCAGGCCCTTATTTCTAAAAGTGAGGGTCCAGACTGTTAGCCTAAGGCTTGCTTCCTGCTCAGTGTGTGTGTGTGTGTGTGTGTGTGTGTGTGTGTGTGTATTTCCAGATTACATGTGTATATGTATGTGTGCACAGAAGTAGGGTGAGTATATGCCTAAAATTATATACTAAGACTTTTGGAATACTCTGTATGGTACCCATAAATAACAATATAAATATACACGTGTGTATATATGTATAAATATATTCATATATATGTAAATATACACACATATAATGAGTGGATACAAAATGAATATGTAGCAATTTCTTGGTAATAGCACCTATGACTTGGAGAATAAGGAAAAGTCTCATTAGAAGTAGATATTAGGGTTGAAAAGTAAAGGAAACTTGGGGCTCCAGGAAAAGAAGGGCATAATTTCAAAGCAAGGAGATAGTAGCTTATACAAAGGTAGAAAGGTTGGGATGTCACCTTGAGAAAAACATTACACTGACCAGTTTGACAGAATAGGCAAGTTGGACTGGAAAAATGATTAAAGCCAAGACAGAAGTGATTTATTTTCAGTGATGGTGGGCGGACCCTAACTTGTGACACTTCTTGCAGTGGCCTTAGTCTTTTTTTTTTCCTCCAAATACATGTAAAGAGTTTTCAACATTTGTTTTTGTAAGATTTTGTGTTCTAAATTTTTTCTTCCTCCCTCCCTTACTTTCACCTTTCCCAATTCAGCAAGGAATTTGATATAGATTATACATGTATAATTCTTTGAAACATATTTCCAAAGGTACTCTAAATCACTATTGATCAGAGAAATGCAAATTAAGACAACTCTGAGATACCACTACATACCTCTGATTGGCTAAGATGTCAGGAAAAAATAATGATGAATATTGGAGGGGATGTGGGAAAACTGGGACACTGATACATTGTTGGTAGAATTGTGAATGGATTCAACCATTCTGGAGAGTTATTTGGAATTATGCTCAAAAAATTATCAAACTGTGCAAACCTTTTGATCCAGCAGTGCTACTACTGGGACTATATCCCAAAGAGATCTTAAAGGAGAGAAAGGGACCCACATGTGCAAAAGTGTTTGTGGCAGCCCTCTTTGTAGTGGCAAGAAACTAGAAACCAAGTGGATGCCCTTCAGTTGGGGAATAGCTGAATGAGCTATAATATATGAATGTTATGGTATATTATTGTTCTGTAAGAAACGACCAACGGGATGATTCCAGAGAGGCCTGGAGAGACTTACACGAACTTATGCTGAGTGGAATGAGCAGAACCAGGAGGATCATTACACATGGCAACAACAAGATTATACAATGATCAATTCTGATGGACGTGGCTCTTTCCAACAATAAGATGACTGATGCCAATTCCAATGATCTTGTGATGAAGAGAGTCATCCACACACAGAGAGAGGACTGTGGGAACTGAGGGTGGATTGCAGCAAAGAATTTTCACTCTTTTTGTTGTTGTTTGCTCGCATTTTGTTTTCTTTCTCATTTTTTTCCTTTTTAATCTAGATTTTTCTTATGTAGCAAGATTATTATATAAATATGGATAAATATTGGATTTAACATATTTTTTTTTACCATGTTTAACATATATTGGTTTACTTGTCATTTAGGGGAGGGAGTAGGAGGAAGGGGGCAAAAATTAAAACACAAAATTTTGCAAGGGTCAATGCTGAAAAATTTATCCATGCATATGTTTTGAAAATAAAAAGCTTTAATAAAAAAAAAAACAACAAAGAAGGAAGTACATAAAAATAAGAGGAAATATATAGGAATGTTTGCTCTGCATTTTCCAAATTGCCTTATCCTGGGTTAAAATACACAATTGTTTTGTCTAAAAGGGAAAAAAATAGAAATATTTGTCATGTTATACAAGAAAAATCAGACCAAAAAGAGGAAAAAAAACATGAGAAAGAAAAGCAAACAAATAAACAAAAAGGTGGAAAAATATTCTTCAATCTATACTCATTCTCCATAGTTTTCTCTTTGGATGTGGATGGCATTTTCCATTCCAGGTTTATGGGAATTGCCTTGAAACACCACATTATTGAGGAGAGTAAAGCCCATCACAGCTGATCATCATATAATCTTGTTTTTACTGGGCATAATAATATCTCGGTTCTGCTCATTTCACTCAGCATCAATCATCAATTCATGTTAGCCTTTTCAGGCTTTTGTGAAATCAGCTTGCTCATCATATTCCATCAAATCCATATACTGTACTTAGCTATTCCCCAATTGATGAATGTCCACTCAAACTCCAGTTCCTTGAGTGGCCTGAGTCTTGAACTCCATCCTATGGCATAGGCTCTTAGGATAAGTTGGATATCACCAAGCAAACAGGCATCTATTAAGAACCTGGGTAAAAGCCTTTAAGAGTCCTACCCTCAGAGAGCTCCCAGTCTATTTGTTGGGGGTAGGGGGGATATGCTTGAGTTTTTCTCAGACTCATGGCCGGTGTTGATTTTTTTTTTTTTCCTCCAGATCATGATGGAGACTTTTAATGTTCCGTCTGTGCATATCGGCAACCACGATGAGCTTTGTCTTTTTGGCTCGGGCTTTTTGACAGGGTTGGTCTTGCACTCTGGGACCGGAACCACCTCTATCACACCTGTTTGCAATGGCAAAGTCAAGCAGTTATCCACCAAGGTTTTTGAGATGGCTGGGATAGATGTCAGCTTATTTCTACACAAAGCTCTGTACAACAAAAGCATGAACTTGGACAGTCTATCTCAGAGGAATGATATGGACATAGTTAAGGAGAAGTTATGCTACGTAAGCAAACATCCTAATCAGAAAGACTCTGCTGTGGACTCGGTGTCCAATCTCCCTGCAGTGATTGCCCTCCCTGATGGCAATATCATCACCCTGGCCAAAGAATTGCGTACTTCTCCTGATATGTTCTTCTGGACTTCCCACGGTGATTTTCCAAATTTGGATCTAAGCTCAGAAGTTATTGAGACGATCATAAAATGTGATACAGAGGAGCGGGCCATCCTCTTCTCTCATGTGATCCTTTCTGGGGGCAATACCCTTTTCTCTGGCTTCCCAGAGCGTCTTCTCTGGGAGCTGAATAACATCAGACCCCACTGGTTCCCAGCTCAGGTTGTATCTCGGCCAAATCGGATCTTCCTCTCATGGGTGGGAGGATCCATCTTGTCCTGCCTATCAACCTTCCAGAGCCAGTACTTGACCAATAAGGAATATCAAGAAGCAACACAAGCTTTGGGCTTTTAAGAACTAGATTAGTGGGCAATATCTATCTGGGCACGGGAAAAACTTGGTCCTTGAGGAAAACATCTTCTGTGGTTCTAACATTAGGGACTGGAGGGATTGCTATGTTCTGGGATTCTAGATCTGGTGTTCCTTTTGTTCTCTGGTATTGGGGATGTCTTGCAATGGATATCTGATTTTGGGATGCAGGAAAGAGTGCTCAATAGTTGTGAGCAATAACTCCTTCAGGCTCCTTTCTCTGGAGAGCTACAAGGGACAGCGTTGAATCAAGAACAGCTGCTACTAGTTAATTAAGCTCTGGGCCTCCCTGCATATGGGCTTAAGTATGAGTTATGAAGTGCTTTGTTGGGGGGAAGTACTTCGAAATGCCACCTAAATTGGGACTGCTACATCTTTTGGTAAAGGGGATATATACTACAAGAGCTTGGCTCTCCTATCACTTAAATGTTTGGGGTAGCTGGGCCCTCCAGAGAACTTCTTCCTCTTCCTAAGGCAGGCTCTTGGTTCATTTTCCCTGCATCTCTCTTTCCCTCGCCCTCCTCTCTCTCTTCCTGAATTCCCTCAGGGAATGAGCATGTAGATATAAAACCCCCTACAGCACATCCTCCACAGGCAAAACTATTATTTTCCAGATGTTTCTCAGTGCCACAGCCTGGCAGACTGTGGTAGAAGTTTATGTTCTCTTGGGATGCACTGTTTACATGGTGTGGGCCCATGTGGGGGTGGGGACGAAGATCAGCCCCTCCATATCTAAGGGGTTACAGTGGGAGTTGGAGAGGAGGTTTGGACTGAGGTGCAGGTCCATGCAATGCTCTCCTATTGCCTGGGGAACAGTTGATTGTTCTGGAGCCCATGCTCTGTGTTATGGGACTGGCAGTGTCATGCATATAACTCCTGCCCAGTATCCATAGGGGAGCTGTTCTGTTTTGAAATGCCTTCTTTTAATTGTATATGAAAATCCAATAAACTTGAAAGCATTGTGATGATGGCTTAGGTGGTGAGGAAAGGGAAAGTGGGGAGTACTCCTGGATGCTACCTGAGGGAATGTGAGCCTACTATGGTGGTGGGCTGCCAGCCCTGGAGCACAAGGACTGGTGAAGAAGGAGAGATGACAGGCCATTGGGCATCTCATGATCCCGTGCCTTTACCCAGCTACATAACTCTATTCAATTTTCCTTCCACCTGTATTTGGTCATGTCACTTTTCTGCTAACCTCCCCCAAAAAACAACCAAACGATAACACCAAACAAGGTAAAATTATGGCACCCTTTTCCAACCAAGTTTCTTGCTGGGTAGGACCTCTGGGTAGTTATGACACATGCCTGAAAAAGAAACTCATCGACTGTGTGTTCAACAATTGTTCATCCAGCCTCAAGTCCTCCAATGAGGGATAACTGATTTACTACTGAGGTAGTGCAGTCCACTTTAGGATAACTCAGGTTTAGGATTTTTTCCTAATATCCAATCTAAAATCCTCTTTTCTGCAGCTTCCACACATTTCTCTCAGTTCTACCCTCTGTGGCCAAGCAGAACAAAGCTAATCCCTCAGATTAGTCTCGAAGCCAGAACTTCAAACTTTTGAAGACACTCATTCCCTTCCCTCTTCCTCTTTGTCTCTCCTGGATGAACAGCCCTCATTCAATTAAAAAGCAATTATTAAGTACCTACCACACTTTAGACACTAGAGATACAGCTACCCAGGAAAGAAAAGATAAGAACAGAAACAATCTATGTCCGCCAGGATTTTACATTTTATTGGGGGATAGAAGATAAATCTGAAGGAGGGAGAGCTTTAGAAGTCAGGAGAAGGAATGAGAAACATCAATGAGAATATATCTGAGTTGAAGGAAAAGAGGGAGTTCATGAGGTAGAACTCGGGAGAGAATGTATTGCTGGCACATGGGATGGTGAATTCAAAGGCAGGCAAGTAGAAAACAAAGTTGTTTGGGAGGAACAGAAAGAAGGGCAATTTGATTGGACCATATAGTTCAGGAAGAGGATGGGGGGGTATAATATATAATGAAGTTGGGAAGAGAGCTTGGGGCTAGGTTGTAAAAAGTCTTCAGGAGCCAGAGGAGTTACTATATATTCTGGAGGAAACATGCAGCCATTTGTGTTGAGTAAGATAGTGACATGGTTAAATCTGTGTTTAAAGAAAATCACTTGGGCATTTGTGTATATAGGATGAATTAGAATGGGGAAAGATGAATAGGGAGATCAATGAGGAGGCTATTTCAGTAGTCTAGGTGAGAAGCGATGAGGATCCGGAGCAGGGTGAGGTCTGCGAGTGGAAAGAATAAGATTGGAAAAGTAGAAATTCAAGATTCGGCAACTGATTAGTTGTGTGGCTCAAAGGAGAGTGAGGAGTGGGAGTGAACTTGGAAGAGCAGGGATGCCTTTGCCAATAATGTAGAAGGCTGGAAGATGAATGGGTTTGGGGAGAAGGGGATGTTCTTTTAGATTTTGTTTAAGGACTTAGATATCCATTTTGAAACATTCAGCAGGCCAATGATGATGCAGAGTTAGAGCTCAGAAAGACTGGTGTGTGTGTGTGTATACATACACATATGTGTGTGTGTATATATATGTGTGTGTGTATACCCACACACACAATCATACACATGTGCTTAATTATAGACAGATTTGGGAGTTATCAACATGGAATTTATAGTTAAAGAGTTTGAGGTCATCAAGTGAGAGTTGGTAAATTAGTCACTGAATTTTTGTCAAATAGTTTCTACATGCCAGACCAATGTACTAAGTGCTGAGGATATAAAGGAAAGAAAAAGCAGGACCTACCTTCAAAGAACATACATTCTGATTGGTAAGAAAGGAGAACTAGCACATAAATAACTAAGAACATATGAGATATATGCAAAATTGTGGAGGAAAAAGAGGAGCAGAGGGAGGGAAGGGAAAGGGTTCCTGGAACAAAATCTTAAACATAGCCATAGGTAACATGATATGGATGATAATTAGGCAAAAGAAGCTGCAAAAGGCCAATTAGAGAGACAGAAAAACTAAGAGTGTAATATAATGAAAACCTAGAGAGTATTTGAGGACAGAGTGGTCAGTAGAGTCAAGTGTAGCAGAGATGTCAAAAAAAAAAAAGTGGACTGAGGAAAAAGCCATCAGATTTGGTGATTAAGAGAACACTGATAACTTTGGAGAGAGCAGTGTCAGTTGAGTTTTGAGATTGGAAGTCACATGACAGAGTTGAGCAGTGAGCAGAGAGAGAGAGTTGAAGTAGCAAATATAGATAATTTTTAATTTTTTAAAAAATTTATTTAAACAATAAGAAACAAAAAGGAACACAAAACAAACAAAAAATAAAACAAAAGAGAACACTGTTGTGCCCAGCAGAACATTAGGGAGGATTCAAAATATATAACAACAAATTACCAGTAGTTCATTTAAAAAAAAAAGAAGTTTGAGAAAGATTGGGGAGGTGATAATTTGAGAGGATGATAGGATCTAGTGAAGGTTTGTTTTTTTAATTGAGAGACTCAAGGATGTTGGAAGACAATATTGGAAAAACCAATAGACAGGGAGAGAAGAACACATTATTAAATATCTATATGCTAAGCACTTTACTAAGTACTTTATAAATATTATCTCATTTAATCCTGTGAGTGGAGAGAATGAGATTGGAAATGGATTAAATCCACATGATTCTGTGAGGGAAGGGTTGCTATTGTTATCATCCCCATCTTATAGTTGGGAAACTGAGGCAGAGAGAAGTTAAATGACTTCCTAGAGTTATCCAACTATTACAGATCTAAAGGCAGAATTGAACTTTGGCCCTCCTGAGCTTCTGATCCATTGCTCTATCTATTCTACTCCTTAGTTGCCCTTCTGAAGACTGGAGAGAGGAGGATGGTGAGGTCAACCTCTTTGACATACAGTAAATGACTGATAAATATTGACTGATTAATACAGGAGGTAGGAGAGGATGTGATCAAAGGCACATATAGAAGTGATCTTGGTAAAGAGAAAGGCTACTTCATTGGCAGAAAGATTATAGGAGATAGTAGGTTACAAAAGATTTTGAAAAAAGATGAAAAGAGAGATTAAGACTCCAATTTGCTTTCTTCCTTTCTAATCTTTATGTGGCATAAATTCCAGGCTTTTACTCATTCTAGTTATCCTCTTCTTCAGTTTATCAAATGTAGTGCCCATAACTGAATGTAGTATTCCAACTGTTGACTGAGTTGGGTATTGAGAAGAGTAGAAAGTTAGGGAGAGAACCTTAGGGAACACTTGTGGTCAGAAAAATTAGCAGCTCGGACCATTCATTCTTCTTCCATAAGATAACCATTCAGATACTTTAAGATCAATATCGTGTTCTTTTCGATTCCCAAATCAGTTTAACTCTGCTCTAACTCCCATTCCCCAAAAGATCAGTTACATGTTTTTGAGACTCCTACACATTTCAGCTCCTTCCATTTGGATAGATTGGATGGACAACAACAATATTTATATATGTCATCATTCAAATTAAACTGCCCTGTCCAAAATTACCAATCACTAAATTGAATGATCATTTTTCAATTCTTGTCCTTCGTGACCTTGATCTCTCTGTGGACTAACAATCATTTTCTCCACTGGATATGGCCTTCCCCAGATTTTCTTGACATTGTCCTTTCAATTTACCATCCACATATCTGACCTTTCTTTCTCTGTCTCCTTTTTTAGTCTTCGTCCATCGGTCATGTCTCTAACTTTGGGTATCCTCAACACACCTGTTCTGGATCTCCTCTTCTATCTTTATACTAGTGGTTCCTGATGTGTATAGATTTCAGTGGATATATGAAGCTGGATGGAAAAATTACATGTTTATTTTCACTCTCCTCTAACACTGGACTTGAAGTTTAAAAGAACCATATTTCAATCCTATCTCAGACACTTATTAGCCATGTCACCTTGGGCTATTACTTAACCTCATTCAGCCTCAGTTACTTCATTTGTAAAATGCAAATAATGATAGCACCTACCTCAAAGTGGTTGTGAGGCTCAAACGAGCTCCTATATGTAAGGTACTTTGCAAACTATAAAGCTGGCTATTATTGTTGTTTTTGTTATTTATGCATTTAAAAATATTTTGAGGAGATATCCATAAATTTTTAGACTATCAAAGGAATCTGTGCTACACAAAAAGATTAAGAACCTTATGCTTTGTACTGTCTCATGATCTCATAAGCTCCTATGGATTCATTTTCCCCTATCTATACAGTTGATTCTCAAGTTTATATACCCATTGTCTCTCTCCTGAGTTCTGATCCTGCACTGTCAAATGCCTTTTGGGCATCTAACACTGGAAGAACTATAAATTTCTCAAACTCTACATATTGAACTCGTTACCCTTCCCCCTAATTCTCCCTTCTCCCCAAATTTCTCATTACTAGCACTGTCTTTGTCACCCAGACTCACAGCTTTAGTGCCAAGCTCTATTTGCCATTTTTACCTCAAATATCTAATCTGATGTCAACTCTTGTAGTTTCTACCTTTCCAACCTTTATTGTTCCCTCCTCTTCATTCACAGAGCTACCATTTTGGTAGAGACCCTTGTCACTTAATGTGTGGTCTAATTCAAGACTCTTCTGGTTAGTGCTCCTTCCTCAAGCCTCTTCCCATTCCAATCCATCCTCTACTCAGCTGCCAGTTAATTGATCCAATTAACTCCAGTAACCCCCAAGACCTCCAGGATCAAATATAAAGCCCTTTGTTCAACTTTTAAGTCCTATCTTATCCTTGTTCCTTCCTACCTTCCCAGTATTTTTATTCTTTGCTTCCCTTTACATACTATATGATCCCCCACTGGCCTTGCTGTTTCTTGGGCACGATGCTCCATCTCCAGATTGCATGGCTTTTCACTGGTTGTCCATTAATTTTGAAACCCTTCTTCCTGGCTTTCCTTGTAGTTCGTCCTTTGTTCTGGAAGAAGACCAATGACATCAGAAAGGTGATGCCTTGACTTGCAAGTGGATTGGATTTAAGTGAGGCAGGGTTGGGCAAAGTCACCAGCTCTCTTCTCTTCATCCATCTGGGTCCATTGGCAAGATATGATCGGGATGACCGGAGATGGCCCTGGATGCAATGGGAGACCTTGGCCTTTTTAAGCTAGGTCTCACTTTGACTAGGGCAACATCCAGTGCTTAAGATTCAGCTCAAGTATCCCCTTTGAGGTTGTTTAGTGCTCTCTCCCAAATCTAGTACTTCCTCTGAGATTATTCTCTGTTTACTTATTTACATTTTGTTGTTTTTCCTTCATTTTTGAAGAGGACCAATGACATCATGGTGTTGGGGTTAGGAAATAGCATTTCAGATGTAGTTCAGTTGATGTGTGTGTTCAGTCGATCAGTCCAATGGGAGTTTAGAAGGCTCTTCCACAGGTCAGACACAAATAATCCTTGTGAACACTTGGGGTGGAGATGTCTCTAAATTTGTGCATCTCACATTTCTTTTAAGCAACTACAATTCGGCTTTGCTCACAGAACACTTCTTTGATGTGGGTACATCGTGCTGATATCTCCCCTGTCTTGCAATCCATCCCAAGGTTCTTCAGACAGACCTTGAGATTATCCTTGCATTACTTCTTCTGATCTCCATGTGAGCACTTGCCCTATGCAATTATTTACATCTTGTGTATTTGAGACAGTTTGTATGTGATCTTCCCCCTTAGATTGTAAGGGCAAGGACCATAACTTCTCCTTTCTCAGTATCCTCAGCACTTATCACAATGCCTGGCCCACACTACCTAACTAAATATCATATTGAATATATTCCTTCCACTTTGGAAGGAGACCATAGAATAATGCAAATTTTAACACTTATGAAGCTCTTTCCAGATTGCTATAACATATAGCATGTTAGGACTCTGAATCAGAATGTTCTACATTCAAATCCTATTTTTGACACTAATTGTGAAAAGATCGCACATGCTCATGAGTTCAAATCTTGGCTCAGATACCACCTGTGTGACCCTGGCCACCTCACTTAACCCACTTTGCTCCAGTTTTTTCATCTATAAAATGAACTGTTGAAAGAAATGCTAATTTCTTATTATCTTTGCCAAGAGACTCCAAAATGGGGCCACTGAAAAACGATTTAACAGTGAGATCTTAAGCAAATCACTTATCTTCTCTGAATATCAAGACTTAGAATTACAGAGGGCTCAGTTGTTGGTGTTGGTGGAGGAAATGGAGCTGTCCTTGCCAATCTTTCCAGTGTCACCTGAGCTCCTCTTGGGAACCAAGTCTGCAAAGATTATGACCCATGCCCCAGATGAAAAAACTGAGAATTAGAAAGATTAAGTGATAGGTTTAGCTAGGAGGGAGCTCAGATCCAAACTCGGACCTGTTGACATCATGACCAGGACAAAATAACTAACAAAATGTGGACCAGGGCTAGGGTTTCTTCCTAGGACTTTTCTCTTCTTTTCTTCATTGTTCCCTTCCTTTTTTGACTTCAGAGGAAATGCAATCAGAAATGCAATACTCTCATTTATTTAAAAGACGTTTCGGCTCAAGCATCAAGACCAATCACCTGGTATATAATTATGAACTTTTATCCCTCCCCCCTCAAAAAAAATCCCAAACATCTTTTACAAACTTCCTCACCAAGTAACATCTCTTTCTCTCTCCCCTCTGCTACTCCAATTAAAATAAAAATAGCAACTCAGTATTGCTTTTCTGGGCCCATCAAGTTAGCAGAGATCTGACGACAGGCCAGGGCCAGCAGGGTGGAGAGCGGTGCCCAGAAGATGCCCGGCAGTCTGGCAGCTGAACAAAGCCAGACTTGGCTCATCTTCTACACAGGGGCCCCAGCTTCCTGCCGGGGTCAGCCAGGTGCAGGGGGGAGGAGAGGACTTGGCAGGCGAGATGGGGCCCACTGCTCTGCCTGCCTGCCACCCAGGACCTGGGGCAAATTGATGCCCACTGGGGGAGGGGGAGCTGTGCTTGGTCTTCTTCAAATTCTGGGCCCAGGTGGTTAGGCGGGAAGCCTTGGAGGAAATCTGTTCCAGCTGATCCTGTGAAGAAAGCCGACATCTTGTTGGGCCTTTATTTGTATTTCTCCATACGGCTTCTGCCCATCCTGTCCCCGAATGACCAAGCTAGGGAAAAACCCTGCTTGCTTAATATAGTTTTCTACAATGTGCCCTGCAAGGATAGAGCTGTAAAGCACTGGATGTTATTTGGGGAAAACCTTAGAAGACAATGTCCAGGCTGGGAGGGCCCTTGGAACACACAATGTCAGAACTGGGAGGTCCTTGGACAAAAGGCTCCGATTTCTCATCTGGATTAGTTCTTTGTTAGACTCGCCTACCAGTGGCACGGGCTCTGGGGGTTTCTGCTATAGACACTGGTTATTAAGAATGTGTCTGATGGTGCTTCTGACCTTTCAAAGCTCACAGACTTGTAACTGGGTCAGATCAGGAAAGACCAACCACAAAAAAAGGGCATCATGAGCTCAGACATACATGGTTCCAGACTGGGTCTGGAAGTAGCTCACTGACGTTCTTTCCCCTACCCGGGGGCTCCTAGTCATTCTTGCCTCAACAGCTGGAAGAAAAAGCACTAAAATAGTCAAGGAAAGGGAGAATCAATCCTCTTGTCTGCAAATGTGGTTCCAAAATACCTCTTGATTTCTGAATCCTTCTGGATCTGGATTTCCATAGTATAATCCTTGAGTCAATATTGATGAGAACAGTATTCAATGTTGCTGGCTTAGCAGCAGGCAGAGAACATCCACACATTCTTCAAGACTTTGTGTTCTAAGGGCCCTCCCAGCCCTGACATCCTATGTTCTAAGGGCCCTCCTAGCTCTGACCTCTTGGGTTCTAAGGGCCCTTCCAGTTCTCACATCCTGGGTTCTAAGGGCCCTCTCAGCTCTGACCTTCTGGGTTCTAAGGGCCCTCCCACATCCTATTTTCTAAGGGCTCTCCCGGCTCTGATCTCCTGGGTTTGTTCCTGTGTCCTGGGGAGGGGCTGCCTGGGACAACAGAAGCTGGGCCCCTCTGCCTACATTAGTGGCCAAACCATCGTTTAAGGGATGTTGAACCCTTGACAGATCTGCTATCCCCAGAAGAATTTGGCCACTGCAGAAGGGGTGGCCAAAATCCATGTTTAATTTCTCCAAAACCTGTATTATAAATTCCCTAATTCTACCAGTCACAATATAAGGAATTCTGAACACTGCAGCTTTCACCTGGGAGCTGAAGGCCCAGAGCTGCTTTTACTGGCTTTTATCACCACTAATAAAGGCTCAGCAGCTAAAATTCAATAGCTGTGGGTAGGGTTTTGTTTGCTTCATTTTATGTTACTGTGTTTCCCCCTTCCGCTCCATCTTCATTCACTGTGCAATGTGTTTGTTATCCTAAGATTGGGGAAAAACTGGGGGGATAGGGAGCAATAGGGCCTATGGGGATTAATTAATTAACCAACAAGCATTCGTTAGGCACCTCCAGTGTGCTAGGCCCCATTCCAAGGGGTGAGCCACAAAGACAAAACTGAATCAGTGGCTTGCTTCAAAGAGAGCTTGTCATGAAACACAGAGAAAGCGGCTTTGAGAATCAGGTCACCTGAATTCTAGTCACCGTGTGACATTAAGCAAGTAACTTAGCCTTAGTTTCCCTATCAATAAAACAAGGGGACTGGACTCGATAATCTCCAAAGTTCTTTCCATTTCTAACATCTAAGCCCTAAGAGCCCATCTGACTGAAGTCTAATGTCTTAAATGTCTGGAGAGGCTTAAAACCTCAGCAACTTCAAAGGAGGAAATCTCCTTTTTAAGGAAGTAAAAATATCTTGGGAGCCTCTGCGCCCCCACCACCCCTAATATGCAAACTCAATATTTCTCCCTGAAAGAGAGAAGGGGGAAAAACTGCCGACGTGGTTCTGAGCTACTCCTTGCCAAGATTTACTGAGGAGAGCTGGAGTGCGGTCTCGCATTACTGAACCTTCATTACTTTTACAAAATATGTTCTGGTGGGTTCACCAGTGGCTATAAAGCCCCGCCGTAAATAATTAAACTCCACTTGTCAGGCAGAGAGTGGGGGAAACAATGAGGTAAGGAGAAAGAGGATTTGACTGGGAGTCTGGGGACTGAGCCTCTTGTCTGGTTTCAGCCTCCAATTGGTTGTGTAATGTGGGGAAATCACCGTTTCCTTTGGGATAAGGAAGGAGATTGTTTCCAAGGTCCCTCCCAATTCTGAAATTCTATATTTCAATAGTCCTCCCAGCTCTGACCTCCTGGGTTCTAAGGCCCTCCCAGCTCTGACCTCCTGGGTTCTAAGGGCCCTCCCAGCTCTGACCTCCTGGGTTCTAAGGGCCCTCCCAGCTCTGACCTCCTGGGCTCTAAGGGTCCTCCCAGCTCTGACCTCCTGGGTTCTAAGGGCCCTCCCAGCTCTGACCTCCTGGGTTCTAAGGCCCTCCCAGCTCTGACCTCCTGGGTTCTAAGGGCCCTCCTAGCTCTGACCTCCTGGGTTCTAAGGGACCTCCCAGTTGTGATAGTCCATGTTCTAATATTCCCCTCAGCTCTGAAATCCTATGCTCTAAGATACCTCCTGGAACTGACACTCTTTCATATAAAGTCTATCCCAACTAAATAAATGGATGTATTAAATATTTGCTATGTGTCAAGAACTCTGCATAAAAGAGAGTCCTGTCAAAGAGATCATATGGGAACTAACATGGATGGAAACTAACTTGTGTAAAAATGCAGCACTGAGAGATTATAAAGTCCCAAAGTTCAGTGAAGGTATTCATGGCCAAGCCTATAAGTTCTTAGGGTCCATCAGCAGGTTGGATGACAGTGCCTTGGAGAATAGGTCTTAGTGGGAGGGCAGTTAACAAGGCCTCATGGGTGATCATCTCACTGAAAGCTCATTCAAATGATGTGACCTGCCATTTTGTTCTTCCTTACAGGCAGCCCAGATGGAGTTTAGGGGACTGTTAAAGGAAAAGTCTCCTCCCTTGTCTTTGCACAAAGGAGCCCTGTTCTTTTGTCTCTGCTGTCCTGTGGAATCTGGGTGGTTCCTTCCAATTTTGATAATCTGTATTTTAAGCTTCCTCCCAGCTCTGACAATTTAGTGCTACTCCATTTTATTTCATTTCATTGGCTTAGTATATTCTCATGGAAGATAAAATTACAGATGATAGAACAGGTTAGAACATCAGATGAGGAAAATTACTCAGAAAAGAGGAGTAAGATATCCCAGGTTCCTGGGCCTAGAGCCAAGATCTTCTGCTCCTTCTGTAGTCTTTGTTGTTTCAATTAAGAGTGGAGATGTGATAAAGACTGAGTAGTGAATGACAATCTAGCAATCCCTACCATTATGGATTTTACAGTGTAGTTGGGATACTAGAAAACTGGAAAATGTCAAAGCTGGAAGAAACTGAAGGCAAGTGAATGTCAGAGCTGGGAGGTCCCTTAGAATCCAGGAGGTCAGAGCTGGGAGGGCCCTTAGAACCCAGGAGGTCGGAGCTGGGAGGGCCCTTAGAACCCAGGATGTTGGAGCTGGGAGGGCCCTTAGAGCCCAGGATGTCAGAGTTACAAAGTTCTTTAAAACAGAGATCAAGAGTTAGAAGCAGGTAACTAATGATCTAAAGTCATCTAAGTATGGTTAGGAGGTGGCTGGACTCTGCTTCCTTGGTTCCTCACTGGCCTCTACAGCTTTAGAAAATATGTGCTTATCTAAGGTATTTCTCTTTATTTTAGCTCTTACCTCTCTCACCAGTTTTCCTCTGTGCTTTCTCTTCTCTCCCCATTTTCTTTCTTTCTCCTTCACCCTATTCTTATTCTTTGTTTTTCTGTTTCTGTCTCTGCATTTGTTCCTCTGTGTCTCTGCCACTTTTATTTCTGTCAAATGGCAGAAAACTTGGATCTGGATTTAGGAAAACTTGATTTCACATTCCACATAAAACTTTAGCTAACTATGAGACCCTGAGTATGTCACTTAACCTCAATTTCCTTGACTATAAAATGTGGATATTAATGGTCCCAACAAGATAATTGTGAAGATTAAATGAGATAACATTTATAAAGCTCTTAGCATAGTGTCTGGCAAGTAATAGACACTTAAGCTTCCTTCCTTCCTTCCTTCCTCCCTTTCTTCCCTTCCCTCCTTCCCTCCTTCCCTCTTTCCTCCCTTCCCTCCTTCCCTCCTTCCTCCCTTCCCTCCTTCCTCCCTTCCCCCCTTCCCTCCTTCCTTCCTTCCTCCCTTCTCTGTGTGTGTCTGTCTCTCTGTTTCTATTTTCTCTCTCTCTCTCTCTCTCTCTCTCTCTCTCTCTCCATTTTCCTTATTTGACTTTTCTGAGAATGTCCTCTTTCCTCCCCTCCCCTTCCAATTCTTTCACTGCCTTCCCCCCACCCTACCTTATGGCTTTCCTTCACCCATCAGTGCTTTCCTCATATCTCTGTTTCCCTTCCTTTCTCTGCTCCTTCCACCCCCGTCCCCCCACCCCAGCCTCTATTTAAGCCCTGAAAGGGCTGTTATTCCCCTTTCTTGTCAAGTTCGGTAGGGGGGCTGTTTGACTTGGGTTTCCTCAATCCTTCAGTCTTTTTTAGGGTTTTTGGGTGGGAGCCAGGGCTGGGGGCGGGCAGGGGGCCACATATCCATCTCTTTCTTGGAAGAGCAACCCTTTCTTTGTGCCATAAAAACCACCGGTTGGGTTGTTTCACCAACAATAGGGCAGGAACCCCCCACCACATAAAGGGAAAGAGGAAAAATCAACTCAGGGTGGAATCCTCCCAAATTATTTGGGTGTTCCCAAGAGAATTTCCTAGAACGGGATGCTTTTTATTAGGCACTAATTTTTAAATAAGAAACCCAAAAAAGTGGCATTTTTTTAAAAAAAATATTACTGTTTGTAAAAAACAATTGAAAAATTAGAAGATAATGGAGGGAAGAAATAACATTTATATATGATAGCTTGTCCCAGGTATTGCTTTAAGATTTTAATTTTATCTCATTTATTCTACAACATTTTGGTTGGGTTTTATTATCTCATTTACCAGTTGACCAATTAGAGAAGGTGGGAGTAGGGGACAAAGTATAAGAAAAGTGGAAAAGGGAGTAAGTAGTAAATTGCCATAATTTTCCCATATTCACTTTTAAACAACCACAGAATTGTGAGCTAAAAGATATCCTGAAATAGTAGAACCAGCAAGAATGATAGAATTAAAAAAATTTTTGAACCCAAGAAATTTGGAAGATTGGGGGGAAAAGATCTGTCTCACTTGAGTAAAAGAGGAACTTAGCAAATGAACCCTAGTGCAGTGGAGCAGGTAAATGTTAACCAGCTCCCCCCACCTCTCTTCTTCCCCCTGACCTACAGGAGTGCTAGTGCTAACTACATTTAGTAGTCATGATTTTAAATGTCAATGGGATGCAATCTCCCATAAAATGGAAACAGATAGCAGAGTGGATCAAAAACCAGAATCTGACAATATGTGATTTACAAGAATCACACTTGACAAGTTTCACAGAATAAGGTCAAAGGGCTAGAGCAGAATCTATTATGCTTCAGCTGAAGTTAAAAATAACCAAGAATAGCAATTCTGATCTCAGAGAAAGCAAAAGCAAAAATAGACCTAATTAAAAGTGATAAGGAAGGAAACTAAATTTTGCTAAAAGTTAACAGAAACAATGAAGTAATACATCAATACTAAACATATGCACCAAGTGGTATAGCAACCAAATTCTTAAAGAAGTTGAGTGAGTTACAAGTTCATGACCAAACAAGAGATAGAGAACATTACAAAATATAAAACAGATAATTTTGATAAAGCTTTTGTACAAACAAAACCAATGCAACCAAGTTTAGAAGGAAAGCAGAAATGGGAAATAATCATTACAGCAAGGGTCTCTGATAAAAGCTTCATTTCTCAAATATGTAGAAAATGGAGTCAAGTTTATAAGAATACAAACTATTTCCAAAATGATACATTATCAAAGGATATGAATAGGGAGTTTTCAGATGTAATCAAAACTATCCATAGGCATATAAAAAGTGCTAAATCAGTATTGATCACAGAAATGCAAATTAAAATAACTAAAGTATTACCTTAAACTTATCAGATCGACTAATGTGATTAAAAAAAGAAAATTATAAATATTGGAGAGAATGTGAGAAAATCGGGACGATGATGCATTGTTGGTGAGTTGTAAACTGATCCAACCATTTTTGAGAGAAATTATGTCCAAAAATCAACCCACCTGTTCAAATCCTTTGACACAGCAATACCACTATTAGGTTTGTATCTCAAAGAGATCATAAAAAAGAGAGGGATCTACATGTACAAAAATATTCACAGCAGTGCTTTTTGTTGTGGCAGCATATTAGAAACTGTGGGCATGTCTATTAATAAGGAGCAAGCTGTGGTATATGAATGTAATCAAATGCTAATTATTGTGTAATAAGAAAAGATAAACGTGCAGATTTCAGAAAACCCATAAAAGACTTGTATGAATTCATGCAAAGTGAAATGAGCAGAATCAAGAAAACAGTATACACAGTAACAGCAACATTGTACAATGACCAGTTTTCCTCAGCAACAAAGTGATCCAAGACAAGTACAAAGGACTCATGAAGGAAAATGCTATCCACACCCAGTTAAAGAACTGAAGAAATGTGAATACAGAGCAAAGCATTGTTTTCCCACTTACTTTATTATTTTTTGTTGTTTTTTTCTTTTGTTTTGTTTCTTCTTTCAGAACTGTAACTAATATGGAAACATGTTTTATACCTATATCAGATTGCCTACTATTTTTGGAAGAGGGGAGAGGAAGGAAGTAGGGAGAAAAATTTGAAACCCCAAATCTTCTAAAAATGAATGTTAAAAATTATATTGAAAAATAATTGGAAAAATAATATTAAAAAAGAAGACGAAAGAATATTGGAAAAGCAGGAAAGGGCCAAATTATGAAAAACTTTAATAGTCAAACAGAAAATTTTATATTTGATCCTGGAGATAAAAGGGAGCTACTGAAGTTTATTGAATAGAGGGGTGATAAAGTCAGTCCTGCATTTTAGGAAAATCAGTTTGACAGCTAAGTGGAAGAGGGACTAGAGTGGGAAGACACATTCCCAAAGAGGGAGGACAACTAGCAGGTAGAGAGCTCAGGCAGGAAGTGATGAGAACTAAAACCAGTGTGCTGTCAGACAGTGCCAAGAATTGTGCTAGGAACAAGAATGAAAAGGCACTCAGGAAATAGGTCCTACTCTCAAGGAGCTTACATTCTATCCACCACAGTTTAGAATAAAATAAACAAAAAGAACTGAATATGATATAATTATAGCAAGGGCAGCTAAAAGAATTGAGGGGAAAGCTCATTTCACCCTTAGGTTTTAGAGATAAAGAAATGAATATAAGTATTGAATATTACATATATTGTCAGATGTGGTCCATGTGTTAGTTCATTTTACTGAACTTTTTTTTTCTTTAAAAAAATCTTTATTGAGGGGAAAGCTTATTGACAAGGGGAATGGAATGGATTATATTTGGAAATTGTTACATAAAAACAAAAGACATTAACAAAAGATGGAAGAAAAGAAAAGATGGTAGGTAGAAATGATGCCTCATTTTCTAGAATATAACCAAGCTCTAGGGACGAGTGAGGACATTCTTATTCTTCTGGTTCCTAAATCCTTACTCAGTTTGCATTGCTGCAAAAGAGGAAAATAACAGTCCTTGTGCTTCCTGTCTCACAGCACTGTCTCAATGAAAGCCCTTTATAAGCCTAAAATTCTATAGAAATGGAATTTGTTGTTATCTTAGAGTTATAACTAGGGTGGATGACTGAAGCCTTGCCCCAGTGCACTGGCAATTAGAGTGTGTAAATATTTAAATAACAAGCTTAAAGAGAGAATTTTGAAATCAAGGAGTCTCTCTTCAAAGACAAGCCAGTGTTGTGATGTCTCTGCCTCTCAGGGTGATTTAGGAGGAATGCTTGGTACCACTTTCTCAAATGCGATTTTGTACTTATGCCTCATAAGGTCAACGTTGTTTGTTATTGCCTTGTGTTATAGAACTATCCATCAGTTGTTCTAAGTCAAAGGATGAGGATGTGTGGAGATGTAGATAATTAAAAGTATGAGAGAATTTTTTTTTTTAAAAAAGCTTTAATTTTTAAAAGTTCCTTTTGTTGATTGTTTTAAGGAATTTTCCTATTTTTTATGACACATTGTTTTGTTCCTGTCAGTGACAGAAATAAATTTATATTATTGTAAAGAGGGCCAACGAGTCTGGGATTTACTTATTTATCAGGGAAAACCCACTCTGGGACAGATTTAGAGGTAAATATAATGCAAATGAAAAATTAATTTCTTTTCCTCCTTATCCTTGTACTTCTCTTTTTTCCCTCCTGCTCCTTTTATTTCTCCCCCTCTTCTTCATCTTTCTTCTTTCTTCCTCCTCCTTTGCCTTTTTCTCTTTCTCCTTTTTCCTACTGTCCCTTCTCTTCTTCCTCCTCTTTTCCTCTCATCTCCTCCCTCTTCCTTCTTCTCTTTCTCTTTCTCCTCCTCCTCCTTCTTTCCTTTCTCTTCCTCCTTCTCTTTATCTTATTTCTCCTCTTCTTGTGTTCTTCTTCCTCCTTCTTCGCCTTCTCTTTCTCTTCCTTCTCCTTTCCCCCTTTCTCTCCTTTCTCCTCCCTCCTTTTTCTTCTTTAGGAGCTTTATCCTGCTCCATTTCTGACCTGAGTTTGTTCCCCCCTCTATATGTAAGGAGGGTGTCCCACCCCAACTCCTAAAAATTCACCATATTAGTGATAACATCAGCATGAGCCTTAAGCCAGTTTAGCCCACTGTCTCTCAGTAGTTCTATGCTCAAGAGTTTAGCCAGCTTCAGTCTCCTGGTAGTTGGGACTATGGGTATAGGTAATCATTTCTAATGCAATACTGTTTATTAGAGTTTTTTGAGTTCGTGTCTTTCCTTCTCCTACCTTATAAGCTACTTGAGAATTGGGATTGTTTTGTCTACACTTTGTATCTCTCAGAGCATTTTCACAAAGTAGGTGCTTTATAAACATTCTTTTAATACACGAATTAAAGCCAAAAAGATTGGATAAGAGGGAATAGATTAGGGAATATGAAGAAGTAGCTTGTTAAGCATGTTAAAGAATAACAGGGAAAGGACCAGTTCCTTCAGATTCCAAATAAGAAGATATTAAGATTCCTTTGCTGGGTTTCCAGTCCTCTAGGTGTTTTCTCTTAATAGAGCCATTGGTCTATGCTTTGGGAGCACCTTGGGAAAGGAAGTTGGGCTCCAAGAAACAGAAAATTGGGCAGGGGGGAGCTGGAGGTTCAGTTTAACTTGTTTGCTTCAGCAGCTTCCATTGAGCACCTAGGGCCAGATTTCTTAGAACATAGCTCAACTGAGCTGGAGGAAATCTTCGAATATGGCATAGGAAAGCTAGAAGGGTCTGTAGAGAGCAGAATGTTAATAATGTGAGGGATGCTAGAACCTAGAATTTCAGAGCTGAAAGAAATTTCAGAACACAGACTAATAGGCTGACAAGAAGACTTAGAATGTAGACTGTCAGAGCTGGAATGAGGGGAGGTACTTAGAACATAGAATATCAGAATTGTAGAACATAGAATGTCAAACTAGGAAGGACTTTACAAAACAGAATGTCAGAACTGGAAAGGACTTTAAAACATGGAATGTCAGAATTGAGAAGGACATAAGAACATAAAATATCAGAACTAAGAAGGACTTTAGAATATAGAATGCCAGAACTGGAAAAAATATTAGGACACAATGTCAGAACCAGGAAAGACATCGGAACATAGAATACTGAAACAAAAAAGAACATTAGAACATAGAATGTCAAAATTAGGAAGGACTTTAAAACAGAATATCAGAACTGGAAGAACATTAAAAGATAGAATGTCAGAACTGAAAAGGCACTTAGAATAATAAATGTTTGTGCTGGGCAGGACATAGGGCACAGAGTGTCAGGGCTCTGAGTGACCTTAGAATTAGAAAATGAAAACTTTTGTTAGGGGATCTTAGGTCATAGACTATTAGATTTCAAGGGACTTTAAAATATAGACTATCAGAACTATAAAACAGATTGGCAGTAGAAGGGACCTCAGAGATCATTTAGTATAATCCATTTCTTTTAAATATTACAAACTGGGTCTGAAGATGGAGACCAAAAATCACACAGGATTTAGAAGAGTTAGAAGAGTTAGGAACAGGATCCCCAGTATCTAGGATTCCTGCAAATATCACAAACTGCCACTGTGCCAAATATGCACAGATCCTGGGAGGATAGACACAGGAAGGTACTAATTGGTCCAGTCTGTAGGAATGGGAGAGAGCTGACCCTGACTGCTACAAAGGAAGGAGGGTAAAGAGAACTAGGACCAGAGGCCAGTTATTAAAGATCATAGATATGGAGCCCCAAGGAATCTTAGAGATGAGTTAGTTCAACCCCAGAATTTAATTTAGTTTAATTTAATTTTTTGTTTTTAAAATTCTCTTTGTTATTGTGAACTTAACAACAAATAAGAACTGAACATTTAAATATACTAAGAATAGAAAAAAAGAAATGTATATGAAATTGTGAACTATGCTATTTGCAATTAAAAAAAAGTTTATATTAAATTGAACACATTAATAAAAATAAGGATAATTTGAAAAAGCCTTCCCTACTTATTTGAATCCCTTTCTGAACTTCCTTCTGTACTTCTCTTTTTAGTATTTCTTTGATGTATCTTCTTTCCTTCCTTCGTCTCTTCCTTTTTCTTTCTTTTCTTTTTTCCCTCCCTCCCTCCCTCCTTCCTTCCCCTCCTTCCCTTCTTCCCCTCCTTCCCTCCTTTCCTTCCTTCCTTCCTTCCTTCCTTCCTTCCTTCCTTCCTTCCTTCCTCCCTCCCTCCCTCCCTCCTCTTCTCCTTCCTTCCTTTCCTCCTCTCTCTTCTCCCCTTCCTTCCTTCCTTTCCTTCTTCCTTCCTTTCCTTCCTTCCTTCTCCCTCCCTCTCCCTCCTTCCCTTCCTCCCTCCCTCTCTTTCTTCCTCTCCCTCCCTCCTCCCTCTCTTTCTTCCTTTTTTCCTTCCTCTCCCTCCCTCCCTCCCTTTCCCTCCTCCTTTCTCCTTCCTTCCTTCCCTCTCTCCCTTCCTTCCTTCCTTCCTTCCTTCCTTCCCTTCCTTCCTTCCTTCCCTCTCTCCCTCCTCCCTTCTCTTCCTTCCTTTCTCCTTCCTCCCTTCCTCCCTTCTCTCTCCTTCCTCCTTTCTTCCTTCTTCCTTCCCTCTCCTCCTTCCTCCCTCCCTTCCTTTCCTTCCTCCCTCCCTCCTCTCTCTTCTTTTTCTTCCCTCCCTCCTCTCCCTTCTCCTTCTTCCTTCCTTCCTTCCTTCCTTCCTTCCTTCCCTTCCTTCCTTCCCTTCCTCTCCTCCTCCCTCCTCCCTCTCTTTCTTCCTTTTTTCCTTCCCTCTCTCCCTTCCCTTCCTTCCTTCCTTCCTTCCTTCCTTCCTTCCTTCCTTCCTTCCCTCTTTCCCTCCTTCCCTCCCTCCCTCCCTTTCTCCCTTCCTCCCTCCCTCCCTCCCTCTCTTTCTTCCTTTTTTCCTTCCCTCTCTCCCTTTCTCCCTTTCTTCCTTTCTTCCTTCCTTCCTCCCTCCCTTCCTTCCTTCCTTCCTTCCTTCCTTCCTTCCTTCCTTCCTTCCTCTTCCTTCCTTCCTCCTTCCCTCCCTCCCTCTCTTTCTTCCTTTTTTCCTTCCCTCTCTCCCTTTCTTCCTTCCTTCCTTCCTTCCTTCCTTCCTTCCTTCCTTCCTTCCCTCTTTCCCTCCTTCCCTCCCTCCCTCCCTTTCTCCCTTCCTCCCTCCTCCCTCCCCTCCCTCTCTTTCTTCCTTTCCTTCCTTCCCTCTCTCCCTCCCTCCCTTCCTTCCTTCCTTCCTTCCTTCCTTCTTCCTTCCTTCCTCCCTCCCTCCCTCCCTCTCTTCCCTTCTTTTTCTTCCCTCCTCCTTCCTTCCTTCCTTCCTTCCTCCCTCCTTCTCTTCCTTCCTTCCCTCCTCTCCTCCCCTCCCTCCTCTTTCTTCCTTTCCCTTCCCTCCTCTCCTCTCCTTCCTTCTTCCTTCCTTCCTTCCTTCCTTCCTTCCTTCCTCTCTTTCCTTCCTTCCTTCCTCCCTCCTTTTCCTTCCTCCCTCCCTCCTTCTCTCTCCCTCTCTTTCTTCCTTTTTTCCTTCCCTCTCTCCCTTTCTTCCTTCCTTCTTCCTTCTTTCCCTCCCTCCTTCCCTCCCTTCCTTCCTCCCTCCCTCCCTCCCTCCTTCCTTCCCTTCTTCTTCCTTCCTTTTTCCTTCCCTCTCTCCCTCCTCCTCCCTCTCTTTCTTCCTTCTCCTCTCTTCCTTCCTTCCTTCCTTCCCTTCCTTCCTTCCTTCCTTCCCTCTCTTCCTCCTTCCCTCCTTCCCTCCCTTTCTCCTTCCTCCCTCCCTCCTTCCTCTCTCCTTCCTTTCCTTCCCCTCTCTCCCTACTCCCTTCTTCCTTTCCTTCCTCTCCTTCCTTCCCTTCCTTCCTTCCTTCCTTCCTTCCCTCTTTTCCTTCCTCCTCCTCTCTCTTCTTCCTTTCCTTCCTTCCCTCTCTCCTTTCTTCCTTCCTCTCTTTCCTCCTTCCTTCCTTCCTCCTCTTTCCTCCTTCCTCCACTCTCACTTTCTCTTCCTCCCTCCTGGGAAAGCTCCCTCTCTTAGTCTTCCTGATTTATGACCTTCCCTAAGCTGGAAACTGGATCACCTATGCATTCCTATGAACCAAATTCAAATCCTTCCTATCCTTCCTTACCTCCATCGCACTCCTAGAAGCCTTCTGTCATTCCTTATACCTCCTCAGCCTTCCTTCCCTGCACTATCCGAATTCCTTACTCCCTGTACCTTCCTCTTCTTACTATTCACTTCCCATACGCCTCCATCCATCTCCTGATTTCCTTCCTCCCTCCCTCCTCTTCCCTCCTCCTACTTCCTTGACCTTACGTTCCTTCCTTCCTTGCACTTGCCTTCCCTTCCTTCCTTCTTCCTTCCTACTTCCTAAATCCTTCCTTCCTTCTTTCTCTAGAGATCACACTCTTTCCCTCCTTCTCATCCCTCGCCTCCCTTTCTCATTTCTAACCTTCCTTCTGCTTATTCTACCTCATCTGGGAAGGAGCGTACCATGTCTTGTTATCTAGCTCCTTAAGAACAATAGAATTAATAGAACCTGGGTGGAAAGGATGATGATGCAGGTTTAGAGATAGGACTGTAACAGAAATTAGAATCTAAACCCAACTTGCAACAGCATGGCTTAGACACAGGAAGTTTGAATTGGAGAAGATGTACCTCACTTGTATCAGGTAAAAACAGTTCTGAGGGAGCCTTTTCTCTATTGATAAAAGTCCATGAGTAAATTCCTTTCAAAGTAATATGCTCCATTTGCTGTAACTTAGAGGTAGTTATCCTGATTCATGGCCAGGTGATCTTCATGTTGACATTATAGTGCTGGCTGCCTAGGTCTAGAGACTTCCTGCATAGCTTTCTGAGGGACTTTTCAGTGTAGAGGCTCCTCTGCACACTCTGCCTCCCTACCTCCATCTTGTTTGGGAGATGAAGGCGGGAGTGGCTTTAAAATTGAAGGAGGGTCTCTTTTCTTTTTTTTCTTACAGAGATAACCACTTCTAGTGGTAGAGACAGGAAGCCAATAGCAAGGAAAAGCTTGGAGCTTAAGGTTCTCAGATTTCTAAGACCTTCTATCTGTAATGTTAATCATCATCTGGTATAGGCTGACATATCTTGTTATCTAGCTCCTAATAAGTAGAAACAATAGAATTTTAAAGATGGGCTGGAAGGATTTAAGATGTCAGGTGAGGACCTTGTCAAGATTTGAAATCTGGGACTTAAAACTTGAAGCATTTGAACCACAGTTTCGAAGTGGAGCCTCATTGTCCATCATCCCCATAACTTAGAATACTGAGACTCATGATAAAATCCTAAGATAATATTCCTTTCGAAGTAACTCATCCCAGCTTTGGATAGCTCAAACTGATAGTATAATTTTCCTGAACTCAAGCCAGACTGTCTTCTTTGCTTATAGTAAACTCACAGTCCACAAAGACTCCTAGATCATTTTCTGGCAAATTATTTTCTGACCATACCTCTCTCCTACCCCAATCTTGTAGCTATAAAGTTGATTTTTTAAAAATTCAAATATGTTTTTACCTTTATGATTTTTTAAAATTTTTAGTGTTAATTCTATAAAATGAAGATACACTTCATCTTCCTCTCACTCAATTGATAAAACAAAACAAAACAAAACAAAACAAAACAAAACAAAACAAAACAAAATCTCATGACAAATAATTTACACTCATTCTTTAAAGGTTATTTTAAAGCAGCCAAAATTTTGCTTTTCTGCCTTCTACCTAACCCCCTCCCAATTAAAAAAAGAATGAAAAACAACCCCCCCTTTACAAATGTGTGGAGTCAAACAAAACATATTTCTGCATTGCCTTTGTCCCAAAATTTTAAAATCTCTTTTTAAAAATTCAATCTTTCATCTCTTTGTAAGGAGGTGAATAGCACGTCTCCTCATATGTTTTCTGGAATCATGGTTGATCATTATATTGATCGGAGTTCTTAAATCTTTCAAAATTATTTGTCTTTATATTGTTGTTATTACTGTATAAATTATTCTTCTAGTTCTGCTCATTTCATTCTGCATCAGTTTATTCAAGTCTCCCTAGGTTTCTCTGAAATGATGCCCTTCATAATTTCTTACAGCACAATAGTATTCTGACACATTTATATACTGTAACTTGTATATTCATTCTCTAATTTATAGGTACCCTCTTAGTTTCCATTCTTTGCCACTTCAAAAAGGTCTGTGAATATTTTTGTATATCTTATTTAGAGTTTGTTTTGCTAAGGACTAATCTCCCTCCAATCTACCCCTCCTCTAATTCCTTTTCTTCCTTTCCCTTTCTTTATAGTTGAGTGAAATATATTTCTGTACCCAACTCTTCCTCCTTCCCTCCCTCCTTCCTTTCCTTACTCCTTTCTTTCCCTTTCTCTCTTTCTTTCCATGTCTCTGTCTCTCTCTCTGTCTCTCTCTGTGTCTCTGTCTCTGTGTTTCTCCCTCTCTCTTTTCCTCTCTCTTTCCCTCTCCCTTTTCCTTTCCTTCTCCCTCTCCTTCTCCCTTTCCCTCTCCCTCTTTCTCTCCTTCTCCTTCTCCCTCTTCCTCTATCTCTCCCCCACTTCCCCCTCTCTCCTTTCTTCCTTTGATCAATTCAGGTGAGAATGAGTGTTAAAGTGTCAACTACTGCCCCTATTCTTTAATCCTATTCTACTTGCACTCCAATTACGGGAAATACTTTCTCCTAATCTTTCTTTTTTTTCCTCTCCTAGTATATTCCTCTTCTTTTTCCTTTCTACTTTTCTTCTAAATCATCAAAGCGTACCCTACCAACTCCTAGACATTTAATCTTAGTAGACTCCTTTTATGACCTCTAATGATGTTAGGGTTCACAGAACACATAAATATCATTTTTCCATATTAGAATTTGCACACTTCCCTTTTTATATTTCTTTTAACCTCAGTGCTTGTACTTCAAAATTTCCAGAAAGTTTGACTCTTTTTCTTAGGAATACTTGGAAGTCCTCTTTCCCACCAAAGATCCCCTTTTCCTTCTGTAGGTTTTAATTTTATTTTGCTTGATAAATTATTATTGGTTATAAGTCTTATTTTTCACCCTTTGGAATATCATATTCTAAGCTCTCTGCTCTTTTATAATGCTAGTTGCCAAATCATGTGTGATAATGACTGTGGCTCCTCAGTGCTTGAATTCTCTTTCTGAGTGTTTGAAGTTTTTTTCTTTGATTTAGGAGATCTGGATTTTGAGTATAATTTTTCTGGGAGTTTTAATTTTGGGTTTTCTTTCAGGAGGTGATTGACATTTTTTTCTTCCTATTTCTACTTTGCCCTCTGGTCCTAAGATGTCTGGAAAGTTTTCTTTTATATTTTTTGAAATATATTTTCCAAAGAATTGGAAAATGAGTAGATGCCCATCAATTGGGGAATGACTAAACAAGTTGTGGTATATGAAGATAATGAAATATTATTTTTTTTAATAGCTTTTTATTTACAAGTTGTATGCATGGGTAATTTTACAGCATTGACAATTGCCAAAACTTTTGTTCCAACTTTTCCCCTCCTTCCCCCCACCCCCTCCCCTAGATGTCAGGATGACCAATACATGTTAAATATATTAAAGTATAAATTAAATACAAAATAACTATACATGTCCAAACCGTTATTTTGCTGTACAAAAGGAATCGGACTCTGAATTATTGTACAATTAGCTTGTGAAGGAAATCAAAAATGCAGGTGGGCCTAAATATAGGGATTGGGAGTTCAATGTAAAGGTTTTTAGTCATCTCCCAGAGTTCTTTCGCTGGGTGTAGCTGATTCAGTTCATTACTGCTCCATGGGAACTGATTTGGTTCATGTCATTGTTGAAGATGGCCACATCCATCAGAATTGATCATCATATAATATTTTTTTATTATTATATATTTTTTATTATGTAACTTTTTATTGACAGAACCCATGCCAGGGTAATTTTTTTACAACATTATCCCTTGCACTCACTTCTGTTCCGATTTTTCCCTCCCACCCTCCACCCCCTCCCCTAGATGGCAAGCAGTCCTATATATGTTGAATTGTTGTAGTATATTCTAGATACAATGTATGTGTGCAGATCCAAACAGTTTTCTTGTTGCACAGGGAGAATTGGATTCAAAAGGTAAAAATAACCCGGGAAGAAAAACAAAAATGCAAACAGTTTACATTCATTTCCCAGTGTTTTTTCTTTGGGTATAGCTGCTTCTATCCATCATTGATCAATTGAAACTGAATTAGGTCTCTTTGTCAAAGAAATCCACTTCCATCAGATTACATCTTCATACAGTATCGTTGACGTTGTTGATAATGATCTCTTGGTTCTGCTCATTTCACTTAGCATCAGTTCATGTAATTCTCTCCAAGCCTCTCTGTATTCATCCTGCTGGTCATTTCTTACAGAACAATAATATTCCATAACATTCATATACCACAATTTACCCAACCATTCTCCAATTGATGGGCATCCATTCATTTTCCAGCTTCTGGCTACTACAAACAGGGCTGCCACAAACATTTTGGCACATACTGGTCCCTTTCCCTTCTTTAGTATCTCCTTGGGGTATAAGCCCAGTAGAAACACTGCTGGATCAAAGGGTAGATCATCATATAGTCTTGTTATTGAAGTATATAATGATCTCCTGGTCCTGCTCATTTCACTCAGCATCAGTTTGTGTAAATCTCTCTGGGTCTTTCTGAAATCATCCTGTTGGTCAATGAAATATTATTGTTCTATAAAAATGATGAACAAGTTGATTTTAGAAAGGCAGGGAAAGATTTACATGAACTGATATTGAGCAAAACAAGCAGAATCAGGAATATATTGTACATAATAATAGCAAGAATGTGCAATGATCAACTATGAAAGACTTGGTTCTTCTCCATGGTTCAGTGATCCAAAGCAATCCCAATAGACTTTGGACAGAAAATACTATCTGCATCTAGAAAAAAGATCTAAGGAGATTGAATGTAAATCAACACATGCTATACTTCTTTTTTCTGTTTTGTTTTTTCTCTCCCATGGTTTGTCCTTTTTGCTTTGATCTTTCTCTCCCAAAATGATTCATAAGGCAATGTGTATTAAAAATAAATACATTTACTAGAAAAAAAGAAATATAATGTCCAAGTTCTCTTTTTGCTTACACTTTTCATGTAGGCCAATGATTTTTAATTTTTTCCCCTTTCATCTGTCTTCTAGATGTTTTTTTTTTCTTTTTGCTATAAGAACCCTTACATTTATTTTTTTTCTAGTCCATTGACTTTGTTTTAAATTTCTTATTGCCCTAAGGATTTATTAGCTTTTATTTGGGATATTCTTATTTTCAGAAAGTATGTTATTTTGACAAGGTTTTGTGTCTCTTATGGCCAACTATTAATTCCCTTTCCAATTCTTTCTTTCATAACTTTCATTTATTTTTAAAAATTTTTTTCCTCTAGTGCCCTCATTTCATTTATAAAAAATTTAAACTCTTAAAATTTTTTCTTTTCCTCTTCTTTTTCAAGAATTGTAGTTGAATTTTTGCTTCTTCATTATTTTTTTTGACGCTTTGCCTATAGATGTTTTACAGCCATTCTTTTCTTCTGGGTTTGGATCTTGATTGTTCCTGTACCATAATAACTTTTTTATGGTGGGATTCTTTTCTTATTTGCACATTCTTTCATTCTATTTCCTGACTTTGGATTTGAAATTAGGCTTAGACTTTATGAATTTTTGGAGGGAAGTCTGAGTTTCCCTGGGTATTAAGTGTTGTATTATTTCAGGATCTTAGAGACAGTTTAAGGTAGAAGATGTGAAAACTTTCAATGCTCCTCAAGTCATTTGGTTCATGACAAAGTCTGATTACTGCCCCTTTAGTTTGAGTTCTGTACATTTCTCACATGGATATAGGTCAGAGGAACAGATTTGTAGTCCTACCCTGTTTGGAGTTTCAGTAGACTATTGATGGCTTCAGCCACTATCAATCATCTGGAAAACTCTGTTGGTTCAGGATGACAGAACAGTAGGTTTCCCTTTGGTCTAGGACCCTGCCTTGGTTATATTGTTGCCCATTTCAGATAGGGCTAGCATTTGGAACTGAGACATTGTTCTTCTGAGAGTTGGGAGTCACATAGTTGCTACTAGCTTCAGAATTTTGTTCCTTTCTCAGTCCACAGTTTAGGACTCAGTTGTTTCTCACTCTGGACCACTATTCCTACGGTTCAGGTTCCCTTTTCAGAACACCCAGAGCCTATAACTCAAAACTATGCGTTAAGAGACAGAAAACTGCCAGTATATACCCATTCCTGACATGGTATACCAAGATGGGTTTGGAACCTCCTATTTTCTTGTAGCACAACTTTTTCCTAGTCATGATTAGACCCCCATTTCCAGTATCCATCAATCTCTACGTTCTCTATACTGACCTAGATTGGAAAAATGACCCCCTGTGATTGCTTTCTTTGACTTCCGGTATAGAATTTGATCTGAACTGTTTAGAAGATTTTTTTTTGGAGGGGAGGGACTGAGGGAAATACTGTATTTTCTGCTATTCTGTTATCTTGACTCTACCTCCAACATTTATTCTTAATGAATTTCATCTTATTATATTCAATAAGTTGTTTTAACCTCTCAGGGTCTTTTTGGTTCTTGACTCTGTCACTTAGTGTGTTAATGTTGTCACCCAGATTTGTCATGAGCAAATTTGCTAAGTAATACATCTGTGCCTTTATTTAAATCATTGATAAAAATGCTAAATGACAAAGGGTCATATACAGATTCCTGAGGCATTTCACTAAAGACAACCTAAAAACTTCACCTTGAACCATTAATGACTACTCTTTGGATTCAGCTACTCAACCAGTTTCAAATTCATCTATTTATGTCATCACTTCAACCATTTCTCTTTCTTTTTTTTCATAAGAATAGCATGAAATCCTTAATCAAACACGTTGCTTAAGTCTTAGTCTATCTGTAACATTCTCCTTGACTGCTGATTTAATAACTCAACCAAAGAAATAAGTCCAGCATGACTTATTCTTGATAAATCCATGCTGACTCTACGTAAATTGTAACTTCCCTTTCTTAATGCTCACTAGCTTTTTAATGACACATTCTTGCATTTTCTCAGGAATCAAGGTCAGGCTTTTCCCTTTTTTTTTGGAAAATGGAGACAACATTTGCTCTTCTTCAGGCCTGAGATACCTCAAATAACTTTCAAATCTTTTTTAACAATGGCTCAGCAATCATTCCTGCCAGTTCTTTCAGTACCCAAGAAAGGAGCTCATCTGAGGTAAATGACTTGAACACATTGAAGATGACCAAGGCCTTTCTTACTATCTTCTTACTTATCTTAGGTACTAACGCTCTGTTTGTCGCTTTTGTTCCATCATTTTCAAGGCAGAGGTCATTCTCTTTGGCAGAGCAAATAGAAACAAGACAAAAATCCAGTAGATTTTTTCTCTGTTGACAGTTATCATTTTCTTATTATCTTCCCTTCACCCTTAAGCAGTGAGTCTCTCCCTTCTTTGACACTTTTCTTTTCCTCAATGAAAGCCCACAGTTCTGGTTGGGGGCTGCCTCTCTCAAATATTTCAAGAGAGCTACACTAAATCCCACTCAATCAATCAACAAGCATTTAATAAACATTTAGTAGGTGCCAAGAACTGTGCTAAGTGCTGGGATATAAATCTGGGGGAAAAACAGCCCTTGTCTTCTTCTAATGGGAGAATATGTGAATATTAGTTAATCTGAGAGGGGAAGACATTATCCCTTGGGGGAAATAGGAGAGGCTTCTTGTAATGGGTGGATTTTGAGCACAATCTTGAAGGAAACCAGAGAAATCAGAGGCAGAGGAGAGTGAACAGAGTATTCGCTATTCTACTAATATCTCCTTATCCCAACTGCCTTGCTGCCTTGAAAACTTGGGTCTATGGACCATTGCTCTCCTAGTTGGTAATTGTTTCTACTGGATCAATATTTCAGCAAACCATCAGTGGCCATATCTCACTTCATTCTCCTCACCAATGTCCTTCTTACTGTGTATGTACCTTGGCCTTCCCTCTACTCCATGTAAGTTCTGGAATCACATGCCATGGCTGAACTAACCATGTCTTTATTCCTGAAAAGGATGGATCTATCTACCCCATCATCTATCCCTTTAACGCCTTGTTCTCATCCTCATTATAATATAAATGTCAGAGAAGGAGCAGCTTTTGTTTTTATGCAGTGCAAATATGGGGGCTCATTATCCCAACCTATAACCATATTCTTGGATTAGGTCCCCAGAGGGTAGTGACCACTGTTCCTCTCAGAGTGCTAAAGTTGTTTTTTTCAACAGCTAGCATTTATAATGTTTTGAGATTTGCAAAGTACTATCCATATCTCATTTCATTTGATCCTCACAAAAAACCAAGGAAGTAGGTGCTCTTATTTGCCCCTATTTTACAGATGACAAACTGAAGCAAACAGAGATGAAGTGACTACCCCAGTGTCAACCTAGTGAATAAGTTTCTGGGGGAGGAATTTGAGTTTAGTCTTCCTGATTCTTGTGTGTAACCTTACGTTACACAATGTCATTCATAAGCAGACTCCTCATCCCATTTCTCCCAATATCATTTGATCTGCTAAAATCTCCCCAATATCAATTAATCAATAATCATCAATTAGCTTTTACAAAAGGATATTTAATGAGAAACTATAGAAAGAACTGAACTATAGAAACAACTCACTCTGGGAATATTTTTTCTCTTCTATATGCCTTACTCCAAAGGGAGAATGGATATAAACTTAAAATGATTGTTACATAGCACTCCCTTACCTTAACCAGGGTAGGAAGGAGTAGGGTGAAATACTTTCAGATTGTGAGAGTCCTTTTCTCTCTTTCCCAGAATCCCCACCAAGTTCCTTCTTAGGCACAGCAGGTCCAATTAACAAGGTGCTCCTTCCCTCAAAGACCAGGTTCCTTACTGCATGAAGTCACTCCTTTTATTATTTGGCAGTCTATGGCAATCCTTTGATTAGTCAAACTTTTGTTCTCAATATCTTTATCCTATTAAAAAAGATTGAGGATCTGTCCAAAGAGTTTTTGTTTATGTGGGTTATAGTTATAGATATTGATCATATTAAAAATAAAAACCAATTATGAATTTGTAGACTCTCTGAAAGGATTTCAGAGATTTGGAGGATGCCCTGGACCAGACTTTGAGAACCACGGATCTATGATATCTTGTCTTCCAGGTGTATTAATTGATGGCTTGGGTCAAGCAAACTGGCTCTTCCTGGCACTTGGCTATTGTTGGTCTCAGCTATGGCTGCCCATGGGATGTTCCTTGGACCTTTCAAAGATCGTACAGTTGTATCCTGGTAGTTTGTCTCCACTATTGATCAGAATTAAGATGAACAAAGCACACACACACACACACACACACACACACACACACACACACAGAGGCATTCACAGCCATGTGGTAAATGGATGAGATCAGACAGATGCTGTCGTTGTTACTTCTCCCTATCCCAGAAGCCCACGGCATTTCTTCCTTCCTCACTTGAAAGAAGAGAAAGTTTGAACCTTTCGATGAATGCTCAATTCTGGCTCAGCAGCCAATTAAAAGACTTTTTATCTCTGAACCAAGAGGAAAGAGCCGGAGGGCTCCCACAGAGAGGCTGATCCATCAGGCATCTCCAAAAGCAGGCTCACCAAGCCTGGTGAGCACCAAGCCGAGCAAATTGTGCGTGATCCAAGGACTGACCCCTCATTAGCCACTTCCCCCATTACATTAGGATTTGGATCCCTGGAGTTTAGCACGTGCTGGGAACATAGCAAGTGAATAATAAATGTATTTTTGTTCATTCATGGGATCCTATCATTCCTTTTTCAGCAGAAAATTTTTGCTTTTTTCAAAATGTGGGTATGTGTAAGATGTTCAGTTTTCCTCTTCTGTAAGGCTAAAACTAGAAGTGAGCATGGGAGGAACTGGACAGTCAGCTCTAAATGTGGCTAAGATTTGGAGGGAAGAGTGTGCTGGTAGTAGTAGGAAAAGGACAAACAGTGTCAGGGACCGGGTTCAAATTCTGACTCTGCCACTAATTGGATATGTTAACAAGTGCAAAATGCTCCCTTATTACATATGAATTATATTATGTATTTCATGAGGGTTGTTGTAAATGAAGTCCTTTAGAAAGCTTAAAGCACTATACATGTGGTAATTACTTATGTTATATTTATGGAAGGAAACTAAGAATACATAGTGTTGGAGCTGGGAGGAATCTTAGAACACAGAATTAAAGATTTATAAGGCTCCTTGGGAAATAGATCAACTGAAATAGAAAGAACACAGAATGTCAGAGTTAGGAGAGTCCTTAGAACACAGAACATAAGAGGAGCTGGGAAAATCCTTAGAACCCAGAATGTCAGAACTGGGAGGATCCTTGGAATCTGGGATGTCAGAGCTGGGAGGGCCCTTAGAACCCGGGATGTCAGAGCTGGGAGGGTCCTTAGAACCCAGGATGTCAGAACTGGGAGGATCCTTAGAACCCGGGATGTCAGAGCTGGGAGGGCCCTTAGAACCCGGGATGTCAGAGCTGGGAGGGCCCTTAGAACACAGGATGTCAGAGCTTAGAACAGAGAATTTTCCAAAGACATAAATCTTACAATTTAAAATGTCAGACCAGCAGAGGAACTTGGCAATGTAGTATAATGGAATAATAATAGCTAGTTATTTTACAGATAAGGAAAGTCAAGGTAAGTTACTTGGCCAGGGTTGTCCAGATAGTATTTGTCTGAGGGAGGATTTGCATTCAGGTCTTCCAATTCAAAGTCCAGGGCTCTGAATCACCTCTGCTCACTGTAAAGGGGAGAGCGCTGGACTCTGAGGCAGCCTTTGAAGCTGTGCTCTTCTCCTACTTCTTGTCATCTTATAGCAAAGTGTTATCATTTACCTCTTGAGCCTCCCCATTTGAAAAGTCGAGGTTAATCATTCTAGCAGGATGGTCTATTTCTTTTCAGTATCATAGGAATCCACTGAGTAAAGGAGTTACAGGGCCCCTTGGAAGTGTTCTGGCTTGTAGATGCTTTATTACGCACTATTATGTATGATAATATTATTAAAAAATAAGGGGCCCAGAAGGTAGCTCAGAGCTCACGTAGTTCCATCAGCCTGGTTTGTGGCTGTCTCTCAAGTCAAGAAGGGTTTTTTTTTATCCTGAACTAGACACAAAACTGCTTAAAGATAGAAACTCTATCCTTTCCTTGTTTCAAATTGGCTATAATGCCTGGCAAAGGTTGTTGCACATAGAAAATATTAAGAGACTTGGGTGATTTCAGTTTCCTACTCTGTAATATGAAGTCACTGGTGGGCTTTGGCTTCCCATATACCTTCAGAATTGTGACTTGACCCAGGATCCTGGAGCCTTTCCCAGGGATGGGGGCCCATCCTGCCTGTGATCCCCTTCCTGGTGACTTGGGTTCTCAGTTCTTTCCCCTCTGTACCACCATCTCTGCTCCTGCCCCCCACTCCCTGACCTCCCTGCTGCAGCAGGGGCTGAAGAAAGTTTTCCTTTGAAGCCCAAAGTGAATTGGAAGCATTTGAGGATGAAGTGTCTCCTGCATAAGTGTTTAATTATCCTATTATAGGACAGTTACTAGGCCCTGGGATTTTAATAATTATTAATATCATATTAAACAATGAATTATCATGAACAATTAAAATTAATTACATTTCCTAGAGTTAATTAAATTATTCTTTTAATGGACCAAGTGACTGTTCAGACATAAAAATTCAGGACCTGGCCCTGGGAAAGCTTTTGAAAAATTGGAGTATAAATGGGATGAATTGAGTCAGTTTGTCCATCTTAGGGAAGAGAAGGTGAATAGAATTGGTGCTTGTGAAAACTATAGAGACTCCCCTGAAGCTTCTCCTTCCTTCAAGGCTTAGCTCAAAACCCCCTTCTTCCAGGGAGCCTTTCATGATTACATCATCCTTGGTAGTGAGAGAGCTCAGTAGCAATAGAATATTTGGTGAATATGGCTGGGGGAGTTAAGGGGTGCAGTAGATAGATCCTGAGTTCAAATCTTACTTTCAAACATTTCCTAGCTGCATGATCCTAGCAAGTCACTTTACTTTGTATGCCTCAGGTTCCTCATCTGTAAAATAAGCTGAAAAAGGAAATGGCAAATCGCGCGAGTATTTTTGCCAAGAAAATCCCAAATGGGATCACAGAGAGTTGGACACAACAGAAAAACAACCGACTGTGACCCTGATGGTGGTTGGTAGAGAACAATTGGACTTGGGGAGTGCAGAGACTACATTGATGTTATCTAATATGAAGGTGGGTGTTGGGGGCCTCGGACTTTTGCTCTGGTATGTAGGGACGCTCTCCCGAATTGGGAAAAAAGCCCAGATGAGCCGATGATCAGATTCCATTTGGAATTTCTTTCCTGGACTCATGATCAGCACCATGGAATTTGAGACACAAGGGATCTCAGCTGACCCCCCATGGAATATATCTCTGCTCAGTTGTATTAAGGGACTTCTCAATTCTCAAGCAGGGGACTCGAGGGATATGGGACAGGGTAACACAAGGCCATGAAGCTATGGAAAGTACAAGGAACACCTGAGGGCAAGGGGAGGCCTAAACCCTGCCCCCACTGCCCCCTCTGCCAGGCCCTCCGCCGTGGGTCTGCCCGCCTCCATGATCTGCCTTTCCTGAGGAGCTCCCATCATGGCACTCCCCTCTCCCAACTCATTACTATCCAATAGAAAACCCCTGCTTCACTTTAAAAATCTGGCTTTCTCCCACCTTTCCAATTTTTGTAGGCGTTCCTCTCCTTCTCCCTGTCTACTTCCACCCTCCAAAGAGGATGATGCACTTACCTGAAAGGGACGTTGTAAAGATCAAATAAGTTACTATCTGTATGTGGAGAAGAGGGGGCAAACACCAATTTTCTATCTCATATTTCTGACTCACTGTCTGCACTGACAGCCCCCCGGGCCTGGTACGCTCTCCCTCCTCATCTCTGAAAGACTCAGCTCCCATCCCATCTTTTGTGGGAGCCTCGGCCGTTCCCCTCCTTCTCTGGGATGACACCCCATGTCCCCTGAGTGTGGCTTGTGTGTACAGTTTGCTCCCTCCTCAGACTATAAACTTCTTGAGGACAGGGACTGTTTTTGACTTTACTCTATATCCTCAGAACTTAGCATAGTGCTTGGCACACAATAAGCCCTTTACTAGAAACCAGCATATACCTACTATGTGCCAGATACTGTTTTACAGAGAGTATCTTATTTGATCTTTACAGCATCCCTTTCAGGTAAATGCATCATCCTCATTTTGCCTTTGAGATAAAAAGAGATGAAGTGATACAATCTAAGTCTGGATTTGAACTCAGTTCTTCCTGATACCTGACCCAGCACTCTACCCACTGAGCAATCTTGCTGTTACAATGTTTGTTGATTGACTGTGATTCGAGAGGGAGATATGAGATCATTTTTCCTTTGATTATTGACACTAGAATTGGGGGGTCAGGATGACATTGAATTGGTCAGAAAATTTGATTTTGAATCCTGTTTCTATTGCTTCACTGTATAAATCATTCAACCTCTCTATCTATTTCTTCATCTGTAAATGGAAATGTTGGACAAATTCAGGAAAGGTGACATCTGACCCTCAACTCCTGACAGCAAGGTGATGGACTCAGGGTGCAGAATGATGCATACATTTTGGACATAGCCAAAGAGAGAATTTGCTTTGTTTGCCTTTTTGTTCCGCACCCCCCCCCCCTTTTTCCCCCTTGGCTTAATTGTGATTTTGGAAAAGGAGATGGAAGGGAAAGAAACAACAAAAGAATTAACAAATAAAGAAAAAATAAAATTAAAAAATAAGGTACTGGACTAGTTGACCTCTAGCTCAAAATCTTTCAGTCCGTGTTGTTATTCTCTGCAGATCTGTCTTCAGAATAGACCTCTGAGAAAATGGTTCCAGCATTCAAAATCTGCAGGAGACAGTGTCCAAAGCAGATAATTCAGGACTGGATTCTCATTGTCTCCAGGGACTATCTCTCAGGAGCAGGTCACACTATTAAGGCCGAGTGGGCACACGAGATGTTCTGTCCCAGGGGCTCACGCGGCCTCATAGAGCAGCATAAAAACAGTCACTTTGCTTTGCCCATTTCAAGTTTCCACTGATAAAAACCAGACATTAACCCCAATTGTTGTAAGTTTGGGGAAGCTCAAATTGTGTTTGCAAAGTATTTTGGCATTCTTGGTCTGAAAAGGACTTCTCAAACCCGCTTCTCTGGAGAGCTTTTGACAAAGGTTCATTGTAATGGATGATGTCTGAGGACTTGAAATCAGAGGATGTTAGGACATAGAGGGTTACAGCAAGAAGCAACCCCAGAACACTGTATCAGGACACATGTCAGAAATACCAGAGCCTTTACTAAGATTCTGGAATGTCAGGTTTGGGGGGAGCCCTAGAACACAGGATGTCAGAGCTGAGAGGGCCCTTAGAACCCAGGAGGTCAGAGTTGGGAGGGCCCTTAGAACCCAGGAGGTCAGAGCTGAGAGGGCCCTTAGAACCCAGGAGGTCAGAGTTGGGAGGGCCCTTAGAACCCAGGAGGTCAGAGCTGAGAGGGCCCTTAGAACCCAGTAGGTCAAAGCTGGGAGGGCTCTTAGAACCTAGGAACTCAGATCTGAGAGGGCCCTTAGAACTCGGGATGTCAGAGCTGGGTGGGAACTTAGGTCACAGAATGTCAGAACTGGGAGGGCCCTTAGAACACAGAATGTCAGAGCTGGAAGGGCCCTTGCAATAATTAATATTGGGATTGGGAGAAACCATAAGGCATGGAATAGTAAAATCTAGAATGCTAAGGTTAAAGGGCACTTTAGAAACCATTTAATCCAAGCTTTTATTTTCCAAATTAATAAACTGAGAACCAGGCATAGGCAATAAATGTCTTGGCCAGTGATAGAGTTAGGACTGGATGGTAGGTGTTTGTACTTTTTAGTTCATTGTTAGTTAAAAAAAAAAGAAAAAGAAATGACAATATCCTAGCCAGTTTATTACACCAATAGCTTTGTTTTTCCTGAGCACTTACAAAAGATTCATAAGATTATACATTCAGAGCTGGAAAATACTTTGGAAGCCTTCGAGTTCAACCCCTTCATTTTGCATCTCAGGGAACTGGGGCTAAGTGAGTGGAATTGACTTTTCCAGAGTAACACAGTAAATGTCTATAGTAGGATCTGAACACTAGGCTTCCTGGCCTTAGCTCCAGAACTCTATATAATATGAATCACTGACCCATCCATTAATAAAATAATAGGTAAGTCAATCATGAATGAAACATATCTTGTTTCTACCTTCTGGGAGCTTACCAGCAGCTGATAAACTTAATGCAAAAGCCCATGGCAGTCCCTTGTCCATTAATTAAGTGAATCTCCATTTTTCTTTTTTCTTTTTAATAGTATTGTTTTTCAAAATACATGCAGAGATAGTATTCAGCATTCACCTTTCAAAACCTCATGTTTCAAAATTTCTCCCATCTCTCCTCCCCAAGACAGCAGATAAACTAACAGAGGTTAAATGTGTACCATTTTTCTAAACATATTTCCATATCTGTCAGGCTGCATAAGAAAAACCAGATTGAAAGGGAAAAAATTAGAAAGAAAAAAATAAACAAGCAGACAAAACACCCCCAACAAAAAAGTGAAAATATTAGGCTTTGATTCATATTCAGTCTTAGTTTTCTCTCTGTATACAGATGGCTCTCTCCACCACAAATCTATTGGAATTGCCTTGAAATTACCTTATTGTTGAAAAGATCAGAATTGATCATTACATAACCTTGTTCTTACTGCATACAACATTCTCTTGGTTCTGCCCACTTCCTTTAGCATCCGTTCATGTAGGTCTTCTCAGGTTTTTCTGAAATCATGTTACAGATCATTCCTTACAGATCAATAATCTTCCATAACATTCATATACCATAATTTATTCAGCCATTCTCCAACTGATGGGCAGCCACTAAGTTTTTAGTTCCTTGCCACTACAAAAAGGACTGCTACAAACAGTCCTTTTCTTGCACATGTGGGCTCTTTTCCTTTTTTTATGATCTCTTTGGGATACAGACCCAGTAGAGACACTGCTGGATCAAAGGGCATGCACAGTTTGATAGCCCTTTGGGCATAGTTCCAAATTCTTTTCCAGAACTTTAGGATCATTTCACAACTCCATCAACAAAGTATTAGAAATCACCTCACTATCAAAAAGAACCAAGTCCATCACAGTTAAATCTGCATTTTTTCAAGAATAAAAGACCAAATCTCTAGCCTGGCATTCAAGGCTTTCCACAATGTGTCTCCTGCCTCCTTTTCTTGTCTCATTTTTCTGCCACTTCCCTTTATGAATTCTATATTCTAGCTGAGTTGGGCTACTGAACTTGACTTCTGTCTCCTGCCTCAGTCTGTCCCCATCATCCTCACTCCATTCCTGAAATGACTCAATTCTCATTTCTGTTTCTCAGATTTTTTTTCTCTTTCTTTCTTTCTTTCTTTCTTTCTTTCTTTCTTTCTTTCTTTCTTTCTTTCTTTCTTTCTTTCTTTCTGCTGAGGCACTTGGGGTTAAGTGACTTGCCCAGAGTCACACAGCCAGGAAGTGTTGAATGTCTGAGACTAGATTTGAACTGAGGTCGTCCTGACTTCAGGGCTGGTGCTCTATCCACTGTACCACCAAGCTGCCCCTCTCAGATATTTTTTTCAACCTTCAAGTTTTTCTTTTGAGCTCTCTCCTTATTTTCCTCTTTCATTGTCTTCCTACTTTATTATTTTGGAATGGATCCTATAAAATGTAAGTTCTGTGAAGGCAGGAACTATTTTGTTTTCTTCTGTATATTCCTGACTTCCTGATTGTCCTGTCCTTATTAACATTAAATTGAGTTGGTCTAGAACATGTGAACGCCCTTTTCAATTTAAGGGGATCTGAAGCTCAGACTCTGAGCAATATTCTCAAGGTAACAGTCACAGGGCGTCTGAAGTGGAAATGAGAATTCAGCGTCTGTGAGGGTAAATGAGAGACTCCCTGTGCAAGTTGGTCATTTCAAGAACTGTGGAAGAACAGCAGAGATAGGAAGTCCAGACATACTTGGCTTCCTTTGGGTGAGGGAGAGTGTGCCTCTCTGCCTCTCCCCTTGGTTTGGCCCTTTTCCTTAGGTCTGTATGGATGGGTGGGCGGAACTCCTCTTGGACCTCTTGGACCTGGCAGCGGGGCCACGGCTGACCTCCCTCTTCCATCTGCCGGGTGGTTCCAGGCTCTGGAAACGCTCCTGACCTTCCCTCGTCTCTCCCCAACCTGCTTCTCAGAGGATTTTAGACTTACAGCCCATCCAAAGCAAGGAGGCATTTTTAAAGTACATAATGAAAAGGTATAATAAAGATAATTAAAGGAGATACAAGGTGGCGGATGAAGATTTCAGTTTATAATGGAAAAACCATCGCTTCTCATATCTTGCCTGGACTGTGTGGCAGTTAATAATCCCTCGTGCCACCAACTCAGGCCTCTCCTATTTACCTACTGCCACCCAGCCCAGCGCTGGTCAATAGGCTGTTAAGAGTCTGTCTGGATACACGTGAAATGTTGCGATCAGTTGTGTCTTGCTCTTTTTGATCAAACTGTGAGGTTTTTCTAGCAGTGGGCTCAGACCTACTCATGGGTTCAAATCCAGGATACAGAGAGCTCTAAAAGTTTGCACAATATTTTACATATATGAATCTCTTAACAGATCTATGAAAGTAGGGAATATGTTATTCCTATTTTACAGATGAGGAAACTGAAGATCAGAGAGATAAGTGACTTGTTCAGGGTCACATTGCTAGCCCGTGGGTTCCTATGATGCTACCGATATCTATTGATTGATTGAATTGGTATTGATCACCCTCCCCCCCCCCCAATCCCATCCCCCCCCCCAATCCCACTCCAGCCCTGTACAAATGTGCTCCAGTTCTTGATATCAGGGCTTGACCATAAGAGCTCTCCATTTTCCTGCCTCCATTCTTTGGCCTAGACTGAGCCCCATGACTGGACTCTATTCTTCCTCCCGTCCCCCTCCCAGAATTCCTTTTCCCTTCAAGGTCAGCTCCAACTGCCTCTGGTTGATCCCCATCCCTTCTGCTGATGTTGAGGTCCCCTACCCAAATTCCTCAGTGTTAGGCTTGAAACTGGAGCTCCGCAGCTGGTGGCTTTCATGGGGTCATTGTGTTAGAGCTGAGACGTCCCCAGGTTCATCCCCCATCCTTGTTGTTTTTTTTTTTTATTTTAAGAGAGGGAAGTGACCCAAGATCACCCAGATAATAAGGGCTAAGACAACATTCAAGCACTGAAGCTTTGACGCCAGATCCAGCGCTCTTTCCACCATATCAGGTCAAGAGTCAGAAAGATCTGAGTTCAAATCCAGCCTCAGACATTTCCTAGCTGTGTGACCCTGGGCAAGTTACTTCACCCTGTTTGCCTCAATTACCTCATCTGCAAAATGAGCCAGAGAAGAAATGGCAAACACTATCTCTACCAAGAAAACCAAAAATGGAGTCATGAAGATTCAGACATGACTGAAATGACCACAATAATTGCTTAGCATTATGAAATCACAAATTTCGAGCCAGAAGTGACCTTAAAAGCCATCAAATCCAACCCTATTTTTATAGATGGGAAAACTGAAACACAGAGTTTAAGTGTCTCTCCCTAGTTGGGCCAGGCAGAATTTGAACCCAGGGCCTTTTTGTTCCGAAGCTAGCAGTCTTTCCAGGACACCAAACTACTTCTCCATGTGCTCATCTGTGTAGCTGCTGTTTCTTCCTAGGAGAAGATAATCTTGAAGGCAGGGACTCTTTTTGTCTTTGTATCCTTGAAGCCTAAGCATTCAGCAGGAACTCAGTGGCAGGCTTATTGAATTGAACTGGGTGAAAAGGGTTAAACCCGAGGTGAACAATGGGGTGGGACAGAAGAAATAAAAATAAGCGGTCCATCCATCCCGATCCCTTTGCTTCCTGCTGCGGCCCCTCACAGATAAATGGGCAGAATGTCTGGGAGGTACCTAATGATACAGAGTTATTTCGGAGCCATTATCCAGGATAACCATAATTACGTTCAGGAGCAGAGAAGGTCAATTCAGCTCTTCTGACTGTTTGAATCTGGTAAAATTTTCACAGTATCTGGCCAACCACCCCAGCCCAGCTCCCACAAGGATAATCCCAGGGAAAGCTCCTGGGGGGGAGACACTGAGACCCACGGCTTGGCTTCTGCATCCAGGGAGAAATGCTGTCACCCCTGGACTGAAGTTTTCAGACTTTTTCCTTGTTCCCCTTTTGGCCATCCTTCAGCTATTAAGGTTGGAGGGAATATAAAACATGTAAAGTTAGGATCATATTACAGAGAAGGCCAGAGCTGGGTAGGACCTCAGAACATGGAATGACTGGATTGGGAGAAACTTTAGGATGTAGAATTATTGAGGTATTTTCATCTTACAGAAAAGGAAACTGAGGCCCAAAGAGGGAATGACTTGTGTGAGAAGGTCACAGAACTTAGAACCCAAAGTTTCTGAATCCAAATCCTTCTCTCTCTTTTATTTGCCACCTGAGAGGCAAGGAATTCAAATATCATTATCTCCATTTTACAGATGGGAAAACTGAGGTTCAGGGTTATGAAATAAGTTGCCCAGGAACTATAGTCCTACTCCAAATGAGTGTTTCCTATACACATGCTGATCCACACTGGGAGGAATATTACTTTAATCAACTTAAGAGCTGGTATAAAGGAAAGCCCTGGGATGGAATCCTTACTCAGACATCTTCTGACCTTCCCAGCTCTGACATCTTCTGTTCTAAGAACCCTCCCAGCTCTGACCTCCTGGGTTCTAAGGGCCCTCCCGGCTCTGATCTCCTGAGGTTCTAAGGGCCCTCCCAGCTCTGACCACCTGGGTTCTAAGGGCCCTCCCAGCTCTGACCTCCTGGGTTCTAAGGGCCCTCCCGGCTCTGATCTCCTGAGGTTCTAAGGGCCCTCCCAGCTTTGACCTCCTGGGTTCTAAGGGCCCTCCCGGCTCTGACCTCCTGAGTTCTAAGGGCCCTCCCAGCTCTGACCTGCTGTATTCTAAGGGCCCTCCCAGTTCTGACATCCTGTGTTCTAAGATCTCTCCCTGCTCTGACGTAGGTTATTCTAAGGCAGGTCCCTCCCCAGACACTCTGTTTCTTAAGGTCAGGGCACCTTTCCTGCTCTGACAGCCTATGATAAATCCACTGTCTGCCTGATAAAGGCACTTGGCCCCCCAGACCCCTCCACTGGGATGCTCTCCGCCTCTCTTCCTGAGTCCAGGAGCTCTTCGTTGGCTGTCCCCCTGGGCGATTATTTATTATTTTCCTCCTGAAAGTGTTCCTGAGACACAGCTCTTATGAAAGATGTTCCCCCGAATCGAGCGGGACGGCATCATAATTCACCCTGGCTCCAGCTGAAATATTTGAACGACAACACATTACCGTCCAATTTTGCCGCTCTCCGCTCTGAGGGAGCCGCCGGAAGGCCCACTTAGTGCTGCTTGGAGCTCTTTGCAGAATTGGCTGGAATGGGCTCGTAGGCTCAAGGCTGAGTGAGGCTCCTGCAGCCTGGAGACTGGAGACCATCGCTGACCTCTGCCTAGGGCCTGGCCTGCCCCTCTCCCAGAGTGTGTGACCCCATCAGCCTGACCGCTCCCTCACAGGCAGGCTCTGAAGCATCCTCTACCCCAAGATCCCTATTTCTCCCTCCTTGCCTCATTGGAACTAGGGGGCTCTCAAGGGCTGGGGCTGGAGCTCTCCTTACAGATTGTGAGCCTCGTTAGGACAAGAAATATTTCTCCTTCAGTCTAGGAAAAGTCTAAGAGCAGAGAGGGTATCTCCCAGCTCCTCTAGAAGAAAAAGAGGTCTCTTCCTTGGTCTATAGCTCCCATAATGTTCTCTGACATCTTTCCTTGAAGATTTCCCAGTAAATCTTTTAGGATATTATAGGTACCAGATTATTTTACAGAAAATGAAACCGAGGCCCAGGGAAGTGACTGGTAGTTATCTTGCCAGAAGGATATCTGAAAGAAATAAGATTGTTTAGCCTGGAAAAGAGAGAATTTAAGAGGAGGCAGGTCTATTATTTTCAAATATCTAAAGGCTGGTATGGAATACAGGAAATAGACATGAGGTAGCTAGATGATATAGTGAAGAGAATCCTGGATTTGAGTCAGGAAGACCTAATTCAAATTCTGCTGCAAGCACTTGTGAGCTCTGTGATTGTAGGAAAATCATTATCCTCTATGTGACTCAGTATCCTTATCTATAAATGAAAAGGTTGGACTGGACGATCTCTAAGGTCTCTTTCAACTCAATGTCTGGACAAAGCTGGAAACAGAATGTGTGTGTGTGTGTGTGTGTGTGTGTGTGTGTGTGTGTGGAGAGAGAGAGAAAGAGAGAGAGAGAGAGAGAGAGAGAGAGAGAGAGAGAGAGAGAGAGAACTATGTTTCCTATTTTAAAAAAATGTTTTCTTTATTTCACTGTCATTTCTGGGTGTACTTCCCCTTTCCCTGACCTAAACAGATGGCAAATGAATCTTCCCTTCAATTCAATATGGTTTTTTGTTCCATCTAACACCTATCAGATAACACCTAAATAAGCACCTACTGTATGTCAGGCATTGTGTTTTGCCTAAGAGATGGTTTTCTGAACAACTTACCCAAGACAGGTGCTTACAGGGAGGTCACAAGAAGCAATACAAGGACACTTATCAAGGGCTTTCTGAGAATTTTGGAATTGCGAGACATGGGAGATGCTCAGAAAGCTAGCCTGCATCCAAGGCGCTGTGCTCTATGAGCAAGCAGAGTTGCACTAGCTCAGGAGAAACGTGATGTGCAAATTTAGAGTTGTCTCTGCCCCAAATGTTCACGTGGACTATTTGTGCCTGACCCACGTGGGGCCTTCTGAGCTGGTATTGCTCTGATCGGCCACTGTAGGACACGCTGTACCTTTGCCCCGACACAGTGATGTCATTGGTTCTCTTGAAGAAGGAAGGGCAGTAACCAATCAGCCAATGGAGGCTAGATGGCCTCCATGGTCTTTGGAAATGCCCTGCCTTCTGTGTCCTTGGTCACACGGCCTTCTCCAGAACTGGTTTCCCAGAGTGCCAAGACCCAATCCTAGCTCCCAGGCAGGAGAGGCGAGGAGATCAACAGATGGATGGGCTGTGTTTAAAAATGCCAATGGATCTGGCCACTTTTGCAATAATTCTTTTGCCTCTCTCCAAGGCTCAGCCTGGGATTGTTTGTACCACAAAAACCGAGGGGAATTGGGCCCTTTGTTGGAACAATTCATCTGAGGCTCCCTTCTTTCTTTCCTCTTTTCTTCCTCCATTTTCCTTCCTTCCTTCCTCCCTTCCTCCCTCCCTTCCTCCCTTGTTCCCTCCTTCCCTCCTTCCCTCCTTCCTTCCTTCCTTCCTTCCTTCCTTCCTTCCTTCCTTCCTTCCTTTCTTCCTTCCCTCTTTCTTTCCCTACCTCTCTTCTTTCCTCCCTTCTGACTTTGCACTTTCCAAGGTGTTTTATAAGTCTTCTACACGTCTTAAATAGCTATGTAAATGGGTATTCTTGCTATTTTTCAAAGGACCCTTTGAGTTCTGACTCTTTATGTTCTAAAGGCTCTTCCAGGCATAACAATCCATTTTGATCACTGGGGGCTCTGAGTCGACTCCAGTGCAGTCTCATCTATTTCCTCCATCCTTTTGTTTTTCCTCAATCTGAAAAAATCTGCTTCTCTCCTGAAGGGCCATCATTGCTGGCTCCCATTAGGTTGGACACATCTAAGTGACTGAGCACTGAATGCAATTTTCAGTCTTGGAGAGACAAGACTCCAGCCAAGCCTATGTGACAACGTGCTCAGTATGTCCATACTGGTCTCCATAATGGCTGCTGATAATGAGCTAGAGAGCTTTTTCAAACACCTTCTCTGAGAGGCTTTCCCCAGGGGGGCTCTCCTTCCTCTGAAATCCAGTGATTCTTACTATCATCTGCTCTGCATCCAGTGGGGCTAGTTTTACCGGATATTCTCTTTGAATGCTCACATATTTTAGTCCTATCTTCTCAATGGGGTTTTGAGTCGGCCATTCTACGCAGGGATCCTGTCTTACTCATTTCTCCCTCCCCTAGAGTGCTAAGCATAGACCCAAACATGTAGTAAGTGGTGAATTGGATTGAATCAAATTATCCAAACTCTTTTTCCTGAACCACTTCAGGGAATAGTTTTCATGATTCCCCACAGGGCTCTCACTAACCAGTCATTCTTTCCTGGGACTCTCGAGAGAAGAAAATAATAGATGTGCTCCCAACCTTGGTATTCAAGGCCTTTCAAAATCTGGCTCCAACCAATGTGCCCACATGTATACTACTTTGCCCCCTTTTGGGTTCTTGATAATCCAGTTAGTGGTCCTAAATGGAAGCCTCACTATCTCTCCATTTCTGTTTTGTTCTTTATCAGGTTCCTTGTCTTTGCTCACTATTGGCTTCTCTTTTCCTTCTCCTTTGGTTAAATTTCTTATTTCCTTCACAAGAGTGTTAACTCATTCTGAAAGTCTTTTCTGACTAACTCTTCTTGATGAGAGCTTACCCTATCTGGAAGGCACCAGCCCTCCACATTTAACCCTATTTGGCACTGAAAGTCCTTTGAAGCCTACCTTTGTGTATTTTGCCACTCTCTCTCTCATTCTCCCTTCCCCACCTCCAATCACTTTTTAATTTTTTTCATTGTGGCTTGCTTGATATTCCTTTCTAAAACATCCTCCCTCCTTCCCTCCCTCCCTTCTTTCCTCCCTTCCTCTCTCTTTCCCTTCCTCCCTCCCTCCCTCTTTTCCTTCATCCCTTCCTCTTTTCCTTCCTCCCTCCCTCTTTTCCTTCCTTCCTCCCTCCTTCTTTTCCTTCCTTCCTCCCTCCCTCTTTTCCTTCCTTCCTTCCTTCCTTCCTTCCTTCCTTCCTTCCTTCCTTCCTTCCTTCCTTCCTTCCTTCCTTCCTTCCTTCCTTCCTTTCTTCCCTTTCTTTCTTCTTTCCTTCCTTCCCCTTTCATTCATTTAAAAAAAAGTTCAGTACCAAATTTTCTTCCTTCCACTATCTCCCCTTCACTCATTGAGAAAGCAAACAATATAATATCAGTACTACATGTGAAGTCATGCAAAATATATTTTCATATTAGCCATGTTGCAGGGGGAAAAGGCAAGATGTATAAAGTAGAAAAAATATGCTTCCATCTGTCCCCAGAATTCATCCATTCTTTCTCTGGAGACAGATAACATTTTTCATCATGAGATCTTTGGAATGATCTTGGATCATTGTCTTGATCAGTTACATTCTGTTCCACAAACACGACGTACTCCCATCTCAGTGCACCAACTGTCCCTCATATTTAGAGTGTTCTCCCTACTAACCCCGGCCTCTTGGTTTCCATGGCTTTCCTTCAAGACTGGCTCAAAGTGCACTAACTGAAAAAATCCTTCTCCAGTCTTCTAGCTATGAGTATCTTTCCCTGTTCTGATTAAATCTTAAATGTACATAGTGATTTACATGTTGAATCTCCCACATTGGACTGAGAGCTCCTTGAGGGTAGAGGCTGTCTTTGTGTTTGCGAGACTTAGTACTGGACTTGGCACAGAGGAATGAATGCTTTTCTCCCCCATTTGTTTTCCCCTGTTCTGGGAAAAATCATTTAAAGGGAAGAGTTCTTCATACTTGTCCTAGGTCTTGAGTCACCATCCCTGTGACTTTAAGGACCGAAACACCTTATCCAAAGTTCGAGAATTCAAGCTTTAAACTAAGTCAAGACATTGGAACCTCTTGTATTGATTGTCTTCCCTATTGAGTCTGTAAGCACCTTAAGGGAGGATGGACTGTTTTCTTTTTGTATTTATTTCTCCAGATTTTAGTAGAGAGCTTGGCACAGAGGAAATACTTAAAAGCTTGCTTTATTTGTTCATCCATTAATACATTTCAATCAAGCCAACAAGCATTTATTAAGCACTTATTATATACCAGGCACCATGAGAGCTCTTTCACGGAGAAAAGAAAAAAAAAGACAGCCCCTGCTTTCAGTCGAAAGGGAAAGACAACTTGTAAAAATAACGATGTACAACTAAGATACATTGGACGTAATCAATGGAGGGAAGGACTAACATTGAACATATATCAAGAAAGGCTGTTTATAGAGATTTTAGCTTGGGACTTGAAGGAAATCAGGGAAGCCAGTTGACAGAGATGAAGAGAAAGACCTTGCAAGGCAAAGGGGGTTGCCAGCAAAAATGGCCGCGGGTAATAATATTAGCACCTACCCTCAGAGTGTTGTGAGGATCCATAATGTAAGGAAAGTACTTTGTAAATTTGAGAACACTATATAAATGTAAGTATCAGTATTTTTTTGGGGGGGCCAGAATATGTTAGAAAATTCCTACTCCTTTTTCCTTTCTCTTCTCTTCCCTTTCCTTTATCTTCCCTTTCATCTCCTCTTCCTCCTCTTCCTTCTCCTCTTCCTCCTCCTCCTCTCCCTCCTCTTCCTCTTCTTCCTCTCCCTCCTCCTCCTTCTCCCCTTCCTCTCTCTCTCCTTTCCTCCTCCTCTCTCTCTTCTTCTCCTCTCTATTCCTCTTCCTCCTCTCTCTCCTCTCTTTCCTCTTCCTCCCCCTCCTCCTCCTCCTCCTCCTCTTCTTCTTTTTTCTTTTTCTTCTCTTCCTCTTTCTCCTCCTCCTCCTTCTTCTTCCCCTCTTCTCCCCCTCCCCACCTTCTCTCCTCTTTCTTCTATTTTCTCTCTCTTTTTTTCTAGCTAATTAGAACAATAGGCCTAGGAGGCCCAATAAGAATAAAGTGTCCAAGTTTCAGGTCCCTAAAGTTCTATTTTCCCCTTCCATTCAGGCATCTTGGAATAGGCCCACAGGCTTGAGTTCTTTCTATCCACCCCTTTAAGCCCTGAGAAGTGTCACCTCAGTTTTTACCTATAAGCCCATTCCCATCAAGGACTTCAAGATCGTCTTTAGTCAGAGGATGAACTTATTAGAATGCCCTTTGTGTCCAGTCCTCAAATCTGCAGGGCATTTTTCAAAGAAATACTGTTTGATCTATGACTAAATTTCCCTCAATTCTTCCCTGGAAGCTGACATTGGGATCAAAGGGGCTTACTAAGCAAAGGTCAGATTCTGCCGAGGCTGGACTCTGATCAAGTGGAATGGAAAATGGGTCTAGTTTTCCTGGAGTGATAACTGGCCCGCTTCATGCTTGATTGTCTGGTAGCATCAGCATTAACTGTCTTTTATCAGAGGTCCAAGCTCTGCCCTGATTTTTCTGTTTTAATCTTCTAAAACTGGACTTTCTTGGTATCTGTTCTCAAATTCAAGAGATCGCTTAATGAAGGCAGAAGGAAATGGATCAGAGAATGACCAGTAGACTGGGGAATCAAAAGAACCAGGTTTTTATCCTGGTTCTATTATTTATTAGCTAATTTGGGTAAATTTTTGACTTCGCTGGCTTTTATTCATTTGTTTAAAAAATGGGGGTGGGAGAGAAATTGGACGACCTTTAAAGGTTTTATTCAACTTCTTCAATAATCCTATATTTCATTTCCTCAGTTTCCAAAGTTTCACAGCTTAAAGGAGTAAATACTAGGAAGTAGGAGGCAATAAATACTAATCACCTTCTATTTGCTAGACACTGTCATAAGCACTGGAGATCCAAAGAAAGACAAGAGACAATTCTTGCCCTCAGAGAGATCATAGTCTAATGGAAGCAGAGTCACTGGGATGCTAGGAATGGAGTTACCAAATCCTTAGGGAGAAATCATCCTGAATTTGACCTTCCAGAGGATTGACTGCTCATCAGCACCTTATTCACTTTAGATTCAGTATAGATTCAGTTGAGACTAGTAGACTTATCACAGCAACTAGGTGATGTTATAGTATGTAGAGACTCATCTTCCTCAGTTCAAATAACTGTGTGACCCTGAATAAGTCACTTAACCACGCTTGCCTTAGTTTACTCATCTGGAAGTGAGCTGCAGAAGAAAATGGCAAATCATTCCAGTATCTTTGCCAAGAAAACTCCCAAAGAGATCACCAAGTTTTGCATGATTGAAAAACAACTAAAAAGTAAACTTATCCCTAATATGGTCATCACATTCAGAGCTTACAAGGGAGCTTAGGAAAAGAGAATCAGGCCAGACCTTTCATTGTTAAAGGTTAAGTGAATTGCTTAATGTATTATAACTAGTAAGAGGCCATAGGGTGCTGTAAAATGCTTAGAGTTTGGTCAGACACTGAAGCCGCCAAGGTCACCCACTGCATTGTCATCCTGACTTTTGTCCCGCCACTGGACCTCAATGAGTCTGAGAAAGCCAGGCCGATGATTTTGTACAACTCATTTAAACCCAATTCACTTGAAAGTCAAGCCATCATCCCATGATGTCTGTCATGGGTCCTCTTTGAAAACAAAGGACAGTGACCTAGCCAATCAGAATTTGAACCCAAGGGGCAGCCAAGTGGTACAGTGGGTAGAGCACCAGTCCTAAAGTCAGGAGGACCTGAGTTCAAATTTGACCTCAGACACTTAACACTTTCTGGCTGTGTGACCCTGGGCAAGTCACTTAACTCCAATTGTCTCAGCAAAAAAAAAAAAAAAAAAAAAAAAAAATTAAAGAATTTGAACCTAAGTCTTTTGACCTCTGCATGTTCTGTGCTTTTTCTGCACTATCATTTTTTTCTTGTTCCATCATATTTTACTTATTATCCTTGTTCTTGGAACACACCCTAGTAAAATGAGTTTGTTGAAGATGGGCATTATTTAATTCTCATTTTGTATACTCACTGCCTGGTCCAGTATCTAATACATAGTGTCAGACATAGATACATACATAATTTAGTGGATGAATGAACCAGTCCATCTTAAGTTTACCTACTTGATTTTGCTTTAGGAGACTTGGGTCTGCAGCAAACCCATTAACTGTAAAATTAATTACTTAGTAGTACTGATTAATAGTAGTCATGCTTCTGTGCTACTAGGGTTACCATGTAACACTAAGAGCTTTACAAATGTGGGGGTCTCGTCACTGTTGCTGCTGCTTCAGTGCAGACCCTGAAAGCTGGAGAAGCTCCATCACCAAACCCCTCTTCCCCAATCATTCTAAGTACCTCGGTGGCTCATTGCAAACCTAATCACACACACAGAGTGCTACAGAGAGCTGGAGCAAGGGAGAGGGAGTGAGAGAAGAGGCAAGGGAGAGTCTGCCAGCAGGCTTTGCTTTCTCCTAATAGTCCCCTTTGGTTTGCTTTCAGAGCTCTTTCCCCTACTCCAGATCGCATTGGATACTCGCGACAGTCCTAGGAAGGTCAAAAGCAGGAGAGCGATTACTGGTATTGATTTTACAGCTGAGGAAACTGAGACCACAATCAGGAAGTGATTTATCCAGGATTTATAGAAGGAACAGAGGGCAGGAATGGGCTAGAACTTATGTCTCCAATCTCATCCTTGAAACCACAGTATCTCTCAATTGAGCAGCAGATACAGGGCCAGGGCTAGAAAATTTGGCTATCTTTGGGACTCCTCCTTTCCCTCCTTTCCTTCTTCCCTTCTCCTTTTCTCTCCTCCTCCTGATTGTCTTCTTCCACTTCCCTCTCCTTCTAACCTTCAAACTCCTCCCCTTCTCTCCTCCAGCTCTTTCCCCCTTTCTACCTTTTTCTCCCCCTCCTTCTCTTCATACTCTTTTCCCTCTCCTGCGGTTCTTCTCTCTCCTTTTCTCTCTTCTTCCTCCTATCTCTTCTTCTTTCATTTTCTTTTCTCCTTCTTTTCTTTTCTCCTCTTCCTCCCATCTTCCCTTTCCCAGGTCTTTTTTTCTTTTCTTTCTCCCTTTTTATAGTTATTTTCCTTCTTCATTTTCTCCCCTTCCCTTTTCCTTCATTTAATTTTTCTTCTTTCCTTTCTTTCTCCTCCTCCTCTTCTTTCCTTCCCTATTCTTCCCCTTCTCCTTTTATTTTCCTTCTCCCCTTTCCTCCTCCTCTATTCCTCTCCCTTTGACAGAAATATCCCTGAAGTATCCCCTGCATTGCAGGGGATAAGGAGCTGAGCTGTTAATTTTGCTGTATATATAGGTGGAGTAGGGAGGGAGACAGGAAGGAGAGACACAATAGTCCCAGCAGGGTCAGTGGCTCAATGCCAGTTTGCTTCTTGACCTCTCTGTTGAGGGTGAGGGCAGGAGCTGAAAGTCTTCCAGCTGTAGGTAAAGAGGAGGAGGAATGTGAAGTCTGTTCTTTCCTTTAGTTACAAGATTAACTTGCCTGAGCATCTGGATGAGTCTGAGATTGATCTTCTCTTGTGCTTTGCGATTTCAGATAATAAGAACTTGTATGTTTAGGATTCTTAAAAATGACATTTCTATGAAGGATAGGTAATTTCAGGCAAAGCTGGTTGCCCCATGGTGGGAACAGGGACCCCTGAAAGTATAGGGCTTAGCAAGCAGATCAGCCTCATTTTCCAAATCTGACTTTCTTCTGACTTCTGAGGGGATCATAGATCTAAATTCGGAAGAGATCTTAAGGGCCATCGAGTACAATCCATCTACTTCACATAGGGGGAAACTGAGGCTGAGAGGCATTATTCTACTTGCTCAAGTTCATACACAGAGTAAATTTGAGGGAAGGGATTTGAATCATGTGACTTAAGGGTCTCAGAAAATAACGATAGGCAGCATTTATAGAGCTTTTCAAGATTTGCACTTTAGATATATTTATTTATGTATATTATGTATGATATACATACAATATATTTACATATATTAAAACACAAACCCCAGGTTCTAATACTGTACCCACTTTACAGATGAGGAAACTGAGGCAGACAGTGCTTAAGTGACTTTCCTAGGGTTACACAGCCAGAAGATACCTGAATCAGTATGTGAACACATGTCTCTCTCACTCCGAGTCTACTCCATTGTAAATTGAAAGGAACCTTAGAGATTATTTAATCTATTCCCCTCACTTTACAGCTGAGGAAACTGAGACCCAAGCCAAACAAGTAGTAAGAACAGAAATTACAACACAGGTTCTCCGGCTCCAGGGTCATCATTCTCTCCACCGACAACACAAGGCTTGATGATTTGCCCTGCGCCCTGGCTTAAAGGGACTGTTCTAGGCCTCATTACCCAATGATACCCTCTTTATAAAGCACCTAGTCCAGTACCTGGCACAGATCGGGTGCTTAATCAGTGCTTGTTTTCTTCCCCTCCTCATTAGCTTAATGTGGAGTAGGGGTGGGGGGAGACTAACCTGGGATTCATATACTTGTTTTTTAATATATTTTGATAACCGTATTTCATTATAACTAATTTCCTTTGAAATCCTGTGTGTTTAATTTTACTCCTTTTAAGACATGATTCTGAGAAAGTTGTCTACAGGGTTCATTAGGCCTTTTCCAGGGGATCTAGCAAGCAGGAAAGGTTCAGAACCTGGGACAGAGATTCTCCTCTGTGAAGGGATGATGGCGACTAGGGCTCTCTCAGGTTGTTGGACCTGGGCGGGAGGGCTCAGTCTGAAACCACCGAACTGGGGGTCTATGTATGGGGAGCCTGGCCCTCTAAAGCCTCCCATCATGAATGACCCCCTGAAAAGGGATTTCTATATCTTCCATGTGGAAGCACTAAATGCTCTAGTCTCCAAGCACCCTGTCCATAGGTACAAGTAAGGGGACTGGAGATACGAATATTCCTCATGAGCCATGTCCTTTGCCCCCTGCTCCCAGCTCTGATAAATGCCCAAATATCCACTTTCCCTGCCCCTCTTTTCCTGGGCACTTTCCCCTTTTGTGGGATCACAAAAGCCAAAATGTCTCCCCAGCCGGCTTTCCTGGGATCCAGGGAGGATGTCTGTGGGGTTTCTCTGTCCCTCCATCCCTCCTTCAGTCTTCCTCCTATCCGCCCCCAGCCAAATCAAACAGATCTTTGCCCTGAGGCCCTTCCAGAGACAGGCTCAATGGGCAGCCTCCTTCCCTGGCTAACGTCCCATCCCCCGCCCCCTCGCCGGCACCAGCTGCCTGATTGTGTATGCAGTGAGCAATGCGGAGCCTCCAAGATTTCATGCCCCCGTCACTCTGGTCTGGATCAGAATAGGCCATTTGCTTTATTAACACAAACAAACCTGGCTCAAGATGGGGAAATGGCAAATTGGATGGGAGTTCGGGGAAGTCAGGGGACCTGTTTATCACCTCCTGGCTCGTGGACTGCCTGCCTCTGCCCCTGAGCAGATCTGCAGGGGACCAGACCAAAGGGAGGCAGTGGGAAGGAAGGAAGGAAAGTGGGGGGAGGAGTGATGAAAAATGGGGCCCAGGAACTCCTAAATTTTTTTCTTCCCAATATATCTTACATGATTAATTCTATCTAATTTTAGTCACTCATGAGTGGTGGAATCTTGAAGAAGAAAATTGAACTTACAGAGTTTTGGATTCTAATATTGACATGGACCCTAACAGGTTATATTACTCTGGGCAAACTGCTTTCCCCCTTTGAGCCTCAGTTTCCTTATCTGTAAAATGGGACCGGCAAACTCCCTCTCTCTTTATTATAAGGTTGTAGTTCATTGGAGAAAAGATTTTGACTTTTCAATGGTCTCCAAGCTCAAAATAAGTCAACAGTGTGATGTATGCATAGCAGCCATAAATAGCCAGTGACTTCTTAGGTTGAATTAAAAGAGACAAGAATATACAGAAGGAGGGAGGAGATAGTCCTTCTGTGCTCTGTCTTAGTCAGCACATATCTGAAGGTCGCTCTTTGTTTCTATATGATGTGTTTTAGGAAGGACTTTTTAATGATATTTTATTTTCCTAATTTCATGTAAAGATAGTTTTCAATGTTCATTTTTTAAGATTGTGAGTTTCAGATTTTTCTTCTTCCCTCCCTTCTCTCCTTCTTCCCCTTCCCAAGATGGCAAGTAATCTGATGGTTTATACAGGGACAATCATGGAAATATTTCCAAATTAGCAATGTTGTGAAAGAAAAAAAAAACAAAAAAACAAAAGCACAAACCTATCCTCCCCTCAAAGTGAAAATAGTATGCTTTGATCTGCATTCAGACTCCATAGCTCTTTCTCGGGACTTGGATGGCATTTCCCATTACAAGTCTACTAGAATTGTCTTGGCTCATTTTTGTGTTGCTAAGAACTAAGTCTATCACAGTTAATGTTGCTGTTACTATCTACAATGTTCTCCTGGTTCTGCTCACTTCACTCAGTACCGTTCATTTACCTGCTCATTTCACTCAGAAACTGTCTTTCCAGGTTTTTCAGAAATCTGCCCTTTATCGTTTCTTATAGAACAATAATAGTATTCCATTTCATTCATATGCCATGACTTGTTTAGTCATTCAATTGATGGGCATTCCCTCAGTTTCCAATTCTTTGCCACCACATAAAGAGCTGATATAAATATTTTTGTACATATAGGTCATTTTCCCTTTTTAATGATATTTTATTATCTAGTATTGGTGTTGCTGGATCAAAAGAATTGGACAATTTGACTGTCCTTGGGAATAGTCCAAATTATTCTCCAGAATGGTTGGATCACTTCACAATTCCACCAACAATACATTAATGTCCCAAATTTCCTATATCTTCTCCAATATATATACCTCCTCCTCCTAATAATTTCCCTTTTTTGTTATATGATAACCTAATGGTATGAGGTATGAGGTGGTGCCTCTGAGTTGTTTTAATTTGCATTTCTCTAAGCAACAGTGATTTAGAACTTTTTTTTTTCATATTACTGTAGATAGCTTTAAGTTCTTCATCTGAAAACTTCCTGTTCATATCCTATGACCATTTATCAATTGGGGAATGACTTGTATTCTTGTAAATTTGACTCAGTTCTCTATATATTTGAGAAATGAGGTCTTTATCAGAAGTACTTGCTGTAAAGATTGTGTTCCGTCTTTCTGCTTTCCTTCTAATCTTGTTTTTTTTTTATGCAAAAGCTTTTTAATTTAATGTAATCAAAATTATCCATTTTGTATTTTATAATATCCAATATCCTCTATTTCTTATTTGGTCATAAATTCTTTCCTTCTCCACACATCTGACAGGCAAAATATTTCTTGCTCTCCTAATTTGCTTATGGTATCATCCTTTATGTCTAAATCATATACCTTATCTTGGTATAAGGTATGAGATATTGGTCTATGCTTATTTTCTGCCATACTATTTTCCAGTTTTCCCAAAAGTTTTTTTGTCAGATTGTGAGTTCTTATCTCAGAAGCTGAAGTCTTTGGGTTTATCAATCGGTTGATAACTGTAATAATTCACTACTGTGTCTTATGTACTTAATTTATTCCACTGATCCACCACTCTATTTCTTAGCCAGTACCAATTAGTTTTGATGATTGTTACTTTATAATATAGTTTGAGATTTGGTACAGTTTGACCTTTGCATTTTTCCATTAATTCCCTTGATATTCTTGGCTTTCTGGTCTTCTACTTTTGTTATTATTTTTTTCTAGTTCTATAGATTATTTTTTTTTGATATTTTGATTGGCATAGTACTGAATGAATGGGTTAATTTAGGTAGAATCATCATCATTAATTTAGGTATGATCATATTGCATTAACTTGGCTTATTCATGAGCAATAGATATTTTTCCAGTTGTTTCAATCTGATTTAGGAAATATGTTAACAACCTGGAGAGTAAGTAGGGTTACCAGGCAAGTGAAGGAACTGTAGGTTGTACAATAAAGACTGACTGAAGGAACTTTGGAGAAGGGAGGGACTGGAGAGGGGAAAAAAGTAGTGGATGTGATCCATATCTTAAGTGAGCTATTTGAAGGGATGATATCTGTAGAGGGCAGGAACTCTGAAAAGATATACTTAAGGCTCAGTATGATTGATTTAATCCTACAACAAGGTGTTAACGCAGGGGAATTAATATAATGATTCTCTAGTTTACATGTACTTAGTACTTAGTAGAATTCAACAAGTTGACATCTATTCTACAAGATTGACACTTATGATAATATACTTATAAAAGAGTAATAAGAGCTAAGAGATCTGGAAGGGAAGACAGATTCAGAGATAGAGAAGACAGAGGACTGGAGCCTGGAGCCTGGAGCCTGGAGCACAGACTCGTGGTGGCTGTCCTGTCTCCTTCACTTCTCCACTGAGACAAAGGCCCATCTGAAGATCCCCCAGAAAGCTAGCCCAGCCCCAGGCGAAGGAGACAGACTGTGAAGGAGACAATAAAGATTTTGGACTTTTTCCCTGATGTTTCTTGTGGTGATTATTCTACGGAAATCAAGGCCCATTTGGAGGACCTTCAGAAAGCTAGCCAAAACATTACAGATAACTATGAGATAAATGGAACTTGGAGAAAGAGATGTGGGGAAAATGGCCAGGTATGACTGGACTGTTGGGCCTACAAGGTTACCTTCAAACTCTGAAATTCTGTGACTAGATGAACACTCTTATGTTCCAAAGTGTATTTCTGTTCTTTCGTATTCTTCAGACTTGTATTTCTTCATCTGTAATATAAAAAAAAAAATTTCTCCGACCACTTCCCCACACAACACACTTCCTAGGTTTACTGTTAAGTGTCAATGAACTACGGGGGCAGGGGTGATGCCAAAATTAAAATGGGGGGAGGAGTGAAACAATAGAGCAGAATTATAACAACCAAATTGAGGGAGGAATTGGAAAAGAATGATTCAGGTCACTGAGTTGCCTTAATTTTCACCTTTTCTCTTTTCTTGGAACTATGTGTCATTGGATGAAGGCATAAGTTCAAACTTTTGCTCGATCAATAGTTGACACTTCTCCATGGTTTGGGTTGACATGTCTCATTCATTCGTTCAACAAACATTTAATAAATATTTTCCAGGAAAAATTGGACATGAGTGAAAATGACTGAACAAACATGCTAGGCATTGGGAACACATTGACAAAAATAAAACAATTCCTGCCCTCAAGGAGTTTATGAAGAGAAAGAAGATGCGCACATACCAATTAGATATAAAATTGTTGATCTGCATTGATAGAAATTCTTCACTGGAAGTTCCCTACATCAACTAAATCAAGGATCTGGAGGCAGTTAAGTGGCACAGTGAATAAAGCTCTGGGTGTAGAGTCAGAAAAACTGGATTTCAAATATAGCTTTGAACATTTCCTAGCTGTGTGACCCTGGGCAAGCCACTCAAGCTCTGTTTACCTTAGTCTTCTCATCTAGAAAACAGCATAATAATAGCATCTACCTCGCAGGGTTGTGAGTCTCAAATGAGATAATATTTAGAAAGCATTTAACACAGTGCTTGACATGTAGTAGACATTATATAAACGTTAGCTAACAGAGATTGAGTCTGGTGACTTTGTACAGCCCACACTCACTTAAATCCTACTCAGTTTTACGTGTCATTGCATAACCTCCCTGATGTCATGGTCCTGTTCCAGAATGAAGGATAAACAACACCACTGGTAATTACACAAATCACTGAAAATTAATGTGTTTATATACACATAAATTTCTTTGTGTATACACACAGGCACATACACAGTGATTTTTATGAGAGAGTGAAGACAATATCAGGAAATTCTTTCAGTCACTTGAACTGAACCTGAAAGGAAGTTCAGGATCCCAAGAGGCTCTGCTCAGATGTGACTTTAGATCAATCGATCGATTAATAGACCTTTATGAAGTGCCTTCAGAGTGCCAAGTACTGTGCTAAGTTGAATCACTTCAATTCTTAGGGACTCGGTTTTTTATCTATAAAATTAGGTAAGGTTGGAATAGATAGCCCCTAAAATTTCATCTAGATCTAAATTCTATGATCCTCTCAGGCCCTTTAGTTCTTTGGACCTCAGTTTCTCCAATTGTAAACACAGAGAAAAGTAATCACTTTTTCCTCTTTGGTTTCCAGGAGAAAAGAACCAGTCTGAAAGAAAAGTGTTTTATACATAGTAGATAGTACTTCATGATGGTCCGAGGATAACAGATGGTTCCTCAGAAGGCATCCTTTTTCCGTTTCCCTTAAGAGTCATCTAGTCTAACTCAAAAGTAGGCAAAAATCCCTTCTGTAATATACTTGAGATAATTATCCGCTCTCTGCTTGCAGACCTCTATAAACATCATCCCATTTGTTACCTCCTGAGGCTCCCTTCTATTTTTTCCTGAATCGGAGTGTCAAGATATTAAGAGATACCCTGTTTTCTAGATCTAAGGCTCAGTAAGCAGACTGTGCCCTGAACTTGACATTACAAAACATTTCTTTGTACTCACCTTCTGGATGATCTCAGTTATAGCAAAATCCCAGAATTGTTTCATATCAACCTTAAGTGGTCTCTGAGCTTGGTACCCATGAAGTCCTGCTATGTATGAATCAAACTTGTCCCATTGTTGCTTGATCTCTCATTGTCAGATCTATTGCTCACTGGCAGCCATAAGTAGAAGTATTGAGATCATCTCTTGATGCTTTGGGCCCCACCATTAGGGGCAAGACTTTGGCACATGTGCCCTTGCTAGCAAGTCCTTTTCCACACTTTGTAATTAAACTTTTGTTTGGTTCCTAATTCTCCTATCTCTATCCTGCTTTATTCAGCTTCATTCACCTGTAAGTCAGAAGCTGACAAGAGACTCAACGGGATGGCACCATGCAATCCAACCAGTTCATGAATAAGATTTTCTTCTATGGCATCTCAACAATTGGCTATCCAGTCTTTTAATGAAATAAGGAATAATCCTTTAGTTTTTACTGTTAGATAGCAGTAGTCCATTAGTACTTCCCCTCCTGTAAATCAAGACAAAAATCAACATCTTTTTTAGATTAAGGTTGTTTTGGGCTCCTCTGGAGACAAATACTAAATTTTGTAAAGCAGTATCACCTTAATGAGGACCCCAGCCTTTTAGAGTCATCCTGACTTTCACTGCAAACTGGGAGCTAGAGCTCTGATAGCCAGAGGCAGAATAGATCTGGCCCATAAAGCTCAGAGTAATTTGCTTTAATTAATGCTCACACTTAAGTCCATTAATCCCTGGCTCTGACTTTAGGAGCACTCCCAACTTATGCCTGTCCTGAGGGAAACTTGAGGAGAAAAGAAATTTCATGCTCATTCCTCTCTTCTTTTCTCCCCCCAACCTATTCCCATACTTTTCTTTCACTTCTCTCATATCAATGACTCCTAGAAGAAGCAGGAACCCTGAATTTCAGAGGAACATGACTTCTTTTGAAATAGTCTCACCTGTTCCGCTGATTTTGGTCAGTTTTGGACAAAGAAGTCTCAGCTATCTCTGAAAATGTAACTTAGTGATACATCCTATCCTCTGAAGTCTGGAGAACTATTCTACTGGCATCTTTGACAAGTAAATTTACATTCATACACCTCAAAAACCAGATGCCCAATGGAGTTGAATGAACTAGATTAAAATCGGATGAGGTTAGAAGTTGAATGAATACTATAGCATTGAATGTCACAGTTGGGAAGGACCATAGACCATAGAACATCAGATCTGGAACTTCTTAGAATTTGGAGCTTCTTTTAAAAAAATCTTATTTAATTTTTGTTTAATTTATATTTTCAAAATATATGTATAGTTTTCAACATTCACCCTTGCAAAACCACGTGTTTAGATTTTTCCTCTTTTCCCCCACTCCCTCCCTCAGATAGCAAATAATCCAATATATGTTAAACATTTCTATACATATTTCCACCATTATCATGCTGTACAAGAAAAATCAGATCAAAAAAGAGAAAAAATGAGAAGAAAACCAAAAACAAGCAAACAACAACAAAAACAGTAAAAGTACTATATTGTGATCCACATTTAGTCTCCATAGTCTTCTCTCTGGATATAGATGGCACTGTCCATCATAAGTAAATGGTCTGAATCACCTCATTGTTGAAAAGAGCTATCTTCCATAGAACTGATCATCACATAAACTTGTTGCTGGGTACAATGTTCTCTTGGTTCCACTCACCTCATTTAGCAATAGTTCGTGAAAGTCCCTCCTGGTTTTTCTGAAATTATCCTGCTAATTGTTTCTTATAGAAAAATAATATTCCATAACATTCATATACCATGACTTATTCCGCTATTCTCCAACTGGTGGGCATCCACTCAGTTTCCAGCTCCTTGCCACTATAAAAAGGCTACTGTAAATATTTTTGTGCATATGGGTCCTTTTCCTTTTTTATGATCTCTTGGGGATATAGATCCAGTAAAGACACTGCTGGACCAAAGATCCAGTTTGATAGCCCTTTGGGTATGGTTCCAAATTGCTCTCCAGAATGGGTTGGATAAATAATAACTACCAACAATGTCTTAGTATCCCAGTTTTCTCACATCCTTTCCAGTATTCATTATACTTTCTTGTCCCTTTAGTCAATCTGAGAGGTGTGTAGTGATACTTCAGAATTGTCTTAATTTGCATTTCTCTGATCAGTAGTGATTTAGAGCATTTTTTCATATGACTAGATATGATTTCAATTCTTCATTTGAAAATTGTCTGTTCATATCCTTTGATCCTTTGACCTTTTATCAACTGGAGAATTTTATACACTTTTTTTTTTTTTTTTTTTTTTTTTTTGCTGAGGTGATTGAGATTAAGCCCAAGGTCACATGGCCAGGAGACATTAAGTGTTTGAGGCTGGATCTGAACTCAGATCCTCTTGACCTCAAGGGCGCAATTTTATATTATTATAAAATTGAGTCAATTCGGTATATATTTTAGAAATGAAGCTTTCATCAGAATCCTTGGAAATAAAAAAATTTCCCCAATTTTCTACTGCCCTTCTAATCTTGTCTGAATTGATTTTGTTTGTACAAAATCTTTTTAACTTAAAATAATCAAAATTATTGCAATTATCCAAATTATCCATTTTGCATTTGTACAAATTCCTTCCTTCTCTAAAGATCTGAAAGGTAGACTATCTTTTGTCCTTGTAATTTGCTTATAGTATCACTCTTATATCTAAATCATGAGCTTATTTTGACCTCATCTTGGCATAGAGTGTTAGGTGCTGCTCAGTACCTAGTTTCTGCCATACTATTTTCCAATTTTCCCAGCAAGAACTTAGAATTTCGTAGAATATGAAGTATCTGAACTTGAAGGAACTTTAGAGCAAGATTGCAGAAATAGGGGGGCCTTAGAACACAGAATGGTAGATAGGAGAATGACTTTTACACCCTTGGAACACAAAATGTCAGAGTTGGGAGGGTGCTTAGGACACAGAATGTCAGGGCTGGGAGCGACCTTAGAACAGGGAATAACAGAGCTGGGAGGATCTTTAGAAAACAGAATGTCAGAGCTGGGAGGGACCTTAGAACAGGGAATGACAAAGCTGGGAGGATCTTTAGAAAACAGAATGTCAGAGCTAGAAAGATTCTTAAAATATAGAATGTTATAGCTTGGAAAACAGAATGCCAGAGCTAGGAAAATATTTTAGGCCATATATTACTGGAATATAGCTAATTAGAGCTTGAAAGGATTTTAGAGACTCTTTAGTACAAGGGTTATTAACCTGGAATCAGCTTAGTTAATATATATATATATATATATTTTTTTTTTGATTGCTACATTTCAATCTAATTGGTTTTCTTTATAATCTTGGGAATTTTTTTTTGTTTTATGCATATAGCAATATTATTCTCAGAAGGGGTCCATAGCTTCACCAGACTGACTGCCAAAGAGGGCCATCAGACTCCAACTCTGATTTTATAGTTGAGGGAAAAAATCATGATTGACCTTGACATGATTTGTTCAAGATCACAGAACTTGTGAATCCTTGTGTCACTAAGTTGAGAGCCCTGTTCCCCACAAGTCATACTGCCTTCACATCCATACTTATTTTGACATTCTATGGATTGAAATTGTCCCTTTCTTATAGGAGGTGGTTATCAGATATATATAAATCATTTCTTCCTTGCTTCTTCTCCTTTCTCCCTCTATTTTTCTCTTTCATTTCTTTTCTTTTTCCCTTCTTCTTTCCCCTCTCCACTCCTTTGTCTCCCCTCTCTTCTCCTTTGTCTCCCTTCTCCTCCTTTTTCTTCTTCTTTGTCTGCCATTACTCTCCTTTTATTCCCTTTCCCCTTAGTCTCCCCTGTTTGCTCCTTCCCCATTCTTGGAGTTGTCCCAGAGGAGGGTGCTGAAGTTGTCTGTGTGGAAGAATATGCCCAATCGGGCCCTGTGCCAACTAAGGTCTTTGTGCAAAGAGAGAGAATGTAGGTCAATGAGATAAATTGTTCATTCAAGGTGAGCCTGAGCGAGAGCGAGGCGCCTCTGATCATAAGTGGCTGGAGCATGAGAGCACATGTCAGATGAATTCCTCTGTCCTGGGCTCTGAAAAGCAAATCTGAAATGTTTCCTCTGAGGATGATCCTCTCCCCAGCCTTCCCTCCTTGCCCCTTCACCTCCTTTCTCATAACTCTGAGAGCAAAGCGCTCTTTGTCCAGGGAGAGCTGCGGGTTGGATGTGTTGCAATCCGGGCAGAATCTAGTTTGTGTTGAGGTATGGGAAGCTGGGGTCAGATTCAGGTGTTATCCAGCACCATCCTCACTCTTTTGAGCACAATTTGTATCTTTTAAAAGCCTTTGGGAATCATTTGTCTATGCACATTACTTAACTGGGCTCCACATGAGGAAAAGATTTGTAAATATCTGATAGTAACCTCCTATAAGAAAGGGGCAAGATCAATCCATAGAATGTCAAAATGGAGAGGAGCTTTAGAAGACAGAATTTAAGAGCTGGGAAGTGCCTTCAAGATCACAGAATGTCAGAACTGGGAGGGGCCTTTAAATACAGAATGTCAGAGTTGGGAGGGACTTGATAATGCAGAATGTTAGAGCTAGAAGGCTCTTAGAAGACAGAATGTCAGAGCTGGAAGGGTCCTTAGAACACAAAATGTTAGAGCCAAGAGGGGTCTTAGAACACAGAATGTCCGAGATGGGAGAGGTCTTACAGTATAGAGTGACAGATCTAGATTAGAATTTAGAACATAAAATGTTAGAGCTGAAAAGCAACTTTACAACAAAGACCTTCAGAAATCTAGGGAAAGTTAGATCATATAATGTCAGAAGAGGAAGGGATTTTAGAAAATTCTATGTTAGAATTAGATGGGACCTTAGGAAAAAGGAACCTTAGATGAACTTGAAGGGTCCCACTATGTATTTTATCAGACTGGGTTCTTCTAAAAGCAAAAGTAATGGGTGTCAGGGAACATCCAGTCCAATCAACCAAGCAACCAGAATTCATTAAACACCTATGCACTGTGCTAGGAGCCCTATAGGGATAAAGAAAGACAGAGAAATAGTTCCTGCTCTCAAGGAGCTTAAATTCTACTGGGAGACACAACATGTATAAGTTAAAGAAAGAAGAGGAAGTCCTAAGCACTTTGCAAATATTATCTCATTTTATCCTTATAACCCTGGAAGGTAGATGCTATCATTATCACCATTTTATATTTGAATGAATAGACAAATTATTAATTGCTTACTATGTGCAAAGAAGCACTGGGGATACAAAAAGTGAAAAGGATGATAGTCTCTGCTTTCGAGGAGTTACCTGCATATGCAGATGCAGATATAATGTATACACACACACACACACACACACACACACATACATATAATATGTATGTGTGTGTGTATATATATATATATATATATATATATATATGCAAAGCATATAATAGAAAATACAGGATTTGGGGGAGAGATACTAGCATATGGGGAAATCAGAAAATGCTTTACATAGAGGATGGCACTTGAGCTGAGCTCTGAAGGAAATTAGGAACTCTAATTTTTAATTAGAGGAGAAAATGCATACCAGGAGTGAGAAATAACTAGGTCATGGAGTTTGGAAACGAGAATTTACTTTGGGTTGTTTTTCTGTCATGTTAGATTCTTCCTGTCATTTGGAGTCCATGTCATTTGGAGTTCTCTTGTCAAAGAGACTCAAGTGGTTTGCCATTTCTTTTTCTAGATCGTTTTACATATGAGGAAACTGGGGTGAAAAGCGTTCAGTGACTTGCCCAAAGTCATATAGCTAATAAGTATCGGAAGTTGGATTTGAATTTAGGAAGATAAATCTTGCTAACTTCAGGCTTGGAGCTCTGTGCACTATGATGCCTCCTAGCTATTCTTATATACTATCTAAGAACTAACAAAAAAGCTAGACTCGAGTATCCTAGAGTATGTAAGAAACAATAATATGTAATAAACCTGGTAAGATTCTGTTTCTATTCCATATCTTATGAGAAGTTCATATAATTTTTGAAGACCTCAAGAAGAGGAAAATCTACTATATCTTTTTTAATAGTAGTTTTATTGTTTTTTTAAGCTTTTTATTTTCAAAACATATGCATGGATGAGTTTTCAGCATTGACCCTTGCATAGCCTTGTGTTTCAGATTTTCCCCTCTGTGATGACTGTGTATTTTAAAATCAGCTGGAGTCAGGAATTCAGGTTAAGGGAAAATCCTCGATCTTTATTCTTTGTGGAGGTGAAGGGTGATGGTGATAGGAAGTGAATGCCATCTGACACAAACCCGGCCAGCAGCCTCTCTGCCTCTCTCTCTCTACCCACCAAAATCATCTCTATATCATTTCCTATACAACATATCAAAACTTGCAGAGAGTGGGCGGGGCCATTCTTTCTCCAAACACATATTAATAGAGTATCATCCAATTGCTATTTAACCTCACTTGCTTGGGACCTTAGTGCATCAACTCGAGCTTCAGCCCATTATATCCCTCCTTTCCCCCATCCCTCCCCTAGATGTCACACAATTTAATATATGTTATACATGTTAAAATATATGTTAAATCGAATATGTGTGAACATATTTTTTTGAAATTTATTTTTTTTATTATCCAGAATTCCAGTAAGTTCGGCATTGAGAGAAACATATATATATATATATACATATATATATTATAATAACTTTTTATTGACAGAACCCATGCCAGGGTAATTTTTTTACAATATTATCTCTTGCACTCACTTCTGTTCCAATTTTTCCCTCCCACCCTCCACCCCCTCCCCTAGATGGCAAGCAATCCTATATATGTTGAATATGTTGTAGTATATCCTAGATACAATATATGTGTGCAGAATCAAACAGTTCTCTTGTTGCACAGGGAGAATTGGATTCAGAAGGTAAAAATAACCCAGGAAGAAAAACAAAAATGCAAACAGTTTACATTCATTTCCCAGTGTTTTTTCTTTGGGTGTAGCTGCTTCTGTCCATCATTGATCAATTAAAACTGAATTAGGTCTCTTTGTCAAAGAAGTCCACTTCCATCAGAGTACATCTTCATACAGTATCATTGTTGACGTATATAATGATCTCCTGGATCTGCTTATTTCACTTAGCATAAGTTCATGTAAGTCTCTCCAAGCCTCTCTGTATTCATCCTGCTGGTCATTTCTTACAGAACAATAATATTCCATAACATTCATATACCACAATTTACCCAACCATTCTCCAATTGATGGGCATCCATTCATTTTCCAGTTTCTAGCCACTACAAACAGGGCTGCCACAAACATTTTGGCACATACAAGTCCCTTTCCCTTCTTTAGTATCTCCTTGGGATATAAGCCCAGTAGTAGCACTGCTGGGTCAAAGGGTATGCACAGTTTGATAACTTTTTGGGCATAATTCCAGATTGCTCTCCAGAATGGTTGGATTCGTTCACAACTCCACTAACAATGTATCAGTGTCCCAGTTTTCCCGCATCCCCTCCAACAATCATCATTATTTTTTTCCTCTAGATTAGCCAATCTGACAGGTGTGTAGTGGTATCTCAGAGTTGTCTTAATTTGCATTTCTCTGATTAATAATGATTTGGAACACTCTTTCATATGAGTGGTAATAGTTTCAATTTCATCATCTGAAAATTGTCTGTTCATATCCTTTGACCATTTGTCAATTGGAGAATGACTTGATTTCTTATAAATTAGAGTCAATTCTCTATATATTTTGGAAATGAGGCTTTTATCAGAACCTTTAACTGTGAAGATGTTTTCCCAGTTTGTTGCTTCCCTTCTAATCTTGTTTGCATTAGTTTTGTTTGTACAGAAGCTTTTTAATTTGATGTAATCAAAAATTTCTATTTTGTGATCAATAATGGTCTCTAGCTCGTCTTTGGTCACAAATTTCTTCCTCCAGAGCATAGGATAGTTTACCTCTCAGACCTGTGGAAGAGGAAGGGATTTATGACCAAAGAAGAACTAGAGATCACTATTGACTACAAAATTGAAAATTTTGATTATATCAAATTGAAAAGTTTATTCTAATAATTAGAGTGTCTAATACAGTGTCTCTACTGGGCTTATACCCCAAAGAGATACTAAAAAAGAGAAAGGGACCTGTATGTGCCAAAATGTTTGTGGCAGCCCTGTTTGTAGTGGCCAGAAGCTGGAAAATGAATGGATGCCCATCAATTGGAGAATGGTTGAGTAAATTGTGGTATATGAATGTTATGGAATATTATTGTTCTGTAAGAAATGACCAGCAGGACGAATACAGAGAGGATTGGCGAGATTTACATGGACTGATGCTGAACGAAATGAGCAGAACCAGGAAATCATTATATACCTCAACAACGATACTGTATGAAGATGTATTCTGAAGGAAGTGGATTTCTTCAACAAAGACAAGATCTAGCTTAGTTTCAATTGATCAAGGATGGACAGAAGCAGCTACACCCAAAGAAAGAACACTAGGAAATGAATGTAAACTGCTTGCATTTTTGTTCTTCTTCCCAGGTTATTTATACCTTCTAAATCCAATTCTCCCTGAGCAACAAGAAAACTGTTCGGTTCTGCACACATATATTGTATCCAAGATCTACTGTAATCTATTTAACATGTATAGGACTGCTTGCCATCTGGAGGAGAGGGTGGAGGGAGGGAGGGGAAAAATTGGAACAGAAGTGAGTGCAAGGGATAATGTTGTAAAAAATTACCCTGGCATGGGTTCTGTCAATAAAAAATTATTTAATAAAAAAATTTCTTCCTCCTCTACAAGTCTGAGAGGTAAAATATCCTATGTGTGAACATATTTATACAACTCTCTTGCTGCAGAAGAAAAATCAGATCAAAAAGGAAAGAAAATGAGTAAGAAAACAAAATGCAAGCAAACATTAACAAAAGAGTGAAAATGTTATGTTGTGATCCACATTTAGTTCCCACAGTCTTCTTTCTGGGTGCAGATGGCTCTCTTCATCACAAGATCAGGTTCATCAGAATTGATCGTATAATATTGATGTTGCCATGTACAATGATCTCCCGGTTCTGCCCATCTCACTTAACATCAATTCACGTAAGTCTCTCCAGACCTTTCTAAAATTATCCTCCTGATAGTTTAAATCCCTTATGTCTTGAGATTATTCCTGGACAGATCTAATTGGCAGGAAGTTTTTTTTCCTTCTATATATTATTTTTCTCTCTTCTTAGCTTTACCCATTGCTTCTATTTATGTCTGTGGGATCTGAGCAGAGTAAGTCTGATTCTTCCTTCATACTGGAGAGTTCTTCAAATATTTGTTGAAAATGGTTATATCATTTCTGAATTTTCTTTTGGCTAAATATTCCTAATACTACAATGGATTCTCATGTGGCAAGAACTCAAGGCTCTTTACCGACCTAATTCATCTTCTCTAGATACATTGTAGCATATAAATATCATTCCTACAATGTCACATTGAGAACTGGACACAATACTGTAGATGGGGTCTGACTAAGGCAACATATAATAAAGTTATCATACTGTGCATACTGGACATGCATTGTAGGTACCTTAAAACATATCTAAAAAAAGGTGCCTTAAAGCATACTAAGATCAAGTAAGCTTTATTGATTGCTGTATCACAATAATGGACTCATTGATCTTGTGGTTCACTTAAACCTCCAGATTTTAAAAAAAGAGATTATTGATACCTTTTTCTTGTTAATACCCTTTATTTGTTATTTTTACTATATCAACTTTTATCATATATTATTCATACCTTTAGTTACATGCTACATATTTTACCCCCAACTCCTGCCTCCTGATTTTTTTTTATCACAAAGAAAAATGCTTAGGCAAAACCAACTAACTTCTCAGTTATTCATCAAGCATTTATTAAGCACCTACCAAGTACTGGATTTATTGTGCTAAATGCTGAGAATAGAAAGAAAAGCAAAGAAAGAAATAGTTCCTGTTCTCAAAGGAACTCACAATATAGTAGAGGAAAAAGAAATATGTACAAATAAGATATAAACAGGGAAGTTTAAAGATAATCATCAGAGAAAAGACATTAGAATTTTAAAGGAGATCAAAAAGTTTTTTGTGAGCCTTTAGCTGGACTTGAAAGAAAACATGAAAGGAATATGAGGCATCGATAAGTACTCACCTCTACACCAACTAGAGGATATTTAACTTGTTTTTAATCCAAATTCTATGGCCTTTTAGCATTACTTTCATTGATGTCAGAATAATTGTATATATTTTCTTTCCATCTTGTTCTTATTTCTTCATCCAATATCAGTAAGTGTAAGTTATCCCTTGTTCCTATAAATTCTTCATAAACCCACTCTATCCTGACCTTTCCTCAATTGTAATATGCTAAGGTCTCTTATGTGAATTTTTGATCTCAAATGGAAGATTTTGTATTTATTCTCATTGGCCCCCAATTCCAGCCTTTCACACTCTGGCTGGATACTGATTTTGTCATTCATTGGTTTAGCTATCCATTCCAGTTTTCCATCATCTGCAAGTCTGAAACAGACACACCATCAGTATATTTAGCCAAGTCATTAAAAAAAGTTAAGTAGCCTGGAGCCAACCACAAATTCTGCAAAGAAGATAACTTTTCTTACTCCCTGCCTAAGGTAATCAATTCAGAACTGACTACATGGGAGGTTCAAAATACATATTTGTTGGTGCAGAAATTTATACACTCATTGACTGAACTTTACTCTTCATGCATGTGCATGCAAATATCACATGCAAACCGATTGCTTATGGTTGATTGGGCTGGGACTCCTGGAAAGTACTAACTCTTAGTGAAGACTCCCCTTTGTCCATGAAAGTGAGAGAGCAAAGATCTATACTTTTTGTTAACTGCAACTCCATAGGCTATCCATTCACTCTAATCTCTTTTCTCCAACCATTTTAGGAGCTGATATGAGAGTGAAAAGGGTCCTGGAATGGAAATACAAATAATCGGGTTCTAGTTCTAGATTTGTCACTTGTCTGCTATGTGGCTTGGGAAAAGTCTCTTCCCCTTTCTGGACTTCAATTTCCTCATCTACAAAATGTATTTAACACATTTAGAGAGAAGAACATATGTGATTTCATTAGTTTTAAAAACTCCCCAATAATGAAACTGTCAATATAGATTTGCCATTATTCAGTAATTTGCATGAATTAGAGTGTTGCCTGGTTACCAAGAAATGAAATATATACATGTGTATAAAATATATATATATATATATATATATATACACACACACATATATACACATATATATGTTTGTATTTAAACATATGTACACACAACACATATATATGTGTATAAATACACACAATACACAATATAATATGTATGTGTATACGTTGCTATGGGCATAACCATATATGTATGGCATACATGCATATTAATATATGCATACATATGTGTTATTACATACATGTACATATACATAAAGAGAGAGATAATAGAGAACAAGAGTAGAATCTCTTCTGTGCAGCAGAGAGAAATTATTCAAGAAAGATTATGATCTCATCCTTTGCTTGGAACTCCCCAACAATTTCCAACGTGACTGTTACACAAGAGAGATTCTATGATTCTAGGTTTAGAAATGACAAAATTGTAAATAATTCCAAATGAAAGAAAAAGTTGAGAATCAAAAACATAACCTCCTTGGTCTCAATTTCCTCATCCATAAAATAGAGACGACAATCTCTGTGCTACTTATCTCAGGAGATGTTGTCAAGAGCCAACAATAAAATGAATAGAAGAGTATTCTTAAAAGTTTGAATGCCATAGAAAAGGGAGGGAGGCTCTCTGTCCACATTTATCCCAACAATTACCCCTAAAGGAACAATGCAAGAGGATGGGTGACTCCTCATCATGAACTTGATGGGTTCCCAAAAAAATACAAGTTGGGGTGGAGGAACCAAAACAGAGAAACTCATTTTAGGCTTTCACTATTAAATGTTGCAAATGAAAGAACCTAATAATAGAATCACAGAATGTCAAAACTGAGAGGATCCTTAAGATGCAAAATTTTTGTGTTTGAAGATAAACTAGACCATGGAATACCAGATCTGCTAAAGACTTTAGAATATGGAATATTAGAACACAAAATGTTTACATTAAGGAAAAACACAAAATATAGCATGTTACATCTGAGAGAAGTCTTAAAATACAAAATATTAATGTCAGAAGGATTTCTGATCATCGAATTTCAGGACTAGAAATATAGTCTACAAAAAATAGCAATTTAAACTATTGCTAGCATTAGCATTTGAAGTTTGCACTTTAAAGTTTGAAAAACATTGTCATCACTAATACATTGATGTTGGAATTCATTCAACCACTCTGGAGAGTAATTTGGAGCTATGTCCAAAGGGCTATCAAGCTGTGCATACTCTGATCCGGCAGTGTCTCTATTGGGTCTGTATCCCAAAGAGATCATAAAAAAGGGGAAAGGACCCACATGTTCAAAAATGTTTGTAGTAGCTCTTTTTGTGATGACAAGAAACTGGAAATTGAGTGGATGCCCATCAGATGGGGAATGGAGGAATAAGTTATGGCATGTGAATGCTATGGAATATTATTGTTGTACAAGAAAGGATCAGCAGGATGATTTCAGAGAGGCCTGGAGAGACTGACATGAGCTAATGTTCAGTGAAATGAGTAGAACCAGGAGAACATTGTACACGGCAAAAACAAGATTATGTGATGATCAACTGTGATGGACTTGGCTCTTCTGAACAAAGAGGTGATTCAAAGTAATTCCAATAAACCTATGATGGCGAGAGCTATCTGCACCAAGAGAGAAGAATGTGGGAACTGAATGCAGATCACAACATAGTTTTTACCTTTTTTGTTGTTTGCTTACTTTTTTTTTTGCTTTCTCACTTTCTCCCTTTTTGATTTGATTTTTTTTTCTTGTGGAGCATAAGTGTGGAAATATGTATAGAAGAATCACACATGTTTACTATGTATTGGATTGCTTGCTGTCCAGGGGAAAGGGTGGGAGAAGAGAAGGAGGAAAGTTTGGAACTCAATATTTTGCAAGAGTGTTGAAAATTATTTTTGCATGTATTTTGAAAATAAAAAACTATTATTAAAAAATAGAAGACAGCATCAAGCTTTTGTAAAAAGAAAGAAAGAAAAAACTATTATTAAAAAAACCCCACAACATTGTCCATATCTTGTCTCATTTGGTCTCATTTGATCCTCACAACAACATTGGGAGACAGATGGTATTATCTTCATTTTACAAATAAGGAAATCGAGGTAGACAATAGTTGAGTGATTTGCCCAGGTCACATAGCTAGTAAGTGTTTGAGGCAGAATTTGACTCCTCTTCCTGCAAAACCAGATCTCTGTCTCTCTGTCTCTGTCTCTCTGTGTGTCTCTGTGTGTCTGTCCCTGTCTTTCTTCTTCTTTCATTTTCTTTCATTTTTCTCTTCTTTCCTATGTGCTCTTCTCTCCTCCTCCCAAACTCTCTCCATAATTCTTTATACTTAGTCTCTGCTGTTAGATTCTCCAAGAATCAAGACTTGAACCCCAATATTTTTATTCAAAACTATCCCAAGACTGGTTAGTCTTGCAGGTAGTGCTACTTTGCCCCTTACTGATATAAATTAGTTCATATTTTCTCTTTCACATAGATTTCCAACTACCTCTCTCCCCCAGCTGTCATTAGGGAGGTATCACTTGGACTCTGATGGGATATTAGTAATATCAAGGTTCCCACTTAGATATATGAAGCCAAATGTGTATTATTGCTCTGGGAATATGACTTAGGTCATAACAGTTGTTTGAAAAATTACAAGGTAGATTGAATCTCCTTCCCTACATGTGACTTAGATGAATCTCTTAGCCACTGAATCTTAGTTTCCATAGTTAGAAAATGGGTACAATAAAAGCTCTTGTGCCTACCTTAAAGGGCATTTGTGAGGCTCAAATAAGATAATTGATATAAAACTCTTTAAAAACTCCAAAGTGCTATACAAAAGTAATTTCTCTTCCTCCTCCTTTTCTTTCTTGCAACCACCACCATTATTATTATTATTATCTTTCCTACTCCTTCACAAGACTGTTCAGAGGATCAGATGAGATAATGGATATAAAGTATTTCATGATAATGGAGTGTTCCATAAATGTCTTCTATAATTCAAGAGATCTATGATTTCATCAGTGAGAACTCCATTCACTGACCCACATCTGAACCTCTCCATACCTTAGTGGATGATTTCATGAGTTACTGTAGGAAAAAAAAGAAGAAAAATCCTCCAAGTAGCTAACAACGAGCTCAGTTAGTCCTTGGATGACAGTCTATTCTCGGGCCCTACCTGAAACCTTCTCATTTTGATAGGACCTGTGAGGTAGAAAGAATATTGAATCTGATAGCAAAGGACCTGGATTCAAATCTAGTCTGTGACAAGAATTTATTAAATATCACTTATGTGTGGACACTATATTAGGTACTGAGCATATGCACATGGGAGCTTATGTTCAAATAAGAGCCTGTTTTTGAGAGGCAATTGGAGTTAAGTGACTTGCCCAGGGTCACACAGCTAGAAAGTGTTAAGTGCCTGAATCTGGATTTGAACTCAGATCCTCTTGACTCCAAAGCTTGTTCTCCATCCACTGCACTATCTACCTGACCTGCACAAATTAGTACATACACATTATAGACAGAGTAAATACAATGATTACCTGCGCAGCTTAACTTTTCTAGGTTTCAGTTTCCTCATTTGTAAAGTGAGAGACTTTGGATGAGACGACTTTTCAGGTATCTTTATGATGCTGTGGCCTGCTGGAACTGGCACTTCAGAAGGTCCTGATCTCAGAGTCACTTTGGATTTCTCACTCTTTTCTGACCTCCACATCTAAGTTGTCAAGAGCTGTTTGTTCTCCCCCCACAGCATCTGTCATAGAAAATTAGGGGAGTGAACTAGAGGAATTTGAAGATCTCTTCTAGCTCTAAATTTAGAATCCTACAAGTTCTATGTCCAAAGGTTCCTTCCAGTTTGAACACTCAATGTTTTAGGAACCTCCTTTCCATGTTCTAAGAGCCCTCCCAGCTCTGACATTCCATGTTCTAAGGACCCTCCCAGCTCTGACATTCCATGTTCTAAGGACCCTCCCAGCTCTGACATTCCATGTTCTAAGGACCCTCCCAGCTCTGACATTCTATATTCTATTGTCTACTCCCAAGTTAACATCCTTGAAGGATGAAGTGGATAGTTGGAGAAGGAAAGCCATTTCAAGTAGGGAGAGTCCAGTCTTACCTTAACTATCTTTATCATTGTTAATGCTCTTATATTTAGTGTATGTGGACATTGCGGGCAGATGATTTTTACATTTCTTCTTTGTCTGGACCTCCACAATGTCCACGATAGATATAGATTCTAGCTGTTGACTTCTTTGGTCACAGTCTTTTCCTATGTCTAGAGCTAAGGCCACATTCACCTTTGTACCTCCAGTCCAGAATCTCCTGCTTCACATTCACAGGACACCTTCTGTCCTTAACCTTGGGCAGATCTGAAGCTCCAAGTTGTGTTCTTCACACTCTACCCTATTCACCCTTCAGAGAGCAGCCCACTGTTCTGTGCACACAGGAAATGAGCCAAAACTACTATTGCTCAACTGGAAATATTGTCAAAGCTTCTTCCAAATCCCTTCCTTTTTTCCTCGATGATGGCACTCAGCTATTTTTTTTCCTGCTGCAGGTGCTAATGAGATTGTTCATACTACAGCTGAACGTATAAAAACGCACACATTGAATTATGGGCAATGCCAGGCTAGGCTGTATTTAAAATAACAACTTCATTACTCACAGGCTGCCTGAGAATACCAGAGTAACATTATTATTGGATTGGATACTAGTGGGAGTTTGTTGTCAGGTTTCATTTTTTTTATAGGTTTTATATTGTTGGAAAGTGTCCTTTTTTTTCATCTGTAAAATGGGTATAATACTCTATATGTCATAAGACAACTTGAAGGGGCTAGATCTGTTGACGTCTGAGGTTCCTTTCCACTATATTAAGATGCATTTGGTTGCTTGCCTCATAAGTTTTGTAGACTAATTGGAGACACCTCAGAAGATCTCCATCTAATCATTTTATTTTACTGATGAGGAAACTAAGACAATGAGTTTCTTGACCATGACAACATCAAGAATAATAGCTAGCATTTATGTGTCACTTTAAGGTTTGTGCAGCACTTTACCCATGGTCTCATTTAATCCTCACAACAATCATGGGAAGAAGGGGCTATAATTGTTCCCATTTTACAGATAAGGAAACTAAAGCTAATAGAGATTAAGTGTCCAGGGACAAATAGATAGTATTTGATCTGCACTTATTATCCCCTAAATCCAACATTCTTCCTGAGAAATAGCTGAACTGATATTTAAACTTGGATCCTTTGATGTCCAATCCAGTCAATGTATGAGAAAAAACATTGTCATTAAAGGACTCTAGTAATGGAAAGCATGATTAGAAATGGTATGGGATAGTGGGGAAGAGTACCTGTGGGCCTGGAGTAAGAAAATCTGGATTTGGGCTGCTGGTTTGTTTTTACAGGCAGCTTAACCTTGGGGATCCCTTCATCTTTCAAACCTTAGTCCATTTCCCCAACACTGGGTAATGAAAAGAATTTATACTCTTTCCAATCCAGCGTATCTCAGTTTGAATCCTGGCTTTGTAAATTTGCTCTCTCTGTAATGTTAAACACGTTACTTCCTCTCTCTGGGCTTTAATTTCCTCATCTGTAAAGCTGAAGTTTAGACTTCGTGAGTTCTTAGGTTCTTTCCCCCACTAGATTCATGATTGAAAGAGGAGATGATCTCTCAAGTACCTTGTAACTAAAACTCTTTGCTCTCTAACTTTGGGGAATCACTTAATCTCTCTGGGCCTTGGTTTCTCCATTTGTAAAATGGGGATAATATTCCCCATGCTATCTCCTTCACTTGAGGGAATTATAAGGAAATTTCTACTTAAAGTGTAAAGTGTTCTCAATATTAAAGGTACTGAAGGACTTTTCTTTGGGATGCTTGAACATCCCACCTACCATGGCATTGTAGTCCTACCAGTCATTCTACAAAATGGACTAGTTGAGAGAGCTCTGGATTTGGAATCAGGAGGTCTGAGTTGAAATTCCATCTATCTCACTTATTGTGTGATCTTATGAAAGTCACTTAAACTCTCTAAGTTTTAAGTGTAAAAGAAAGGTTCAGATTAGCTCTAAAAATATCCTATAAGGCACCTTAGAATTTTAACCTTCGTTACCAACATCCTGGTACTTGTGCACTTAAGAGAAGAGGCTCTTCTCTTTGGTTCTGGCTTCTCTAAGTGGGGCAAAAAAGCAAATCTCCATGATGTGTGCCAGGATGGGGTTTGGCAGGTGAAAGGTGAACCAATATTATAGGGCAGCTGGCCATAAGAGGAAAGGATTTTCCTCTAGGAAAGAAGGCTGCTGGAGTCTGAGGGGTACAGAAGGGAGGCAGAGGTGCAGAAGGGCAAGCAGGCAGGCAGCACATGGGTAGGCAGTGGGAATCTAAGTCCATGACCTGGTTGTCAGGGGTTTGATCCTGAAGAGAAGGTAAACTCAAGATGGGACCCAGATTCTAGGTACCATAATAAGGATCTCAGACATCGGGGACTCTGAGGTCCCACAACTTAACTGCCCCTGTTTACAGTAAATCTTTGGAGCCAGGTTGATTCCACAACCTGGACAGGGACTAAGTCTACAGCTGAAGAGATGTGGAATCAGCAGCCAGGATGGTTAAAATGATTATTACAGATAGAGAGTCTAGCTTTGGCATTATAGTTCTTCATTGTTTTATTATGTGGTTTGGACAGATATGGAGAGGAGGCCCCTTTCTTCCTCCCAAACTGTAATTTTGTGCTCCATCAGAACCAGAATTCTTGGCTATAGGAATCATGGGGCTGTTTCTAAGGGGCAGAAGTTGGGGAGGGTGGGGTATAAAAGTTTTGGGAAAGAATCATTACTTCATTCTAGAGTCTGTATGGTGAACAGTGACCCTAGGTCTTGGGGGAATCCAAAAAGGTGATATTTTATAGCTCTTCACAATGCAGTCCTATAAGGTAGGTTGAACAAGTGTTATTATTCCCATTTTCCAGATGAAATAAATTGAATTGAAGAACGAGGTTCTGACTTGCCCAAGTAAGTGTTGGAGTCTACTCTTGAACATAATCCTTCTGATTTCAAATTGAGTGCTTTTATCACTATGTAATCTCAAAGGTAAACCTAGAGCAAGACCAGGGGTGAAGACTCCCTAACTATGTCTGTCCCTGAGAACTAAGAACTTCAACAGATAGAATACAAGCATGTGTAACAATAGAAATCGATTAATCAATAAAATCACCCCTCACTAAACAGATGCTGTGCCTGGATACCTTTGTCAGGTGAGAATACTTCCAGCAGTCAAACAATCTCTATTTATTCTAATCAGGTGAATATACTTTCATTGACTCAACCAATCCAATTCAGTGATGTATGATGGGAGTTATATTTAGATTTTCTGAAGAGACTTGGTCGTACACTGTGGTGCTTTTCTAAACCACCAAGCTAACTTGGGAGAGAGCATTCCAGGATCTGGAGGTGGAGAGGAGAGAGCCAGACCTGGGACAATTATTTGGGTCAAGGGAGGAGTTGAGAAAATCTCATCCTTTTTTCTCTCCACTTAACCAGAGGAGGATTTTGTGAATTTTAGAGGGTCAAACAGCTAATTAATAAATATTTACAAAGTCCATACTCTGTGCTAGTGTTAGTAAGTGCTAAGTTTTAAAGGTAGAAAAATGAAAAAGAATGACAATCCGTTTCCTCGAGGAGCTTACAATCTTTCCTTTGTCTTTCTTTTTTTCTTTGGGAACTTACAATGTAATGGAGGAAGACAAGAAAAAAATTGAAAAGGTTGGAGGAATTCTCCTTTGTGGAGATATGATGGAGTGATTTAGAGGAGTAGTAATGAAGGGACAGAGTTTCTGTGCTTCATCCCTGTCCCAGCAACATCCCTGGAGCAGCAGTAACTAGTGAAAACATTTCAGAGAGTCAGCATCAAGATTGTGGAAGGAGCCTAGCATGGAACTACTACCATGTTTAAGGGGAACTTCCATTAATAAGGAATATGAATTATTCCCTTGTGATAGTGGTCTCCAAGTCTGATATCACTTTTTTCCTGAACTCTATTGTTGGGCAATAGTTTTCAGTCATGTCTAATGCTTTGTTATCCCATTTGGGGGTTTTCTTTCTTTTTTTTTTCTCAATAGTATTTTATTTTTTTAAATACATGTTGATAGTTTTCAACATTTGTTTTTATAAGACTTTGTGTTCCAAATTTTTCTCCCTTTCTCCCTTACCTTTCCCCTCCCCAAGACAACTACCAATCTGATATAGATTAAATATGTGCAATTATTTTAAACCTATTTCCATATTTGTCATGTTGTGCAAGAAAAATGAGACCAAAAGGGAAAAATACCATGAGAAATAAGGTGAAAGTACTATACCTTGATCCACATTTAGTTTCCAGAGTTCTCTCTCTGGATGCAGATGACATTTTCCATCACAAGTCTATTGGAATTTCCTTGAAATGCCATATTGTTGAAAAGAGCCAAAATAATCTTGTTATTTCTGTGTACAATGTTCTCCTGATTTTGCTCACCTCACTCAGCATCAATTCATGTAAGTCTTTCCAGGCCTTTTTAAAAAATCAGCCCACTCATCATTTCTTTTAGAACAATAATATTGCATTACCTTTATACACCATAACTTATTCAGCCATTCCCCAATTGATGGGCATCCATCCTTTGGGGTTTTCTTGGTAAAGATACTGGAGTGGTTGGCCATTTCCTTCTCCAGCTTATTTTACAGATAGAAAAAACTGAGGCAAACATAATGAACTGACTTGCCCAGGGTCACACAGTTAAAAAGTATCTAAGATTGGCTCTTCTGAGACAAGCTCTCTAACCACTGCACCACTTAACTGTCCCATAACTCCATATGTAATGATTGGGAGTGGATCACAGACTTTTGGGGGGATGTTTTTGTACTGTTATTATTATTATTAAAACACCTTAATAAAAATCTCTTTCTAAAAGCTAATTAAGATTGACCAACTAATTGATAATTAACGCTCATGGGGGACTCGTGGGCTAAATTAGATTACCCCCTTCCCCAGCCCCTCAGGGGCTGATTGAAGGAACATTGAGGGACGATGAAGTGGTCACCTATTGGGGACCTGTATGAAAGTGGAAAGGTTGAGAGAGGGACTCTAGAATGTGTTCTATACATGTAAGCCCCAGAGATTAAGTCTGCCTCTTCTCAGGGCATGTAGTAATCAGAGAAAGCCCTGCTGATATTCAATTTTCCTGATTATTTCTTGAAGGGGAGAGACCTCTGAGTGGGCTATTATTGCATAATTACTGACTAAATGGACTCATTTGTTCTCTGTTTGTCAGTAGAGAGACTGGGCCATGGCAGGGGATAGAAATAAACGTTCCTCATCTAGCTGTCACTTTTGGAAAGGAAGAACTAGAACTTTGATACCAGACAAGGAGCTGATGACTTTGGCACAAGGGTAAAAGGAGAACTCCTGAAGGGACCCGGGCACCAGCTGCATGGTTACTACTTCTGTTCTCCTCTCCCCTGTCTCTCCCTTATCCTTTCTTTTCCTTCTTCTGTTCTCATGACTTCCAGCCCAAACGTCAGCGGTTGTGATCTTGGGTTAGGAAACACAAATTCAACCTACAGTCATCCTGGCAATTGCTTAGAATTTCAGAACTCTAGGGGAATTTGGAACACAAATTCTCAATAGTTCTGCAAACTTCACAGAAGAAAAAAAGAATCATGGATTCAGAATGAGGAAACCTGGGTTTGAATCCTGATTCTGCCACATACAGTTTTAAAAACTGGGCAAATCATTTGTCTTCTCTGACCCTTAGGTTCTTCTACTATTGTCTTTTGTGAAGAAGGAGGTAGGGTTTCTTCTAGTGAAGATTAGCTGTACACTAGGGTCCCAGATTGGGAATCAAGACACCAGGGGTGTAGCACTATATTGGCGGCTGTCTATCTTCAGCCATATCAAGCTTCCCCTCCCATGAACCTCATTTTCTTCTTCTTCAACATCCCCCATCTAATCAGGAAACATTAGATTGAGGAAAGAGACAATTGTTTGGAGGGACCAGCAGATGGTGCCCTACATCCTCCATCTAACCCATAGTGGGGTTCCAGATGTAAGATTGGGGGTCATGGAGGATCTCTAAGCATTTATGGGAATGGTTGGACAGTCAAGAGAGTGGGAAGAGGTCTGGGTTAGAATCAGAGGAGCGACCTTTGAATAAAGTCTTAGGGACAGCACACTCCATTCTGGACCATGGGTCTCTTAGTTGTAGAATGATGGGGGTGGACTAGAGGAAGTGTGCTAGGTGCCTTCAGCTTTGACATTCTCTGTTCTGAGATCCCTGCCAGCTGTGGCATTCTAGGTTCTAAGGTTCTTCCCAGCTCTGACACTATGCGCCCCAAGGTTCCTTTAACTCTGACATTTTATGTTCTAAGGACATTCCCAGCTCTGAAATCCTAAAATCTTTGAATCCTTATAAATGACCACCAAATATTTCTGCTACTGGGAAGACATTGCTTTCAGATGCTGCTGCCACAAAGTCCCATGCCATGGCTATCTCCAGCCATCTCCCTACACACACACACACATACACACTCACACACTCACACACACTCACACTCTATACACACACACACACACACACACACACACACACACACCCCTTCAACTTCCATCCTCTGGTCCCTGACAGCCAAGGAATCATTGTTGCAGAAGAACAATCAATTGAACAGTCAACAATCAATCAAGTACTTATCAAGTATTGTATGAAGTAAGGGGGAAACAGGACACAGGAGGAAAGAAAATAATATCCCTCTTCTTAAGGAGCTCATATACATATACCTAGAAGTTGTACCCAGAATGGGAAGAAGGTAGTCACAGAGAGGCTCAGTGCACAGAGTGCTGTGACAATGGCCAAATCACATCATCCCATTTACTTCAGTTTCCTCATCTGTAAAGTTAGCTGGAGAAAAAATGGCAAGCCACTTCAGCACCTATGCTAAGAAAACCCTAAATGGAGTCAATGAAGAGCCAAAAATGACTAAAAAAACAATAATAACAAAGCCTCCGTGGGGACAACATTAGAACTCGTAGGGATCATGGCAGACTTGTTGCAAAAAGTGACACTTGAACTAAAACTTTTTTTTTACAGTAGCTTTTTATTTTCAAAATACATGCAAAGATAGTTTTCAGCATTCATCCTTGCAAAACCTTGTGCTCTGAATTTTTCTTTCTTGCCTTCCCCCCCTCCCCTCTACTAGACAGCAAGTAATCCAATATAGGTTAAACTTGTATGATTCTTCTAAACATATTTACGTATTTATCATGCTGCACAAGAAAAAACAGCTCAAAAAAGGGAAAAAATAAAGAAAAAAAGCAAGCAAACAACAACAAAGGTGAAAATATTATGTTGTGAGCTACCTTTAGTCTCCATAGACTTCTCTCTGGATGCAAATGGCTCTCCATTACAAGTCTACTGGAATTGGCCCGAATCACCTCACTGCTGAAAAGAGCCAGGTCTATCATCACATAATCTTCTTGTTGCTGCATGCAATGTTGAACTAAGCCTTTAAGAAAGCCAGGGAATCTGGGGCAGAAGTGAGGAGAGAGAATATTTCAGGAATAGTGGACACTGGACTTGAGATTTGAAGACCTGAGTTCAAGTCCTACCTATTCAGCTACTATCTATGTGATCCTAGGTTAGTCATTTCCTTTGTCTGGCTTTTAGTCCATTCATCTAGATAAAATCAGGACGTGGAAGAGATGACTTCTAAGATCCCTTTCATCTCTAAAACTGTGATTTTATGATCCAAGTCTAAATATTTAATTCCTTTTCAATTCCATTCCAATAAACATTTGGTAAAGGTCTACTATGTGCCAAGATTGCTACTGTGCTGGAGATTAAAAAAAAGAAGAAAGGCAGTCACTATCCCCAGGGAGCTTACAATCTCTTGGATTCCTTCCTGTGATTCTCCCTTGAGATGAAGTCATTGTCTTCTATGTCTCTCTCCATCTCCCTCCTTTTCCCTCCATCATCTATCTACCTTTCTCATCCACGTCCCTGAATCCCATTGCCATGGTACCCAATACCAGAGTTGGTTATTGGAGACGAGTGTATCCCCTGCTTTCTGGCTGACCCTGTGATACCATGACACTGTATCATCTTCCTCTCCAAAGGTTCAGAATTCAGGTTTATCTCTGCTCTGCATCTCTTCCCAGCTCCTTTTCCCATTTTCCCTCTTCTCCTACAATCCTCTAGAATGGCCACATAGGAAACAAAGGCAGCAGTATTAATTATGACCATTATCAAAGAGCAATGAGGGGAAACAGCTGAAAGGCAGATTTAGATTTGAAGTTAGATAACCATTCGCTAATAGTGAGAGCTATCCAGTGGGCCGCCTACCTCGGGAGGTAGTGTATTTAGTCCTACCCGAGGTGTTCAAGCATAGGCTTCGATAACCACTTGTCACTTGGAGTGAAGATTCTCATTCAAGTACAGGTTGGCCCCGGAGGTCCCTCCTGGCTTCTGTGAAACACATCCTTGTGTAATGCATCTTCATCATGATGATCACTCCCATTTCTTTTAGACCTTTATAGTTTCCAAAGCACTTTTCTCCAGACAATCTCATATAGCAGACAATGCGAGTATCATTAACTCTGAGAGGAAAATGAAGCTCAGACAACATCGGTGATTACACAGAATCACCGAATCTCAAAGCTGGAAAGTACCTTAGAGGCCATCAGCAACATTGCTGATATTCATCCAACTTTTTCTTGAAAACTGACAAGGCTAGGAAGCTCACTACTTTCCAAGGCTGTGCATTTCACTTGAAGCTACTTTTTCATTATTAGGAAGTGTTTCTTGCTTATGTACAGATCTTATTTAAAATGGTTTGAGAGATTCAAATGTTAAATTTTTAGTGTGCACACTTACATTTTAAAAATTGACAAATACTACATATCAAAGTTTGTTCTGTTGATTGTTTAGACTTAAGAGATGGAGAAAACATTAATACTGTGTTTTGAACATGTGTTGTGCTTTTTTTTTTTCGTTTCTGGAGAGCCAGTTGTTAAATGTTTTTCAATCAATAAATCCCATAGCCTAATCTACTTTTCTGTCCCTTCTATCTAATGCTCCTAATTCTCATCTCTGAGGGCAAGCAGCAGAACAAGTCTCTTCCTACCTCAGCAAACTTCAGTAACTCCCTATTACTGCCATAGGGCTCTTAACCTGTGATCACTAGACACCTCTCACTCCAAAGGGACAATGCTAGAATTGAAGGAGTTTGGAGAAAATTATATCTTGATTTTTACTAAACTATAATTTCCTTTGAAATCCTATTCCTATGGATTTTATTTTTTGCCTTATGAGCATTATGAGAAAGAGTCAATAGGTCTATCAGACTACCCAAGGGATCCAGGACATTAAAATAGGTGAAGAACCTAGGAACAAATACCAACTCTTCTTGGTATTTCAGGCTCTTCACAATCTGGGCCCTTCCTACTTTTCCAGTTTTTGTTTGTTGGGTTTTTACAGCACTACTCTCTTCCACGTCTTTAGGATCCAGACTGACTGGCTTACTTGCTTTTTTGTATATGCAACATTCCATCTCCCATTACCACACTTTTTCCTGGCTTTTCCTTATGTCTCGAATGTTCTTCCTTCTAATTTCTGTCTCTTAAATTCTCTTATTTTCTTCAAGACTCAGCTCAAAATTTGCCTTCTATAGGGAATTTTTTCTGATCCCTCAGCTACCGGCGTCCTTTCTTAGACTTGCTTTCATTTACTGTTTTATATATATTATTAAATCTCTTCGGGGGCTTTCTTAAGTTTGAGTATGGACATAGTCTCTCACACTGCTTCTTTGGGAAGGGCATCAATAATTAAAATTCCTTCAGTAATGTGAGGAACCATTAAACCTTACCATCTTCTCTTCCCCTGTCCCCTAAGGACTACTAGGCCTTACTATCTGCATACCATGCACTCAGCCCGTAGTCCATAACATACATGGAAGGACCAAAGAAATAGCCTCAGAACCAAATCTATTTAGGCTTCATATGCAAGACGATGGGATTAATCTAAACCAAAAATTCTCTCTCTCTCTCTCTCTCTCTCTCTCTGTGTGTGTGTGTGTGTGTGTGTGTGTGTGTGATGGATCTCATCTCAGAAGAATCTTGTCAAATAATGGAAGAAATTATTAAATTTCAGTTGGAAGATAGTGAAAATAGAGATGTAATTTTTTTCCCCATCCAAGCTTATGGACCCTTGAATCCTGTCTATATAGCTTGTGCTCTGTAAAACCCCATCTTAAGGATATGATCTAAATGATCTCTAAAGTCTCTTTCAGTTGATATCCTGTGATATGAAATTCAAAACAAAAAAGAGAAATTCTCCCACTTTTGGTCCAATTAGTGATGTTACCAAGAAGGAGGAGATATAATTCCAATCCAGCTAAGCTGGTCTTTTTGCCATTCTTCTCCAATTACATTCCATTTCCTATCCTGTATGCTTGGAATACCCTCCCTTCTAATCTGTACCTCTTCACCTCCCCTGGGTTGCAAGTTCGTGTTCTGAATTGGTTTGTATATCCTCATATTACATGTTGTCTGCAATTTTAGAATGTAATCATCTCAAGGACAAGGACTTCTTGGCACATAGTGCAATGTACTTAATAAATGCTTGTTGATTGATTAATAATCAGGTCCAGAGCCAAGTTAGGATGCTCAGTCAGACTGGATGGAGACAATTTGAGCCCCTTATGATGAAGTCTGGAACCCTTTAGAATTGTGAGATCAATTAGCTCTTCACTCTGCCCTTTGCCTCCCAGAAGCCTTGCAGTCTGTAGAGAGCTGTTCTCCTTCATTAAACTTAGGTTGCATGACTTAGGTCAAACAATTTGGAATTATTTTGTGCTTCTATCATATCTGGAAGAAGCAGGGAGAAAGAGAGAGAGAGAGAGAGAGAGAGAGAGAGAGAGAGAGAGAGAGAGAGAGAGAGAGGGAGGGAGAGGGGGAGAGAGAGAATATGTGTATTAGCTTTTCAGCTATCAATTGGTGACAGGCTGATGAAAGGGGAGATAGATGTGGCTAGGCTAGACCAGGAAAAATCACACATGAGGGCATAGTTGGTATCTTCCTAACTCATAGCTTTGGAGGCTCTTCCTGACTTGAGATAGTGCTCAAGTGTCCCCCTCTCTCCACATGTACATGCACACATACATGTGTATATCTATATCTATATCTAGATATAGACAGATAAATAGACATACATATATATACATGTATAATAAAGCACATGTATTCATGTGTCTATGTATGGTACGTGCATATATTCATACACATATGCATATAAGACATACCCTGTCCATCCTTTTTTCTCATTTTATATTTATGTCTATGTATACATACATGTATTATAATATACGAATATAAACAAAAGTACATACATGGACATGCATATTTTCTCTGTCCTTTCTCTAGATGGGGTATGAGGGATAGATGGATAATCCTGTAACTTCTAGTGGAATTCTTAGATTTTTATTAAAGGGACCTTGATGACCTCTTTGGAGTCTACTTCATATAGATCCCATCGTAGTCATAATGTCTGGAAAGCCTAGGAGTGGGTAGAGATACTATGACTTCATAGCTAGGTATGATATTGAACAATTATTCTTTTTCTCCTCAAATCCTTTCTAGTCTGTAGCCACAACACTTTGTTTTTCTAAGTGGACATCCTTACTTCCTGCTTTACTGAGAAAATTAAACGCATCCAGTATGAGCTCCTTTTTCTCTCCCCCCACCAATTTCATACCTCAAAACCACTTTATTTTGCCAGACTTCCTTTTCTCTTTGCCCACTGTCTCCAAAGAAGAGATAGTCCTTTTTCTCAAGGTCACTCGCTCTACTTGTGCTCTCAGTCCCATTCCCTCTCATCCCCAAGCTTCTACATAGATCCTTTCTCTTCTCCTGACTCTACATTCTTTCCTTCTGTGATCTTATCTCCTCCCATGGCTTCAAGTATCATCTGGTGATGACTCCCAGATCAGATGATTGTCCTTAATCTTTTTCTTGAATTCTTTCCAAGTAATCAACTTGCTTTCTGAACATCTCCTGGATGTCCTGTAAGGATCTCACAGAATCACAAAATCTTTAAGTTGGAAAAGAACCTAGAATTACCTATAATAAAACAAAAATTCCCTCTCTAAGATACCTGTCAAGGATCTAGCCTTTGTTTGAAGATCTTCAGAGGGGGAGAACCCATTATATACCAAGACAGCCCAATATGTCCTTGAGTAGCTGTAATTATTAGAATTTTTTTTTTACCTTTAGGTCAAACCCATATGGCATAAAATTGAATCAATACCTTCTGTGCCATCTCCCTCCCTGCAAGAGCGATATAGCTTCTTCTTGTATGTCTCCAGTGAGGGAGAACTCATTACCTCCAGAGACAGCTATTTTGGAACAGCATTAATTGTTTGGAAGTATTTCTATAAATGAAGCCCTAAATCTACCAATTATGTATCTTGACACTCCTAAAGACCTAGTAGGTTTCAGTTCATATGAGGACAATCTTTGGAGTAAAGTTAGGAAAGAAGAGTAGATAAGGCAAAGGAGATAAGAAGAAGGGGAGGAAGGGAGAGACAGAGAGAGAGAGAGAGAGAGGGGGAGGGAGGAAGGGAGGAGAGAAAAAGAAGAAAGAAAGAATAAGAGAGAAGAGGAGAGGGGGCAGGCTTCGTGAGAAATGCTACTTCAAATTCAGGCTAAAAGAAAAGATTGTGGTAGATCTGACAAGCACCATTTCTTGAGTCATGTCTGCCTTGATGCCAGCAAGCTGAAAGATTGCATTTTAGCTATCAGTAAATGTGGTAAGCAAATTCCCTCTCTGGGCTCCAGGTATTAATCCATCTAGTACAGATTACATTTTATTATACATTCAAACAAACACAAGCCTTGGCCCTCAGCCCAGTATGGCTCCAGATTTCCTTGATCTGCCCATCAGCCAAAAAGACTGCAATAACTTTTGCAGACAGTAATCCCAAATGCTCTAAGAAGTGGGTCAGAGAATCAGAATTCAGAGAATCAGAGGGCCATTAGAACACACCATGTTCGCACACATCCATGTTATACCTGAAGGAACCATGGAACAAAGAATGTCACAGATAGAAGGACCATTGGTTATACAAAATGTGGAAGGTGCATAAATGTTAGAGGTGTTTTGAAATGTGTTTTGAAATGATTAAGGCCATTATCATTATCATTATCATTATCAACAGTCTCATTTTACATTTGGGGAAACTGAGATCTAAAGAAGGGAAGTGATCATCTCAAATCATAGGTAATCAATAGAAGTAGTACTTGAATTCAGGTCCTCTGCCACTCACTGCCTATGTGATGATGGGTATGACCCTTGATTCCTCTAAGGCTCAGTTTCCTCATCTGTATAATGAGGGAATTGGACTGGATTAGGTCTTTCAGGCCTGATGTTCTCATCTCTCCAATATAATGATGCCTTCTTTACTTATGTGATAAAGATGCCTTGGGAATAAATAAAATAATGTGCATGAAATGCTCTGAGAATTTAAGAAAATTCTCTAGGAATGTGATACTATTCGCACTTATAAAATTTATTTATATTATTAATATTAATATTAGTGCATTTATAAAATGTATTTGATTTCATCTATGTTTCCAAGAAGACAACAAGAGCTCATGTGCCCACAGGGAGACAGAAAATGGTGCATTAAAAAAAATTTCCAACGTGGTCAAAGAATTGAAGGCTTAGGCACAGAGGGACCTTTGGTGTTATTTATTCCAACCCCTTCACTTTACAGAGAGGAGGAAACTCACAGAAAGTGAGCACCAGAATCAAGATTTAAACTCAGGTCCCAAACCCTTTCTGCTATAAGACTGCTTTTCTATCATATTGAGAGAGACAGAGAGAGAGACAAAGACAGAGAGAGACAGAAACAGAGATAGACAGAGAGATATATAGACAGAGAGACAGATACACAGAGATATAGATAAACAGAGAGAGAGACGAAGAGAGAGACATGGATGCAAAAAGATAGAAAGAGATAGAAATAAAGGGAGGAGAGAAGGGAAAAAGGAGAGACTCACTGACTTTAATTACTTAATAAACACCATGTGGATCCAAGATTTAAGTCTGGATCAAAGACCTCGAGATATTTTGGTAGTGGGAGTGGGTGGTGAGGCTCTTTTTGTCTTTCTTCTTCTTATCAACTTCTTCCATTTTTTAGACATTAAGTGATAGAGACTTCCCTGGAAAGGAAGGCCCTAAATGGATTGAGCAGCCGGGCCTCAAAGTATAATGGGAAGAGAATAAAATAAAGCTGGGGCTCAACAGGTCTAGATTTTAGTCCTGATTACTTCCCATGTTTGTATCTTAGTTTTTTTTCATCTTTAAGATAAAGGGGTTGGACTTTTATGATTGTAATATTTTCTTCTAATGCTAAAATTCCATGTTTTAAGATTCCTTCTAATTTTCATATGTATGTTCTAAGATTTCTCCTAGTTCTCACAGGTATGTTCTAAGGACTCTCCCAGTCTGACATCCTGGGTTCTAAGGGCCCTCCTATTTCTGACATTCTGTATTCTAACTCCCCCCCCCCCCTTAAGAAATAAGCATTTCTTAAGTAACTGCTGGGATCTGGTAATGGTGCCATGTGTTGAGAAGGGAAAAACAAAAATAAAACAACAGCCAACTTCAAGTTGCTTCCATTCTAATGGGAGAGACAATCTGTGCATATAAAATCATATACTAAGCAATAAAAGGGAGTCCTCACATCTCTTCCATCTCTTAACACTGTATGTCAAGGGTCCTTCTAGCTCTGGCATTCTGTGTTCTGCTGCCTCTCTCAGATTGTTCATTTTGTATTCTAAGATTCTTCCTATATCTAAAATTGCATGTTCTGAAGTTATTTTTAGCCTTAAAACTCCATGGAAGCAACCTCAATATCCAATAATAGCAAGAAAGCTAAATAAATTGTGAATCTTTAATGTAATAGAATTCTATAAAATGAATAAGAGAGACAAAAGAGTCATACAGAGAAATCAAAGGGGAGAAACCATCGATTACCTTATGTGTAACTGAGTCTACACACGTGGCTCTAGTGTAACTAGATACCTAGATATAGAGGCAAAGTAACATGAAAGAATGAAAAGAATGGGGTGGGGAGACGTTCACTAACCATATTCACAAAAGGAAAAGTGAATAATAATGAATGGATCTCGATGGATCTTGGAGAGCAGATTGTTGAAGAATGATCTCAATACTGCACATTTCTCTGGCCTGACAAAGGCAATTTTTATTACTTGTGGCCCCTGGGGGAGAATGGGACCATGGACATACAAGCGGGTCTCACAGCCTTGCTCTCCAGCCAAGCAGGGCATGGCTGGTCAATTCATCATTTAACCACTTGATGGAGAAGACAAATAATAACTGAGGGTATTGCAGAGCCAAAAGACTAATGGGGGAGGGCAGCCCAATGATAGAAGGAGGAGTTCCAAAATTAGGAGACTGATGAAGACCTGGTACGTGAGATTCAGTGACCCAGTTGTTATTGGAACATTCTGGGAACCAGGGACAACAAGCTCAGCAGCTGCTTTCCATTGTCTTACCTAGGAAAAAACCTTCTTTCTCAGGGGAATTCATTTCTTTGTACACTAGCTTGTTGTTTGTTTGTTTTTTTTTTTTTTCAGAATAGCAATGTCAATATTGGAAGAAGTCTTAGAAGTTATCCAAGTCCAACTCTTTTATCTTGAAGATGAGAGTACAGGAGACAGAAAAAGGAAATGACCCCAATGAGAGCTTAGATGTCTTGACTCCCACTTTTGTTCTCTTTTTACAACCAGAGCCAAGAAGGGGAAATTAAAGGAAGAAAAGATCAATAGGGGGTTGGGTGGGATGGAATAGAGATAAACCAAACCTGATTTGAAAGTAAATTTGAACAAGGAAAGACTTATAAGAATTCATGAAACACATAAAGAACCAGGTTCTGGGACCTACTTTCTGAATGTATTAAAGAATCCTAGAACTTCAGAGTTGAAAAGGGCTTCAGGAGCTATCTAACATGGCTCTCTTCAACAATGAGATGATTCAAACCAGTTCCAATGATCTTGTGATGAAGAGAGCCATCTACACCCAGAGAGAGGAGTGTGGGAACTGAATGAGATTCACAACATAACATTTGACTCTTTTTATTGTTGTTTGCTCGCATTTTATTTTTTCCTCATTTTTTTCTTGTTTGATTTGATTTTTCTTGCACAGTATGAAATGCATATGCATATATTGGATTTAACATATATTTTTAACTTGTATAACATATATTGGACTACTTGCCATCTAGGGGAAGGGATGAGGAGAAGGGGGGGAATGGGAACACAAGGTTTAGCAAGGGTTAATGTTGAAAAATTTACTATGCATATGTTTTGAGAATAAAAAGCTATAATTAAAAAAATTTTACAAAGAAAAAATAAAAAAAACAATTTAAAAAGGAGCCATCTAGTCCAACCCATACACAGAAGACTACCTACCTTCTATCACACATCTGGCTGGTGGTCATCCAGCCTCTGCTTGAAGACTTCCAGTGAGAAAGAACATGCTTTCTTTTGGGGCCTAGACACATCTATTGATTGAATTAACCAGTCAATCAAAGGCATAAACTAGCTGTGAAGACCTTGAGCAACTTGAAAAAGACTATCGGGTGGTTTGGAAACTGTATGGAGATTGATTGAGAGAATTAAACACTTCAGTGGGCCTATGTATATCAGAGAAGGGATTCCAGCAATAAGTTCAATCAAGATTTGGGAGCACCTTGAGAAGGCAGCTTCAGGGTTTCAGGATGGAGAAGAATATTGTTGTGGATTTTAAAAAAGCTGTACAGCTCGGGAACTTTATGAGGACTCCACAAAGGAAGAGGAAAGGACTTAAAATAACCCAAAGCTGTGAGTTTAAATTTTTACAGTAAAATTTGAATCCATTTTCCCTGGCTACTATGTATTAATATAAGACTATGCCTCCAATTTTCAGGTGATATTTTGTACCAACTATTCTTACTTCTTTATCTTAGTAAATGTCCATTATTTTAAAAAGCTAATTAAGTTTGGCTGATTGATTGATAATTACTGGGGAGTACACTGGTGAGGTTCACAAGTAATAGGACTAGAGATACCAGAGCTTTGAACCACGAAGGGAAAAATAATAATCTGTCCTTTGAGTATCCATTTTTTTCATTGAAGCTGGGGTTGGTAGAGTGAGCCCAGAGAGAATCCAAAGAATTGAATCTGGAATCATAGAAACCTGGGTTCAAGTTTCCACTCTGCTACTGACTACTTATATGACATTGGATACCTAACTTTCCTGGGATTCATTTTTTATCTTAAAATGAAGGCGGTGACCCTCTCTAATTCCATTTTAGAAACCCTTCCTCGTTCTAGTCCTTAGTTTCCTTAATTGTAAAAGGAAAGGATTGGACTAGAGGACCACTAAAGTCTCTCTCTGAACCTAAATCTAGCAATCCTGTGATCCTTTTAAATCAGCGAATGGCAGAACATTACTAAGTCTGTTGCCAAGTTTGGGGTGGTGGGTTAATGAGCAGTCTAGAGATGGGACAGCATCAGAGATGAGAGTCAAATTCATTAGTAGCAGGAGGAAGGTCGACTTGTCTGTTGAACACAAGTCAAAGTTTGAATTTCCAGGCAGAAAGAAATGGGTCTGCCAAACCATCAGGTGTGACTGGAGGGAAATGAGATTGATGATTTAACAAATAGACCAGAACCTACAGTTCCAAAGGCAGGTCATTCCCTTCAAAGCAGCCATCCTTTAGCAACTCCACCACTGGCTCAAAGAAATGTTGGGGCTCTTCTTTGAGAAGCTTTCTTGAAATTGTTGGTTACTTTGTACAATAATGAGAAATAAAGTGCTTGATTGTGATACCATTTAAATCTGGGATAAATTTATATCCTAAAAATCAGAGCTGAGGAACCTCAGAACAAAGAATGTCACAGCAGAAAAAGACTTCAGGACACAGAACATCAGAACTAGGAGGGAACATAGAACAGAGAATAGAACACAGTTGGGAGGGAACTTACCATAGGGATGTGAGAGCTGGGAGGGCATTTAGAACACAGAATGTTGGATAAAACCATGTAACATGAATTAGAGATTAAAAAGACTGCAGAATATATATGATTAGATCTGGGAAGGACATAAGTACATGGGATATTAGAGAAGGAAGGGATCTGAGAACGTGGAACTGAGAATATAGAACTGAGAGGAACCATCAAATCAAGCCCCCTCAATTTACAAATGAGGAAACTGAGTCTCAGAAAAAAGCAATTTCTGATCACCTAACATTACCTTCCTTATTTATGGAGGACTCAAGGGATTAAGTAATGTTCCTGCCACCTTACAGGGAAGCAGAACTGGGTAGAGAATAAAGGTCTGTTGCTGAAGCTAGACATCCTTCCCATTACCTTCCCACCCTCCTTTTTGCCTCGAATGTCTTGGAAAAAAGACACCTCCTCTTCCATTCAATACAGCTCTACATAAAGTGCTATATTTTAGGGGACTCTTTCTGGTTGTGGGAGAGAAACTTTGGCTGGAAGCCCCTGCCCTCTTTTTACAAATTTTCAGAAATCACAAGATTCTTCCTGAGATGGAGCTAATAATATCGAGACATTAAATGTTTCAGGGAGCTGAAAGAGAGGGGAGGGATTGTAAATACTCATTGTTCTATCAGGAGAATACTTCCTATTTTCTTGCTAAAGGGAAGGTTATGTTTAATTAATTCTGCTTGTTTGCTGGGGACAGGGCCTGATTGAGAATGAGCTACTAGTATAACAGGGAGCCATAGTTACTAAGGGGAAGGCAATAGATACTCTTAATAAAGCAAATCTGGGCCTGGGCAGAGCTAGTGGGGGCATAGAGAGTCGTACAATTGAGAGTTTGAAAGAAACTTAGAACATGAAATATTATAATATAAAATAAGAAATTTTGGAGATTCTGGAAGACAGTATGAGGAAAATTAGTCAAAATGCTCCTTTGCAACCATTTAGTTTATCTTATTTGCAGACTTAGGCTCGGAGAAGGAGGCGATTTGTTGAAAGTCACATAGAAAATGAATCGCAAATATGGGTTCTCTGACTCCCAATCCAGGGCTTTTGCTGCTTTGCTGCTCCATTTCATAGGACTTCAGAACCACAGAGCTAGAGCTAAAAGGAATGCCCCTTGTTTTACAGATGAGAAAACAGAACTTCTTATTGTTTTTTTATTATAGCTATTTATTTTCAAAACATAAGCGTGGGTAATTTTCCAACATTGACCCTTGCAAGCATTTCTGTTGCAATTTTTCCCCTCTGTTCCCCCAGCCCCGCCCAGATGGCAGGCAGTCCCATACATGTTAAACATGTTAAAGTATATGTTAAATACAATATATGTATACATATTTATAAGTTATCTTATTGTACAAGAACAATGGATTTAGAAAGAAGAATAGCCTGGGAAGAAAAAAAAAATGCAAGCAAACAATAACAGAAAGAGTGGAAATATTATGTGGTGGTCTATACTCATTTCCCAGAGTTCTTTCCCTGGATGTAGCTGGTTCAGTTCATTACTGCTCTATTGGAACTGATTTGGTTCATCTCATTGCTGAAGATGGCCACGTCCATCAGAATTGATCCTCATATAGTATTGTTGTTGAAGTATATAATGATCTCCTGGTTCTGCTCATTTCACTCAGCATCAAGAACTTCTTATTGTTCAGTAGATTCAGTTATATCTGACTCTTCATGACCCTATCTAAGGTTTTCTTGGCACAGATACTAGAGGGGTGGCCATTTCCTTCCCCAGTTCATTTTACAGATGAGGAAACTGAGGCAAACAAGGTACAGTGACTTGTATAGGGTCAAATAGCTAATAAATTTTTGAGGTTGGATATGAAATCATTAAGACTCATCTTCCTGGTGCTCTATGATCTATGATATCACCTTAAATTGAGACTTACAGTAGTAAAACAACTTTTTCTAATGTCACGCAGGTAGTAAGAAGTGAGATAGGAACTAGGCTCTTTGCCTCTACATTCAGGGCCCCTTCTGTTGCACCTGCTATAATCTTGGCTCATTATTATCAATCAACCATAATTTCTGAATGCCCAGGATGTGCCCTTAGGCACTGTGCTAGGCACTGGGAATGCAAAGAAAAAGAATAAAACATGTCCTACTTAGGAGAAACTTATATCCTAACAGAAGAGGCCACAAATGTATATTCATATCCATAGTATGAAACTGAAGGGACCAAATAGGGATATAAACAAAGTAGATTAACACAAGGTAGTTTGGGAGGGAGGGGAAGAGGGGACTGGAGGTAATATTAACAATAGTAACGTTATTTTATGATGACTAAGGGCTTAAGAAACAGCATCTCATTTGATCCTCTAACATGGGCTGGGATTATTATCCCCTTTTTACAGATGAGGAGAAAGAAAACTCGCAGAACATGAATCACTTTGCCTCTAGAACCTTGATTTCTTCATTTGTTTAAAATATAAAAAGATTAGATGAGGTGATTTCTGAAATCTCTTCTAGCTTGAAAAAATTTTTTTATTTTTTCCAAGGTGACCCAGCCAATGAGCTTTTTATTGTGCTCTCCTAACTGGGGAGATAGAAGCAAAAGTGTGTGTGTGTGTGTGTGTGTGTGTGTGTGTGTGTGTGTGAGTGTGTAGGGGATAGGGGGGAAGGCAGTGGGACAGGATTCCAGGTGGGAGGTCAGGATTGTCAGTGTGGCTGAGAATGGGTGGGCATAGCCTTGGGCTGGCAGTTGGCCCAGGTAATGACGCAATGAAGTGGGTGGGGAAGAAAAAGGGGGTATATGATGGGCTCTTGGTACATCTAAAGAGGGGCTGAATTAGGGAGGGATGAAATGGCAGGTTGGGGACTCGGCAGAGCTCAGTTGAACTGAGCTGGGAGAGTCAGGGGTAGGTGGGTGTGCTGACCACTGTTATTATCTGGGATAAAAATAAAGTGGTGGGGAAGCAGTTTGAGTGGAGGAGAGAGAGAGAGAGAGAGAGAGAGAGAGAGAGAGAGAGAGAGAGAGTGAGTGTGTGTGTGAGCCCTATATATTCCTGACTAAACTTTCTGTGTCTATGGTTATGTGTAGATGTATGTGAATGGATGTCTCTGTAGATCTTGCTCATATATTATATAGAACCAAGCCAAAAGCCTTGGATTCTGGTCCTGACCCTCCTGCTTTCCCTATTTAAGCTCTAGTATTTTGTTGTTCAGTCATTTAAGTCATGTCTGATCACTCAAGATCTCACTTGGAGTTTTCTTGGCAAAGATACTACAGTGGTTTACCATTTCCTTCTCCAGCCTATTTTTGCAGATGAAAGAATGAGACAGACAGAGTTAAGTGGCTAGCCCAGGGTCACAGAGCTAGTAAGTGTTTGAGGTTGGATTTGAACTGAGGAAGATGAATCTCTCTGTCCAGTCCCCAGCACTACCCACTGCTCCACCTAAAATAAGGTATTTCTACTAATTACATGATTTCAGAAGGCCTTGTTAGCTGCAGTCTTACGGGTGGGAAGGGACATTTCAGTTCTGACACTCTGCTTGATGATTATCTTTCCAAATTTAGTGTTACATATTCTAACATCACTCCTAGCTCTGACATTTTATGGTTTGAGGTACATTGCAGCTTTGACATTTTACGTTCTAAGAGGTTTCCATTCTGACATTCTCTTCCTATCGCTGACATTCTATGTTCTAAGACACTTCCTATCTCGGAAATTCTTTGTTCTAAGTTCTTTCCCAGCTCTGAATTTCTTTGTTCTAAGGGCCCTCCTAGCTCTGATATCCTGGGTTCTAAAGGCCCCTCCTAGCTCTGATATCCTAGGTTCTAAGGGTGCTCCCAATTCTGACATTATGTTCTAAGGGCCCTCCCAGCTCTGGTATCCTGGGTTCTAAGGCTTTTTCTAGCTCTGACAGTTTATATCCCAAGGGATTTTCATTCCTTTCCAATTCTCACACTGTATGGCCTAAACTAACGCCCCATCCAGGGGTAACATTATGAGATTTTAGTATTAGTCCAATGGAAAGAGTCCAATGGAAGAATCAGCATTCAACTCCTCCTTCTGACACTCCCCATCTGATCTTGGATCCTTACCTTCCTCACTTGCAAAACGGGCCAGAGGGCCTCTGAGCTCTCCATAGGTGTGACCATTTGCAAGACTTTTCCTGTTGCTACACTTGTGCTTATTTGTGGTGAGCTGTGCGTGTCTGACCAAATCTCCAAGCATCTGTGGATTGAACCCATGGGGCCTTAATGGTTCAGCACCCGCTGGCCATCCCCTCCCATGAGCCACTAGTCAGGGATGACTCCAGGGACACCCCCACCCCCCCAGCTGGGCTCCTTGAGTAGACACTGGGACTGGTGTGTGCCTCCAGATCATCTTTGGGGAAGGAGAAGGAAGGAGAAAGGTTGGGGTTGAGCTATTTCTGGTTCATGATTAGCGGCTTCTTGCCTGTCTCCAGGTCTTCTGGCCAGCACAGCAGCACATCTGAAGGGTACGAAAACGGCTTAATCAAACCGTGCTGCCGACAGAACTGATTAATAGATGCTCCCACTTAAAAAAAATAGAAAGAAAAGAAAGAAAGAAACTACTTCTGTAAATCAGCTGTTTATTTAACTTTCCTTGGCATTTAATGATTGCAACTTTGGAGGGGGGGTGGTAGTGGTGGTGATGGTGGTTTAAAATTAATTTTAGTCTGGCAGGAGCAGGCAGTCAGGGGAATAATGAAGCACGCAGCCTTACGGGAAAATGGAGACGTGGGGGAAATGCCAGTCATGAGTCACAGCTCAATTCCCTCCAGGCCATCAGGCACCCAGAGGATGGGCTGCGGAGGTAGACTGGCTGGCTGGCTTATGGTTGGCAAGCCGGGTGAGTCAGGTAGCTCAGAGGGGCTAGTGCATAGTCGGGGCTTTGGGTTTCAGTTGAAAGGAATTTAGGACATAGAAGGTCAGGCAGTAGAACCCGGGAGGTTAGAGCTGGGAGGGCCCTTATAACCCGGGAGGTCAGAGCTGGGAGAGCCCTTAGAACCCAGGATGTCAGAGCCGGCAGGGCCCTTAGAACATGGGATGTCAGAGCTGAGAGGGCCCTTAGAACCCGGGAGGTCAGAGTTTGGAAGCCTCTTAAGTCACAGAATTTGAAGGAACCTTGGAACACTGAATGTCAGGGGTAGTAGGGACCCTTAGAATATGAAATGTTGAAGTTGACATATGTTTAGGAACATAGAGAGCTAGAACTGGAAGAGATCATAAACCAAAGAATTTTACATGTGGAAACAACTCAATTTTTACTAAGCAGGAAGCTAAGGTCTGGAAAGACTAAAATTTTTTCTCAAGGTCATCCAAGGAGGAAATGTCTGGACCAGATTTTGAATTCATTTCCTTTGATCTAAATCCAGCACTCTCTACATTGTCCCACATTGCTTCTACAAGCAGTGTTGAGGTGTCTCAGTTCTTCCTCTTAATTATAAGGATCAACTTACTTGGCCATGGAACAAAGCTTTCCCATTTAGAACTATCAATCAATCAATCAATCTTTATGCCTACTAGGCTGAGGCACTGTGCTAAGTACTCAGATCAGTAGTTAAGTTCATGTTTGTAAATAGTAAATAAAAGTGTATGATCTGGATCCTTTTCCCAGTAATCCTTCACCACTTTTGAAGGGGAAGGGGGATGCAGGTAATTTAGATATTTTTAAAAATCTGTTCCATTAGTCACTATGGTTAAAGACATCATCCCCCAGTAAACATCACTTGGCTGTGGGTACTGAACCTCTCTGAGCTTAGAATGATGGATCCTTGAGCAGTGGACAGCCTTTTTTCTAGCTCAGCAGAATCTGGAATAGCCGGTAATCTGCTGACATAGACTTTGAGAACCTAGGACCCGCCCATGCCAAAATGGAACATCAGAGTTTCAGTCTTCCAGGGATATTAAGGTAGTGTGGATGGAAAGCTGGAATTATAGTCAGAGGATCTCTCTTTGAACTCTGCTTCTGACACTTCCTCCCTGGGTATCTTTGGCAAGTTTTTTTCATTACTTTGATTCTCCTTTTCCTTCTCTGTAAAAAGAGATCATTGAATCATATGATTTCTAAGGTTTTTTCTAACAATAAAGCCTCAATTTTTAATGATTTAACTGATTCCTGCATCTCTCTCTAATCTGGTTAACCTCCTCTAGATGAACTTTCTCATTCCCTAACATATACTCTTTGATCCAGTGATCCCTGGCCTCTTGACTGTTCCACAAACAAGATAGTCCATCGCTTCCTCCGACATGTCCCTCCTCCACTTTAATTATTGACCTCCTTTTGCTTCCTGTAAGTTCCAACTAAAATCTCACCATTGATATGACATGAAGCCTTGCCCAGCCCCTTTTAATTCCAGTGCTTTCCTTCTGTTAATTATTTCCTATTTATCCTCTATATGGCTCCCTTTCTATATATTTATTTGCAGGTTGTCTCCCTTATTACATTGTAAGCTCTTTGAGGACAGGAACTATTTTTGTCTCTTTTTGTTTTTCCAACACTTGACACGGTACCTGGCAGATGGTAAATGTTTAATAAATTTTAATTGAATGAATAAATTCTACCTTGTCAAAGCTCTTCCTAAAATATGGAAGCCAGAACTAAATGGAGTACTCCTCCAAATGGAATCTGGCCAAGGTACAAAGCATCAAACCTATCTCCTCCCTCATTTTGGACCTATTAGGGCTTTCCTAATGCAGCTGAAAATAATGATAGCTTTTTTTGACTGCCATGTTAATTCATATTGAGTTTTTAGTTCACCTTTGCCCCCCATATTTTTCCCCCAGGAATTACTAATTAGCCCTGTCTTCTCTAAGTCCTGACACCACCACTAACTCTGGCTAATTGTGGGAGGAAGTAATTTCTTTTCTCTAAACTTAACTTTCCAGGCTGGCAAAATGTTGATAGATCTGGCAAAAAAATTGATAGACCTAATATAGAATGTTAGAATTGAAAAGTATTTTCCAATAATCATAATAGCATTTATATCGTACTTTCAGATTTGCAAAACATTCAGTATGTATTCCCTTAATTGCTCCTCATAGGAACTCAGAGAGAGAGGTGATTCTCTCATGTTCACACAGCTAGGACGTATCCAAGGCTGGATTTGAAGTGAATTCTTCCTGACTCTGGAGCCAGAATTCTATCCGCTGAACTGCCCCATTGTTTTGTACCACCAGTAAATTGTGAATTATAGGAATTAATGACCCATAATGTTGGAATTGGGAGGAGGTGAAGTCTGTTGAATCCAACCTTTTGCACTATATAGTTAGCACAACCTATTAAGAGCTTACCATATGGAATAGTACATAAGAAATCATGAATATGAAGAATTCAAAGAAGCATAAGGAGACATATCAACTGATGCAGAGAGAAGGCAACAGAACCAGGAGAACAAAGTCAATAACGACTAAAGCAAGTACACAGAATGAATCATATGAATAAGAGTGAATGTCTTAGAGTTATAATGACCAAATTTGACCTCAAAGAGAGAGGAATACATGCAATTATTTCCCCTCTTTGCAGAAGTGGGAGAGGAAGGGTGTGAAATCCTGCAATAGATTGTCAGACTTGGATGATGTGTTGATTAATTTTGCTGAACTGATTTTCTCTTATTTTTCTTTTTTTATTCTTTGTTATAAGAGATGGCGAGGGAGTGGGATATATTTGGAAATGGTTCTATGAAAGCAAAATATATCATTTTTTTAAATGGAAAGGGACTTTAGATGTCATGTCTATTCTCTTCATCTGAAAATTAAAGAAACTGATAGATATTCAGAAAGGGAAAAAATAATCTATTTGGATCACACAACTTCTTAATGACAGAAGATTAGAATCTAGAGCTCCCGACTCTTGGTTTGTGCTCTTGCTACTGTGCTGTCTCTAAGGTCATTTACAAAAAGAGAAAAGGACAATTATTAAAAGCTGTGATCTTCTGGCTATTCCTGACTTCTGTTAGCTAAAGGCAGCTTTTTCTAACTCCATGTCCAATATTCTTTCCACTACACACTCTCTCACATAGACAAGGTAAGCTTATTTAGGGCAGACACTGTTTATCCTTAAGTGCCTAGAATTGTGCCTGGTACAAAGACCATGTAACAGATCTTTAATTGGTTGTGCTGCCTAATTGAATGAAATAAATGAAATTCAGCAGATGGTACCTTCTAACGCCAATATTCTGGGATTGTCTTGGATTCTAAGACCTACCAGAGAAATAATAATAACAGAGGCAATAAAAAGCTACATTTCTTTAGAGCTTTAAATGCTCAAAAAACAAAATAAAAATGTCTTCTTTTGCAGTGTCTGTAATGAAGTTGTTCCCTAAGAGCACAGATTTCTGTTGAGAATGGATCTAGTTGCCTCCAGATTGGAGTCAGAGGAATGGCCAAAATGACTTCCAGAGTTTCCTCTGGGACTTCAGATTCTGCAAGAGACAATTGCATCTTTGCTAGTTCAGGGATTTTTATCAGTCTCTGATGGCAGTTGCTCTTGAAGCAAGTGACTGAAGGAGATATTTCCTAGCTCTGGACATGTTGTTTGTGCTAATCTGAAGTCCATCACAGTGCTTATATGACATGATAGTATAGAATTACATGGATGAGTGGAGAGAATAATGTGTGTGTGAGAGAGAGAGAAGGAGGGAGAGGGAAAAGAGAAGGGGGAGGGGGAAGGAAGGGAGAGGAAGGGAAAGGGAGAATAAGAGGGAAAGGGGAGGAGGAAGGATGGAGGTGAGAGGAGGAGAGAGGAAGAGGAGAGAGGAAAGAGGGGGAGGGGATAGGGATAGAGAGAAAGAGAGAGGGAGAAAGAAGGAAAGAGAAGGAAGAAAAAGAAACAGAGAGGGAGAGAGACAGAGACAGAAACAGAAATATAAGGTCCAGATGGGGGAAGGTGTATAGCATTCTTTCATTGGCCCTGTCTTCTCAGGAAATGAGCCTGTGTCTTCAACAAGGCAATAATCTACATAGAAATATAGAAAATATATTGATTATTACACTAGAGAGAGCCCTTGGAACACAGAATGTCAAAACTGAAGGAACACTTGGAAAAAAGAGAATGTCAGAGCTGGGAGATCCCTTAGAGCAGAAGGTCAGAGCAGGGAGGGCCCTTAGAACAGAAGGTCAGAGCAGGGAGGGCCCTTAGAACCCAGGATGTCAGAGCTGGGAGGCCCTTAGAACCCAGGATACAATTCCAGTGGCAAGATGGTGGGGTAAGGAAGGAACCCTTTGAAGTTCTCCCAAACTTCCCTTCAAACAACTAGAAAACGGCCTCAGAATTAGTTGGGAGCCGTCAGTAACTCACCAGCTCTGCAGGAAAGGCCTGTCTCACTGGGGTGGGAGGGGATGAGGCCCAAGAGCAGCAGCAGCCCCAGGACTCACCAGCAGGGAGCCTGCAGTACTGCTCCAGGCCTGGGGCAATCCATCGGTGAGGTCTCATCCTCCAGCACATCAGCAGCTCCCAAAGCGCATCAACAGCTTGTGCAGCGCAGCAAGGTCCTTCTCCAGGGACAAGCCCATCCCCGACCAGGCCTTGACCCCACTGCTGAGCACTAGTGAAGCTTTGTACCAGGCCGGGCCAACAGGGCTGCCTCTGAGACCTGAGAGCAGAGAGACCGTGTTTCCATAACAACCCAGCAACAAGGCCCCACCCCGGGGCAGGCCCAGAACAAGCTCCCTCCTCCCAGGGACCAGCTACCAGAAGCACTTTGTTACCATAGCAACTCAGCAGCAAGTCTCCATTCCTGGGCCTGGCCAACAGTTAAAGTAGGGGGAGAGGGAGCAGCAACAAGGAGGTGCCATTCCCTAGAAAAAGCCAGAAGCGAAGCCCTAAAGTACCTGATCCCCTGGGACAATGCAGGACCAGAGTCCACCTCTCACATAAAAACACCAAGTCATAAAAAAGGCAGGAAAATGAGCAAAAACAATTTTAAAAATGATAGAAAGTTACTAGGGTGACAGGGAGGATCAAGACATAAACTTAGAAGAGGAAAATACTGTCAAAATGGCTACATGTGAAACTTTAAGCAAAATAGTAATTTGGTCTTGGACCCAAAAAGATTTTCTGAAAGAGCTTAAAAAGGATGTTTAAAAGCAAATTAGAGAAGTAGAAAAAAAGTTGAAAAAAGTAATCAGATTAATGCAAGGGAATAATGAAAAAAGAGCCAATAGAATCGAGCAAGTGTAAACTAAACTTGAGCTGGCAAGATACAATAAAACAAAATTAAAAAGTTAAAAAATAAAAAATAATAGACTATCTGAAAGCCATAATCAAAAGGGGAAACTAGACTGAATCTTTCTTTTTTTAAATTTTTGATAATAGCTTTTTCTTTTCAAAATATAGTTTTCAACTTTCACCCCTGCAAAATTTTGTGTTTCAGATTTTTCCTCTTCCTTCCTACAACTCCCTCCCTTAACCAGCAAGTAATCCAATATAAGTTAAACATGTGCAATTCTTCTAAACCAGATTTCCACAATTATCATGCTATACAAAAAAAAAATCAGATCAAAAAGGGGAAAAATGAGAAAGAAAAAAAGCAAGCAAAAAACAACAAATAAGTGAAAATATTATGTTGTGATCCACACTCATTCCCCACTGTCCTCTCTTTAGGTGCTGATGGCTCTCCATCATACGCCTATTGGAACTGACCTGAATCACCCCATTGTTGAAAAGAATTCATCAGAACTGATCATCGTATAATCTTCTTGTTGCCGTGTACAATGATCTCCTGGTTCTGCTCATTTCACTCAGCATCAGTTCATGTCAGAGTCTCCAGGCCTCTCTGAAATCATCCTGCTGATTGTTTCTTACTGAACAATAATATTCCATAACACTCATATACCACAATTTACTCAGCCATTCCCCACTGATGGACAGGCACTCAGTTTCCATTTTCTTGCCACTACAAAAAGGGCTAGCATCAAATTCTTATAGGAAAAGTTATAGGTGTATGATCAAAGAGACTGAGAACACTACAAAATATAAAATATGGGCTTTGCACAAATAAGTGCAATGCAACCAAGATTAGAAGGAAATCAGAAAGATGAGAAATAATCTTTACAGCAAGGGTCTCTGATAAAAGCTTTCTTTCTCAAATATATAGAAAATGGAGTCAAATTTATAAGAATACACACTATTTCCCAACTGATAAGTTGTCAAAGGGTATGAACTGACAGTTTTCAGATGAAGAAATCAAAACTATCTATAAGCATGTGAAGAAATACTCTAAATCACTATTGATTACAGAGATCCATATTAAAACAACTCTGAAATACCAACTCATACCTATCAGGTTGTCTAATATGACAAAAACAAAAAGGAAAATGATAAATGTTGGAGAGGATTTGGGAATTGTTGGTGGAGTTGTGAACCAATCCAACCATTCTGGAGAGCAATTTGGAACTATGGCCAAGAAGCAACCAAACCATTCAAACTCTTTGATCCAGCAATACTGCTACAAGGTCTGTATCCCAAAGAGATCATAAAAAAGGAAAGCGACCTAGATGTGCAAAAATATTTATAGCAGTCCTTTTTGTAGTAGCAGCATATTGGAAATTGTGGCGGTGTCTATCAATTGGGGAACAAGCTGTGGTATGTGAATGTAATGGAATATTATTGTGTAATAAGAAATGATGAACAGGCAGATTTCAGAAAACCCTCGAAAGACTTGTATGAAATCATGCAAAGTGAAATATGTCTACAGTATCAGCAACATTGTGTGATAGTAAACTATGTTTGACTCAGCTCTTCTCAGCAACACAATGATCCAAGACAAGTACAAAGGACTTATAAAGGAAAAAACTAATCACATCCAGTTAAAGAACTTATGGATTGTGAATGCATATTGAAGCATACTTTTTTCATTTACTTTATTCTTTCTGGTGTTTTTTCCCTTTTGACCTGTTTGTTCTTTTAAAATTGTGACTAATATGGAAATATGTTTTACATGATATAACATGTATAAACTATATCAAATTGCCTACTTAAGAAGAGGTTAAAGAAAGAGGGAGGGGGGAAATGTTGGAACTCAATACCTTGTAAAAATGAATACTAAAAATTGTCTTGACATATAATTGGGAAAAATGAAATACTATTAATTTTTAACAATGGGAAAAAAGAACACTGAAGGTCAAAAGTAAAAGGACCCTTAAAACACAGAATGTCAGATCTGGGAGGGCTCTTAGAACTCAAAATGTCAGAGTTGGGAGGCCCTTAGAACAGAGAATGTCAGATCTGGGAGGGCCCTTAGAATGAGGATTTATTTTCATAGTTGGGAGGAATTTAGAGATCTTTAATCTTTAATTTTTTTTTACTATAATGAACTTGACAAACACATACAAATCTGGTCATTCCTATCTGCAAAGAATAGAAAAAGAAGACCGCATATAAAATGACAAATCTCCACTATATACAATCAATTTCTTTAAAAAAACTTCTAAAAAAATTTCACACCAGTCCCCAAACTATCCTTCTTGACCATATATCTCTGATTGTCTTTATGTCATTTCTCTTAGGGATTTTCCAAATGCATCTCTTATACCTTCTCCCTTCACTTACACAGATACATAAACTTTAGCCCCAAAAGATAATGACCTACCCCAGTTCACACAGATAATGAGTGGCATGGATTGGTCTCCAGTATAGGTCTTCTGCCTTTGAGTCCAATATTGTTTCTACCAGCCTGCATTGACTCAAATGTGACTGTAAAATCTTTGAGAAAAAAAGGGGAGCTAGTACCATTTGATTCATTCTGGGGACCAAGTAAGCCTTTGTCCCTTTGACCCTAGAAAAACACCAAGGGGTCTCTATCTGGACTGACCTTTAAGACTGGATGGAAATAACTGAAATAAAAAGAAGGTGAGTGGGAAAGAGGGAGGGAGAAAAGGAGGGGAAAGGAGAGAACATTTACCCATCATATACTTTACCCATATGCATATACATTATAATTAGATAAATAGAGTTGATATGAAAAGAAAGAGACCCTTAGAGATAAAGAGATAAAGTAAAAGAGAGGAGAAAGGAATAGAAACACAGACATATAGAAGCAAAAGGAGAGATTGAGACAAAGGTAAAATAGAGGAGCAGAAAAAGACAACCAAAAAGAGATAGAGGCAAAATAAAAGGCATACAGACACAACAAGAGAGATAGATGGATAGAGAAAAGGGGTCAGGGATAGAAATATGGAGTCAGAATATTTAACTTGTATAGGACTGCTTGCCATCTAGGGGAGGGAGTGAAGGGAGGGAGGGGAAAAGTCGGAACAGAAGTGAGTGCAAGGGATAATGTTGTAAAAAAATTACCCAGGGATGGGCTCTGTCAATAAAAAGTTATAATAATAAAAAAGAAATATAGAGTCAGAGATACAATGAAAAAGAGATTCCAAGAAAGAGAGAGAATGTAAAAAGAGAGAGACAGAGAAGCAAGTAAAGAAAGTTATGGGCAGATAGAAGCAGAAAAAAAGATAGAAAAGGACAGAGATAAGATATGGAGACAGAAGGGAATAGTGATGAATGCACAAGTAGACAAAGATAAATACAGAGAAAGGAGAGAGATTGAGAAATAAGAGACAGAAAAAATGAAAACTTCTTTTTGGAGATGGTTAGTGTATGTCCCTGTCAGAACCTCTGTGTCTCTGAGGACTTTGGCTTCTCTAGTCCTGGAGAAAACATCAGGAAACATGTACCAGTAGCACTCAGGGAACTAGAAGTCCTGTTTCACACTCAGAAATTTTCTTTATCTTATAGACACAAAGTTCAATGTATCAACCTAAGGAAGCAGAATGGTGACCTTTTAAAATTAATTTTATTAGCATTTCCTAATGAGGGACTCCTAGGGAAGTGCCTCTTTCTTCCTCTTCTTCTTGTCACCCCTTTTCCTATTGTTCTATAATGTAAGAACACTTTGAATTTGCAGTTTTCCCATTCCATTGATGCTGTCAATCACTTTTGGCCAAAGGGGCTAGTTTGATATGGTTCACAATGGGTGCTTGAGGCTAGGCCTGCAAATGTGAGACGTCAAGGATACTTCTGCTTCAGAAAGGAACCAAGATACTATCCATATCCACAGAGCCTCCTCCCCTTCCTTGGCTACTATACCAGAGGGGGGGGATATATATTTATATATTATATATATTTATGTAGATGTAGATGTAGATATGTATGTCTATCTGTATATATATAATATATATGTAAAATATATATATATATATGTATATATATATATATATATATATATACATATATATATATATATTTGTGTCTGTATTTTTGTGCCAGCGTCACTACAATCATCAAAGCCTTTGGATCTTGATTGATTTGTCTTGTGTCAAACTGCTTTCAGGAGCCCTCTGAGGCTGTCTGTGCTTGGTATATAAAAGCAGGGCTAGCCCAGGCTTCTGGACTGCTCCTTCTGAATTGGCTCCCCTACTGAAGAACCGACAAGCTGACAAGAGGGAGAGCCAAAGAGTGCTCAGGGAAACCATATTGTGCTGGGACGTAGCAGCTCTGGGCATTCTGGGGATGTCCCTGCTTCTGTTGCAGTCCCCTTGTGGGAGGCTGGTTCACTAGGCCGGACCGTGAGCTGCCTGAGGTGATGGGGATAGCCTACATCACCTCTCATGGGATTGTAGATTCAGATCTTCTATTATTTACTCCAATTCTCCCATTTTAGAGGAGAAAGTATCCGAGCCTAAGTTTAAATCCAGGGACCCTGACTCCCGATTCATTTCTTTTTCTGCTACACCAAAAGACTGAGAGAGGATGAGGGTCACAAAGTCAGTGGTGGCAGCATCCAGGACAATCAAACCTGTTTTTCTGTTCTCTCAGCACCTTTGTACTCAGATATTACAGGAGCCTGACATTAGGTGGTACAGTGGATAGAGTCCTGGGTCTGGAGTCTTAAAGACCCAGACTTACCAGCTGTGTGGTCCTGAGTCAATCATTTCTATCTGTTCTGTTTCCTCATCTGTAAAATGGGAATAATAATAGTACCTCCCTCCCAGGGTTGTTGTGAACATCAAGTCAACATTTGTTAAGTGCTTAGCATAGAGTTTGGCATGAAGGAGGTGCTTAATAAATGCTATTTTCCTTTCTTTAGGTTGAGAACCAGTATAAAGGGTCTGTAACAATGAAAGGAAATGAGGGGAATTTGGGGTCTTCACTGATTTTCATGGCCTCTTTAGGCCCAATCATAAAGCTTCCATCCCTATGGATGTGGAAGGACCAAAGAGACACCATGGTGACTGGTTGGTGCTTCTTGGGTTGCTCTTGATGGCCAGGTCGCACAGCTTACGGGGAGAGATCCACACCCTCAGAGGCAACAACTCTGCCCTTCTGTCTGGCAGAAGGAATGGTGACAGACATCTTCTCTGGCCAGGGGGACAACAGTGATTGTGATAATAAAATACTAATATACAATTTCTACCTCTTATTCTAGCATTGCACCCAGAATAAAGATCACTAGGAACAAAGAAGATTATTTTTATATGTCTTTTCACTGACATCTACCTGTTCTTTCACAACACAATCTCTTAGAACCCAAGATGTCAGAGCTGGGAGGGCCCTTAGAACAGAGAATGTCAGGCCTGGGAGGGGCCTTAGAACCCAGAATGTAAGAACTGGGAGGTCTCTTAGAACCTAGGATGTCAGAGCTGGGAGGGGCCTTAGAATCCAGCAGTGATACCCTTGAAGTGCCCTTGATAAATGGTTCAAGAACTCAAAGTTTGAATATTTTCAGTGATGGGGAGCTTATTACCTAAAAAGGCAATCTATCATGTTGCTGGAGGCTCTGCTCATTAGAACATTCTTTATAAAGATTAAAGGCTTTAACATTAGTAAATTAAGACATGAATAGTGACTGACTGAAGGTTCAGGATACCCCCCAAAGAGACTCAAAGAATGATAGCTCATCCTCCCAGGACTCAGTTGTCTTCTACTACATACTTCAGAGTACACAGTCATTTTTAATCTCTTCAATCTCACTATTCTATGAGTTTCTAGTCTAACAGAATTCAAGGATCATAGAAAATTGGAGTAGAAAAGGACAATAGAGGCAACCTAATTTACCAATGGGGAAACTGAGGCCAAGAAAAGAAAAGTTACAAGTGGCAGAACTGAATCTGACTGAGTTCCGCTACACCATTCTGCACTTCTTTGAGTAGTGAGACTTATTACTTGTGTGACATTTTGGCAAATTACTTCTCTCCATATAAAATGAGAGGGCTAAGTAGGATGATGTCTATGATGCCTTCTGGCTCCACATCATATGATCCTATGGGAGATGGAGCAACATGGAGAGGAAGGGGCACTAAATTGGGATGGAAATGGCAGAGAAAGGTCATTTTTTCATGCCTGTATCCTCAGAAAAGACCCTCTACCTTCATCCTAGAGAGGCCTTGATGTTTCTTGTCTAAGCAGAATGGGAAGAAAGAAGAGGAAAGAGGTTTTCTGAACATCTTGGCAAATGTTTTTCTCTTTGTTATTTCCTCTCTCAAATCCTTTTATTGAGGAAATCTGACCAAACAACTCAAACCAGCAGTGACAGTCCTTTCCAATGATCTTATTCCACATGGGCTGGGGGAGGAGGGAGAACAGTATCTTTCCCTGCTTCCTGGTCTGTCAGCTTCATTCAAGATCAAGGAACCCATCTGGCACAAGGCTGCTTAATCAATCCTATTTGTTATATAAGACTGGGTATTCTGCTGACAGGTAGGAGTTCTGTCTTGGCCCAAGGGGTCAGGACTGGGCCCGGTTGACTGACCATGAGAGACAGGAAGGGAAGAAGAACATTTGACCAGCAAGGCTTCCCATTATTGAAGAACCAGAGAAAGGGCTGCTGTTCTTACGTCTGTAAGAAAAGTATAACAGTTTGGGTCTTCTACTGACCGGAATGGATTGCAATACCATAGATTATGAAGCCTGGAAGAGATCTTAAAGTTCATCTGTCCACATTTCCCTTCCTCCAACATCTTATAGATGAAGAATTTGAGACCCCAAAAGGTCTTGCTTAAGGTCCCATAGCTAGTAATAAGAGACAGAGTCGGGATAGAATGAATTGAAAGAAATGGAATGGATAGATATCTAATAACACATGTGTTAGCAGTAGTAAAAGAAAGCATTCAGTGCTACTTTTGACCTTAATTCCTCCCACCGGGTGGTGGAACAGAACATTCACGGTACAAATAAGTCTATAAGAAATCATAGGGGTGGTATGATGTCATGGGAAGAGGAATGACTGGGGAGCGAGGAGACCAGAATTCTAAGTTCCTGCTGTGTTAACTCCCTGTGCAACCAAAGACAAATTTCTTCCCCCATTCTGGCCTCAGTTTCCATTACTTTGTAAATGGGGATTGGATTTGATGGTCTTTCTTTTTCCCTCTTCATATGTTTTTCTCTTATCTGGTTATATATAATCCTTAGGGCCCAGAAAGGATAAATCAATACTAGTCTTTTACACTTTTGTCTTCAACATCTGTCCTAGTATCTATTTCCATAGGCACCCACCTCAGGACCTAATGACTCTTCTAGTCAGGAATCTTTTCCTTGGTTATAATTTGAATATCCCTCCTACCTCATGCAAGCGTGGATCTGTGTCTCCTGTGTTCTATCAACCTCTTTTAAAATGATCCTGTCTGTTTTTAATGCAGAAACAAATCCAAGGGCTTCTTCCATGATCCCAGGCTAAGGTTTTCAATCACACGCTCTGGGGTTGTACAAGCCTAAAGGGATGTTGGGTGACAGGTCCATTATGATGCTTCAGAGTAAATTGAGCTGCTTGGAGTAAAGAATAGGTTCTCCCATGTTCCCAGACTGAGAGGTGTAGGAGAATGAGAGACCTATTCATTTAAATCTGGCTAACACTGGAGGGAGGTACATTTCAAATTCTGAAATGGGTCAAATCAAATAGCCTTTATAAGTACCCACTATGAGCCAGTCACTCAGCTAAGGGATGGGGGTGCAATAGATGCAAAAATTATCCCTGCTATCAAGGACCTCACAGACTAAGTGAGAGTCACTATATCAACTCAATAAGATCTAAGTTCCAATTCTATCTCATTTTTAGATTCAATCTGTGATCTTAGTAAGATATGCTTTCTTTTTATAAAAATAAGGATACTTCCCTCTCTATGTATCTTGTAATTAATTGTCTGTTTTTAATTTTATACACATACATATGTATATTTATAGAGGTGTGCATTTGTTTTTCTTGTACTCTGAGAACTCTTCTGGGGCAGCCATTGTACAGATACCCTTCAACTTGGGAATTCCTCAAGGGGAGAAAGTCTGTGTCTTTTATCAGATTTGGAATGTTTATAGAGGAGGGCAAGGAGAGCTCAGGGCTCCAGTATCAGAGAGTTCAATTGCAAGGTTTATGGGGCCAGGATGGGCAATGTTGTGCTCAGAGGAGGCTCCTGTCCTTGGTGCTGATCAGTTACCTGACTGACACATTCAATGTCTATGCATTGCTGTTTTCAGTCAATAAGAGGAAGTCTTCTCCAATTTTCCCCCACCTCCCCCAGAATGATGGATCCTCACAGACAGACAGATAAATGTTTGCAAAGTGTGAAAATAGATCCATAAGGCTTGTAGGGACAGGAAGAGTGGAGGGAGGCATATTGAGCTGCCCAAGCTGTTCAGTTTCTCACCCAATTCTTTTGGTGGGGGTTGGTTCAATATGTGTTTCCCTCCCTTAACAAACCCCTCACATGTGGCTTGACTCATCCTTTCTAAAGCCCGCTTTGATCATGTCACCTTCCTGCTCAAAGAATTGCAATAGCTTGTCTGCTGTCCACAAAATAAAGGCTAATCTATCTCTCTCTCCTCTTTCTCCTTTCTCTCTCTTCTCTCTCCTTTCTCTCTTCTCTCTCTCCTCTCTCTTCTCTCTTTCTCTTTTTCTTCTCTCTGTGTATGTGTCTCTGTCTGTCTGTCTGTCTGTCTGTCTCTGTCTGTCTCTGTCTATCTCTCTGTTTTTGTCTCTGTCTCTCTTTTTTCTCCTCTATTTCTCCTTTTTTCTTTCTCTTTAAATGTATCCAAATCTATTTTCATGTCTTCATTATTTTTATACTTTTGCTTCTTTGTCTTTCTCTCTAATTCTTCCAGATCTTCTATGATATGGTTACCACCTCCCTTTCTAGCCTAATGTTTCACTTCTCTCATATATGAGACCTGTGCTCCAGCCACATCAGTTTCACTTACTCTACTCTACTCCTCCCAATACACTTTTCAAATTCTTAGCATTGGTGTGTTTGAACAAGGATTAGATTAGTTGTCTAAAAGTCTGAACTTAAGATCTAGATTTGTTATTTGTGTGACCTTGGACAAATCAATAAATATTCCTGAATTTCAGTTTTCCTCACTGTAAAATTAAAAAAAGATCAGTTAGATGGTCTCTAAATCCTTTTCCATATTGGTCATATTATAGTCTAAGATCTCTTCCAGGTCTGACATTCTATGTTCTAAGAATCTATGTTCAGAGGTTCCTCCCACTTTCAATATTCTGTGTTCTAAGTTCCCACCTGATGCTGTTATTGTAAGTTCTAGGGCCTTCTTAGGTCTTACATTCTGCAATCTAATGCCATTTCTTTCTTTGATACTCTATGCATTTTCAAAATTATGAATCACCTTTTGACTGTAATACTGTTTTCTGATTTTTTCCATCTGAAATGTGCTCCCTATCTTCATCTCTCTATTCATGATCTTCCCCCCCCAGAATTCTTCACAATACTATATTTAATCCTGTGATCAAACTCTTAAAGGTTTATTCCCCCATCAGTCCTCTTTACATGCTTTCCTTATTTTCCATCACCTTAAATTTTATTCATCCTGGACTTTGTGAATAAGAACTTTAATTTATCTCTGCCTCTTTTATGAAACCTTCTATGATTCCCTCATACCCCTAATGCACAATACTTTTTGTCTCCTCTGAAGTTCTTCATGCTGTTTCATTCATTTGGCACTTTGTGATATTCTACTTGGTATTAAGTATGTTGTGTGTCAGTTATTTCTATTTCATGATATTTTAAATCCCTGGTGAACAGGCCCCATATATTTTCCCCACAATACTAGCACAGAGAAGGTGAACACATAGTAGGTGCTCACTAAATATCAAAATGCTAGTCTTGGAATCAGGGGAAATGGGTGCAAATCACTTCCTCAAAGGCACAAGGTAAGTGATTGAGGAGAAAGGGGAGGCAATCACCTCATTTCTTTGAATCTCATCTGTAAAATAAATGGGTGAGCTATTGAAGGAAATATTTTGAACACCTTAAAGTTCCATAAAAAATGAAGGATGATGATGGTGATCAATGAATATCATTATCTATTTGTAGGTAAATTCAGTCTACAGATATTTGTTAATCATTATGTACCAAGGACTATTCAGTATTAAAAACACTAAGAAATGCATAACAAAATGAAGCAAAACAAACAAACAACAAAACAAACTCCAAATCTCCTTTCTATTCTCAAGGTACTCACAAGTTTAGTGAGGGAGACAACATGAAGACAACAATGTACAACCAAACTATAGATGGGATAACTTGGAAATAATCAATAGAGGAAAGACATTAGAATCTCTGCCTATTCTCACTCTTTTTTCTATCCCCAGGTTTTCTTTTTTCATTAAGGACTTTATATCAAAGTGTTTTTATTATTAACATTCTTAATAAGAAATTATAAAATGATACTAATGAAAGGTAGTATTGTACCTAGATAGAGGACTGATCTCAGAATCAAGAAGAGCTAGTTTCAAGTCTTAGATTTTCCATACCAGCACTTCACTACTGATACTATCACAGACCTAGATGAAAAAAACAACAAAACAAGACAAGAGTAGTATGCAATGGAATCAACAGGGAGTTAGGAAGAAGGGGTTATATAATGGAAAGCTAGTGGGCGTGGAGGAAGAAGTCCCCATTCAAGTTCTAACCCTGATATTATTTGTGTGAACTTGAGCAAGTTTCTTATCTTAATTGGGTCATATTTTGTTTGTGCAATAAAGAAGTTAGACTAGACAAACTTAAAGCTTCTTTCTAATTCTAACACTCCTCTATCTCCATTTTGTCTTCTTATCCCCAATACTGAGAGTAGCCCCTAGAAAATGGTAGGTCCTGGGGCAGGTAGGTGGCGCAGTGGATAGAGCACCAGCCCTGAAGTCAGGAGGACCTGAATTCAAATCTTATCTCAGATACTTAACACTTTTTAGCTGTGTGACCCCGGACAAGTCACTTAACCCCAATTGCCTCAGGGAAAAAAAGAAAAAGAAAATGATAGGTGCTTAATAAATGCATGTTGATTGATAGGAAGATGAAAATGATACCACAGAGTACAGCAGAGGTTTGCCCAAGTCACCAAAGATAATGTTACACTTAGGACTGATCTACATGGTGAGAGAGTAAATATCCTTGACTAAGGAATAATACTAGAGGAAGAGATAATATAGTCTTGCTGTGGGACCTCTCTGAACCTCAGTCTCCTCCTCTCATGTTATAAGTTCTCCTGCCTCTTCCTGTCAAGGGACAGGCCATGCATTAACCTGAATCCCCATTTGTGGTACTGATTCAAAAAGCAAGAAGGGCCTTCACAAATGGACATTTGATTCCAATCATTATGTAAGCCCAGCCAGGCTTGAGACAGCTTTGCCTCTACTTCGTGTCTCAGTCAAGGAATGAAAGACTCCTAATTACCTGAGGTACAGCGATTTCTGGCTCCCTCACCCCCCTCCACATTTTTCCAAGGGGGGACCTAGAAAAAGGCAGAGGCCCCCCACCCATGTTTCCATTTGGAAAGTCTTCTTTTTTCTGGCTCCTGATTTTTCCAAGGCTTTTTGGTGGGGGAAAAGAGAAGAGGGGATGTGGGGGGAGGTGAGGCAGCCGGCTGGATTTTAGTCAGAAGCTAAAAAGCCCGCTGATTTTTCTGATCTTCTTTGAATGCTCCTCTTTTCTACAGACAGATCCTCACAGCTGTTAGGACTTCAAATTCTTCATGCATTGAGGGGGGGAAGAATAAAGATATGAAAGGCTTTTTGGTGAACACAAAAGCGGGGAACAAAGCGGGAATAAAACCAACAATGTACTTAATAGAGAAAACGGGGAAATTTCTGGCACTCGCCTTATCATTAATCTGTCTAAAGTGCCTTTGATCTCCTCTGCTTTAATTAACTTGTAATTATAACATGATTATTTTTGTGGTGGGGGAATCTGGGCGCTGGGGTCTGAAAGCAGCTCCAGCCATTGAGGGGCATTGAAAAGCGATGTTTGCTGGAGTGGCTGCCTATCAGAGCCTCAGCAGTGGGGCGCTGCGTGGGGGGGGCGCTAGTAGGGGGACCACACACACACACACACACACACACACACACACACACGCTGTTGGGCTTAGCCATCAAATCCTGTCCCCGAGCTGTTTGTTCAGGGCCCTCATTATGAGGCTGCACTATCCAACGGCTATCTCACATACCAGAGGTCAGCGCATCCATTAAGAGAGCTGAGCTGGAGGCCGAGGTCACAGGCTCAGTCTGGGAAACCTGGAAGGGATCTTAGAAACAAAGCTAGCAGGACATACAATTTAAGAGTTTTGTAGTATACTAGAATCTTACAGCCCAGAATATCAGGGCTGAATGGTACTTTAGAACACAGGATGTCATCATCAACAGTGCCCTTGGAACCCAGGAGGCCAGAGCTGGGAGGGCCCTTAAGAACCCAGGATGTCAGAGCTGGGAGGGCCCTTAGAAGCCAGGATGTCAGTGCTGAGAGAGTCCTTAGAACCTGGAATGTCAGAGCTGGGAGAGTCCTTAGAACCCAGGAGGTCAGAGCTGGGAGAGTCCTTAGAGTATGTTACAGCTGGGAGGTATATTAGAAGATAGAATGTGATGGCTAGGCTGAGCTAGTATAATATGGATGCCAATTCTGACTAAATTGGTCTACTTGTTCAGTGCCATGCCAATCAAATTGCCAAAACATTATTTTATACTACATCATATGTTATGTATTTTATACTATATTAACTAGAAAAATAATAATAAAATTCATTTGGAAGAACAAAAGGTTGAGAATATCAAGGGACTTAATAAAAAAAAAATACAAAGGATGGTGGCTTAGCAGTACCAAACCTAAAACTATGTTATAAAGCAGCAGTCATCAAAACCCTTTGGTACTGGCTAAGAAATAGTTTGGGGGGATCAGTGGAATAGATTAGATACTCAAGACATAATAATCAAGGTCTATAGCAATCTAGCATTTGATAAATGCCCAACCTTCAACTTCTGGAATAAGAACTCATTATTGGACAAAAATTGCTGGAAAACTGGAAAATAATATGTCAGAAATTCAGCATAGACCTACATTTCATACCCCATAAAAAATAAGGTCAAAATGGAGACATGATTTGGGCAGAAAGGATGATACCATAAACAAATTAGGAGAACAAGGGATAATTTACCTATCAGATCTTTGGAGAAGTGGGGAATTTATTACAAGAACTGGAGAACATTTTGAAAGGTAAAATAGACGACTTTCATTATATTAAATTAAAAAGGTTTTGCATAAACAAAACCAAGAGAAGCAAGATTAGAAGGGAAGTACAAAGCTGAAAAAAAATCTTTACAGCCAGAATTTCTGATAAAGATCTCATTTCTAAAATATATAAAGAACTGTGTCAGATTTATAAGAACACAATTGATAAATGGTCAAAGGATATGAACAGACAATTTTCAGATGATGAAATTAAAACCATCTATAGTTATATGAAAAAAATTCTCTAAATCACTATTGATTAGAGAAATGCAAATTAAAACAACTCTGAGATACTACCTCACTCCTCTCAGATTAACGAAAATAAGAAGAAAAGATAATCCTAAATATTGGAGGGGATATGGAAAAATTGGGACACTAATTTTGCTGGTGGAGTTCTAAATTGATCCAACCATTCTGGAGAGCAATTTGTAACTATCCCAAAAGGGCTGGTCCAGGTGTGTCTCTATTGCATTTGTGTCTTAAAGAGATGACAAAAAAGGGAAAAGGACCCACATGTGCAAAAATGTTTGTTTCAGGCTTTTCTATAATGGCAAGGAACTGGAAACTGAGTAGATGCCCATCAGCTGGAGAATGGCTGAATGAGTTATGGTATATGAATGTTATGGAATATTATTGTTCTATAAGAATCAATTAGCAGGATGATTTTAGAGAGGTCTGGAAAGATTCACATGAACTGATGCTGAATGAAGCAAGCAGAACTGGGAATACATTGTATACCATAAAAAAATACAAGAATGTGCAATGATCAACTATGAAAGATTTGATTCTTCTAAGAGATTCATGATCCAAAGCAATCCCAATAGACTTTAGACAGAAAATGCCATCTGCATCCAGAAAAAAGAAGTAAAGGGACTGAATGTAAATCAACATATGATATATTCACTTCTTTTTCTGTTTTTTATCTCCCATGGTTTTTCCATTTTGCTCTGATTTTTCTCTCTCAACATGATTCATAAAGCAATGTGTGTTAAAAATAAAAAAAGAAAGAAAAAAAGAAGATAGAATGTCACAGCTGAGAGGGGCATTAGATTTTACAACATTAGCGATCTAGAACACAGAATTTCAGAGCTGGGAAGATTTTGAAGCTAGATGGGAAATTGAGGTTAGAGAACCAAACTCATTTTCATCCTTAGGTGTTAGGTTACATCTTACAGAGAACCTTTATTTTGTGGCTTTGGGGGTAATGTTTCAAATCTTACTGGTCATTTCACACTGAAATGCCCAGGCTTGAGGACAAGAGAGTGTAGATGATTCTTTTTGAAACCTACTGCCAGAGGAATAACCCAGACCATGTCTTCTCCTGGCTGATAGGATTGTAGTAGCTAGAATATCAAGACTAGGCCATCATGGGAGCCTTGATTTTTAAGCAGGAAGGGCCCCTGAGATCATTTGATCAGAGCCTCTCAGTTTCCAGCCCAGAGAGAAGTAATTCACTGGGATCACTCAGCTTCTAACTTGCAGGGCTTAAATTAAAACCCAGATTTTCCTATTTCAAATGCACTGTTTTTCCATTCTATCAAATTTCTTCTGTAGTCTTGATGACCTCTCCTCAGCTGCCTGGGTCTATTCATGGAAGACAAGCCATAAAACAGAGTTCCTGGAAGTCCAGCCAGTTCTATCCTTCCCAACCCTAGTCTTTTCTCTCATTTAGAAAAGAGTCTTTTCTAAATATATTTATATATATATATATTTTTATAATATAATATAATAAGAAGACTGGATTCATTGAAAGAGACCTTGATGATTGGAAATATTTATGGCAAAAGGAGAAGCAGATGGCACAAGATGTGATGGATAGATAGTGTCACAGAAGCAATACACATGGGCTTTGATAGACTTTGGGAGATAGTGGGGAATAGAAGGGCCTGGTATGCTATGGAATCAAGGGCTCATGAAGAATTGGACATCTCTGAATGATTTAACAATAACCTGTGAGATCTAAGAGCTTCTATATGATAAGATTCAGAGTCAGAAATCCTAGATTTGAGCCTTGTCTTGACATTACTGTTTGACCATGGACAATTTATTTTAACTTTCTGAGTCCCAGTTTTCTCATCTGGAAAATCAGGATAATCAATTGATCAACAGTGATTTAATAATCACCAAATATATGTCAAGAAAAATACTAGGTTATGGGATAATACTTCTTTCCCTCGAGCTTGTCTTCTACTAGAGGCGAAAGCTGGTCTGTATTTATCTATCCATGTAATCTCTATTCAACTATAATTTATCTGAATATATATATATATATATATATATGTGTGTGTGTGCATATATATTTATTATATAGAGATATCATGAAGTAGATGCATATAGAGACAACATAATGACCTCTCCATCTATCTTCTTTCTCTCTATGTATATATGAATAAATATATGTATATGCATACATACATAAATCGATGGACATGTTGAAAATGTGTTTTAAAATATGGTTTACTCCTCGTGATCTCATTATGGAGTAGGGACCTCTTTGTCAAAAAAAAAAAACATTGTGATTGGCTGAGGTCAGTCATCCATATTGTGTCTATGTATGAATATGGCAAGTCAGTCAAATAGTAAACTAGTTTCCTGGTAGAAGAATTTCAGTCCAAGGATTCCAGTTGTAGAAATGGAACCAAGTCTCTGAGAGAAAAATACTGGAAGAAAGAGAGGAAATTTTCTTTTTTATTTCCTCACTAGCTAGTGACTAGTTCAGAAACTAGATCAGTTTATCCAGCTAGTATAAAAGAGACATATCCAGGTGGGAGTGATATCAAGAGCAGGTTAAAGTAACACAATGCCTCATGGGTGAAGAGAAATGCTGGCTATGGACTCTGTAAAAACTATAACTCTCAGAGCCAACGGGGAGAAATATTCAAGAGGAACTTCATGAAGACTCTATGAAAATATAAAAGAAGTTACAGTAACCAAGAGTTGCAAGGTATCCTTTTGTCACATGTATTCAGTACATATATTTTTGTATTTTATGTTTCTAATTTCTCCTTTGACCTAACATGTATTTATAAGAGAAAATGCCTTCCACTTTTAGTGAGACTATTTTTCTAACTACTGCTCTTTTTATATTATCTTAGCTAATATTTTTGCTAAAAAGCTAATTAAATATGGCTGGTTGTTAGGGGAAATGCATGGGTGGGGACTCATGAGTAGCAACACGAAAATCTCAATCGCCGAGAATTACCCTTAGAATCCTGAGAGTAGTGGTAAACCACTTTCTGGAGACCCAGTTCTCCAGTGAGAGTGGACTGTACTTATACATGTAATGATTACTTAGATAAAACATAAATATGAAGAGGAATCAGAAATAGTCCTCTTAAAAATATAGAACTAGAACTGAGGCTTGAAGGGTACTAGGGATTCTAATAGGTCAAAATGAAGAGGGAGAGCATTCCAGGTATTATAGATAGTTTGTGCAAAAGCATGGCTCCTCTTATATTTTGGAAAGATGCTGGTCCTGCATTCAGAAGGTCTTTTTGATGAGTTCTCACAGGGTAGCAAACAAAGCACTGGACTTGGACTCAGGAAGACTCTGATTCAAACCCATTTCAGGCTCTTGCTAACTGAGTGACCCCAGGAAGATTGCTTCTCTCTGAGCCTCAGTTTCTTCATCTGTCAAGAGATGAGATTACTCAAGCAGCTATATGATCCCTTTTAACTCTAAATCTATGAGCCTATGAGACCCACCCCCTATGTGATGCTGGACAAGTCATTTAAGTTCTTTAAGCCTCAGTTTACTCATTTTAAAAATGAGTAGTTGGTTTAGATAACCCCAGAGATTCTTTCCAGCTTTTGATCCTTGATCCTGGGATTCCATGACATGGTTGCTGATCAAGGTAGGGATATTCCTGTCTTTCCTGACTTCCTTGAACATCTCTGCTGTCTCCAGTCCCCTTTACCTGGTCAAACTGAAGAGACAGCCACAATGAAACCTACATTACAAAGCCATAACAGCTGGTCCATGACTATTCCCAGATTAATCCCACAGGGACCACAGAACTTCCCCCAAAGATAATAGGGCTGAAATAACTGTATGTATATGTATATGTATATTGTATTTAACTTATACTTTAACATATTTAACATGTATTGGTCAACCTGCCATATGGGGGAAGAGGTGGGAGGAAGGAGGGGGAAAGTTGGAACAGAAGGTTTTGCAATTGTCAATGCTGAAAAATTACCCATGCATATATCTTGTAAATAAAAAGCTATAATTAAAAAAAAAAGATATTAGGGCTGATGGGCAGTGGGAAGGGCAAGGGGAAACACACCATAACAGCAAAAGTCCCCTTCTTCCAACTGCACTGGGAAGCAGGACAGACAATGGCTCTCAATGGCTCCCAGCTGGCCGCCCATCACTCCATCATATGGTAATGACCTTCACGGTAATGCTCCTTTCCAATACACTGCTCCTGTCCGATGTTAATAACTGCAGCTGACATTTACACTTGGCTTTAAAGTTTGCAACGTATTTGGGTGCATTATCTCATTGGAACTTTACAACAACTCTACATGTAGGTGAGACAATTTTTATCAGCCACGTTTTGCCAGAGGGTAACCTCAGACAGGTTAAGTGATTTGTCTAGAATCATATAGCCAATGTCATCAGCATGTAGCAGCAGAGAAATTTGAATCCAGGTCTTCTTGCCTCCAAATTCAGCAATTTCATCTTCTGTGCAAATCTTGAAGCATTAGATAAATGCTAATACATCCTCCTCCTCCTTTTCTCCTTTTCTTCCTCCTTTTGTCCTTCTTTTTCTTCTCCTCCTCTTTTTTGCCCTTCCTTCTTCCTCTCCTCCTTTCTCTTCCTCCTTTTTCCTCCTCCCCTTTCTTTCCACCTACTTCTTTTTCTCTTCCTCCTTCCCCTTCTTCTCCTTCTCCATCTTCTTCCCTTTCCCCTCCTCCTCTAAATTGTGTATTATATTGATACATGTTTGTGTTTTATCCCCCATCTAACTAGATGATGATGTCTATGGTAGCATGGGTGTTAGTTAAATTTGTGATACCTTCCCCCCAGTAGATATTGAATTGATTTTTTTCAAGGAGAGGTCAATCTGTTGCAACACACACAGAGACACAGACAGAAATGTTACACTCCCAAATCAAATAAGAATGATCGATGTGCCTTCCCCTTTGGATTATCAATTCTTTGGGACTCTCTGATGTTTGGGGATGTTACTACCCTAATTCATTTGCCTGGGTAATTGAGAGCTGCCTGTTCCTTGAATCAATAGACAGATGATTCCTTTGAAAAGTTTATACTCACTTTACCTACAGGGTAACTGTAATTTGAGAGGGAGAGTATTAGGGCAGACCACATATTTTCCAAATGGGGTACAGAGAGTTCCAATGAGATTTGTAAAGTCATGTAGTAAAAGAGCATCAGAACCCCAGTTACCCAGGCCCCCAGTCTAATGCTGTGACCAGGGTATGCAGTGTCTCAATTATTCCATGGCTAGATAGTAAGGGACTGACTCCCTCCCCACATCTCAGCACTGATGGGACCCCTGCCCTGGCTCATTGGCTCTAAAATGCTCAGAGACTTTTTCTATAAGATATTAAAATTCAATCAGAATAAACTGCCTATTGATTTTGCAGTAACTGCTTTGAGGGTCCCTTCTTCTTCACCTCCCTCCAGTGGAGATAACAAGGAGGATTAGGACCTAAGAAGTTTTTCTTGTCCTTGGCTCTCTCCTAATTCTCTCCTGAATTTTTCTCCAGGTGTGGCAGTCAGTCTAGTTCAAGAAATAAACATTAACCCAGAAGCCCAGAGATGTGAATACTAGTTCTGGCCCTGGCTCTGTCTGCCTGACATCGGGTAAGTAACTTCTCTGTTCTGTGCCTTATTTTCCTTTACAAAAAAGAGTGGGATTTAGATGACTCCCACAGTTATTTCCATTTCTATTAATTCAAAATCTGAGAGGTCAAATCAGGTTCTACATGGAACAGAGGTTGGAAGAGATAACCATTGAGGTCCTTTATACTCCAGGAAGCTGTGAGGGCACACTTTAATAAACCTGCACATTCAAAACTCATTTTAAAAATTATTAATAATAATTAATATTAATAATAATTATCATTCATAATGATAGCTTTTCTATAATTCTCTAAGACTTGGAAAGTCATAGTAAGTGTCTGAGGCAGAATTTGAACTCAGATCTTCTTATCTCCAACTCCCAAACTAAATGTCTCTGTCATCTGGCTACCTCATCATTCTTTGTGCTTTGGCATTAAATGTGCAAAGGAGATAATCTGTGTTAATGAAAAAATGCTGTGCTAAGAGTCATGGGACCCAAGACTGACTCTGCCACACTTACCATGGTACTCAGTGACCTCTAAAGTCCCTCTTAGTTCTAAAATATGATCCTTCCATTGTTACAAAATTTCTGAGAATTAGCAATTTCAAAATGAAATATGGACAATGAAATGCAGTGAAATACCAACCCTTAGCCTGACATTTTAGGACTGCCACCATTTTGCAATTTTGTCTTACATTGTTCTGCTTCATTCATTCCCCTTCCACTCCCAAAAGGATTGCTGACTCCTTCTTGAGCTAATCTAGCCCTCTGATTCCTCTGGGTACTCTCATAGGTCATCCTTCCATTCTTACCCCCAACCTTGATTTTTAGGACATATGCTCTCTTCCTCTTCTCCTGTTGAAGTCCTTTTCTTTTTTCTTCTCTTCCTTCAGGACCTAGTTCAAATGCCCGCTCATCCAGGAAGCCTTTTCTGCCATCCTCTTCTCCCAGCTGATCATGTTTTCTCCTCACACCCCAAGGCTCCTTTCCCTGGCCATGTCCTTTGTCCTTGTAAGGGGAACTTAGATTGGAAGTTCCTTGAGAACTTGCATCAGTCTTTGGATCTCCAGGGCTTAGCCTAGGACCCCAGGTAGTCTTCATTGAATTGAGTTTATTTGTTTTGTGTTTGGTAACCCACTAATAAGGTCATATATTGACCTTTAAGGTTAGCCTGTGCCCTCAGCTAACTGGGACACTAATACTGACTGAATGTGGGGCTTGGCTGCCTTCCTACTAAAAACAATAATCCCTTACATCTCCATGAAAGTCTTAGAATGCTAAATAGTACTGTGCCATTTTTGAAGAGTATGCCATTGGCTAAGTTGTCTGCCCCAGTTATCCCAAGCTCTGGTTTGTTTTAAAATTGGCTTTGTGGGTTCAGTGGGGTGGGAAACATCCACTGAGGAAACTTTACCCATCACTACTGATCAGGTCTAGCTGGCCAGTTTATAGGTTTATTCAAGAATCAGGGGCCTCAGTGATGTGCAATGACTTTGCCCCAGAAAAAAATGACTTTGAGGTCTGTTCTCCACCCACTGTATCATGCAGCCTTGCATAAGTATAATCATCATCATTTTACAGATGGGGAAACTGAGGCTCAGAAGGGAAAATTATTTGCCCAAGATCACACAGCTAGGACAGAGATGAGTTGGGATAGACCTCAAGTCCATGCTTTGTTAGAGTCCTGGGAGTCCTAGGGATTAGGAAGACCGTGCTGGCAAAGTTTCATTTGTAAAGAGCCTCATTAATATTTCAAACAATAGATGAATCCACAGAGCTCCCTCCCTCCATTAATAACAGAGGGCTCCTCCGGAGGGCGGCAAGGCAGGGCTAATGCATCGCTCACCGCGAGCTCTCTCCGGCAAGTCGTCATAAAGCCCATTAGGTAAGTCAGAGATCTATTGATCCCTGATGACGGATGCTAGGGCTAAATGAGGCTGGCATTTTCGGGACTGGTAGGGGGATAAGCACACAGAGGCCTGAGCTGGAGGAAGGCCTTTGGCTCTCTGCTCCCTTATCCTGCAGAAGCCCAGTGCAGGGACGGGGCTGGAGGGTGGTCTGGGACTAACGGTGTGAGATGTAGACACTGAAAGGGGCAGGAGGATGGGGCTTTAGTCTCCTTGCTGAATTCCTACGGCCCCACATGTACCAGTCAGCCAGCATACAATCTAGAGACATGGCAGAGAGAGGGGGCCTTAGAACATCAAATATCGGAGCTAACAGGCTTCTTCAAACATGGAGCGCTAAGAGGGAATTAAGAGCAGAACTAGAAAGAACTTTAGAATCTAGGATGCTAGAACTGAAAGGGACACAGAGAAGGAAAGTTGGAAGGCTCTTAGACTGCCAAAGATGAAAAGCATGGTGTTGTAGAATTGTGTTTGGGGAAGCAGAAGAGTTGGTTTAGATCTCAGCTCTGCTAACCTAATACCTAGTGCACCCGGGTACCCTCACTTAACATGAATAGATACTCAGCTCTGATTCTACGGATGCTCCCATTACAAGGCACCTGTGAACACAGACTATTCTAATAGACACTGAATTAGTGGTTGCTACAAGTCCTTTCTCATCCATTCCTGCCCGGTGTTCTTAGTTATCTTTAGATATCTGTATTCCCAGGCTCTGAGACTTCTTATGGGCACACATCGTGCCCTGTGTACTTGTCTGGATCTGCTGCTTTCAGGGCGATGCTTAGAAATGTTTGTTGATTAGAGCAAAGAGCCTAGAGGTACTAAGAGAGAGTGTGTGACATCTCTGTACCCATGGGCTTTGGAGCCAGAGGAGGAAGATTGGAGCCAGGGATGGAGATTTTTTACAATGACGGCAACAATTTCTTCTAAGCCTTCCACTGCACAATTAAAAATAGTTCCTTATGCCCTCGGGCGAGGTGCCAGGAGTGTCGCTAAGTGAAAGGGATAAAAGGTGGAGTCTAAGTGATGGAGAGGGTGGAGCTGAGGGCTAAGGGATGGCAGGGATGGTGGTGATGTTCTCAGGAAGAGGGATTAAAGTCAGATGAAACTGGCTAAGTTCTGAGGATGCTGAGGTGGGGCTGTGTGACAGAGATTAGTCTAAGAATAGGGAATGAATGAAATACCAGAGATGAAAGGCAAATACTAGGAATAAAGATCAAATGCTGAGGATGAGGGCTGAATGTCAGGATCGGGGATAAGAGTCGGGGCTCAGGGATAAATTATAGGGATGGGTTTCAGCATCAGGGATGGGACCTTCAGTGCAGAGGAAAGGGGATTAAACATTGGGAATGAGCCTCAGTGTCGGGGTGGGACCCTCAGTGAAAGGAAAGAGGGTTAAACATTGGGAATGAGCCTTAGTTTCGGGGTGGGACCCTCAGTGAAAGGAAAGGGGGTTAAACATTGGGAATGAACCTTAGTGTTGGGGTGGGACCCTCAGTGAAAAGAAAGGGGGATAAGCATTGGAGAAGAGTGTCAGTGTAAGAGATGGGACCATAAGTACTTGAGTTAAGCACTGAAGATGAGTGTCAGTGTAAGGGGTGGAGCCCTAAGTGAGGGGAAAGGAGATTAAGCATCAGGGATGAGTCTTAGTGTCAGTCGGGACCCTAAGAACAGAGGAAAGAGGGTTAAGCTTTGGGAATGAGTCAACGTTAAGGCTAGAAGTGATGGTATTGATGGCTGAATATTTAGAGAGTGATTCCCATATACCCGGAATTGAGTTCAGTGTTAGACATAATTCAACTCCCCATTTCACAAATGTAAAAACATATTTAAAGAAGTCAAATAATTTGATCAAAATCACAAACATAGTAAATGGATCATAGAAGTTTAGTCATGGAGACAGAAGGCACTTCAGAAGCCATCTTGTCTATCCCAATACAAAAAGGAAAGTGAAATCTATAAGCATTAAATGACTTGCTCGGGGTGAAATAAGTAGGTGATCTGAGGTCATCTGACTTCATAGGCAATGCTCTTTCCACTTAGATAAATGTCAGTTCAACAGATATTTATTATCAAAGGAGTATAGATTTATAGCTGGAAGGGACCTCAGGTTATCTAGTCTAACCTCTTCATTTGACATATATAGAAAATAAAATGCAGAGATTTTAAGTGGCTTGCATTTCCTCTGGTAATAATAATGCTGTTAATATTAATAATAGCAATAATAATTGCTTTAATAATTGTAACAATAATAATTACATTTATATAGTTCTTTAGATTTCCAAGGTGCCTTATAAATGTTATTTCATTGATCCATACCCAACCTTGGGAGGTAGATGATAGTATAATCTTATTTTACACATGAGGAAACCAAGGCAGGCAAGAGGTAAAGTGATTTGCCTAGAGTACCAATAGTTGCTAGGAGTCCAATGCTGCATTTGAAATTAGGTCTTTCTGACTCTAGGTCAAGTGGTCTAGATTTGCATAATGGGAACTGACTCTCAGGTCTTTGAACTCAAACCCAGAGCTCTTTCCATTGCATCTCACTGTCAACTTATAATGCATATGCCATTAAAGTTTTGAATTTCCTAACTCAGTTTTTTGTTTTTCTGCTGTCTTCTTTAAAGCAACAACTATAATAAAATAATTGAAAAACAAAAAACAAAGTCAACCCTCCTCTTCAAGATCACTGGACAGAAAGGTGGGAGGAAGGGGAAATCTAGGTTTGGGTTGAAAAGCAATCTGAGAGAAAAGGGGAAAAAAGGATAGGAATAAACAAACACTTCTTTGCATAGGAATACATTAACAAGGGTAGGGGCCAATTGGAAGTATTTTAGATTCCTGGAATCCAACCCGCTGAACAGCATACTTTTATTATGGCATCTTCAACCTGGCTGGGACCTCAGAGGCCTTAGAATCTAGCTCAAAGCCAGAATCCCTCTTAAAACATTCCCAACATGTGCCATCCACTTTTTACTGATAGCACTGCAGAGACAAAGCCTTTGCTGGCTCCTGAGAAGGAAAATAAGGCAGCTTCTTTCCGGAGCCACAAGCAGGAGAGGCTGTTGAAAAGGAAATTTCCCATCCCGTCTCATTCTTCCTGCTATGGAAAAGGCTCAAGATCGATTCATCACTTATTACCTCTCGGCTTCCAAAGATGGATTGTGTAGATATGTAAAATAAGTGTAACAAATAAAGAAAATACATTTAAAACGTGCAAGAATTGGCCAATTTTGCAATATTTCACCTCAATTTTATATGCTGTCATATATACTTGAAATACATGGGCGCTAAGCATGACAAATATATAGAAACTCAAGCTCTATTATTTTGCTGTAATGGGCCAGGGGAATAGCCCTGGAATAATATTCTTCCATCTCCAATAAAGGCTTTTCTCTGAAGCTATCTTAATGCTGGGAACAAAACCGGAGCGATTTCTCAAAGGCTTGTTTTCTCAGATTAACCCACACACCAGGCTGGTAACTGCTGGTAGGTATGTGGAGGGGGGAGACAGCTGGAGACAAGTTCTGGTCCTTACCTATCTCAGAAGTACAGGCAGGTGGAGCTTAAAGGGCCATAGAACTGAGAGTTTTAGAACTGGGATGTAATAACAGACTGGGAGGAACCTTAGTACCCAGAATGTCTGAGCTAGGAGAGCCCTTAGAACATGGACTATCAGGGCTGGGGATGTTTGGAACACAGAATGTCATATCTGGGAGGAGCCTCGAACAGAGGATGTCAGAGGTGGGAGGACTCTCAGAAAACAGAATGTCGTGTTTAATATATGTTGGAATACTTGTCACTAGAGGAGGGGGTAAGGGGAAGGAGGGGAAAATTTGGAACACAAGGCTATGCAAGGGTCAATGTTGAAAAACTATTCATGTATATGTTTTGAAAATAATAATAATAATAATAATAAAAACAGAATGTCAGATCTGGGAAGACCCTTAGAACACAGAATGTCAGAAGAGGGAGGATTTTAGAATATCTAAATTGTTGTTCAGTCGGTACAGTTATATCCAACTCCTTGTAGTTCCATTTGGAATTTTCTTGGCAAGAACAATGGAGTGGTTTGCCATTTTCTTCTCCAGCTCATTTTACAGAAGAGAAAACTGAGGCAGACAGAGTCAAGTGACTTGACCAGGATCACACAGCTAGGTAGTTTCTGAGGTCAGATCTAGACTCAGCAAGAATCCTCCTGACTTCTGGCCCAGGGCCCCGCTCCACCTGGTGGCCCATGTCTAGGAGGAAACATCAATGTTAAGAGTTGGAACGTCAACTCAAGAAGGGACCTTAGACGGCCATAGTCCAATTACTTCAGATTACAGAGAAATAAATCAAAGTCTAGAAAAGCCAAGAGATTTGCCTGTGATATCACAACAAATTGGAAATAGAACTCACAGCCTCTGGTACCTACTGTGAAGCATTAAAAGGGCCTCTTTCTGGTGAAAACTTTTGATTGACAGGACACTGTGTGCCATCTCTGAAGGCTCCATTCATATGTTTAGTTTTATCCTGAACCATTCTCTCTTCCTGAGTCACTCTGGAGATATTCTATAAATTGCCAATGAAACAAGTCCATTTTTTTTTCTTTTTCACTCAATATTTAGTATGGTCATGTTGGAGGCCTGATAAATCTCATTCTCTAGAAGTTCTTCCTTGCATCTAACCCCCATTCTTCATGTTGCTTTTTAAATTTATTCTTCTTATTCTGTTTTCAAATGGTCCTTCTCCCCACCCACCTTTTAAAAAATCGTTTTCTTATAGAGTCACAGAATTTTAGGAATAAGAAGGGATAATAGGGATCTTCTTATATCATCCCCTTTATCTGAAGAGGGAGAAACTATAGTCCAAAAAGGGGGAAGTATGAGTTAGGATTGAATCAGGTCTTTTGACTCCCAAGTATTCTTTCCACCGAAAGGCTGGCTGCTTTTTATTTCTTTTGACTCCTAAGAAAAAACTTTTTTGTTTTAGAGGCAGATGAGTGGTGAACTAAATAGAGGACTGGGCCTGGACTTGGGAGATCAGATCTGGTTCAAAGTCACTTTCAGATACTTACCAGCTTTTTGACCCTAAACAATTTTTTAAATTTCTGCTTCAGTTTACTCAAGTGTAAAATAAGAATAATAATAAACGTACCTCTCATAATTGCCATGAGGATCAAATGTGATATTTATAAAATATTTAACACAGTGCCTGGTACATGGTAGGTGCTTAATAAATGCGTGCTCCCTTCTACCCTTGCAGGAGATAGCAAAGATGTTAATTTTGTAATTCCTGCACTTTAAAATTTTTTTCTCCAAAGGTGAAGTATGACTAGAAGATATTGCTTATACAATGAGAATTGCTTGATTTAATTGTTAGTTTTGTTAAACTCTTTTCCCCTCATTTTTAATAAGGCATACTTTCATTGGAAAGGGGAAACGCTATGAAGATAATATAAAAAATATATTAATAATAAAAAAAATCTTCATGGTTCTAAGGACCAAATTTGGGCTAAACCAGATCTCTGCTCTTTGTCTTGGACTGTCTTGGAAGAAAGGAAGAATCTATTAAATGCCTGATATCTTCCAAGAATTGGGTTATGCACTGAGGATATAAAGAAAAAAGGAAAGAAACATTTATTAAACATCTACTATGCACTGGGCACTGGACTAAGTGGCTGAGGATACAAAGAAAAAAGTCCTCAGAAATGTAATGGGGAGACAACAAGCAAACAACTATTATAAGCTGCATCCAGCATGAATGTAAGGGAATTTCAGAGAAGGTATTAGCAATGAGGATGGAAGTGAGGAGGTAACAGTTAATAAATGTTTCTTTCCATCCTTTCTTCATTGTAGCCCCTGTGCTTAACCCAATTCCTAGCACATAGTAGGTGCTGGAACATAGCAGGTACTTAATAAATGTTTCTTTCCTTCCTTTCCTCTCTATAACCCCAAAGCTTAGTCCAGTTCCTGGCACATAGTTGTTAGGGACCATGCCTAGGTGAAGGGGCAAGTCAGTTCTCTGAGAGCCTCCACAGCTGTGAATCATAAACTTGAAGGAGCTGTAAAGCATCCTTTGCAGATGTTCCTTGTGGATTGGGAATGCAATAAATTGGAGGCAAGAGGGAAGAGGAGAGATCAGAGAAAGCAACTGCCTCTTAGTCTCCTTGTATTATTATTATCATCATCATCCTCTCACATGAGGAGATCCATTCTGCTAGTCTGAGCTGGATCCCCAGCAGCCATGGGCAGGTGGCTTCCATATCATAACACTTAGTAGGTGCTTAATAAGTTTTTTGTCTTTTCTTTTTTCTTTGCAACCCAATTTTAGCCCAATTCCTGGCATACAGTATGTGCTTAATAAATGTTTCCTTCCTTCCTTTCTTCTCTGTAGCCCCAAAGCTTAGCCCGATTCCTGGCACATAGTAGGTGCTTGACAAATATTTCCTTCTTTCCTTTCTTTTTTGTAACTTCAATGCTTATCCCAATTCCTATTATATAGCACTTAATAAATATATGTTGATTGATCAATGATGCATATTTATGCCTGATGCTGCCTGGGTGACTGCCTTTGGTAGAACAGTTGTGTACTTCACCTGTCCTTTCACATGTTACATTGAGCCGAAACCTCGTGTATGTGGATGCTTTATATAGGTCCAAATTCTAATATTTATGAGCTGCAAGGCTTGTATCTGTGCTTGTAAATGTGTGCAGGGGGTGGGGAAAGGAGGTCTGGGCTGAATCTCAAAGGAATCCAGGATATGGAGACTAGGAAGGAGACGTTCCAGGTGTAGGAGTGGAAATGCTTGGAGTCTGGAGATGGGGGGGAGGGGGAGGTGCTGTGTTCAAGGAATGCTTAGGTAATAGCCAGAGAGTGAACATGGCCTAGAGCCCAGAGCCAACACTCTGGCCATCCTTGTTTGATCCAATGAGATAGAGACCAAATCCTCCTCACCCTCTCCCTAAAAACAGAAGGGTGGAGGACCCAAGCTTCTGGAGCTCTGAACGCTCCAGTGGCTCCTTATTATCTCTAGGATCAAATATAAAACCCCGTTTGAGCCATTGGAAGGCTTTTACAGTCTGCCTTACACACACACACACACACACACACACATACATACATACAGTTATTTGGCACTTTACTTTCCTGTACACACTCCAATACACTGGCCCCTTGGCTGTTCCCTGTGGTCACAAAGTAGCGAGTCCCATTTCTAAGATTCTGACCCAGGGACCAAAGATCTTTTCATGGGATTCCCCTGCCAAGCTAGGTATGTGGCACAGAAAGAACTTGAAATTTGAGAATAGAGAACATGGATTCAAACTTTCATTCTGATATGCGACCCCTCTTACCCTGCTTGTAGTCTGGGGGGGAAAGGGGGAAAGCCTGGTTCACAACTCCCCCCTACTTTTTCTCTCTTCCTAAACAAACCAGCAGTGACTGTCCTGGGGCAAAAGAGAGGAGTTCCAAGCTCCAAGTTGAGGGATGCTGGAGTATTTACAGAGGAAATGCAAACCTTTCTATCTGCTTCTAATGGCTGAGCTTCAGCCTTGTTTTCTCCAGCTTTCTGCTACATGTCACCATCTAGATGGATGTGCTTTTGGCACCTAGAACTTGTGTCCAGAACCTGTCACCTCCTCTCCTCCTTATCCCCAAACAGATTCATCTTCTCAACCTCCAGATATCTCTGTCTCCTTCTGTATTTAGAGATAGAGATGGATATATGTATATATATACATATATATACACACATACACACAGAGAGATATAGATTATATACATATAAATAGATATAAACACATATAAGGTAGATATGAATATACATAGACATATATTGATATAGATACATGCATACAATAAATACACATATATAAGATCGGTATAAATATATATAGATATAGATTAATACATATACATACAAATATAGACACATATATAGATAAGTAGATATAGTTTCACACATATAGGTGGATAGATATAAATATATACATACAGATAAATGTAGATATATACATATAAATGTACACATATGAGATAGATGTAAATATACATAGATATAGATTGATATAGATATATACATACAGATAATAGATATAAAAACAGATAAATAGATATAGATATACACACATATAGATAGGTAGATAGTTTCATACATATAGGTGGATAGATAGAAATATATGTATATATAAATATATACACACAGATAGATATAGGTATATACATACAGAATAGATATATACATATAAATACACACACATGAGATAGATATAAACATACATAGATATAGATTGATATAGATATATACATACATACAGATATTAATAGATATAGATACACAGGTAAATAGATATAGATATACACACATGTAAATAGGGAGATAGTTTCACACATATAAGATAGATATAAATATATACACGGATAGATATAGATATGTACATATAAAAATACACATATGAGGTAGATATAAATATACATAGACATATACATATAGGTAGATAGATATAGATACACACATATATAGATAGATGATAGAGATATACACATATAGGTAGATAGATCAGAAATATACATATAGATTGGTATAGATATATACACAGAGATATAGATATAGAAATATACATACAGAAAGATATAGGTATATACATATAGAAATACATATACACATAAATAATCCTTGAACATCCTCCCTTGTCACTTTGGCTTGTTAAAAGCTTTCTCTACCTTCAAGGCCTCTCCCCTGGAGCTCTCCTAGAGCCATGTGATCTCTCCTTTCTCTAACATCCTAAGAACATTCCTTGCGAATCACTCCTGAGCTTTTATCACAATCTAATAGGAAGCTCATTTCTTTGCATAAATGTCAAGTATAGACTTGATAGACTCCTTATTTTTGTATTTCCCTCAGTGGACCCTTCATAATTGTTCATTCAATAAATACCTCTTGACACTACTGTGTGGTGGTGTGTGAAAAATGCTGGGTTTTAAGTTAAATGGATTTAAATTTTGGCTTTACTACTTACTACCTGTGTGATCTTAGCAAATCACTTAACTTCTTCAGGTCTCAGTTTCCCCAACTGCCAAATTTGGGGAGAGATTGTACTAGATGCCCTTGAAGATGGCTTCTACCTCTAAATCTAACCTCTATGATTCTAGAATAGAAAAGGAGATGAGATTGTTTGAGCTCATGGGGACATGAGAACTTTGAATGTTAGAACATGAAATGTCACAGAGGAGACCTTACAAAAAGCATTTCCATCTTTTCAATTTAAAATAGCAAGAAACGGAACAAAAACGGGACAATAACTTGTGCTTGAGTCTGCTAGGGTTGATGCATTTTGGGGAGGAAGGCAGAGATGGTCTTATTGATCAAATTCAGACTAAGAGCCATGGACAGAGCCAGAATTCAAACATGTGGGGTGCAAATCAGAGGCTCTTTCTGCTACCTGTACTGCCCCTCAGGACAATGTTATGACTCAGAGGACAGAGCTGCAGTCAGGAAGGAGCTGAATTCAAATTCAGCCTCAGATAGTAGCTATGTGACCCTGGACAAATCACTTCACCCTGCTTGCCTCAGTTTACTCATCTGTAAAATAAGTTGGAGAAAGAAATGGCAAATCACTCCAATATCACTGCCAATAAAGTCCTAAATGGGGTCATGGAGACACTCTAACTATTGGTTCTGATGAGATTTGAATGACAAAGCTAGATTCTTAAACTGTGGGTCTCCACACTGGATGAGGTCTTGCAACTGAACATGGGGGATCATGAAATTCATTTATTAGTCGTAAATATTTGATTTGTATACCTAGTTTAGGTACTTCTGTATTTAGGGTTGCATAAAAATTTCTTGGGCCTTAAAGGGGTGATGAGTACAAATGGTTTAAGCAACTTTGGTCTAATCCAACTCCCCTCATTTTGTAGAAAAGAGGGGTTAAGCAATTTCCCCATCACCTAGGAACTAAGTGAGAATCTGAATTCAGGCTTGTTTCCTTTTTCTCCTTGGATATGTATGGAGTGGGGGTAGGCCAGTAAGAAAAGTCCCATGGCCTAAATCAGTCCCCTTTGCCCCCAACTCCTTTGCCTCCTCTCAGTCTCCTTTGATGCATCCGCTTCTGCCCTTCTCCGGAGAGGGGAGGGAGGGATTTGACCAAACTCTCCCTCCTCAGGAAATGAATGTGCCAGCTCCCATGGGACTCTGCAACCAAACGGTAATTGTTGCAACAACTCTGCATGGAGTGGTGGTGAGGAGGGGGGCCTGGGTGGGGGCTCGTGGTGCGTTAGGGGAGAGCCACATCCCGGGCCATCCCCGCCGTAAATCTTCCTGAGGACCATTAAAGGCCTTGCAACTCAGAGACAAATTAAGAGGCAGGAGGATCAATGTTATTTTTTCCACAAGCTGAATTCATAACAGTTTATGGCAAAATCAATGCAAATCTTCATGAATAAAGCGGTGGCAGGTGCACATTACAGAATAATAAGAGAGGATGAAAAACCCACAGCCAACGAGCAGAAACATCGGGTCACTGCCAAGGAGGCAACTGACGGCAGATCGTTTATCTGCCCCATTGGTTTTTGTCTTAGAGCTGGAAGAAACCTGGAGAAGGGAGACTATCAGAGCTGGAGGGCTCTAGAACCCAGGGTGTTGGAGCTGGAGGGCTCCAGAACCCAGAATGTCAGAGCTGGGAGGGCCCTTAGAGCACAGAATGTCAGAGCTGGGAGGGCTCTTAGAGCATAGAATGTCAGAGCTGGGAGGGCCTTTAGAACATGGGATGTCAGGATTGGGAGGACACTTAGAACACAGAAGCTAAGAAAGCCCTTAGAACAGGGAATGTCAGAGTGGGTGGGAATCTTAAAACACAGAATGTTAGAACTGGGATACAAAACATGAGAAAGTTGGCTCAAGTATCCAGAGAAGGTGTAAAACAAAGGAGTGAATTAAATCAGGTAAGAGAAAATGGTCCTGGCCTGGCTAATGGCTTATGGCCCAAAAGCCTCTGCAGGACTGTGACTCAGGACCAATCTGTCACTGTTATGACCTATTTATCATTCAGTTGCATTTTCTTTCTTTGTTTCCTCTGCTCCCAATTTTAATTAGATATTGATAACAGATGCTGATGCAATGTATCCACAATCCAGGGCAATCTGGGGCAGAGAGAAGCAGAGAGAAGAGACAGAGGATGTGAAGGAATGAGAGAGACCATTCACTCCCATTTCATTCATTTAATTCATCAAACCAGCATTTATTAGGGCACCTACTATGTGTTAGTTGTTGCTGGTTACTGAAGACAAAAACACCATAAGACAGTCTTTGTTCTCAGGGAGTTTCCACTTCCCTGGGGTGAACGGTGGGACTAGAGTTATGTGTACAGAAACAAGTAAATAGAAATTGGGCCCACGTAATGGGGACGGGCAGCTACAGGCCAAGACCTCTGGGTCTAGAGGCGATACAGATATCGATCTATAGTGAAAAGAGTAGTATTCTTGGAAGTGGTCCTGGATTTGAATCTTACCTTTGCTTGTTACTGTCTGGGACAGGAACAGGAGAATAAAGAATGCCAGAGCCTGAATGGACTTAGCTCTCAGAACAATAGAACTGTGAGAACTCTTTGGAATAGAGGATGTCCGAGCTGGAAGGGCCCTCAGAACATGGGATGCCAGAGCTGGGAGGGCCCTTAGAACAAAGGGTGTCAGAGCTGGGAGGGTCCTTAGAACCCAGGAGGTCAGAGCTGGGAGGGTCTTTAGAACAAAGGGTGTTGGAGCTGGAAGGGCCCTAGAACCCAGGAGGTCAGAGCTGGCCCCTTAGAACACAGAAGCTGAAAAAGCCCTTAGAACAGGGAAAATCAAAGCTGTGTATATACTTAGAACACAGAACATCAGAGGTACTTCCTCTCTCTGGTTTGTAGTACCATCATCTATAAAATGGGCTCTGAGGTCCCTTTACATTGTAAATTATAAGAGTTTCAATCAACCCCATTTTCTACCTCAAAATGGACTCAATGAAGATATTCTTTCTGTGTTCTAGTCTTATGTTCAAGGTTTAGCAATTGGAGGAAGTATATTCTGGTCCCCCTTCCCTCTTCCCCACACCATCAGGAGTAATCAGAGGAGTAAGGAGATTGTAAAGGAAGTCAGAATTCCTTCTGGGTGGGGGCATACATCCATTCACTAGTTTGGGGCCAGAAGCCCAAAGGGTCCTTCCTCTCTCTCTCCCTCTCCCCCCACTGTTGGTTTTTAATGTTCTGAGACAGCAAGTCCCAGTCTTCTGAGAAGGAGTAAAGCAGGGAAAAGTGAGAGGGGGGAGAGTCTAAGGTTTGGGTCTGGCAGGAAGCTCACAGCCCAGAAGCCCCTGTTGGACTATGGCTTAGGACCAATCTGCCAGCTGTGTGGTTCAGTTATGTTTTCTTTGTTTGTTTCTCCAATGTCCATTTTAATTAGAAGAGATCTCCTCCAACCATCTCCTTTTTAATGGGTAAACAAAGTTCAGAGAAGTTAAAGGATCTGTCACAAGCAAAAAGAGAGATGGGTAAAAGTGGCAAATGTGGGATTTGAACTCGGGACCTCTGTCATCAGAGTCAGCTTCTTTTCCAATGGGTCACATGCTACCTTGACCACACAAGCCTTGTTTGGATGGTGGCTAAGTCTGCTTTTGGGAGAGGTTTTCCAGCTCTTCGACTTCCCCTGCTCTGTGACTGGGAGCAGGCAAAGGAGAAAAGCTAGACTGATTGGCCAGGAGGTGGTGCAGTGGGCAGTGACACGGCAGAGGGGAGAGAATGCTCACTGAGATATGACCTGCCGCGGGAAGCAGGGGATAATGGGAGCCATCCACAACTGTACCAACAGACCTGAAGTGTGGCCCTTGCTCTGACAGACTTTTATTTATTTATTTAATTTAATAGCCTTTTATTTACAGGATATATGCATGGGTAACTTTACAGCATTAACAATTGCCAAACTTCTTGTTCCAATTTTTCACCTCTTACCCCCCCACCCCCTCCCCCAGATGGCAGGATGACCAGTAGATGTTAAATACATTAAAATATAAATTAGATACACAATAAGTATACCTGACCAAACTGTTATTTTGCTGCACAAAAAGAATCAGACTCTGAAATATTGTACAATTAGCTTGTGAAGGAAATCAAAAATGCAGGTGGGCATAAATATAGGGATTGGGAATTCAATGTGATGGTTTTTAGTCTGACAGACTTTCACTGTGATTTTGAATAAGTCACAATCTTTCTGGGTCCCAGTTTCCTTATCTGCAAATTAGCCTGCCATTAGTTCCTCACCCACTCCCGATTTTACCTGGACCACCACCAGGCCGGTCCCTCACCTCCTGCTTCCTCCTGCCCCAATTTCTCAAAGTGAGATGGAAATAAGAGAATTGGGCTATTTGTTAAGGTGAGAAGAGAAGGGAAGGGAATAAGCATTTATATAGTACCTACAGTGTGCCAGGTATTATGATAAGACTTTTTTTTTTTTATAAATGCTATCTCATTTAATTCTTACAGTAACTCTGTGGAAAAGGTTTTATAATTATCCCTATTTTACATTTGAAGAAACTGAGGCAAGCAGAGATTAATGGACTTATTCCGGATCACAGAGTTTGTAATCCTCTCATGTCCAATTCTGTATTTCCTGAAGGATGCGTACCAGTTTTCCCACATCTCCTCCAACATTTATTGTTATCTTTTCCTGTCAGCTCAGCCAATCTGAGAGATGTGAAGTAATATCTCTGGGTTGTCTTAATTTGCTAATCAATAGTGATTTAGGGCATTATTTAATCAATTAAATCAATTTAATAAATTAAAATTTAGAGCATTATTTAATCAATAGTGATTTAGGCATTTTTTTTAATATGACTAGAAAAGGCTTTAATCCTGAAAATCATTTGTTCTTATCATTTGTCACATTTATCAATTGGGAAATGGCTTGTATTCTTATAAATCTCAAGCTAACTTCCAAAATCCCTTACCTCAAATTAATTAATAATAATTATTCACACATATATATCTATATCTATAGTTATATTGATAGCTATATAAACAAGGAAAGAAGATAGGAAATACCTACATATCTCTATTTCCAGAGACAGCTGAAGGCACAGTAAATAAAGCTCTGGGCCTTCAATAGGTTTAAATCTAACCTTAAACATTTGTTAAGTGTGTAATCCTAAGCAGACCATTTTAAAAAACACTTTGCTTCAGTTTCTCCAACTGTAAAATGAGGAAAATAATATCACCCACTTTCTAGTATCATTGTAAGGATCAAATAAGATATTTAAAAAGCACTTATCATTTGCTTGGCACATAGTAAATGCTTAATAATTGCTTGTTTCCTTCCTTAGTACACAAGGAAAAGTCTTTCCTGCCCCATACCCTGAAGGTTAGCTCAACAGTCTCCTTTTTTAGTTTTAGATGAGGTTGATTTTAATACTTTCTTCTATCCCCCAGTGGAGCAATATCCCAATATTATCTCATATCTATTCCTTGATTAGTATCTCTTCTTGGTTCTTTTTGAAATTGTGAATAATTTGTGGTAGAAGAAAACAGTAGTAAAAAGATAATATATTTAGATGGAAGTATATATGTATGTGTGTGTGTGTGTGTGTGTATGTAAGTGTGAGAGACACACAGAGAGAAATAGAGACAGAAAGAGATAGAAAGAGAGGGAAGGAAGAGGGAGAGGGAGGAAAAAAGGAAGAGAGGGAAAGGGAGAGAGAGTGAAATCTAGGTACAGTTGAACCCCATTCCTTAAGGAATTTTCATGTGACAAGTAGTCAAAAAATGATACTCTACCTCCCTTCCCTAACTCTAGTAGCTCTGAATTCTACCATGCCTAATGGTCTGGAAAGGAGAAAATATGGATGCTATGCGTAGGGAGAGGATAAGTTGTGTAGACATGTAATATACTACTGTGTTATCTGGAGATAAGAGATCAGGAGAAAAAATTTTGGAACTTTTTTTTGGTAGCTGGTAAAAGAAAGAAACCTTAGGGTAGAGAGCAAAAGATAAACCTTTTATAAAAAAAGATAAAGCACAGAGATAAGTTGAGCTTCCAAGCAGAAAAAGAATCCATGAAGGGAGATCCATGAAGAAAAATAGAAAAAATAAGCAGGGACAGTAAAAAAAAGTATAGTATAGGAATATTATCATGTAAAGAAAAATGAACTCCATCCCTAAAAAAAGTAAGTCAACAAATTCTTCATGTCCTCCAGCAAAAATGGATTAACAAAAAAAATTTCAGAATGGTTCAAAAGAGACTAGGAAAATTAAAGGAGAAAATTAGGAGTAAACAAACAATTTATCAAGAGTTACCAAATTTAGAACATATGACAGAGAATCTATCACAGACAACTGAAATTCTGAAAGAGAATGGCAAATATGTGCATAGATCTGTGTGTGTGTGGGGGGGGGGGATTGGCAAATCAAAATCAGAAAACCATACAATTGGAAGAATGTCATATGGTTTTTATACAAATCAAAAGGACTGCTCTTAAGGATGGGATGAACCAAAAAAAAAGATGAAATAAAAATCCTGAGTATGATGCCAGAGGGAATAATTAAAGAAAATTATCTAGAGATATTGAAAATGTTTGGAACACAGTACTGATTAATAGAATCCATGGACCAATAATTGGGAGAAACTCTAAGCTTTAATCATCAAAGATGATAATGATTAAACTTCAGAATCATGATGTCCAAGAACAAAAATTGTAAGTTGTAGAGAAAAGGGCCTTTAGCTATCAAGGCAAATAATTTTATATAGTGTAGGACTATTCCATATTTGAAAAGATAAATGAGAGATTAAATTGTGATATAAAAAAACAAAAAAGGGAGTAGAGCAAATCTAGAATAACATATCATGCAATGATGTACCCACTCATTAGTGAAAATGGAAGAAATTCCTCCCAAAGAATCCAGTGACAAGCAATTGAAAAGGGAAAAACATAAGAGTACAATTAGTAAAAAGAGTATGAGTAATGACAATATGTAAACACTTCAAAGCAGAGAAGCACAAGAAAAGTACAATTAGTAAGAAGAGTATAAATAATAACAACATGCAAACACTTCAAAGGGGAGAAATACAAAAAAGTACAATTAGTAAGAAGAGTATAAATAATAACATACAAATGTTCAAAGCAAAAAAAACTCAGTATAATTAGACTACAAATTATATCAACTTTCTTATGATTCTAGCACAAGATCATACTTTTCTTCTAAAATTTATTAATTTTTCATTGAGAGCTCTAAATTCTGACCTATATTAACTCCTAATTTCTAAAGTTTCATGTTATTATTCTATGTTCTCTGAAAAGTTTACCAGATGCTAACTTTCATCAAGCACTGCAGACTTGTTTTTTTCAAAATATTTGATAAACAAGTTTTGGTTTCTCGTTGAGATTTTATTTTACGCATTCTTTTGTTTTGAAGATCTCTTTGGTTTATTCGTTTGCCCATAGACTTTATTGAGATATTTTCTATTATCTCAGGCAGTTTAGTTTTTTGTGGGGAAGGATGCTAGTGGAGTTTTTTCCCTATTGTCCACTCTTTGGCCATTCCCCTTTCTCTAGATGACATACCCACAAAGATGGATTATAAGCTTGCCTGAGCATCCTCCAATTGGGTTAGCCCAGGTCATGACTACCTGTTGGCAGGACAATATCTTCTCCATTTGCTTTTTAACCCCCTTTTTGCCAAGTCCTCCTGTTCAGCTATTTGTACAAGCAGCCTTCAGTCTGCTCTTTCCTCCCAGTAATATCTTTTTTTTTTTTGTTCAAATTGTTTAGAAAAATAAGTGCATGCTACTTCTCTTAGGATGTGTGTGTGTTATGTGTGCATTCACCTGTGCACATGACTCTTCACTCTGGATATGGGCCTCAGGGCACAAACCTGCAAGTTTGCTCGGGCTCACTGCCTGCCACAAATTTGTAGACAGCAATGGGAAGGAGCATTGAGTCATTAAATTTCTCCAGTGTAAACATCCAATGTTTTTACCTTGAGGTGGGATGGGGAGATTGGGGTTCTGTCTTCTATGGATTTAGTGGTAATTACTCGATATCTGGCACATAATTCCTTATCTTTGGTATTAAAAGGTTGAAGACTTTCTCAGAAAGTGACTCATCTTGCTGAAACTTGCTGACCTTATCCCTCTTGAATCTCAAACAAAAATTCTTACCTTTATTAAGGGGTAAAGAGAAAACAATGAGAGGTCAGCAAGGGGATAAAAAGATGGAAAGTGCTATTGATTTTTTATGGATTAAAGAAAAGAAGGAGAAATAAATGAATTAACAATTCAGAGCCTAGATACAGTTAGCTCATAAATATATCATCATTTTAATTTGTGTGGGGAAGATGTTGGTGAGGGGCAAATATTCAGAGAACAATTGTTTAGGCGGGGAGAGGGGAAGCAATTGAAAAGAGGAAATTAGAGATCTACTCTTGTCAAGCCTGATTTTGGAAGAATACATGGTGGAAATCTCTTCAGTTTCCTGGGGGGGATTAAGGAAAGTAGCAAAATAACTGTAGGTAAAAGGGTCCTGGTGACAGGTAGCAGGAGTTAATGGGGGGAGGAACCAGGAAGGAAAGGGCATCAAAATATACTCACCAAAAGGAAGGAGCAAGAGGGACACACATACACACTCAAATACACCTATGTATATATGTGTATGCATGTATGCAAATTGTATGAATATATATGTTATGTGTTTATATGTATATGAATAGAGTAGATATATCAAGAAACCCATTAGCTCTCATTCCAGGAAGAAAGGTATATGGTAATCCAAGGATATCTAGCCATCCAAGAAGGTGGGGCCATGAGTATTGTATTAGTAGAAATTTTGCCGAGAATAAACAAGTAAATGAATATAAAGCTGTGGAAGAAGACCACGCTCTATGAGTCAATAAGCATTTATTAAGTTCCTAATGTCTCAAGTTGGGGATACAAAGAAAAGCAGAAACAATCCTTGTCTTTAAGTAGCTCATATTCTAATGGGGGGAGATAGCACATAAAAAAGTTGTTGTCCTGAAGAATGTTTATCATGAATAAATTGCAGAGAAATAAAGAAAGAAGCTGAGGATATATACCTCATGAATGGTAAAACTAGATTTCAGAATAGACTAGAAGGGAAGAAAAATGAAGGAGAAGAAATAAATGAATACTTCTCGGAAAAGAGTGCTGCAGATGAATGCTGTTCAAGATAAGAAGATGAATGAATGGATGGAGAGACAGGGAATATTCTGATCCTTGCTCTTATCTTGGCTGGGAAAGAACAGAATCTAAAGAAGAAAATGAATGGATAAGTTTTAAAAGGAAGTAAGGGAGGATTAAAATTTCAATAACCTGAAGAAACTTTGAATAGGATAGGGAAGCAAGCTGGAGAAGGTATGTGATTGCTGGGAGATTCTAGGATGAAATTAAAAGAAGCCATTTATAGGGATCAAGAGGAACTAGGGAAAGAGTGATGGTGGAAACTGAGAGAAAATAATTTCTCTAATATATGCAGTCTCATTGATGTGGGCATTTTCTTCAGTGATGTGGATATCCACTCACTCTATGCAAGTTCAACTTAGATATTATAAAGAGAAGATCCAATGAAGGAAGGAGACCCAAGAAAGAAACCGACAGTAAAAATCTAGGACCTCCAATATTTATATAGGGATGGCCAAATTTTTGGCAACAAAGAAAAAGGATTGAGGTCTAAGACAAGGTGGTAAATTTGATCTCATAGTTATCACAAATTTAGTAGGATGAAACCCAAAACTTGTATTCCTCACCCAAATGAAACATCATAAGGAAATAATGAGTACATGCAGGTGGGGCATTGTGTGTTAAGAAGGAATATGGATATAAGGAAATTCAAGAACAAAAGAAGGAAGTACAGATGACAACACATGATTTAAGGTTAATGGAGGGAGAAAAATAAGTTATTTTGAGTTTGAAGTGTATTACAGACCACCTGGACAGAGAGGTGAACTTGATGAGGAATTGAGAATAATGATTGTAAGCCCAGCACAGAGGCGGTGATAGCAGATGACTTAAGATATCTACCTGCAGACACTCCCACTTTACCAAAAGCAAAATAGTTAATGACTTCTTGACTTAGCTTCATGAAAATTTCATCTTTCAAAACAAGGGGAAATTCTGTCCTCATGTAACCAAGGCTTTGCAGGAAATATTTTGCATTTGCTTTACTAGTTCAGTTAATGGTACCCATGCTGTGAGTGAACAAAACTCCTCATGCTTTATGGGCATCAAAGAAAAAAAAGAAAAAGGGGGTCCCAGTCTGGTCATCTTAAATATACAAAAGTCCTAACAATGCAGTCAATACAAAGAGGTTTCTTCCACTGAAACGGTGAGGGAAGGCAAATAATTCTAAAAGCAGGTCTTTGAAGTTTCTTATATGGTTGCTTACATTTTAAGTGATTTGAACATCTGAAAAATCAAGCCCCAGTTGCATAAACAACACAGAAGAAAAACTAACAGAATGAAAATGGTGGGGACCCTTGGAAAAAGTGATCACTTCTTTTAGAATTTGTGATGGAGGACATAGGCTGACATCTATAATGATTTGGGGAGAGCAAAATTTTAAAAGCTTCAGAAAAAAGATAGCTAGGATCCCACAAACTATAACTCTACAGTTGAATTGAGCCAGGGAGAATAGACATTGCTCAAAAATGAAGACACAGAAACATTCCCAATGATGAAAAACAATGAGTTTCTTGTGAGAAGAAACTGATGTAGATGCATAGGGAACTCCTCAACAAGTTTAAACTTTTAAAAATGTACAGGAGATAAAAGCTAGGGCAGAAACAGGGTATGAAAATCAGAATGTGGCAATATTCTGTAAAAAATTAGTTTCAAGTGCTGTAAGTCAGAATGAGCTATTGATGTCAAGGGAGGAAAAGGATTAAAAAAAAGTGTGTGTGAGTGTGTGTGTTTTGACCTGTTTGGGGAGAGGAAAAGAAAAGAAAGCAAAGGATCTTCTCTTGGGATGGAAGAGGCAGTAAGTGATAGAAAGAAAGAAGGAAGAATTATTCAATTCTGATTTTGTTTCTGTTTTCTTTACCCTGGAAATGACAAAATAAGATTTGCTGATAGGAAGCTGGTACCCAAGATTAGTGGGGAGAGGAAGAATGTACCTACTTGCCTTTGAGGAATTAAGGTCATCTGTATCAGATGAATTACATCCTTCTGGATTGAAAGAACCAACTACTGAGCCTTTCACTATGTTATCGAAAAGATGATGGACAATGACATTAGGATCACAACACTGAAAAAAGCTAATATTTTCATAATTTTCAAAAAAGAGAGACATACAGACACACACACACACACACACAAAGAGAGAGAGAGAGAGAGAGAGAGAGAGAGAGAGAGAGAGAGAGAGAGAGAGAGAGAGAGAACAATTGAACCTGTGAACTATAGACTTGAAGCTTGACTCTGATTCTCAGGGAAACTCTAGAAAATTTCATTAAGGATATGGTTGAAGAACATCTAAAAAGGGAAGAGGTAATTTCAAAGAGCCAGTCATAAGGATGCCATGCCAGACTAGCCTCATTTCCCTATTTGATAAGATTATTAAATTGGTAGAGAGGGAAATGCTGTAAATAAAGCTTACTTAGATTTTAGTAAAGTATCTGAGAAAGTATCTCCTACTGTTTTGTGGGAAAAAATGAGGAGATGTGAACCAGTTGATAATACAATTAGACGATTCAGAACTGGTTGGATAGCCTGTCTCAATGAGCAGCTGTAACTCATTCAAAGTCAGCTTGGCAGGAAGTTTCCAGTGGAATGACCCAAGGATCTGAGCTTGGTCTGGGTGGCTTAATGTTTTATCAATGACTTGTAGAAAAACATAGCTGGTGTGCTTATCAGATCTGCAGATGACACAAAACTGGAAAACAGAGCTAACATAGTAGATGATGGTGTGAGGATTCAAAAAGATATTTCCAGGCTAGGGATTTGTACTGAAATAAAATTTAACTGAATGTAAGATGAAATTCAGTGGGGATAAATGTAAAGGTTTACATTTTAGATTTTTTTAAAGCATTGACTGTATAAATACAGGATAAAGAAGTCATGGGTAGCCAGCAATTATTCTGAAAACGATCCATTAAAACATGGATGGTAAGCTCAATATGAGTTAGCTAAAATAATATCACCTTGGGCTATATCTTAAGGCAAAAACAAGAAATCCTCTTCTGGCCTTATCTGGAGTATTGTGATTAATTTTGGGCACCAGAGTGTAAGAACATTGATAAATCAGAAAGCAGAGGAAGACAATCAGAATAGATCATATCATATGAAGATTGGGGGAAGAAATCGGGGGTGCTGAACCTGGAGAAGAGAAGATTCTGCAAATACATGAGAACTATATTAAAATATCTGAAAAGAGATAGATCTTCACACAGTCAGACAAATAATCTTTCTCGTGATGAACTTCTACCAGTGGCTCCAGCCTTTCTCCAGCTATGCAGCAAAATAGTGCCTCTCTTCCAATCAGAAATTTTCCAGCAGGTCAGCTGAAGATTCAGTTGTCTCAGCTGGAAAGCTTCTGTGCTTCCTGTACCTGACTTCTGGCAACTTCTTCTACACTTGGTGTAGGTTTAGTTTCCTTCTTCTTCCTTTGGTTTTCTCTCCTGCTGGCTTTTTAATAGCTTTTAATACCTCGAAACAGAGTCCCCTAGTGGTCAGTGATTGATCTTTATCCTATGAAGTTAAATTCATCATATTCATCTTTTTGTCAATTATGAACCCAACAGTTCTAATATATTTTTCATTGTCCCTAAAGTTATTTGCTATATTTATTTTAACATACGTATTAAATAACATATCCCTAATGTGATGTTCTTATAACCTTTAAAATTCTAAAAACAGTTCTATGCAAATAAGTTCATGGATCTAAATACTCTGTGACCATTTTTTACCTCAGTCAATGTTTTGCTTTCCAACAGACACTCTTGATATAATTATCTGAAGGGTAGTTCTCTTTCTGGTCCTCAGGAAAAAAATCTTTCTTTTCTCAACATTTTATATGAGACAGTAATTCTTCACAATTTTACTATACATTTTCCTTACATAATTATTCCTTTTCTACCCTTTTTAGTAACCAAAATGGTCATATACTAAAGACTTATATAGTTATGGAGCTTCTGTGCACTTGAGAGGTTTTTTTTCTCATCCATCCATATGTATGTGTATATGTATATACATACACAAACATCCACTTCTTTTTGGCCATCCTCATTTATTTTTCCTGTTTTCACATTGACACTATCAAAAATCAAAGTCAAAATTGATTTCATTTGGAGGGTCTTATTAAATTTTTTTGTGGAATTTCTACTTCTTCATCCTCTTTAACACATGTAAATGCACAAGCTTCATGTATTTTTTTCTTTATCATTTTTTTTTTTACAAATACTTATGAGTATTTTATACAAGATGATCAAATGTCCCATGAAATGATGTTTCTTGATGCCTTGGGCACACAATAAAAACAGCTCAGCTAACTCTTTAGTTTGTCCCTCCAAGGAGAAGTCTGTTCCTTTCCTTTTATCATAGCTTATTCCTTTAGTGGTTTCATATATAGAAAGAATGTCATGATCAATATGATTCAGGCCTTCTAAGAGCATTTCCACTCATCAATCACAGAATCAAAGAATCCCAAAATCTTAGAGCTGGGAAGCATTTCAGCGATCATGAAGTCCAACCCTATCTGAAAGGAATTCCTACTCTGACATACTTGGCAAGTGGTCATCTAAGGAGGAGGAAAGCACTGCTTTCTGGGGTAGTCTATTTTAGTTGCGGATAACTCTCACTTCTGGGAAGTTTAGGAGAGTATGAAAAAGAAGAGGTATTCGACTGCTCATCAAACGAAGGTTTCCAGATCCCGTTGTGCTGATCTCATTGTTGTTTGCTTGTGAACCCTGGATGATATACCAGCACCATGCCAGGAAACCGAATTGCTTCCATTTGAATTGTATTTGAAAGATTCTGAAGATCATCTGGTAAGATAGGATCTCAGTGTCTTGTGCCTTTTCTCAAGCTGAACTGCCAAATACTCATACTCTGCTGCAAAGAGCAACTCCAATGGGCTGGCCATATTATTTGAATGTCAAATGGACATTTGCCTAAAGGATCATTTTATGGAAAACTCACCCAAAGCAAGTGGTCACAGGAAGGACATGAGAAGCGATCTCAAGGTCTCTCCTAAGAACTTTGGAATCGGGACCTAGCACAGAACCATCCAGCTTGGAGTGCCCACATCAAAGAAAGTGCTGTGCTCTAGGGGCAAAGCAGAATTGCAGTAATTGAAAGAAATTTGAGGTTTGTGTATTTAAAGACATCTCCACTTCCAATGTTCATTTGGACTATTTGTGCCCTACTTGTGGTAGAACCTTCTGAGCTGTGAAGGAATTTCCTCTACAAATGAGAGTCAGCATCTGCTTAGAAATTCTTTGTTTTAGAAAGGTGCCTAGAGAAGAAAACTCTTGTGCTTTAAGTGATTTGCCCAGAATCACACAGCTAGTATGTCTGAGGCAGGATTTAAACCCAGATCTTCTTGCGTTTGAAGCCATGATACCCATCACAACATATGATAAATTTTTAACAATTGAGGTTCATTCATTCCACAGCTACCACTCTAGTTCAAGCTCTCATTCCTCTTCATCTGCATAATTGCAACACCCTTTCTGACTGCAGTCTCTCCCCTTTCCAATTCTTCCTCCATACAGTTGCTATTCATCAAGTCTGATCACATCACTTCTCAGTTCAGAAGATTTCAGTGACAACCTACAAAATACACATTTTTACATCTGGCATTTAAAACTCATCACAATGTATTTCCAACAAATCTTTCCAAACAAATTGCACAATAATCCTTCTCCATCTATCTAGTCAAAATGGTGCATGTAATGTACCACGGCTCTATGTTGTTTCTCCCATCAGCACGCCTTTATTCAGGTTATACCTGATACCTGGGATAATCCCCCACTTCCACACCACAACTTGGAACTTCTAATTTCCTTCAAGTTACTTCCAATAGGAAGCTTTTTGGATTGAATCAATTATTAGTCCTGGGATTTTTATATGGCTAGATGGATAATCAGTTGATAGACTTTATTTGGTTCTGCATGTTTCTGAGCAGAAACAGAAAGATAGAATATTTGTCCTTTTCTCTGTAGGGTGATTCTAAGGGGGACAGATCAGGGGCTCAGGGACTGATTGAGCTATGGAGACTTCCAACAGGGGTTAGATGGTCCACCACTCATCATGATTGTTGGAGAAGGGATTACTGTTCATGTAAGACATCTGAGCTAAAAAGCCTCTGAAGTTCCTTTCAGCTTTGAGATTTCATGATTCTTTCTCTGAAGGGATAAAGAATAGATTGAGTCACAAAAGGTTCCAACCCAAAATGAATCTGATGACAGAGCTTGACCTTTGAGAGTAGACTGTGCTAATGAGCTCATCTCCTTTCCTCCTTTCTCTCCAGCATTTCTTTCCTCTTACTCTTTCCTTCCCTCACCCCCCAAGCCTGCCCCTACTTAATGAACTGGTTCCCCAGGGGGCCAGAGGGGATAGGACTGAATTAATGAGGTGAAAAGGGCTTGTCTGTCTCTGGTCTGTGTTTGATGGTTCTGAGGGAGACCAAGCAGAAGGAACAGGCTTGTACGGGCGAATGATAGGTGCCGGCATCAAGGTCTCAGCCAAGGCTGGGGGGCATGTGTGAGGTTTTACACAGCCCCCCCCTAGAGAGGGAGGCAGGGAGTGCCCTCAAACTGTCAGGAGTGGTTAATTCATCTCAGAGTGGGTTCTCAGAGCCTCTGAGGAGGCTTGAGTTCATAGGATTTTAAACTAGAAAAACTTGATTTCCCCACTGACCCCTTCATTTTTAGGAGACAAAGAAACATTGGCTAATGTCACCAATGTCACGTGCAGAATGAGATTTTGAATCCAAGACCTAAGATTCCAAACCCATCTTCAGTGTTGAACCAAGTTGATCAATGTATCAAAAGGGAATGGGGAAATAGTTTTGGGGACACCTAGATGGCCTAGTGGATAGAGTATCAGTTCTGGAATCATGAGAACCCCAATTTCAGCCTCAGACCCTTAATACTTACTAGCTGTGTGATTCTGGGCAAGTCACTTAACCTCAATTGCCTCACACATACAAAAAATAAAATAAATAGTAGGACTGAAAGTGTAGAGGCAACTTCCTTCCCAAAACTCTCTTCCACAATCTCCCTCCCTACTCCAGTCTCCACTTTTCCTCCAGCAAAGAAATCTATAGGTGGCTGAATAAAGGGCTTGATATCCTACTGGGCCTTTAGAAAAGCTTTGGGCAGTTTTTAAACTTTTAAACTCTGATTTCAAAGGTTGACAAACCACCTGGAAATAGCATTTATAGGGAAATTGGTCTCTCTTCCCACAGTGCATATGACCCTTCATTCATTCTGCCAGCCACAGAAAAACAGTTTACCTTCTCATCCAGAAGAACCATGGAATGTTTGTTCCTGGCTCTGAGATAAGAATGATGATGGAGCTGGAGCATGTCAGGACGGAATCTCTAATATTCAGAATATGAGAGCGAGAGGGGGGCTTTCTCAGAATTATAGTGTAGCTGGGGGGATCAGGAGAACACCTGCCCTACAGCATATTCCCATGACAACAGGGTCAAAGATTTACAGCTGGGGGTGCAGTGGGGGAAGAGAGGATAAGAAAGGTGCTGCAGAGGAAAGAAGAAAGGAGATGAGCTCATTAGCACATTAATATTAGATACTTCATTTTATATACTAGGGAAGTGAGGGAAGAGGGGGTTAGGTGACTTGTTCCTGTCACACAAATAGTCTGAATCTAGGTCCTCAAAATCTAATTTCAGTTCATTTTCCTATCTTCCTGCAGTGTCTCCTAGAACATGAGACATGAAAACATAGAATAGAACAATTAGTTATAGTTGTTCAGTCATTTTTCACGGTAATGTCTGACTGTGACAACGTTTGGGGTTTTCTTAACAAATATACTGGAATTGTTTGTTGTTTCCTCCTTTGGCTTATTTTACACATAAGGAAACTGATGCAAATGGGATTAAGTGATTTGCCTACAGTCACACAGCTAAGAAGTGTCTGAGATCAGATTTTAATTTAGAAAGATGAGTTATGCTGATTCCAATCAATCATTCTATCCACTTGCCACCTAGGTACTCCAGAACAATTAGAGGGGAACTTAAAACATGAGAAGTCAGAACTAGAGGCGCCCTTAGAACAGAGAATGTTAAGCTGGGAGGGCCCTTAAACACAGGAGGTCATATCTTGGAGGGTCCTTGGAACCCAGGAGATCAGAGCTGGAAGGACCCTTAGAACCCAGGATGTTAGAGCTGGGAGGGCCCTTAGAACCCAGAATGTCAGATAAGGAAGGGCCCTTAGAACCCAGGATGTTAGAGCTGGGAGGGCCCTTAGAACCCAGAATGTCAGATAAGGAAGGGCCCTTAGAACACAGGATGTCAGAGCTGGCTGGGCCCTTAGAACACAGGAAGTCAGAGCTAGGAGGGCCCTTAGGACCTGGGATGTCAGAGCTGGGTGAGCCTTCAGAACCCAGAATGTCAGAGCCTAAAAGACCCTTAGAACACAGAGTATCAGAACTGGGATGGGGGTGGGGTTCTTAGAACAGAGAATATCAGAGCTGGGAAGAAATGTCAAATGACAAAGTTAGAAACATTGACTGTCAGACATGGAAGAGACTTTAAAATGTTAGAATTGCATTTCATTTCAGCTCAATTCAAAACCATTTTACTTAATTTAAGCAAGTGTTTGTGAAGGCCCTACTATGTGCAAGGTGCTGGTGTTCAATGCTGGGAATACAAATGCATCTAAACATTTAAGTGCTATAGCAGGGGCACTCCTCGTAGGACATATAAGCAGATATAAGATAATCTGAGGAGAGAGAGAACACAGCTATAATAACTAAAATCTGTTTATTACCAGATGAACTCAATCGTTAAAATAGATAAGATCATTTTTAAAGGAGAATTCTGCTGACTATTTTAAAACCCGGGTAGTAAACAGTTCAGTCTTGGGGGATGCTTCTTTCTACAAGCCAGTTACTTTTATCAAATACCAAAGTAACTCCTTGTATGTGAGGGTTTTTGTTCATTCCTATTCACTGATATAGGGGAGTAGATACATGTGTGTGACCATTGTGCTAGAGAAGCTTCTACCTTTCAAAGGCATTCCCCATTCTATTGAGTTAAGTTCCTACCCAGGCAGAATCCTGGGGGAAAGTTCTTATATAGACAGCCAAGTAGCCATATGCCAAAGAAAGGAAAATTCAGTTTAATTTAAAGAAAAGCAATCACCCTTAGGTAGTCTGTTTATTCAACTTCCATTAAGCACTTGCTGTGTACTTAAACACTATACTATACTATATATACTTAAAAATGGAGGTAAAATGAGGGAACTTACATCTCATGAAGAGACAAAGAAGACATAATAAATGAGGGAAAGAAGGGAGAGGGGTTAACATTGTGTGAATCTTACTCTCATCAGATTTGACTCAAAGAAAGAATATCAGATATATTTGGTTTCACAGAGAAACTTGTCTCACCTTATAGGGAAATGGGAGAAGAAAGAGAAAAGGAAAGGGGAGATTAATAGAAGGGAAAACACAAGTAGTAGGGAAAGGTGTAAAAAGCGGGGAGGGGCTCTAAAAGGGGAGAGCCGTGTGAGGAAGCTGATGGTCAGAAGCAAAATACTGGGAGGAGGAAAGGGGAAGGGAAAGAAAAAAGCATAATTTGGGGTAAATAAGATGGCAGGAAATACAGAATTAGTCATTTTAACTGTGAATGTGAATGGGATGAACTCTCCCATAAAATGAAAGTGGATAGCAGACTGGATTAAAAGCCAGAATCCTACAATATGTTGTTTACAAGAAACACATTTAAAGCAGGGTGATACTTACAGAGTAAAGGTAAAAGACTGGAGCAGAATCTATTATGCTTTAAGTGAAATAAAAAAAGCAGGGGTAGCCATCCTGATCTCAGATCAAGCAAAAGCAAAAATAGATCTAATTAAAAGAGATAAGTAAGGAAACTCTATCCTGCTAAAAGGTAACAGATAATGAATATCAATACTAAAAATATATGCACCAAATGGTATAGCATGGAAATTATTAGAGGAGAAGTTGAAAGATGCAAGAAAAAATAGACAGCAAAACTATACTAATGAGGGATCTCAATCTTGCTCTCTCAGAGCTAGATAAATCAAACTGCAAAATAAATAAAAAAGAATTTAAGGAGGTAAACAGAATTTTAGAAAATTTAGATATGATAGATCTTTGGAGAAAATTGGAGACAGAAAGTAGTACACTTTTTTCTAGGCAATTCATGGAACCTATATAAAAAATTGACCATGTATTAGTACATAAAACCCTCAAAATCAAATGCAGAAATAGTAAGTGCATTTTTTCTGACTATGATGCAATAAAAATCACATGCAGTAAAAAGCCAGGGGAAAATAGACTAAAAATTAATTGGAAACTAGAGAATCTAATCCTAACAAATGAATGGGTAAAATGACAAATCATAGAAACAATCAATAACTTCACCCAAGAGAATGACAATAATGAGATAACATACCAGAATTTGTGGGATGCAGCCAAAGCAGTTATAAGGGGAAATTTTCTATCTCTAGATACTTACTTGCACAAAATGGGGAAAGAGAAGATCAATGAACTGAGCTTACAACTAAACAAGTTAGAAAATGGACAAATTAAAAACCCTTCAAATACCAAATTTGAAATTCTGAAAATAAAAGGGGAGATTAATAAAACTGAAAGTAAGAAAACTATTAAATTAATAAATAAAACTAAGAGTTGATTTTATGAAAAAAAAAACCCAACAAAATATACATATATACTTATGTACTACAAGCATTATTACTTATTAAACATTGTGTGCTGGAGCCATAAAGGCCAAAAGAAAATAGACACTGGCTTCCGGGACCTTACATTCCAAAGGACAGATATGTACACAGGAAAGTAAGCACAAAATAATTTGAGGAGGAAGGAAACACTAACACCATGTGAGAGAAAGAGGGCATTGATCAGAGAAGGCTTAGTGGAGGAGGTGACATTGGAAAGGAGTTTCAAAGAAAGACCAAAAAAAAAAAAAAGAGAGAAATGAACAGAGCGCATTCTAATCATGAAAGGACAAGTGAGCCAGTATGAATTCATTAAGTGGGGAAAGGGAAGTTTTGTCTACTTTGGCTCAAGTTGCTGCTTTCTGGTTTGATCCGCTGCCTCTTTCTTTCCATCTATATTGGACTGACCACCCAGGAACCCAACAAACTGAATATGCTGCTGTAGGTATTCTGAATCCTCAGGCCTGGCATCCTGCAGCAACTGAAAATAACTGGCAAGATATAAGCTCCAGGAGGGCAGGGGGTGTCTCATTATTGTGTCTGAATTCACACCCCTACTCACTGATTGATTATTGATTTATTTTTCCTGCATTCCAAGGCCCCTCCAGCTCTGATACTGTTATTTTTCTCTTAGACAAGAGAATGACAAAGGGAATAAAAGTAGTAGCAGTAGCAATAATAGTAGGAAAATAGTAGTAGCAGCCACAGTAGTAATAGCAGTAATAGCAGTAGTAGCTGTAATAATAGTAGTAGCAGTAGTAGCAACAGTAGTAATAGCAGCAACAGTAGCAGTAGTAGAAAATAATACTAGCAGTATTAGTAGTAATAATAGAAGTAGCAGCAGCAGTATTAGTAGAAATAATACTAGCAGCATTAGTAGTAATAATGGAAGTAGCAGCAGCAGTAATAGTAGAAATAGTAGCAGCAGTAGCAGCTGAAGTGGTAGCAATAGTAGTAACAGCAGTAGCAGCAGTAGTAGAAGCAAAGTAGAAGTAATGCTGGCAGTATTAGTAATAATAGAAGTAGTAGTAGCAATAGTAATTGCAGCAGCAATAGTAGAAATAGTAGTAGCAGCAGTAGTATTAATAGCAGTAATCATAGCAGCAGTTATAATTGCAGCAGCAGGAGGAGCAGGAGCAATAATAGAAGTAGTAGCAGTAGCTGCCATAATAGTAGTAACAGCAACAACAGTAGCAGTAGTATTACCAGTAGTAATAGCAATAGTAGAAGTAGTACTAGTAGTATTATCAGCAGTAGTAATAATAGTAAAAGTAGTAGTAACAGCAGCAGCAGCAGCACCAGTAGTAGTAATAACAGTGGTAGTAGTGGTACTAGTAGTCATAATGATGATGCTGATGCTGATGCTGAAAAGTAGCATTATATAGCATTTTAAGAATTGCAAAGTGCTTTAGAAATAATATTGCATTTTGTCTTTACAACACCCCTGGGAAGTAAGTTATTGTCATCCTCATTTTACAGGTGAGGAAACTGAGGTAGAGTGAGATTAAGTGACTTGTCCAGAGCCATATAGCTGATAAAGTAAATGAGATCAGATTTAAACTCAAGTATTTCTGATACCAGATCCAGCATTCAAATGCTAGGAAGAGGTGACATAAGTGGTAAATAAAAAATTTTGTTTTATCTATCTATCCATCTCTTTATTTTCAGGAATGGGGGTGAGGGGGGAGTTATATGCTAAGTAATTAATTCAGGATTTGGCCAGTTCAGTGCAATGACTTGTCCATCCAGTAGTGAAGATGGAGATCCTTCCCAGCTTGCACATTCTAAGTTCTAATGATGATATTCTGTCTCTTCCAACTCTGACATTTTAATGTTCTAAGATCCCTCCCAGCTCTGACATTGTACCCTAAATCCCTCCCACCTCTGACATTCCATGTTCTAGCATTTTTTTAAAGCTCTGACATTCTCTGTTCTAAGATCCCTCCCAGCTCTTACATTCTATGTTTTAGGGGTCCTTTCACCTCTAAGGGGTTGGGGTGGGCAGGAAGGAGAGCCAGTCCAGCTAATTGTCAGATTGAATTGCCTTGTTGTTTGCCTGAAATAGACTTCTGCTTGGAAACAGACACGTCCCAGGATATACCATTATGCAAACATCCAAGCAATGCTACCTGAACACAAGCATACCCCAGGAGTCCAGCCTCAAGAAGAATGGAAAGAAAAGAGCATTTGCCGATGTCAGATTTATTTCCTGCTTCTCTTGTGGAAAAGAATACTGTTTATTTCTTTCCACTACAGGAGGGATGGGGAAGTGCTTCACTGGGCTGGCTTCCCACCCTCATCCCCCCCACCATGTGGTCCTCTGAGTGCAAAGGAAGAAGTTGCATTGATTTGCCTGAATTCCAAGTCCACATCTGAATTTCCCATTTTAAGAACCACTAGTCAGTCCCCGAAAAGCTCTAGGCCAGATGTCTCTAGGGATTGTGGTTGTTGTTCAGCCATTTTCAATCATGTCTGATTCTTTGTGACCTCATTTGGGGTTTTCTTGGCAAAAATACTAAAATGGTTTCCATTTCCATTTTGTCTCTAGATCATTTTATAGATGAGGAACCTTTAGGCTTAAGGGACTTGTCTAGTGTCACACAAGTAAGAAGTGTCTGAGGCCAGATTTGAACTCGGGAAGAAGAGTTAGACCCTGTGTTCTATCTATTCCACTACCTGCCTGCCCACCCTACACCTCGATAAAATAATTCAAAGTATTATAGACAGAGCTATAGAGATGTTAGTGGCCATTTAGTCCAGTGATGTCATTTTATGGATGGAGAAACTGAGGTTCAGAGAGATTGTGTCAAAAGTAGAATTTGAACCTGTCTTCTTAACTCCAAGTTAATCACTGTATCCATTTGGCCACTTTGTTTCCAATAAGCATTTATTCTCTATTTATTATACATTAGCATTATGGAAAAGAGAAAGATGCATGAGATATTGCCCCTGCCTTCATGAAGCTTTTTGTCCAATTAGAGTGAAAATATGCGTGGAAATAGCTTGCGTTTGTTTATCTATCAGAGGTAGGCAAGACTCAATCTAATTTTCTTGGCACTTGTTTGCCTTATCTATTAAATGAAAGGGTCTCTAAGGGTCCTTTCATCTCTGCAATTCTTTATTCTAAGGTAGTGGTCTCCAAAATGGAGCTCCTCAGTTCATAATAAGCTGTGACATGACTAAGGCATATCTCATTGAATGGTGAAGATTGTGCCCATTCTAGCTCTTTTTTCCCTCTGAGACAGTTGGGGTTGTGACTTGCCCAGGGTCACACAGCTAGGAAGTGTTAAGTGTCTGAGGTCAAATTTGAACCCAGATCCTCCTGACTTCAGGGCTGGTGCTCTATCCACTGGGTTACCTGGCTGCCCCACTCCCAGAATTGGCAGTCATGTTTCCATCTTATTCCTGCTCCCTTCAGCCATTATTACCTAACATTTTCCCACTCCATCCTTTCTTGTTACCTACTTTCCATGACTACATAAGCTTCCAATTTCTCCTTCAAGCTTCTGACACTGGCACCTCAGAATGGTTGTACTATAATCACAAACCCCGGGCACCTGCAATAGTAGTTACATAAGCAAAATTATCTCTACGTTGCCCCACCCCAGATCACTTCATGTGCCCCTTTGATGTCTCTGAACACTAAGGCAGTAAGAGGAAGGTGAAGAAAAGAAGGAAGAGAGAAGGAAAAGGAAGAGAAAGAAAAGGAAGAAGAAAAGAAAGAGCATGAGGGGGAGAGAGGAAAAGCCCTTTGTTATAAATATTTGTAATCAAATGATACAGATTCAGTGGTTGTGTCCCAAAAGGTGTCTTATTTCTCCACTCTAAGGCCATTGTCTCTTTGTCAGGAAATGGGCAATAGGCTCCAGCAGGAGTCCTCCGAAAACATGGTTGGTCATGATATTGATCAAAGTACTTGTGGCTTTTAAAATTTGTCTTTACAATGTTGTGTTTATTGTATAAATTCTCTCCCCAGTTTGGCTAATTTTACTCTCCATCAGTTCACAAAATGAATAACTACTTGTCATCTGAATTGTTAGATAGCCTTTGTTATATGGTCTTTGAGGTCTCCTCCAACTCTGGGATTCTGGGATTCGTTCACATCCAGAACTGTGTAGGACATCAACAGGACAAGTAGTTATTCATTTTATGAACTGATGGAGCGTGACCAAATCCTCCCGGGTTCCTGCACTCACACACCTGGGCAGCCGCTCCGTATTTCAAGAGGTGCTGTGGTCACATATACCTTGATGCTCCACCCCAGTTGATCCTGGAACCTCTGGAACCCAGACCCAAACCCCATCACGGCCAGCAAGCCCTCCCTCCCTCCGTGTGTCCTTCGGGGTACCATGTGGCCCTACTCTGCCTGCCACAAACCTCCTCCCAGCCCCAACTTGTCAGGAAGTACCAGAAGAGCGACAGGGGAATAAATCTCACTCAGAAATTAATGTAGCTGGGGGGGGGGGGAAGTCCATTTACTTATTTCAGCTTCTTGTAGCAAGGTTCATAAGTGAATAAATCCAAAAATAATGTAACGGAGACTCGGGGAGAAGCCACAATAAATGTGAGCCCGTCGCCCTAAATGAAGACAAAGGCTCCAAAGCAATATTAAATCCGGTCCCTGAAGACCCATTTCATTTCAGCTCTGGATTTCCACCAAATCGAGTTTTCCAATGTAGTCTCATCCTGCTCCTCTCCCCTCCCCAGCCTGATACCTCCTCTTCCTGGGATCCCCCCAATCCCAGCCACCCGGTCTCCATCGCTATTTTCTCCCCCACCTCCTGTCCCCAGAGTGCTGATCGTGCCAGGCTATCTACTTCAACTGCCAGCTCATCCTTCTAGGACCTGTGCAAAGGCTGCCTTTTCCAGGAAGCCTTAATGGGTAACTGGATCGGGGTGGGAATGGGGACAGCAGAGGGGAGGAAGTACCAGTCCTGAGGTTACCGATTTTGGCTTTTGACACTTATTAGCCAGGCGATCCCAGGGTGGTCATTTCTGGATGAGAGAGAATTTTTTGACACCATCATTTTGAATTTGTTTTGCTTAACTATATTTTATGTTTGTTTTATTTTTTTCCCTCCTTCCCCTCCCCAGATGGCAGGTAGTCCAATTATTTGTTAAATATGTTAAATCCAATATATGTATATATAGTTATAGTTATCTTGCTGCACAAGAAAAATCAGATCGAGAAAGAAAAAATGTTTTATGTTTAACAATGTATTATGAGGATTTTGATTTTGTTTTTTAATGGAAGAAGGGATGGTGATAGGAGGGATGGGAAAGTGATTTCACATAGCAAAAAAAAATATGATAATTTAAAAAAAAGAAAGTATATTGGATTTAAAGTCAGGGTTTCTGTTGCAATCCCAGCCCTTCCAGTTATTACCTATTATCTAGACTTGGACAATTAAGTTAGTATTTTACATAACTAATAACATCACTTATTATCTATTGTGTGATCTTGAGCAAATTAATCTCTCCCTGTGTCTCATCCTCCCTATCTATAAAATGGGGGCAATATTCTTGATACTAATCTCTCTTTTTTTTAATTAAACTTTTTATTTACAAAATATATGCATGGGTAACTTTCCAACACTGACCTTTGCAAAACTTTCTGTTCCAAATTTTTCCCTCCTTCCCCCCATCTTCTCCCCTAGATGGCAGGTAGTCCAATACATGTTAAATATAATAAAAAATAATGTTAAATCCAATATATGTATACATAATTATACAGTTATCTTGTTGTACAAGAAAAATCAAATCTAGAAAGAAAAAAAAAACCTGAAAAGGAAAACAAAATGCAGGCTAACCCTTGATACTAAGCTCACAGACTCATGGTGAGAAAAATAAGATATCATTAGTATTATAAGAAATCCACCTGAATTTGACCACTTATAAAATCAAGGCCATAGAGACAGTCTTCTCACTACAGCAATTTTTACCTGTTGACATTAAAATGGTGGTCAAACAACCAGACAGTGCAAGAGCTGAATGTCTTTTGTTCTTAAATTGTTTCCAATTCTAAATGATCCCATTTGAGGTTTTCTTGGAAATGATGCTGGAAATGGTTTTCCATTTCTTTTTCGAGCTCATTTTTAGAGATGAGGAAATTGAGGCAAATGAGGTTAAATAACTTGCCCAGGGTCACGCATAGTATGGGTCTGAGTTCAGATTTGAACCCAGGAAAATGAGTCTTCCTGACTCCAGCCGCTGTGCTCTATGCACTATGGCATCATCTAGCTATCCTATTTGAATCTATTTAAAATCCAAATGAATTGTTTCAATTACTTAATAAATATTTATCAAGCACCTACTGTGCATCAAGCACTGAGGATACAAACACAATGAACCAGATATATATAGACTGTGTCCCCTACAAGATTTAAAAAAAATTTCCTGGGTAACTAGTCAGCAATGAGAACAAAGTGGCTACTTCTAAAACTCCCTCTTGATACCATCTGATAATTTACTAAATATTTTCCTCCCAGGGAGTCCACAAGAAATCTGGGGTGGGGAGGCAGTTTGGTTCAGGGGAAAGATCCCTGTTCCTGGAATTGTGGCCTTGGGTTCAAATCTTTGTCTTCCTGATGCTTATTCATTGTTATCCTCGGCTCATCATTTATCCCTGAGCCTCAGTAGTCCTTATTTGTAAAATGAGGGGTTTTGAACTGTCCAGAGGTTCCTCCTAGCTGTAGACCAGGAGTTCTTAACTTTCTCTGTGGGGGTTATGAATCCCTTGGCAGTTTGGTGGCCCCTGTTCAGAACAATATACCCATTCAGTTCAGTACCTTCTCTTCAGAACATTTCAGTGCCTAAGTTTGAAATTGTAGGATCTGCAAAATTTCATTGGGAAGTTAGTGAAAATTAAAGCATAATTTTCTTCCCATCCAAGTTCACAGAGTCCCCCAAAATTTCTTAATGGAACCCCACTATGTTAAAAAACCTCTACTTGAGACTTATGATCCATTATAAGTAAGTAGCATTAGTGCTGTTATTTCAAATTTTATAGAGGAGGAAACAGGCTAAGTGAAAGATAAACAATTAGTAATGAGAAGAGTGAGATTTTAAATAAGGTCACATTCTAGGACAAGATACAGTAGATAATGGCTTAGAAGCCTAGACATCTTAGAAGCTGGACTATCGTCCAGCTTTCAGAAACGTCTCATGCACTATATGTCTTCCTTCTGTCCACTCAATCCTCTTCCAGCTCTTATGATGCTGATCACTGGGTATTCACTTTGATTTGTGGTAAGGGGATAGGCTGCACTGAACCATCCCTCATCTCTTACCTCGGACCCAAAACATACATCAGTCCCCATAACATAACATCTGGGACTTAAGATGCAATTTATAGCTGGATAACAGAAGGTTTCTTTCTATGTGCAATGTAGCCTCCATGGGGAATTGAATCTACATCCTTGGATATCTCGATGGGACTCAAGGAGTACATCTCCAAGCTCCAGTTGATTAAAAAGGGTTCCTTTAAAAAGAAAAAAAGGAAGAAAGATTGTAATAAAAAAATGAAAGAGAAAAGGAGATCTGCAGAAACATAGGGATGCTCTAGACTATGAAAGGAGTTCAAAGGATGAAAGTGACATTGGAGAAAAAGAAGGCAAAACAAGCTCACACATGAGTCTATTCCAGAGGAGGAAAGCTATAAGCCCTCTTGGGCAGGAGCAGTTGTTTGTACACCAAGGAATAATAAACAGACGCCTAGGTGCTGTCAGGTGAGAGACCTGGAGGAGATGAGTAGTGATTGCTGTCGACTCCCCGCTGAGGGGTATTGAAGCATCAATTTGTCAATCTGAAAACAATGGGGAGGTCTGTCATCTTCCTGGGGCTTCTCTACGAGATGTGACAGGGAACCTTCTAGGACTTGTCAGAAGGCATCCACGATTACCAACTTCTGGTGATCCTTTTGGACACAAATGATCATTCTGAGGGAATCTGGAAGCCATGGCAAGAGGTTGTAAAGACTTGAGCAAGAATTCAAAGACCTTAGGGGCACAGGTGGTGTTTTCAATACTTCTGTCAATCAAAGGCGAGCACTTCAGAAAGGAAACAAATTTGAGAATATAGTGCTGGAAATGGGATTTGGATTTCTGGATCCTGAAAGAAAATACAGGAGAGGCAGGCTACTTGGCAAGGATTAAACAAATGTAACAAGGGCTGGTAGTAACAAGGGTATACAAATGCCCAGAGTTTTACAAATCTTATTATAATCCATGACCAACTAACCCATCCTCTGGGTTTAAATGGTCCAGGTCCAATCTTGGATCAACCCCCTATATAATTATAAAACTGGAGTCCCAATTAATGTAGCTAACAAGATGCTCTGAGCCCTGATACTGTTATCAGATGAGAACAATGCTTCTTTGATTGAATTACAGAATCAATCAATCAACCAAATGTGAGAACTAAGTGTGAACAATTCCTAGACACCCCACTGAATCAATCAATCAATCAGAGGTGCAAACTAGATTTACAGAGTGAAGTGCTTCTAGCCATTTGATGAAATCAGATGACAAAATGAATCAGGATTGGTTGGGAAAATTAAATATCTCTCTGGGCCTAGATACAACAAAAGAAAGGATTACAGCAAGAAAGCAGTTAATCTTTGGGCTCCTTTTGAACAACAAGAGGGCAGCATGTGGTTTGAGAGAGTGAACCTAGGCAGAGATGGATATTCCTCCTTTCTCCTCCATTGACCATGCTCAGGAGGAGACTAGAATAGCAACAAAGAAAGCATCTTGCTGGAAGTTAAGAAAGGGCAAACTAAAGAAACTAAGGGATGCAATGAATGGAGCACTGGCCCTGCAGTCAGGAGGACCTGAGTTCAAATCTGCTCTGAGATACTTGACTAGTTGTACAGCACCAGAAAAGTCACTAACTACCTTGCTAAAAAAGGAAAAATGGAACTTCTGGGAGCCTGTCTTAATCAGGGCAGGGAAGGATACAGCTTCATAACTCTATAAGAACCCTTGGGGCCAGATTTTATGAGAACTGTAGGAAGGGAGAACAGGACTTTCATCCAATCAGCATCTGTGAATTCCTATTGTTCAGCCATTTAGTCATGTGCAAATCTTCTTGACCCTGACTCTTCCATGGGATTTTGTCAGAAAATATACTGGAATAGTTTGGCATTTCTGAATTCTCGGGTGGATTAAGGCAGTCAGAGCAGGAAGTATACCTCTTTTGGGCTGGCTGCATTGTTCGAATCCCAAAAGTCTCTTTGCATAAAAGACTATTTTATGGAGAGCTCACACAAAGGAAGCTTTCACAGGAGGTCAGGAGAAACCACATAAGGACATTCTCAAGATCTCTTTGAGGAACTCTGGAATCGATTGTAAGACATGGGAGACATTGGCACGGGACTGCCCAGCATGGCGTGCTCGTATCAAAGAAGATGCTGTGCTCTATCAGCAAGGCAGAATTGCAGGAGCTCAAAAGAAATGTGAGATGCACAAATTTTGAGACATCTCCACCCCAAATGTTCAAATGGACTGGGTATCCCCCACTTGTGGTAGAGCTTTCCAAGCTCAAATTGATCTGATCAACCACAAGCCGACACACGGTACCTTGACCTCCACATAGTGATGTCTCTTTGGTCCTCATCAAGAACAAAGGACAACAACCAATCAATCAACTGGGTGAAATATCTTGCCCAGGGTCACACAGATAGTGACTATCTGAAGCCAGTTTTGAATTCAGGTCCTCCTGATTCCAGAATAAGTTCTATCCATTGAGCCACCAAGCTGTGAATTACTCTTTATCAAATGTGGTCTCTAAGTTGGGTCACTTTCCCCTAGACATTTAAATAGTTGTCAGAGTTATTCCCAATTTTGGGGAGGAATAATCTTTTTTTCCTTCTTATTGTACCATCTAAATAAATACATCTAACTGGTAGTTGTTATCGACTAGATAGTCGGGGGGAGACACACTGTTTGGGGCACAAAAGGAGTGATGTTGATAATGATAATAATAAAAACAACAACAATAACATCCCTCAATCTTTCAGGGTTATCCTCCTAAAATTCTGAGGTAATTAACTTTCCTCTGAGACTCTGAATTAAAGTAGAATTTCAAGAAATTAGCCCTAGAAGAGATGTTATTTAATCAAAAGGGTTTTAAACTAAAAAAGAAAGAGAGAGAATTCAATTCAAACCAACATACATTTATTAAACACTTAATATATGCTCAAGGTTGTGTTAAAATTTGGGAAAACAAAGATAAAAATGAAACAGTTGTTACTCTCAAGGAACTCACATTCAAATGAGCAAAAATAAATTGTGTACAGATAAGTCAATAAAAAAATAAAATGTATATAAGATAAATACAAAGTGGATTTTTGTGGGAAGCAAGGAGGGAGAACTAACATATTGGAGCATCAGAACAAAGCCTTGTTAATAGGTAATATATGAGCGGGGAACTTGGATTCATGTAGGGATTCTAAGAAGTAGAGAAGAGGGATTGCATTTTAGATTGAGGCACAAGCTGTACAAAAACATGGCAATTGTCTTTTGTATTGGGAACAGTTTGGCAGGATGTGATTGATGGAGAATAATGTGAAATGAGACTAGAAAGGCAAGTGGGGGTTAGAAGGTGAAGAAGGGCTCCTGATGCTAGGTAGAGGAATTTTCATTTTATCCTAGAGATGTAGGGGGATATAGAAGCATCTTGGGCAAGGGGGTGACTTTTAGGAATGGCCACTATAGGGGGTTTGGATTGGAGAGGAATAAAGAGAGAGGCAAGGAGAATAATTAGATTACTTCACTCATTCAGGTGACTGAAAACTGCTTGTGTTTATCCACTAACCAGAAAATGGAGACAATAGCTACAAAAGAGGGAAAAGAATCCTCAGTAGACATAGCCAGGAACTCATGAGAGATACTGTTCAAGAAAGGAGTGCATAGATATCTTTATGGGTGGACAACTTGAGAGCACATATCTCAAATTTATCTCACCAGTTCTGAAGTCAAAGGACCTGGATTCAAATTCACTTCTGATTCTTATTACCATTGTGACCTTGATCAAAGTACTTCCCCTTGGACCTCAGTTTTCTCTTCTGTAAAATGAATGGGTTAGGCTACATAATCTTTTACATCCCTTTCCAAGGCTACAACCACGATCTATTAGCCAACATTTATTTAGAATTTGAAGATTTAAAGGTGGCAATGGCCCTGTGAAATAGACAGTGCTGGTCAAGTTAACAAGCATTTATTAAGTCCCTACTGTATTTCAGGCATGGTGCTGAAGCATGAGCATACAAACAAAAATTAAAATTAAAAGATAGCTCCTATTCTCAAGTTCATAGGCTAGGGGGGAGACAACAGCAAGCAACTATATACAAACAATATCAACTGGAGACTATCTCGGAAGGAAGATGATTGAATTGATTAATTACACCAGTTTTAGAGATGACAAAAGTATGGCTTAGCTTAGCTCATTCAACTAGCAGATGTGGAAACTGGGGCTCAATGCTTGTTCTCCCTCATCAACAGAGAACAGAATCCATTCAATTCAACAGGGAGACAGGGGCCCAACCCAAGAACTGATGACTACAAATCTGTTTGGGATTGAGGGAGAGGGAAAACAGAATAATTGCAGGTTGTCATTATGCTTTTCTTTGGGGTGTCATAAGACACCAGGATAAGTATAGGAGGCTTTGGGGTCTACAGGAAGCACTGTAGGATGCCCCGAGCCCAAAGCCAGGGCTCTCCAGATGTCTGAAGCCCTAAAAAGACCCTAAGATGAATGGGATGTAAAATTCAGCAGGAACAAAGCTCTCTCCCTGCCTTGATCATCATGCCTTGAACACCCAGGAAGAGGTCAGCTACCCAAGCTTCAGGGCTCTTGCCTCCTTGTTTTGTTTCCAAAGTGGTATTTGAACACAGCTAGACAAATGTTGACACAAGCCTTTCCCTTCAGGGCTGAGTCTCTGTTGTCACTTGGCAGAGTCGGGGAGAAATATTCCCGACCAAAGGGAATTGTAAATGAACCTAGGAAAGGCACCACTAGGGAGACGAGGGGTGCCTGTGTGTGTGTGTGTGTGTGTGTGTGTGTAAATGAAATGTGGACATGTGTTCCCAGCCAGGGAAGCTCACTTCTTTCCTGTCACGGCTGGGAAATGGCAAGGAGATACTCTCTCTGGATGAGTCAGACCTGGTCCCAGGAGACCAAGTGACACAGGGACTGATGGGAGCTGCCAAATTCCCAGACTCTCAGAGCTGACAGAGATTTTAGAGGTTCTGGACAGCCGAGACCTAAGCTAGAATCCCTTCTGCTCTGTCTCCAGCAAGTGATCCTCCATCCCATCCCGAGTACCCACAGTGATGGGAAAACTCATTAGTTCCTTAGTCAGCCCCTAACATTTCTGCTCCACTCTAATTATTTTTTTTCCTTAAAGCACTCTATTATTTAAGCAGCTTTTACCAAGCATTAAAATAATTTGCTACATTATTTTGGTCTGTTAGGTAGGTAAGTGGTACTGTAGATAGAACTGAATCAGGAATATCTGAATTCAAATCTTGCCCCTGAGACTCCCTAGATGCGTGGTCCTGAATAAGCTGTTTAACTTCTCTCATCCTCAGTTGCTTCATTTGTAAAATGGGAAAAATAGCTCCTAGCTTATAAGGTTATTGGGAAGATCAGATGAGTTAATATATGTAAAGCACTTTGTAAACCTCAAATCATTATATATAAATGCTAGCTATGATGATGATGATGATGATGATGATAGGTTTTATAATTGGATTATTATTATAATGGGCCTCCTAATTGTATATTCAGAGAAGATACAGACACAGTGTCTTGTGAGGTTCAGCTATGTTTTTATTTCTCCCTTAACCTCATCTTTGCCTATCTCGCTCTACCTCCTTGCCTCCCTGCTATTAATAACTGCTTTATTAAAGAGAAAGGTATTTCGTGGAAATCACGTGGCTCTAATTGTTAAGAAGCTTTCCCTCGCGTAGAACTTAAGGCTGCCTCTGCAACGACCTAAAATTGTCCTCTAAATTTGAGGTCAAGATAAGTCTAACTCTTTGACGAGGAAATCATTCAATTATTTGAAGAGTGTCATTGTGCCGTTCCTTCCTGACAGCCTAGTCTTCTCTGAACTAATAGCCTTAATTCCCTTAAACCATCCTCAAATGGCTTAGGCTTGAGCCCCTTCACCATTCTAGACATCTTTTTCTAGGTGATTCCTAATTTGTTATTAGCTTATTACACAAGATGTGGCTCCCAGAATGGGAGTCCCCTCTTCTCACCCCACCCTAGCCAGGGGCCAGCAGGATTGGTTTGATGTTGCTCAGAAATTTATCTCAACATCTTTTTTGTTCCCAGATTGATTCCTAAAATTCAATGGTCAAATCTAAACTTATAGAGACTTTGGCAAGGAAGGATCCTAAGAGATTATAATGTATTCACAGTTGAAAAAGTTTATCCACTTCTACCGTCCTCATTTTACATATGAAGAAACTGAAGGGAGAGGTCTTGGTCAAACTGACAAAGAAGAAAAGCCATGATTTTGGTGTAGGGACTAGAGGGCTAGTTCTGAAATCTAGAAGATGTAAGTTCAAATCCTATTTCAGACACTTACTAACTCCCTAACCCCAGGCAACTTCTCTCAAACTCAATTTCCTCATCTGTAAATGTGTGATAAGAAAGTACCATCCTCCCAAGGGCTTTCTGAGGGTCAGATGGGACCACATTTGCAAAGCTTTCCAAAACTTAAGGGCTGGCTACTTCCACTTTTATTAAATCTGGGTCCTCTGACTCTAAATCCATCCCCTCCTCTTAAAAAGCCACATTTTTGGAAGTCAATCAGGTTGTTTGTAGTGGTGAGTGTGTGTGTGTGTGTGTATGTGTGTGTGTGTGTGTGTGTATGTGTGTGTGAAGGGGAGAGGTAGTTGATAATCTTACTTTATTGTTGTGTTATCATACCAATGACTTTCATCTTGCCAGTGGACTTCCATAACTCCGTGGAAGAGAGCATGAGGCTGATGACTTTGGGGCAGCTGTATCTCACCTAAATCTCATTCACACTCAAGACAAGACATTACCCTGGGGATGTCATTGATTTTCTTTAAGAAGATGGACAGCAACAACAATGGGACATACTGTTTCTTTAGTTCATGACTCAAAGGCAGTGTACCTAGTGAGTCTCTTTCCTCTTCTTGGGATCCTGGGATCTTGGGACCAACAACAAAATCATTGGTATTAAAGAAAATCTGAATGGCTTGGAATGATTGAGGTACTAATTAATTTGGATGACTTGTATTTGAATCTAGGCTCATGTGACCATGGGATAAATGATTTGACTTGACCTGTTTCCTCCTCTGTAAATTGGGAATACAAAAAAGGTCCCTGCCAATTGCACTAAGGTTATGGGTAGCATTTAAAAAATCTCAAAATGCTATAAAAATGGAAGTTTTTTGCTCTAGTATTCTGCAGCTGGCAATGCAGTACATAGAACTCTGAACCTGGAGTCAGGGATGATGTTGCTTAATCATGTCCAACTCTTCATGTCTATTTGGGGTTTTCTCCAAAGAAAACCAGCTTTTCCAGCTTATTTTACAATGAGGAACTGAGACAATGTTAAGTGACTTTTCCGAGTATGAAGCCAGATTTGAACCCTCAAAGATGAGTCCAGGGCTTCAAGTGCTTTAAATACCTGCCACCTAGCTGAATATTGGAGTTCAAAATCCAGCCTCTGACACTCTTTGACTGAGTGACTCCAGGCAAGTTATTTGATCATTGCCTTCCCCAATTTTATCATCTATAAAACTGAGCTAATAACAACAGCCACCTCCCTGGGTTGTCGTGAGGATCAAATGAGATATTTGGAAAGTACTTAAACAGTGTCTGACACATAGTAGGTGTTATATAAATGCCAAGAAAAGTATCCACCCAATGACCATGATTTTCTGACAGGTAGCCTCCATTTCTCCTTGTGCTCTCCCCCAGTCTTCTACCACTCAAAGATCTTTAAAGGAAACCACCAGAATGGGAAGTCTGTGTGTATGTAAATAGGAGCATGTGTTCCAGACCAGGAAGGCTCCTTTCTTTCCTGTCACAACTGGGAAATGGGAAGGAGATAGTCTTTCCTGGGTGAGTCATATCTGTCCCCAGGTGGCCAAGCCAAACAGGAAATGATGGGGGCTACCCGACAATGCCCCCTTCCCAGAATCTCAGAGGTTGGAAAGACTATTTCAAAGGCATTGTACACGCTGAACCTCTGTAATATCCCCCCTCCACCATTCCTCCTGAATGTTTGGTTAAGAGAAAGACAGTTGCATAACTGCGTCCATGGGCTGGTGGGTGCTAATTTTAACAAAACGTGTCACTCTCCCAGCACAGCGTCCCTTAATCAGGCAATTATTCAGTGATGTCGCAGATTGTAGGAGAGAGGGAGAGAAAAAAGAAAAACCACTTGAAATCTCAAACAATATCTCAGGAAGAATTAATTTGGTAAATGTTTGACTCGAGCTCAGAAATACCTTTTGTTTCCATTTCAAAAACGACAAAAGAGACCCAAAAGAAAGGCATTAATTTAGTATTAATCAATCTTCTTCATTAGAATCAGTTCCCAAGACACAGAAAGAACCCTGGGAACATTGAGCTCTGGGAGAAAAGCTGAGCCAATTGCTCAGAGGGTTTGGAACCTCGACGTCATGAGCAGGGGAAAGGATAGGGTGAAAGAAAGGGACAGCTGAGTGGAATAGGGTCTAAAGGCCCTGCCCTGGGCTCTCTTCACCTGTCTGAGATTGTTTTCTTATCTGAGAAAGGGACATGGTCATAGTGTAGATGAAAAGTTCCTGAATAAGGAGTCAAAGGGAACACCTAAGGGGCACCATAGTTGATAGAGTGATGACTCTGGAGTCAGACTCATTTTCTGAGTTCAAATCTAGCCTCAGACACTCATTAGATGTGTGGACATGTCATTAATTAGCTTCAACTTTTTATCTGTAAAGAATGAGCTGGGGAAAGAAATGGCAAACTACTCCAATATCTTTGCTAAGAAAACCCCAAATGCAGTTGTGGAGAATTGGACATGACTGAACAACAATGGCAAGGAGTCAAAAGACCTGGGTTCAAATTCTGCCTTTTCTATTTCAGATCTGTGTGGGCTTCAGATTTCTCTTCTGTATCATAGGGGGGCTCAGATAAGATGGTTTTTAAGGTCTCTCCCAGAGTTTTCAATTTTTTCATCCCCTAAGGCTCATTGTAAAGTGTATGTATGTATGTGTGTGTGTGTGTGTGTATATTTATATATTTATATATGGATATAGCTATAACATTGCGGGACACAGAGATAATTAATTTACCTGGTATGAGCTATGGGATTTAATACAGGAAGGGTATGTTTTCTTAGAGGAAAAGTTTCAAAGGAAATCCATAACTTGGCCACTTCATGGAAATGTCAGGTCAAGCATCATATTGACCACTCTGGACTGCTGGGAGCTGCATGAATGCTTTCGATTAGGAGGACTGAATGCACAGATGAAAAAGCTGTACTTGTGACTTTTGGCACAGGTCAGTCCCACCTGTACCTAATCTGCATGAGGTAACATCACATAATGTACATAACAGGTGCTTAATAAATGCTTATTAACTGACTGATGACATCCTTTCCCATGCTAAGATTCCACTATCTAAGATTCTGAGAGTCTCTGATACAGCGAAAAAGGCACAAATTTGGAATCAGAGAACCTAGCTTTGAATCTTGATTATGTCACTTACCACCTGTGTGATCTTGGGCAAGTCTCTTACCCTCTCTCATCATCTCATTCCAGGAAAAATGATTTTTAATGACGTTCATGCAAACATGAAATTTGAAGACGCTGAAACCTTAACTGTGGTAGTAATCACATCTTCCAAAGAATTTGAAGGCGATTGATTCAAAAATATCAAACACAACTGGTGTCCCCTTGAAGATTTGTTTCACACAGAAATACACATCTCCCTGTAGCAGCCCAACAAAACAACCCCCACCCCCCAAAAAATTGAGATTTGGCATGAGGACACTAGACTAAATGGCCTCTGAGGTACTTGCAATATATTGCCCAACCTTGCTTAGCTCCTACTCTCTGATTTACCTTCCTCATTTGCTCCTTTTATCCATTGTCGGATCCTTTTAAAATGTCATCTTCATCCATTGGAATGGAAACTTTCTAAGGTCAGGCAATGTTTTTCTTTTTTGCTTATATTTGTTAGCACAGTGCCTGGCACATATTCATTAACTGAAAATGTTTTATCTATTTTACAAAATGAAATTTTCGCAGAATCTAAAATGTGGTGATCTTAAAATTTTGTAGGTAATGTTGAAAGTTCTGACTCTAAAATTCTATCCTGAAGATTCTGAGTCCACAATTCTGTCACCAGGATTCTGAGTCTATAGCTCTAAGGCCCTTTGAATCTTTCATTCTGTTCTGATCATTGTTAACACAAAACTATCTTTATTGACAGCAAGTCTCTCTGCCTCCACCTCTGAGCCGTCATGCTCAGGGAGAACTTGGCCCCTATTAATAACAATATTAATGGCAACTTGCCTTCAGCTACTTCTTTTTTCCCTAATGCTCATTCATTGCAATGGTGTGGTTGGGTATCTTATGATCTCTACAATTCAACCACATTTGAGCTGTTCTCCAAATCTGACACTCAAATCAAACATGGTGAATACACCATGCCTGGAAGGAACTCCTGTTAAAGGGTCAGTTTAAGTGCCATAAAGCCTTCCCTGATTTCACTCCCCCAGTTCTGAGCTAATCATAGAATGAGAGATCTGAGAAAAAAACCAGGAAAGGATTCTAGGGGTCATCTGGTTTGGCTTCTTCATTTTATAGATAGGGAAACTGAGCCCCTGAGAAATAAAATGGTTTGTCTAAGACTACACAGTGAAGATTTGAATCCTCTGACTCCAAATCCAGAACACCTTTTATGCTAGACTCTCTTCTCCTTCCACTCACCTTAATTTATCTGCAATATAGCCCCTCAGCTTACTCCCAGTAAGCTTCTTGAGAACAATATCTTTTTAATTGATATTTGCATCCCCAATACATAGCAATAATTTATGTCTAGCAGGTGCTTATGATATGCTTATTGGATTTTTAAATAAACTAGGAATCACTTTTTTCATTGTTCATTCATCTTTTTAGTCATGTTTGATCCTTCTTTTACCCCATTTACAGTTTTCTTGGTAGGGATACTGGAATGGTTTGCTATTTCCTTCTCCAGTGAGGAGAAGGTGGGGAAACTGAGCCAGGCAAGACTAAGTGACTTACCCAGGGTCACCCAGTTTGAAGCAGATGTGAACTCGGAGATGAGTCTTCCTGCAGCCAGGGCTGGAATCGGGGCTCAGAACCTAGGGCTCCTGCATCCCCTTCTAGGGTTCTGGAGTCCATTCTCAATCCAGTCAGGGAGAATGGACCTCCCAGAGGGTAGGGGGTTGGAAAATGGGTTTGTGCTTCCCCGTGCTAACCCTTTTCAGGAATGGGGGAAGCTGTCCGAGGGAGACAGTGCTGGATGGTCACCGGTCCCCAGTTATGTCTCGCTGATAAGGGGTGAGTTATTTTTGCTCCCTGGGCAAGGGTGTGCCAAGGCTGTTTATAACAGAACCATGTGCTGTTTCAATTGATCTTGTTATTCTCCCTGGGTAATTATAGCCTCCTTTGTTATGGGGCAATCAGCCTTCACACTCCACTGTGCCACAAAGAGGGCCTGGCTGGGGGGAGGGAGGGAGGGTAATGAGGAGGGTCGTTTCTACAAAGGGGGCGGCCGGGTGAATAATAGGAGGTGACAAGCCCTATATAGGGGGAAGTTTAGGGAAGAAAAGGATTCTAGGCTTCTATTTCTGGAAGGCAGAGGTCAATGGAAGGTGGCTGGGAACTGAAGCAAGGAAGGAGCTCTCAGAAATACAGGTAGAGGGCTATAGGAAGAGGCCCCTATAATGTCCCCAGGGCACTGAGGCACACCTGGTGGTGAGGTGGGCAGTGGTCTGGGATCTGGGAGGCCCCAGGCCCTACTTCTGGCCACCCTGAGCAAGCCCTATATACTTGATTGCATCTTCTGTAGAATGAAAGAGAATGGTTGGTCTCTAAGGTCCCCTCTGTTTCTAAATCTATAATCCTGTATCTTTGGACCAGTAATGACACTTCTCCAGAAGGGATGTGACTGTGATCTCCCCAATATTAGTAGAGGCATCTTGTTATTGACTGTTAAAGGGGAAATCAAAGCAAGTGGGGGGGTCACAGTTATGAAACAGAAAGTTAGATTACCATGGTTAAACAGAACAGTAGAACTAGAATGCCATTAGTAGGAGGCTCTTTAGAACACAGAATGACAGAGCTCTCAATTCTTACATCCTGAGTTCTAAGGGCCCTCCCAGCTCTGACCTCCTGGGTTCTAAGGGCTCTCCCAGCTATGACATCCCGTGTTCTAAGGGCCCTCCCAGTTCTGACATCCTGAATTCTAAGGGCCCTCCCATCTCTGACCTCCTGGGTTCTAAGGGCCCTCCCAGCTATGACATCCTGGGTTCTAAGCCTCCCTCTCCCCCCCACAGCTCTGATATCCTGGGTTCTAAGGGCCCTCCCAGCTCTGACATTCCGTGTTTTAAGTACCCTCCCCCAGCGCTATCATTTTGTGTGCTAAAGCCCCTGCCCCTCAATGCTTGATATTCAACAACACATCTCTACTACTGTTGAAGAGAATACACTCACATTCCTTCTACAAGTCTTTCTTGAATACATTATGGAAAACAACAATGGTACAGTGACCATTTATTAAATGTCATCACTGTATACACAGCAGAAATTTGTGTCCATCATATTATTTTGTTACATTCAAAAAGAAAAAGAAAGGACATAGCTCCTGCCCATGTAATCTCTTTGGATTTAAGAAACTAAAACCAATACAATTCATTTATAATCCACAATATTTTACAACCAAAGCATGAGAGAAATGGGAAAGCAAGATGCCACATAAGGCCTGAGAAGGAAGGCTATTGCCATTCAGGAAAGTCTTCATAGAAAAAGTGACATTTGCTTGATTTTTTAAATAGAATTTATTTTTTCAAATACATGCAAAGATAGTGTTCAACATTCACCTTTGCAAAATCTTGTGTTCCAAATTTTTCTTCCTCTCTCCATTACCTCCTCCCTCCCCAAGACAGTAAGTAATCCAATATAGGTTAAACATGTGCAGTTCTAAACAAATGTCTATATTTGTCGTAATGCACAAGAAAAATCAGATCAAAAGAGAAAAAAACCTGCAAAAGAAAAAACAAACCAACAAGCAACAACAAAAAGATGAAAGTACTATGCTTTGATCCACATTCAGGTCCATAGTTCTCTCTCTGGATGAGGCATTTTCCATCCCAAGTCTATTGGAATTTCCTTGAATCACCTCATTGTTGAAAAGAGCCAGGTCCATCACAGTTGATCATCACATAATCTTGCTGTTATTGTGTATAATGTTCTCTTGGTTCTGCTCACTTCACTTAGCATCGGTTCATTTAAGGTCTCTCTGAAATCATCCTGTTCTTACAGAACAATCATATTCCATAACATTCATATACCATAACTTATTCAGCCATTCCCCAACTGATGAGCACTTTCTAATTTTTTACTATTACAAAAAGAGCTACTACAAACATTTTTCACATGTGGGTCCTTTGGGTCCCTCTTTTATGATCTCTTTGGAATACAGGCCCAGTAGAGACGCTGCTGGATCAAAGGGTTGCACACAGATCATAGCCCTTTGATTATATATAGTTTCAAATTGCTTTCTAGATCATTTCACCATTGAGGTAGGAATTCAAGAAGCAAAGTTGGAGAGGAGAATATCCAGGTTTTGTTTAGATGCAGAGGGTTTTCTACTTCAGTTGGAGCTAAGTTCAGAAAATCTGGACAGAAAACAGGACTTCAGATGGCAGCAGATTTTGGAAACCAGACAGAAGAATATGAAATTTACTCAGCAGGCAGTGGGGAGCTATTGAAGATTTCTGAAGAGAAGCTTGATATAGCCAGATTTACAAATAAGGAAGATTATTTGGCAGCAACATGGAGCGTGTTGGAGGGGATTGAGGAAAGTGAATAGGGGGAGACAAGTTAAAGAAGGTCTTGCAATGATCCACATCCTGGGGACCCTTACTAGGATAGTTTCAATTGGATTAGAGAGATGCTTTGTATTTAAAAGTCGGAAAGGAAAGGGAAGGAAATAAGCATCTGTACAGTATTTATTGTGGGACAAGCCATTGAATGTACTGATAACTTACTAGCTTTGAGAGGTAAGGCAGCAGGAAAAGTTAAAGATAAAACCAAATTATAAATACGGGTGAACAGGTGAAGGGGGAGCCCTAGACACAAATAGTGGAGTCAGATGGAGGGTGACAGGAATTACAAAATACAAGCCTTTGACAGAAACCTCAGAGAATGCCTAACCTAATTTCTAAATGAAGGAGAATCCTCTCTACAATTCAAAATGCTTAGCTGGCTGAGAGTTAGAAGGAATTGCTTGTCTGTGTTTTATAAGAGTGAGTTATGAGACCAGCTCTCTTGATCTTTCTCTCTTGGACTTCGAGAAGGCCGATCTGCATGTAGCAGAGCAATCTACCTTCTGGTAGGAGGTGAGAGGGTTGGGGGAATTTGCCCATGTGCAGTTTCCTTCCCTCAGGAACAGCTGATGGTAACTTGTGGCAGAAGCACATGGGGTAGGTAGTCTTATCATATCCCTACATGCAGAATTGGGTGGTAATTTCTGGACAATGTTCCTTTGGAGAGGAAGAAGGGTTCTTAATTCCTTTAGCATGATTCTAGATTCTTGGGAAAAGAAAAGAATAATCCTATGTAGTCCTGCTCCCTTGCCCCTTAGAATCATGTTGCCATGAAAATAAAAAGTCCATTCTTCTCTACAATGGATCATGAATACTGTCCATGAACTACCATCCAAGTCTGTAAATAATAATATGACTACTTATACCATGGACTTCTGTTACATTTCCCTCAAGATTTAAACTTTCCCCAGAATGCAAACAAAGTCTGAGAACTGGGGAAGCAAACATAAGATTCCCACCATATCTGAATTGTACAAATCATTCACCTTGTTTTTCAAGCAAGATGGTTCACAGAAACTATGTAGATTACTCTCTTCTTTCTCTAGAATCATAATGCATCTGAAAATTATTTCTGTTCTTAAATCTGATCCCCAAACTTGAGAATTCATGAGTTTGCATTTACCCCAATGGACATTTTGTAAAGTTGATCCTGCCTGGGAAATCTCCTTTCTCTGATGAGGAGGTTAGATTCAGATACTGAAAGATCTGGTGGATGGGGTTTTGAATCCATTGTCAGATATCTCAGAGAGGTTGTGGAGAATGGGATAAGAAATTCAGGACAAGAAAAAAAATCCAATTTTCTTTTCTTTCATTTTTTATTTTTAAAAAATTTTTATTGATGTTTTTTGTTTTTTTTATCTTCATAGTTATTCCTATTACTTCTTCTCTTCCCCTTCCAGTGAATCATCCTATATAACAAATAGTATTTTTTTAAAGAAGAGATTAAAATCATCACACCAATACATTGAAAAAGTCTGAAAACATGTGCAATATGGACCATCCACCTCCATGAAGGGGTGGGTTGGGGGTATCCTGTCATGGCACTTCATACAAGACTTGAGCTTTATAATTTTCTTATATTCACTTTACATTTTTTTTGGTTTGTGTCCTGATTTTTCAAAGAAAGGAATAGAATAAAAATGGCAAACTCTATCAATGAACTTGACTTCAATGTTTGTCAGATTCTAGAACATATGGCTAATGATCATTTAGAGGCAGAATGCAGGAAGCCCTGCATTCAAATCAAGCCTCAGTCACTTACTAGCTAGATGACTCTACACAAGTCATTTACCTTCTGTCCTCAACTGGGAAATGGGGATTATAATAGCACCTACCCCTGAAAATTGTTGTGAGCATCAAATGAGGCAATATTTGTAAAGTGCTTAGCACAGTGCCTGGCACGTAGCAGATCCATAATCAATGTTTGTTTCTTTCTTTTTTAGAAAGATCTCCCAAAGCCAACATGACTTCATTAAAGTAGGTCATGCCAGATTAACCTCATTTCCTGTTCTGGACAGGGTTACTAGTCTGGTGGATTAGAAGAATGCTGTAAATATAATTTCTTCAGATATTAGCAAAGTATTTAAGCAAGTCTTTCATGCTTGTCTTGTGGATAATGACAGAGAGATTGATGATAACATTGCAAAGAATAGTCAGACTGGCATCCAGAAGGGCTTTTTGTCCCCAGGAGGGGCTGGTTGTTGCTGCCACCAGCAATGATCAGAATGGTGCCATTTTGAAAAGAAAACGACAAATCAGAGTCCAGAAATCATCGCCTCAATGGGATGTTTGTGAGGGCTTGACTTCTTGATGTCATATTGACGTGGAAGGGGGTCTCCAAAGGAATCCCTCAGGGATCTGTGACTGGTCTCATGTTATTAACATTTTAAATGATGACTTGGATGAAGACATACTGATCAAACTTGCAAATGAACACAGAGAATTGAAATATAAATAACCCATCAATGATAGAGTCGGGATCTCAAAAGATAGTTGATGAAGCCAATGATGAGCCGACTTGAAAAAAAAAGAAATTTACCAGTTTTAAAATTTTATAATTTTAAATACATGTAATTATGTGGTTTATCTAAGCCTGGAGACTTGAGTTAGATGTATACCTGTCTTGGTTTACTTATCAGATTTATAGCAGAAATTCAAACACTTTGTTATGTAGATAAGGTTGCTCAGGCCCTGAAAGGAAAAATGACTTTTTCAAGGTCACTCAAAAGTTAGTAAGAGAGACAAGATTAGACTCCAGACTGTCTTTTTTTTTCTTTGTCAGCTTTTCAAGTGCAGTGAATAAGGAGCTCAGAATTCCTAAGCAACCAGTCTCCTTCCCTACCTCAGCACAGACATTCTATTCCCCAGGGACCGTGAAGAGCTAGCATTTTTAGGACCTAGCTCCTCAGAAAATGGCAGGGAGGAACCATGAAGCCATGTCCTATGGCACAATCAGATAGCTCTGGCCCTGCCCTCATGGGCTGAGCTACAGTGAGGGTGCTGAAGGAGCTGGCTGGGATGGGGTGAGGAGGCAGGGAGGGAGAGGATCTTGCTGGGAGCTAGAACAAGGCTTCTTCCATCTGCAAGCTTTACACTTGTCGGCTGCCTGACCCACAAGCGATAGAATCAAGCTCATTAGTGGCAAATTAGTATTATTATTCAGCTCAAGTGCCATGTCAGGAGGCACTTCCAGAGAGAACCATAAGGCACCAGGGCTTGGATGTCCTTGCCTAAGATTTTAATAACCTCTGAAGCTTTTCTAATGTAACAGTAATGAACATGGCAGCCCTGAGTCCTAAGGGCCTCCCCCTGCCCAACTCCTCCACCTCACACCAAGCTGGCTCCTGTTCTCCAATGGAATAGACCCTGGCTTGAAAGAAATCCAGGATATAGAAGTTACTGTCAGAGGACGCGAAATCCATCCTCTTGTCTTTGGACATTTCAGATGAAGAGAGGGGATCAGAGAAATCGAAAAACAGAAGGCCGGAGGGATCATAGATTCAGAGCCGAAAGGGACCTCGCAGTCCATACAGTTCAATCTCCTCATTTCACAGAGAAGGAAGCTTCAGACCAGAGAACTAGTGACTTGTTGAAATTCATACAAGTACTAAGTACCAGAGTAGGGATTTAAGTCCAGTCTTGGCTGCCAAATCCTATGCTATTTCCAGTGAATCACACTATCTCTTCAAGATCATCTTTTCTAGCCCTTTCGTTTCTTAGATGATGAAACTGAGACACAGAGATAGGAAGTATCTTCTCTTACTTGATTCTTCATCCTATTCCTCCAGGGGTTTACTCCCTCTATCCTTTATCTGTTTTTCTCATCTTTGATCTCCAGCCTTAAAAAACAAAACAAAACAAAAAAAAAAATAACAAAAAAAACCCTTCTCTTAATCTTGCCAATTTCTCAAGCAATCATTTTATATCTTTTCCACTTTTCAGTCAAACCCCTTAAAGGGTTGTTTATGTTACGTGCGTAACCACTGCCCCGACTCCCCCCCAACACACATACCTAAAAATTCCTTACAATCTGGCTTTGGATCCCACCACTCAGCTATGATTGCTTTCCCACAGATCTCCTTATTGGTCAGTCTAATGACTTTTTCTCAGGCTTCATTCTATTTGATCCCTCTACTTGAGCCACCCTCCTAGACTTTCCATTCTTTTTATGATCTTTTCTCTTTCTTTCCTGTTTGATGATTCTTTTGCTGAATCATCATTCTTTTCTTGACCAAATCTTGTTTATCCAAGATTCTGTCCTGGTCTTTCTATATATTCTCTACCTTGGTGAGCTCATCCGTTCCCATGGGTTCAATTATCATTTTAATGCTGATAACTCTCACTTTTATACAAGTGAGAGTTATCGAGTTCTAGCTTACTCAGTTGAAGTTTCATATAATTAATTTCCTGCTGAAATTAATCATCATCTCTACCTGGATAGACATTTCAAACTTAACATATCTCCAACAGAATTTATTATTTCATTATCTTCTCCCAAAACCCACCCCGCCTCCAAACTTTTCTATTTTTATTAAAATACAGCCTTACAATCACTAAGGTTCACAAATTTGGAGTCATTATGATTGTTCCCTGTATATGTCCTTTACTGCTCCCTTATATATCTTGTCTTCTCCATTGGAAAGAATAAAGTGAGTCACTCAGATGAGTCTTTCTAACTCCTTTTGTATGAAAAGCTAGTTTTGAGCCCAAGAAGAAAAGAATTCAAGTCTTACCTTTGACAATTACTGGTTGTGTGGCCTTGGACAAGCCATTTCACTTCCCCAATCTTACTCTATAAGATTATAAACTGAAGAGAAAGTGCTGACATAAAGGAGTGACTCAATCTGGATTACTAATGTAATCACAAGTTCATCGCCTATCCTTTATTCCTCTTGAATCATTTTCTCCTCAGGTTTCTATCCTGGGTAAATGATGAGAGTGGAATTAACGTGTTGTGTCTTAAGGAGTCCCTGCTCTAGATGGCACTGTCTCTCTCCTGATTTTCCCCAAACTATTTGGCTTCAAAGATCAAAAGCTGCCCATAGTCTCCCCTCATGGGCTGCCCCAAGAGAGAGGGCATGTTGGGTGCCCTTGGTTCTAATTCTCAAGCCAGTAACTACAGGGTTTCTCAAGCTCTGGTACTCTCCGTTACTGCTTCTCCCTTTCCAGGACTTGGCGGTTGGTAATAATATGGCAAAACCAGTTCACACGTAAAAGAAGTAGCCTTACAAAAAAGGGGTGATGGGCAACCTGCACCCAAATTAGCAATGGAGGAACATCTATACATTGATCTCCTTGTCACATCTTCCCATCTCCATCTTTTCCTTAATTCTCAGGGTCTAACATTCTAAATTCATCATTCCATTCCTATGTTCATTAAAGTGCTAATTACTAAGGGAAATGTTATTTAAATAAGGAAAAGCTCTTATCCTCAAGGGGCTTATAGTCTAGTAGAGTGTTAATACACTCCCCTCTTCCCACATATATACCTGTGCTTCACTGGTATAGAAAATTTCTTCCATCTATGTAGATTGTCACCTGGCTCTTAATTTGAAGTCAGGGGATACTGAGGGTGATTTATCTCACTGAAACAGAGATCTGAATCACACAGATGGTACATGGTGATGGAGTTGAGGAGGTATGAGAATTAGAATCAGGAAGACCTGAGTTCAGATCTCACTTCAAAAACTTACTAGCTATATGACTTTGGGCAAGTCATTTTATTATTTTTTTTATTAAAGATTTTTTTTCAAAACGTATGCATGGATAATTTTTCAACATTGACCCTTGCAAAATTTTGTGTTCCAATTTTTCCCCTTCCCCTCACCTCCCCTAGATGGCAAGTAATCTAATATATGTTAAACATGGTAAAATATATGTTAAATCCAATATATGCATACATATTTATACAATTATCTTGATGCACAAGAAAAATCAGATCAAAAAGGAAAAAAATGAGAAAGAAATGCATTAAAAATGCAAGCAAACAACAAAAAGAGTAAAAATGCTATGTTGTGATCCACACTCTGTTCCCACAGTCCTCTCTCTCTGGGTGTAGAAGGCTCTCATCATCCAAGGTCATTGGAACTGGCCTGAATCACCTCATTGTTGAAAAGAACCACGTCCATCAGATTATCATCATATAATCTTCTTGTTGCTGTGTACAATGATCTCCTGGTTCTGCTCGTTTTACTCAGCATCAGTCTATGTAAGTCTCTCCAAGCCGCTCTGAAATCATTCTGCTGATTGTTTCTTATAGAACAATAATATTCCACCACATTCATATACCATAACTTATTCAGCCATTCTCCAAATGATGGGCATCCACTCAGTTTCCAGTTTCTTTCCATTACAAAAACGGCTGCCACAAACATTTTTGCACATGTGAGTTTTTTTCCCTCTTTTATGATCTCTTTGGGATATAAACCCGGTAGTAACACTGCTGGATCAAAGCGTAAGCACATTTTCATAGCCCTTTGAGCATAGTTCCAAATTGTTCTTCAGAATGGTTAGATCAGTTCACAACTCCACTTACAATGTATTAGTGTTTCAGTTTTCCCATATTCCCTCCAACATTCATCTTTATCTTTTCCTGTCATCTTAGCCAATCTGAGAAGTATGTAGTGAGATCTTATAGTTGTATTAAATTGCATTTCTCTGATCAATAGTGATTTAGAGCACCTTTTCATATTATTAGAAACGTTTTCAATTTCTCCATTTGAAAATTGTCTGTTCGTAATCTTTGACCATTTATCAATTGGAGAATGGCTTGAATTCTTATAAATCTGAGTCAATTCTCTATATATTTTAAAAATGAGGCCTTTATCAGAACCCTTGAACGTAAAAATATTTTCCCAGTTTATTGCTTCCCTTCTAATCTTGTCTGCATTAGTTTTGTTTGTACAAAAACTTTTAAACTTAATATAATCAAAATTATTTTGTGTTCAATAATGAACTCCAGTTCTTCTTTGGTCACACATTCCTTCCTTTTCCACAGATCTGAGAGATAAACTATCCTTTGTTCTTCTAATTTGCTTATAATATCACTCTCTATGTTTAAATCACAAACCCATTTTGACCTTATGGTGATATACGGTATTAGGTGTGGGTCAATGCCTAGTTTCTCCCATACTAGTTTCCAATTTTCCCAGGAGATTTTGTCAAAAAGTAAGTTCTTATCCCAGAAGTTGGGGTCTTTGGGTTTGTCAAACACTAGATTACTATAGTCATTGACTATTTCATCCTGTGAACCTAACCTATTCCACTGATCCACTACCTTATTTCTTAGTACCAAATGGTTTTGATGACTGGTGCTTTATAATATAGCTTTAGGTCTGGCACAGCTAGGCCACCTTCATTTGGCAAGTCACTTTCAAACTCTTTATACACTTAATTTTCTCATTTGAAAAATGGACATGACAGCTTCTAAATTCCCTTCCAGCTCTTAAGCTATGATCCATATTGGTGGCAGGAATATACTCCAGAATTTCCTGAAACCAAGATTGGTCCTCAGTCCTCTCTGCCATGCACCTTCTTTTATGAAAATATGACAAGGTCACATAAATGTATTTCAGAAATTCAGAACAAAGTGCTAAGTGAGACCTGAGAGGAAAGAATATTATCAAGTAAAGTATCTTAGGGAAGGTTTCCAGGACCACATTGAGTCTTCACTTTGCTTCAAAGGATGAAGAGGAAATCACTGGATAGAGGGATGGAAGGAAGGAATCCTAGATGTGGGAATTGTGTCAGCAGAGGCACAGGTGGGAATCCAGGGGATGACTTTGAGAGAAGGTAGAGAACATGACTAGGTTTCTTGCTCTTGAAGTCAGCTTTGAGAAGCAATATGGACTATTCAGGAAAGAATGCTCTATTTGGAATAAAAAAAAAGAGGGCTAAAGTCCAGATATTCACTTTGCAACTCTTGTCAGCCACAACAATTCTTGGAGACCATTGAGGGACCCCACACCACTGAAACCATGGATCTTTAAGGCAATGTGTCCAAGTTATATCTCTTTAGTAGAATATGAACTCTTTGAGGATAGGAATTGTTTCATTTTTGTCTTTGTACCTCTAGCACCTAGAAGCAAATAGGTGGAAGGTGCTGACTCTGTGCTTATGAGGAGCTGGGTTAAAATCCAGCCTTTGTTCTATGATCCTGAGCAAATAACTTCTCCCTGTTTGCCTCAGTTTCCTGATCTGTAAAATAAGCTGGAGAAGGAAATGACAGACCTTTCCAGTATCTTTGCCAAGACCACATCAAATGGAGTTGGAACAACAATTCCTAGCATTTGGCACATAGTAGATGCATAATATGTATACATATACATATATGCACACAGATATATATTCAGAAATCATATTCCAGGGAAAACCCTTAGGTGTATATTTAAATAAACTTATCTCATGTCATATTAGATAATTGTATTATTCCCAAGCATTCCTATAGGTCTTGACTGAACATCTGAGTTCTTCCTGAGTTGAAGAAACAGAAGCATCTGCTTGATACAGTATATAGAGCTCTGGGCCTGAAGTCAAGGAGTCTTGAGTTCAAATTTGAATTCTGTCACTTACTTCTATTCTGTCACTTACAAGTTAATTACTTCTATTCTCTTCAATTCCTTGATTTGTAAAATGGGGATAACAATAGTACTCTACCTCCCCAAGTTGTGAAGATCTGAGATAACAATCACATAGCCTTTAGCAAAGCACCTGGCACATAGTAGATATTTAATAAATGCTTATTGACTGATGGAATGACTCTATAAAGGTGAGTTATAATTATTAAATGGATAAATACAAATTGGATTTTTAAAATTCTGAAGGCGGGTAAGGACAGAATTAACAACCGGGTTCCTTTATGAAATTAGGTGTCACTGTTCTGCTTATTCCAATGCCCCTGAGGAAAATGTCAACCTCTTTTCTAAAGCCTGGGATCTCCAAATAGAGGTTCATTGCTTCAATCCAAGCTCTCTTTAATAGCTCCAATCCAGGGAGACCTCCTGAAGGTAGAGCAAGACTATGATACTTGGTTTAAGGAGACAACTGATCTTTTACTTGAATGTTAAGCAGAATATTGGTAAGAATATTAATGGAACTCAGAAAACCTATATTCTACTCCAAGCAATGCCATTTACTATCTGCAAGTAACTTCTCTCTGTCTGGGTCTCTATTTCTTTGTCTGTAAAATGGAACATTTAGACCAAATGATCTTTACAAAATCCTATGATATTTTTAAAAAAATTATTATGATTGATATATTTCACCTTTCTCTTTTCCTTGACTTTTTAAAAAATACTTTAACAAAGCTTTCTATTTACAAAACATATGCATGGGTAATAAATGTTAAACATGTCAAAATATATGCTAAATCCAACATACATAGTTATACAGTTATCTTGCTGCACAAGAAAAATCAGATCAAGAAGGAAAAAAACTGAGAAAGAAAACAAAATGCAAGCAAACATTAAAAGAGTTAAAATGCTATGTTTTGGTCCACACTCAATCCCCATAGTCCTCTCTCTCTGGGTGTAGATGGCTCTCTTCATCACTGAACAATTAGAATTGGTTTGAATCATTTCATTGTTGAAGAGAGTCACGTCCATCAGAATTGATCATTATATAATCTTGTTCTTGCCATGTACAATGATTTCCTGGTTCTGCTCATTTCACTCAGCATCAATTCATGTAGGTCTCCTCCATGTAGGACCTACATGGAATGAACAGAAGTCATTCTCTCTCTGAAACCATCTTGCTGATTGTGTTCCAGAACAATAATATTCCATAATATTCATATACCAAAATCTTTTGATCTTGAAATACAAAAAGGTAAACAGAAGAGATCTTATAACCAAAATATCCAAATCATTTAACCACACATAGGTTCCTCTCTATTTCTGATGGACTTCTGATTGAATGAGGATGATTTTTAGATGTAGAAAGAGATGAACTTGATGCATTCCCCTCCTGGAGCTAAGACACAGAAAGGATAGCACCAGTATAGGTCCTTGAATGGCAAGCTAAAAGATCCCAACCAGGAGCTTGCAGGTGTGGGATTCCAGGCTGAAGTATTGCTAGTTGGTTTTGGGAGGGTCTAGGCACTCATATTTTTCTTTATTTTGGCTTCCAGATACTCTATGGAGCTAAGTAGTGGAACATATCCGGAGAGGAGGTATCAGCAGCAAGGAACCAATTCACCAGGAGCAGAAAGAAATGGCAAGAGTCTGTCTTGTGGCAGTCCTAATTTTGCCTTGGGCTCATAAGGCTTAGAGTTGGAAGATGCCTTAGTTCCAATCCTTCCTTGTTATGTTTGAGGAAATGGAACCCTCTCAAAAGGTTGCCCAGTGTTACATTAGGAATGAAGGGCAAAGTTAGGGTTCAATATCAGGTTTTGATTCCCAAACCAACATCCACAACAATCCACTCTGTAGCCATCAATGGGATTTACCAATTAAATAGCTGTTTGGGGTTTTAAAAACCACTAATCAGATCTGCCAAAACCCTTAACAAGAGCTTTTTTATTTCCCTTTCCAGGTTTTTTTTTAAACGTATTTAAAGGTTCATTAGAGATCCGCAAAGGATGGGGAGGCACTTTTCCAGCCACACATACTTCTCCGCTCAGTAATTAAGCATGTGGCTCCCTCCTTTCCCCCCCCCCTCCCCATTAGCTTTCATTCCTACGGCATTGGCAGCTGAGAATGTGGACTGGAGTTCAGAAGAATCTTGTTAGCACGTCTGCCTTGCAAGGAATCACTCATTAATGGGGGATGCTGGGAGTTGGTAATTTGGTAACTCGAATGCTGTTATTGTCAGCAGACAGCTTTCTCCTGCTCTTGACTCTTCTCCTTGGCTCATGTACTCTACTGAGCTTCTCTGGAAAGCAATCAAGGAAAAGTTTCCCCTGGGGAGGTCTGGTCATGTGCATTCACTCAAGGAATAAGTGGCATTCAGGAAATTGCAACTCCATTTGCACGACCCCCACCCTCCATCTCTTTCCCTAAACTCAACTTGGGTCACACAGCGATTCACAGTCTCCAGCCTTCCCTAAACTCATAAGGGCAGGTAGAAAGGTGAATATCTTGTATTTATATGCATGTTTCTCAGATGTGTTTTTTAAATAAACCTATAATCCCTGAATCCTGAGGGAAAAAGAGACCTTAGAAAACAGAAGAATACAACATAGAATATTGAAACATGGAATACAGAATGTTAGAAGTGAGAGCAACTTTAAAGCATAAAAATGTCATAGTAGGAAAGGCTCTTTGAACACATAATATCAGAATAAAGAAAGACTTTAGAACTGAAAGGGTCCTTGGAACATAAGATCAAAGATGAGGGGAACTTAAGAATATAAGAAATCAAAACTGGAAGGAGGTTTAGAACATGTCATAATTAGAAAGAGCTTTAAAATATAAAATTTCTTTTTAAAAGGACTTTAGAACACAATATCAATGCTAGAAGAAGTCTTAGTACATAGATTGTCAAAGATGAAAGAGCTCTTAGAATGTAGAATGTTAGAGATGGGAGAGGTCTTAGGACACAATCTCAGAACTGGGAGGAATCTTAGAATGTAAAATGTCAGAAAAAGAAGGATTTGAGCTCCAGAGTTGCACGGAGAATCTAGAGGCAGGACTAAAGAATCTCTCATCTGGTTTATTGGAAAGAAAGCATATTATGAACTTAAAAGCACTAAACAGCCATGAAATAGTACATTATATAATAAAAAATCCCTTGTTTTACAAATAAAAAAATCGAGGCTTAGAAAAAAAGAAATGACTTGCCTAAAAGGACACAAGTGGTAAACAATGTATTTCCCCTGATTGTAGTCTTTCTAAGACCTGTCACTGTCCCTCTGATTCTCTGAAGGATCCTCCACTACTACTTCCTGAACTAAACTAGATGCTGTCTAAGGTACAAAGTATTCTAGGCTCCAGAGGTTGAGAAATCCCTATGATTCATATAATTTGGAAACAGGAATAGCCCATTTGCCCATCCTCCCCTATAAAAGCATCAGAATCTATTCCCACTTATCCAGAATTGATATGTAATGATAACTAGCATTTACCTAGCTTTTGAAGGTTTTGTAAAGTACTTTGCCAATATGATTTCACTTGATCTTTATCACAACATGGAAGTTGATGCTATAACTATCCTCCTTTTGCAAATGAAGAAACTGAGGCTGAGAGAGGTTAAATGATTAGCATGAAGTCACACATCTAAGGAGAATTTGAAGGGGTATTTGAATTCAAGTCTTCCTGACTTCAACTTGAGTTGTTTATCCACTGGCTTATTCAGCTACTAAAATTTTACTGAATAAATCTGGCTTCTGCTCAATCCAGCTTAAACAAAAGACACAGGGAATATGTATTACTTTTAGATGTCACTCACCTCTTTAATGAATCTCCCCATTAAATTTTTAGACATGAATAGAAAGAGGTCAACACAACACATGGAGAGCACAAAACCTCCGAGTTCCTTGGGGGAAGAACTGGTAATCAAACAGGGAGTGGGGAGGCTGAGTCTCTGATATCAATGATTCCTCAAACTAATACAGGAAGGAAGAAATACATTCAAAGAGAAATAGAGACAGAGACACACATAGAATAAAAAGAAGAGTGAAGGAGATAGGGTAGAGGGTGAAAAGAGAAGAGAGACAGATTTCACTAAGACACAAAGATAAGAGACAGACAATTGCTGAAGACAGGCTGATGGAAAGAGATACTCAGAAAAGAAAAAAAGAGTAGTGATACATAAAGAAAAGACAGTAAGAAAAAGATAGACTTAAAGACTTGAGATAGATATTTACCCAGAAAAAAGATAGAGTAAGACCAACACAGAAACACAAGGAAAAGAAATTGATACAGAGATGGGGAGAGATTGAAAAAGAAAGAAGAAAACACCAATTCCCTGGGATACATTTTTGAAAATAACATTTCAGTGCACAATGAGCATTTTTGAATCTCCTGCTGGCAGTGGGCGAGCTGGTAAGTGACCTCATTTCTGACACTGGCATGATGCCCATGTGCTGCCAGGCAAGTGGAAATCAGTGACAACCTGGGTGTTTTTTCCCTGAGCAGACAATGTCTGTTGGGTGATCTGAGAAAGTTGTTTCTTCCAAATGCAGAAGTAAGCACCAATGTCTGATCAGACCTGCTGGGAACCTGCCAGGGAAAGTCATTCCCCAGGGCAATTTCATTTTCGATCAGCTGTCCTGGCTCAGAGGACTCCAGGAACCCAGACTTCTCATTCCCTGAAGGTTGAGTGGGGACTGGGGATTAGGGATGAGGAGAGTGAGAAAAGACAAAGAAGAATACAGTATGTCATCCTTGGAAGAGACCATAAAAACCACTTAGCCCAATTCCTATCTGAATAAGCAGATCTCAATTTTTTTGATCTCCAGACCTCTTTAACACTCTTAAAATTATTTGGAAGCAAAATAATTTTATTATTAATAACATAATAGCAAAACTATAATTTTAATTAAAATTGAGAATCACAAAAAACATTTGTTTACATGTATATATGTATAATTATCACATTAGAAATAAAAACATTTTTGTATAAGAAAATAGTTCACCCTGAGAGTGTCTTTGGGGACCTCCAAGACTTCCTGGCCCACTCTTTAAGAATCATTACTTTACAATCTACCTAAACATAAAGATTTCGCTTAAAGTCAGCTAATGACTCATTGCCTCTGGAGAAAGCCAGTTCCACTTTGGGTCATCTCTGATTATTGGAAAGTTTTCTTTTCATCCCCTTACATTAAATAAAATCAATGCCTTCCTTTTCACTTTTGCCACTAGATTTCTCCTAGTTTTGCTCTCTAGGACCAAGTAATGTTGTTCAGTCATTTTCAGTCATGTCTGATGCGCTATGATCCCATTTGAGGTTTTCTTGGCAAAGATACTAAAATGCTTTGCCATTTTCTTCTCCACTTCATTTGACAGATGAGGAAACTGAGACAAATAGGATTAAGTGACTTGTCCAGAGTCACATAGCTAGTAAGTGTCTAAGGTCATATTTGAACTCATGAATCTTCCTGATCCCAAGCCCAATGTTCTATGCTTTATAGAGCCACTTAGCTGCTTCTAGGGCCAACCAGCCCAAGTCTATCTAACCACGTTATCATAAGACCCACATCTTTCTGCAAAGATGCTTTTCTTTGAGATTACCTCCAATTTTGCCTGTAAATCTCGTTTGTACACAGTTGTTTGCAAATTGTTTTCCTCCTCCATTAGTCAGTGAGCTCCTTAAGAGCAGACTATTTTTTAAAAATTTTCTTTGTAATCTCAGCTTTTAGCATGGCTGATTATAAGTGCTTAATAAATACTAGTTAACTGACTACCCCATAGTATTAAGAGACATGATCCAGACCTTTCTTCTAAAAGTATCACACCATCCCCCCTCCCTTTTTTGAGGCAATCAGGATTGGATGAATTGCCCAACAACTATACAATTCATAATTACCTGAGATTGGATTTGAACTCCGGACCTCTTGACTCCAGAATCAGTGCTCTAACCGTTGTATCATCTAGCAGTATTCTCCCTTTTTACCTCTCAACCTACTTCATATTCTCTTCAGGATTCTGCACTGGGGATGCTGTCCTTCACTTCTGAAAATAATGCTGCCCCAAGTCCATTGGTAGCACAAAGCTTGCTCTAAAACATTTCTAATATGAAGCAATCTGAACTCTCTTACTCTAAATCTTGTTTCTGTCTTGGGTCCATAATGTGATGAGATTGATGGCAAGACAGCAAGAGGATAGGGGTCTTAAGGTGAGAAAGAATGAAATTAATAGGTCTATCTGAGGTTCAAATCCATGACCAGTTAACACTATGTTCTAACCACTTAGCAACCAATCCAGACATTGTAATAATATAAGAATGGGAAAAAATAATCATATATGTCAAAGATATTGATTGCGGGATAACTACTATAAAGGGGTCTAAATTAAAAATGTTGATTTTCAACTCCTTGTGATCCCATGGTCATGAAGTGAAGCAATTCCAGCCTTAGCCAAACAGTTGAAGCAATGCAATAAATATTTCCAAATTTACCTAAAGGAATATGTGGGAAGCAAAATTATTGATTTCTTTTATTCCAGAAACTGCTAGATCTGGAAGGGGCACAAGAATGAAGAAAGGTAGAATATAGATTTCCAGAGCTAGAAGGGACTTTAAAATATAGAATGATGGATCTGGAAGAAGTTTTAGAAATTGGAATGTCACAGCTGAGACAGTCCCTGGAACAAAATCATAGCTGACATTTACACAGTACTCTAAAGTTTGCAGAGTGTTTTGCCTACATGATCTCATTTGAACCTCAAAACAACCTTGTTCAGGGGATGCTATTATTATTCTGATTTTTTAAATAAGAAAAATGAGATTCAGGGAGATAGTTAGTTGCCTAGGGTTACTTGACCAGCTAGCATGAGAAGAAATTTGGAACCAGTTCTTTTCCTATCTTGGGCTAGCAATACTAACTATTACACTGCACTGATTCTCTAGAATGCTGGAACAAGGACCTTAGAATATAAAGTGCAGATCCTAGAACATAGAATGTTATATTTGGAAGGGGGTTTGAAGCTAGAATATAAGAGATAGAAGGATAGAAGGAACTTATATGCTGAGAGGAACCTTAGAGCACCACAAAGATAGAACACAGAATTGAAAGCATTGAAGAAGAAAAAGATAAAAGAAAAGTGAACTGTACAAAATAATGAAAGGGTAGTAAACTCAAGATTGGGTAAGGAGGAAAAAAGCATTCACTTCCCATATAATATAAATGACAGGCAATAATAATAACATTGACTTCAGTGTAATGAGAAAGACAGCAGCAACTGAATTACCTCCATAATAGGTTTTTGGGTATCTGGGGGTCATTTGTTTGTTGAGTGAAAAGCTGAGAGCTGCACTCTCATTTCTTTCACTTTTTCCCTCCTCCCTCCTTCCTTTCCTGTCTCTTTCTCCCCTATCTCGTTCTTTATCTCCTTCCTCTCTTTCCCTATCCTTCTCCTCTCCTCTTTCTCTTGCCTTCTTTTCCCTTCCCTCTTCCCCTCTCTTTCTCTTCATTTGTCTATGCCTCTGATTATTCTATGTCTATATCTTTCTGTATCTCTTCCTTTTTCTCCCAGGATTTTTCTTTGTCGCTATATTTTTGTCTGTTTGCTTCTATCTTTCTGCCCATTTTTATCTTTTCCTGCCAGCATCTGTCTTTTGCAAACCCTAAAACTCTCTTTTTCTGGGCAATAGTAATTTTGAAGAGGACAAGGGACATAGAGAATCAATCATCAGAGGACACAAATCTGGGTGGACCAGAATGCAAATCCTATTGGGCATCTCATAGAGGACCTTACATGGTCAAAACATCAGAATTGTGGCATGGGACATATGATCAAACAAAGTTAAGCATCTACCAGGCACTCATAGACCTTTAAACATCATTTCACTGGCAAATTGGCAGGGGATTTTAGGGGCAGAAAATGCTGCCCTGAGGGATATAGTGTTTTCCTGGTCTGGTTACTGAAGGAACAAGAGCTTCTTGTAAGCATTTGGTTAATTTAATCAGTTTAGTGCATCTGAAGACACTGTGGCTTGTGCTCCCTTGAGATTAATTAACCCTGCTTTTAAGAGGACCCACCCTAGAGATCTAGTACAGGAAAGAAGTGAATAGAGGTCCAGCAAACCCAGAATGACCTGAGATTATGTCTTATTTCTGACAGACTAACTGTGTGATCCTGAGAATATCTCACTTAATATCTCAGTACTTTCTAAGTTACAGAGAAGGTTTTAGTTTTCATCAGTGGAAGAGTAAAGGAAGGAAACAAGCACTTATTAAGCACCTAATATTTACCAGACACTGTGCAGAGCACTTTACAAATATTATCACATTTGATCTTCATAATAATCCTGGGAGATAGATGTTATTAATATTTCCACTTTACAGATGAAGAAACTAGGGAAGCCAAAGGTTAAATGATTTTCCCAATAAGAATTTAAGGCTATATTTGAATTTAAGTCTTTTTGATTCTAGTCTCAGTGTCCTAAACCAATGAAATCATAAGCCCTCTCCCTCTCCAAGTCCATAGAATCACCAACGCCAGCAAGTATTCCTGGTTCTGAGATGTGTTTATAGGACAAAATACCGACATGTGTTAACATTAGAGAATATGATTTCCTTAAAGACTCTCTGAGATGGTTACAATTCAAGGCTGAAAGGGGCATCTCAATCATTTAGGTGTGAAGGAAGCAATTAAGGCCTGTGAGCCAAAATACAGGTTAGACTAGATCAGTTATAACTTGAAATTCTTTATCCTCGGGGTAAAAACAATTGTTTGGAAGGGAACAGAGGATGGAGCTATGGAACAGTATTTCAAAGAGCAGTCTATTCATTGGCATTTTTGCACTGAGAAAGGGGTAATCCATTTCTCAGGGAATCTAACTTGTGTCTCTTTGGGCTTGGGGGAAGGTGAGATCCAGTAAAATTTCTTTCTTTTTTTTAATTAAAGCTTATTAATTTTCAAAACATATACATGGATAATTTTTCAACATTAACTCTTGCAAACCCTTGTGTTACAACTCTTTCTCCCTTTCCTCCCACACCCTCTCCTAGATGTCAAGTAACCCAATATGTTAAGCATGGTAAAATATATGTTAAATCCAATATTTGCATACATATTGCTGCACAAGAAAAATCAAATCAAAAAGAAAAAAATGAGAGAAAATAAAATGCAAGCAAACAACAACAAAAAAGAGTGAAAATGCTATATTGTGATCCACACTCAGTTCCCACAGTTCTCTTTTTGAATGTACATGGCTTTTTTCATCACAAGATCATTGGAACTGACCTGCATCATCTCATGGTTGGAAAGAGCCATGTCCATCAGAATTGATCGTCATATAATCTTGTTGTTGCTGTGTATAATGTTCTCCTGGTTCTGCTCATTTCACCCAGCATCAGTTCATGTAAGTCTCTCCAGGCCTCTCTGCAATCATCCTGCTGATCATTTCTTACAGAACAATATTCCATAACATTCATGTACCATCACTTATTCAGTCATTCTCCAACTGATGGGCGTCCACTCAGTTTCCAATTTCTCAGCAAAATTTCTTAAGATACAAAATGAGAATAAGAAAACTTTTGATGATTATTGCAGCAAACAAATGCTCTAGGACACCTCTGACCCATGTGGGTTGTATGGCCTTACCTCTTAGATCCCCCAGGAAGTTGAAGAACAGTGCTGATTTGCTTTGCTGAAGGGAGTTTCCTCATAGGGAGTTGCCAGTGATATTACAGATATAGTCAAACAAAAAGAAAATAAGATTCAGAGAAGTGAGAGGTAATAGTATGTGAGCTATTTGCTTAGAAAAACTGTCATAAATCCACTTACTCCCCCAGGCCTGAGAATGAGATTCTACACTGGTGAAACATCTCAACACACAGACACAGAAACTTTAGAACCTTCAGCATAGTTGATTGGAAAGAGCACTTCAATTATAGTAAAAACAAAACAAAACAAAAGAAACAAACAAAAAAACCCCACTGCAATCTGGGTTCAATTTTTTTTTCTGCTGATCACTAACTGTGTGATCTTAGATGCTTAACTCACCTCTGTTTCCTCCTCTGGGAGGTGATGGGTTGAAGCTTTTCTTGGAGGTCTCTTCTGCCTCCCAATTGATTATCTTATGAGTCCCTTAGAGACATCTACTCTCAAGATTCCTTGGAATTAAAAAGGGCTCCTTTAAACTTAACCTGCACTTCTCTTGCTCTGACACTTAGACACTCACTAGAGATATGGCCTTGAACAGGTAATTTTCCCTCTGTGGGCCTCAGTTTTCCCACTTGTGAAATCAAGATGCAAATCTTTGTGCTATTTAACAGCACAGGCTCAGTGTGAACTAAGCATTTTTGTAAAGCTCTCTTGAGATACTAGCTGAGTGACCCTGACAATGGACCTGGTCACTGGATATTAGAATTCTTCTTCCTAACAACTCTTCCCCTCTTTGTTCTCCTCTAAACCTAATTCTTTTAACCTTTTTTTTTCATGAAGGGGACCATTTCCCAGACCTTTAATCATCCAAGTTGCCATTGCCTGGACTTTCTCCAATTTTCACCTTTTTTTTGTATGTCTGCATAGATCCTGCTCCTGGTTAAGCTTCTCTCTCCCTCCCCCAATATATTTTATGCTAAAAGTCATCCTAATAGCATTTATAGCTTTAAAATGTAATTCATGTGTGAAAAGACAAAGCCATTAAAAAAAATCACAGAAGCTTATAGTTGAAAAGGAACTGAAAGATTATCTCACCCAACTCCTTATTATACAGAAGGAAATCTGAAGCCCATTAGAGAAGGGGCAATTGATCTACTCAATGTTATGACTCAAAGTCAAGTGAATTGGCAATGTGAGTGGGACTTGGAACCAACTCTAACTATTGGGTCTATGCTCTTTCAAATGGTCCAGGTGGCTTCCCTTGAAGTATCTGTTCATGGAACTTCTCTGTTCTTCAGAGACACTCTATTGCCCCCTGAGTAAAATTCAAGCATTTCTGCTTGGCATTCAAGTCCCTCCACAATATTGTGTTATTCCATTTTTATTTTCTATTTCTTTCATCTACATAATCTTTATGTGTTATCCTGTGAGGCAGTTGACTATCTCCAAATAGATTACAAGCTACATTGTTTTTATTCATACCATTTCCTATTACTGCAGTGACTTTTCTCCCTATATTCAAAATGCAAAAATAGCATTTTCCCCTTTTTAATTGGGACCCATCATCTCATTGTTATGGAGCAAAAGCATCAAAGACATGGCCTACAAAACTTTCAACTGCTGTTTGAACCAGATTAAGATGAAATTGGGAAATATTTAACAAAATGAATAAAACTACAATAGAATATAAATAATGTTAATATGTGGTCTTTTACATCAATGTATGGTCCACAAGGATCCTTATAAACAGTTTTTTGGTCCTGTTTCTATTTGAGTTTGATGCTCCTAGTGTAGGAAACTCCCTGTGGAGATATTATCTTCTAGTACATCCCCCTACCCTTAACCTCACTTTACCATTCTGTGGAAAAAGAAACAAAAATTCCTTCATTTCATCACGCACCATGTGGAGGAAATATAAGAATATGAAAATGAAAGTATGCTCTGTCTGGAGAGGCAGGGCCCATCCAAGTGGAACTGGGGCAAAGACCAGAGTGTTTGGGGAGGGGGAAGGGGTCATGCCTGACATTCAGTCACTTGGGATAGGAACTAAGGCTCAGGGAAAGTGAATCCCCTAGTGTGAGAGGAAACTAAGACAGCGTTGAGGTATGTAGCTTAAGAAATTTACCACTCAAGGGGAAGGAGTCAGAAAGTGAGAAATAGGAGGTACATAAGAGGAAAAAACCAAAATTACCAGAGATCTCATGAGGAAAAAAACTCAATTAAAAAGCTTGAGCTCAAGCAGCTAAATTAATAGCTAAAATAAAAAATACCATTAACGAAAGAGAAGATGACTTCCAAAACTACTAAATGAGTGCAAACATCTCTGAGTAAATATTGTAAGACAGAGAAAAAGAATCAACCCCTGATACGGCAGAAAACCATGTACATTTCCAAAAGTGCATGAAAGTACAGCAAGGTGTTCGTGAATAGTTCAGTAAAGATAAAATATTCATTAAAGTAGACTTTATAGGCTGCACAGCAGAAATAATTGACAGGATCAGAAAAATTATATCCATATTATTATGTTTCTTCAATAAAGTGAAAGAGCAAGCAGCTATTTGGTAATGCAAATTTATAGAAATGAAGGATTATCTGAAAGAAAAAAGGTAAAAGTAATAACGTCAAAAGTAATATGATCTCTATGCAAGTAAAACCTGTTGATCTAAAAGATGGAATGCATAAAGACAATTTAAGGATCAGGATCACATGTCCCTCAGCAGAGAGAGATAAGCAACCCCCCTCCCAAATAAAACAACTTGAATACTACAATGCAAGAACTAATAGCAGAACTTCTGAACACTGGGGGAAATATGCCAATAGAAAAAAATCACAAATCATTTCTAGGGAAAAAGAAACTCTGTGCTACAAATCTTATCATACATAGTTATTATATTTGACACTATTGTTCCTCTTTAAATTTCTACCATTCTTTCAAGCCAACTTCAAATGTCACTTTCTCCAAAAATGTTTTTTTGATCCTATAAGTATATAATTACCACCATCCTCACATACTTAATCCTACTTACTTTCCTCATCTACAATATTGGGGCTTTAAATTTGGACTCAATAACTTCTGAGGTTCTTTCCATATCTAAATTTATCAATAAAGAACAAGCATTTATCAAACTCTTTTTATGTCCCAGGCCCTGAACTAGATTCTGAAGATACAAGTATAAGCAAAAAAAGAAGAAATATCATTGCTGTTCTCAGACCACTTACATTCTAATACAGGGAATGCAACATATGAAGGGCAGCTGAAAAGCACATGGGTGAAAATGGTCATTGGAGAGTCAGAAGGAGAACTAATAGAAGAATTACAGACAACTTGGCCATTCCTCAAAAATTGAGATTCCAAGAAGTAAAGTAGGATTGAAGAAATGTCTGGGATGAAAAGGAGGCCAGAACAGCATAGCAAAATCAAGTGAGTCAAAAGCAGAGTCAAGAAGGAAATCTAGTAGTTGGGATCAATAGGGACCTCAAATCTGAATTCTGTTTTAGATCCTTCCAACCTCTGACACTCGATATTCTAAAACCCCCTCAAGTCTGACATTCTGTGATTTTAAATGAGTATAGACCCAGAGAGAGGCTCCTACAACTATGAGAATTGGGGAATAGGAACTAGAGCTGTTTTTTTTTAAATGATAAGGGATTCTATATAGTGACAGCAAGAGGGAGGAATACATTGAGACAGGGGAGACCACCTATGTAAAGCAAGAGAGAGAATGTTGACTAAGAGAAGTGATTACCATACCAGTTTGACTAAGAGGGAAAGAATCATAGAATCACTGATTAAGAGTCAGAAAAGGAGACAGGAGAGGAATGAAGGATGGCTGGTCTGGACTTTCCTCAAAACAGAAGTCTTAGAAAGAATTTATCAATGGAAGAAGGGGGAATGGATGCAGGAATGGAGAGATTGTCCAGGATCAAAAGTTAGGAGAACTATGGTAGTAAAGAGAGCTGAAAGAAGAGCCAGAAGAATGATCAGTGATCCTTTGGCTTTATATGACACTTTGATTATATTTCCTTGAAGCAATTACCATGAAATGTTTTAAATTATCCTTTTTGGGTTGATGTCTCATCCCCCTCCTAGACTGTAAACTCTACAAGGACAGGTCTTTTCTCTCAGCTAAACTTTGTATAGTACTTAACACATGCTTTATAGTGTGAATGTGATTGAATGTGAATGATTGCTACTAGATGTAGCAAAAGATAAAAGAACTGAGATAAATGGGTTACCCATCTCTCTGATAGCCTTTCACCTCATTGCAACAATCTATGGCTGGTATTCTCCCCATTGCTCCAACACTTCTGCTAACTGATCTGAATGCAATAGCTAGACAATGACATCAGTTCCAGACCTCCTGGATTTAATACTCGGCACCATTCCCAGCCCCATCTGGAAGTGATTCAGAGATGACACACAAGAGAAGAAAAAGGAATCATTTCCCCACCCCAGGCCCACTGTCTATTTCCAGCATTGAGTCTTGACAGGTGTTGTGGGGTTCTGTGTGGGTCTGGATATGATGGCAGGTGAGACCTCCCTCTTTGCCAAGTTCCCAAAGCCATTTTAAAATGTAGGAGGGATGGCATCAAACTGGAGAGTCAGTACGCATGAGTTCTAGTCCTGGTTTTTTAATTTGTTGTGTGATTTTGAGCAAGTCATATCTCTCTCCAGACTTCAATTTCCCTCTCTACAAGGTAAGAGAATTAGATTGTATGCCCTCCAAGGGGCCTTCCAGCTCTAATGTTCTCTAGTTCTCTAGTTTGGGGTCCCTTCTAGATATCTATTGTAATATCCCTCCAAACTCTGGAATTCAAAGTCCTAAGGTCCTTCCCAGCTCTGAATTCTATGTTTTAAGGTCCTTCCAACTTCTGACACTCCATGTTCTAAAAACCCCTCAAATCTGACATTCTATGATTTGAAATGAGTATAAACTCAGAGAGTCCTCTGACTATAAGAAATCAGGCAGCAAATCTAGAGGGTTCTATGGCTCTGTTCATTTACAGTCAGATTCCTGATTACTAGACTTTTCTGTCTCATTACTGACCAGTCCACAACACCATAGCCAGACCTCCTGGGTAAGGGGTTATTTGTAGAGAGAAGCAAGTAGATTTTCAAATTTTTTTTAATATTAATTTTCATTGATATTTTTAATTTTATAAAATTGTAATTTATGAATTTATCCCTCCCTCTTCTCTTATCCAAGGAACCATCTCTTGCAATAAGGAATAAAAAAGAGGAGGGGAAAGCAATTCCATCAAATCAACCAACCAACCAATACATTAATCGAGTAACAGGTATCTTTTTAACTCACACCTTTCCCATATTAAGGTTTCTTCATAATTTCCACTCAGCATTCTGCTACGGCCATTACAACACCAGAATAAAATAACCATCCTTGTAATATGATCCTATATAACCCTTAGGATGAAACAATAATACATTTGTAGACTATCAGAGTTGGAAGGCACCCAAAAACACAGAATGGTTAAAAATTAGAAGAGATTTTCAAAAGTAGAATGTCTGAGCTGGCAGGGAACTTAGACAGAAATCCTAATTTCCCTAGCTGGTTCATGCACTCTGTATGCAATGTTGCATTAAGACTAATCATCTATATAATAATATTGTTATATATACTAATAAAACATGAAAATTAACATTTCACTATTAGCTGGCAGATATAGAGTTCTTTCATTTTTGCATTTTTGGAGGAGTAGACTCTGGATTTTTATATTAACAAATGGATACCAGTATTTAGTTCTGTTATAAGTGGACCAGATCCTAAATACTCCAACACACATAAACAGACATACCTGTACACAGAAATGTGTTTTCATATGTATAACCACATGCATATGACATCTTTACTGTACATTTGTCAAGGCACGTGTTGAGACATGTTTACATAGATACAGCAATTGCCAACACATGCAATGGCCAGACACATACATCCCTGCAATCACATGGGCAAACACATAGGCAAGTACACACACGTGCAGCTTTCTCTGTATATAGGAAACAGGCCAGTATAGCCATCTGTCAGTTCTCATAAGACACATGCTTCCAAAAGCAAAACACCTGTGTAAAGGAGATTAAGAAAAGAAATGAGATCGAGGATCTTGGGCTTGATTCTGTACCTGTATGGGGAGAGAGGTATGCAAGAGGCTTAATGTGTTTAGCTGTGGATAGAGTCCATGGGCATTGTACACACACCATTCATCAGCTTTCCAAGTCAGTGTTCCTGCCCAGTGGGTAAAGGCAACCACACCATGATGACTCTCTTAGGATGAGGGAAATGGATTCTGGGGTCTGAGAATAAAGATTTAGAGAAGGAAATTAAGAGCTGTAATAATTATAATATTAGGAAAAAAAAGTTCCCTCAGAGGTCATTTAGTTCCCACTCTACCTAAATTCCCTTCACAAAATGTATAGTAAGTAGTCACAAATCGTCTTCTTAAAGGTCTTGAATGTCAGGGAAGTCACTTTTATTTGATTTCTGGATAGTTATCTTTATTAGAAAGTTTCATGGAGTATTGCTTGGAAAACTGGTCTTGGAGTCAGGAAGAGCAGGGTGTAAATCCTTTCTCTGCCAGACGCAGACTGTGTGATCCTGGACAAGTCACTTAATATCTTAGTGGTCTCTCTAACTCTTAGCTGATTAGTTATAAAGAAAGTACATGGGTAGAAGGAGTTTTCTTATCCATGGATTCCCTATATAAGAATACCATGGTGAGACTTTAATGAAGCTGAAGACATTTTAACATATTTAACATGTATTGGACTATCTGCCATCTAGGGGAGGAGGTGGGGGGAAGGAGGGAAAATTTTGAAACAGAAGGTTTTTCAAGGGTCAATGTTGAAAAATTACCCATGCATATGTTTTCTAAATAAAAAGCTATAATAATAAAAAAAAGAAGACACTGAACTGAATGGAAAAAGCCTTCAAATGCAAAAATAGACATCGCTTATTTTAGAAAAGTACAGAAGCTTGGGTAGTGTCTTTGAATATTCAGAGACCAGCAAAGGCAATGAATTTGCTTACCACTCATCTGCTCATGACCCCAAGAGGAGTCTGGGAAATGTAATTAGCTAAATTGGGATTGATCACCCCAAGTCAATGCAAAGTCCTTGTCTGAGAGAACAGGCTCTGAGGTAGCACGGATTGTTGAACAGGAAAGGTTAAATTCCCTCCCATGTCCTGTCAGGAGGTAGAAAATCTCAGAGCATTAGTTCTAAAGGAATCCAAAGAGGAGAGGCTTCTGTCAATATTATGCTTAGAGATACTGCCTTAGATGAAAGAGAACCTAAATATGAGCCAAAAAGAACCCTGTAACACTCCAGATGGAGAGAGCATGGTGTACCATCCAGCCAAGTCTATACTGAATGTACTCAGAGATGTCAGCTGCCCATCAAAGAACAAGCTGAGGGAGTCTAGTAGATCAGTTCAGCCGGCAAATAGACAGCACTCTGAGAAGCACTTGTCTGTACCAGTCAGGCAGCAACAATCATGTTTATTAAGGATTGTTCAACAACTAAACAACTTTCTTGACCTTGACCTATCTGAATTGTTGTACTCTGTGAGTAAATAGCCTAGCTAAGTAGCAGAATGACTCACCCATCACCAATACTACATCCCACGGTGAACTTTATGAGATTCCTCCAAAGGAAGAAAAGATATCAATGTCTTACAATTATAAGAATTGTGACTTGCTTTGGTGATTCATGTTCCCTACACACAGTCTTTACTAACATTGCACTTTAAATTCATACCTACTCTTGCCCACTTTCCATCCCAGATTCTTTGTATTTGTGAGAAAGTGCACTCAGGTTTTTTGGGGAAATATGTTGAATAAATTAATCAAATCTACTGGCTAATTGTTGAGTAAACAAATTGATGGGGGCTCATGAATTAGTATTAAGTTAGTCATCTTCTAATTGTATAAATATGTATGCATGTATTGGATAAGATATATTTTTTACTATGTTTAACATATATTGGACTATTTTCCATCTAGGGGAGGGGATAGGGAAAGGGAGAGAAAATTGGAACACAAGGTTTTGCAAGGGTTAATGTTGAAGAATTTTCTATGCATACGTTCTGAAAATAAAAAGCTTTAATAAAAAAGTTAGTCATTTTAGAATTATCCCTGAAACCTTGGGATTAAGAGCAGCCTTCTCTATGGCTCTAATGAAGAAATATCTATTCAATCTCTTTTTTTTCTTTTTCTTTTTGAGGCTTTTCTATGTTGTTACATCATCATGTTCTCTTGTGTGTGTGTTTTGAAACTTCATGCTAGCTTTTTATGGTCAGGTTCTTTTGTTTTGTCTGTTCATTCTACCAGCATATTTATTGTCTTGGAATTTTATGTTTGAGTTGGGCTTTGCTCACCTGGACAAGGGGTAGTTTTTCTCATATGTGTCAAGCTTTTTCATCCCATTATTTTCACCTCTAGATCTGTGGGTTTCCAAGTTGTCAGTACTTCCAAGATGGTATGATCTGGGAAAAAGTGTGGTCACTACTATCTTGATCTAAATTTTGGTCCTTACCCAGAGTTCCCTATTCTTTGTAAGTTACAGTGGTCTTCTTTTCTTTCTGAACTGTTACTAGGAACTAGGGTCTCCTGCTTTCTTTCTGCTCTGAAACTGCTACAAAAATTTAGGGCTCCTTCTCACTCCCCACCCTAGAAATGTGATCAAATGAGTTTTGAGCAATGGAATTGTCAGCTAGTGCCCAGCCCTTCTCCCAGTCTGCATAGGAACCCTCTGTAATCTCTTTTTTGTCAGTTGTCCAAATCCCTTACCATATCTAGTTGATGAAAGTTCCCAGCACTATTGTTGCTGCTACTGCTACTGTCACGGTAGCCACCTCTAAGGCCCACAACAGTTGTTACTGCTGTACTATGTCCAGAACAGCTCCCAACTCAGTGTCACCGACTTGGGCTTGGGCTGGATAAATGTTTTATCTCAAACTTTATTGGCTATGCTACTTTAGAATTCAATTTGACAAGTAATTTTAAAATTTAAAATAGGGTAATGATGGGAGACTTCAACTGGAATATTTCCTCTACTCCTCCATCTTGGCTCTTCCTTCAAGAAGAAACCCTTGCCTGTTGATATATTGCATTATATATGCCAATATTTTTGATGCATTAGTTAGTTTTTCTGAACTGTACTCTTCTTCTCTTTTTAAATTCTTTATTATAAGGGATGGCTCTTTGGGAGAAGTGATAAAAGAGTAATTCATATATTGGGAAATGCAGCTGATATAAAAAAACCAAAATGTCAATAATAATGTCTCAAAGAAGAAATATCAGCGCCTGACACATAGGAGTTCTCAATAAGTGCTTATTGATTGATTTTTCTTCTTCCCTTCAGTAAAATTCTTCCCTGATGCCCCATCATGGCATGAAAATGACCCGATCTCTTCAAGGTTATGCCAGTGAAGAGTCAGCTCTGATGTATCCTAGTAACTTGGAAAGGTTTTGAATATGGGTTTCATAATGAATAGTGTATCTGTTGTTGGAAGGTCAGTTTCCTGAAGCATAGAGAGGTTCATCATCAGGTTGACCAGAGAGTGATGAATTTGTCATTCATAGCCATGCTGGAAGACTATCTACCAAATCCTAGAGGGGTTGCCATTTTCACAAGGAGGAAAGAGCTCTCACAATGATGGATTCACATATCCTTTTACCATTGACACATTTTCTCCTGAGCTGCCTAGACATTTCCTTGAGAGGAATATTTGGTAGAGCTGCCATCTTGATGGTCCCATATGTCCAAAAATTACACTAAGAAGGAAATCTCTGTTACTGACTTTTCTCTTTCATATATTCCAACTTCTGTGCAGTCTATTCATTATGCAACATTACTTTGCTAAGGGGCTTTTCTTCTAAATGTCTATGATATGAAGAATGCAAAAATCATTTCCCCCATTTTATAGATGAAAAAATTGAGGCACACAGAGATGAAGTCTTTCAGTTCCTTTTAGATCAGTAGCCTGCAGCTCTTCAGATTCCCCTTGAGTGGCAGGGGGTTTTCTTTAGTTAAATAAAGAAGCTTATTACCAGAGAGAATGCCTTGGCAAGCATCAGCATATCTGTCTTGTTCTTTGAAGGATTGCTGGTATCATTCTTCAAGCTTATACTCTGGAGCCCAAGAGCTCCATGCATCTGACAGCTGCTCAGTTTTGACTGCTTTCTTGAGGACTTCTAGGTGATTTCTCAAATCTTTATCTCTTGGTAAAAGATGGAAATCTCCCTTCCAGAAGCTTCTGAGTTGCCTCCATCATTTTGATTCCCATGGTATTCTTCTGTTGTCAAGAGCTCATTTCCAACAGGGTAGAAGCAGCTGACCTACATCAGCAGTACCTTGATGTATTAGAAATAAGACTAGATTTAGAATCAAAGGTCCTAGCTTCAAATTATGGTTTGACCTGAATGGTCACTGAGGTCTCAATTTGATTTTGTGAGTCTCAGATTTGCTAATTATAGCTATGTGACCTGGGGACAAATCACTCCCATTCTTGGACCCTTGGTTTCCTAATCTATAAATGAGGGATTGGACTAAATGATGCCTAAGGTCCCTGCTAACTCTTTCTCCATGACTATGACTACTTAATGGCCTGAAATCTTATAAAGCTGTATTAAGAGTTCAATGCTGTCATTCACTTATTTATTCATTCAACCAGTAATGAATTGGATCATTCATTCATTATTATCACTCAGTCAAGATTCTGGTAGCCATTGTTTCTGACCTCTAGGACACTTTCTTTATTTCCTTAGTGAGTTAGTTAACTGTCTGTCACCCAATTTCTCTCTTCCACAACTCTTACACCTTATACTATGGGACTTCAACATATACATTGATAATCCCTCAAGCCCTCTAACCTCCTAATTTCTCATCTTACATATTTCCCTTGACCTATTCCTCTATCCCACCACTGATATACACAGAGAAATAGTTATTACCTTCATCTGTAATTGTTATACTTTCATATTCATAAACTCCGAAGTCCCTTTTTTAATCACAATTTTTTGTCATTCCACCCCTCCCCCCCCGTCTTGAAACTACAAGCCCTTTTTATTATTCTTCATCATTTATCATTCTACCTCTAAAGTTTGTTTGTCTGTTTTTTGGCAAGTTATCATCCATTAACTGACTATACTCTCTTCCCTTCCCCATATTGATCTTTTGATCCTATTTATTTAACCCTATTCTATTATCCTTAATTCCTTGAATTTGAATTCAGACATTTCTGACGTCAGGTCCAGTGCTCTACCTATTGAGCCATTAGTTGCCTCTATTCCCCTCTTATTATTTCACTTAGTCTTCTCATCAGTTCCCATGGAATCATTTATCATCACTATTCAGATGATTTTTCAGAACTATTTGTTTCTCTCCTGAACTCTAATCTCACATCTTCAACTGCCTATTAAATTGTTGATGCTAATAGTCCTTCATTCTCAAAAAGGATCAAGATATCAGGGAGGGGATGGCATGACATACAGGCAATTGAGGCAAAGGATCTCCTCTTTCATCTTACATTCAATCTGAGTCCCACAAGACTCAAACAATGACCAAATGGGGCTTGGCCTAGGACCTATTGGTGGACAATTAGAATCAGATTGGTTTTAATTTAAGGCCTGGTCCTTAGGAAAGAAATCTAGTCAGTGAACCCCAAGATATCTTGGGAGGATTCAGAGGAAGGAAGAGAGAGAGGAAAGAAGGAAGGAAGGAAAGAAGGGAGGAAAGAAGGAAGGAAGGAAGGAAGGAAGGAAGGAAGGAAGGAAGGAAGGAAGGAAGGAAGGAAGGAAGGAAGGAAGGAAGGAAGGAAGGAAGGAAGGAAGGGAGTCTTCCAACTGACCAATTCCTGGCCAGCTTTATTCACAGAGGTTGTTGTTTGTCCTTCATTCTTGAAGAGGACCATGACAAGCTCATGTTGAATGTAAAAAGCAGTCATTTCTGCTTTGGCCAGAAACCCTGAGGGTCTTCCCCTCCCAGATTCATTTATTTATTTAGATTTTTTTATTTTTGGGCTAGATGAAAGAGGAGATTCTTTGCTTCAATTGCTACCCAGCCTTAATCACTGAATGGGGGCAGCCCATTTAGTCAAATAGACCTGTTGAAGACCTTAGCTCAAAAAGGCCAAGGTCTTCCATTTCATCCAGAGCCATCTCTGGTCCTCCAGATCTATATCTGGTCACTGGATCCAGGTGTAGTGGAAAGGGCACAAGCCTTGCACAGAGCCTTCCTCACTTAAATCCAATTCACTTACATTTTAGATATCTTAAATTCTATGTCCTGTAGACATCTTAAAGTCAAGTTCAAAACTGAATTCATCATATGTATATATATATATAAAACACTTGAGGATGTACAAAATCCTTCCAGTCACCCAGGCTTACAACCAGGATGTCATCTTTTACTCTTTATTCTCTCAGCTTCCATATCCATATCAGTTGTCAAATCCTGCTATATCTATCTTTATAACACCTCTAGTTCTCTTTGGACTTTTAAAATACCCTTCTGGTTGATCTCCCTGTCTTAAGTTTCTCTCCACTTCAGTGTATCTTCCATTTAACTTCTTAATTGATCTTCCTAAAGCACAGGCTTTCCAGTAGCTCCCTATTACCTCCATGATTAAATATAAAATTCTCCGTTTAGCTTTGAAAGTCCTTTATAATTTAGCTTTCCCTACCTTTCCAGTCTTCTTACACCTTACTCACCACCACATATTCTTTATTTCAGTCACACTGGCTTCTTTTCTGTTCCTTGCACAAGACCCTTCATTTCTTACCTGCAGACACTTTTACTGGCTGACCCTCATGCATATAATTCTCTCTTCTTGGCTACTTTTTGGCTTCCCTAGCTTCCTTCAGGTCCTAGCTAAAATCTTCATTTTCCTGATCCCCCTTAATTTTAGGACCTTCTCTCTGTTGATTATCTCCAATTTAACCTGCCCATAGCTTTTTTTTTATGTAGTCATTTACATGTTGTCTCCTCCATTAGACTGTGAGCTCCTTAAGGGCAGGTATCTTCTGTCTTTCTTTGTATTTTCAGTTTTTATTACAGTACTTGGGTATGGTAATTGCTTCATAAATGTTTATTGACTAACTAACTTCTTGTATAATAATGTCTGCAGCATCTTCCTCACAAGGTACTTAGGAAGCTCAAATCAGATGATGTAGATGACCATCTTTGTAAATATCAGCCGTTAAAATGTCCTCATCTACTTTATTAATTCATTCATAAATATTTATTGAGATGCCATCATGTACTTAATCTTTCAGTGCTCAGCACAGAAGAGAAACACAAAAGGATGAATGAGATATGGTCTCTCCCCTCATGGAGCTTACCATTTATAGACATGAGGTACAAACAGAATTAAAGATAAACCAAAATAGGAAATGACACTATGAGTTCTGCTTGATTCAATTAATATTTATTAAGAAGTTACTTTGATCAAGACCCACATAGGAAGCTTAGAACATTGAATGCAGTGCTAGATCCAGAGTCAAGGAAAATGGATTCAGACCCTGTTCCCAAAAATTAATAGCTTCATGACAGTGGTGAAGTCAACCTTTCAGAGGCTCAATTTAAACTTTAAAATAGATTGAATAACATGTGCAAAATCTTCCTTAGGGTAACGATAGTTAGTGAAGTGTGTTGCAAACCTTTAAAATAGATTGAATAATATATGAAAAAGCTTCCTCTAGGTATTTATAGTGAGTACAGTGCTTTGCAAATGTTAAAGTACTGTGCAAATATGAGTTTTTATGAAGATACTATGTTAAATATTTGGGATACTAAAACTGTAACCTCCAAGAGGGAAGGGACTGTGTTTTATTTAGATAAATTTTGTATCTTCCTACTGTAAGAAATTAGATTCTTGATACTTTTTTAGAACTCAATAAAGCAACCAGGTGGCACTATTGTCCACAGGGCAATGGGCTTGAAATCAGGAAGACTGACTTCAAATTTGACTTCAGATGCTTATTAGGTATGTGATCCGTGGCAAATTACTTTACCATATTTGCCTCAGTTTCCTCATCTGTAAAAATGAGCTGGAGAAGGAAATGGTAAACCATTCCAGTATCTTTGCCAAGAAAATCTCATGGACAATGTTGACATGCTATGCTCCCACAGGGTCACAAAGTGTCAGGGAAGATAGAAGTCATCTAATATGTTCTTAAAAACTGAATTAATTACTGAATTAACTGAACTAAATAAGGGTATTCAAGACTGAACAATTGAATAATAACTTTTAATTTCAAGAGCAATGCTCTTCTGAGTATATGAGACATTAGAAATCCAGAAAAAGGAATGATAACATGCAACTGAGAGTGTGGATCAGTAAAGATTTAATAAAGGATGCAGAATATTTTCTTTGGCCTCATACTTTCTATGAATTCTTCCCAAACACCATCACCTTACTGATGGTCAACCCACAATTCTTGACTGAAGGAGTTCCCATGTAGAACACAAATGGACTTTCTCATCCCCATGATTTTGCTCAAACTGTCCTTTATATTTGCAATACCTTTCTTCAGTCCTTCTATCTACTGGCCATTGTTCTAGGCTTTGGGAGTTCAGAGACAAAGTAGAACATTCCTTCAAAAGAAGTTGAAAAATAGTAATAAAACAGATGGGAAGAAAACCATGATAAAACAGAAGTGGAGCAGGGGCTATCTTTGCTTGTCTCACTCATTATAGTGTCTCCTCTGTCCCTAAATGTAAACCCTTCAGGTGAAGTCTTTAATATTTAAAAGATAATGGTACATCCCTTCCAGACCTCGGGCTCCCTTCCCCCACATTTCTGTGTTATGGGGAAAGCTGCCCTAAGACATAAGGATAATTTATACTTTTCTTAAAAAACTCATCATGGAATATTGTATAATATCTCTCTTGCTCACTTCTCCAAGATCTTTGTTCTAGTCCTGCCTCAGATACTGCCTAAAATAATATGATCTCAGTTTCTTCACCTTTAAAATGGAGCTATTAATAATAACTACCTCACAGGGTTGTTGTAGGGCACATGTATAAAATGTTTACAAATCCTAAGCACTATATAACTGTTGTTGTTATCAATTTGCTATTGGACTGTATACTCTATGAAGACAAGTACCTTGTCTTAAATTGTACCTCCTCCAGTCCTAGCAGACTTTTCTCTGCATGCAGCAGATGCTTAATTCATGCTTATTGAAGGCATGCTGAAAACAGGAGAAGCTAGGGAGAATCCATGGAGGAGGGAGAACTCCCATGGTGCTGGCATCCCTGAGTGACATGGCCACCCCGTTGCCTGATGGGAGGGGTCCACTTGGTGTCTGCCTTCCTTCTCTCAGAGGCCCCCATCCCTCCTTTTGTCCTCCCTTTTGGGGAGTGACATAATTAGATTTTGCTTTGTTGCAACAGGAAAAATTGTTGGGATGGGGGGAGCACCTTCAACAACCAACAAGAAATAATTAGCACACATTGTGTCATTAAACACTAGACTTTAATTAAATCGCATAGAGATAAATACTTCTAACGACTGGAAGCCTGGAGCCCATAGACAGCAGAATGCTCAGCATAATGGAGTAATAGACCCTGTAAATAGCGTCAAGTCAGGGATTCTGACTTGATTAAGAATCCGCCTAAATTGGGTTGTCACCTCACAGGCAGCACCCACTACCTGAAAATTGCTCATTATCTTCCCCATTTGATCTCTTTGGAGCTAACAAGCCTTTGGGAAATCGGTCCAGTGATCAAAGGACCCATTAATTTAGATTTCTCCTTCCTGTCTTTGCTGCAGTAGCCTTCTCCTTCTCCTCTTGTTTTGTTGTTGTTGATTTTTTAAATATGAGATGAATCATAGCCTGGCAGGCACCAGGGGGGTGGGGAGGCTGGGCTGGAGGTGACCTCGGCATTTTTCTGGATGTCCTTAACTCCTGTATTTCTGGCTGAACCAAGGAAGATCCTTGCCTGGGGAAGGGGAAGGTGTCCAGCTTAGCTTCTATTACAAGGATCACAATGTGGAACCGGGAGACCCAGGAGCCCAATGAATCCAACACGTGCCCAAGTTTACACAGCTAGTAAATATCTGAGATAGGATTTGATCTCAGGACTTTCTGCTTCCCAGAACAGAGTTCTAGCCAGTGCACCACCTAGAGGCTATTGAGAAATACAAATAAGTTCAAGGTATATAGCCCCTGCTCTCAACAAGAGGGTAGTCTAGTTGGGAAAGACAACACTCACATTCATACAAAAGAGCACAGGGTATTTGTATTGAGAGTCCCCAGCTCAGCATGGCAATTACCTAACTGACAAGGAAGCTGATCTTCCTTCACTTGACTTGTGCAGCAGAAGTGGTCCCCAGTGGCTTATGGATTGTAGGGAAAAGCTTGTTCAGTCATTTTTCAGTCCTCTCACTGTATATGACCCCATTTGGAGTTTTCTTGGGCAGAGGTATTGGAATGATTTGCCATTTTTTCCCCCAGCTCATTTTATAGATGAGGAAACGGGTAAAAAGGAGTAAGTGACTTGCCCAGGGTCATGCAGCTAGTAAATATCTGAGATAGGATTTGACCTCAGGTCTTTCTGCTCCCAGAACAGTGTTCTAGCTAATGCACTACCTAGGGGCTATTGAGAAATGCAAGTAAGTTCAGGGTATAGCTCCTGCTCTCAACAAGAGGGTTGTCTAGTTAGGAAAGACAACCCATATTCACACAAAAGAGCCCAGGGTAATAGTATTAAAAGTCCCCAACTCAGCCTTGCAATTACTTAATTAACAATGAATATTTTCTAGCTGATTTAAGGAGAGACCAGGGAGGCTGATCTTCCTTCACTTGACTTAAGTAGCAGAAGTGGTCCCCAGTGGATCATGGATTGTAGGGGAAGCTTGTTCATGTTCATTTATTTTTCAGTCCTGTCTGATTTTTCATGACCCCATTTGGGGTTTTCGTGGCAGGGGTATTGGAATACATGGCCATTTTCTTCTCCAGATCATTTTACAGATGAGGAAACTGAGGTAAATAAGATTAAGTGATTTGTCCAGGGCCACACAGCTAGTAAGTGTCCGAGGTCAGACTGGTACTCATAAAGATAAGTCTTCCATAGTCCAGGCTTGACTCTCTACCCACTGTACTACCACCTACCTACTCCTGGCAGGAGGATTATTGTTAGGAATAAGGTAGGTCCCCCTCGATTTAAATCAGTGACTTCTAATGAATTTAATAAGAAAGTTTTCTAAGAAGTTTGAGAGCAGGGATTCCCTTTTGATTTTTTTTTATCCCTAATATTTAGCACAGTACCTAGCATAGAATAAGTGCTTAATAGAAAGAACTCCATGGATTTATTATGCCCTTTTGGTGTACAACTGATTGAATTGTGGTAAAGTTTGGGATCTAGAGAAAATATTATCTCACCTCTGAGAAAGGAGCTGAGGATCAGGCTTGCATCATAGCCATGACTGAGAGTCTGAGACCTGGTGTGACTGAAGTCTAGGTGGAGCTTCAGACAAGTTTTCTGAGGACATCATTTTTGCCCCATAACTCTCCCTTCCCTCTGGCCAATCAGAAGTGATTTACAAAGCATTCTTCTGTTATTGCTTCTGCCCTCCCTTTTTTCTCTTTGGGAAGAGAGTGAAGAGGCTCCTCAACTCATTCACAGAGTTAAACAAAGGGCTATTTTCTCTCGGTGGGAAGAATAGTGACCATGTCTTTTTCCTTTTCTTTCTCTCTCTCAAAGTAGTTAGAAATTCCAAGCACCAGTTGTTAATGTAACTAGTGATCTAGTACCCAATACTTTGGACTCATATAGCTCAACTCCAGTCTTGGGGGTTGGCCAAAAAATCCAATTTCATTGATTCGAATTATCTCCCACCCAGAATTTCCTCTGAGAACCTCAAAATATAGCACATGTCAAGGTCTCCATATGATGGCTAAACATAACCACAAAACAGTGACTGATGCTTGCATAACACTTTAAGGTTTATAAGCACTTTACAAACATTATCTCATTTAAAAGCATCCTCAATTCCTATGCAAGCATTCAAGATGACAATATATCTCTGGTACAGTATGGTTTTTATTTCACTACATAGAAAATATATAACAACATAAAATGGCAAACAACATAGCTCACAAACATTTAATACACTTTTGTGTTTTACCTTGGAATCTCATCTTCACTCCCAGTGACTCATATAGGCTTTTAGCTCCATGATACAACTCTAATGGTAAGCTTGGAATTATCCTGAGACCAAATGGTTAAAGGGCTCTATCAGTGTCACTGTTCTTTCTTGGGCCAGGTGAGTGATTTCATATGTACCTACAATGTACCTTTGTTCCAAAGCTGTCATTAATAGGTTCTGCAGCTGAACAGAATTCCCCCTTCCCCACATCCTCAGTTCTCTGATTTTTGTTCAACACTATCTCTGAATGTCTTTTATCAAAAGGGACAACTTTGCAACTACTCACCCCCCCCCCTTTTTTTTCTGTCACACCAGACAAAGAATCAATCTTCAACCATCTAAGCCAATCAATTCATTCCAATTGCTGAGACCTAAGGAAATATCCCTAAACTCCTCAACCAGTTTGCAATGGCTAACCAATGGGCACGTCCACATCCTTTATAGGAAAATACAAAATCTCAACAAAGGTTTACCTTTTTATAAATTCATTAATTTGAGCAGGTTCTTTTGATCAAAACCCCTACACTAATTCACTGCCATCCTCTTTCCAGACATAATTGTGTCTTATATTTTTAAGATTACTATTATGGATTCTATTTTCATTATCTAGGAGTCATATATGATAGATCTACATGTTTTACTGAGATAGGAATTTCCTCTAATAGTGTGTGTGCTTGATTATTGTCATTAAATATCGCTTTCTCTTGAGAAAAATGATGTCTTTATTTTGTGGAGTTCAGCTTCCAGGTACTCTAATATCCAGTGGCTAGATACTGGGAATCCTGGCTTTCAATACATTTAGGCTACAGCCAGGTTCCATAAGAATGAAATATTTCCATCAAAGGTCTCCCCACTTCCATAGAGCAGGTTTGACAGCAGTGGGAAAAAAAATTAACAAATTGGATGGCTATGCTGGGGACTTCACATTGAGACTGGGTAGATCATCTCCAAAGTCTCTTCTAATTCTGACATCCCATGTTTTAGGTTTCTTTCCACCTTTCAGTTCTGTCATTTTATTTTTCTTTAACCTGACAAGGGATTTTATCAGTGTAGTGCAGGTCTTGAACCCCTCTCTTCTTGGCTTCATGTGACATCAGTTTTTTATCCACTACGCCACGTTTCTTTCTCTATAATATTTCTAATCCATTCCATGGTTCTTTATAATTCTAAGGGCTATCAGATTATATTATTATGTAATTATTAAATTTCTTAAATTTGAATCCCATCTTCATTCCCAGTGACTCAAAGGCTTTTAAATTAAATTAAATTAAATAAAAAGCACAATATATATAATATATCATATTATTATATTTATTATCATAGAGGTAGAGATGGAAGGCAATTTAAAGGCCACTGAGTCTAACTCTCTTATTTTACAGATGAAGAAATGGACGCAGAGAGCAATTAAGTGACTTAATCAGGGTCATGTAATCAGCAAATATATAAGGCAGAATTTGAAATCAGTTCTTGATTTTAATGTCAACTTCTTCTTCATTACATCATATTGCTTTTCATTTTATATATGGGTATTACAAGGTTGTGTGCTGTACCCAGCTTGAATCCTTTCTCCAGAGCCAATTTATTTTTATTTTTTTTTATTTTAGTGTGAGCATTTACATACACCTCAGAAATCCACCAAAGAATCAGGGCTGGGTTTATTGTTTCCTTGATTGTCTGGACTTAGGAAAATGATGTAGAAAATGTCAACATTGAAGGCTGATCTTAAAAATATATTGTACATACATTGTTTGAAGATTTGATTGTGAGATATTTACCAGCACATTACTGGATATTACTAGCAGTAAATGCAGTAGGTGCTGGAAGGAGGAAGAGGTCACTGTGGATTGTTACAATTACAGAGCATTTCCTAGAGAAAATGGAACTCATGTTAAATTTTCAGTGAGTATTTACATTTCAGAAATTGACAAACACTACAAATCAGGGTTTGATTTATTGTTCTGTTGATTGTCTAGACTTAAGAAAGTGAAGGAGAAAATGTCAATGGAGCTTAAAGTTAAAAGTGTGTTGTACATTTTTCTTCCAGAAAGCCAGTTATACATTTATGAGCATACTTCTACATCTATAGGATAAAATTGGGACAATCAATAGAGAGAACAGTCTTAAGAGGACTGAGAAAGTCTTTTGTAGCAGGTAAAATAATTTTAGCTGGAGCTTGAAGGAAATAGGGAAGCCAGCAAGTGCAAATGAGGTGGAAGAGATCTCTAAGCATGGGGGAATGATTACTGAAAGTGCCTGCAAACGTCAGGAGATAGTATGTCTCTGTTACAAAGTAGATGGAAGAGAATAAGGTATAAAAAAAATTAGAAAAATCAAAGAGACCAGGTTGTAAAGGGCTTTGAATGCCAAATAGAGAGTTTTATATTTGTTCTTGGGTGGGTGGGTGGGGGGAATAGGAAGCCATTAGAATTTATTGAGTAGAATTGAGCAATGAGCTTGAAGTCCAAGACCTGATCTGAATTTCAACTTTACTCTGGACTATGTTTTGGAATTTTGTTGAGTTGTAGCTTACACACTGAGGGGACTGAACTAGCTATAGCCTTTATCCTAAATTGGTGTTTTTGTTTCATTCATTTTACTTTGCTGGTATAACCTTTAAGAATGCAGGGTCACCTCCATGCCAGGAGGAGATATCAGAGCAATAGTTTGTGGAGAAGCTGACCTGGAATCATAAGTCTTGATTTGCCACAATCTCTGAGGAAAAAAATTTGTGAGTGACAAAAGGCATTGGAGAAACTTTTAGTGGGCACCTTTCTAACAATGGCCAGTTTTCAAGAAGTGGTATAAGGGAGATTGTGAATTGAAAATTGGACTTGTTGGTCCTGGGGGCAGCATAGGATAACAAACAGACAATCTATCTGTTCTGTTGGTATCCTTGAAATATAGAAAGACCCAAAGCAAGGATTTGGTGAAGTCTTTGGACTACTCAGAATCATGTTTTTAAACATATAAAAACCAATTATGTTAAAATACACTTATTGAACTTTTAAAAAAAAATTCTTGACCCTCGATTAAGAACCTTTGACCTAGAGAACAACCTTTAACTTGTTAAGAAGATTCTCTGTATAGTAACTAGAGAAGACATAAGAATGATCTGGAAAAATTAAAAACTAGGAAAGTTAGTGTGTTGAAGGTAGCCCCATGTTTTTCTTTAAAGGGAATGGGAGTTTTCTAAGGTAAAAGGAGAAAGGAGTACACTCATACATGGGAGACCATTAAAGATATAAAGGTAAGAAATTGTTGTCAATAATAGTTAGCATGCCAGTCTGATAAAAATGGAGAGAATCATAGATTGAGATGTTAAAGGATTTTGGAGGTCAACAAACCCAACACTCTCATTTTATAAAGGAGGAAATAGGTCCAAAAAAGTGAAGTGACTTGCTCATCACCATACAATTCTACTGAAGATAGGATTCAAACCTAGGAATCTTTGACCAAATAGACTTGTCTTATCACTTTACCAGATTGTGAAGGAAAGCGTAGGTATTGAGTCTTTCCAGTCCTGCCTAACTCTTTGTGACCCCATTTGGGATTTTCTTGGCAAAGATATTGGAGTACTTTGCCATTTCCTTCTCTAGCTTATTTTATCGATCAGGAAACTTAAACAAATGATTTTCCCAGGGTCACCAGCTAGTAAGTGTCCAAGGCTAGATTTGAATTCAGAAAGATGGGACTTCCTACCTCTAGGCCTGTGCTCTATTCATCTCCTACCTGGTCCATGAAGGAAAGAAATGAGGTACAATAATGAAAGGCACATGGTGGGGGGAGGCATTGCAGAGAGCTTCAGGAGCCAGGTTAAGGATTCTGTTTTATCCTAAAAATAATCATAGGCAGCCAGGTGGTATAGGAAATAGTGCATTAGACCTGGAGTTGGGAAATTCTGAGTTCAAATCTGCTTTCAGACACTTTACTAGCTGTACGATGTTGAGGGGGTCAATTTCTATCTGCCTTGAAAATAATACCGATCTCCCTAGATTGTTGTGAGAACTGAATGAGTTATTTGTAAACTGTTTGCAAACTTTAAAATGCCATACAAATGCTAGTTGTTATTATCAATAAGTAGTTTCTGAAGATATTTTTTAATGTCAAAGCACTGACCATGGAAAGCCTAAGTGGATCATGCAAATACTGAGACAATAAAGTCAAAATATAATAGCATAAATTTTAGTAAAGGTATAGTTTGGGACCCCAAAAACATCATACAGAGCATAGAGCATAACTGTATGGGGAGCTTCTAGTTCAGTGTCTGATCTGGGTAGAGAACTAATTTTTATATGAAATTTGGTTCGTTTTCTAGGGACCCAACTCAGCATCTGGATTTTGCCTATTGGCTGTCATCAAATGGTTCAATCCTTGCAGGTTACATAACATTTAAGGAAAAAGTATTCCATTGATTGGGTTTCAGGCTGATGATGCTGCTGTATGTCTGAAAGCAAGGAAGTTCCTTTTATTCAACCTGTCTTTACGATAGTATATTATTCCGCAAGTTCTCTGTTTGGGGACTGGTGGTGATGGCAGAATGGTCAAACATTTATTTTTGAGAAATATCAGGCTATTGATATATTAATGAATGTGCAGGATGAATTGGGGCAGGGGGAGTAACTAGAAGCTTTCAGACCTGTTAGGAAGCTGTTGAAATAGCTTAGGCAAGAGGGGATAAGAAGCTTGAATTAGGGTGGTAACCATGGGAATAGAAAGGAAGGGATGGATCTAAGACAGACAATGAAGGAAACTTCACAAGGATTTGTCGACTACCTGGGAGGAGAGGAAAAGAGAAAGAAGTCAAAGTTGCCTGGAAGGTTTTCAGCCAAAGAGACTAGGAGAGTGATGGTACCATTGATTGGCAGAGACAAGAAAGTGAGGAGGATCCTCAGAGGTTTGCTTTGAATTTTCCAAGTTCAAGAGTAGGTCAGCACCAGCCGATGATGTCATCTGACTTAGGGCGCTAGCCTACCCTGGTTTCTTTGCATAGAGACAAAACTCGATTTTCTGCCACTGGATTATCAGCTTTACTTGCTTTCTAATTTATTGGCAATTAACACTCATAATTGTTCTGCTTAATTACTTGTTTATTGGGGAGAAGGCTGGTGTAGGTTGACAGAAGGAGGTGTCAACAGAGCAAGTAATTAAATGGAACAGGCAATGGAGAGGTCTAACTTTGTGTCTGTGTTCCATCATCTGTTGAGGTAAGAGGTTTGGATTTGGCATCAAGAGCTCAGGGTTCAATTCCTGACTCTACCAAAAGCCAGCATTTGGGAAAATTGTTCTAATAATAACCATAACTCAAGTTTGGATGGTCCTTGGACTTACCTCAGGATAATCTTTTGAGTTGGTACTCCTGTTCCATAGATGGAGAAACTGGAATATTAAATGGCCTACTGGTTCTTGGTCATTCCCATGAATGATACAAGATTCAAATCCAGATCCCTGAAGACCAAATGCTACATAACCCTTTCTTCTCTGAGAAAATGTTTCCTTTTCCTCATCTATAAAATAAGGGAATTGGACTTCCAGCTCTGACATCCTGTGTTCTAAGGGCCCTCCCAGATCTGACATTCTGGGTTTTAAGGGCTCTCCCAGACTCTGACATCCTGTGTTCTAGGTCCTTCCCAGCTCTGATATCCTGTATTCTAAGGGCCCTCCCAGCTCTGACATCCTGTGTTGGTAAGGACCTTCCCCAATCCTGACATTCCATGTTCTAAGGCCCTCCCTTCTCTATGGACCATCAACTGCATTCTTTCCTGGTTTGATTACATGTCTAGCCCTTGCAGATCATGCAAAATGCTCAAGTTTAGTGACACATTGACTTCAAGTTATAGTTGAGAATATATGCTATATATGAGAATAAATTCTGGGTCAGTCACTTGCTAGCTGCATTACTCTAGGACAGTTGTTTCAGCTCTGTGTGCCTCAGTTTCCTCATTTGTGAAGTAAGAGAACATGGAGTCATGACATCTAAATCTAAATCTGCAACAAATCTCTGATGATATGATTGTGTCTTTGGTGATAAGAGATCAAACAGTCTTAAAAATGCAGGCTTGTTATTGGGGTATAAAATGAGGAAAACTCCACATTTTTACAGTATTTTAGGGCTAAAGTACTTTCACCCTCCTTTTCAAGTTGGTAGTGTGGACCTTATTATACAAATATTCCAGATGAGAAAACTGAATATGTGAAAAGGACCTAGAAGTTAGAGGTTTTTTCAATCTTTTAGAACATCAGAAAATACGAGTTGATGATTGATCTGAGGTCACACAGATAGGAGGCAGCACAACTAAGATTTAGCCCTATCCCAGAGAATTTAGTGATGGGAAAATACTTGGAGATCATGTAGCCAAATCCTGTGAGGAAACTGTGGTCCAAAGTCTTGCCCTGCAACACATAGGTAGTGTCAGAGATAGGATCCTAGCCCCTCTGACTCCAAATCCCAGTGATCTCCCCACAATACCCCACTGATCCTGAGAGAGGGACCAGATTAACCATACTTCATTCTTCAGACTTTGATACTAGGCATCCATGGTCTCCCAATTAGAATATAAGGTCCTCGAGGGCAGTATTTTTGCTAGTATTTGTAACTCCTGTACTTAGCACAACACTTGATAAGTACTTGTTGATAGACTGATTCTATAGAGTCCATTCTATTGCACTGACTTTCATCCTACCAAGGGTGAGTCAAAGAGACATTTTTTATATATGAGAAACAGGAATTTTGATTTGTGGAGAAATTTTAATTTTTACAATATTTGAGTATTTGAAAGCAAGAACATTAAGCTAATGAGACTAAAACTAAGGGCTTGCCTTCTCCAGGGACCATCAATTGCACCCTTTCCTGGATCCTGACTCCATTTCTAACCCTCACAGCTCATGAATGATGCTAAGTTGAATGCATTCAAGCCATAATGGAGAATATATGCTATATAACATATACGGCAAAATAGATTTTCTAGACTAGAAGCCCTGTATTTAAATTCTATTCCTGATTCTTGTTACTAGTATGACTTTGGGAAACCATGGGTCTCAGTTTCCTTCTCTGTAAGATAAGGGAGTGAGATTTCTACAATGCCTTCTAGCTTTAAGTTTATAATCCGATGAAATGGAAAGCCGATCCTAGACCAAGATATTTTGAACTGTCCATCCCTGACCGCAGGTGGTAAATGAAGGAGATCAGATCCTAGCAGGGGAGGTGACCAAAGGAAATAACCAAGAAGACAGATCCTCTGGGTGTCTTCCACCAGCTGCAGTCCCACCCACTCCCCCAAACCTAGTTCTAGAAGCCCTCCCAGGGTCCCAGTCTGCCCATGCCCATATGTCAGGGTATAAGAGCTGTTGCAAAAATGTACCTCTTCTTGTACAGAAGCAAAATGCTCTGGATTTCAAAGGCACGAGAGAAGGGGTGAGGTTAGTTCATCTTGAAATGAGAGCAAGGGGGGTGAGGGAAAGGAGGGTCAGTCTGGGAAAAGGGTCTATTGTGATGCCAGAAAGAGAGCAGAGAACAGAAGGCAGCCCCAGAGCCAAGTCAATAATTTACATGGCCGTGAAATATTTATCTCTTTGACTGTTTAAGACAGAGAATTCTATCTTGAAGGGGAAAAGTATATATTTATATATATACTATTCACTATATCTATGTAAAAATATAGTGACATAACTTGTAGAGACTAACTAGTGAGAGGGAGAGAGAATATGCAAAACTAAAATTATATTTAGAAGTTTTTTTAAAACATGAGTGATCCTGTCATTGGGTGCTATGATTTCACATAAAGGCAAGTCACTAAGTGAAGGAAGGGGCAGGAACAAGGATGCCTTCAGAAAGGAAAGGATGCTTCATTGGGCCTTGATGGATAGATAGAGAATTATTGACTTATTTGTCAGATGTCCTGGAAAGACAATTGGATTTGGACTTCGATGACCTATATGCAAAGTCTAGCTCTCCTTCCCTACATACCCTGATGGCCTCTTTCCTCCTTTTCAGCTGATAACCTCACCTTCTTTACTGAGAAAATTGTGATCATCCATCATGAGGAGCCTCATCTACCCCGTATCTCAAAAAACCTCTTTATCTTCACCCTGGCTTTTCTCCTTTGCTCCTGATCTGACAAAGAGGTGGACCTTCCCCTTGCCAGGGCAAATTGCTCTATTTATGTCCACAAACCTTCTCCTCTTGAATCCTCCAGGAACATATTTTCACACTCGCTATTTGTTTCTGTCTCTCTTTGTCTCCCTTTCTCTGTTTCTGTTTCTTTCTCTGTCATCTCTCTACCTTATTATTAATTTCCATTTACTGGCTAATCTCCTCAATATCTACAAATGTATTCAGATCTTCCTTATCCTTTAAAAATTAAGGCTGCCATTTCTTTTATACATATATATATATATATATTATTTTTAGCATAGCTTTTTATTTACAAGTTATATGCATGGGTAATTTTTCAGCATTGACAATTGCAAAACCATTTGTTCCAACTTTTCCCTTCTTTCTCCCCACCCCTTCCCCCAGATGGCAGGTTGACCAATACATGTTAAATATGTTAAAGTATAAATTAAATACAATATATGTATACATGTCCTAATAGTTATTTTGCTGTACAAAAAAGAGTCAGACTTTAAAATAGTGTACAATTAGTCTGTGAAGGAAATAAAAATACAGGCAGACAAAAATAGAGGGATTAGGAATTCTATGTAGTGGCTCATAGTCATCTCCCAGAATTCTTTTTCTGGGTGTAGCTGCTTCAGTTCACTACTGCTTTGTTGGAACTGATTTGGTTCATCTCATTGTTGAAGAGGGTCATGTCCATCAGAATTGATTATCATATAGTATTGTTGTTGAAGTATATAATGATCTCCTGGTCCTGTTCATTTCACTCAGCATCAGTTCATGTAAGTCCCTCCAGGCCTTTCTGAAATCATCCTGCTGGTTATTTCTTACAGAACAATAATATTCCATAATATTCACATACCACAATTTATTCAGCCATTCTCCAATTGATGGGCATCCATTCAGTTTCCAGTTTCTGGCCACTACAAAGAGGATTGCCACAAACATTCTTGCACATACAGGTCTTTTTCCCTTCTTTAAAATCTCTTTGGGATATAAGCCCAGTAGTAGCACTGCTGGCTCAAAGGGTATGCACAGTTTGATAATTTTTTGAGCATAGTTCCAAACTGCTCTCCAGAATGGTTAGATCCATTCACAACTCCACCAACAATGTATCCCACATCCCCTCCAACATTCTGCATTATCTTTCCCTGTCGTTCTAGTCAATCTGACAGGTGTGTAGTGGTGCCTCAGAGTTGTCTTAATTTGCATTTCTCTGATTAATAATGACTTGGAGCATCTTTTCATATGACTGGAAAGATTTTCAATTTCTTCATCTGAGAATTGTCTGTTCATATCCTTTGACCATTTATCAATTAGAGAATGGCTTGATTTCTTATAAATTAGAGTCAATTCTCTATATATTTTGGAAATGAGGCCTTTATGAGAACCTTTGACTGTAAAAATGTTTTCCCAGTTTATTGCTTCCCTTCTAATCTTGTCTACATTAGTTTTATTTGTACAAAAACTTTTCAATTTGATATAATCAAAATTTTCTATTTTGTGATCAATAATGATCTCTAGTTCTTTGGTCACAAATTCCTTCCTTTTCCACAGGTCTGAGAGGTAAACTATCCTATCTTCCTCTAATATTTTATTTATTTATAATCTCATTCTTTATGGCTAGGTCATGAACCCATTTTGACCTTATCTTGGTGTACGGTATTAAGTTTGGGTCAATGCCTAATTTCTAAGGCTGCCATTTCTAACTAATTCCATTACCAGCCTCACTCCTATAGCCAATCAGCTACCAAGTCTTGTCCTTGCAAATAATATTCTCTTCAATATCTTTCCCTTCTCTTCAATATCCTAGTTCAGAGTCTCATCCTTTCCCATCTGGATTACTCCAGTACCTTCCAAAAGGACCTTCCTGCTTCCAGTCTCTTTTCTTTTCAGCTCATCCTTCACAGAGCATCCAAAATAATTATCTTATGATGTCACATAACTGTTGTATGTATTGTCATCCCCAATTAGACTGACTCTCTGAAAGGAGAGGCAAAATCTTACTCATCTCTATCTTCTTCAGAACATGGACCCTACCATGGACCCCACATCACAAACCTTGGCAAAAACTTTCCATGGCTCCCTTTTGCCATTATGAAGGTTGAAAACTAATGTCATTATGGAAACTGAGACCTAAGACCTTTCAAAATCTGAAGGTGATAGTCCATGTTATCTGCCCAAATCTGATCACTTCTGGACTATGGTGTCACATCTTAGGAGAGACATTGATAGGAGAGCTGGGAAGGTGAAAGTTTCATGCTATGTTAGAAAATGCCATGGAATAGTGCAAAGAAGGAACACTAGATCTACACAACAAACCCTTAGGTTTAAGTCCTGACTTTGCCTCTTGGTCACTGTGGGACCCTGAACAAGTCCTTTCATCTCATCTAAACTTGGGTTTCCTCTTTTGTCAAATGAGTGGATTGATCTAGATCAGAGGTTTTTAATGTGGGGTCAATGAACTTGAATTTCAAAAATATATTGATGACTATATTTCAAAATGGTTAATTATTTTTGTAATCCTATTTAAAAACATTATGAAAAATAGTCTGTAGACTCTGCCAGATTGCTACACACAAAAAAAGACTAAGAACTTTTGGTACAGATCATCTGAAGGACCTTTTCTGTTTTAAAATCATGTGAGTTTATGGGATAGCACAAACAAATAAATCTGGTGGAACCAGGTAGTGCCAAGATCCTGAAGATCTTGTCCTTCTCTGGGACATATGATGCTCACACCCTCCCCATCTTTTTGTGAGTTCCGCTCCCAACCAGACCACTTCTGGCCATCCAAGAAGCTTGGCAAGGCATACCCTGAAGCCTTATTTTACTCATTACCTGACATGGTAATTTACTCCATACTGTTAGACATTCATGTCTTCTGGCCTTGGGTCACAGCCTCTGTGGCTACCATCTTCTACCTCCATGCTCACATTATCTGTCCAGGCTCTAAGATCCTAAGCCAGAAGGAAGACTGAAGTCAGCCACTCACACCAGGTCCTTTCCTTTCAGCATCATTTACCATATCATTGTTGCCACTCAATAATGTTCTTTTTCTATGGATCTCTGTGTTTTTGTGTCTGTGTCTGTTTCTCTGTGTCTGTCTCTCTTCCCTTTCTCTCTCACTGACTCTGTCTCTCTGTCTCTATCTCTTTCTCTGTCTCTCTTTCACACAATGTTTTTGTGGCTGTAAGACCACCACCTCCTTTTTCTGAGTCTCAGTTTTCCTATCTGTAAAATGGGAATCGTGATACATTGGTTCTCTGTTATGAGAAATTTGGTTTATCAATCCCAAGGTAGTATTGAGAAATAAGGTGTTGTTTGTATTGTCATGCCCAATTAGACTGACTCTAAGATCTCTGAAGGGAGAAGTAAAATCTTACTCATTCTATCTTCTTCACAACATGGACCCGTGGGCTTTAGACCTACTAAGTGTTCAGTAGCCTGGAGGAGTTAATACTTAGTAGGTAGACGGGAGCTTATAAATCACAGATTCAATTCCATTTAAAAAATAATCATAAAATACTTATTATGTACAACACATTGTTTCTTGGCACTGGTAGAAAAAGACAAAAAACAAACAAAAAAAGATTCTCAGTTGCCTGGGGGATTTGTACATTATAATAGATTGTTCAGGAAATTGGAGCATACACATAACTGTTCAACTAACAAATATTTATTAAAGACTTACTATGTGCCAGATACTGTGCTAGGCTGGGGAAAGGAAATCCAAGATTAGACTGGAGAGCTTGCAAACTAAGAACTCAATAGATGGGGGCTCAAATAAAACCTTTTCATAAGAGCCTGTGTGCTCCAGGATAGTTCTGGCCTCAAAGACCTTACATGTGCTCACATAATAGGTGCTCAGAAGAAGGGCCAGAGTGACACAAGATAGGGGCTTAGAAGTCATGGATGGTGGGGGTGAAGGAGGATGGGCGTGGAGATCAGACTTTCCCATTGATCTAAGGCCTCTTGGAACACAGATTTGTTTCCCTATCATCCCTGTTAGGGTCCTGCTGAGGTGAATTATGGTACGATTCTCACTGTTGAAGCCCTATCTCTGATAAGGCTTTTTATGGCCCTCTCCATGACTAGGGAGAAAATGGTAATTACACTTTTAATGCCTTGATAAGTCAGGGAAAGGTTCACTTCCATTCTCATATATCAGAACACCTAGTGCCTGTTCTAATAGATATCACAGATATGAGCAAGTTTGCTTTAGCATGAGTATGTTACATGTGTGTGGAGAAATAGGAGTGTGTGTGTGTGTGTGTGTGTGTGTGTGTGTGAGAGAGAGAGAGAGAGAGAGAGAGAGAATTATGGGCAGGACTGACTTTGTGGAATCAGAAAAGATAACTCCCCTCCCCCTACATCCTCTTAGTTCCAATTTCAGGAATCTTCCCTCTACACCATGTCCACCAATCCCTAATACGTGTATCTCCTTGTGTCTCATTCCCACAGGGCCTTGCTCCCTGGGAGCAGCCAGTGTTAGTGAGCATATGAGAAACCAATCCCCCAGGTGTTAGCTGATAAGATTTTAATATGGAACTCAATTCTGAAAAGCCTTCCAATTCCAAAGGAAAGAGAGACAGCAGGATATAATGGAAAATATGCGGGAACTGAAGGGATTGGACATAGGCCGGAATTCTGGCTCTGACACTGACAGGCTGTGTGACCTTGGATGTATCAGACCTATAATTTCCTCTTTTATAAAATAGGGGACTTGGGGTGCCAGAAAAATGCTCTGTAAACCCTTCAAGGCAGGCTGGATAGGGGAGTTCATATTGTTTTCTAATGAGATAATCTGAGACTCTGTAGTTTTCAGTAGGGGAGATAATTTGAAATATTCACTCAATAGTGTGATATGGCAGTCATCAAAAAGCTGCTAGAGTCTTGGGGTGCAATAATAAAAGCATAGTTTACAGGAATAAAGAGGTGAATGTTGCTCTGTATCCTTATCTGGGCAGACCCCAAATAGAGTATTGTGTTCAGTTCCAGGAGCCACAGTTTATAGTGTGTCCATTTGAGGAGGACATTGATAAAGTGATGAGTTTCTAAAGAATGATATCAGATGCCAGATATTGAAAGAACTGGAAATGTTTGATTTGTAGAAGAATCGGGGGACACAATAATTCTGTATTATGTCACGGGTCATCTTTGGAAAGAGCTATTACACTTGTCCTATTGGATGAAAATTCCAGGATGGAATTCTCAAAAGTTAATTTAGGCTTAACAATTTGGGCTGGCCCATAGTGCTGTCCCAGGGAGGAAGGTGGGAGGGAGACGGATGGAGATAGTAGATGTTTCTTTCATTAGGAGTTTTTACAGACTGGATAATCCGTCATTAGGTATGTTTAGGGAGCTTAGGTTGGGGTTGGGGTAAAGGTTACAGTATGGAATAAATGACTATTCTTAAAATTCCATTTTTCTAATCTCACTGCTACCCAATCCAGTAAGTCACTTCTAGCTCTCTTAAACTTCTCTCTGACCCAGTCAAAGGGATTTTGTGCCAAGCTGAGAAAATACTCATTCAGTGTTTGCCAATTGATTGATGAAGATAAGACTATGAGGGGCAGCTAGTTGGTGCAGTGAATAGAGCATCAGCCCTGAAGCCAGGAGGACCTGAGTTCAAATCTGACCTCAGACATTTAACACTTCCTAGCTGTGTGATCCTGGGCAAGTGACTAAACCCAATTGCCACGGTAGAGAGAGAGAAAGAGAGAGAGAGAGAGAGAGAGAGAGAGAGAGAGAGAGAGAGAGAGAGAGAGAGAGAAGAGAGAGAGAGAGAGAGAAAGAGAAAGAAAGAAAGAAAGAAAGAAAGAGCTATGAAAATGGCCACTTCTGGGTTGATGTCTGTGCTGCTGACAGCTCTCACTGACTGACTGTCCTCAGACTGAGGAGACATTAATAAGAAAAGAAGTCTGCTGGAGTCTAGCCATTCAGACTTCAGGCAAAGTCTCACCTGGGAAGGCACCTTCCCAAAATTACTCAATACCCACTTAAGTCATAACCATAACGTTACACAAGACAGGGAGATTAGAGAGAGAGGACAGACACAGAGAGATAAAAACCTTCTTGGACAGAGCCATGAAAAAGGCAGAAGTAGAACCATAGAAAGCCAATACAGAGTTATCAACAACCAGAGACAGAAAATTAAAAATAAGAATCATATGCAGTCATTATACTGGAGGTTTAGGGAATACATTGGAGACCTTTTACTCTTCTAACCTGTGGTCTCCACTTTGTCCTCCTAAAGATAACCACAAGTTATCCCTTACAAACACTAAGTTCAAGCACTAAGACTATACAGTAAAGATCAGTCAATAAGTATTTATTTAGCATCTACTATGTGCCAGACACTATGCTAAGCACTGAGAGGGAAAATATGGAGAAAAAGACATCCCCTTCCTTCAAGCAGCTTACAATTTAATAAAAGAAAACAATATATAAAAAGAAACTAAACATTGGAAGGGAGAAGGTATGGAAAAAGTTCAAAGAAGTGAAGCCAAGTGGGAAATATCAAAAATAATCATGTCGGAACTCATAGAAAGCCAAACAATTAAAAGTGTTATAGATTTTAGCCTTTCCAGTGGCAAGAACCTTGAAGGTCATCCCCTCATTTTATATTTTAGAGAAAGAAAGTAGTGTTGGAGCTGGATCTCGAAGTTGGACTGTAGGACTGAAAATGGCCACTGCTTGGTGTCATATTGCATAGAGTGACGGGTGTAAAGTCAGGAAGATGAATTCCAAGTTGATTTCAGGTACTTACTAGTTATGTAATCCTGGACAAGTCACTTAATTCTGTTTGCTTCAGTTTCCTTATCTGTAAAATGAGGTGGAAAAGGAAATGGCAAATTACTTCAGTATCTTTGCCTAAAAAAGAAATCCCAAATAGGGTCAGGAAGAGTCAGATGAGACAGAATAACTAATAATGGATGAATAAACACCAACTTAAAATTGTGAAGTTCAGTAAGCCTATTAAACAGATGAGGAAAGATTAAATGACTTGTTTAAGATCATATCTATAACCCTAACCCTAACCCTACACAGATATCAGGTAGATTTGAATCAAGATTTGAATATTAAACCAGTTCCCTTTCTACTGGATGATGTTTAGTTTGTGGTTTCAACAAATGGGAGACTGCCATTGCTTCTTCCTCTATACAATTGCTTTGCTCTGGGCCCACTGGATGTCCATCTCCATTCCTCTCCATCCCAGCTTTTTGAATCTCAGCCCAGCAATAACTCTAGCAAAGATGCCCACTCTTAGTGGATGGAAAGGAAAAGTCCTTACTACACATACAATCACCTCATTTCAGAACTAGAAGGGCCCTCAAGATTATTTATATCAAACCCTTCATTTTGCAAATGAGAAAAAGTGAGGTCCATAAGGAGCACAGCCAAGATTCACACAGAAGGGGCTCAGCACACTGAAGAAGGGGGAAATGAATGGAACTTCTCCCACTCATCCAAGACCCCTTTCCACTCTGGTTCATGTATCATTTTCTTTTTTTTTTCTTTTTTATTATTAAAACTTTTTATTTTCAAAACATATGCACAGATAATTTTTCAACATTGACCCTTGCATAGCCTTGTGTTTCAGATTTTCCCCTCCTTTCCCCCACCTCCTCCCCTAGATGGCAAGCAATCCAATATATGTTATCATGTACCATTTTCTTAGGATCTTAGAGCAACAGATGTGAACTGGAAGGGACCTCAGAGGCCGTCTGACCTAAACCATTTATTTTATATATGAGAAAATTAATGTTCAAGGGAAGTTGAAACCTGCCAAAGGTTATCTTGGCTACTGTCAGGGGTAGTATTTGGATGGACCCAGGGCTTGTGAACCCAAAATCTAGCACTCTTTGCATAGATGCTGCCATGCATTCTGTGCCATGTTGGGATCGATTGTAATGTATTTACTACTGCATATCTTTCATAAGGCTTTTTACAATCCTCTCTGCTATTGACCACTGACTCCCAGACCAGGGCTCCTTTTACCACACTGGGCTGTATATTTCTGACCAAGACAGAAACAAAGAGACAGGGAGATGGCGAGATAAAAGGCCCTGTAGATTCTGGGAGGAAATAGCTCCCAGCAGAGCTGAGATGAAGGAGCAAGCTGACTATGAGATTATTTGCAGAGAAGGCCTAGAATGGGACCCATAGAGATTAGGGTTTGGAAACTGAAGACACAGCCCCAAGAAAGCCTTCCTTTTTTTTGGCCTTCCTGGGGAGTTAGAGTTTCATCCTCTTTATTTCTGAGATTTCCTACTCAGAAGACCTTTTGATGTTAAGCCTTCATTTATTATTTCTGACTTCTCCCAGGAGGTCTTGATTCATTGAAGAGGCTTCTTCCCAGGGGAGGGCAGGGCCTGCACTTTAGCCTTCTCTGCATCCTTGGTGGCTATAAGGCCCTTCAAGATCCCAAAGTCACAGGAATATCCCTATCAATCACTCAGCAGGTATAAGCACCTACTATGTACCAAGCACTGGGTACAAGAAAACTCAGCAGGAATAAGCACCTACTATATACCGAGCATCGGGTGCAAGAAAACCAAACTGAAACAACAATGAGGCTTTGACAGGACCAGAAATTCAGAGCTGGGTGGGACTGTTGAGCTCATCTGTTTCCATTCAAAGAATCATAGAATGTTGAAAGTGAGAAGAATCTCATAAATCAATTTCTTAGTCAAGAAGTATGTAGTAGGTGCTGTTCAGCCCTGGGAATACAAGTACAAATAAAGAAACAGCCAGTACTGGCAAGGAGTTTATGTTCTGAAGGAAGAGACAACAAAATGCATACTACATAAATATAAAATGAGTAAATACAAACATAAACAAATCCTAAATACAATCAGTGATCAAAAATTCATTAAGCACCTACTGTGTACCAGGAACTGGGCTAAACTCTGGGTGTACTAAGATGAAAAAAAGACAGTCTCTGCCCTCAAAGGGTTTATACTTGCCTTATTTTTTTAACTTTTTATTTTCTAAACATATGCATGGATAATTTGATAACATTGATCCTTGCATGGTGTTTCAGATTTTCTCCTCCCTCCCCCATGGCAAGCAATCCAATATATGTTAAACATGTTAAAATATATGTTAAATCCAATATGTATAAACATATTTATACAATTCTCTTGCTGCACAAGAGAAATCAGATCAAAAAAAGAAAGTAAATGAGGAGGAAAACAAAATGCAAACGACAACAACAAAACAAGTGAGAGTGTTGTGTTGTGATCCACATTCAGTTCCCATGGTCTTTTCTGTGAGTGTAGATGGCTCTCATCATCACAAGATCATTGGAACTGGCATCAATCATCTCATTGTTGGAAAGAGCCATGTTCATCAGAATTGATCATTGAATAGTCTTGCTGTTGCCATGTATGTTGATCTCCTGGTTCTGCTCATTTCACTCAGTAACATTCAACACCATAGCTTATTCAGCCATTCCCCAGCTTACGGGCATCCACTCAATTTCCAGCTTCTTGCCACTAGAAAAAGGGCTGCCACAAACACTTTTGCACATGTGGGTCCCTTTCCCTCCTCTAAGATCTCTTTGGGATATAGGCCCAATAGAAATACTGCTGGGTCAAAGGGTATGCACAATTTGATAACTTTTTAAAAATAGTTCCAAATTGCTCTTCAGAATAGCTGGATCCATTCACAATTCCACCAACAATGTATCAGTGTGCCAGTTTTGCCACATCCCCTCCAACATTCGTCAATCTCTTTTCCTGATATCTTAGCCAATCTGAGAGGTGCATAATGATCTTTCAGAGTTGTTTTAATTTGCATTTCTCTGATCAATAGTGATTCAGAGCACCTTCTCATATGCTTAGAAATAGTTTTTATTTCTTTATCTGAAAATTGTCCTTTCATATCTTTTGACCATTTATCAATTGGAGAATGACTTGGATTCTTATAAATTTGAGTCAGTTCTCTATATATTTCAGGAATAATATATAGAGTTCAGGGGGCAGCTAGGTGGCGCAGTGGATAGAGCACCAACCCTGAAGTCAGGAGGACCTGAGTTCAAATCTAACCTCAGACACTTGACACTTCCTAACTGTGTTAGGAAGCAAGGCACCAACTGCCTCAGCAAAAAAGAAAAAAAAAAGAAAAAGAAAAGAAATGAGGTCATTATCAGAACTCTTAAATGTGAAAATGATTTCCCAATTTATTGCTTCCCTTCTGATTTTGTCTGAATTAGTTTTGTTTGTATAAAACTTTTTAACTTAATATAATCAAAATTGTCTATCTGGTTCAATTCTTCATTCAGTTATGAGTTCCAGTTCTTTGGTCACAAATTCCTTCCTTCTCCACAAGTCTGAGAGGTAAACTATCCTATGTTCCTCTAATTTGCTTATAATATCACTCTTTATGTCTAAATCATCAACCCATTTAGATCTTATCTTGGTATGTGGTATTACGTGTGGGTCGAGCCCTAATTTCTTCCATACTAGTTTCCAATTTTCCCAGCAGCTTTTGTCAAATAGTGAGTTCTTATCCCCAAAGCTGGAGTCTTTGTCAAACACTAGATTGCTATAGTTATTGCCTTTTTTGTTCTGATCCTAACCTATTCCACTGGTCGACTATTCTATTTCTTAGCCAGTACCAAATGGTTTTGATGACTGCTGCTTTATAATACAGTTTTAGGTCTGGCACAGTTAGACCACATTCACTGGCATTTTTTTTCATTAGTTCCCTTGAAATTCTTGACCTTTTGTCCTTCCAGATGAATTTTATTACTATTTTTTCTAGATCTGTAAAATAATGTCTTGGGAGTTTGATTGGTATGGCACTAAATAAGTAGATTAATTTAGGTAGTGTTGTCATTTTTATTATATTCGCTTGGCCTACCCATGAGCACTTGATATTTTTCCAACTGATTAGATCTGACTTTATTGTGTGGAAAGTGTTTTGTAGTTGTGATAAATTCCCAAATATTTTATACTATCAACAGTTATTTTGAATGGAATTTCTTTTTGTATCTCTTGCTGCTGATTTTGTTTATAGCTGACATTTTATAGGTGACAATCTGAGGTAGACAAGGCTAAGTTTTTTGACCAGTGTTTCATAGCTAGTAAGTGTCTGAGGCTGTATTTGAACTCAGGTCTTCCTGATCTGACTAGGGGATACAACATGTTTATAGAAGAGTAAATATAACATATTGAGGGAACAGCCAGGTGGTGCAGTAGATAGAGCAGCAGCAGCCATAGAATCAGGGGGTTCTAAGTTCAAATCCAGCCTCAGATACTTCCTAACTGTGTTCCTGGGCAAGTCATGACACCCTGCTTGCCTTAGTTTCCTTACTTGTAATATGAACTATAGAAAGAAATGGTAAATTACTGCAATATCTTCAACCACAAAACTCCAAATAGGGTCATGAAGAGTCAGTCGCAACTGGACAACAACTAGCAAAATAAATAGTGACTAAGGGAGTGGGGCCTAATTATAGGGGCAATCTCCAGAAAGTGATGACACTGGAGTTGAGCCTTGACATTTTTTGAGATGAATGGTATTGACTCGACCTTCAGAAATATTCACACCTCACAGCATCCCAAGGTACACTTCCCCCATCTCATTCCCCCACTCCCTGCCCTATTACAAAATCCATGAATCACAGCTCTGACCTGGCATCCCAGCTGCAGTATTAGGGGAGACCCTGGAGCCCAGCCAGCTCAACCTCCTCATTTTATATAAATGTTACACAGACAACCAATGGCAGAGCATGTAAAGCCAAGTCTGAGTTTCTGACATGCTGAGACTTTTAGCCAGGAGATTTGGGGACAAGATTAGAATGGGCTTCCTTATGTCACTCAGGACTTCGGTTGCTCTAGGAAATTACCTTTAGGTATAGTCTGGTCAGTCCCATTGACAAGAGAAATGATGAGATTTAGAGCTGGAATAATTCTAGGGTCATTGATCTAGAGCAGGTCCCTCCCTTCTCCCCACCCACTCCTTTAGCCAGTAAGTAATCCAATATATGTTAAACCTGTACAATTCTTCTATACACATTTCCACATCAGCCATTCTCCAAGTGATGAACATCCACTCAGTTTCCAGCTCCTTGTCATTACAAAAAGGGGTGCTACAAACATTTTTGCACATGTGGGTCCTTTGCCTTTTTTCTTCAATTGTAGAAAAAGAAATCCACTTGAGTTGAGTGACTTCCTTATGATCACAGTGAGGAGGCAGGAGTTGAATTCCGGGTCAGGTCTAGAGTTGGTCACTAACTTAAGTAAATTATTTTCTTTCTCTGTACTTCAATTTCTTCCTCTGGAATATTTTATCTTTACACCTCTTCTTAGTTCTAACATTCTTCTTGTTTTTCACTCATTTCAATCATGTTCAACTCTTTGTGACCCTATTTTGGGGTTTTCTGGACAGAAATACTAGAATGGTTTGCCATTCCCTTCTCCAGCTTATTTTACAGATGGGGAAACAGAGACACAGAGTGAAATGACTTGCCCAGGATCACACAGCTAGTAACTGTCTGAGGCCAGATTTTAATTCAGATCTTCCTGATTCCAGACCTAGCACTCTGCCCACTACCACCTACATCTTTATGAGTTGAAATCTGGTCTCAAACACTTGAGTCTGAGCAAGTCACTGAAGCCTGTTTGCCTCAGTTTCTTAATTTGCAAAATAAGCTGGAGAGGGAAATAGCAAATGACCTCAGTATCTTTGCTAGGAGATAACGTCAAATGGAGTCACAAAGAGTCAGTCATGACTTAGAGACAATATTCTCATAGAAGAATAGTTTTCAAGATGAAAGGGAACTTAAGAGATCATTTTATAGAGAAGGAACTGAGCACAATAAAGTTAAGTATCTTGCCCAAGAGAGCATTTGTACTGAGTGACAGAAGCTAGATTAAAAGCCAGGTCCTCTAATTCCAAATCTTTCCACTTTGCCACATTTTCCTACTTACTAGTTTCTATCATTGGTGTGAGTTTGGACAGCAGTATAGTCCTGCACATACACAGAGGTTGCCACTGACCCTTCTGTCAGTGGGAAGTGTGCCCTTAGCACAGGTTTCCAGCAGGGCTGAGGGACTGCCTCTAGGTGCCCCTTAAGACTTGTGGTAGTAATCTGTCAAACAGCTGGGCAGGGTGAAGTGATGAAGCTGGCAACTGGGGAGCAGAAACCTTTCCTCTCTGTGAAACTAAGTGGTCCATATGGGGATCAAACCCAGACACGCTTCCTCATTAGCACCAAGCCAGAGCCCCCTGAGCTTACTAGCTGTCTGGACTGAAGAACAGCTCACACACAGACCCCTCTTTATCTACAGCTGGCCTCATTATCTGTCTGCTGCTGACCACAGGTCTGACGCATGGTCCAGCTGCCCAGAGGAGTCTACACCAGAAATAGCTTCCAAGGGGATGGGATGGAGACAATGCTGTGTTTGGAGCCAGAAGACCTGAGTTCAAAGGCTAACTCAGCTGGTTGCCTGGGTGACCTTAGCAAAGGCATGTCCTCTAAATGAGTCTCAATTTCATTACCTTACAATTCCTTTCACCTCCCCCAATTCCCCACTCATTTTGTTATGTTCTCCATACCATAGACAAAGTGGGTTATTGAAAGCTCCTTAAACTTTGCTCACTCTTCCGTGACTAGTTGTTTTGGGAGGACAATATCTGGAATGCCTGGCCAGTATATTGGAGATAACACTGGATTCATAGCTAAGGCTATGGGTTTGAATACTTTTGAGATCATATACAAGTCACAGACTCTTTGGGATTCAATTTTCCTCCTTATTTTTCTTTCTTCCTCTCCTCTCTCTCTCTCTCTCTCTCTCTCTCTCTCTCTCTCTCTCTCCTCTCTCTCTCCTTCTCTCTCTCTTGTCTGTCTCTGTTTGTCTTGTCTGTCTGTCTGTCTGTCTCTCTCCAAATAATGCCTTTTTATTTTCAAAATACATGCAAATACAGTTTTCAACATTCACCCTTGAAAAACCTTGTGTTCCAAATTTTTCTCTCTGCCTTCACCCATTCCCTCCCTTAGATGACAAATAATCCAATATATGTTAAATAATTCTTCTATACATATTTCCACAACTATCTTGCTGCATAAGAAAAATCAGTTCAAAGAGAGAAAAAAATGAGGAAGGAAACAAAAAGCAAGCAAACAACAACAAAAAGATGAATAAACTAAGTTATGATCCCCATTCAGTCCCCATAGTCCTCTTTTTGGATGCAGATGACTCTCTCCATCACAAGTCTATTGAATGTGGCCTGAACCACTCCATTGTTGAAAAGAACCATATACATCAAAGTTGATCATCATGTAATTGTTGCTGTGTACAATGTTCTCTTCTTTCTATTCACTTTACTCCAGATCTTTCTGAAACATTCTGCTGATTGTTTCTTATGGAACAATAATAAGCCATAACATGGTATAAATTTATTCAGCCATTCTCCAACTGATAGGCATCCACTCAGTTTCCAGTTCCTTGCCACTACAAAAAGGACTGCTATAAACATTTTTGCACATGTGGGTTCTTTTCCCTTTTTGATCTCTTTGGGATACAGGTCCAATAGAGACACTACTGGATCAAAGAGTATGCACAGTTTGATAGCCTTTTGGGATTTTTCTTTATTTGAAAATTGTCTGTTCATATCCTTTGACCGACCATTTATCAACTGGAGAATGGCTTGCATTCTTATAAATTTGAGTTAGTTCTCTCTGTATTTTAGAAATGAGACCTTTATCACAACCCTTGGATGTAAAGATTTTTTTCCCCACAGTTTTCTATTTCTCTTGTAATATTGCCTGCATTGGTTTATTTGTACAAAATCTTTTTAACTTAATATAATCTAAATAAAATAAACTTGCATTTCATACTATAATCTTATTCTCCTTTGGTGATAAATTCCTTCCTTCTTCACAAATCTGAGAGATAGGTTATCCTTTATTCATTCTTCTAATTGCTTATAGTATCACTCTTTATGTCTAAATCATGAACCCATTTAGACCTTATCTTGGTATAGGGTTTTAGGTGTTGGTCAGTGTCTATTTTCTGCCATACTATTTTCCAATTTTTCCAGCAATTTTTGTTAAATAATGATTTCTTATCCCAGAAGCTGGGATCTTTGGGTTTATCAAACCCTAAATTACATATATGTGTTTTGTGAACCTAACTTCTGCCACTATTTAATTACTTTATTTCTTAGCCAGTACCAAATGATTTTGATGACCACTGCTTTATAATATAGCTTTATATATGTACAGCTAGGCCACCTTCATTTGCATTTTTTCATTAATTCAATTGAATTCTTGGCTTTCTGTTCTTTCAGATGAACTTTGTTGTTATTTTTTAAAGGTCTGTAAAGTAGTTTTTTGGCAGTTTGATCAATATGGCACTGAATAAGTAGATTAATTTAGGCAGAATTTTCATTTTTATTATATTAGCTCTGCCTACTCATGAGCACTTAATATACTTCCAATTGGTCAGATCTGACTATATTTGTTTGGGAAGTGTTTTGTAATTGTGTTCATATAGTCCCTGACTTTGTCTTAGCAGATAGATTCTCAAATATTTTATATTAACTACAGTTATTTTAAATGGAATTTCTCTTTGTGTCTCTCACTGCTAGTAACATAATAGAAATGCTGATGATTTACAGTGGTCTATTTTGTATCCTTTAACTTTGCTAAAGTTGTTGATTGTTTCTAATAGTTTTTTAGTTGATTCTCTAGAATTCTTTAAGTATATCATCATATCATCTGTAAAGAATGATAATTTGGCTGCCTCATTACTTACTCTAGTTCCTTTAATTTCTTTTTCTTCTCTATTGATAAAGCTAACATTTCTAATGCAATATTCAATAGCAATAGTGATAGTGGGCAACGTTGTTTCATCCTTGATCTTATTGAGAATGCTTCTAATTTATCCCCATTACGTGTGATGCTTGCTGGTGGTTTTAGATAGATATTACTGATCGTTTTAAGGAAAACTTCGTTTATTCCTATGCTCTTTAGTGTTTTTGATAGGAAGGCATGTTGGATTTTGTCAAATGCTTTTCTTGCATCTATTGAGATAAACAAATGATATCTTTTAGTTTGGTCAATTATGCTAATAATTTTTCTAATATTGAACCAGCCCTGCATTCCTGGCAAATCCTACTTGATCCTGATGATAATTTGTTGTATTTTATTTAAGATTTTTGCATTAATATTCATCAGGACAATTGATCTATAATTTTCTTTCTCTGTTTTGGCCCTACCTGGTTCAGGTATCAGTATCATATTTGCATCCTACAAGGAATTTGATAAGACTCCCTTTCTCCTTATTTTTCCAAATAGTTTGCATGGTATTGGAATCAACTATTTTTTAAATATTTGGTAGAATTCACTTTTAAAAACATCTGACTGTAGATTTTTTTAGGGAGTTGATTAATAACTTCTTCAATTTCTTTTTCTAAAATGGGACTATTTAAATAATTTATTTCCTCCTCTGTTAATCTGGGCAGTCTATAGTTTTATAAGTATTCATCCATTTCACTTAGATTATCAGATTTATTGGCATACAGTTGAGCATAATAGCTCCTAATTATTGCTCTAGTTTCTTCTTCATTGTGGAAAGTTCACCTTTTCATTTTTGCTACTAGCAATTTGGTTTTCTTTTTTACTTTACCTAATCAAATTAACTAAAGGTTTATCTGTTTTGTTTTTTTTTTCATAAAACCAATTCTTAGTTTTATTTATTAATTCAATAATTTTCTGTCATTTTTATTATTCTCCCCTTTTATTTTCAAAATTTCAAATTTGGCATTTAATTGGGGGGGGTAATTTGTTCTTTTTCTAGCTTTTTTTAGTTTTATGCCCAATTCATTGTTCTTCATTTTCTCTATTTTATTTAAGTAAGTATCTAAAAATATAAAATTTCCCCTAAGTACTGCTTTGCCTGCATCCCATAAATTTTGGTATGTTACCTCACTATTGTCATTGTTTTGGATGAAATTATCAATTGTTTCTATTATTTGTTGCATCACACACTCATTCTTTAGGATTAGATTATTTAGTTTCTAATTAATTTTTGGTCTATTTTTCCCTTGCCCTCTATTACATATAATTTTTATTATAACAGGATCTGAAAAAGATCCATTTACTATTTCTCCTTTTATGCATTTTATTTTGGGGATTTTATGCTTTAATACATGGTCACTTTTTGTGTAGGTTCCATGTACTGCCGAGAAAAAAGTATTTTCCTTTCTGTTCCCATTCAGTTTTCTCCAAAGGTTTATCATATCTAATTTTTTAAAAAATTCTATTTATCTCCTTAACTTTTTTCTTGTTTTTTTGTGGTTTGATTTATGTAATTCTGATAGAAGGAGAAGATCCCCCATTAGTATAGTTTTGCTTTCTATTTCTTCTTGCAGCTCTCTTAACTTCTCCTCTAGGAACTTGGATGCTGGAACACTTGATACATATATGTTTAGTATTGATATTGCTTCATAATTTATGATATCCTTTAGCAAGATATAGTTTCCTTCCTCATCTCTTTTAATTAAATCTATTTTTGCTTTTGCTTGATCTGAGATCAGGATCACTACTCCTGCTTTTTTTTTTTTTTTAACTTTAGCTGAAACATAATAGATCCTGCTCCAACTTTTTCCTTTACTCTATATGTACCACACTGCTTTAAATGTGTTTCTTATAAATAACATATTTGTAAGATTCTGGCTTTTAATCCAGTCTGCTATCCATTTCCATTTTATGGGAGAGTTCATTCCATTCACGTTCACAATTAAAATGACTCACTCTGTATTTTTTGCCATATATATTTTCTCCAAGTTATACTTTTCTCTTTCCTTTCCCTCTTTCCTTCCTCACTAGTGTTTTGCTTCTGATCATTCCCTCCCCTCAATCTGACTTCCCCTTTTGCAACCCCCTCTTCCTTATCCCTTCCCCCTTCTGCTTTTCTTCTTCCTTCTATTACCTCCCCTTTCTTTTCCCTTTTCTCCTTCTACTTCCCTATAAGATGAGACAAGTTTCTATATTAAAATAAATGTCTGATTCTCTCTTTGAACCAAAACCAATGAGATTAAGGTTCACCTAATGCTCATCCCCTTCCATTCTTTCCTTCAACCATAATAGGACTCCTTTGCCTCTTCATGTGATGTACTTTACCCCATTTTACCTCCTCTTCCCTCTTCTTCCAGTACAATACCTATTCCACCCCTAATTTCTTTTTCATGTCATTATAGCAGTCAAATTATACCTATATTCTCTAAGGATATCCTTAACAAAGATACAATTCTCAAAAGTTAAACAAATCATCTTCCCCAAAAGGGATGTAAACATTTTAACTATTTAAAAAGATAGTTTTTTTCCTTCCCTTTTTACCTTTTTATGCTTCTCTTGAGCTCTGTATTTGAAGATCAAATTATCTATTCAGCTCTGGTCTTTTCATCAAAAATAAATGAAAATCCCCTATTTCATTGAATGTTCATTTTCCCCCTGAAAGATAATGCTTAATTTTCCTGGATATTGAGTCTTGGCTGCAGTACAAGCTCCTTTGCCCTTCAGAATCTCATATTCCAGGCCCTTTGATCCTTTAAAGTGGAAACTGCTAGGTCCTGGGAAGTCTGATTGTGACTCAACATTTGAATTGTTTCTTTCTGGCTGCTTGCAGTATTTTCTCCTTGATTTGATAATTCTGGAATTTAGCTACAATATTCTTTGGATTTTTCATTTTGGGATCTCTTTCAGGCAGTGATTGGTGAATTCTTTCAATGGCTATTTTACCCTGTGGTTCTAGGACATCAGAGCAGTTTTCCTTGAGGATTTCTTGGAAGATATTGTCTAGGCTCTTTTTTTTTTCATTGTTTTCAGGTCATCCAAAAATTGAATTGTCTCTCCTGGATCTATTTTCCAGGTTAGTTGTTTTGCTGATGAGGTAGAGTGTTTTACATTTTCTTTTATTTTTTCAGTTTTGGGGTTTTGTTTAACTGATTCTTGATGTCTCATTGAGTCATTTGCTTCCATTTATTCCATTCTAATTGTTAGTGAATTATTTTCTTCAGTAAGCTTTTTATCTGCTTTTGCATTTGGCAAATTAAACTTTTATACCAGTTGCTTTGTTCATTGTATTTTTTCCATGTCGCAAATTCTGTTTTTCAAGAAATTGTTTTCTTTTCCATTTCACTGAAACTAATTTTCAAGGAGTGATTTTCTTCAGACAATTTCTATGTTTCCTTTTTCCAGAGCTTTCATTTCCTTTTCTCATTTTTCTTCCAACTCTCTTTTAAGAAACTTTTTTAATTCTTCTAAGAGAGACTTGTGAAATGAAGATCAACTTATATCACCCTTTGAACTTCTTCTGGAGATATTTTGCCTTTAGTTTTCTTAGGGTTTGAGATCTGTTCTTTCTGTTTCCACAAAAGCTATTTATGGTCAGAGTTCTTTTTGCTTGCTCATTTTTAAAGGTTGAGATCTGCTCTTAAGGCAAAGGGGAGATTGTTCCAAGCCTCCTCTGTAGATGACAAGGGCTTCATGCTACCCTAAGGCTTGTTCTGCTGTCTCTCTTCTCATGCTGGGTGGGCATGGCCAAGTCCCACTTGTTATGTTGGGGTTCAGAGGCTCACTATTTGCCTTATGTAGTTGTGTTGGAAGTCTTATGGCTAGTCTGCTGATCCACTAGTTCTGAACTAGGATAGAGTTGCAAAAGCTGTTGTACTTTGGTTTCAAGCTTCCTAGTAGATTAGACCAAGAGGAGAAAAAGGCTGTAAAGAAAGGGGCCTCTAGCAAACACCTTTCTTCTAACCCCTGAGATAGCTCTGAAAAGCTGAGAGCCTGAAAGCTCTATTAACTCTTCTTATAAGTAGGAGAAGGGCTGAAGATGGGGACTCCTGGGCATCTACTGAACTAAGCACTAGGTCTTCCTTTTACCTTTCTGGATTGAGAAAGCCAGAAGAGCTGTGTTTAGGAGAGGGTCTTCTGGGGTTTTCCATAGAGGACACTGGGGTCTATGCCCCAAAAAGAGATATGGTAGGGATATATCCTTTCCAGGGAGAAAAGTAGGAACCAGCACTTTAGAACATGAACATTCAGCATCAGAATTTTTAACGAGTTCCCTGTGAAGATGACTAATTTGTACAGACCCCTCAGAACTGCCCTCCATGGGTAGCAGAGCAGAGAGGAATGCCAAATACTTCACAGTCCATTTAATTTCAGTTTCTCCAATTGCAAAATGGAGAAAGAATGATTATTCACATTTCTATAACACTTTAAAGCTTATGAGTTATATTAGCACCTATTTCTATAGTACTTTAAAGTTTTCAAAACATTTTTTTCTACAATTTTATTGGAAGGGGCACATAGGGAAGCCAAGTCTCAAAAAAGTAAGATTATTTGCTTGGGGCCTTCCAACTAGTAAGGAACTTGCCTTTCCAGACCACAAACTGAAACATCTAACATCCACTGATAAAGCAAGAAATTGAGAAAAGTGATACTTGAATCCAGGTCTCTCTCCCAGTTCCCATTTCACAGGTGTATATAACTTCCCAAACTAAAATGCCTGTGTCTATAAATATTCTGACCTATAAGTATTCTATCGAAATGTAAGCTGCATGAGGCAGGGATTGTCTCATTTTTGTTTCTGAAGCCCTAGCTTAAGTTCAGTGTTTGGCAAATAGTGAGTGCTTAATACTTATTTTATTTCATTCATCCATTTACCTGCAAAATAGGGATGATATTCTCCACCCTAGATATCACCATGTACATCCCAGGAAGCTGAAGGGTAACCCCTAGAATCAGAACTGGGGCAATATTCTCATCAGCTCTCATGTTACTAGTCCCTCTCATATATCATCCATGATTTCAACTGAAGCTTACAGAAATCCCTTGAGGTTAGTCAGGGCAGAGAGCTGTATTCCCATTTTATAGGCAATTAAACTGAGGTCCAGAGAGGAGGAAGTTATTTATTTAAGGTCACATGACAAATAAATGCCAGGGTCAGGATTTGAGTCCTGATTTCCTGTTTTTCAGTTCAGCCTCATTCTCCTGCATCACACTGCCTTTCCTGCTCCCCCTCGGTCTCTGATTGAGGCTTCAAACCCAGCCCTTTCATCTGCCTAGAAGCCAGTCTCCCTGTAATAACCAGCAGCCTCTTGTGTAGCTTTTCTCTCTCTCTCTCTTTCTCTCATGCTGCCCCCCTCTTTCTCCCTGAAAATACAGTTTGCAGATATTAAAACACACACACAAAATCACTAAACACTTTTCAAAAAATATTCTTTGAAGTCTAATGGTTTCAGACTCAAGGAAATCAAGGACTGATAAATATGCAGACGTAGTGATCAGGGAATGAGGTTGTCTAAGCTGAGGTTTCGCTAGCAAAGCTAGGTAAGGAAGGGAATCTTGTTATAGAGGAGGTCAGGGCAGGGTTTGGTGAGGGTAAGGAGAAAAATTCTGGCTGGGAAAGAGACAGATTGGGGGTTGGAGGAGAAAAAATGAAGAGGAGAAAGGAAGGATAAAAGAAGGAACCCCTATACCCCACTCGGAGAAAGAAGAGTCAGCAGTGATGCAGCATCATTGATCGGTACTGCAGAGGAAAGAGGGAGGGGGAGAGATAGGATCCAAGATGGCGGCACAAATCACTACTGCCAAAAGGGCTTCCAAAAGCCACACCAAAGGTGTTCCCTTCCCCAGGGACATTGGTGTAGTGGATAGAGTGTTGGACTTACAGTCAGGAAGATCTGGGTTTGAATCCTGCATAAGACATAAGCTGCCTGAACTTGGGCAAATTAATTGATCTCTCTCAGCTTCTGTTTTGTCATTTGTAGGTGTTTTTTTTTAACCCACCCCATCCACTATTTCCTCCCCTCCCCTCTTCTCTTAGTAATGCTACGTTTTGTCATTTGTAAAATGGTCAATAATGTTTTATAAAACTGTTGTGAAGATTGACTGAGATTGATAGGTTGAACCATTATATAAATATTAGTTGTCATTTTTGTGTGATCCTGGGCAATCCTGTGTGCCTCAGTTTCCTCATCTGTAAAATGGGGTGAATAACAACACTGGCCTCATAGGACTGTTGCAAAAATCAGAAATAATATTATAGGTAAAGTATTTTGTAAAATCTTAAAGCATTTTATAGATGTCAACCATTAATATTGTTGTTCCTGCTATTATTCCCTGAAAGGAGATAATTGGTATATTAAAATGAATCATGAAAGAATGAGTGGACTTTGATTCAAATTCCAGTTCTCTCTGTTGATTAGCTGAAAGGTCCTGGGCAGGTCTTTCATCTTCATTGGTCAGGCATTTCCAACTTTTTGTGACCTCATTTGGGGTTTTGGCAAAGATACTGGAGTAGTGGCCATTTCCTTCTTCACCTCATTTTACACATGAGGAAACTGAGGCACACAGGGAGAGGTGATTTGATTATAGTCATACAACCAGTATACTTGCTATATATTAACTGTAAAGTGAGTTGGCTGCACTGGATGACCTCAAAGTTTCTTCTGACTCTAAGGTTTTGTGATTCCATTGGGAAATGAGAAAAAAAGTGTACTAGTCACTGAGTAAGTCACAAACTAAATTCCAAACAATTTTCCCATTCCCTTTTGTCAGGGACTGAACTGAACAGAAAGGAGAACTGATGGATAAGCTATAGTGTGTAAGTGCATACATATATTTATGAATGGAATGGACAGAAATCTGGGCCAGTTAGTAGCTCAAAAAGAGTGGTGAAGATGAGCTCTAGTTACTTCAAGTTATGGGACCTGGAGTAAATTCTGGGCCTGAGTTTCCTCTCCTCCAAGGTCCCTTCTGCTTTTTGTTTTGTTTTTTTAGCATTTTTTTGTTCTATCATTCTAAGCACTGAAGTCTCTCCCAGCTCTGACATTCTGTTTTCTAAAGTCCCTCCCAGATTTGACTTTCTGTGTTCTAAGATCCTTTCTAGAATTCACATTCTGTGTTTTAAGGTCATTCCCAGCTCTGAGATTTTACATCTTAAGGACTCTCCCAGCTTTCATAGTCCGGAATGCTAAACCCAAGTCACTTTATTCTTTTGGATGGTTCAACAACCTCATCTGTAAAATGGACTTAATAAAATTAATTCTTTGAAGCCAAAAGCAGGATGAGATGAATTCTTAAAATATTTTCCATCCAAAAGATCATATCATTAATCATATAATTATTAATATTTTAAAAATAATTAATAATAATTGTTAATATTTTACTTTGAGAATTGGTTACCTTAGTAGGTTTAAATACATTCATAGGGTAAGCTTTGACTGTAAGAACTCAGGAGAAGTTATTCTAATGTTCAGCTAACTGACCTCTACCTTTGTCCACATAACGATCTAAAAATATAAAAGTACAAAGCAGTTGAGGATCTACCTCACTTTGCCAGTTGCCAAGACAAATGGCATGTTTAGAAGGAAGCTCTACCTAAGTCTGTGTTAGCCAAAGCACAATTTCCTCCCCAAGAGCTTACCAACACTAGTGGGTTTTTCCTGTCCTGATTTTAAACAGGGTTGGGATTTGCATAGGACATTTGCATTAGAGATTACCCAAGGTGCTCTGGGAGGTATTGCTCTCCAGAAGGAAAAAAAAAATCATAAAACCTTTTTCACTTGTCAGAGGGTGAAGGGAAGCTGCTTTTAGTTGCCCTAACCACTTAAAACCTGGAGAATGGGGGGATGGGGAGAGAGGAGGTTTAGGTTTCCTATTGGTGTGGAGACTGACTGAGTGAATAGGGGTCCTGTTTCTAGGCAGCAGAGTAAGGCAATCTCACCTCTAGGTGCAAATTTCAGTTTCTAAGCATGACACTTCTAACTCATGTGTGTTTCAGGAAATGATTTTTGTGGTGAATACTAGCTAAGCTGAGCTATCCACTGAGCCATTTTTTTTTTTTTCACCAAGGGGCAATGTGTAAGATGCCTGACTGGTGTGGCAGAATAGATACTATTGTGCTCAGAATGTCGCACACACAACTTCAGACTCCATCCTTTAGAATACCAATCTATTTTGTGTCCAGAGGCAGAATATAAACTGTTTCAGGGTAGAGACTACCCCAATTTTGTATCTCCAGTATCTAGCATTGGTGCCTAATAGGAAGTTAATAAGTGTGTTGGTTGATCAGTAAATATTTATTGATTGACTACTCTATAATTACTCGGTGCTGGGTACTGTGACCAATACAAAGATGAGTGCTCACACAGCCTACTGCTGAGCTGGAGAGATAGTAGACAGGACATACCTATATGAAGAGTGAATTAAAAATACCCACAAGCACACTAGTGCCAAATGAGTCACATAAATAATACCTCACACAGTACTAACATCATAGATAGAGTCACAATAAGAGTGCTTTTCCAGCTGGGGAAAATCATGAAGTCAATCATAGAACATAGAAATTCAGACCTGGCAGGGAACTTAGAACACAATATCAGAGCTGGAAGGATTCATAGATTTAAGAGTAAAAAAGACTTCTGAGGCCATCTAGTTCACACTCTTAACTCATGTTTTTAATGAAGAGACTGTTTCAGATAAGTGAAGTGACTTTCCCAAAGTCCCAAGGGTATTAAGAGGCTTTGAGATCATTTCCTCTGACTCTCTTATCTTACACAAGAGACAACTGAGGTTGAGAGGCAGAAGAGTGATGGGCTGAAATTCTAAATCCAAGTCACTTCCCTATTCTGGATGGGCCAGTACTAAAGCAAAGTTTAAGACTAAAGTTTCCTGATCTCCAATACAGGATTCTTTCCAGGTCAATAGGACTGTCTCTCTAAAGAGGGAATCTTCTTGCCATGTCCCCTATTCCTTAAACTCATTCTTCCTCCCATCTCCCTCTGAGCTACCTTCCTCCAGAACTTCCAGGCTTGATTTCTCCTGAAGGCTGGACAGCTCCCCACCCGCCTAGCAGGGGCTCCCCTAATCCAAATGGAAATCCTTCCTTCTCTTCAAGTAGGGAAAGGCCTGCAGACACACAGGGAGTCAGTACTGGAGCAAAGTCTAAGACTGAAATTTCCTGATCTCCAATTCGGGATTCTTTCCAGGTCAATAGGACTGTCTCTCTAAAGAGGGAATCTCCGTGCCATGGCCCTTATTCCTTAAACTCATTCTTCCTCCCTTCTCCCTCTGAGCCACCTTCCTCCAGGACTCCCAGGCTTGATTTCTCCTGAAAGCTGGACAGCTCCCCACCCGCCTAGCAGGGGCTCCCCTAATCCAAATGGAAATCCTTCCCTTTAGGTAGGGAGAAGAAAGAAGTTCGCCTGCTTGTGCTGGCTGGCTTCCTCCCTCAGCTGCTGAGAGATTTAATACTTAACTCCAGGCTCGCCTTGCTCCTTACCTGCCCGAGGAGGTAGAGGGAGGCGGCGATTTGCATATTTATTAAATATCTTTTAGTAGGATACACAAACCGCATTGCTACATCGCGCAGCCGGGGGAGAGCGAGAGAGCCGCATCGCGTCACATTAAATAGCTGTTCAGGCTGCGGGGTGGGGCTGAGCTGGGTGGGGCCGCAGCACCGGGAGGGCGGAGGGCACCGGGCCAAGGCAAGAACTGGCAGCCTTAGGCTGGAACTACTTGTGCTGCTGGGGATGCTAGCCATCCGGCTAATTTATCCCCCTGTCTCCGGAAGGGAGCAAGCTCAGGTACCCTTTCTCCTTAGGCTCCTTTGTTAGTGGATTGCCAGAGGGGGAAGCTTCTAAAACAGGATGTCCGTGTTAACGGGGACTGGGAAATCCAGAATATTATCCTTGGGAAGATTCTGAGAGCGTAGAGTGTTAAAGCCACGAGGGACCTTAAAATCCAGAATGTTGGATCGGGGAGAGTTCTGAGAGTGTGGGATGTTAGAACGAGCAGCTTCTAAAACACGAGGAGAACGAGCAGGTTCTAAAACAGTGTCGGACCTTAAAACACAGAATGTTCAAAGCCGAGAGGGGCCTTATAGTACAGAATGTTAAGAGTTCTGAGAGGGTTCTAAAACATAATATATTAGAACTGAGAGAGAACTTAGAAGAAAATGGCAGAGCTGAGAAGTTTCTTTTACCATAGACTTGCAGGACTAGAAGGAATTTTGAAGAATCGTCTAATTCCACTGGTTCCTTTTAATGCTGAGGGAAGTGAAATCGAGAGAATTTGGATGGCTGACCCAAGGTAATACAGCTTGGTGGCAAAAAGCAGTCTCATACCAATGCCTTAAAGTACCAACTTCAACGTTCGCTGCACTATTTCCATGCTACAGTCTCCTAAACCTGGCTGTCAGGAAGTTCTTCCCAATGTCTAACTCAAGAGTTCTTCTATAGTGAGATTTGTATAACATAATTGCAGTGTCTTGTTTTCTGGGGGGAAATGGAGAACAGCTGTTTGTCCTAATTCTCCCCCAAAGCAAGTAGAGTCGTCTCTAAGCTTGTGAACTGAATCCCCAAGGACTTCATCTACTGCTGCTGCTTTCTGACAGGGCAGGCCTTCTTTCTCATAACTGTCCTCCACACACTTGTTGTCCCCAGCACAGTGCCTGACATTAGTAAGACTTTAATAAATACTTTATATAATGATATATAATCCAGAGAAAGTCTACCTTTCCTTCCTTTGAGACCCTTTTCTTTGTGCAGTCCTCTGCAATAAAGTAAATAGAAAGGCCACCATCATCCTGGGTGTTTCTCCTCATATCAGGATTTAGTTTTTTTAAAGCCTCATTTAAAGCCTAAGGGAAAATTTTGATCAAGTCTCAACAAGTGTATGATCTGCTTATCTTTTTATTCTCACTCTTTAGGACCTGACTTCACAAAAAGATTCTAGCTATTGGAAAGTTATTTTATAGAATGAAAAGCTTGTTGGTTTTAGTCAAAGCATCCAGGTTGCTCTCCCACCTCTGACACATATATCTGTGTGACTTTGAGCAAGTCACTTCACCCAGATAAGCCTTAGTTTCCTCATCAGCAAGATGAGAGTTAGATTGAGTCTGAAGTTCCTTTCTGCTTCATTTCTATGATTTTGGAGAAGCTGCCAGTTCAGAGCTACTCTCTCTCTCTCTCTCTCTCTCTCTCTCTCTCTCTCTCTCTCTCTCTCTCTCTCTCTCTCTCTCTCTCTGTGTGTGTGTGTGTGTGTGTGTGTGTGTGTGTGTAAGGGAAGGGTGACTTGTTGCCCTCCCAATATTTTTCTCTATTCTTGGAAAGGGAGTGAAAATTTGTTTCTCTATGGACCAATTGAGGGATGAGGAAGAAAGAATTACAGAAAACTTTTACCTGGGGAAAAGCATCCGGCCCTTGAATTGCTTTGCCCAGAACCACCTGGGGGTAGCTGGGAAGAGGCCAGTGCTGCAGGCTCATAAAACAGCCTGAGACTGCTTTTAAGAGGGGAGACCTCAGCAGGCTTTTAGCTGGTGCTATGAACAGCAAATACCCAGCCATAAAGTAATCTCTGTCATAAAAGTAATCTTCATAATAAAATTAATAACAGACTCCAGGAAATAAATAAGAGAGAGCTAAGTACCCATGACCAGCTGCAGGAGAGATTGGGTTTGGAGGCCTCAGGGACCCTGACAGGGTTTCTTTCTGAAAAGGAATGGAGGCTCTGGAAAGCCAAATGGAACTAATAGGAATTGAGATAACCCCATTGTCAGAGTGGGGTGGGAGTGAATCATAGATTGTCACAGCTGGAAGGGACTTTAGAACAAAGAATGGAAAAGCTTGGGCTCTTAGAACTGGGAGAGATTTTGGAAATCGTGTCTGCTAAACAATCGTTTGGTCAACAAGCATTTATTAAGTACCTACTGTGCTTTAAGGCATGAGGAGATAGACACAAATGAAACATTTCATGTCTTCAGATGACATTCATTCTATCAAGGGAAACAACAGTAAAAGCAGTGCGTACAGCCTAAAACATAACTCTACTCACTACAGAGTCAGAGGATCTGGGTTTGTCAATCTGAGTGACCTTAGTCAAGTATTCTCTGGATCTTAGTTTCCTATCTACAAAACAAGGGAGGGTGAACTAGATGGACTCTAATTTTAGGTCTAAGTCTATGAAACCATGAATATATAAATGTAAATATATAATAGATAATTTCTGGGGGAATTCAGGAAAAGCCATCTTTAGGAAGTGGCATATGAATTGAACTTTGAAGAAAGCTTGGCCTTCCAAGAGAGATGGCATTTCAGGCTTGAGGCACGTGGAATATTATGTGTGAAGAACAAGAAGTCGGTCAGTTTGGTTGAAATGCAGAGGCATGGGGCAAGTGGATGATGTATACTAAGTATGGGAAGAAAGGGTTTAATCTAGCTCCCTAATTTACAGGTGAGGAAACTGAGGCACAGGGGCATCTTGAAAGGAGTCCATGGACATATGATCACATTAGTAATGGCATCCTTAGGACTCAAAGCCAGGTAGTCTTACTCTTCCAAAGGCTGCTTTGGGTTGAACATGTTGTGGGTCGTGAGGTTGGGAGGAGGTGAGAAGATGAGGGTAGATAATGGAGATGAAAAATGACAGAGGAGTGTGGAGGCGTAGAACTAGGGACAAGAGGATAGGTTAAACAGTGATCTTAGGAACAGAGAGAGTGGGAGGGACCCTTCTTGAATAGATCTAGGGATCATTCTCTTCTCTCCCTCCACCTGCCATCCTCAGTAAAGCTGTATGGTCATTAGAGATCCTAAAAGTGTTTTGTGGGCAGCTCACTTTCCTGAGGAGGCTGGAAGCCTATTCCAGTTGCTGCCAGTGGAGTCAAACAGCTAGCAGCTAGTCCAGTGCTTTTCACAGAACCAGCACTCCATAAATATTGGTTGTTTGATTGATTGCCACCTCCAGCCTAAATCCCTCATGTGCAGTTGATTTTCTGTCCTTTCATTCCATTCCTGGGAGAGATGGAGAAACCTAGTGGTCCCTCTCCTCTGGATCATAACACTTCATCATCCACCTAACCTGTGTTACTGGATAACCTTCTTCCCTCCCCCCTCACACATCATCCTCAATCCATTTCTATTTCTTCTTATAATCTTTCCTGTTTCTTCATGGGATGTGTTAGGGGCTTAAATACATAAGGGACCTAGAATCTCCAAGAAATAACTCATCCAGTGAGATTAAGCCCATGCATTCTAATACGACCTAGCCCAAGACCCCAGATACAGGAAGCCCTGGAGAGCCAGGATGGTGCAGTGGAGAAAGCTCTGAACTAGGAGTCAAGATTAAGATTCTGTCCTAGCTTTTTTGGTGACTTGAGGTACCTGAGGCTGGATTTTCTCCCCTATAAAATGAGAGTTAGATTTAATGATTCCTAAAGCCCTTCTCAGGCTGGCATTCATCAGAAGAATGATTCGATCTACCTGCTGAGGCCAGGATTGTGGAAGCGGGGAGTGGGAGAGGGATGTTCAGCCAGTGGGCTGAATAGAGCTCTTAGCTCAGCAGTGGTCAGATCTTACCTAAGCCACTCTGGATCAAGAGCCCGAACATTCCATGTCCTAAGCACCCTCCCACTGCTAACATTCAATGAAACAATGGAGCTCTCCCTGGACCCGGACAAATTAACTTTGTCCCAGTAGATACACAAACCCCTTACAATACGTTGTGTCTATGTACATTTTTTCCTTTCCCAAAAAAACCTTTTGATTTCTCTGCTCTTATTCTGTTCCTCAAGCTTCCTCTTCTCCACTGCCCTCCCCACTCTGCTTTTGTCTGCAGTGCCTGTCTCTCCATTTCTCTATAATGCTGACAGGCCTCTTTTCTTTTTCCTTCAGGTTTCAGGATGTCATTGTCCCAAAGGCTGTTAGTATCATAGTCACAGCTTTCCTGGTTCCTAGCTGGTTAGGTCTCTGAATTTCCTCTCCTGGTCCTCTCTGCTGGAAACCCCGAAACTGACATTTCTTCAGAGCTGGTCTCTTCCACAATGGTATCGATTTGATATTGGAATCTATTCAACAAATATTTATTAAATACAGCAACAACAAAGAACAGTTCCTTCCTTTAAGGAGTTTGTGTTTTAAATGCAGGAGTGGATGAATAGATGGAATAAGCATTTGTTAAACATCTACCGTGTGTCAAGCACTTTGCTAAGTGTTTTACAAATATTATTTTATTTGATCTTCACAAACACCCTGGGCGGCAGGTGCTATTATTATTATTATTATTATTATTATTTTATAATTGAGGAAATCATGGCAGACTATAGCAAGGAGGTAATAGAATGTTGAATGAATGTTGTATATGTCAGCAAACAGTATAATTTGCCTGGGACTTAGAATGTATGGAAGAAAATAATTTATAATCAATCTGGACAGATAGAATAGGATTGGATTAAGAAGTGTTTTAAATGTAATATAAAAGAACTTGCCTTTTAGCCAAAAGACAATTGGGAGTTACTAAAGTCCTTTGAATAGGGGGAAATAGTATGGCTAAATTTGTGTTTTAGGAATTTGTTTGACAGCTATGTTGAGAATAAATTGGAAAGGGTTGGATGTAGGGAAACCAATTAGAAGGCTATTATAATAATCCGGGTGAGAGGTGATTGGGATCTGAATTTGTATAGTTAAGATTTGGCTGTAAAGAAGGGGACAGATAGATGTAAGATGTGTCATAATGGCCTCTATAAAACTTGATAGCTGAGTATAAGTGCTAAGTATGAGTGAAAAGTCAAAGATGACTCTTGATTGCCAATGTGGGACAAATAGTAATGCCTTTCAGATAAATGGGGAATTTAGGAGGAAGAGTGAATGGGTGGGGGCAGTAGGTAATGAGTTCTATTTTTGCCTGCTGAATATTTAAGCAAAAGTGTTCAACAGATTGCAGGTAAATTCAGGAGAAAGAGGAGGGTTAGATATGTAGATCTGGGAGTCTTCATGAAGATGACAATTGAACCTATAATAGTTAATGAGGTAACTAAAATATATTTTCCAAGATCTTTTCAAGTTCTCAATTTAGGGTTCTTCTATTACCTATTCTCCCACCTCTCACTCCCACGTTTTCTCCTTTGAGAAAGTCCAAGCTACAAATGTTGTCAATGGTGTCAGTGGGCCACCAAACATGTGACCAGTAACTGTCGAGGATACAAGATGGAATGCATTCCTAGTCCTGGCCTTAACTCTCATTATTTACTCAATTAACCACTTATTATGTTTTCCCTTCTCTTTTCTATCCCTTAATCTCAGGCTGAAGTGAAGGGAAACCAGATCTTTAAAGATAATATCTCAACAGAAGTAATATTCCAGATAAATATGGGTCTTGATGTCATCTTATTGGATTTGCTTAGGAAATGTATTTTATTTTTCATTTTTCTGGTCCAGGAGAGAACTGGGGAATGGCTCTTCAGGGGCATTAGTGAACAAGTAGTTGAGTTGTTTATAAGGCATACTAATGCCTTACAAAAAGTAGAGATGCATAGTTATTTGGCTGGATGAGAGAAACTACATATAAACTCTATCAACAATGACTTTCTATCTGTCTCTGTCTGTTTCTCCATCTCTATCTCTATCTCTCTTTCTCTCTGCCTCTGTATCTCTCTTCATCTCTGTCTCTGTCTCTCTCTCCCTCTTTCTCATTGAATTCTTCTCATTTTATAGAAAAAGAAACTGAGGTCCAGAGTAATTAAATGACTTACCCAGTATAGAAAGTAGCAAAGTTAGGATATGAATCCAGATTGACTCCACAACTCTCTGCATTTTACCACCCTATTGTCCATGAAGTTTTACAAAATCAAACCCCAGACAAAACCAAAGAAAAGAATGTTGATCTTCTAGTCAAGAACTGACTTCTAATCCTGGCCCTACTGATAATTTATGACCTTTAGCGCATTATTTTCCCATTTCTAGGATTTCATTTCCTCACCTATCAAAGGGGCATTCTAGCACTTGCTCTACAAACTATCTGGTAGAATGATCACAAGAAACCAAGAGCACTGAAGTTCATCTAGGTGGTGTGGTGGATAAAGCACTTGGGAGTCAGGAAGCTGTTTATTCAAATCCAGTCACAGACACTTACTAGCTATGTGTTCCAAGGCATATCACTTCGCCTTTTTCTGCCTCAGTTTGTTTCATTAGTAAAATGTGAATCATAACAGAAAGAGGAGAAAGCATATTCTATTCTTGGGATGGTGCTTGCAGGACCCTATAAATTTCCAGCCACTGGGCAAAGGCTTGGTTACTCCATTCTCATCTGGTCATCCCACCTTTACCCAGAGACATCTCTGGGGTAGATACAATAAAAATTCATTATCTAATTTAACAGAAAAATTCTGAACATCAGGGGAGTTCTCATTTCTATTTTATCTGGGGCAAAAACAGATGTATGACTTTCACATCTTCTTTCTAAAATATCCCTGGAAGAGGTTAATTCCCACTGGTTAGGGAGGGAGGGAAAATGTGAGCAAAGAAGGCGGGCTCTACTCAGCAGTTGAGATCATTTCTCTCAAGTCAAACTTGAAACTTGGGGCTGCTAAGTTAATTGGCTCCTGATGAGCCTCCACTTCTAAGAGAGCAGAGGATTAGAAAGGTTGATGGAAAAAGCATATGAGACTTCATACAGCAGGGGCTACTAACTGGGTTTTAGATTTAGCCTCACGTTTTCTTCTAAGCCCTGACACAGGTCACAAGGGATAGAGATGGCAGCAGGGTAGATGCTTCAGAATGTCATCAAACTTTAAAATCTACAAATGTCATTTCATTTTCTTGAGCCTCAGTTTCCTTATCTGTCAAACAAGATAATAAAACATGTCCTATATTTGTGACAGTTTTTTAAAGGATCAAACAAGATATTGTATATGAGTGTGCTCTGACAGTAGAAGTGTATTTTATAGTTATTTTATGGTACATTTGGCACTTTAGACATAATAAATAAATTTGAAGTTATTTTTCAGATAGTGGAGAATGGTTATACTGAACCATACTCCTCTCCTTTAATCCAACTTTTTTGGACCTAGATGGCTCTGGAGGAGAAAGTAAGGCTGGTAACTTTGCACATTCCTCCCTCACTTCAATTCAATTCACTTATATGTCATGGCATCACATCCCTAATGTCATGTTTCTCTTCAAGAATAAAGGAAAAATAATTATAACAATAGCAATCTTTAGATTGTCAGTACCATGAACATGTAACACTAAAACCTTTGAACCTGTGCTGAGCAACTGATACCTGTGATACATGGTGTAGCCATTATATATACATAGAGAAGCAACATATGATGGGGAGATTTGAGGAAAATGAATTTCTGACATTAGTAGACCAGATGTTTTTATGGAGTCTTGTGCTCCTCTTGGAGAACAATTCAAATCACAATGTTAAGAAAGGATGTGGCTGAATTGTTAGGATTTCCAAGAACCTTCCCTGATGTGAGCATGTTTCTGTATGTGACTGCTGGTATATTAGTACCTGAGAAGGTAATAATGGGGTCTGTACATTTAATATTCTTATGATTAGTATCTCTCCCGTGGAGGATCAACCTTCTCATATAGGTGTGTCTCTTATGACAAAGTCATCTTGAGTCAGTTTAGACTGAATCTATAAAAGGGGGACTGTTAGAGATGCTTTCCCATTAACCTCACAACAAATTTTGAGAGCCTTAGGCATAAATAAGACTCTAGGCAGTAATCAGGGGATAGAAATAAATTAATACTTTTTTAAAATAATAGCTTTTTATTTACAAGTTATATGCATGGGTAATTTTACAGCATTGACAATTGCCAAACCTTTTGTTCCAATTTTCCCCCTCCTTCCCCCCACCCCCTCCCCTAGATGGCAGGATGACCACTAGATATTAAATATATTAAAGTATAAATTAGATACACAATAAGTATACATGACCAAGTCGTTATTTTGCTGTACAAAAAGAATCGGACTCTGAAATATTGTACAAGTAGCCTGTGAAGGAAATCCAAAATGCAGGTGGGCAAAAATATAGGGATTGGGAATTCAATGTAATGGTTTTTAGTCATCTCCCAGAGTTCTTTTGCTGGGCATAGCTGGTTCATTTCATTACTGTTCCATTGAAATTGATCTGGTTCATCCCATTGTTGAAGATAGTCAGGTCCATCAGAACTGGTCATCATATAGTTTAATACTATTTTATGATCTTTGATCACCCTTGGATATCAGACCCATGGTCTCGGCTATAAGATAAAAGGCTTGGAATCAGTAAGGCCCAGGTTCTAACCCTGCTTCTGACACTAACTAGCCATGTGACCGTGAGCAACTTATCAAACATCTCTGTCTTATTTTCTGCCTCTTCCAAATTGGGATAATCTGCTCTGGTACCTACCTCACAGGACTGCTATGAGGCTTAAATGAGATAATGCATTCATAGCATTTTCTATACTTTCAAAATGCTATTACATGTCAGTTATTATTAGCTTCATCCAAAAGAATACAGAGGAAAAATAACAACACATAACTATAGAACTAAGAGAACTTAGACATAATCTTATCCAAATCCTTTCATTTTACAAGTGAGGATATTAATATGGTGAAGGAAAAAAGTGACTTGAGCAAAGTCATGTAGCAAGAAAATAGCTGATATGGGACTTAAACCCAAATCATCTAAGGATAATCCCAGAAGGATGGGGAAAGAAAGGGGGAAAAAATCCAGGCAAGCCTACTAGAAAAAGTGGGGGTTAAAACAAAGTTAGAGGGAAATGTGAGTCCTACTGGTGCCCCCCAATAGCTATGTGAAGGATTAAGTCTTAAACTGAGACCAGATTAGCTTCCCAGGACACCAGCAGCTCCTTGGAATTTATTCAAAGGAACTTTTCATCTGGCCTTCTGGTTTTTCCTTTTTACTATTTTCTCTGATCTTTGTCTTCTAATTCAATGCCCTGTTTAAGCCACCTAAATTTCCTTGTCTGGTGAGTTTGTTTGATTCCCTGGGTTCAGAGATCTTTCACATCTAATCAGATGACCAGAATTTCCCTATCTCTACTATTAATTTCCCCAAACTGGATGCCTTCTATCCCTGACTGCCATATACTTTAGACTTCAAAAGTTTATTTTAGGATGGATTTGCAAAAAGACAGCATAATGCAATAAACCCAAACCTGAATCTTGTGTGACTATTGTGTGACTATTGACTTAACCTTCCTGAGCCTCAAGAAATTCCTATTAAATTATGAACAGGTTGGTGGAGGATGTTTTCACACTCACAAAATCACAGATCATTGTCTTTATTTACAAGGGGGAAATAATATTCAAATTCTGCATTAATAACTCATAGGTCAAAGACATTAGTAGTGGTTCTAAAATAAAACTGCTCAGAACCTAATTGTGTTGTATCTAAATTCATTGAGTTTTTCTATGTGGTTGCAGTTATGAGATGAGGAGGAAAGGGGAAGAGAAAAAGTCAGGGCTGCTTGGCCTATATCCAACTGAAGGGAGAAGAGAAAGGAGGGAGAGAAAGAGAGAGGGAAGAAGAGAAGGGGAGAGAGACACACACAGAGAGACACAGAGACAGAGGCAGAGAGACAGAGACAGAAAAGGAGATAGACAGAAGGAGAGACAGCGACAGAAAGACAAAGGCAGACAGAGAGACAGAAATAGAGAAAAAGATACAGAGAGATAGAAATAGAGACAGAAAATGAGACAGGCGTAGGGAGACAGAGACAAAGAGAGAGGAAGAGACTCAGAGACACAAAGACACAGATATAGAGACAGAAAGAAAGATATACATACAGAGACAGAGATAGCAAGACAAATGCAGACAGAAAGAGAGAAAGAGAGATAGATGTAGATGGATAAACAGACAAGGAAACAGAGACAGAGTCAGAGAAACAAACAGAGAATTAAAGAAACAGAATGTCAGAGAGAAAAAAAAAACAGAAGGGACAGAGGGAAGATAAACAGAGACTTTTGTCTCAGAATTCTACCTCCTAATGTGAGATTTATCCACTTGCGTGTTCTGACTTTAGTTCATTAGTTCCTCCTGTAATTCCAGGCTAAGTCTCAGACAATCAGGAAGATAATTGGTGGGGTATTTGTTATATTAGGTCTGTACAATTCAGGGGCAACCAACAATGTCCTCTTCTTCATGTGACTACAATGAGGGGAACCAGGCCATAGATCCCAAAATTCTAACAAGAGCATCAGTGGTGTTCTCACTCTCAGGATTCCTCCAGGCAACAGCTAAAAGCATGGAGAGTCCTGATCTTTGGGCTGTGGCAGAAGTTTGGGGGTAAGGGTCGGAATATTGTTCAGCACTTAGAATGTGTGTCTCCAGAAGGAAGAAGTTTATGAGAATGAGTAGGTCTTCTTTATGTGTGTGACTCTAGAGACTTTATTTCCTAAGTGGTTTCCTCTGAAAATCTGTGTTTGCATTCTTGTTTTGTGTATTCCTGGAAAGAATCTTGTATACTAAACCATGTTTTGAGATGCCCGAGATCTTGGGCATAGAAATATCTAAAGAACTTAGTGATGGTGATTTGATCTCCCAAGTTCAACATAAACTTCATCATTGATAATACTTACTTTTCTTGGGTCCTTCTGGATTAAGTGTCCTGACACATTTTTCACCCAAAAGTGGGAGTTAGATAGGGGATTTAAAAGACAGCTTGATAAAATCATGAACATTTTTCCCTATTGTTTCCAAAATAAATTGTAAAACTGTGCTGCCAAGATGTTGTAAGGCATACCTGCCTGTCCCAAGCTCACTCAGCCCCCATCTGTGATCAAGTTGATTGACCAGCCAGCCACAGTTACTATGGAAGCATGAATCCCAAATGAACTAGATCAATCAAAGATAATTGTTATTGAGCCTTCCCAGGAGAGGGGAGCACAGGATTTGGAGTTAGGAGAGAGTTGTGTTTGTAGAGAATCTCCGGCACCTATGAGCGAGATGATCTTGTTTATTTTGGTCATCGTTTAACCTTTCTGGGACTCAATGTCCTAATCTGTAAAATGATGATGTTAGATGCAATATTTACCTCCTAGAGTTTCTGTGTGGAACATATAAGATAATATCAGTCAAGTTCTTTGCAAACATCAAAGCAAGAAATAAAGAAACAGTAAAGTGTAGTGGAAGGAACCAGGAGGATCTAAGTTGATGACACGTTTTCTGTTTCCAATATGTATTAGCCATGTAACAATGGGCAAGATACTTTTTTTTTTTTTTTTTTTTTTTTGTATCCCTGGTGTTTATCCCAGTCCCTGGCACACAGTAAGCACTTAACAAATGTTATTGAATTGAATTGTATTGAAATTAACTTTTCTGTCCCAATGCAATTCTTAAAGTCTAAATTGTGATGATTTAACAAGTTCTTATTAAGCATTGACTATATGCCAGACATTGGGATATGCACTAAGGATGAAATAAAAAAAAAAAAATTCTGCCCTCAAGGAGCTTATATTTTAATTGGGAAAACAACATGTAGATAAAGAGGTCATTATGAGGCATAGAGAAATCAAATAATCCTAGTCTTGGAAGGTGATAATGACAGGAGAGAATATATGAAGAAGGTAGTACTTGAGCTGGGTTTTGAAGGAAATAAGGGATTCCAGCAATCATACCCCAGACAATTCTCAAATTCTATACAGACCAGGGTTACTGGAGGAAGTTCTCACACCCAGAGTTCCCTTTAATTCATGAAATTGAAGGTCTATACCCCCCAAAGAAAAAAGGAACACTCTACAAATGTCAGTTATTACTCTGTGAGAACCTTGGTTTCTCCAACTTGTCAGGATTTTTTTAAAGAAAGATTTGGACTAGAAAATGGCAAAGGTCAGTTTTCCATCTGTTGTCTTTTTCTTGTTCATCATCATCTCTACTCAGTCTTGACTTCACCTACCTAGAGAAGGAACAACAAATGCCACTGCTCAATGCAAAGAGATAGCTAAGCTAACCACTACTGTCTGCCGACACCCCAAATTCTCTTTTCCAAGAAACCCTGGGCACTCCTACTAGTCTGCTGGGGAAGAATCAGATTTATTGCTTGTGTTGGCACCAAAGCCCTGGCCAGGTCCCAACACCACCCTCATCCCTGTCAGAAAAGCAAAGATCTATCTCCTTTGCTTTGGATAACACCAAGGAGGCTTTTGGACTTCCAAATGTCATCTTCCCAGGAGCCAGAGTTTGAACAAGATCCCTTGGGTAGTATTTCCAGAGGAAGAGATCTCACTAAAACTTCCCTACTCCTTAAAATGCCACCATGTCTGCAGCCTTTATTTATAGACAGATTGCTTTTCAACTTTTCTCACGCCAACATTTCTACATGTTATTCCTGAAGATAAATGCGCATTATGATTTCATAATAGGAATTGCATTTCTCCCTCGTGTCACCTCTAAGCATGTGTGTACATAAATATGCCATCTTGGCTCTGACAGTAATTTAAAAGGCACTTTGAAGCAACATATTGATCATGACCAGAGAACTTAGTTGGTGTGGTCTGGGTCTTGCTGAAGCCTGCCTTTCCGTAGTCCCTTCCCTTTTATTTGTCTGAGTCCAAAAGCTGTAGAATTTATGATTTCCATTTATCTTAGGGTATCGTGATATTTGTTTATAGGCAATGTGGGGCTTGGGGAGGGGGGAAGAAGTGTGATTTTATAACTCCAAAGTGTAAAGAAGGAATGAAAAAATGCTGCCATTCTGGCAGCCAAATTCTTTGGAGACCGGAATTCTCCCTTGAGTTCTCAAATAGATTTGAAAGCTTTTCTGCTAGATGGCTTCCCAAACTCCAGCAGAACTACTTCGATTTTCATTGACCCTTCCCATTCTTCTAGGGAGCTGATCAAAGCTGCCATTTTTATAATCCTACATTTTCCCACTTACATCTCCTGTTTTTAAACTTGTATTTGTAAAGTTACTTATTATGTTATATCCTCCTAATAAAATGCAGGGGAAATGTGGAAAATGTCACTTCTCTGAATGGAAACAGGTTTTCCATGTTACTTAATAACCCAGAAAGTTTCTAGTTCCCTCTGCCTAACATTACTTCAGAAAATGGTAGAAGTAGGAGTCCAAAGAATTAAGATCTATGCCCAGCTCTACCACTGGTTCACTCTGTGACCTGAGGGAAAAGTTATTTTACTTTCCTGGGCATTAATTTCTTTATTTATAAAGGGAGGGCATTCATAGGATGATCTCTAATGTCCTTGCTAGCTCTGCCATTCTCTGTCCAAGGGTCCCTTCCAGCTCTGACATCCTGTATTCTAAGGACCCTTTCTGCTGTGTTCTAAGGGCCCTCCCAGCTCTGACATCCTGGGTTCTAAGGGACCTTCTCTGCTCTGACATCTGGTATTCTAAAGGCCCTCTGCTTTGACCTTCTGTGTTCTAATGGCCCTCTCTGCTCTGACATTCTGTATTCTAAAACCCCTCCCAGCTCTGACATTTTGTTTTAAGGGCCCTCCCAGCTCTAACATTCTATGTTCTAATGGACTTTCTGCTCTGACATTCTGTGTTCTAAGGACTCTCCCAGCTTTAATGTTCTATATTCTAGGGGCCCATGTCTGCTAGCATATTTAAACCTTTCCCTTTCAAAAGTTAATCATGGTTCTATCATTTTAAGTTCTTAGGACCCTCAAAATGCTGACATTTTATGTTTTAAGGATCAATTCAATAAACATAAATTAAGTATCTACTATGTGCAAAGCACTTTTAGGAACTAAAGATATAAAGACACAAACAAAAAAGGCCCTTCTTCCGAGACACTGAACTTCTTTAGTGGGAATGGGGAATATGACAGGTAATGTATAGAAAGTAATTAAATGTAATTTCATAAAGGGGAAAATAATAATGACTGAGAAGTCAGGAAAACACTTGTGTAGGGGCTGGCATTGAAAAAAACTTTTGCTCATGCTGGACAATCTATGAATCTTTGAGCTCCCGTCTACATTAATTTATGTTGGTACCCATTAAATGGCTTTAAAACTTCAGTGTGGTACATTGGAATGAGTACTGATGTTGGAACTATTCAAATCTTGACTATATCACTGCCTTATGTGATGATCATGGACAAGTCCCTTAACCTCTGTGAGTCGCAATTTCCTTATCTGTAAAGTGAGAGGATTGGATTAGATGCCCCCTAAGGTCTTATCCAGATTTAAATTACTATCTTGTTCTTTTTCCTGGGATAAGGAGATTCTGATTTCAACCTTTTCAAGTATTTCCCATATGATCTAAAGAATGAAATTACTCAGAGAAGAATGAGTGTGACCTAGCCTTCCTCACCCCTGCCAAAAACTGGAACCAATTCTACCTGATGCTGCCTTTTTTGGGTCCAAAAGAGTCTAGAATTCTATCCTAAACCTGTCACCCTCTATCCCATCCTGCTTCTTTGTTTCGAAAAAGAAAGCTGAAAGTGTTGCTGGATATTACCACACCCCTTCTTTCAGCTAGCCTACCTCCCAGCCCTTTTTGAATCCTTCCTTTCCTTTAAATAAAGCCCAGCCAAAGCCCTATCTCCTCCAGGATTCCTTTCCTGATCATGAATTCTTCTCATGCTAACCACCTTTAATGCTTCTTCTCTATATCTCATTTTTTAACTCTAAATTCATACTGCTTAGAGATACCTCGATTCAGTTCAATTCAATTCAACAAATTCAAGTTTTAAGTGTCTACTTCATACTAGATATTTGTGATACAAGGACAAATGAACTTTCTCTCAAAGGGTTTACTTTCTATGGAGGGTCAAAAGGTATACACACAGATAAGAAAGTACATATTATAGAGGGTATCCCAAAAAGCTCCAGTGCTATTGAATAAGCTGTTTTAAATCTATTCAAGCTTAAAATAGTACTGAGTCCTTTATACAACATAATCCAAAGTGACTTGAAGAAAGAAACAATTGTGGCAACTGGGATGATCAAGGAAAACTTCCTATAGGAGATGGTATCAATATAGGGCTTTGAAAGAAACTAGGGATTCTTCAAAGCGGGTGTTTGGAAGCAGTACATTTAAAACAAGGGGGAAATCGTGCAAAGGCATCAATATGGGAGTTGACCTTCCATGCAAGAGGAATGATTAGCAGCCCAGTGGGTCTCTATCAGAGAATATGGGGAAGGGATATTATGAAATAAAACTGGAATGGCAGATGAGGGTCAGAGTGTGGAATTTTTAAACATATGACCATGGATTGTGTACTTCCATCCTAAAGGCAGTCGTTCATGTGGTTTAACATTTTGTGGGGGTATGGGGTCAGCACAATATGATGGGGAAAAAAGCTAGACTTAGTGTCAGGAGACACCATTGTTTGAATGACTTATGTTGACCTTCATTGTGAACTGGCTGTGTGACTATGAGCAAGGTCACTCAAGCTCTCTGTATTTCCTCTCATATTAAATGAGAATGGCAATACTGACAGTGTTTACCCTATAGGGTTATTGTGAAGATTGAATGAGATAATTTATGTAAAGTGCTATCTAAATGTTAGCTAATATTGTTATCTCTTTTTTTAATACATAAACACCATGAAGGCAGGGCATTATTTGGAATAGGAGCCAGGAGAACTGGGCAATTGTATGAACCTTTTAAAGTGCTTAACATAGTACTTGAATGTGCAAAATAAGAGATATTCATTAAGTGCTTATTATGATCCAGGTACTTTTCTAAGCTCTGGGAAAAGAGAGACAAGCAAGCAAGACAGTCCTTGAATTCAAAGGGAAAGATGATATTAGAATTGGGAGTTGGAAGAAGGATTTTGGGAATGGGGGGATAGAGAGAAGCACCATAGCTTGGGAATGGCTGAGAAATTAATAGTGGGCTAAGCTAGATAAGGTGAAAGCAGATCATTCAAAGCCCCAGGGGATAGAGTTTAATTTCTGGTTAGAGGAGGAGATAAGACTTTAGGGAAGAAGGCTCAGAGATCCCCAGGAAGGGTCATATGTTGCAAACAGTAGGTGCTCACAAAATGTGAAATTAATTATTCATCTAGTCCAGAGGCTTCATAAGATTGAGAAGTGAAAGGGACTTTGGAGATCATTAAAGCCAATCTTTTTTTTTTTTTTTTTTAGCTTTTTATTTTCAAAATTTATGCACAGATAGTTGACAATATTCACTCTTACAAAACCTTGTATTCCAAATTTTTTCTCCCTCCCTTCCCTTAGACAGCAAGTAATCCAATATATGTTAAATATATACAATTCTTCTATATATATTTCCATAATTACCATGCTGCACAAGACAAATCAGTTCAAAGAGGAAAAAAATGAGAAAGGAACCAAAAGGCAAGCAAACAACAACAAAAAAGGTGAAAACACTGTGTTGTGATCCACATGCAGTCCCCACAGTCCTCTCTCTGGATGCAGATAGCTCTCTCCAAAAATGCTTTGGAACAGCCCTGAATCACCTCACTATTGTAAAGAGCCATATCCATCACTATTTATCATTGTATAATCTTGTTCCTGTGTACAATGTTCTTTTGATTCTACTCACTTCACTTGGTATCAGTTCATGTAAATTTCTTCAGGCTTTTCTGAAATCATCCTGCTGATTGTTTCTTATAGAACAATAATATTTATTCCATAACATTTATATAACATAACTGAATAATTTATTCAGTCATTCTCCAACTGATGGGCATCCACTCAATTTCTACTTCCTTGATTCTACAAAAGGGGCTGCTACAAACATTTTTACATATGTAGTTTTTTTTTTCCTTTTTATCATTTCTCTGGGATACAGATCCAGTAATGGCACTGCTGGATCAAAGGATATGCACAATTTGATAGCCCTTTGGGCATGGTTCCATATTTCTCTCCAGAATGATTGGATCAGTTCACAACTCTAACAATGTGTTAGTGTCTCAGTTTTCCCACATCCCCTCCAACATTCATTATCTTTTCTTGTCATCTTAGCCAATCTGACAGGTGTGTAGTGGTACCTCAGAGTTGTCTTAATTTGTGTTTCTCTGATCAATAGTGATTTAGAGCATTTTTTCATATGACTAGAAATGGTTTTAATTTTTTCATCTGAAAATTGTCTGTTCATATCCTTTGACCATTTATCAGTTGGAGAATGGAAACCAATCTTATTTTATAACAAAGGAAATTGAGGTTCAGAGAAGGGTTTGATTAGCAAAGATGAAGAGCAAATGACAGAACTGGGTCTTGTGCCTGGATCATTTGACTCTGAAGCTGGTGCTCTCCTAGCCTCATCCCACAATACTACCTAATGCCTTCATCTCTTGAAAGGAAATACAGGGAAAACTCATATCCTCTATGAGTTGATATATAGATGACTGAAGAACAAATATGATGATTGTTGGAGGCTTCTTCCTCCTCAAAAGAGTGCCACACTGTCTCTTGAGTCATTTAGTTCTGCATTACAGGACCTGGAACTTAGCAGGTACTTAACAAATATTTATTTATTGAGTGATTGAAATCTCATCTCTGATGCCCACTACTTGTGTGACCTTGGACAAGTACTTTTGTCTTCCTGTTTTTGTAAAGTGAGGGATTGGATTAGACAGCTTCTGAGACTTCTTTCTTGTCATAGATCTATGAATCTTATGAAACCTTTGATGTTCTTGAGTGCATAGGAACCCAAATATGGGTTCTAGAGCTTATAAAGCTGAGTTTAAATCCAATGGGCTGATACTGAAATAATTCTTCTCCCCACTCCTTTAAAACTGGAAATGAATTTCAACCATTTCAGGAATCACTAGGAACCTAAGGAAGCTTTGGCTCCAAGGAAAGATAGGAACTCTTGAGTTCAGGGAGCCAGCAAAAGTGGCAGCTATTCTTCTGAAACACTATGATAGTGTATAGGAAACACTTCCTATAAAAGGAGATGATATTGTAGAGGAAGAGGATGGAGGCATCATAGCAGTCATATAGCCATGACTCTTTTTATTATTATTATTATTATTATTAAAGCTTTTTATTTACAAAGCATATGCATGCGTAATTTTTCCCACTGCATAACCTTTTGTTCCAAATTTTCCCCTCTTTCCCTTACCTCCTTCCCTAGCTGGCAGGTAGACCAATACATGTTAAATATGTTGAAATAGATGTTATGTACAATATATGTATACATATTTATACATTATCTTGTTGAACAAGAAAAATCAGATCTAGAAGGAAGAAAAAAAAACTGAGAAAGAAAACAAAATGCAAGCAAGTAACAACAGAGAAAGTGAGAATTCTATAGTGTGTTCCACACTCTGTTCCCATCGTTCTCTCTGGGTGTAGATGGCTCTATTCATCACTGCACAAGTGGAACTGGTTTGAATCCTCTCATTGTTGAAGAGATCCACTTCCATCAGAATTTATCATTGTATAGTCTTGTTGTTGACATGTATAATGATCACCTGCTTCTTCTCATTTCACTTAGCATCAGTTCATGCAGGTCTCTCCAAACCTCTCTGAAATCATCCTGCTGGTCATTTCTTACAAAACAATAATATTCCATGACATTCATATGCCATAATTTATTCAGCCATTCTCCAACTGATGGGCATCCACTCAGTTTCCAGTTTCTTGCTACTATAAAGAGGGCTGCCACAAACATTTTTGCACATATAGGTTCCTTTCCCTCCTTTAAGATCTCTTTGGGATATAATTCCAGTAGAAACACTGCTGGATCAAAGGGTATGCACAGTTTGATAACTTTTTGAGCATAGTTCCAAATTGCTCTGCAGAATGATTGGATCTTTTCACAGTTCCACTAACAATGTATCAGTGTCCCAGTTTTCTCACATCCCCTCCAACATTCATTATTACCTTTTCCTGTCATCTTAACCTATCTGACAGGTATATAGTAGTATCTCAGAGTTGTCTTAATTTACATTTCTCTGATTAATAGTGATTTGGAGCATCTTTTCATGTGGCTACAAATAGTTTCAATTTCTTCATCTGAAAATTGTCTGTTCATATTCTATGACCATTTATCAATTGGAGAATGGCTTGAACTATTATGAATTTGAGTCAATTCTCTATATATTTTAGAAATGAGACCTTTATCAGATCCTTTGAATGTAAAAATGTTTTCCCAATTTATTGCTTCCCTTCTAATCTTGTCTCCATTAGTTTTGTTTGTACAAAAACTTTTAAACTTAACATAATCAAAATTATCTATTTTATGATCAATAATGATCTTTAGTTCTTCTTAGGTCACAAATTTCTTCCTCCTCCACCTATCTGAGAGGTAAACTATCTTATGTTCTTCTAATTGGTTTATAGTATCATTCTTTATGTCTAGATCATGAACCCATTTTGACCTTATCTTGGTATACGGTGTTAAGTGTGAGTCTATTGGAATCTTTACAAACTGTTAATCCATTAGAATTGATAGAGACAATAATTATCTAATTTAGCATAGTTCAATATGATTGATCTTAGAAGGAGATATTTTGGGTCAGAACTTGAAACAAGGTACTAAGTACAACTGATAGAAATGATGCTTGTGTTCACACCTTTAGAGAGCTCATAGAAGCAAGAAATATTTAAGTACTCATTGGAGTTCACATGGTTTAGTATGAGATATCCGAATTTGTACCTCCCTTAAGCCCTGCTTCCAGAAGGAGGAGTTAACCTTTGGGAGATCATATATATAGAGGAAGCTCTTAGAGCTTGAGAGACTTACTTGGGAATACTGACTGGGGTTGGAGAGGAGCACTCTGGGAGGAAGCCCACAAGCCTTCTCTCCAAGACAAGAGAGATTCATTGCATCTTCCACCTTGGTGCTGTCTGGAGGCTGAAGAAAGCAGAGGCAAAGGACAAAGCTGCAAGAGCTCTTGGAACCAAGCAGAGAGATAGGCCTCTGAGCTAACTGGGCTGTATTGAAGGACACAATAAAAATTTTGAACTTTTATTTGGTTTTGATATAGTCAATTATGCTAATAATTTTCCTAATATTGAACCAGTCCTGCATTCCTGGTATAAATCCTACTAGTTTTATTTATTAATTCAATAGATTTTATTTTATTATTTATTTTATTTATTAATTCAATAGATTTTTTAGTTTCAATTTTATTGATCTCTCCTTTTATTTTTAGAATTTCAAGTTTGGCATTTGATTGGGGGGTTTAAATTTTTTTTCTAACTTTTTTTAGTTGCGAGCCCAATTCTCTTTCTCTATATCATGCAAGTAAGCATCTAGAGATATAAAATTTCCCCTTATTACCACTTTGGCTGCATCCCACAAATTTTGGTAAATTGTCTCATTGTTGTCTTTTTTTGGATAAAATTATTGATTGTGTTTTTGATTTGTTGTTTTACCCATTCGTTCTTTAGGACAAGATTATTTAGTTTCCAATTTCTTTTTGGTCTATTTTCCCCTGGCCTTTTATTGAATGTAATTTTTATTGCATCATGATCTGAAAAAATGCATTTACTATTTCTGCCTTTCTGCATTTGATTTTGAGGTCTTTATGTCCTAATATATGGTCAGTTTTTGTAGAGATTCCATGAACTGCTGAGAAAAAAGTGTACTTCTTTCTGTCTCCATTCAATTTTTTCCAAAGATCAATTATATCAAGTTTTTCTAGTATTCTATTTACCTCTTTAACTTCTTTTTTATTTATTTTGTGCTTTGATTTATCTAGTTCTGAGAAAGGTTGAGATCTCCCTCTATTATAATTTTGCTGTCTATTTCTTCTGCTACTCTTTTAACTTCTCCTTTAGGAATTTAGATGCTACACCACTTGGTGCATTTATATTCAATATTGATATTGCTTCATCATCTATGGTACCCTTTAGTAAGCTATAGTTTCCTTCCTCATCTCTTTTAATTAGATCAATTTTTGCTTTTGCTTGATCTGAGATCAGGATGATTACACCTGCTTTTATTTTTTACTTCATCTGAAGCATAATAGATTCTGCTCCATCCAGCCTTTTACCTTTACTCTGTATGTATTGCTCTACTTTAAATGTGTTTCTTGTAAACAACATATTGTAGGATTGTAGGATTCTGGCTTTTAATCCAGTCTGCTATCCATTTATGTTATATGGGAGAGTTCACCCCATTCACATTTACAGTTAAAATTACTAATTCTGTATTTCCTGCCATCTTATTATTCCCAAATTATACTTTTCTCTTTCCTTTTCCCCTTTCCCTCTTCCCCAGTGTGTTACTTATGAGCACTGCCTTAAGAAGTCCTCCCCCTTTAGAGACCCTCCCCCTTTCTTATATCTTTCCTTTACTATTTCTCTTTTCCCTTCTATTTACCCTATCTCTTCCCTTTTCCCCTTCTCTTCCTACTTTTCTATAAGATGAGAGCTGTTTCTCAGTGAAACCAAATATATCTAATATTCTTTCTTTGGGCCAAATCTGATGAGAGTAAGATTCACACAATATTCGTCACCCTCCTTTCTTTTCCTCAATTATAATATGTTTTCTTTGCCTCTTCCTAAGATGTAATTTCCCTCATTTTACCTCCACTTCCCCCCTTTTTTCTGTTACAATCCCCTTTCCATCTCTAGTTTCTTTTTTATATTATAATAATAAAATCAGATTATACATGTACTCCCAATGTATACCATTAACAGAAATACAGTTCTCAAGAGTTCCCCCCCCCCTTTTTATGTTTTTCTTGAGTTCTATATTTGGAGGTCAATTTTTGTTGTTGTTGTTGTTGTTTAGCTCTGGTCTTTTCATCAAAAATAAATGGAATTCACCAGTTTCATTAAACGTCCATTTTCTTCCCTGAAAGAAAATGCTCAGTTTAGCAGGGTAATTTATTCTTGGCTGCATTCCAAGTTCCTTTGCCTTTTGGAATATCATATTCCAAGCCCTTCAGTCCTTTAAAGTGGAAGCTGCTAGGTTCTGTGTAATCCTTATTGTGGATCCTCAGTATTTGAATTGTTTCTGTATGGCTGCTTGTGATATTTTTGCCTTGGTCCAATAGTTCTCAAATTTAGCCACAATATTCCTTGGGGTTTTAATTTTGGGGTCTCTTTCAGGAGGCATTTGGTGAATTCTTTAAATGATCATTTTACCTTCTGTTTCCATGATATCTGGGCAGTTCTCTTTGATAATTTCCTGAAACATAGTGTCTAGGCTCTTTTTTTCATCATATATTTCAGGGACTCCAATAATCCATAGTTTGTCTCTTCTAGATTTATTTTTCAGATTGGTTGTTTTCTCAATTAGGTACTTCACATTTTTTTCGTTTTGCTTGACTGATTCCTGTTGTCTCATTGAGTCATTCATTTCCATTTGTTCATTCTGAATTTTAGTGAATTATTTTCTTCATTTATTTTTTTACTTCTTTTTGTATTTGTTCATTTGAATGTTTAAATGAGTTGTTTTGTTCAATTGAATTTTTTCCATTTCACACATTCTGTTTTTTAAGAAGTTATTTCCTTTTTCTGTTTCACAAATTCTGTTTTTCCTGGGAGTTGCTTTCTTTTTTTATTTTACCAAATCTGTCTTTTAATGAGTTATATACTTTTTCTATTTCACTAAGTCTATTTTATAGTGAATTTTCTTCAGATAATTTCTGTGTTGCCTTTTCCAAACCCTCTTGCAAAGTTTTCACTTCCTTTCCCCATTTTTCTTCTAGTTCTCTTTTAAGATCCTTTTAAATTTCTTCTAGGAGAGCCTTGTGTGATGGGGACAGGTTATATCATCTTTGGGGGCTTCATCTGGAGACAATCTGCCGTTAGTCTCCTCAGGGTTGGAAATCTGCTCTTTTCTTTCACCATAAAAGCTATCTATATTCAGTGTTCTCTTTACATTTTTACTCATTTTTTTAAAAGTTAAGGTCTGCCTTTAGGGTAGGGAGGTTTTCCAAGTGGCCACAGCTTTGCTGGGTCAGTGCTGATTCACTCCTGGTGTTGTGTGGGCATGACCAGGTCCTGTGAGATTCTGGCATTTTGGGGTTCACTATTGATCTTTTGTGTTTGTGTTGGATGTTTTATAACTCCTCTGCTGATCTACTGGCTTGCAACCAGGGCAGAGTGGTCAATAGTGCTGAAGAATCATAGTTTCCTCCCTGTAGATTCTCTGCCACATGGAGTCTGCACAGCCTCACAGAGTCAGAAATGCTTGTGGAATCAACAATGTCCCGGGACTGTGCACTGTCTGTGCTGGCATTTGTGGTCAGCTGTTTGTATCAAGCTGCCTTCTTCCTATTTCTGATTGAAACAGACCTCCTGTAGATTCTCTGCCACATGGAGACTGCACTGCCTCAGGACTTTGCACTGTCTGCAGCGGTTGTACTCAGCTGGTTGGGCTTAGCTGCCTCCCTCCTATTTCCAATTGAAACAGACCTTTTCTGGGCAATCTTTGAAATTATCTTCTGCTGATCATTTGTTGTACCCCCAATATTTGTGGGTTCTGCTGGTCTAGAGCTAATTCAGAGTCTGGATTTCATGTTGTAGAGAAGGTCAGAGAGAAACGTGTGACATCTCCATCATCTTAGCTCTGCCCCCTCATAGCTCTGACTCTAAATTAAGAGCACTGAACTTTTCTGGGCCTACTTTCTACAAAATGATTATATTAGCCATTGGACTAGATGGCCTCTGAGCTCCACTCAAGCATTAATTCTGTGATCATATGTTCCTATGATGATAAAGATGGGAATAAAGATGAATGTAAATAGAATAATGATGATAAGATTTTAAGTTGTAATAAGATCAATATCTACTAGACTTCTCCTCTTCCATCACCATCCCATACCTCTTCTTGTTGTTTAATCATTTCAGTCCCATCTGATTATCATGACTTCTTTTGGGGTTTTCTTAGCAAAGAAGCTGAAGTGATTTATGATTTCCTTCTTCAGCTCATTATACAGATGAGGAAACCGAGGCAAACAAGATTAAGAGACTTACCCAGCATTACACAAATAATATGTTTCTACAGTCAGGACCTCAGAAAGATAAGTCTTTCTAATTGTGAGATCAATGTTCTATCCACTGTGTCACCTAATTTCCCATAATTTACATTAGTTTAGTTGTCCTAAAAGGCAAGTTCCTAAGATTGAATTGGCCCAGAGGATTAAAACTCTAAAAAAAGTGGTGTTGGCCCAGCTCACTGGTCCAGCGGCAAAAAGAGGTCTAGGCACATGAATTTGGGCCCCTTTAAACTTGGTGTTTATCTCAAGGTCGGTCACTTCACTTTGCCCAACAGCCTACCAACTTTCTGTAAGGAAATAAAGGAGACTGAATCTACTTGAATTATATCCTATATTTTTGCTACTATCTTTCGTCTTCTATGGCTAAGTGAAGCCCCTTTTATTAACTGCTGAATGATCCACAGATATTAATTGTAACATCAGATATAAACCACTGGGCAGCCAGTCTGGGTCAGGCCCAGCCTAACATAGAGATGAAATTCAATTCCATCACTTTACATTTAAGGAAACTGAGGCTCACAGAGGGAAAGTGACTTTCCACACAAGTATTATGTGGAACTACATTTTGGAGCTACAATCCCAAATCGGGGATTCTGGTTCATTTATGGATTGGATTTGGTCTTCTAGGTCCCTTCCAAGCTTAAAATTGTGTGCTTTCATCTTCAATCTTCAAATTTAGGATCTTGTTGACTTTACAACATGGTAATTTGGAGTATGTTTATGATCTCATTTTGTTTATTTCAATGTTTACTTCTGTGAATGGGTTACTAAGTTTAAAATTTAAAAATCTAGATCACTGCTCAGTCTATAGGTATACTCTCCCTCTCCTCCTCCTCAGAAGTTTTCCCAAGTGCTGACTGAAATGAGACTTAATATAGTTAGGTGGATGACAAGAAGAACTTTCCAACTGCATGAACCTTTAACTAAATAAGGAAATGCCTCTCTGTGGGAGAGGTGTTTTATTCAATAGAGGTTTTCAAAAGAATGTTAGAACAGAAAATATTACAGCTGGAAGAGACTTTAGAGATCTCCCAGCACAGCATCTTTGGATTACTAATAAGAAAACTGAAAGGAAATGAATGGCTTGAGATAATACAACTAGAAAATAGCAGTGTAGACTCTTGAATCGGGTTCTTCCTGTGACACAAACTACTTAATAAAATCTAGGAAAATGTGATATGGGGTCATATCTGGGGAGCCAAATTTGAGTCTTCCTGACTCCAAACCCAATGCACTATCCATTGTACCACTTAGCTACCTCTATATCCACAACTATTCCTTTCTTTAAAGCTCCAGTAATCTAAAGAGTAAGGGTTCACAGAGCACTGTAACAGGAAGGACACTAAACTTGGAGTCCTTGGATCTGAATTCAAACCCTGGCTCAGTTACTTACTGCCTATGTGAGTTTGTACAAATCATTTCTCTTAGGCTTCATTTCTTCCCTATAAAATGGAAAGGTCAGACTAAATGGTCTCTAAAGTCCCTTTCAGCTCTATATTTCTAATCTTATAATTCAACAGTGTCAGGAAGTGAGTGTGAATAGAACAAGGAACATGGAAATGGGTAGAGCTTCTACCTGAAAAAAAATTTAAAAGACTCACTTCAATAATACTGGAGTTTCAGTCAGATGGAAAGGTTTGGGGGACTTGTTCTGTGACACTCTAGAAAGGACACTGCATTTGAGCAGTCATTTGACCTCCTTTAACTTTCCTTTACCCATCATGAAGGCAGTTGGTGGCACAGTGGGTAGAGCATTAGTCAAAAAGACGTGAATTAAAATGAGCAAGTCACCTGTTTGCCTCAGTTTCCTCACCTGTTGGTGATTGTTGCCCTTCATTCTTGAAGAAGACCAAAAAGATAGCATTATGTTGGGGTCAAGGTATGGTGACTGATCAGGCCAATATAGAAAGCTCTACTACAGGTAGAGCACAATTAGTGTATATGACCATTTGGTTCTTCAGTTCTTCAGAGAGATCTTGAGAGAGTCTTGAATCACTTCTTCTGACCTCTGTGTGAGTGCTTACCTTGTATAAGTTTTCTGTAAAATAGGGATAATAACAGTATCTACCCCCAGGCTTGTTCTCAGGATGAAATGAAATAATATTTGTAAAGCATTTAGCACTGTGCTTAGCCCATACTAAGTATTAGATGAATGTTAATTCCTTTATTCTGCAAAATGATATTTTTGTGGGATTTTATTTGTACTACCTATCCCCTTCCTAAAGAAAAGGGTAGTGTGGGTAAGCTTAGTAAACTATTCAGTTTAGCTTCAATTCACCTAAGTTAAAACACAATAGATAAAATTAGCATTTATTTCTCTTTCTTGATGTGTGATCTTGGGTGAGTCACAAACTGTACTCTTTTCAAAAGAAATTACTTGAACAAAGCCCACACCATAGTGGGAAGGGGAGGTGTTGGACTAGATGAACTCCAAATTATCTCTCTGTTGCAAGATTAAGTGATTTTAAGATTCAATGATCTTAAGATTCTTTAATACCAAGTTTCTGTGATTTTTAAATTCTCTGATTCTGTGATTCCCTCGAGGAAAGTTAGTTGGGGAAATGCCCAATTTGGTAGGAGGTAATGATTGCTCCTGGGAAGAATTCTTCTATCTATAGAGTTCTGTCCCTTCTGCTTCCTGCCATTGTTGATGCAAATCCTGTCCGGAGGAGGAGCACAGAAAAAAAAAATCTCTTAGTAGGTTCTTAAGTATCAATCATGCTGGGAAACTCAGAGAGTGAACCCAGCCTCCTTGCAAGCAGGCAAAAAGGCATGACAAAGGAATTATGTAATCCCCAGAGGAAGTTCTGCTTCCCACCAACCTGGGCTAGTTTAGATTTGGGAATCAATATGGCAGAGTCTCATGTTTCAGTAAGAGAGCAATTCATCTATTTAAAAGACCTAAATGTGAAGGCAAACCTTCTACCTTATTTTATAGGCTCTTGTTTCAGGATTACTTAGCATTATTGAGGAGAATATGGAGATGGGACTGATTTCACCCATTGCAAATTCATAGTACTGTAACATCTCTGCTCTGGAAATTTTCTCTCCGATTCACACTCCTAGATTGAGTCTCTTTTTAACTTACACAGTTCATATTACTTAAAACTGTCTTCTGCCTTAGCTCTCTGGGCGTGCTTCTTGCTGGAGTCCTTTAAAGGACTAATTTTTTCTTTCCTAGAAAACTCTTTTCTTTGCTGCCAGAGGTTATACTCTACAGGACTAACTCCTTAGAAATTGTGTCTTACTTTTTAAAGGAATATCAGGGGTATGACAGAGTCTTCTCTAGCTGCTTTCCAGTTCTATCGAGTTTTATTGTAAAAGACTAACAATGACAATATATAAATACTTATTTATGCTTCAGGAATTAACAAAGTATAAACACACCCCCTACAATTTAAAACTTTACTACTTTATTTTCTCTCTCACTTGACCCTTTTTATAATTTTACAAACTGTGTATAGGAAGAAATTAATTGATCAGAAATGTCCTGATCAACCTCATCCTTCTCTGATGTCTGTCTGTCTGTCTGTCTCTCTCTCTCTCTCTCTCTCTCACACACACACACACACACACACACACACACACACGCACACACACTGTATAGTCTATAACATCAACAGGGACCTTTCTGTAACTGGACAATCCTTCTATTCTGCCCTTATTGACTCTTTAGCTCATTCCTCATAGTGACTGCTCCAATACTTCTCTTTTCTCTTCTTGGCACCAACTCCATCTCTCAACTCTGAATTCATAATAGATGATGGATCTTCTTATGATAACTGAGAAGATGGAGGCTATTTGATAAGAACTACCTTAGTTCCCCTTTCATCACTCAAATCTAATCAGCATCTTCACCCTTTCTCTCCTTCCTTTCAGTCATAGACTATCCCCCTCATGTATCTTCAATCTTTTTTTTTTTTTTTTTTTATCACTGTCCCTTTCCAATAGAAAATTATCCAAGGTGCTATTCCAGGTACCAGTATTTGTGATGAGAAGAGTATGTTTGCTCTCCACAGCAGCTACGGAGACCAGTACTCCCAACATCATGTAACCCTCCATTAGTTTTCATCTAGTCAAGGGTTTCTTAGGAAAGATGAGCTCTTGAATAGGATAAAAGAATAGAAAAACCTCTCTGGGCCTCATTTCTGATTTTCCAAACTAACTACACCATGTCACAAAAGTCTCCTCACCAAAGAAGTGCACTCTACCCTTGGCTTTCTCACCTTAGGAGTACACTCCATTCCTTTCCCTTTCGCTGATAGATCAGTTTCTCTCTTTTAAGAATGTGCCCACATCAGTCATTTCTTCATTTCTTCTTGGTCTGCTCCTGACTCTCTGGACTTACTCCACCATGATCTCACCTTGGTATCTTTCTCCCTCTTTTTCAATTTTCTTTTTCATTTTCTTCCCCATTAGAGTGTAAACTCCTCCAGATTAAGGATTGTCTTTATGGCTGCATTTTTATTCCCAGAGCTTAATATAGTACCTGGCACATAGTAGGTTGTTGACTTGACTTGATAGCAGAGATCAGGGCAAGAAGAACAGGAGAGAGGGTGACTCTACCTACGTGACTGAACCCATATTTGGACTCTCTCCTGAGACTTATAAGTGTTCACCAGGATGAATTTGCCTCCGATACTAAGATTCCTAGTTATACTCCTACTCTTTCTCTTCTAACTAAAAACATGCCTGAGTCTTATAAATCCTAAAAAAAAAAAAAAATTATTCCTTGACTCTTCTAGCCTATCTCACTGATTTCTCATCCCTTTCTTCCTTTTCCCTGAAAAATCTGGTGGAACTCTCAAATACCTACAATCAATATCCCCACTCCTTCCAGATCCCAATGTCTAATCAACTCTTAAGAGTGTATATACTCTATTCCAATCAGTAATCATCAATGACTTAGCAAATGCAAAGGATTTTTCTCAGCCTACATCTCCCTCCTTTCTTTAGCTTTCAACACAGCTGACTCACTCCATTTTATATTCTCCTTTAATATACTCTCTTGATCCTTCTGCTTCTCTTTTATTTACTAACATTTTATCTTTTTTCTTGATGTTTTAAGTACACGTTCCCCGAGGATCTGTGCAAGACCCTCTTTACTTTCTTTACCTTTTCTCCAGAGGTTAGATTTACTCAACTATTTTGCATTTGAGTTTGATTACCAAATCTACACATGCAAACTTCATCTCTTTTCATAGGAGAATCCTAAAATGTAGAGCTATAAAGGACTTTAGAAAATCACCTAAAACAGAAACATAAAATCTGAAATTCATAAGTTTATGTTAAAAATAATACTTTGATAATTGTATTTCAAAAAAATTGGGTTCCATTGTGGTCCTTTTTATTTTATTTTATGCATTTAAACATTATTCTGGCAAGAGATCAAGTTTCACCAGGACAATAAAAATTTTAGAATTCTCTGATCTAATTATTGTTCAATGAAGAAACTGAATCCTACAAAAATAAAATGACGTATCTGAGGTAATATAGATAATAAATGCCAGAAATTTGAAACTTTGGCCTCTGACTAGATGTTTCCATTCTGCTATACAGCTTCTCTGGCTTTTTGAAGTGATAGGATTTTATCTCCAACAGCTTTCAGGATGTGTCCCACTGGCAACTCCACATCATTATGATCAAAACTGAGATTACCATTTTCTTCTGAAAGCTTATTCTTCATTCCAATGTCATTACATGCATATCTGGCAAAAAACATTCTCCCTATTTTTAAAGTTCATAATTTTTAAGATTTCCTTCCTCCTTTTCTTCCATGCTTCTCATATCCAAAAAATTACCAAGTTGATTACAACTCCACAACATTTTACATCTATTTTCCAATCTCTCTTCATAATGGCACCATCCTAGTTCAGAACCTTATTACTGCCCAGTGGGACATTTGCAATAGACTTCTTACAAGACTTCATACTTTCACTCTCCCTGTTATAATTCATCCTTTATATTAATGACAAAATGATTTTTCATACACTTATATCAGGTCAGGCCATTCTTCTCTTAGAAAATTGTCAGTAGCTCCCCATCAGTTCTTTTTAAAAGTAAATTTATTGATATCTTTTGGTTTTAACATCATCTACATTTCCCAAGATTTAACCTCTCCAATTTCCTGAATGTATTTATCTCTCTAGGTTTCTCTTATCTCCTGTGTTTGCATTTCAAAGATTTACCCACCTCTAATCTTTTCATCAGGAATCCTTGAAAGTCCTCTATTCTATTCAAGATCATTTTTCTCACCACAGGACTACATTAAGCTTTCCAGAATAAATTATTCTTTATTGTAAGTACTTGTCTTTGCCTTTTGCAATAGTATATTTCAAGATTTCCTTTCCATTAGAGTAGTTGAAGGATGATTTTGGATGATCCTGATTGTGGTTTCTTTGTACTTGAACTCTTTCTTTCTGGATGGTTACCATCCCTACATGTTTTATTTTCTTGTTATTTTCCTTTTTTTCTTAATTGAAGATTTATTTTTATATTACAAATATTTCTTTCTGTGTACAAGCACTTGTGAGTTCACACTCTGATCTCTTTTGACCAGATTAAATAAAACTCCAAATTATTAGAATTATATGTACTGTGAAAGAATGTTCTAAATCACTATTGATTAGAGAAATGCAAATTAAGACAACTTTGAGGTTCCATTACACACCTCTCAGATTGACTAAAATGGCAGGAAATTATAATAATAATGCTAAATCTGGGAGGAGATGTGGGAAAACTGAAACACTAATACATTGTTGGTGGAGTTGTGAACTGATCCAACCATTCTGGAGAGCAATATGGAATTATGCCCAAAGGACTATCAAACAGTGCATACCCTTTGATCCAGCAATGTCTCTATTGGGGCAATATCCCAAAGAGATCATAAAAAATGAAAAAGAACCCACATATGCAAAAATATTTGTAGTAACCCTTTTTGTTGTGACAAGGAATTGGAAACTGAATGAATGCCCGTCAACTGGAGAATGGCTGAATAAGTTATGGTATATAGATGTTATAGAATATTATTGTTCTGTAAGAAATGATCAGCAGGAGGATTTCAGAGAAACCTGGAGAAACTTACATGAATTGATGGTAAATGAAGTGAGCAGAATCAAAAGATCATTGTACACAGCAACAACAAGACTGTGATGATCAATTCTGATGGACGTGACTTTTTTTCAACAATGAGGTGATTCAGCATAATTCCAATAGACTTGGGATGGAGAGAGCCATCTGTATCCTAAGAAAGGAGTATTGGTGACTAAATGTGGATCACAACATGATTTTTTCACCTTTTTTTGTTGTTGTTTGCTTGCTTTTTGATTTTTTCTCATTTTTTCCTTTTTGATCTGATTTTTCTTGTGCAGCATGATAGCTGTGGAAATATGTAAAGAAGAATTTCACATTTAATGTATATTGGTTACAGGATGATTTCAGAAAGGCCTGGAGAGACTTACACAAACTGATGCTGAGTGAAATGAGCAGGACCAGGAGATCATTATATACTTCAACAACAATACTATATGATGACCAGTTCTGATGGATCAGGCCATCCTCAGCAACGAGATCAACCAAATCATTTCTAATGGAGCAGTAATGAACTGAACTAGCTATGCCCAGAAAAAGAACTCTGGGAGATGACTAAAAACCATTACATTGAATTCCCAATCCCCATATTTATGCCCACCTGCATTTTTGATTTCCTTCACAAGCTAGTTGTACAATATTTCAGAGTCTGATTCTTTTTGTACAGCAAAATAACGGTTTGGTCATGTATACTTATTGTGTATCTAATTTATATTCAAATATATTTAACATCTACTGGTCATCCTGCCATCTGGGGGAGGGGGTGGGGGGTAAGAGGTGAAAAATTGGAACAAGAGGTTTGGCAATTGTTAACGCTGTAAAGTTACCCATACATATAACCTGTAAATAAAAGGCTATTAAATAAAATAAAAAAATAATGTATATTGGTTACTTGCTGTGTAAGGGAGGGGTGAAAAAAGGTAAGGAAAAAATCTGAAATACAAAGTTTTGCAAGGGTGAATATTGAAAACTATCTTTGCATGTATTTTGTAAATAAAAAGCTGTTATTTAAAAAAAAAAAGAATTATATGCACACTTGAGTGTTTTCAATTAGACTTTTAGAAAATGACCAATGTTCACTTAGCACAGTATCTGGCACATAATAAGTACCATGCAAATATTGGTTATTGTTACTGTGATTATTATCATTATTTACTAAAACTTGTGTTTCTTTCTTCTTCCCAGGTGCATCTCTTTTCTGAACACCTTCAGCTTATGATCTTTTATCATCTTTTCCCCTTTTCCATCTAGTGCCCTTTGAGATCTTTGTAAGGATATTCATGGTTGAGCTTTGCTTTTTCCATTAAAACAGAAAGTCTCCTCAATCTTGATCTTTATTCCCTAACAGTCTTATTACTTCAAATACACACATGGATATTCATTGTATGAGAAAAATTATCCTCTTCATTTAGGCAATATTCTTCTACCTTTTCAAATCGTAGCTTAAAACTCATTTTGTCCTGGAAGTCTTTCCGGATGATCTTCCACGTTTTCATATTATGTTGAATCAGGAAGCATATGCTCTAACTACAGACTACTATATACCTATGCATATGTAGCCATTTATTTTACCCAAATCTTCCATCAGACTCAGGGCTGGGATTAAATGTCCTAAATTAGACTAGAGGTTTGGAACTTCAGGAACTGAATTAGGGACTATTTCTCTTATTAGATTGGGAGCTTCCTGAGAGCAGGCCCTAAGTCTCCCTCATCATACAGAAGGAGCTCCCTATAGGAAAGAAATTAATCTTCCTTATCAGCCTAAGAAGTTATAATTCCTCCATAAGATTTAAGGTTTTCCGGAAAGCACTTATGTCATCCACCTCCTCTATTGTACTGAAGATTCCTCCTACATAGGATTTTCTTTCTTGTCAATTTAAGATTCCTCTAATCAAATCACAAAGACTATGCTTCATTTTTCAGTCTCATCCTAAGGGACCGTGTTTCATTCAACCTGACCCTGCCTCCCTCTTCCAATCCCTAACAATATTTCAAGATCCATTGCTTCAAATTCCCCCTCCCTGTCTTCATTTTTCCACTCTTCATACTTGCTACCCACTAAGAGTTTCTACAATTAACAATAATCATTTACCTTGAATTAACAATAATCATTTACATTTTTATCAACCCTATGTGCTTTCCAAGGTGCTTTCCTCGCACAACTCTTTGAAATAAATTATATAACCCTTATTTATCCTCATCTTATAAAGGAGAAAGCTGAGACCCAGAAGGTTAAGTAACTTACCTAGAATTACTATGTTAGCGAGTAGAAAGGCTGGAACCATTCAAATCACCATTACATTTTATTGTTTACAAAATGCTATTGAAACAATTTGATGAGGTAAACCCTTGCAATTATTTTCTGCATTTTACAGAGTTGGAAACCAAGGCCCAGAAAAATTTAAATGACCAACCCAAGACTGTACAAGAGGCTTAGTAGAGACTCAAGTCCTTATCCTCTGGTTTATTCCAGCAGTGTTCCCACTGTATCAAGTTTTCTCCTTTAAAAAAAAATTTCAAGAACATCCCCTTATTTCAGCACCTCAACTGTGCCTCAGAGAAAAGACCATGGGGTCGGATATAGCCTTCACTCCTGCTCCAGGCTCACCCTCTCAATTACACGGTAATCCCTGTTAAAGTTACAAATTTATTTATAGGTTCCCCCCCCTTTTTTAAACATGGCAATTTCTTACGGCTCATCTGCCGTAACAAATTCTACTTCATAAAGCAAAGGAACGCATTATTATTACCTTATGGAAATAAACGGCAGCGTCTACTTCTTATTCCATGTCCCAGTGTTGTCTTCATGAATCCGTAATGGTTTCAATCAATACCCCAGTGGGATTTGTTCCAGTCATTGAGGACGAACAAACTCAGGGCTGAGAGATGACATTCCTACCTATTCTCCTTATGAAGGCCCAGAGGCACTGGGATGGCAGCTTTCTGTGCAGGTACAGAAAAAACAGAGCTGGCTTTGGCTCTCTGACCGGTCTGGGGGTCCTGAGAGGCCTTACACAGGGATCCTGGTACCATCGAAGCATGACCACTTTCCCAAAAACTGTAAGGAAAAGTAGGAATAGGATCTGAGAGGGAACTGGTGTCTTTTTTCAATGAAATTCTATAAGAATTATGTACTGCAAACAAGTCATTCCACTGTGTGTTGGGGGTACAAAGATTTTTTAAAAGAGGCAATCATATGCTTGCATTCTACTAGGGAGAAGCATCATGAACTGAAATAAGAAAACACAATGTATTTCAAGACAATACTGTGCTAATCACTGGGGGAACAGCAGAGTCCCCCTGTGGGAGACGACACCTGAGTTATGATGTGAACAAAGATGCGAGTTCAGAGAAGCAATACCAAGGAGAGAACCTATTCCAATCATGCGATTCCTATATACCTAGAGATGACTGAAGAAGATGGAATATTGCTACTTAGGCACTATCCTTCTACTTTTTCAGATTCTGGCTTAAGGGGATAACTAGCAGGCCATTTGGGAGGAATATGGAGAAAAAAAAAAGAAAATGTAATTGGTAATCAGATGATAGAGGGATTGCAATGTTGAACTGAAGAATTGTTTATTTATTTATCTATTTACTTATCTATCTATCTATTTATTTTTTGAGGCAATTGAGGTTAAGTGACCTGCCCAGGGTCACACAGCTAGGAAGTGTAAAGTGTCAGAGACCAGATTCACTGCACCTCTTAGCTGCCCTTTATTTTTTATTTTAAAGGCAATAGGAAACTACTGTTATCTGACCATCAAGGCCCTTTCTAAGTAACCACAAAGTACCACTTACTTAATACCTAGGAGACACTGTGGGCCATTAATATCACCCTCATGGTGACATAGTCATCAATAGATTTCACTTGAGATGTCGGGTAATACAATAGATCGAGCCCTGGAGCTAGAGTCAAAAGGACCTGAATTTACATCCAACCTCTGACACACTGTGAGACTCTGGCCAAATCATTTAACCTCTGACTGCCTCAGTTTCTTCATCTGCAAAGTGGGAATAATAATACCACCTCCCTTCCAGGATTGGTGTGAGGCTGAAATCAAGTAATATTTATAAAGCGTTTGGCAAACTTGAAAGCATTATATAAATGTGTTGTTGTTGTTATGCCTTTACTGCATTCTCTACATATGAAAATTTTCGAAATTTGGAAAAAGAGAAATTAGCACAATGATAAATCACAAACAAAACATTATTAAACATGATAATATATAAATGCACAGAGGTACAAAATGGCATATGAGATGGACAGGAGAAGGTAATTATTGAGAGAGGAATCTTCATAATTGTCATCTTCATCATAATATTTCCCTTCATATCATGACTATTACCTTTATCAGCTGCAATATGATCTTCATTAAAGGGAATGGTTTCAGAGAAGTCTGGAAAGACTTCTATGAACCAATATAAAATAGAGTTAGCAAAATCAGGAAAACAATTTATATGACAACAATATTGTAAAGATGAACAACTTTGAAACACTTAGGAACTCTGACAAACACAGTGACCAACTATAATTCCAGAGGATTTATGGTGAAACATCCTCCCCTCCCCCACTTGAAGAACTGATAGACTTACAGGTAAAGATGGCAATATATTTTTTTAGAAATGGTTAAGATGGGAATTTGTCTTGCTAAACTCTACATCTTTGTAATAATTTTTGTTTTCCTTGCCTTTTCAATGTGTGTGGATGGAGGTGGGAGATTTAGAACCAAAAAAAAAAAAAAAATTAAGAAAAAAAATGAGCTTTGTCTTCCCTTTTCTCTATCATCTTCTTTATCATTCACTATATTTTCATAATTACATTTATTACCTTTATTTTCATCAAGATCACTACTTTTATCAACTTTGTCATTCTCACCTTCTTTACTGCCCTCTTCATCAAAAAGTTTTTGTTAAGAAATCAAGAGCCCACGAGAGCACATGAATGTAATTAATAGGAAACCAAATTCTCTCTAGAGAAGAGAAGGAATTCCTGGATAAAATTCCTGGACAATGGCAGCACCCAGAAGCAGATAGAGGAGTTTTTGGACCAAAAAGAGTCAGAACAGAGAAGGAGAGAGTTGTGCTACAGATGAGTAAGCCTGAGTCCTGTGAATTCACTATTTGTATGGGGCTGTCCCCATACAAGTGAAGGGGATTTACTTTTTTACTATATGTAAATACTTTTCTCTTCCTTATCCACTAAAGTCTGGAAAAATCTACATGTCCATGTAGGTGGGTCTCATCAAAGGGAAGGAATTATTTGCATTATTTATGAGTTCCAGAGCAAGTGTTTCATGTTTTATTTTTCCATTTTTGGTCAGTTGAAATAAAACTTATTTGAAAAATTTCTTTTTCTTTTTTTATTAAAGCTTTTTATTTTCAAAATATGTGCATGGATAATTTTTCAGCACTGATCCTTGCAAAACCTTGTATTTCAAATTTTCCCATCCTTCCTCGCAACCCCTCCCCTAGATGGCAAATAATCCAATAAATGATAAACATGTTAAAATATGTGTTAAATCCAATATATGTATACATATTTATACAATTATCTTGCTGCACAAACAAAATCAGATCAAAAAAGGGGAAAATGAGAAAGAAAACAAAAAACAACAAAAAGAGTAAAAATGTTATGTTGTATTTCCCACTCAGTTCCCACAGTCCTCTCTCTGGGTGTATATGGTTCTCTTTATCACAAGATCATTGAAACTGGTCTCAATCATCTCACTATTGGAAAGAGTCACGTCCATCAGAATTGATCATCATATAATCTTGTTGTTGCCATGTATAATGATCTCCTGATTCTGCTCATTTACGTAGCATCAGTTTATGTAGGTCTCTCCAGGCCTCTCTGAAATCTTTCTGCTAATTATTTCTTATAGAACAATGATATTCTATAACATTCATATACCATAACTTATTCAGCTATTCGTTAATTGATGGGCATTCACTCAGTTTTCAGTTTCTTATGCCTACAGAGTTGCCACAACATTTTTGCACATGTGGATCCCTTTCCCTCCTTTAAGATTTCTTTGGGATACAGGCCCAGTAGAGTCACTGTTGAATCAAAAACTATGAACAGTTTGATAACTTTTTGAGCATAGTTCCAAATTGTTATCCAGAATGACTGGATCTGTTCACAATTCTACCAACAATGTATTAGTGATTTGAACATTTCTTAGCCTGACTTCTTGTGTGGAAACTGAGTGCCTTTTTCTCTTTTCCATATAGTACACAAGTTCTGTTCTGATGTTTCTGAGGGGAGACTCTGAGTGGCAGCAAAGGGACATAAATTCCTTCCCCTTGCCTGGTGCCTTGTACATAGTAGACATTTAGTAGATGCTTATGGAATTATTTGGTTAAACTTATGTTCCCAGGAGAAAAACTGAATGTGGGCACTAAATCAAGAACCCTGTTGTATAATTCTAGAGTTAGAGATCTGGGTCCCAGATTATATCCCATTAAGTCTCAGTAATGGGTCAAATTGGTCACCTTCTATTAAAATCTCTTCAACTAATTTTTTTTACTCATACCTATTCCTTTCCAAGTTCTATTACTTTCTTTTACTATTATATATATATATATATATGTATACATATAATATGTATAGTATATATACTATACTATATATACTTATACTATATAATATATATATATATAAAGTATTTCTATAATACTTTCTATTATTTGGTCATCACTCTGAATTCTGATCCTGGCACAGGTGCCTTCTCCCATTGGTAAATTCTTCCTAAGACCTCCACTTTGAGGAAATATCCCAGGGTAGCCAGTCTTCATTTCTCATCTAGCTCTGCTTCTGACTTTCTAGACTTAGCCACTATTCCCCTTCACTTCCCTTTTATGTATTTTTTTTTCTGAGAATATAAGCTCTTTAAGATCAGGGACTGTGTTTCTGATTTTATTTATATCTTCAGCCCTTAGCACAATTCAGGGTACACAGCAAGCACTTAAAAGTGCTTGTTGACTGATTGACTGCTTTGGGCATTTGGGTATGATTATCTTATTTTATTGCTAACTTCTTTCTTAGATTTATTTCCTGTGAATTTCTAAGTGTCTACTGTACTTCTTCCTGCAATGTAACCATTCTTTATGGTGTCTGGCAGGGCACATCTATGTATCCTTCATTCTTCCTTTTTCTCTTCATGAATTCTCTATTCATGCTATTCCTCTTTATATACCCTATTTGCTATACTCAAAATGGACTACTGGTTATTCTAATAATTGGATATGGGTATGTAACTCCACCAAGCATTCATAAAAGTCGTTTTATATATCTAAAACATATTTTTGTCTCCTCCCGCCTGCCCCTCATTCAATAGTCAATTCAGGTGGTAACTCCTTGGTGAAACATCCTCTGATACCCTGAGTTGTCGTCACTCAATCCTTTTTCAAATTACCTTGTATTTACTTATCTTTGCACTCCTGAAGAAGGGTATCCCATTCAATCGATAATTCCCTGTGATATAATTAGCAAACTCCCACCTCTTCCTGTCATAATCACTGTGATTCAGAATCAACATCTGCTGAAGCAAAATGCCCCTTTCCATGAGCTCACTCCTTGGTCTCTCATCTCCTTTCATTTGAGATCTATTTCTCTTGGCAATCTATGCTGTTCTACTCTTTCCCTCCATTATGCTCTCTGGGACACCTATTCTATGTTTAATGAACTTTTTTCTGTATTAGTTATCTTTCTCTCATGTTTTTATCTTGTACTTATGATGGTTATCATTTCCTTACCCCCGCCCCCCCCATTCTCAAAGATTTTGAATAGCCTGATTACTTTCTATAATCTCTCATCCCCTCACCCCGACTCAACCCCCCAATCCAGCCCAACCCAACAATGGGCCAAGTGAAAGAGGGAACATACTACTTTATCTTCACTGCCATTTCCACACTATGAATTTGCCACTATCACTCAGCAACATCTCCTTTAAGGATGACCCCAAACTGTGTTTGCCATTCCATTCAGGTCCTTGTTGAAATCATATTCCCCATTTCTCAAGTAGTATAGTATCTGACAATCTTCCTCTCACTCATAACAACTTAACTGATATTCAGAAACGTCAATATATCCGTTGATGGCTCCTCAAATACTCTATTATGCAGTTGCTCAATCTCCTAAACAATCATGACCACTTACTCACTCGTCCTCAGAAATGAAAGTCACATTTTTTATCTCACTATCTCCCAGAGTTTCTAATTTCATGACCTATAACTCTGAAATTCATTTCTCTGATCACAACTTCATAGCTTTTATGCTACTTCATTCCTAAACCTTGTCTTTGTCCTCTTTTTATCTTCTCTAAAACATCCTTTGCTGAAGAGAAAACCTTTCATTCTTTCCTGATTGTTTATTTAGCAAATATATTATGCTAGATCTTATAAATTTTCTTATTCTCTCTCCAAGATTGTTCTGTCACTCCTTCCTTCACTCTTTGGACATAGAACTTAATCTACTTTACTGAAGAAAATTAGTTTGCATGTTGTGAATTCCCTCCACTCTCTTAATCTGAACCTCTTTTTATCTTCATCATCTCCCATTCCCCCATCATCTCCCATCTCCCCAGTCTCTGAAGAAGAATTGACTGTTCTCCTTGCCAATCTTTTGTCTTTTATATGAAATATTTCTCTGTTCTTCACTGCCTCCCTCAATACCTTAAAAATAACTTTAATTTGACTTCCATTTCCACAAAGCTTTCATTCTACATTTCTTCTTTTTTTCATCCCAGATGCTGGAAAAAGTCACTTATACTAGTTACTGCCATTTTCTTCCTCTGACTCACTTCTTGAACCCTTATGATTTGCTTTCAAACCCAGTATTCAATTAAAGATTCTCTGAGAACTTCAAAATGAAAACTCCAAAGAATATTGTAGCTAAATTCCAGAATTATCAGATCAATGAGAAAATACTGCAAGCAGCCAGAAAGAAATAATTCAGATATTGAGGAGTCACAATCAGGATTACCAGGATTTAGCAGCTTCTACTTTAAAGGATCCAAGGGCCTGGAATATGATATTCTGGAGGGCAATGGAACTTGGATTTTAGCCGAGAATTAACTACGTGGCAAAACTAAACATCTTTCAGGGGAAAAGAAGGACATTCTATGAAATAGAGGATTTTCAATTATTTTTATTGAAAAGAGCAGAGTGAATAAAAAATATGATCTTCAAACACAGAAGTCAAGGGAAGTATAAGAAGGTAAAAAGTGAAGAAAAAATATGTTTTTTAAAAGTTAAAATATTTACATCCCTACATGGGAATATGATACATATAACTCTTGAAAATTATTTTTGCCAGGGACATACTTAGAGGGTATAGGTATAAATTGGTTTTAATGTGATGCTTAAACAAAGAAACTAGTAGAAAAAAAGTGCAAAGGGATTGTACTGGAAGAAGAGGAAAGGGAAGGTAAAATGGTTCAAATATCACATGAAGAAGCAAAAAAAAAAAAAATTACAGTTGAGAGTAAGAAAGGAGGGATTAAGCATTGTTAAACCTTAATCTCATCAGATTTGGTTTAAAGAAGGAATATCATATTTACATAATTTGTATAGAATCTTGTCTCACCCTATAGGGAAGTAGGAATGGAAAGAGAAAAGGAAAGAGGGAGGCTAATTGAAGAGAAGACAGAAGTAGAAGAGGGAAAATTTAAGAAAGGGGGAGGGGCTGAAAAAAGAGAGGGTTGATTGAAAGTGGTGGTGTTCAGAAGCAAAACACTGGCAAGGAAGGAAAGGAGAAAGGTGAGAGAAAAGTGTAATTTGGGGGAAATAGGATGGTGGGAAATGTAGAGTTGGTAATTTTAAATGTGAATGTGAACCACAAAACAGAAGTGGATACCAAACTGGATTAAAACCCAGAATCCTACAATATGTTGTTTATAAGAAACACATTTGAATCAGAGAGATACATATAGAGAAAAGTAAAAGCCTGGAGTAGCATATATTATGCTTCAATTGATGTAAAAAAAAAAAAAAAAGTAGGGGTGGCAATACTGATCTCAGATCAAACAAACGCAAAAATGGATCTAATTAAAATAAATAAGGAAGAAAGCCATATTTTGCTAAAATTATCATATATAATGAAGCAATATCTATAATAAACATTTATCCACCAAGTAGTATAGCATCCAAATACCTACAAGAGAAGTTAAAAGAGTTGTAAGAAAAAAATAACCAGTAAAACTATACTAGTAGGGGTTCTCAGTTTCTCTCTATTGGAATTAGATAAATCAAACCATAAAATAAATAAGAAGTTAAAAAGTAAATAGAATTTTAGAAAAGTTAGGTGTGGTATGTGATAGACCTTTGAAGAAAATTGACCGGGGATAGAAAAGAATCTACATTTTTCTCAGTGGTATATGGAATCTACACAAAAATTGATCATGTATTAGGGCATAAAAACTCACAATTAAATGTGAAAAGTTAGAAATAGTAAATGCATACTTTTCAGATCACAATGCAATAAAAATTACATGTAGTAAAAGGCTGTGAAAAATAGACCAAAATTAATTGGAAACTAAATAATTTTTCTTCTTTTCTTCTCCCTACCCTCTTTTTTAGATGGCAAGTATTCCAATATATATTAAACTTGTCCAAGTCTTCTATACATATTACCACAATTATCATGCTGCACAAGAAAAATCAGATCAAAAAGGGAAAAAAATGAGAAAAAACAAAAAGGAAGTAAGAAACAATGGAAATGTGGAAAAACTATGTTTTGATCCACATTCAGTCCCCACAATATTCTTTATAGATGTAGTTGGCTCTCTCCATCAAATCACCTCATTGTTCAAAAGATCCATGTTTATCAGAATTGATCATGACATAATTTTGTTGCTGCTGTGTACAATATTCTTTCGATTCTATTCATTTCACTTAGTATCAGTTCATGTAAGTCTCTCCAGGTCTTTCTAAAAAACATCTTGCTGATTATTTCTTATAGAACAATAACATTCCATAATAGTACCATAACTTATTCAGCCATTCTCCAACTGATGGGCATCTATTCAGTTTCCAATTCCTTGCCACTACAAAAAGGTTGCTACAAACATTTTTGCAAATATGGGTCCTTTTTACTTTTTTTGATATGTTTAGGATACAGGCTCAGTAGAGAGCTGGATCAAAAGGTAAGCACAGTTTGATAGCTCTTTGGGCATAGTTCTATATTACTTTCTAGAATAATTACATCAGTTCACAACTCCACCAGCATTGTATTAGTGGCCCAGTTTTCCCTCATCCCCTCCAATATTTACTATTATCTTTTCATGTCATTTTAGCCAGTCTGAGAAGAGTGTTGTGGTACCTCAGAGATGTTTAAAATTTATATTTATGTGATTAATAATGATTTGAAACATTTTCCCAAATGACTAGAAGTGGTTTTAATTTCTTCATCTGAAAATTGTTTTTTTCATATCCTTTAACCATTTAGCAACTGGAGAATGGCTTGTATTCTTATAAATGTGAATTAATTCTCTATTTTTAAAATGAGGCCTTTATCAGAACTCTTGGATATAAAAAATTTTTTTTCACAGTTTTCTGTAAGGTGAAGTTGTACATCTCTATATGCTTACATGAATAAAATAGAGAAAGTGAAGATCAATGAATTGGGCATGACTAAAAAATCTGGAAAAAAGCAAATTAATCCCTCAACTAAATACCAAATTTGAAATTTTGAAAATAAAAGGAGGGCTTAATAAAATTGAACATAAGAAAACTATTCAGCTAATAAAAAAACAAAAATTAGTTTTATGAAAAAATCAAGAAAAAAGATAAATCTTTAGTTAATTTTATTAGAAAAAAATGAAAGAAGAAAACCAAATCACCAGTATCAAAAAGGAAAAGGGTGAACTTGCCACCAATGAAGAGGAAAGTAAAGCATTAATTAGGAGCTATTAGCAATAATTACGAGTTATTTTGCCCAACTGCATGCCAGTAAATCTGAACATCTTAATGAAATGGATGAATACTTACAATATATATATATATATATATTTTTTCCAAGATAAACAGATGAGGAAATAAATTACTTAAATAGACCCATTTTGAAAAAGAAATTGAACAAGCTATTAATCAACTCCCTAAGAAAAAATTTTCAGGGCCAGCTGTATTTTCAAATAAATTTTATCAAATATTTAAAGAACAATTAATTCCAATACTACACAAACTATTTGGAAAAATAGGAAAGAAGTTCTACCAAATTTCTTTTATGACACAGATATGGTGCTGATATCTAAAACAGGAAGGGCCAAAACAGAGAAAGAAAATTATATTAATTAATTATTATTGATTAATTAATATTGATATAAAAGTCTTACATAAAATATTTGTCAAAAAATTAAAACAATTCATCAGCAGGATAATATACCATGACCCAGTAGAATTTATACCAGGAATGCAGGGTTGGTTTAATATCAGGAAAAATATTAGCATAATTGGCTATATCAATAATCAAACTAACAGAAATCATGTGATTATATCAATAGATGCAGAAAAAGCATTTGACAAAAATATAACACCCATCTCTATTAAAAACACTAGAGTTCACAGGAATAAATGGAGTTTTCCTTAAAATGATAAGTAGTATATTTCTAAAATCATCAGTAAGCATTATATATAATAGAAATAAACTACAAGCATTCCCAATAAGATCAGAGGTGAAGCAAGGTTTCCTACTATCACAATTACTATTCAATATTAGAAATATTAGCATTAGCAATAAGAGAAGAATAAGAAATTAAAGTAATTAGAGTAGGTAATGAAACTAAATCATCACTCTTTGTAAACATTGTACTCATTTTAAAAAGAGAATCAACTCACTTTTATAAGAATACAGGCCATTCTCCAATTGCTAAATGGTCAAAGGATATGAAAGAACAATTTTCAGATGAGGAAATTAAAACCATTTCTAGTCATTTGGAAAAAATGTTCCAAATTATTATTAATCAAATAAATGTAAATTAAGACATCTCTGAGGTACCACTACACCTCTCTGCCAAGACAAAACCAGAAACTATATGAACACAGTTACAAAACATTTTTCACATAAATAAAGTTAAAACTAAACAACTGAAAGAATATCAACTGTTCATGGGTAGGCAGAGCTAATTTAATAAAAATGACAATTCTACCTAAATTGATTTATTTATTCAGTGTCATACCAATCAAAGTTTCAAGAAATTATAGAGCTAGAAAAATAATAACAAAATTCATCTGAAAGAACAAAAGGTTAAGAATCTCAAGGGAATTAATGAGAAAAAAATGCAAATCAAGGTGGCCTAGCTGTACCAGACCTAAAATTATATCATAAAGCAGCAGTCATCAAAACCATTTGATACTGGCTAAGAAATAGAGTAGTGGAACAGTGGAATAGGTTAGGTTCATAAGATACAATAGTCAATGACTATAATAATGTATTGTTTCATAAATCCAAAGACTTTAGCTTCTGGAATAAGCACTAACTATTTGAAAAAATTTCTGGGGAAATAGGAAAATAATATGGCAGAAACCAGGCATTTATCAACATCATACCTATACCAAGAAAAGGTCAAAATGCATTCATGATTTAGATAAAAAGAGTGATATTATAAGCAAATTAGAAGAATGAACAAAGGTTAGTATACCTGTCAACTCTGTGGAGAAGGAAGGAATTTATGGCCAAAGAAGAATTAGAGACTATCATGAAATGAAAAATGGATAATTTTGATTATATTACATTAAAAGGTTTTGTACAAACAAAACTAATGCAACAAAACAAACAAAACAAAAGGGAAGCAGAAAACTAGGGAGGAGAAAGATTTTTACAGCAAAGGTTTCTGATAAAGGTGTCATTTCTAAAATATACAGAGAATTTACTCAAATTTATAAAAAATGCAAGCCATTGTTCAATTGATAAATGATCAAAGGATTTGAACAGATAATTTTCAGATAAACAAATAAAAGCCATTTCTAATCATATGAAAAAAATGCTCTAAATCACATTAATTAGAGCAATGCAAATTAAGATCACACTGAGGCATCACTTCATACCTCTCAGATTGGCTAAAGATGACAGGAAAAGATAATGATAAATGGTGTAGGGGATATGGGAAACCTGGGACACTAATACATTGTTGGTAGAGTTTTGAACTGATCCAACCATTCTGGAGAGCGATTTGGAACTATGCCCAAAAAGCTATCAAACTGTGCATACCCTTTTATCCATCAGTGTCCCTACTAGGCCTGTATCCTAAAGAGGTCATAAAAAAGGAAAAGGGCCCACATGTGCAAAAATGTTTATAGCAGCCTTTTTTGTAGTGTCAAGAAACTGGAAACTGAGTGGCCCATCAGTTGAGGAATGGCTAAATAAGTTACGGTATATGGATATGATGAAATATTATTGTTCAATAAGAAATTATCAGTAGGTTGATTTCAGAAAGACCTGGAATAATTTACATGAACTGATGCTAAGTGAAGTGAGTAGAATCAATAGAACATTGTACACAGCAACAACAAGATTATGTGATGACCAATTGTGATGGACTTGGCTCTTTTCAACAATGTGGCAATTCCAACAGACTTCTGATGAAGAGAATCATCTGCTTCCAGATAGAGGTCAATGGGGACTGGATGTGGATCACAACATAGTATTCTCATTTTTTGTTGTTGTTTTCTTACTTATTTTTTCTTTGTCATTTTTCCTTTTGATCTGATTTTTCTTATGCAGCATGAAAAATGTGGAAATATGTTTAGAAGAATTGTACATGTTTAATCTATATTGGATTACTTGCTTTCTAGGAGAGGGGGAAGGTCAAGAGGAAGGGAGAAAAGTTTGGAACACAAGGTTTTGCAAGGGTTAGTGTTGAAAACTACTTTTGCGTGTATTTTGAAAAATAAAAAACTCTTATTAAAAATATTTCTCTCTGAAGTTACCACAAACCTTCATTTTGGGTCTCACATTATCAATTATCTCTTATTACTAAATATAATATCCTTTTCTCAATCTTTTCCCTTGTGATCTCTCAGCAATTTTTTGACACTCTTAATTGCATGCTTCTCTGGTATACTTTCTCATTTCTTGTGTTCTAAGACAGTGATATTCTTGTTCTCTTCTTCCTGACAGACCGGTTCTTCTCAGTATCTGTTTGCCTCAGTTTCCCCATCTGTAAAATGAACTGGAGAAGGAAATGGTAAACCACTCCAGTATCTCTGCCTAGAGTACCCCAAATGGAGTCATGAAGAGTTGGGAATGACTGAAATTACTCAACAAAAGCTTCTATAAGACCACACTCTTGGTCTATGAATTAACACCAAGAAAACACAAGTCCTCCATCAGCCAGCACCACACATCCATATGTGGGACAATCAGTTACAGTAAATGGTAAAATTCTGAATGCTGTGGATAAATTCTCTCGCCTTGGTAGTGTATTTTCCAAGGAGGTCCACATTGATAATGAGATTGATGCACACATATTGCCAGAGCTAGCTCAGGGTTTGGGAGGCTCCAAACCAAAGGAAGGGAGAAGTGTTAGACTATCAAACTGAAGGTCTACAGAGCCATTGTGCTGACCTCATTGTTGTAAGCCTGTGAAACCTGGACAGTAAGCCAGAACCATGTCAGGAAACTGAATTGCTTCCATTTGAATTGAATTAGGAAAATTCTGACGATCACCTGGCAGGATCCGCTACCCGACAGTAAAGTCCTTTCTTGAATTAAATTGCCAAGCATTCCAACTCTATTACAGAGAGCACAACTCCATTGGGCTGGCTACATTATTCAAATGCCAAATGTACACTTGCCAAAAAACTTATTTTATGAAGAACTCACACAGAACAAGTACTCACAAGGTGGTCAGAAAAAGTGATAGTCTCAAGATATCGCTTAAGAACTTAGAATCAATTGTATGACATGGGAGACACTGGCACAGCAACTGCCCAGCATGGAGTGTCCTCATTAGACAAGATGTTGTGCTCTATGAGGAAAGCAGAATTGAATTAGCCCAAAAGAAATGCAAGATGCACAAAATTAGAGAAGCTACCCCCAATATTAATATGGACTATTTGTATCTGACCTGTGGCAGAGCACTGAGAGCTCATATTGGTCCAATCAGCCACAGTCGGACACTGCAACTCGACTCTAATACATTGATGTCATTTTGGTCCTCTTAGAGAACAAAGGACAACAACCAGAATTATTTAAATAATGTCCTATTTTTTCTGATTCTAATATCTCCTCTTTCTAATCCATTTTTCATTCATGAGTTGAAGTGATGGTTCTAAAACCTAAATCTGATCATGTCACTCCCCTAAACAAAAAATTACTACTAGCTCTCTATTTGCTCTTCAATTACATAACAAGCCCATCAATCTGCCATCGCAACCCTTTTACAATCTGACTCCACCTACACTTGCAGTTTTATTTTATTCAGCATATCAGAGAGAAACATTTCTTCATTCTTTGAAAGATTAGTAGGAACCACCTCTTGACATGAAGGCTTGAAATTTCTTTTTATAATTTTATATGTACCTTTATGTACTTTTTGTATCCTTCTTTCCCTCTTCCCCCTTACCTTCCCACATCCTTATTCGCATAAAATATAAGCTTCCTGAGATCAAGAATCTTTTCCTTTTTATTTTTTACATGCTCAGCACCTGGCAAAATGTTTAAGGTACTTTAAAAGTTACTTGAGCCAAATTGCTGATTTCATTAAGTCCTATATGTTCAATGACCCTTCAAATCTCTCTGTTCAGTGCTAACTTCTGTCATCAACTCTAATCCTACCTACATCACCAACTTCATCTGGATGCCATATGTATGTATGTATACATGTATGTATGTATGTGTATACATAGCACTTAGGGCAGTCATAGCAAATGCTTAATAAATGGTACTGATTAATCATATAAATATATTTATAGAAATGCACAAACTAAACATATGTTTCTATTCATGTATGTATAGATAAGAATACATATGCTAAGATACAGGTACATATATATATATATATAGTTGCCTTTCTATATGTATGTGTATATATGTATATAGCATTAAACTAAGAGACATGAAGCTAGGTTATTAGTCCCAGCTTTGAAACTAATTAGCTGTGTAATCTTGCCAAATCTTCCTATTTCTATCTGGGTTCCACATATCATAGAGTAAGTGATCTGTCCAAAGTCACATAAGTAGTTAATTGCAAAACTGGGGCTCAGACCCAAGTCCCTCCTTCCAAAAACCTTTGCATTGTCTATTAAAGACAAGCTTTACAGAAATGTCACTGCTGCATACAGCAGAGGACACTGAAGTGTCTTACAAACAGGTATGCACACCCTACTTAAGACACATTTAGCCTCTGGAGAACTCTAGATACATGTCTTTAATACAGATTCTGTTGTTTGATTATGGTCATGCATCAAAATTGAGTCAAATGTCCTCTGTTCTGAGGATACGGTTTCCCCAAGTTTGCTTCCTCTACAGATTAATATTTTGGATTGCTCAAGATTTAGACTCAGAGAACCTTAAAACTGGAAGAGCCCTTAGAACAGAGAATGTCAGAGTTGAAAGGAAATTTAGAACCCAGGATGTCAGAGCTGGGAGGGTCCTTAGAACCCAGGAGGTCAGAGCTGGGAGGACTCTTAGAACTCAGGATGTCAGAGCTGGGAGGGGGTCTTAAAACAGAATACTGAAGCTGGAAATGACCTTTAGGGTCACCTAGTCCAATCCCTTCAGCTTATGGTTAAGTAACCTTCTACAGACTTGGGGCCAATCCAGCTGGCTGTCTTGCCCTAGAGGAGCCAAAGTGTCTCTTCCTGATTTCTCCACCCTCCACAAAACTTATGCCTGAAAAGCCCCTCTCTGATAGCCTTGTCTAAGTCTCCACCTGAAAGGATGGTTTGATTCTTTCTTTCCAAAGGCTCTGGTAACCATAGCAACCCAAGGAACTCTTCTTGCTTCCCTTATCACACCCCAGCCCCAGGCCTTGCCCCTCCTACACCCCATCTCAAGCCTCTGGACCAATCTGCTCCCATCTGAGGGATTTTTTAAAATTAGCACTGCCCATCCTTTGCTTCCCCTGCTGGCCGCCTGTCGCTTTGAGGGTTTAAGAGCTTTCCAATCCAGAGGAATTAATTGTCATTTCTCTCAGCCCGCCAGTGCCCTCTGTCCCTTTCTGGCCCCACGACTTACTCCCTCTGCTCTGCGGGCTCTGGACCTGACTTCCTCACAAGCAAACTGCCCCGTGCTGGCCAGGTCTGGCACAGACAACTGCCAAAAGTGTGAGGAGCCCTTCTGTGGGATCTCTCCCTCGTTCCTCCATAGAAGCCGCGGTTTTCCAGCCAGTATTATGACTTTGTCTCAGAAGCTCTCTCTTTGCCTTGGGGATGGGACTGGGGGGCCAGGAGAAAGGCAGCAAGGTACAAAGAAAAGTACTGAATGTGGAATCAGAAGCCATGACAGCATCACTTCATAGACTTAGTGTTGGACAGGAGCAGCTATTCCATACCCACGGTGCAGATCAGGTTACTGAGGCCCAGAGAGAAATGAGGGAACTATTCTCTCCTACTTAGTTTGGCAGCCCAGAAGTAAGGATGGACTTCCAAGTCTTCTTCTCTCCCTTTGATGGCCCCCATTAGTATCCCAGGACATCCAACTGACTGATAATTCAGTCTATAACTACAGACAGAATTTTTGGGGGGCAAAGCCCAGTCAGCCACTGTAGGGATTAGACCTGTGTGACATGATAGAAAAATCCTTGGACTTGAGTTCTAGTCTCTGCTCCATCTTCTTTTGCCTTTGTGACTTTTATCCCTTCTCTCAGGCTCATTTTTCCTATTTATAAAATGTAGGGGTTGAACAACATAGCAGAGGTTATAGATTAGTCTGGGAGTCAGAGGGATTGGTTCAAGTGCTTGATCTCGCACATAGTAGCTATGTATCCTTGAAAAAAATTACTTACCCTATTTGGGCATCAATTGCCAAATTTAGAGAAAGGAAAGAAGTAAACATTTATTAAACACATATTATTTGCTAGGCACTGTACTGTCTGATTTCAGAGAGGTCTGGAGAGATTTACATGAACTGATGCTACGTGAAATGAGCAGAACCAGGAGATCATTGTACACATTGCAACAGCAAGACTGTGTGATGATCAATTCTGATGGATGTGACTCTTTCCAACAATAAGACAATTCAGGCCAGTTCCAAAGACCTTGTGATGATGAAAGCCATCTATACCCAGAGAGAGGATTCCGGGGAGTGAGGGGGAATCACAACACAGTATTTTCACTCTTTTTGTTGTTTGCTTGAATTTTATTTTCTTCCTCATTTTTTTAGGTTTGATTTGATTTTTCTTGTACAGCAAGATAATTGTATAAATATTTATGCATATATTGGATTTAACATATATTTTACCATGTTTAACATATATTAGATTTACTTGCCATCTGGGGAGGGGTGGGAAGAAGGGGGAAAATTGGAACACAAGGTTTTGCAAGGGTTATTGTTGAAAAATTATCCATGCATGTTTTGAAAGTCAAAAGCTTTAAGAGAGAGAGAGAGAGAGAGAGAGAGAGAGAGAGAGAGAGAGAGAGAGAGAGAAGAAAGAGAGAGAGAGAGGAAGAAAGAGAGAGACGGGGGAGGCAGAGGGAGAGGGAGGGGAGAGTGGGAGAAGGAGAGAGAGAGAAAAGGGAGGGAGAGGGAGGGGGAAAGGAAGAGAAAGAAGGAGAAGGAGAGGGAGAGAAAGAGGGAGAGAAGGAGAGGGAGAGAAAGAGGGAGAGAGAGAAGGAGAGGGAGAAGGGGGAGGGAGGGAAAGAGAGGGAAGGAGGGAGAAATATTATCTGATTTGAGTCATGTAGCACGCTGGGAGGTAGTTGCTATTATTTCCCACATTTATAACTGAAGAATCTGAGATGAATAAAGGTTAAGTACTTGTCCAAGGTGACACAGCTAAGGAAATGTTTGAATTCCAGACTCCAAGACAGGACTCTATCTACTGAGCCTTGTAAAAGGGAGGGATTTGAACTAGAGGACTTGTGAAGTCCTTCCATCTCTCAGTCTATGATTCTATGCTATGAAAAATCAGAGAAATCCTATTTGTCACACCTACTTCCCAGGATTGTTACAAGAAGAGCATTCATGATGTGATGTAATTTGAGACAGGTGGTTGAGGTCAAAAAGAAGTGAGTTCAAATCCGAACTCAGATTCTAATTAGCTGTGTGATCCTGGGTAAGTTATTTATCCTTTTTCTGCCTCAGTTTTCTTAGCTGTGAAATGGGAATAATAACAGCACCTATCTCCCAGGGTTGTTGTGGGGATCAAATGAGACACAATCCCTTAAGAGCTCATTCCAGCCTGGCACAAAGTAGGGACTTAACAAATACTTGCTCCTTTCCTCCTGATAATGACAACAACAAATGGATGACATTTCTATAGCCCCCTAAGGATTACAAAGAACTCTGCAGATCCAGCTTTACTGGATCTTTCCAACAACTTTGTGTGGGATCATTGGATTTGAAGATCCCATGTGGAAGTCCCAGCTCTTACTCCCCTAACTCTGACTATAGGAGAGTTGACTTACTGTCTATTTCCTCATCTGTGATATGGCACAATTCTTGAACCTTCCCCCACAAGGTTATGGTAAAGAACAAGGACAGTTATACACACGAGAAACACTGACGTGGAATTGGAATATCAATGCTATTCTGTCATTATGACCTTGGCCCTGTTAGCACAGCGAACAACTAACCACCGGGCTAAATGGTCCTGACTAGGATGCAAGTGCAAGGGGGATTAGTCATATGTGTGCCGAATGCATCAGCCGAGGGCATTGCGTGTGAGCCGAATCCATCATGACGTGCTGAGCGTGGCTGATTTTTTATTTATATCTTCCCCTTCCTTGTCACCATCTTGTTTATAGGCAGGCAGAGATGCACCCCTCGTATGTGTTAAATATATATGCGTCTCTGTGTGTGTGTGTGTATATGTGTGCTCACCATTTATATTTATGCATCTCCTCCGAGGATTAATTTAGCCAAATAACTGAAGCTATTTAGGTAACTGACATTCATGCTGTGAACAGAATATGGGAGCTAATTCACAGAGGGGCTGGCGTTGCCCTGAGGATGCTCCCCGCCTGCCTGCCAGGGATCAGGTTATTTAAACTTGTATCTTCTTTTCTTTTCACTCAAGGAGCCAGACGTCTTCACTCAAAGATTTTGCCTTTCTACATGACATAGTGAAAATAGCATTGGTCTTGGAGTCAGGAGAACCAGGTTCAAATGCTTAATCAGGCATTGGCTGTGTAATTCTTGGCAAATTATCGCCAACTTGCAATGTGAAAGTTTATTTCACCTTTCCCAGATCCAGTCGACTCATTTGCAAAATGTGAATAATAATATACTAATCAACAAGAATTTTTAATTGATGACTATGTACCGGGCACTGTGCTAAGCGCTTTATAATTATTATTTGATCCTCTACCCAAATCCTGAGATTTGGCGCTGCTATCATCCCCAATACATAGGTGAGGTTACTGAGGTAGCCAGAGGTTAATTTATTTGCTTACAATCAGGAAGCTAGTTAAGTTTCTGAAATCAAATTTGATCAGCTCTTCCTAACTCTAGGCCTGGCATTCTAACCATTCCCCTTCTCCCCCCAGCTTTCTCTAATTTTAATGAGGGAATCAACATGAAAACAACTGACTTCATACAAGATACCTCCAGAGTAGATAGGGGGAAAGACTGGCAACTGGGAGATTTAGGAAAGGAATCAACCACTTACTTTATCAATAAACATTTATTAAGCACCTATTCTGTTCCAGCTATGATATGCTATGGGGATATAAAAAGAAACAAAAGATAGTTCCTGTCCACAAGGAACTTACAATCTAAAACAAATAAATGTATTTAAAGCAATCTATATAGGATAAATAGAAAAAATTGAAAGAAGGAAGGCACTGGAATTAAGAGGGATTAGGAAGTCTTTCAGTAAAAGACAGACTTTTATTTGGGACTTAAAGGAAGACAAGGGAGTCAGTGGTCATAATAAAGTAGCGAGGGTATTTCAGGCATGGGGCCAGCCAGAAAAAAATGTCTAAAAGCAAGAAATTGTGGACTAGCTAGGAGATCATTGTTATTAGATTGAAGATTATGTATTGGGGAGATAAAGTATAGTATGAAGACTGGAAAGGGAGAAGGGAACTAGGTAATGAAGGGCTCTGAATGCTAAAAAACAAAAACAAACAAACAAACAAAAACATTTTGTATTTGCTCCTGGAAGCAATAAGAAACCACTGGAGTTCATTGAAGGATGATGATGGGGAGTATAACATGATCAGACCTGTATATTAGAAAGATCACTATGATGGCTGAATTGAAGATGAGTTGGAGTGAAAAGAGAATCAAGAATTAAGGGTATGTATTGGAGAGATAATACAAAGGTCAAATCAACAGATCTTGGCAACAGCTTGGATATGGAAGGGGAGAGAGAGTGAGGAATATAGGGTGAGTCCTAGGTTGTGTGCCTGAAAGACTGGGAGGATGGTATTGCCCTCTACAGTAATAGGAGAGGTAAAAGGGGACTAGAGTTCTGGGGAAAAGATAAGTTTCATTTTGGACATAGTAAGTTTAAGATGAGATTGGAGATGCTTGCTTTGGCAGCACAAATACTAAAAAATTGGAATGATTCAGAGAAGATTAGCATGGCCCCTACACAAGGATGTCATGCAAATTCATGAAGCATTTCATATAAGAAAAAAAAGATGAGATTGGAAGTCAGCAGAGTGTTTGGGACAAGATAGGTAGGTTTGAGAATCATCATTATATCAATGGTAATTAAATCCATAGGAACTGGATTTCAAGTGTAGCACATACTTTAAAACATACACTATATACATCAAAATGTAGTATAGAGAGATAAGAAGAGTATCCAGGCCCAAAGCCTGAAGGGACATTCATGGAGGACATAAAAAGGATCCAGCAAGGAAGACAGAGAAGGAGTGATCAGATAAGTAAGAAGAGAACTGGAAAAGTGGTGTTTTCAAAACTTAGAGAGAAGAGGGCATCAAAGAGAGAATGAACAATGGTATCAAAGGGTCCAAGGAGAATGAGGTTAGAGAAAAGATATCTCTTGCATGAAGAGTCATTTGAACTTAGTCTTGAAGGAAGCCAGGGATTCTAAGTAGTTTAAGTGAGGAAAGAGAGCATTCTATTTACAAGGGATAGTCAAAACAAAGGCATGGAATTAAGAGATGAAATGTTCTGTATGAGAAATAAGAGAGTGAGCTAGTATGACTAATTATAAAATGTGTGATAGGAAGAATAGCATTTGTTATTTAGTCATCCCTGTCTTGTCCAACTCTTTTTTACTCCATTTGGGTTTTCTTGGTGTAGATACTGCAGTAGTTTTGCCATTTTGTTCTTCAGGTTATTTTATAGATGATGAACTGAGGCAAAGTATGAGAATACCATAAATGTAGGAAACAACTGGGGTTGCGAAGGGCTTTAAATGCCAAAGAATTTAATATTTTTTACTTTGGAAATAATGGGGAATTTATTAGGTTAGGGCAGTAGTATGGTTAGTATGGTTACTAAACATACCTCTAAGAAAATTATTTTGCTGATAAAAGGATAGTTTCAGAAAAAATATGGAAAGACTTACATGAGCCGATACAAAGTGAGGTGATCCGAACTAGAAGAACATTGAACACAGTAATTGCAAAATTGTAATGATAACCATCTATTAAAGACTTAGCTACTCTGATCAGAACAATGATCTAAGACAATTCAAATGACTCATGATAAAAAATGCTGTTCGCTTCCAGGGAGAAAATGCTGAACTCTCAGTGTGAAGCATATCTTTTTACCTTATTTTTTTGCTTTTTTTTTTAAAAACATGATAAATATGGGAATGTGTTTTGTATGATTTCATAAGTACAATTTCATAAGTATAATATATGTCATATTTCCTGCCTTATCCATGGATGGGGAAAGAGTGAAGAGGGGGAATTTAAAACTCAAAACAAAAATTAGCAAAATTAACAAAAATAGAAGAAAATAATTTTGGTAGTTGAGTGGAGGATGGGTTGGAGTCACAGAGATCCTTGCCTTCTAAAAGGTAGAGATATGTATTCATTTCAAGAGTAGAGAAAATGGTATAAATTTGAAAGATGTTGTGAAGGTAGAAATGGCAAGATTTGACATTTGATGGGATACATACCATTAGCATTTCATTTGAGCTCTTAAACATATCCTTGAGATGGTGGCTCTAGAACAGCAATGAAGCTGAGACCATCTGTGAGAGGGTTTCTCATCACAAAATGGTTCCTTATCCCAAATTTGGCCTTCTGTCCTATGGGGACTATTCCAAGCTCTCACACAGAACTCCAGACACCCAATAATCCACCCCCTCAGCTGGCTCCATAACAAGTAGCACACTAGGAAGAGACACAGAGACATTCCCATGTTGGATAAATTTCTCCTCTGGAAAGATAGATGATGTAGAAACTCCCAGCAACTTCCAGGTTCAATTATAAAAGATAAAAAAAGAAATCTTATTTGTATATGACTATTTTATTGCCTCTCCCATGGTATTGTGAGCTCCTTGAAAAGGGGAACTACATTGTTTTGTTTTTTTTTTTTTTTTTAACATTTTTTGATACCCAAATCTTAGCTCTGTTCTTGACATATAATAGAGGCTTAATAAATGCTTTTTTTTGATGGACTAGACTTTCTCATTTCTTAGAAGATCATCTGAGTTTGAATTATCCTTTAAATTATCCTATTCTTCCAAAGTTAACCAAGCTAATTCAATCTACCAGCAAATGATGATATACCCTAAATATACTGGTAAGTCAGAGCAAGGATAAAACAGAATGTTATCCCTCAGTCTCAACTGCCTCCCACCAGGCTTAATGAAGAGCATAACAGCTGTGGTTCCTGACCATGGTGCTAAACAGTCCTCTTCTATTGGTCAACCACTTACTTTCCAAGGCTATTATGAAGTCAACTTTTTGTAATCCTGAAAATCTTGTAAAAATATGTGCTGTTATTATTCTTAGTATCTTTCCCCAAGGAAGAAGTAGTGGTAGTTACCTGTGAGGCTCTGCTCTACCTCTTTCCTACTCCATGTTGAAGACATTTGTTTCTTCCTAAAAGTTATAGGAACAAACCTGATTTAGTATACTGGCTTATATGAACTCAATTATTATTGCTGTTGTTGTTTGGCTTTCCTTCTCAAAGAGGACCATGACATCAGGGAGGTGATACCATGATATGCAAGTGATTGGATTGAAGTGAGGAAGGACTGATTATATCACCTGCCTCACTTTCCCCTCCAGAGCCATCTGGTTCCAGTGGCCAGATATAGATCAGGATGACAGGAGTTGGCCCTGGATGTAGTGGGTCTTTTTAAGCTAAGGTATTTAATAGGTCTCAGTTTTACTGAGACCACATCCATTTAGTAGTTAAGGCTAAATAGAAATTGAGACAAGGAATGGCCTCTTTCACCTAATCCAAAAAAAATCTAAATAAACAAATAAATCAATCTGGAAGGGAAGATCCTCAGGGTTTCTGGTCAAAATAGACATGACTGCTAGTGGAACCAACAAACTGTTGGGCAATTGAGGGTGATCTTGATGCAGAGATAAGGCATTTTTCACTAAGCCCTGCAATGGGATGAGTTTCTCTGGTGCCTTAGTTTCATCCTGCCATTAGTTTCTTTCATTCTGATTCCTTGGGTAACCTTCAGAAATGTAGGGGATGTATTAAACTGAGTGAAAGGCAATACAGAGACTTCTGGCCATGATCTAGGATTCTGATTAAAGGACACCAAGCTGAACAGATTCATAGAATGCCTTTCCTTCCGAAGTCTGAAGGCTTTTTTCCCCTCCCTAAAAATACACCTTAATCATAGAGTTGTCAACACCTCTCCTCTCCATCCAAATCCTTCACTGGTCTCTCACTATGTTCAGAAAAAAAATAATATTTTAATTCATTCTGCTTTTCAAAGCTCTCTCATATCTGGCCCCAACACACTTTTTTGAGTTCTCATCACTCTTTTGCGGCTAACATTCTATCCTTCTAGTGTAAGTTCTCCTACCATTGTGCCTCTGCTCCTATTGTCCCTTCCTATTGAATGACTCTTCTCCTACATCAATCTATTCAATCAACATTGCCCCTTGAAGCTCAGCTCAAATAGCAGTTTCCCTCATGAAAGCTAAGGATTGCTGTCCAGGTCATAGCACTAGAGGATTGTGTTCTGGTCTAGAGTGCACCTTTTTTTGGAAGAGCACTGATAAGAGAAGGGTGCCCATACTGATAAATGACCTTGACAGTGTGCATATGAGAATTGGCTACAGGAACTGGGGGTGTTTAGCTTGAAGAAGAAGAGATTCAAAGGAGATGGTATCAATGTCTTCATTAAAAAGCTGTTCTATGAAAGGGTTAGATTTGCTTGACTTAGTCCCAGAAGGCAGAAAAATAGAGTGATGGGTGGAAGCTACAAGAAAAAGCTTTTGTTTCCATGTAAGAAAAGAAATTTCTTATCATCAGAACTGTTCAAAATGGAATGGGATGCTTTGGGGAGTAGCAGGTTCCTCATTACTAGAGTTCTTCAAGCAGAGTCTAGATGACCACTTGGCTAGGACTAAAACAGGTGACCTCTGACGTCCCTTCCTACTTTGAAATGCCATTGTTCTGTGAGCCTGTGGGAGATACAAAGATGGATGAGACAGTTGCTATCTAGCAGGTTAATGCTTTCCTCCTCACACCCACATCTGAGCTATGGAGGACACATTTTAAAGAAATAAAACCCTCGTTCCTTCCCCCCCCCGCCACAAGATTGCTCCTCTTAGGACCCTCCCAAAGCTTACTGGGTACCAAGTGGCCTGACCTATTTCCATTTCTTTGGCTGAGGGTTCTGGGCAGCTGTGGCAAACAGCTGTTGTATTTCCACCCCAGAGAGAGCTGCATTTCACTGGTGTGTAAAGCCATTTCCATTAAGCAGACAGAGAATGCGGTTCTCCAGGATGAAAGATGCCCCATTGGATGCCAGAGCAGGACAGAGAAGGGCTGTTAACCACTAATAAATGCATTGGGCTGAAGTTTCACACACTGCAGGCCTGGCTTATGCTGCAGTGAGCTCTTCTTTGGGAGTAACTGATAAAGCCATAAAGAAGGGAGAGCAAATGAGTTTTAATTCTCTGCCTGAGAATGAGACTATCCATTCCCCTTCTCCTTCTTCCTGGCTCTCATTTCCTCCTCCTCCTCCTCTTCACTTTGCTCAGTCTCACAATAGAACTCAGGCCACTCCTTGGGGCTAAGGTTTATTTAACTACTGACTGAGCTGTGTAGCTAAAACCAAAGTTAGGCAATGTTTATTACAATCAATAAATCATGGTACCGTATCTGATCCGAAGACAGAAATAGCACACGGAGGGAGAACAAGCTGCTGGGGAGCTCTGAGGGTGACCGCCAATGCAGAGATAAGGCATGATGCATAAGGCCCAGTTTCAGATTGGCTGCAATGGACAAGCTTTCCCTGGAGCCCAGGTTTCATCCTGCCATTATTTTTTCCTGTCCTCTCTCTTTGAGGAAGCCCCAGGAGTTTTGCAAGCAGGTTGTCCTTAATAATAATAGCTACCTTTTATATAGAACTTTAAGTTTTGTAAAACTTTGTGTATGTTAACTCATTTGATTTTCCCATAACAGTTCTGCGAGGTAGATGCTCTTATTATACCAGTTTTGTTGATGGGAAAACTGAGATTGTATCAATTCATTTGCTGAGAGTCACAGACTAATAAGTGTCTTAGGAAAAATTTGAACCAAGGAAGATCCTCCCCACTCAAGTGTGATGCTCTTAACCACCTAGACTTCTCACTTATCATTCTTATGCATCTTACCCTTACAATATCTCTGTGATAGAAAAGTTTGGTTGAAAGATTTCACCTTTGCAACATTTCTAAATATACCCCCTTTGATCCTATGACACTACCATCACTAGTACAAGTCCTCCTGATTTCATGTCTGGATTATTACCATAGCCTGCTGGGGGCTCTGCCTGCTTCAAGTCTCTCCCTTCTCCAATACATCCTCCATTCAGCCACTAAAATGATTTTCCTAAAGTACAAGCTCAATCATGTCATTCCTTTACTCAATAAATTCTAATGGCTTCCAGGGGCAAATACAAAATTCTCCATTGTCCTTCAAAGTCTTTTATAACTTATCTCCTCCCATATTGCCAGTCTTCTTGCAGTAGTCTCCAACACACACTCTTTGATCTACTGACACTGGTCTCCCATCTGTTCCATGAACAAAATATTCCCTCACTCAGCTCTAGATATTATCTCTTATTGTTCCCTATATGTGTTTAATGTTCTCTTTCCTCTGCTCTGACTACTGACATTGCTAGTTTCCTTGAAATCCCTACTAAAATCCCACTTTTACAGGACAGGAAGTTTTTCCTTATCCCTCTTCAGTCAGAGCTTTCCCTCTCTTATTTTCTATCTATTTTATATGTGGCTTGTTTTTGTGTATACTTGTTTGCATGTTGTCTCCCTTATTAAATTGTAAGCTCCTTAAAGGCAAGAACTTCTTTTGCTTCTTTTTAAAAAAATTTTCCAGAGTTTAGCATAGTGTCTAGAATATAAAAATACATGTGTATCGATTGATTGAATGATGCTATAATGAACAGCCCTCATGGGATCCTTTTCCTCCCTAAGTTCAAATGATTTAGAATTATAGGAGAACTTAGAAAGAAAAAAAAAAACAGCCTAACCATCTCACTGTAGATAGATAAGAAATTAGAGTTAGAATGGGAAAAAATAAGAGTTACTCCAACTTCATCCTATTTTCTTTCCAATAAATAGAATCAAAGAATGTACTAGAGTAAAAGGGAACCTTAATGATTATCTAGTTTAAACCCTTAATTTTACAATAAAGGAAAATGAGGCACAAGGAGAAGAGGTCACAAGGATTATAAGCAGGAAAGCCGTAAAATGAGCCAAAGTTATAAGCCCATGAGCTGGTAGAGACTTTAGAAATAACCTAATCCAAATCTCTCACTTTACAAATAAAGAATCAGATACTGTGAGAGGTTATGTGTAAAGTTTGGATTTGAACATAGGTAGTTTAGACCTAATTTGAGACTAGCCCAGTCATTCTGGAAAGCAGAGGGGCTACCAAAGTTGTTCCACTGTACATACCCTTTGATTCAGTGATATCCTATACTTCAAAGAGGTCAAAGAAAGAAGAAAATGGCCCATGTCGACAAAAATATTTTTAGTAATTTTCTAAGTTAAAAAAAAAGAACTGGTAACTAAGGAAGTATCCCTCAATTAAGTAATGGTTGAACAAATTATGATAATGGATGTAATAGAATATTATTGGGTTTTTTCCTCAATCATATTTTATTTTTCCAAATACATTTAAGATAGTTTTCAACATTCATTTTTGTAGGATTTTATGTTTCAATTTTTTTCTCCCTCTCTCTTTTACCTCTCCCTTCCCTAAGACAGTACAATCTGATATAGGTTATGCACGTACAATACTTTCAGACATGAAGTTCCACATCTGTCAAAGAAAAATCAGGCCAAAAAGCAAAAAAGCATGAGAAAGAAAAAGTAAACAAATAAAAAGGTAGTAAAAAGACTGTGCTTTGATACACATTCAGTCTCCTTCATTCTTTTTCTGGATGCAGATGGCATTTTCTATTCCAAGTCTCTTGGAACAGTCTTATATCATCACTGGAAGGGCTAAATCTATCAGAATTGATCATCTCATAATTTTGCTGTTACTGTGTAAAAGGTTTTGCTGGTTCTGCTTATAGCATCAGCTCATGTAAGTATTTTCAGGCTTTTCTGAAATCAGCCTGCTCATCATTTCTTATAGAACAATAATAATGGAATATTATTGTGATGAAAAGATGAATGGAAAAAATTAAGAGACCCTTAGGAAGACTTGAATGGACTAACGAAAGGAGGAAGTTGGCAGGACAAGGAAGACAACTTACACAATGTTGTAAACACAAATAACTTAAAAAAAAAAAAACAACTTAAGTGCTCTGATCCATCTAACAACCATGAGCTATTCCATTAAGATTAATGATGAAGCCTACTACCAACCTGCTTAACGAGATCATGTACTCAATCTACACAATGAGACACACATTTTGGGACTTGCCTATTATGGGGATTTATTTTTGTCTGAAAATGTATATTTATTATAAGAGTTTTGTTTTTGTTTTTCTTTCTTAAAGAGAAAAAAATAGATGGAAAAGAAAGCAAATTCTTCTTAACTGAAAAAATAATTCAAAAAGCAAATCTAATAAATTTAACAGGGATTCTTGTTTAAATTTTAAAACTCAGACTCACATTTTTAAGATTAGAGAAGTATGTCTTGACAGCAGTTGTTCTGAAAAACATGTGAGGTTGTCAATGTCTTCTAAACTCAACATGAGTCAACAGTGTGATATATCTGGTAGCCAAGAAAGCCAAATTAATCTGAGGCTTCATTAAGAGACATACAATATTAAGGACAAGGGAGTCCCTATTGTCTTCTATCCTGGTCAAGACACATCTAAAATACTATATTCATTTCTGTATTACACATTTTAGAAAGGAAGGAAGATGATAAGTATTTATTAATTGCCTGCTATATATCAGGCATTGTGCTAAATGTTCTACAAATATTATCTCATTTGATCCTCATAACAATCCTAAGAAGTAGGTGCTATATTATGATCTCAATTTCATAGCTGAGAAAACAGAAAGACAGAGATTAGGCAACTTTCCCAGGGTCACTCATCTAGTAATGATCCCTTGATGAACTCAAGTCTTCCTGACCCCATGCTCAGTTCTCTATCCACTGGTACCACCAGTCTCCTCTGAGAGCCCCAAAGGAAAGACACTAATAAACTGGAACACATCCCAAGAAGGAAGAAAATGGTGAAAGGGCCTTAAAGATAATGCCATGAAGATCAGTTAAAGGGAACAGAGATATCTAGCTGAAGGGGAGAACCTTCCTATCAATTAGAGTTCACCCTAAGAGGATGAGGGGACTCCAATAAGTAATAGTGATAATAACATCAAGCATTTCTATACCACTTCCAGGTTTGTAAAGCACTGCCTGTTAGTTCATTTGACTTTCTCCACAGAGAACTCTGTGAGGTAGATGTTATTATTATTCTTTGCCTTAGAGATAGGAAAAATGGGGCTGAGGGGTCATGTGACTTGGCAAGTCCTCCTTCATTGGAGGCCTTCAAGCAAAGTCTAGATGACCATACATCAAGTAGGATGTTTAGATTTGGTTTGATGAGATTTTCTTTGAGGTCCTTTCCAACTCTTAGATTTTGTAACTCAGTTACTTTAAGTCCAACATTTTTTTTTTTTACTGCTGAACTGGAATAGGTGAAAGCTGAGATGGAAGCAGGGAATTAGGTAAAAAGAGTATAAGAAGTGTCCCAGCTTTAATGTCTTCCTGATGCCTGGAAAGTCAAGATTCAGTTAGTTGAGGCCCACTGTAGGAACAAAGGCATAACTAAGGGTCAATGTAAGCAGTTGAGGCTGCCAAGAAAGGAGAACATGATAGTATAATGGTGTGTATTACAAAATCAGCCCTTATCCCTTATTCAGTAAAGGACACTGGTAATTTGGTACAGTAGAAAGGACAGTGGGCCTTGAACCAAAGAATTACTATTTGAATTCCAGCTCAGATACTTTTGATTCGATGCTATTCCACAAACAGCTGTTGAAAATATCCTATGTTCTGTAAACTAGACAATAGGTGCACAAATACAAAAATGAAATAGATCATCCCCTCAAGGAGTTTACAGTTTAAAAGAGAAAACTCCATATATAAAAATAAGTCTATACAAATACATAAAGAATAAATTTGAAGTAATTCAGGAGCATGAGGGGATGACCTACAAGATGAGAAAGAATTTTGTAAAGAGCTTGGAAGGAGGCATCTGAGCTACACTTTGAGGAAATGTTAGTGCCTACACTATCCTAGAAGGAAAAGTTCAATAGTGTGGAAATAAGAAATGGAATGCATTGTGATGAGGAGGCTGATTTGTCTGGAAAATAGAGGACAGGAGGGATGGTGATGTGAGTTCAGCTTGGAAAGATGACTTGGTGGCAGATTGTGAATGAGATTTAAATGCCAAAGAAAGGAATGTATATTTTATTCTAGCGATAATAAGGAAACACTGAAGATTCTCGATCAGGGAAGTGATAGGAGCAGATCTGTCTTTTAGAAATACCCATTTTTTATGTTTGTGGCAGCCCTTTTTGTAGTGGCAAGAAACTGGAAACTGAGTGGATGCCCATCAGTTGGAGAATGGCTGAATAAATTGTGGTATATGAATGTTGTGGAATATTATTCTTATGTAAGAAATGACCAGCAGGATGATTTCAGAGAGGCCTGGAGAGACTTACACGAACTGATGCTGACTGAAATGAGCAGAACCAGGAAATCATTTTACACAGCAAGAACAAGAAGGTTATATGATGATTAATTCTGATGGACATGGCTCTCTTCAACAATGAGATGATTCAGGTCTGCTCCAATGATCTTGTGATGAAGAGAGCTATCTGCACCCAGAGAGAGGACTGTGGGTACTGAGTATGGACCACAACATAGCATTTTCAACTCTTTTTGTTGTGGCTTGCTTGAATTTCATTTTCTTTCTCTTTTTTTTTTTTTTTTACTTTTTGATCTGTTTTTTTTGTGCAATAAGATAATTATATAAGTATGTATGCCTATATTATATTTTTACCATGTTTAACATATATTGGATTACTTACTATCTAGGGAGGGGGTAGGGGAAGGAAGGGAAAAAAATTTAAAACAAGGTTTTTCAAAGGTCAGTGTTAAAAAATTATTCTTTGAATATGTTTTGAAAATAAAAAAATACTTCAATAAAAAACCAAATATCCATTTTGTGACTTTGTGAAGGATGAATTGGAGAGGGGAGAAATTGCAAGCAGGGATGTCAAACAGGAAGCTACTGCAATAGTTCAGGTGATGACATCCTGAACTAGGATAAGGGCTTTGTAACTAGGGAGAAGAGGAGTAAGATAAATTGTTGAGGTAGGAGCAAAGACCTTGGTGACTGATTGAATATGGAAAGGGTGGGAGAACGAAGATGTAAAAGATGACTTGGAAGTTGCATACTTGAATGTCTTAAAAGTTGTTGGTGCCTTCAACAACAACCAAAAAAAACCACCTTCTTTAACAGAAAACTTTTAAAAAGGTAGATTTGGGGAGAAAAATAGTAAGTTCTATTTTGGATTTGAGCATCTTCTAGTAAATCTAGTTGGAAATGCCCAACAAGAAATAGATTTTATGAAATTGGAGTTAGGCCTAAATATGCGTATCTGGAAGCTGTTTTCATAGAAATTTCATAGAAATAGACCAGAGGGAAGTGAAGTTGTGTGTGTGTGTGTGTGTGTGTGTGTGTGTGTGTGTGTGTGTGTGTGTGTGTAAATGAAAAAAAAAACAGGAAAAAAGAGGAGAGGAGAAAATGGATGATGATTTAATTTAAAATGTAAAGGAATAGTCAGATAAGAGGCAAACCAGAAGTGAAGTTATATGAAAACTTAGGGAAGAAAGAATATCAAGGAAGAGGGATTCTTTTTTTTTTTTTTTTTGGCCTGGAAGAGGGATTATTTAAAAAGTCTAAACCACTTAGTGATTAAAGAAGCTGGGGGGAAATAAGAACTAAGCAAAGACTGTTAGATTTTATAGTTAAGAGATTGTTGGTCACCTTAGAACAATTCCAACTGAATCATTAGTTGTGAGGAGTGAACGGGAGATGAAAAAGTGGAAGTAATGAGTCTTTAATTCAATTTGTGAGGATTCAAGTTGTGAGGAGTGAACGGGAGATGAAAAAGTGGAAGTAATGAGTCTTTAAACAGCTTTGCCCCAGAATTTTGATAATTTAAGGTAGGAGAGATATAGAACAATAGTTTAAGGGTCACATGATTTAAGAATGTAGGAGATCAAAGCACTTTTGAGAAGAGAGAAGGTGAAAGTAAAGAGAGAATAGAATAATCTGAGTGGAAAGGGAAATTAGGAATGGAGGAAAATACAACTAGAAAAATTGCTGAAAAAAAATTGATACAAGTTTCTTGTTAAAGGCATTTTTTCTTAAACATCCAGAAATTTACAAAAAAATTACAAAAAATAAGAAGCATTCCCCAATGGATAAGTGATCAAAATATATTAGCAGTTTTCAGATAAAGTAATCAAAGCCATCTGTAGCCATATGAAAAAAATGTTCTACCTCACCATTGTTTGGGTAAATGCAAATTAAAATAATTCTGAGGTACTACTTCATACCTTTTAGATTGACTGATAGGACAAAAAAGGAAAATGGCAAATGGTATAGGAGATATGGGACAAATGGGACATTAATTCATTGTTGGTGGAGTTGCGACCTGATCTGACCATTCTGTAGAGCAATTTGGAACTATGCCCTAAAAGCTATAAAACCATGCATACCCTTTGACCAATAATACCACTCCTAGATCTGAATCCCAAAAGAGATAAAAAGCAAAAAGGAAAAGGACCTACTTATTCAAAAATATTTACAGCAGCTCTTTTCTGGTGTCAAAGAATTGGAAATTGAGGGGGTGTTCATCAATTGGGGAATGGCTGAACAAATTGTAGTATGTAATTATGGTGTAATGCTATTGTGTTATAAGAGGTGATGAGCAGGATGCTTTCAAAAAAATCTAAAAAGACTTATATGACCTTATATAAATGAAACGTACTGTGTACAAAGTAATAGCAATATTGTAAGAGGATTGGCCATAATTGATTTGACTACTCTCAGCAATACAATGATCCAAGACAAGTCTGAAGGATTTATAAAAAATTTTATCCAATCCCAGAGAAAGAACTGGTGGTATCTGAATACAGATGGAAGAATACTTTCTTAAACTTCATTTTTTTGAAGATTGTTTGTTTGTTTTGGTCTATATAGTCTTATACATTGTGACTATCATGGAAATGTTTTGCATGACCACAAATGTATAACCTATGTTGAATTTATTATCTTTTCAATGGATGGGGTATAGGTGGGGAAGAAGGAAGGAAGAGAATTTGGAACTCAAAGTTTTAAGAACAAATGTTAAAGATTGATGGGGAAGATCTAGGAATATTTGTAGATAATCTAATGACTACAAGGAAGGAAGGAAGGAAGGAAGCACTAACACAGCACCTATGTATCAGGTACTGTGTAAGTGCTTTACAGATATTATCTCATTTGACTCTTACAACAATTCTGGGAGATTGTATTATTGTTATCCTCATTTTACAATTGAGTAAACTGAGGCAGACAGAGGTCACCCAGTTAGTAATTAGAGGCAGGATTTCAGCTCATGTTCCTGTCTTCTTAACTGATGCTATACCAAGGATACAAATTACAAAGAAAGAAATTGAATGGACTAAACTCATGGCATTGGCAAGGAGAAAGATGACTTCTTCATACAAAATTGGAACAAAAGAAGATGTTGAGGAGATTTTGAGTTCAAAGGATGGGGAGAAGATAAAGATTCTTATAGTTTAAACTTTCTTGGTAAAGTATGAGGTGAAAACCTCAAATGAAAGAGAAAGGGGAAAGGAAGGCAAAGGTGAGCAGAGGACAGATGAGAAAATGCAGTATGGACAGTGGATTAGGAATTAGTCAAGAAAAAGTAAATCAGTTGGATATGCAGCAGTGATGGCCCAGTTGAGATTATCTAGCATGTTATTTGTAGTAGATATAATAATATCTTCCTCCCACATCTCTGAGCAGTTCATAAGTGTAACCCCTATGCCAAAGCCCAATGGTATTGGATTCTTTTCTTATTGGTTAGCGATGAATGTCTTGTCCTACATGAGAAGCAGAGTGGAGCTGTCAACAGGCAAGAGCTTTAGTTCTTAGACCGTCCCTCCTTTGGAGATGCTTGAAGGGGAGGATCCATTTCAGGACCCTCCAAGTCTTCTTTGAGTTGCGCTCTCAAAGGGATAGAGTTGACTTCCAACTTTAAGAGACAAGACAGAAGAGGACAACCCCACTTCAGGTTACTGAAGGAAGACTCTTTATCATGTCTTCATTCATAACTTGCTTCTCTAGAGACTTTGAAGAGTTTCTCTTCAGGTGAGATCCAGGACCCTCACTCTTGGTTGACTTGAATTACCTTGCTCCCATTGGGAGAACTCCTTTACTCTGTATTGTCTGGTATATATTCTTCTATGTATACTTTCTTTTATTTCTGTTTCTGCTGTGATTTAGATAAATGAGTTCTTTACTGTTCTCGATGACAATTCATTGTGGAACTGGTATTAGATTAGAAGGTGTCAAAGCTTGATATAAAGCCCAGAGACAATGTGATCAAAAGTTAGAACCTAAAAAAGTAAATAGATATAATTCTAATCTGGTTCTCTCTTTTTCCTTTCCTCTTTTCTTCCCTTCCTTCCCTCCTTCTTCCTGTCCCTGCCCTCCTCTCTTCCTTGTCTCTCCCTTGCTTCCTCTCTTCCTCTCTCTCCCTGCCTCCCCTTCCTCTCCTTCTCTTCTTCCTCTCTCTCTCTCTCTCTCTCTCTTGGGAATTTTGTGTGGAAAGTGATTGCCTTTTCCTAAACATCATGATGAAGGAGAGGAATACTAGGGGCATAGTTTGTCATGTCCCCTAGATTTGGGAAAGAAAGATTTCAAATGGTTCAGGTTGAATCACATGAACTGAAATTCAATAGGAGAAGTCAGCCCAGAAAGGATGGAAAATTCTCAAGGATGAAATTCTGAAGACAAAAAGGCAAGTAATCCAATGAGGAGGAAAAATGAGAGTTGTCAGAGGAGACGGATGTTGATGCACAGGGAATAATACAACAACCAACTTAGATTTTTGAAAAGATGTGTACATAAAATAGAAGCAAAGGCAGGTAACAGAGGATGAATATAAAAGTATGGCATGGTCCTGTAAAAACAGTGTCAGGAGTGCTTAAACTCAAAATGAGCTAAGTTTAGCAAAGTAAGCTAAGGACAGTGAACAAAGGAAGTTTTGTTTTTAAAGCTATTTTAGAGAAAAGCAGAGGATCAAAGAAGGTATAAAACTGCTTCTTGGAATGGATGAGACAATGATGGGACAACAGAGAGAAGGCAAAGCTGCTCAGATTTTATTTTACTTCTATTTTCTCTAGCAAGGAAATTGGTCATTGCATAGATAAAAATAACACAACAAAAATGTGTAACAGGGAGTTGATACTGAAAATGGGTAAGGAGATGGTAAGAGAAAAACTAGTTGAATTCAAGATGAATTTTATCTTTGTATACTAAAAGTATTCACTACTGACTACTAATTGTTGAGTCACTATGAGATTCTTTTTCAAGATCATAAAAAATGGGAGAGAAACCAAAAGGCCAGGCATGGGCAAACATTCCAGATTTCCAAAAAGGGATGAGAAAAGAGTCTAAAAATTCACTTCAATTTTTGAGGAAATTCTAAAATTGATCTTTAAAACAATAATTACTAAACCCTTAAAAGAGGAAATATTGATTATAAAGCACCAACATAGTTTCATCAAGGATAAGTCATAAATATGGGTGAAATCATGGATAGAGTTTTGAAATTAGAGTCATCAGTACTCAAGTTCAAATCCTGCCTCAGACACTTATTTAGCTTTGTAACCCTGGACATGTCATTTAACTTCTCAATCTCAGTTTCCTTATCTGTAAAATTAGGATAATACTGGCATCTACTTCACAGTGTTATGGGTCAAATGAGTAGCACTGTATGTATGTATATATATATATATATATATATATATATATATATATATACTAACCTTAAAGTGGACATATCATTGCTATTATAGAGATAATGAAAATGATATCAGAATCATCTTATTTTCATTTTTTGACAGTGTTTCTAAATTTGTAGATAAGGAGAATTTTAGAGATTCAGTTTATGTAGAATTTAACAAAAATCACTTGAGTATCTTACACAATTCCCATGGACAAGAAGGAGATTTGTGGAGCAGACAATAATGCAATTAGAGCTGGTTGAATAGACAGAACTAAAGATTAGCCACTAATGAGTCAATGTCACCCAGGCAGGAAGTCTCCAGTGGAATGTCCTGGGGATCTCTGCTTGGTTCCGTGCTTTTTGACATTGTTCACAGCAACTTGTATCGAAGCATAAATGGCATGCTTGTAAAATTTGCTAGGGAGAGCTAATTCTCTGCATGACAGAGACAAGACCAAGAAGATCTTGAGAGGCTAAATAAAGCATGCTGTAAAGGAATAGCACCAATATGGAGTTAGAAGACATGAGTACAAATGTCATCTATGACATTCACTCACTGTGACCCTAGTTAAACCATTTAACCTCTCTGAACCTTAATGTCTCATCTGTAAAAAGTTATACTAGATGGTCTCTGAGGTCCTTAAGGGATCAGTGTAAATAAAGTCTTACAACTGAATTTCAAAAGTCAACCTCACATATATGAAATTAGAGTGGAGAAGTGTGGGTACTCAAAAGTTGTCTGAAAAAAAAAGATATAGGGATTTCAGTGAGTTCGAAGCTCAAAATAGGTCAGCATTATGTTGTGGTAGCCAAAAATATCAATATGATCAGTTTAGAACCTAGAAAAAACAAGGTGTCTCTGGCCTCTGTCCCAGTCAGACCACTGATAAAGTATTGGGGATGTGTTCAGCTCTTTATTTAGGAAAGATACACAGTTTAGGAAAGATACCAATAAGCTGGAGATAATAAGCAAATAAGCCCAATAAGCAAAGGGTAAACAAGATGGATTTGTTTACAAGCCCAAGGAACAAACAAGCAAGTGGACTAGCTCAATAGATAATGGGTTTCTGTTTACCAAATATCTTCAAAGAGAGGCTAAATGACTCCTTGTTGGATATGTTCTAGAGAGAATTCTCTTTCTATTATGTCATGGACAAGATTGTGATTGTGTTGAAGTCTCTTCCAAAGCTAAGGTTCGGTAATTCTGTGATTTGGGAAGTTGTGATCTGGAAAGGCAACAAGTTCAATGATGTGAATGAAGCACAGGGGACTGTTGTCAGTTAGTGAATTTTAGGTTTTGGATCATAGCGTTTTGGGTACCATCACCAACAATAATTACTGATGAACTTCCAAAAGCAGGCAAATGGTCAAAGGAAACTGGGAGTGGCAACACTGCTCACCCCTCTGTTTCCCCCCCAAAAAAAAAAACTTAGTCCCCTTTCTGGCCCAGTCCTCACCACCACCATTCAGAGACATTGTTCCTATGGAGAAGGGGTCAGCCATCACCACCAACTACCAACAAACTGCTACCCACAGGACACAAGCTAATTTTACTAAATCAGAGATGAACTCTGAGGAAAAAATAAGAGGCAACATGTCCCAGGCAAGTCAAACCACTACACCACTGTGACTTCACTCAGAATCCAAGGGAGACAGTCCGGGATGTTGAACCCAAGAGCCTTGGGAATAGCAATGCTTCTGGCTCAGTGTCAACAACCTTGTTCCACAACCTGGGAAGCAACCCCCATGCAGATGAATCTTGGGAACTATTCCTGCAGATACATCTTTGATGAACCAAAAAAGAATTCTTGTTACCAAAGCCTTCGGCACAGCCAAATTGCTCACATCAGAAACTGATGTGGTTTAATTGGACATTAAAGAAGACAAAGATCCATCTGTTTTGCTGCTGCACTCTAAGAATCATGGAACCTTCCTATTGGACTTGAAGCTGAAATCTTTTATCTCATCCATTAGAATGTCAACTCTTTTAAAGCAGGGATTGCCTTACTTTTTTATGTGTATCCCTATTGCTTAGTACAGGATAAGAATTCAATAAAAACTTTATTCATTCATTTATTCAACCATTTCCATTGGGAGCTGGGTCCAGATATCTTTCTCTCTCATATCTAGTCTCATAATCCCAATCCCCATCCTTGCTCTGGGGGGTACTAATCTAAAATAAGATGGATGAGAGTCTTATGGAAATATGACTCAAGTTGGTGGGAAGCAGTGGGAAGAGAGTTGTTGTTTCTCCATTCCTTTGACATGCTTTTTGGATTTCTGGGGGAAGGGAAGGAGAATGGAGATTGGAGAAGGGAATCTAGAAGGAGAAAGGAAGAAGTGGGAAATCTGCGGAGGACTGTTCCCTGGCAGCCTCAGAGGGAAGTTTCAGAAAAGTAAGTATAGATAAGATCTTGGACAGTGCCAAGGAAACTTGAACATAGACTAGAAAAACATTGAATATTATAAGGAACTTAAGTAATAAGTTTGTGCTGGGAGGAATTTGCAAGCATAACATTTTGGAGCTGAGAGGAAGTTTAGAACACAATGTGAGAGTTGAGAAGGATTTTAGAAAAGAGAATGTCAGAGTTGGACTCAGGACTAGGCCCTTTAACAGAAACTGCCCCATGGGACTTCTGGTGGAAAGATGGGGACAAGAGCCTGAGGCTCTGTTTTCTGGTTTGGCCCAGCTGATTGGAGGGAGGAAAGCCTCCCTTCCCCATCGAAGTGTGAATGTGAATGCTCATGAATTACATATCCATGCCCAAATATTTCCCAGTGGCTAGAGGGGAAATTTCCCTTTCAAGTAGTGGATAGAGCTATGTAGTTTGTCATGTTTATGATACCACTGGGAGACAAATGTCACCGTGGTGACATCAAAGTCATGGCTTTGTTTTAAACGGAGTCCTACACTGTTTGCTGAAGATCATAGAGACAATGTCCCAGTGTCCTCTGCAAGTGGAACTGTCTGTCTGTCTGTCTCAGTGTCTCCATGTTTTTGTCTTTCTGACTCTTTTGGTTCCTCTGTGTTGTCAGCCTCTCTCAAAGCTGTATTTCTTTGTCTTTCTGTGTTCTTCTTTCTTTCTTTCTATTGTGTCTATCTCTCAGAGTTCAGTATCTCTTTCTTTGTCCTTTCTCTCTGAGACTATCTATTTGTATCCCTCCACACCTCTGTATTAATCTATCCATATATCTACCTGTGAGTCACTAAGGTTGGCTTCCTATTTATCTATCTGTATAACAGGAGATACTTGGAGATATGGATCATTTTCTTATAGGGGAAAACAATTGCTAAAGGAACGCACCCTTTACCCATCTGCTTTCTTTTCTCTCCTAGTTCCTTACTCTAGTGAATTTAGATTCTGTTGCTTGGAATGATGCCCTTGTCCTCTTGTAGACAAAGCATGGACAATACAGGTTCCATGACCAGGCACAATTAGAACTGCCTTAACTTGATACAGTCCCTTAATCTCTTCCTTCTTGTGTTCTCTCCCTCCTTCACTTTTTCCATCTCCCTGTCTCTCTCCCATTCTCTTTCTTTCCCTCCTTCTCTCTAACTCTGTCTCTTCTCTGTCTCTATTTTCTATTTCTCTCCACCTCTATCACCTTCTGTCTGTCTCTTTTTTTGTGTCTTTGTCTCTGTGTCTTCTCTGTGTTTCTCTGTCTTTCTTCTGTCTCTCTGTTTCTGTCTGTGTTTCTGTCCATCTGTCTCTCTCTGTCTTTGTCTATGTCTCTGTCTGTCTTTCTCTGTCTCTTTCTCTCAAACACACACACACAGAACACACACATGCACACACACACACACACACACACACACACACCAGTTTATTATTCCTTCCTCCTTTCTTTTCTAGGAAACCTGATGAAAATGAGAACCTTTCCCAGGCCCTGTCCTAGAGTGATACACACAAAACTGAGTACTACTCTCTGCTTTCCAACCCAAAGGGTAATATCCTGACCACCTTGCCTTGGCAATATCTCTTCCATCTGTCCTTTCTTCCCCTCCTCTCTACTCATGCAGTCATGATCCTATTTTGATGTCTCATTACCATGTTTCTCCACCGTTCCACTAGCAGGTCTATTTTCCCCTGTCTAATCTAGCCTTCATATACTTGCATGCATAGATATGGTCATGCCATTTCTCTACTCAGAAGTCTCTGTTGGTTTCTTCTTACTCCTAGTGACCCAATGGATAGAGGATGGGACTTGAAGTCAGGAAGACCTCAATTCAAATTCTGCCTCAGACATTTACTGGCTGGGTGATCCTGATTAAGGAATTGAACCTGTTTTCCTCAGTTTCCTCAACTATAAAATAGGAACAATGGAACTTCCCTCACAGGGTTATTTTCAGTATCAAATGTATTAACCTTTTGAAGCCCTTTGCAAACCTTAAAGCACGACATTAATGATAGCCATTGTTGTTGTTCAAACTTCTTTTACAGGCATTCATGGCCCTCCACAATCTTGAATCACTCTCCCTTTCCATGTAACGCACTCTGTGTTCCAGAACTGTGCTTTTCTCTGTTCCTAAGAAAACCCTGAATTCTCTCCTTTTGTTTCCCTTAAACCTTGAATGCCTTTCTTCCTCTTCTGTACTGCCATATTCCAACTCAAATGCCACCTCTTCTGGGAAGCCCTCCATTATATCTCCTGTGTCTTCCCCAAGAACTAAGACCCCAGGTGACAGTCAATTTTTCATCTGGCTTAGGACTGACTATACCATAGTCATTTCTGTTTATGCTTCCATAATCCCTACTAAATTAGAAGCTTCATGAGGGTGGGACCCTGAATTTCTAAACTGGCTATTTGATCCAGTACCTAACGTAACCTATGGTCCACATATAGTAGGTGCCTAGTAAATGCTTTTAAAATTTTAATGAAATTTATATATGACGATTATATTCATGTGTAATATGTAGTAGAAAACCTAGATGTCCAGTCTCAAACTTGAGAGGCAGTGAGTGTGCTAACTTGAGAGATGGAAGATCTCATTCGGAATGCTGCCTCTACCATCTAACCTAGTTGAGCCTCATCTTACTCACCTGTAAAATGGAGGTAAGTATAGAACCTACTACTCAGGGTTATGAATTTTGCATAAGATAATGTATACAAAGTACTTTGGATAGCTTAAAAACATGATTTATCACTCACATTCTATACTTCTCTCATCAATCAATTGCTATTTTATTTTATAAATATATACATATATTATATAACTAAATAGAAAAATTATAAATAAATAATTATATTTTGCTACCTCTTTAATTTAAATTAAATTTAAATTGTGTGGCACAGTGGACAAAGCACTGGAAATAGGAATCAAGAAGAGCTGATTTCAAATCTTATCTCAGGTATTTACTAGCTATATGATCTTAAACAAATCATTTAATCTGTCTTTGTCTCAGTTTCCTCAACTGCAAAATGAGGACGAATTCTATTTCTCAGAGTGACTGTGAATGCGAGAATACTTTGGGAGGGAAGTTTTTTGTTTGTTTGTTTGTTTTTTCTTTCTTTATTTTTGTTTTTTCTTTTTTTTTAAAATAATATTTGTAAGATGCTTAGCATAGTGCCTGGCACATTGTAGGCACTTAATAAATGCCTTTCCCTTTATCCCCTTCCTTATGGAATTTTGGTGAGAAAAGGATTCCATAAACCTGCAGAAAAGATCACAAAGAGAATAGTAGAGCTCATTAAATCAATCCTTTCATTTTACATACAAGAATAGTGATTCCCTATGAGAAGAGTTTATTCATTCAACGTCACACTTAATACTTAACACAACTGAGATTTAAACCCAAATCTTCTGCCTCCAAACCCAATATGTTTATTCTTATGAATTCTGATCCAACATTAGTTGAGTGTCAATGCCCATGCAGTTGAGGAGTAAATAAATAGTAAACTAAACTAAACTAAATAGTAAAATCAGGTAGCATAGAGTTGCAGGATAGGACCATCTCCAGATCACAACACAGATCTATATTAATGAACTCATAGGACTTTGTTCACATCCTCTTTGCAGTGACCAGATTGAGCCCAGTATATTGATGCAGAGCTGAGGATGACCAGATTGGATCCCCCTGGAGATGGCTTGGAGGAGGGCTTTGTTTTATGGCTAACTGACATAATATTGACTAGAGTCTTTGCCTAATCATGGCTTTTCCTATTCCAACCTGAAGTCAGTGATGTTGTCTGACCAACAAGTGAGAACAGATAATTCATCTAGTTTAATCAATAACAGTGTTGGCAAATTCTCTGATTCCAAATCCAGCCCTCTTCCCATCATAATGCAATAATGCTTTTTAAATTTACATGGGTATATACGGGACCCTTGGCAAGCCACCTTCTTTCTCTGGACCTCAGTTTCCTCTCCAGGAAAAATCAAGACCTATAGGGCTAGGTACATTCTACATTTCTTTTCATTTCAAAATCTATGATTCTCTGGCTTGGGCAAGCCTCTTATTTTGGCCGGCAGAGAAGAGTGAGAGCTGATGGATCCATGTGGGTCCCCAGAGAAAAACCATTTGCATTTTCAGTTCTGGAACTAACAAAATGCCTCACTCTGTTGAGTGGGTGGGCCAGGTCTTGCCAGAAGCCAGTCCTTTTTGAAGTGTTCAGCCTGAGAAGATTAAGTGAATAACTGCAAGGGGCCCAGGCACAGGTCTTTGAAAAAGAGGCTCCTTTCCTTCTTGCCTCACAGTGGATATCTTGGATTTCCTCTTCCTCCCCTGAGCAAGGACCTAGGGCTATTATTTGAAGCTCAGAAAAGCTAGTTGGGATATGAGAAAAAAGGTCCTCCTGGCACAAAAGCCTACAGGGGCCTGCAGAACAAATCACAGTGAGTTAAGAGTCCCTAGAACATAGTTTGTGTGGAGAAAGGCCCCATCCATCCATTTCTCCATTTCTCCATCCATCCATCCATCCATTGAGTATGTCAGAGGGAGAAGAGACTGGAGAGCTCCTTATAACTGGGTATGACTTTGGACAGATTACAGAACCTCTGAGAGCCTCAGTTTTCTCACCTGTAAAATTTTAGTCATGTCCAACTCTTCATGACCCCATTCGATATTTTCTTGACAAAGATAGTAGAATGGCTTGCTTTTTAAAATTTCCAGCTCATTTTATAGATGAGGAATTTGAAACAAACATGATTTGTGACTTGCCCTGGATCACACAGCTAGTCTAAGGTCATATTTGAATTAAGATCTTCTTGACTCCATGCCCACAATTCTATCCACTTTGCCATCCAACTGTCCTAGATTTGAACTATGTGACTTCTACAGTCTCTTCCAGTTGTAGATTAGTGAATCCATAGTTGTAGGAAAATAGAATATCAGAGTTGGAAGGGACCTAAAACAGAATGTCAGAAATGGGAAGTGTCTTAGAAGGAAAGTACTTAGCCCTGATTCCTTCATTTAATATTTAAGAAGCAGCTAGGTGATGGAGTGGCAAGAATAGTAAACCTCAAGTCAAGAAGACTTGAGCTCAAATCTGGCCTCAAACACTAGCTGTGTAACCTGTGGGCAATTAACTCCACCTTGTTTGCCTCAGTTTCCTCATCTGTAAAATGAGGATAGTGGTAATAATAGCACCTACCTCTTAGATTTATCATGAATACCATAAATTACATGACCTAGATTTCTAGTATTCTTTCAATCCACCAAAGATCCTCAAGCTGAAATCTGTGTCCTCCCCTCAGGAGTCTGTGGATAAATCTCAGGGGGTCCATGAACTTGTTGCTTGGAATTTGCAAGTTAACCCTCCCTTTGAATCATGTCTCTCCCAACACCCTGGTAACAAAATCTGCCCATTGACAAACAGAGCAGCAACCTGAGGCACCATATTTTCCTGGGAGGAGGCTGGTGAGACATACTTGTCATTGTAACTAATGTTTGTCGAGAGCAGTGGGGGGCATCCCTTGGGAGAAGATGCTTTAGAAATGGAAAGTGGCATCCCATCTCCAATGAATTCTGGCCATGAGCCAGCTGCAGGAAGGCAGCTACTGCATTTACTCAAGGAAGGAAGGATGGAGAGAACAGAGAAAGGCTGAACAGATATCTTGCTGCCAAAGACCAGGCAATGTTGTGGATAAAATGGGTGGTGCTCTGAGTCCTAGTGTGCAGGGGAGCCTCACTTTTCTTATTTGTTAAACAGTCATTGGCTTTGGGGAGAGTTCACTATGAAGTAGACACAGAATAATCCCTATCATTATGAAACATTATGTCTTTCTGGCTCAATGAAAAAATTGTGGACTCCTTTGTACTAATCTAGCATGTCATCTAGGCTCATAAAGTGCTTTCTTCTCAACAACCCTGGGAAGTAAGTAGGATAGAGAGAGAAAGAAGAGAAAAAAGGGAAAAGGAGATAGAGATGGAAAGGGAGAAAAAGAGAGAGAGAAGAAAAGGATGAAGAGAAAAAGAAAGGGGGAAGAAAAGAGGGAAATGGAGAGGGAAGAGAAGGACTGGGCTTGTGAACTCACTGACCTGGGGAACTCCCACTGACAGACTTCTACAAATACAACTTTCTCTAAAACTTAGGGTCTTAGAGAAATGACTAGGTCACTAGGAGCTCAAATGATGTGGTAACATCCACATAGTCAGTATGTATCAGAGCTAGGTAATATGGGAATCATGATCCCTATTTAACAGATAAGATAACTGAGGCTCAAAGAGGTAAAACGAATTATTGCTGCCTGAAGGAATCGCAGATAATCAGGGTAAATTTGAAAGTAATATGCTGAATTTGTTTTATATACTTAAAAAGAAAAATAAATATAGAAAGAAAGAAATTCAGTGTTTCATGTACGGAAACTAAGGAAAACTATCCATACTACTCCCACTCCTAAAAAAAAAAGTGATTGGCTCAGGCTCATATAGGCTCATATAGGCAGTAGGCAGTAAAACAAAACAAAACCACCTTAAACCTGAACCCAGAAGATTTGAAAGCTAGTGCTCTCTTTTCATAACATCAGCATTGGGGACTACTTACTCTTACCTGCAAGGGAGGAAATAGTGGGCTGAGGTTGGAATGAGCTTCAGAAACTCTTGCCACCCAGCTCGGGGTTATTTCCCTTTAGACAAGGTTATTGGGGGGAAAAGGGAGTAGAGTCTGATGGAATAGGAGGCAATAGAAAAGAGTGGACCAAATCATTTGAGGAGTGCTATAGGTGAGGATGTCTTCCCCTCTTCAAATCTCCTGACTCTGGAGCCAAGGTCTCATGTTCTTGATGCTTCTTCTCCAGCAGAAGGATGCCAGGGTGTTTACTCTGGCAGATAAGATTTACCTGCATAGCTATGAGTTATCCAGAATTACACAGAATCCAAAAATGGAAAGGAACTCAGATTGTGCCATGAACCTTTACAAATGATCTTAAGGAGTCATTTTCCTGTCCCTGGTATACTTTCCTCATCTGTAAAAGGAGATTGGACTCCATAATTTCTAAGATCTCTTAAAGTTCTAACATTCTATAATGGAAGATTGCTTCTAGTTTGAACATTCTAGTGTTCAAAGTTTCTGTCAGTTCTAAAGTTCTGAGATTTTATATTCCAGATCCAGCACTCTATGTTCTAAGGTATTTCCTAAATCTGACACACAATGTTCTCAAGTTTTTTTTTTTTTTTCTGGATCCAACATTCTATGTTCTAAGGCTAAGGTTCCTTCCAGTTCTGACATTCTTTTTTCTAAGGTCTCTTCCTGCTCTGACATTCTGTGTCCTCAGGGCCCTCCCAGTTCTGACACCTTGTGTTCTAAGGGTCCTCCCACTTCTGACACTCTATATTCTCAGGGGCCCTAAAAAAATCTCACACCTTATGCTCTAAGGGCCCTCCCAGTTCTGACATTCGGAATTTTAAGGACCCTCCCAACTCTGATACTCTATGTTCTAAGGGCTCTCGCTGCTCTGACATCCTGTAAGGATCCTTCTAGTTCTGATATTCTCTATTCTTACAATGATAGCATCATAAATCTAAAACTGGAAGGCAGTTTTGACATCACCCTTCTACCTCTGATACCTAAGATTCTATTTTCCAAGTTCCTTTCTATTTTAAATTCCATGATCGTTCATTATCTGCTCTGAACAGGTGAAAATCTCAAAGCTGAAGGAGTCCGATGCTCTCTAATCTCCCTTTATTCTAACAACAATTCTCTCCACAATAGCCCAATCAAGTGGTCATTCTCTGCTTGACCACTCCGTAATAATGACTCCACTCTCACAAGCCATGTAGTCCCTAAGAACAAGTCTCATGGAGCCCAAGACCCCCAGACCCCATCCTCACCTCACTCCCATTCCTCATTAGGTCAAGGAAAGGTAACCCCAAGATAATGGGGGTTCATAGACCAAGTAATGGGACAGAACCTCACATCAGCTGATAGGAAAGCCTGTGGTAAGAACGCTTACTTGATCCTGCTTTAATAAGCTGTCGGCCTACTCTGCCAAAAGCCTCTTGGAAGTTATAACAAGAGGGCTATTTCTTATTATTTTTAATAAAGAGCCTTTTATAACCAGCTTCAGTGCCATTAACATGCCACAGGATTAATAAGGCTACACAGTAACAAGGGGCTTGTCTCATTACTCACTAGAAGTAGAAAGTAGCAATAGCAGCACTCACATGTATTCACTCCCACATATTTGCAACAATTACACGTGACATTACCATCCATTATCTCCTTCAGATCTAAGCCCTGGAAAGGATGGAGTAATCCACACCTGTAGGACACCAATCACCATTCTTACACCTTTCCAGACCATAATAGTCCTTCTGGACCACTACTTTCTGTATGCATTTGTCTTTTCCTATTAGATTGTAAGCTTTAGGAGGGCACAGGATGTTTTTATTTTTGTATTTGTATCCTGGTGCTTCACTTAAGGCTTGACATGTAGTATGTGTTTAATAAATGAATTAATGAATTTATTCATTCATTCATTCATTTCACACAGCTTTGTGAAATAATAACAATGTTCTCCAATTGATAAATAGTCAAAAGATATGAACAGAAAATTTTCAGATGATGAAATTGAAACTATTTCCACTCATATGAACGAGTGTTTCAAATCACCATTGATCAGAGAAATGCAAATTAAGACAACTCTGAGATACCACTACATACCTCTCAGATTGGTTAAGATGACAGGAAAAAATAACGATGATTGTTGGAGGGGATGAGGGAAAACTGGGACACTGATATGTTGTCAGTGGAATTGTGAATGAATTCAACCATTCTGGAGAGTAGTCTGGAACTATACCCCCAAAATTATCAAACTGTGCACACCCTTTGATCCAGCAGTGTTTCTACTGGGCTTATACCCCAAAGAGATACTAAAGAAGGGAAAGGGACCAGTATGTGACAAAATGTTTGTGGCAGCCCTGTTTGTAGTGGCTAGAAAATGGAAAATGAATGGATGCCCATCAATTGGAGAATGGTTGGGTAAATTGTGGCATATGAATGTTATGGGATATTATTGTTCTGTAAGAAATAACCAGCAGGATGAATACAGAGAGGCTTGGAGAGATGTACATGAACTGATGCTGAGTGAAATGAGCAGAACCAGGAGATCATTATATACTTCAACAACGATATTGTATGAAGATGTATTCTGATGGAAGTGAATTTCTTCGACAAAGAGAAGATCTAACTCAGTTTCAATTGATCAATAATGGACAGAAGCAGCTACACCCAAAGAAAGAACACTGGGAAATGAATGTAAACTGTTTGCATTTTTGTTTTTCTCCCCATGTTATTTTTACCTTCTGAATCCAATTCTTCCTGTGCAACAAGAGAACTGTTCGGTTCTGCACACATATATTGTATCTAGGATACACTGTGACATATTTAACATGTATAGGACTGCTTGCCATCTGGGGAAGGGAGTGGAGGGAGGGAGGGGAAAAGTTGGAACAGAAGTGAGTGCAAGGGATAATGTTGTAAAGAAATTTTTTTCAAAATAAAAAAATAAATATTTATTGAATGCTTAAAAAAAGAAATAATAACAATGTTGCAAGTCCATTTTATAGAGAGGAGATTGAGAATGGGGAACATCCAAAGGATTTTAAAGTTAGAAGGTACCTAACAGATCTTTGAAGACAGGGAATATGGTTCAGATGGGAAAGTCAAATGCCTAAGGTCACTTGGCAAATAAATGCAAAGCCATGTCTCCTGACTCTCAATCTAATGTTCTTTCCATTATATTACAGTGACTTTCATTCATGAGAGTATTTGTTCACACAGAATTCGGTGAAATTATGGACATTCAAACACAAGCATTCATGTAAATGCTTATATGTTCATTCATGTTCATTGTCACAAATTTATTTTCTTTCAATTCAGGATGTGGGGGGAGGGATTCATTATCTTTCAAATATCGGTTCTTTGAGGGCAGAAATTGGTGGATTTTTGTATTTACATTTCCAGAACTAAGCCCAGTATGTGGCATACAATAAGGACTTAATAAATACTTGTTCATTGATTAAGTGATTGACCTGATAACTTAGGGTCTGAAGAAAAGTAGCTTCTGGAAGCTGTTTTACTCAAAGACATCTACCTTGAGAATGAGGGATAGAACCAAAGAGTGAAAGAAAGATAATAGCTAGAGAAAAGAAAAACAATGAGCAGAATTTGAAAGAAGCAATCACAATATCCTGCTAGGATTATTTACCAGACTCCCATTTTTAGAGAATGAAAAGAGAGAAGGGAAGTCAAAGACAACAGATCATATGAAATAAATCTGTGGGTTCTAATAGACTACAAGTACTTAGCACAGTATTTGCCACATAGCAGATACTTAATGAATTTGTTTATCAGATCTTTGATTGATTGACTGGAAAGGTCAAATGGTTTTAGAGCTGGAAGGGACTTCAGGGGTGGAATCATACAGTAATTCATTATACAAATGAGTAAACTGAGGCTGAGAGAGGTTAAGATTACCCAAGTAGTGAGTAGTACATCAAATACTTGAAGCCAGGTTATCTGCTTCCCAACTCAGCTTTCATTCCATATCATGAAAAGTGTCACTAATATGACATAATTTAATATTTTGGTACTTTAAGAAACTGTGACTTTGTCAAGAGTGGGTATTCCTTCCACTGACACAGATCACATTTCCTCTTTAGCTTGGTAGGCAGTCTTTAAGAACCACTGTAATAAAATCATCATTGTTAATGCCATTTTATCCTGTCATTCAATGGTCAGTCTTGTGCCTTTGGAGACTCCCTGAATTTAGCTAACCCTCTGTCAGTAGATGTATAATCTATTCCAAAGTCCAGACTTGAAGGCTTTGAATTTAGAGGAACTTGCCAGGGTACAAATTCTGTAAAACACTGACTCCTAAAGCCCGTGATTCCCTCCATGCCATAATTAGGCACCAGAGATGGACATGAATTTGTAGATGAAACAAAATGAGAAAATAGAAGAGGATAGGAAAGAAATAAGCACATAAGATGAGTCTGGTAATGAGAGGTCATGAGAGAAATAGGAAAGGTAAGAAGTATAGGAAGCATTTAAGGCCTGCCAGGTGGCAGCATGGATAGAGTGTTGGGTCTGGAATAAAGAGAATCTGAATTCAAATACAACCTCAGACATTTATTAGATGTGTGACTCTGGGAAAGTCATTTAACCTTATTTCTCAGTTTCCTCATCTGTAAAAATGAACTGGAAGAGTAAATTGCAGACCACTTCAGTATCCTTGGCAAGAAAACCCCAGAAAAGGAGCATAGGTAGGAAGAGACAGAGAATTGAAATTGCAAAAAAGATACTAAGAAATCCTAATGTTCCAGAGTTAGATGAGATTCAAGAGGTCATCTGATCAAATTCTTGCTTCCGAGCAAATCTATGCCATGTTTCTTTTTTTTAAATGTCTAGGGCAACATGGTATGTTGAGAAAAGCACTGAACTAAAAAGTGAGTCTAATGTAGCATGAAAATCACAAGGCTATACACACAGTGGGTGCTTAATAAATGTCTGATGAATTGAAGAGTTAGGAGAAGCTAGTGGTGTCATGGGGAACAAATGATTCAGATGGCAAGTAATTGGGCCACCATTCTGGTATGAAGATAAAAGATTTAGCTAAGATATTTAAGGAAAAGAAAGGGTGATTATTACTGATGAATGCAAGACTGGTCACAAGCCTATTTTGGTGGGGAAGAACTGTTTTCTGTGTGGAAAAAGGAACTGACCCAAATTAGGCTTTAAGTTGCTTGAAAAGGACAGAGCTTCACTGTATTGGTTTCTCAGAGAACTTTCCTCATGAGGGTGTTTTCCATGTGATCCGTGGGAAAACAACCTGGGAAGAAAAAGATGATTACAGTTGTGAGGTAGCAGTTAGTGCCTCCCTCAGAGTCTTGTGTTCTGTGGTTATCCTTGGTCTCTACCCTCGAGTGGAAAGTTAGCTAAACCAGGACAAATCATTGAAAATCTGATAACTCAGATATAGTCTAGGCTCCATATTTACTAAATCTTGTTCTAAGACTCAGTTCTATTCGGCAGGAGGGTGTTTGAGAACTTGTGAGATAGATTTCAGTTTTAGGATATGCTTTATCATCATTTGGGTATGAAACTTTAGAAAAAATAGTTTCTCTGATTCTGTTTCTACATTTTTAAAGTTAGGGGATTAAACTATGCTAAATCTCACATTTCTAAGTTCTTGCCAGCTCAAGTAATCAATGTCATAAAAATTCCTGGGAAAATTAGAAAACAGTATGGCAGAAACTAGGCACTGACCCTATACCAAAAATAAGGTTGAAATGGGTGAATGATTTAGACATAAAAAGTGATACTACAAGCAAATTAGAAGAGCAAGGGATAGTTTAGCTATCAGATTTGTGAAGAAGGGAAGAATTTTTAGCCAAAGAAGAACTAGAGAACATCATGAAGTGCAAAATGGATAATTTTGATTACATTAAATTTAAAAAAGTTTTGCACGAACAAATTCAATGCAGCCAAGAGTAGAAGGGAAGCAGAAAGGTGGGTAACATTTTTTATAGTCAGTATTTCTGAAAAGGACCTAATTTATTTAAAAAAAAATTTTTATTAAAGCTTTTTATTTATAAAACATATGCATGGGTAATTTTTCAACTTTGACCCTTGTGAAACCTTTTGTTTCAAATTTTCCCCTCCTTCCCCCCACCCCATCCCCTAGATGGCAGGTAGTCCAATACATTAAATATGTTAAATCCAATATATGTGTACATATTTATACAGTTATCTTGCTGCACAAGAAAAATCAGATCAAGAAGGAAGAAAAAAAAACTCTGAAAGAAAACACAATCCAAGCAAATAACAGAAAGAGTGAGAATGCTATGTTGTGGTCCACCCTCAGTTCCCATGGTTCTCTCTCTGGGTGTAGATGACTCTTCTTCACTGAACAATTGGAACTGGTTTGAATCATCTCATTGTTGAAGAGGCCCACGTCCATCAGAATTGATCATCATATAGTCTTGTTGCTGTGTACAATGATCTCTTGGTTGTGCTCATTTCACTCAGCATCAGTTCATGTAAGTCTCTCCAGCCTCTCTGAAATCATCCTGCTGGTCATTTCTTACAGAACAATAATATTCCATAATATTCATATACCACAATTCTCCAACTGATGGGCATCCATTTTGTTTCCTATTTCTTGCCACTACAAAAAGGGCTGCCACAAACATTTTTCCACATATGGGATCTTTTCCCTCCTTTAAGATCTCTTTGGGACACAAGCCCAGTAGAAACACTGTTGGATCAAAGGGTAGGCGCAGTTTGATAACTTTTTGAGCATAGTTCCAAATTGCTCTCCAGAATAGTTTGATCCATTCACAGTTCCACCAACAATGTATCAGTGATGCAGTTTTCCCACACACCCCCAAACTTTCAGATAAGGACCTCATTTCTAAAATATATAGAAAACTAGATCAAATTTATGAGAACACAAGTCCTTCTTTAATTGATAAATGGCCAAAGGATACGAACAGACAATTTTCAGATGAAGAAATTAAAGCCATTTCTAATCACATAAAATGCTCTAAATCACTATTGATTAGAGAAATGCAAATTAAGATAATTTTGAAGAACCACTTCTTACCTCTCCCATAGATTAAGTTAACAGGAAAAAATAATGATAAATGTGGAAAGGGATGTGGGAAAGCTGGAACACTAATGTATTGTTGGTAGAGTTGTGAAGTGATCTAACCATACTAGAAAGCAATTTGGAACTATACCCAAAGGACTATAAAACTGTGTATACTCTTTGAGCCAGCAGTGTCTCTACTAGATCTGTATCCTAAAAAGAACACAACAGAGAGAAAAGTACCCACATGTGCAAAAAGTGTTTGTATTAGCTCTGTTAATAATGGTAAAGAATTGGAAATTGAGTGCCCATCAATTGGGGAATGGCTAAATAAATTGCAGTATATGAATGAAATGGAATATTATTGTTATACTAGAAATGATAAGCAGGCTGATTTCAGAAAAGTCTAAAAAGAATTACATGAAATGATGCTGAATGAACTGAGTATAACCAGGATAAAATTGTACACAATAACAGCAAGATTATTTGAGGATCAATTAACACAGACAGCTATTCTCAGCAATGTAGGGATCCAAGAGAATTCCAATGGATTTGAGATGGAAAATACCATCTGCATCCAGAGAGAGAGCTATGGAGACTGAATGTGGATGGAAGAATAGTATTTTCACCTTATTTGCTTGTTTTCTTGTTTTTTTCTTTATCATGGTTTATTTTTCCCCTTCGGTCTAATTTTTCTTGCACAACTTGACGAATATGGAAATATGTTTAAAAGGATTTAAACCTATATCAGATTGCTTGCTGTCTTGGGGAGGAGTGGAGATAAGGAAGGAGAAAGAAAAATTAGGACATATTGTCTTACAAAAATCTTTACATGTATTTGGAAAAATAAAATACTTTGGAAAAAAGTATGTCACAAGGTTCTTTCCAGCTTCATAGCATTGTAGATTTAGAACTGGATGGGACTTTAAATTTCATTTAATTCAATTCCCTGTTTTTTTTTTTAAATAAAGAAACTGAGTGCCACTGAGGTCTCACAGACTAAAGAGCTGGGATTTGGGCTCTGATTCCAGATCCAATACTCTGTTTAATTAACCATGTTCTGACATCGTTCTGTGCCCTAAGGCCCCTCCCCACTCTGACATCCTGCATTCTAAGGGCCCTCCAATCCCTGATAGTCTGTTTTAAGATCTTTTCTAGTTCTGACATTCTGTGTCAATGAAAGTTCCTTCTATACCATGTTAGGATAGCACATTGCCATCAAAATAGTTCAGATATCCTGTCTCTTTTCTAATTGATCTCCTTATTGCAATGGAAGCTTTCTTGTCCTTGTTAATGTCCTCTGTTAAATAGAGATTGTGTGGTCAATTTTTTTCCTTATAATATTTCACTTATAATAATGTGAATCTGACAATCATTAGTAAGACACCTGTAGGTCTTCTCATCCCCCAGCCTTTCTTTTGAGCAGGGATGAGAAAGCTGGCAGGCTTGTGCTGAGGGAAGCATATAAAGAAAGGAAAGAGTAAAGCAGTGTAGGGAAGAAGATGAATAAAGACACTGACATTTGATTAAAGAACAGCCATAGCAAAGAGCCAGCTGAGTCTTTTTGCTTTTTAACCCAGGAGTCTCCGGAAATTGGGGGCCTGCAGGGGTCCCCTCTATGAATACATTCTAATTCAGGACCCCTCCTCCCCATGTGGCTTTCTATAGCAGCCATCGAACGGTTTTCCCCAATGGAGCTGTCGATACTCTGGGCAAAGACAAAACTGAATCCCCTACCCACTCAGGGGGCAGAAGGCAGCAAGGGATGGGCCAACAGTTATCGATGTTTTAATGGCTCCTGTCAGCATGGGCCCAGGCAGCTGTTGGAGCATGGGCTGGGGGAGACAAAGGGACCTAACCCTTAGCATAGCTCCCAGGTTTTGGCCCTCCCCTCTCCATGCTGCTTCCCTAGATTCAATCTGTGGGCCTCCCCCTCCTTCATTGTTCCTCCAGAAAAAAAGGTTATTGGGCACCTGCCAGGCTGACCAAACTCCAGGGCCTTGAACTTTAAAGGGGGAAAAGAGTTGCCAGTTACTACATGGCAGTGGGTTGGGGATTCTGGGGGGAGGAGGGATGCTTGGCAGGCCAAAACTAGAAACAGCCAGTGTACAGGAAGCAGGGCAAAAGAAGGACAGTTAAGGGTTACCTTTCTTTCCTTCCTCCCCACCTCAACTCTCTCCAGATCTGGGCTGAGATTCTTCCTAGCTAGAAACACTAATGAGCAGACAGTGAAGAATAAAATATAACTTTCAGATGTCCCTAGTTAAAGCACACATATGTGCCTGGGACTGGTCCTTTAATATTCCTTTCTCCTTTTCCTTTGCTCCCTTTACCCCCAAATTAGTTTAGACTTAGCTCAGTTAGTTGGCCTTGTAAAAGTACAGAGATCTAAACTAAGTGGGAAATATTATGAATTTATCTTTACTCCATTTAAATTTTTCTGGGATATCAGATTGAAAATTTCAAGAAACTATGCAGTAGGGAAAAGCAGCATAGATCTTCATGCCTAAGCCCGATACCAAGGCTGGATTTAATGGCAACCTCTAGGATTGTTTGACTATGTGACCTTGGATAAGTGACTTCCTATATATTGAAACTGTTTCTTCATCTGAAAAAAAATGATATATGAACAAGTCATTTCGGTTTTATTATGAGGAAGCAGAAGTTCTTAGAGAGAGATGGGGAGACAATGTAGGGAACTTGCAATATGGCAATGTCTTTCTTGGATGTAGACAGCAACTGCTCCATTAGGTCTAGACTTGAAACCCTCTTATCTATTACATGGAGGATTACCTGGGCTATTGAGAGATTAAATAGCTTGGATGGTCATATAGTTAGTGTGGGAGAAAGGTGGAACTTGAAGCCAGTTCTTCCCCATTCCAAGGCAAATCCACCAGCCAATATGTTACACTATTAATCATTATGTGTAATAGTAATAATAATAATAAATGGGTTTGGGCTAAGCTTTGACTTTTACAACCTATATTCCAAACCTTTTTTTAGATACAGTCTATCATTGAATCAATTAAGTTCTGCAGTCCCTTTCAGTTCTGAAAGTGTTTTAAGGTCCTTCCAAATTCTGAAAATTCTATGTTCTAACATTTTATGCTCTCAGGTCTCATCTAATTCTGATGTTGTGTTTTCTAATATTCTATGTTTTAAAACCCCTCTCAGCTCTAAAGTTCTATGTTCTAAAAACCCCTCCAATTGCTTCCAATTCCATCATTCTATTTTTAAAGGCTCTCATAGATCCAACAATCTTTGTTTTAAGTTTCTTTTCATCTCCAATATTCTATATTCTAAGGGTCCTTCCAATTTTGAAATTCTTTGTACTAAGGACACTTCCAGCTCCAGCATTCTGTATTGCAAGGTTCTTTTCAACTCCAACATTTTGTGTTCTAAAGATCTTTCCAGTTTTGAAATTCTTTGTTCAAAGGACCCTCCCAACTCCAACATTATTATATTCTAAGGTCCTTTTCAGCTCTAACATTCTGCAAAATCTCTTTTTTCCCCTAAAGCATAAATATAACTCATCTCTTATTTAAATGTCTTGAGTTTATACTTTTAGGTCTGGCCCAAGACCAGAAATTCCATGATGTCCAACTGCTAGGTAACTCGCACTAGGCCATTGGCTGGAAAGTCTATTGCTTTAATCCTCCCTTCATAATTTGGAGAATTTTGGGGAGAGTAGAGGAGGTAGGAAAGTCCTCATCCAGGGGTACAATGAGAAGGTAGCATGATGAGGGGGAAATTGACCGCAGATAAATTCCCATTACCACTAATGGAAGCTATCTGCGGTTAATTAGTCCCATTCTCACTCTGTGTCTTCAGTAATGGAAAGCAACATGGGAAGGAGTAATTGCTGTGGGGCACAGTGGATTGATTTCTCTCCCTCTTCCCATATTACTTTGAGAGATCAGCAGCCTCCTGTCCCCAGGCTCAAGGTTGGCCAAACAGGAATAGTTAGGGTCCAAGTTGCTGCCAAGCTGGGCTCAGCATCCATGAGGGAAAAACCACTCTATTTCTCCATTTGAAAACACTCCTGCTCTGCCCAAACCTGTTTTTAGAGGTTAAGTGAAACGAAGAAAAAAATGAAAGCAAAAACTCTCTGAGATGTAGGAGAGCTGCTAGAAGATTAATATATAATCTTTAACCCTTCCATGCTAATGCCACATGCCTGTTAACAGGGACTGGTGGAGTGAACGAGAAGCTTGGTTGCTAGGGAACTCTCCCCTAATTGGAAAGGAGATTGTCATTGGATTTAGAGGAAGAAGAGACCTTATAGATAATCTAGTTCAACCTCCTTCATCTAACAGCATAAAAAACTGAAGTCCAGAAAGTTGAAGTGGTCACAGAAATAGGGAAGCAGAAAACATGGGATTTGACCCCCAAGTCACTTGGCTCCCAATCCATTGCTCTTTCCATGACAATTCTTCACCTCTGAATCCTGGCATGGAGAAATGGACCTTGTTGATCCATTTGTATTTATCCAAATGACTAAAAGTTGACCTTGACTCTCTTCTCAGCTGGCTCTAAGAAACATAGGACAAAGGTGCTGGGAGTCTATAATTTAGAGGGCCAAATTGAACTTTTTCTTGGAGAAAGCAGAGTGAGAAGGAAGAGATCTGATTGCTAATTGAGAGATTACAGGAGCCACTTAACATCTGTTATGTGCATCTATCTAGTTAAAGATTGGAGTGGAGTCTGCAATTCTGAAACCCCAGTGTGTGAAGTGGGAACAGGTAAAGTAGAGCCCAGAAGGTTTCCAAGTCTGCAAAAAGACTCTGTGGTGAATTTTCTATTCAGACCTCCCATTTAAACCTAGGATTAGATTAAAGAGTAATAGGTATGGGTTAAATGGCCTCCTTACATTGATGGAGGGGGCTAGACCAAGTAATCTCTAGGGTCCCTTACAATTCTAACATAATCTTTTTTTAAGACTCCAATTCTATATTTCAAGGAAGAGTTCCTACCTTTCTTATCTATAACTAAGAAATATGCTATTTTTATTTATATATTTAAATTTATTTTTATTTAATTTATACAATATTTATCAGCAATATACAAACCATCAATAGCACATGTATACAAAAAGGATTCAAGGATTCAGTGTGTCACTCATATTTGATGGCCACTCAATTTCTCAGCTATCTATTCTGGTCTCTAATAGGTAAAACCATACATGTGAGAATATAAAAAAGAAATAATAATCCCTGTCCAGCAATACAGGCTAAGTCTGAATGTTAAGAGGAGTTAGAGACAATATGCAGAGGACCAAAGAGAGTTGGAAGTTTTTTCTCTTTAATATTTTTATTATTTTTTTATATCAACTACATTTTACAATGTGTCTTCCTCAAATTTCTCCCAGAGATTTCTTATAACAAAGAATAAAAAAGGAGGGGGGAGGGAATCTCCTCAAAATTAATCTACAAGTCAAGCCAAATCAGCAGACATATGCTAAGTGCTTACTGTGTTCAGAGTGCAGGGCTAAACTCTAGTGATATAAATGAAGAAGAAAGAAATACAAACCTTGTCCTCAAGGAACTTATACTTTAAAAGAAGCAACAAATGAAAAGAAGCTAAAATCGAGAAAAAGTAAAAAGGTAAAAAGTGGAGGCACAGTGGAAAAAGAAGAGAATCAGGAACAATGATCTAGTAAGGAGGACTATGTCTAGACTCATGACTCTTCCTTTAAAATGGAAGTTTCAGTAGAAAGCAGCCAATTTGAAGAAGGAGCCAGTTGGGTAGGGTAATGCTTCACTGTGAGAAGGTTTACAGAGGTGGAGGGATCCTCCTGATGGAGATAGCTGCAAGTAGATGGAGGCAGCTTCTAAGGGGAGAAGGTTGCTGCTGTAATATGATAAAGAAAAATGTCCAGATCCTCAGGATCAAGGCACAGAAAGGAAGAAAAGAACATATTTGGGCTTGGAAACCCTTCCTTAAAAGGAAGAATCCTGGAAAAAATGACCAAGCAGAAAAGGAGTTAACGGAGTCTTCTAGTGAGAGAAGGTTGTTGAAGAAGAGAAGTTTTTCGGAATAAGTCTGCTGGAACATGGACTCCACCGAGTTGACCATCTTACACATCATTCCACCCATATTCATAGTCCCTGACCTTATCAGAAAAGGGAGAAAGTACATATTACTACCTCTTCTTTCTCTTGGTCATCATAATTGCATAGCATTCCATCTCAATTATTCTATTATTCTTTTGCTATCAATTTGCATTGTTTTGAAATTATGGAATCTATCAATTTTCTGCTTCTACTTTGTTCACTTTGCATATTCATATACATTGTTCTCTGTTCCTCTGTATTTCTCATGTCCATTTTTTTTTTCACATTTTCACATCATTTTCATGATTCATTACATTCATGCACCTCAGTTGTTTGGCCATCCACATGGGCAATTGCTTATTTATTTTTCTTTACAACTGTCCTTTGTCATTATTAAATGTATTTTTGTAGTTATTTTGGCTTTACACAGTTTTCACCTTTATTTTAATCACTAATTTCCTTAGGGTATATGTCTAACAGAGGAATCTCTTGATCAAAGGGTGTGGAGATTTTAAAAATTTTCTTAGTATCGTTCCAAATTGCTTTCCATAACGGTTGGACTAATTCACAGCTTTATTAGCAATAAATCAGTATACCATTTCCCACAACCCCTTCAATGTAGCCTTTTCCCATTTTTTGTCATCTTTCTCAGTTTGCTGAGCATGAAGTAAAATTTCAGGGATGTTTTGTTTGAATTTCTCTTATTATTTGGTGATATGATTTACAATTGGAGACATCATTTGTTTTGTTACTAATAGTCTGCAGATTTTTTTGAGTACTGATCATATTCTTTGGCCATTTATGCATTGGGGAATAGTTGACCTTATAAATTCATATTAATTTCCTTTATATCTCAGTAATCATATTTTTATCAGACATATTTGATGCAAAAAGGTTTTTCCTCCAACTAATTACTTCTTAGTTATATTGATTTTGATCATGTAAAAGCTTCCCAGTTTCATGTAAATAAATGATTTTACTGTTTATAAGTCCCTGTACCTAGTGGTGCTAACTAGTCTTTCGTTAAATAAACTCCTTGAAACTATAGCTATAGAAAGTATCTGATAGAATTCCATTCTAATTCTTTTTTTTTAGTACTATGATCTTTAAGTCAAATTTATTTTGAATTTTGTTGATGTATGTGGTACAAGATGTCGGGCTAAAGCTAATTTCTGCCAAGTAGCTTTTAAATTTTTCCCAGAAATTCTTATGAGATAGAAGTAATTTATGTTCTCCAGTATATCAAATAATGGATTATTGAATTCAATTGTTTCTGCTTTTTTCTTATCTAGTCTGTTCCATGAATTTTAGTTTCTATTTTTTTAACCAATGCCAAGTAGTTTTGATGATTACTGATTTACAGTATAATGTGAGCTCTGGAAGTACTTTACCCCCTTCATTTCCTGCTTTCCCCCCATTATTTCCCTTGAGATACTAGATTTCTTGTTCCTCCAGATGAATTTTGTTATTATTTTGCCTAGCTCTATAAAGTATCCCCTTGGTAATGTTATTGGTATAGCACTAAATCTGTAAAATTAATTTAGGAATCATCACTTTTATTGTACTGCCATAAGCCTGTAGAGTCTTTTCAAATGTACCAACCTGAAGAGAAGCACCTTTTGCAGAGCAAAAATGAATAAGTTAGATGCCCAGAGGGACAGATAGAATTCCTTTGCTGCTGAGAGCTATATTTTCTCATCAGTTATTCTTGACATTTTGTTTGTGTGTCCCTTCTTCCCTTTGGGGAATTGACCCAGTCTGGCTAAACTGCATCAGATCCTTTTTTACTATCACATTCTACATTCAAAGGTCCCTGAGAGCTCTAGCATTCTGATTCAGGAAACTTCAACTATTATCTATATACTTATATTCCTTCAATTTTTGCTTTAGATTATGTCATGCCATAATATTGGAAATTAGAAATTATCTAACAAGTAATCCAATATGACAAAGTTTTTCTCTGATGTCTCATCATAGCATATAGATAACTGATGAGAACCTCCAAGGTCCTCAAAGCTAAGCCATTTGAGTGTGAGCTATTGAGTGTGGGCTCATGTTCCATCATGTTGGAAGGATTTCAAGTCTATTGCTAGGGGCAGATTGTTTCAGCTTCTTAGAATCCAACTTAGTTATATCACTACTAGTGATAATTTTGCCCATGGCAATCCAAAAAAGAAAGCAAAAATTTAAAAAGACTTCTTGGTCTAGTACACTCTTTCTACTTTAAGGCAATTAGTATATATGACACAGTGCCCAGAAGGCACACAGAATCTGGAATCAAGAAGACAAGTTCAAATTCAGTCTCAGAATTTTACTGACTCTATGATGTGGGCAAGTCACTTAACCTTTTTCTAATGGTTTCCTCGCCTAAAAATGGAAAAATAAATAATGTATCTTACTCAAAAGATTGTCAAGAAAATTAAATTAACTATTTGTAAACCACATTGCAAACCTTAAAGCTATTATATAATTGCTAGTTATTTTATCATTGTTGTTACAAATAGTAGTGATAGCTGACATTTATATAGCTCCTACTATGTGCCAGGTATTGTGCTAAATGCTTTACAATTGTTGTCTCATTTGATCCTCATGGCAATCTTGGGAGACAGGTGCTATTATCATCCCCATGAAGAAACTGAGATATACAGAAACTATATGCCCATGGTTATATAGCCAGTAAATGTCAGATTTGAGCTCAGGTCTTCCTAACTCCAGACATAGTGCTATACCCATTTAGTATACTATCTAAATGCCTATTATTATTGCTGTTGTTGCTGTTGAGTTATTTTTTTCAATCAAGTCTGACTCTCTTTGACCCCATTTAGAGTTTTCTTGGTCAAGATACTGGAGTGGTTGGCTATTTCCTTCTCCAGCTCATTTTATAGATGAGGAAACTGAGGCAATTGGGGTAAAGTGACTTGCTCAAGATCCCTCAGCTAGTCAGTGTGTGGGGTAAGATTTGAATTCACAAAAAAATGAGTTTTCCTGACTCCAAACCAGTACTTTATCCACTGCACCAACTAGTTCCTGGATATTACTACTAATAATACTAGTACTACTACAACTATTGCTACTGCTGCTGCTGCTGCTGTTACTGATACTGCTACTGTTATTGCTGCTGCTGCTGCTATGAAATCAGAACAAAAGGAAGTGGCAGGCAAATTGCAACATGGCTCCTAACACCTTCCATAGAGAGACAAGCTGGCAGGGCTGGTTTTTTATCACGCATTCAAAAGCAAAAGGGAACATCATATCATGGGACACTTGTTCATATCATATTGCAGTGATCATCATAAGCATTTGTATTCACTATGAAAATAATTGCAGCTTATGCACCAGCATCTGCTGCAGAGGATGAAGGGGTTGAGAAATTCTACGAATAACTTGATAAAAACCCTCCTAATTAAATCAACATATACTTTACTGCATGGAGACTTCAATGAAAAGTGGGCACAGAGGATGACAGGGAAAAATAAACTCGAGAATATGGCTCAGTAATAAGAAATGAAAGTGGTCAAAGGCTTTGAGACTCTGAAGAACACTCATGTTCATATATTATAAATTCTTTATTCAGGAAGAGACCTGGGAGGTGCTGGTCATAGCAGGCACTGAATAATATCACAAAAATGAAATTGAATATATATATATATATATATATATATATGTATATATGTATATACACCAACAATAGGAAACAACCACCTATTGATGAAAGCATAACTTTGGAATCATCTGTCTGCAGAGTTAGAGCTTCAACTTATGATTTAAAGGATCAAATTCTATATCAAATTATAAAAGAGAATAAAAGTGAAAAGATTCCAGGTGCCATTATAGAAGTAAACTATTTTCACAAGAAAGGGAAACTGGATAAAGGAACAGATATCAACAAAGATTAATACCATTTTTTCCAAGGTGTTTTAAGAGATGTAAACCAATTTGACACAAAGAACCTAGAAAAATATTTGAGACAGCAAACATTTGATCTCATTTTCAAACAGAGAGATATAATAGTCAAAAATAAAACTAGTTTATATGACATTTTTTATAATATCTTATTGGAGAGGATGCTCCAAGATTTTGAACAGTATTACTTCAAAAAATAAATGATATAGCATTTTCACTCTTTCTGTTGTTGTTTGCTTACATTTTGTTTTCTTTCTCAGTTTTTCTTTCCTTCCTGATCCTTTCTTGTGAAGCAAGAAAATTGTGTGTGTGTGTGTGTGTGTATATATATATATATATATAATTTAACATATATTTTAACATTTTTAACATGTATAGGATTACCTGCCATCCGGAGGAGGGAGTGCGGGAAAGGAGGGGAAAATTTGGAACACAAGGTTTTATAAGGGTCAGAGTTGAAAAGTTACCCATGAATATGTTTTGTAAATAAAAAGCTTTAGTAAAAAAAAAAGAAAAAATTTTTAAAAAATGATAGATGTTTATATAAAACAAAGGAAAATAACTTTCAAAAATTACTTTGCTTCATTCTTTCCTATAATCTGCCACTTTTTCTTGAGAATGGGAAAATATATCTTGTTATTTGTTTTCCACAATCAAGATTGATTATTACATTTACTGAAAGTACTATCTTTTAAAAGAAGTAATAAAGGAGGGAGAGATTAATAGAAAATTTAACAAAAGATCAAATTAAGCCAAATTATTCAGAGAGCACATAGGAATGAAGATGGAAGGAGGACAGCAGACAAAAATAGTTAAGGAAAAAAAAAGACCTGTCAAGACTCAAAAACAAATTTTTTTCTTCACCAATAACTCTAATATCACTGGTCTTGGGGCAACTAGTTGGTGTAGTGGATAGAGCACCAGCCCTGAGGTCAGGAGGACCTGAGTTCAAATCTGACCTCAGATACTTAACATTTCCTGGCTGTGTGACCCTGGGCAAGTCACCTAACCCCAGTTGCATCAGGAAAAAAATAATAACATCCATGTGCCACATTAGGAAGTAGAAATGGTACTTAAGAACTAGACCAAAAATAATGATTAAAGAGTTCAAGTAAAAGAGGAGTCCATGCTGAAAACAAGACAAGCTCAAGGGTATCGATGGACTAATTCTCAAGATAAGAGAATTGTATCCAAAAATAGTATTACTTTAGGGTAAAAAAAGATCAGATAGAGAAAACAGAAAGATAACTGGATTTGGAATAAACCTTGATCTGAAATTGTGATTACCATTTGTCACTAGTGTAGCTTGAGAAAAGTCATTACATCTCTGGCACTCAACTTTCTCTTCTGTAAAATGAGGTAGTCAAGTTTTATCTCTAAGATCCCATCTATCTCTGGTATTCTATGATCCCATGAATAATTAGCCACCCATTTGCCCATGTATTGGTATAAAACCTTTATGGTGGAAAAACTACACACAGATTGGGGCATCACTGATGCAAATATGAGAAAGGAAAAGATAGATTTCCACCAGTGGTCTTCTGTAGTCAATGATATCTTGGCAGTCACCCAATCGACTAAATGGTATCATGGAAAATCATGCATATTTTTGCTTGCTATAAAAAAGCAGTTGATTGAATAGAGCAAAATGCTGCCTTAAAGGCTGCTTCCCACAAAGGTGTCTTCCATTTATATGTTAAAAATGATTTAAGATTCTTTGGAAGATGCAGTAACACGAATCATTTTGTTTAATGATCCTCTGGTTATAAATATTAAGTACAACAAGGGAAGATATTTGCCTCTATCAGGGAGGATGCCAGAGCAAAGTTCAAAAAAAAAAAAAAAAAAAAAGGACTGCTTCACTATAAATCTTGAGGTTGTCCAGCTCCTTCTATTCTAAATTTTGCTGACTACATCATGACCTAGAACACTTGGAATCTGCTGAGTCATATCCAGACCTCAGTTTAACCATTCACACAGGGGAAACAAGTGGATAACAAAGAACAATTATGAGAGATGATTAGATGAAACTTGGCTAGATGGTGTAAATGGACTATAAACTGGGGCTACAACTGAACAGAATGAGAGCAGGGTGAGATGCATTTGGAAAACTACATAATCCTTTTTATGACTCAAAACTTCTTGTTGAAAATGAGTCATACTATGAACCACTACATAGAATTCCCAATGCCTCTATTTTTGTCTAACTGTATTTTTTATTACCTTCACAGGCTAATTGTACACTATTTCAGAGTCCAATTCTTTTTGTACAGCAAATTAACTGTTTGGACATGTATACATATATTGTATTTAACTTATACTTTAACATATTTAACATGTATTGGTCAACCTGTCATCTGGGGGAACAGGTGAGGGGGAAGGAGGAAAAAAGTTGGAACAAAAAGATTTGCAACTGTCAATGCTGAAAAATTACCTATGCATATATCTTGTAAATAAAAAGCTGTAATAAAAAAAGAAAATAAAACAAAACAAAAAAAGAAAAAAAAACAACTGAACAACAACAAAAAAATGGTCATAACATAGATATTCTTTTGGTGATGCTATATGTCAACAAAGCATGAAATGCCATGATTCACAAAGAATTGAAGTTATAGGTGACCCAAAGAGTAAGGAAGAAGTGTATGGTGAATTTGAATAGGCCATGGCATATTATCTTGAAATAATTGCATAGGAAAACTGGTATCAAAAGATGCTATGAAAGAAATGTATGACTAAAGAACCAAGAAGGTCACTCAAAAGGTCAAAATCAGAAATAATGAATGAAGTACTAATATGTTCTCTTGGTGCTATGCCACATTGAACATTCTAAAGGAAGGCTTCTAGTATGTTTTGACCCATCTGCCCAGAAGACTTTGGAGGGCATATTGAGGAGAAATGGATAGCTTAACATTGACATAGTTGGAACGAGTTCCTACATTAAAGAGATCAAAGATCCCTTCAAGAATAATTGTTGAAGGGGCAGCTGGGTGGTGCAGTGATTAGAGCACCAGCCCTGAATGCAGGAGGATCTGAGTTCAGATCTGGCCTCAGACACTTAATACTTCCTAGTTATGTGACCTTGGGCAAGTCACTTAACCCCAATTGCCTCAAGGGGAAAAAAGAATAATTGTTGAAGTGAATGATCTATGATTTCACTGGAGTGGGTTTTCTTCCACTGACTAACAAACAGTACAGTCTTTCTCATTTTTAGGAGATGGTCTCTGTGAGCTGCTGTGGATTTAAAAAGAAAAAAAGAACAACCCTCTCTTGATGGTTGATGTTTTGGTGCTTAGTCCCTCTGAGTTGTTCTGAAAATGTTAGATTTATAGTCAAGAAGACCTGAATTTGAAATTGAAATCACTCGTGAGCTGTGTGACTTTGACCAAAGCACTGAATCTCTTTTAGCCTCAGTTTCTTCATCTGAAAAATGGGGATAATAATGGCATCTACTGCCCAGGGTTGTTGTGAGGGTCAAGCAGGATTATAGTATTGTGAGAGAACATTTGGTTTGGAGTTGGAGAACACTCGCACAAGATTCTCTTTAAGTCAAAGCTTTATTTCGTCAAATCGGGTGGGCCAAATAGCATAAGTAACTAATGACAATTAGGGTCAGGGAAAGAAAGCTTATATAAATACCATAATTTGGGCTTTAAGCCATTTTAGAAATATTAAGGTTTCCCAAACCAGAATTTTTTCCAGACAAAGACTTAGCCACAGGATCTGCTAAACAAGAGTTAGTCCAACTTAAAAAGCTGTAAGAACTATTATCTATTCCTTCCCATTCAGGATTCCAGAAGACATATAATGAAATATGCTATCAATCTCCAGACATGGAAATGATGGATTTAGAGTGCTTTTTTCAGTAATGCAGACAATAATGGAATTTCTTCTGCTTAACTTTGAATATTATAAGATATTTGTTTTTCTTTTGGGGTAGGTGGGAGATGGAAAAGAGAAAAGAGATCTTTATTAATTTTTTAAAAACAATATAAAAAAGAGATTTGGGTGATGCTATAGATGAGGAATATTGTATTCACTTTCAGTAGAGGTCACTCACTCATTATTAGTTTTCCTGAATTGTTTTATTGTGTTACAAGAAGACTTGTTGAATGGGGGGTCATCTAAAAATGTGTTAAATGTAAAAAAAAACAAACTTTAAAAAACTAAAAACAAAACATTAAAGATTATGAGTTGGTTCATTTAAAATAAGTAAATAAGAACAGTTAGTCAAAACAGCAACTTGGTCACCTGGGTTCAAGGAATAGTTTACAGGGTAAGTGTTCCTTCTATAAGTCCAGAAAATTTAAACATTTATTTTAGTGATTTTAGAAAATGTCGATGTTAATAATTTTCAGAGGCTAGTTTAAGGCCAAGAGTTAGGGTTCAGCATGTCCTCTATAATCCATTAATATATGTAAATATTACATATAGATGTGGTTGGTATAATACATGTGTTTTATATATATATATATATATAATTAATATTATACTATACATGCACATAAGCATTACACATACATAGTATTGTGCAATATACATGCAAATATTGCACATATATTTGTGTATATATAGAAAGATGCACAGTGTTTCACAATCTTTAAATTACTATATGAATATTACCTATCATTACTGCTTCTGCCTTTACTGTGATTACTTCTCCAACAGCGGGCACAAAGTCTATCAGCAGTCCTGCTTTTTCAGGTCGATTGATCCCACCAGAACCCCCACTCCTGGAGCATGCTCAGCTAAGACATCAGAGGAATACTTTATAGACTGATCCATGATTTAAAAGAAAAAATAAAGGATGGTATCTTTGTGAGTTTAACTCATGTGTGTGTGTGTGTGTGTGTGTGTGTGTGTGTGTGTGTATTTGTTCAATGATCAAATATTCACCTTCTAGGAAAGGCTGGTTGTTTGCTCTATGTAACCACGCTGTAGGCTACCTCAGCTTACCTGAGGCCAGCTAGCCAGAGTGCAGCTGTAATGCCCACGAGGCACCATTAAAGTGACAGCAAAATCACTTAGAAAGTGCTGCCTGAATTCTTGGGCTCTCATTAGCCCTAACTTCTCCCAGGTCAACCAAGGCCCTAGGACGGCACTCCTCTCTGAAATGGTAGGAAGTGTCTTGTGATTGCTTCAGGTGCCAAATCTGCCTGTGCTATAGTCGTACTTGGAAGTAATGGAGCTAGCTAGAAAGACGTGAGGAGATAGGAGCGTAGGAATCTCCAAGGAACTCGGATTTTCCGCTACAATCAAATGTGTTTCATCTCAAAAAGTGAGAAGGTTGGACTGGATCAGTTCTTCACTTCAGGTTCATGGATCCTTAAGGGATCTAAAGATAGATTTCAAGGGGGTCCATAAACTTTGATGGGAAAAAATGTATCTTTATTTCCCCTAACTTTTAATTTCCTTTGTTATTCTATATATTTTATTTTATACATTTGAAATATATTCTGAGGAAATGGTCATCAGACTGCCTGTCAAAGAGATATAGGAAACACACACACACACACACACACACAAATTAAGAATCCCTGCATTAATATTTGAGGCCCTGTTTACTTCTGACATTCTTTTTTCCAAGATCCCCATTACCATATTACATGGTCCTAAAGGGTCCTCCCAGTTCAGTCATTTTCTGTTCTTGTTCTAATGTTACACACACTAATTATAAGATCCATTCAGTTCTTGTGCTCTTTGAGTCTCTAAATCTAGAGACTAGTTCCCCAAAACCAGTTTCCTAATCTCATATCCCAGACTTTGGGTATGATATCCCTTCTTGTGGAAATGCTCTCCTCACTGACAATTTGTTTGCCTTTTTCTAATTTCCAAACCTTCCTCAGAACTCACCTCCTCTTTCCCAAATCTATTTACTCTCTTTCTAAGAGACTTCTCCACCTTACATGTTCCATTGGATATTTGACAAATAATTGAATCTCAAAGTTGGAAGGAACCCTCAAGGTCATTTAATCTCATTACCACCTGCAGCATAAGGGGTATCTAAGAAGGCCCGAGTTCAAATCTAGCTCAGACATAGCTCTGTGATTCTAGCTATGTCACTTTACCCTATCTGCCTCAGTTTCTTCATCTATAACATGAGCAAACTACTTCAATATCTCTGCCAAACAAACCTCAAATAAGGTCATAGGGAATTTGACATATATGAAAAAAAAAATAACTGAACAACCTGAAGCAGATCCCTTCTATTGTTTGGTAAGACTCCTTTTGTATATTCTTTCCTGGATCCAGTCTCTACCGTCTCACAGGAGTTCCATGAAAACAGGGAAGTTGCCTTTTTTTTTTTTTTTTTTTTTTTTTTCTTAAATTGAGGCCTGGTTCTATGAGACCGCCATCAAGGAGTGTTCTGTATGTAGAAATTGTCTTCCTTCTCAAACTGAGAACTCCCTAAGGCTAAGGATTATGCTTCCTCCTCAGTCTGTCATACCCTAAACTAGAAATGTTTGCATCTAGGATAAGTCCACACACCATGCTCAGGACATTAACATGAAGACTAACCTCAGTTGGACTGGGAGCTGGGATGGGGAGTTAAGGAGGTAAAAACAGAGTTCCCCGGCCTTTCATCTGGTAGTTTCTTATTTTAACTAATTATTCTTCCTAACTATGTATTAACCTCTGTTGTTCCTATACTGCTGAAGGGGGAAATACTATTTGATTTTCTAAATTCAGCTCCCTGTTGTAATGTGCTAGCTGCTCTGCTCTGTTTAAAAAGCAGAGACTCTTTGAACATTAAACTTTAAACTAGTCAGAGACTAGTAGCTTTCTGAGAGCAGGGTTTATGTCTCCCTAGCACAGTGATAACCCTCTGAGCTCCCTTTCCCCCCACTCACACTTCTAATTTTCAAGAGAATTTCCTGACTAATCCCACTCGTGCTTCCAATTGAATCTCCCCCTTAATGGCTACACAGATCAGTCTGAACTACCCACGTCTCCTAACCTGGACACTCAATCCCAGGTTCGTGTACCTCCTCCAGAACATGTTCAGTAACATGCCCCTCGCCCTGGACTACAATGAAATGGCGTATCCCATTCCACATTCTGTTCTTCCCCTACAATTCCCCCCCCCCCCTCCGTCCCATCCCCTACCATTAATCTTGATTAAGGAGTCCTTGCACTCGACTTAATCTCCTTGTAGATGCCTATCAGTCATGTAGCAGGGACTCTCTCTGAAGTTAATGAGGAATCATAGTCTTGGTGCATTATGACTTAGCTAATTAGTGCACAGGCTTCTTTGTGAGGCACAAGGGGAGGAAGGTCAGAAGAGAGAAAGACAGAAAATTGTGATTTCCAGACGGACCAGCCCACAGCAGGATAGACTTTGCTGGAAGGTGTTCTCTTCCCTTGTCAGTAGCTGGACAAACCATGCACAGCGTAGAGTGTTTAGAAGATGAAAAGAGCAGATTTCCATCTCCAGGTCTGAGAGCACTGGCCCCAATCCTGCTGTGTCACCCCCAATCTCCAAGAGGGAGACAAGTTTTGGACTGACTTTATTTGCTAAATACTGACTTGGAAGGAAGGAGCTTTGCATTTGGTTTTCAGCTCTGATACTAACTTGCTAACTAACTAACAAGTCATTTTTCCTCTTTGAGACTATGATATCCCATTTGTAAAATGAGAGCACTGGATAGCAGGGTTTCCAAGACCCCTCCTAATTCTAGATTTCTGTGCTCCAATCTTATGTTTTCTGAGAACCTTGATCTAATCTTCATTCCTTCATTCAATAAATAAACATTTATTAAGCACCTAGTGCATATAAGAATATTTGGACAGCACCAGTTTCTTCAGATCAGAAAGCTACTTCTGAAACTTCTCTTGGCCCACAGACAAAAGTCATCAGAAAGTGTCCTCTGAGTTCTAAAATTTTGAGGAGTTGGTGACTTAGGAAACCTTGTGTTTCAATGGAAAGAACAATTTACTTTGAGTAAGAGAAGCGGGGTTAAATCCTACCTTTTCCATCTCTTTGATGGTTTTTGGGTTTCATCTTCCCTGGGTCTCATCTTTCCTGGGTAGGTTTCTTGCCTACAAAATGAGGAGGAGGGACCTGAAGATTACTTTGGACCTGAACGTCCAAAGAGAAGCAGTCCTATGAAGCCAAGAGCTGGATGCCTTCTCCCTCTGCTTCTCCAAATCCTCCCCATCTTTCAAAGCCCAGTTCAGGCTAATTCTTCCAAGAAGCCTTTTCCAGCTACCCTCATCTATAGTGATTGCCCCTTCCAGCAGCCCTCTACAGAACTTTGTTAAGAGCTCAAAGCAGTTTGGACCTTGCTTCCCTCAGAGCACAGAATCTGTGCTTTCCTTTAAGAATAAGACTGATCTTGTATCCCAAAGAGATCATAAAAAAGAGAAAAGGGCTCACGGTGCAAAAATGTTTATAGCAGCTCTTTTTGTAGTGGCAAAGAACTGGAAGTGGAGTGGAGGTGCATCAGTTGGGGAATAGCTGGATAGGTTATGGTATATGAATGTTATGGAATATTATTGTTCTTAAAAAAATGATCAGGAGGATGATTTCAGAGAGACCCGGAGAGATTTACATGAACTCATGCTAAGTGAAGTGAATAGAACCAGGAGATCATTGTACATGGCAACAACAAGATTATGTGATGATCAATTCTGATGGATGTGGTTTTTTCCAACAATGAGATGATTCAGGCCAGTTCCAATGATCTACTCCCAGAGAAAGGACTGTGTGAGTGTGGATCACAATGTAGCATTTACACTCTTTTTCTTGTTTGCTTGCATTTTATTTCCTTTCTATTTTTTTGTGCAGCATGATATTTGTGGAAATATATATAGAAAAATGGCACATGTTTAACATGTATGTGGGGGGAGGAATCAAGGGAAAAAATTGGAATTCAAGGTTTTGCAAGGGTGAATGTTGAAAATTATCCATGCATATGTTTTGAAAATAAAAAAACTTAAAAAGAATAAGTCCCATTCCTTTTTGAATCTTGTATCCCCTTAGAACTCAGGATAGAGAGGGAAACAGTCAAAAGTTAGAACTGGAAAGATCTGGAAGACCAGCCCCTTCACTTCACAGATGAGGAAGCTGAGGCTCAGAGAGGAGAAGGGATAGTCCAGTGTCACAGACTCGGGACCAAGAAAGCTGATGATAATGGGAGGAAGAGCGTGAGATTCGAAGTGGTGGCTTCAAAACTGGTTTGTTCCCTTTTCTCATCTGAAAAACGAGGGGAGTGGAATCAAAGACCTTCAAGATGCTCTTTAGCTCTAAATTTATGGATCTAAGATCACAACTCACCCACATATTCTTCCCAATCTATTATGCTGTCAGCATACTCTAGAAATTAGTTCTATATTCATATTGTAGAATTCTGACTTTTGGAATTACTTAAATCTTTGAAGAGGTTTGAAGGGAAGATCAAATGCATTAATACTCATCAAGTACTTTGGAAACCTTCAGATATAATAGAAATATTAGCTATTATGATGATCAATAAAAACTTACCCAAAGTGAGTGAGTCTGTGGCAGAGATCAGACCAAAATATGAAAACCCTAGTTCCTAATCCAAATTTATGCTGGCTTCGTTAACACCTTCTTGATATGGAAGGAGGAAACCTAAAAGATCAAGCCAATTGGAAGACACAGAGAGACAGTAAGTGACATAAATTGTGGAAGGAAGCCTTGGTTTCAAATCCTGCTTCAGAAACTTACTAGCTGTGTGACCCTGGACTTTTTTCACTTCTGAGTTTCCTCACCTATACAATGAGGTGATAATGCCCGCACTGCATTATGTGAAGGTTGTTTGTGTAGGAAGTGCTTTGTAAATCTTGAACAGGTTAAAATATAAGTTATTATTATAAAGCCCCATATGCATATATTTTCAACATTTTGAGAATTCCATATTTGCCCCTCTTTTCCGAACATTTGATGACAGTCAGAATTTCCGGTATTGAGATTTAGTCCCAAGACGCGCAACAATGCTAATCTCTGGACTATTCTTCTAGCATTTAAACTACTGGCTCCATGCTAGATGCTTCAAGCTCTCCATTCAAAGGGAATGAAACAGCACAACATGAGATCCTAAAGAAATGTGAATATTTTTCTTCTGCAATTTACATCACTTACTGTCTCTCCCCATGTCTCACAATTGGCCTGATCTCTTAGGCTTCCTCCTTCCATGTCAAAAAAGGGAGAATGAAACAGAGCCAACATTTGACTCAAATGCTGTGGATTTCCTCTTTCCAATGTTGAATCTCTCCAAGACCATTTGTGACTCTGACAGTTAATCTTAATTTGCTTCACTTGAATTTAATAGTTGAGTGTAACAAGAATACTGCCCATTTCTCTACTTCAGCAATTCTTTGGACCTTCATCACTCTCTTGAAAATGGATTAGATATACTGCCTTCTCAGAGTTTCTTGAGATCTAATGTACCTATTTGCTAAAGTATTTAGTATAGTGTGACAGTAGTTAGCTTCCTTCCTTCCTAGAGAATATATAAAGACCTTAGCTATTCCTCAGCTTCTTGAACTCTTCAGTGGCAAGTCTCTTCTTTTTCGTGCCTCTAATATCGTCTTACTTAAAGAATTGGGAGGAATTAATTCTGCTTTAACTCCTCAGGTTTGTTAGTTGGCATGGATTCAAATGCTTAATATTCTCAAAGAACCTATAGCACAGTCTATGACATTTGCTTTCCTTCCTTCCTAATAAGCAAATATACAATTAGCACATCTACATTTCTTCAGATACTTTTAGCTTTTGAAACTCTTTTATCTTTTTTCAGTTATCCGTGACTGATTCCTTGTATTGGTCTCTTCAAATGGTGAGACGTTTAATACTGAGCGGGAGGAACTTTGACAAGTATTCTGGCCTTCTGCAGGACTTACTACAAAGATCCGATTGTAGAGCTTGAGGCCAGGGTTTTAAAGCTGAATGACTCAAGAAAACCTAATACACAACAGACCTTTTGATTTCACTTGCTCCCACCAAATAAAGACAAATTCTATACAGAAGATGTATGAAAATGGATTTGCTTCTAGGATCAAACTTTTCTGGGTATTGCACTTCTTGTGTATCTTCTTTCACAGGTTACCTGATGAACCTGACTTCCTTGTATGTGGGGTCTCTTCTGGTGAGATCGATTTAAAGCTAACTCAGAGCTGGGAGGGCCCTTAGAACAAAGGATGTCAGGCCTGGCAGGGACCTTAGAATACAAATGTCAGAGTTGAGAGAGTCCTTAGAACCCAGGATGTCAGAGCTGGGAGGGACCTTAAAATATAAAATCTCAATGCTGGGAGGGGCCTTAGAATATAAAATGTCAAAGCTGGGAAGAATTTTAGAACATGAAATATAAGAGCTGAGAGATTAGTTAAAGTATGTCAAAGCTGGGAGGACCCTTCGAATAGAAAATGTTAGAAGTGGGAAAGATCTTAGAACAACAGAATGTCAGAACTGGGAAGGGCCTTAGAACCAAAAATGTCAGAGCTGGAAGATTCTTAGAATATTGGATGTCAAAGCTGGGAGGAGTCTTAGAACCTAAAATATCAGAACTGAGAGGTTAATTATGAGCAAAATATGTCAAAGTTCAGAAAGTCCTTAGAATATAGAATGTCAGAACTGGAAGGAGCTAGAATGTAGAATGTCTAAATTAGAAGAGGCCTTAAAACATAGAATGTCAAAGCTGAGTTTAACCATGGAGATTATCTAGTCCAAACTTCTCATTTTATAGATGAAGAAATTGCAGCCCAGAGAAAGGATGTGATTCATCTAAAGTAGTAAATTATTTCATATGGAAATTGAGGACAGAAGCAGGTTTCCTTGCACGAGAATGGATAGAGCTATGATGCCAACTTTCCCCTTTATCCTTCTTTTAGTGAAATCAATTGAGAATTTCCCACCTTTTTTCTAGCTTCAGGGTAAATAAATTCTATAATCCTGAGAGTTCCCTATTGGATTCAATACAGAATTGAGAGAAGGGAAAAGGGGAGGAGGATGAAAAAATAACAAGAGTAAAAATGGGGACAGGTAAGGAGAAAAAGTAGAGAAAAAGAGAAATCCTACATTTGTTTCTCATTCATATTACAGAGAATCTTAACATTTCAAAGTTGAAAGTGATCTGCAGAGGCCATCTAGTCCAACTCATATTTGCTACCAATATAATTAAGGTCATTTTTCTTTTCTGGAACTCAGTTTCCTCTTCTGTAAAAGTTTGAGAAAATTAGATGGAATTATCATTAAGATTTTATCCAGATTGAAATCTTTTTATCATGCAAAGCTTTCTCTATTCAGAGAGAGAATACTGCAGTGGAAGGGGGAGAGAGAGACAGAGAGAGAGACAGAGACAGAGAGAGACAGAGACAGAGAGACAGAGAGAGAGAGAGAGAGAGAGAGAGAGAGACAGAGAGAGAGAGCGCCCAATCAAAGGGAATCATCTTTGGTTCCTGTTTTTGATAACCACAAAAAGTATTTATTGCTTTGAATGCTGACTATATCTTTATGACATCCCACATCTCCCTGATTTTGGTACCTCCTTGAAGAAAAGCAGTTTGATAACAGGCACTTCAGGAAAATTGTAACAACCATTTTTTCTGGCATTATTTTCTGGGTACTATATACCTCCAATAAAGTCCTCTACAACTCATCAGTGTGTGAAGGTAATCCTAGGTTCTTTGAAGTGAAAATGAGAAATCTTGAGTTCAAACACTGTGTCCACCATTTACTAGCCATATTATCTTGTCCAAATCATAAAACTTCTCTGGGCCTCAGTTTCCTCATCTATAAAATGAGAGATTTAGCTCAATGGTCTTTAGGGATTTTTTTAGAACTAACTATATCATCCTAATTTATGATCTTATGGAAATGGGAAGACTTCAAAATGGAAAATGGAAAGACTTCAGTGAAAGGACAATGACAAGCTGCATCTTTTGCCCATGGATCAACCTATTTCAATACATTGCAACAGGGCAGCTAGAATCCCTTTAATATAACATATAACCACCTGATATAGGAGGGCCTGGAATCAATAAGACATGATTTTGCCTTTTATCAGTTTTGGATAGTTCTTTAATATCTCTGATCCTTCTTCCTTATCAAAACACCAAGATTAAGAATAATCATAGTTAAAAACTTCATTTCTAACATATATAGAGAACTGGGTAAAATTTATAAGAATACAATTCATTCTCCAGTTGACCAATAAATGGTCAAAGGATATGAACAATTTTCAGATGAAGAAATTTATAGTCATATAAAAATGTTCTAAATCACTATTGATTAGATAAACACAAATTAAAGCAATTCTGAGGTACCACTTTATATCTATTTGATTGGCTAAGATGACAAGAAAAGATAGTGATAAATGTTGGAAGGAATGTGAGAAAACTGGGACACTAATGCATAGTTGATGGAGTTGTGAAATGACCCAACCATTTTGGAGAACATTTTGGAACTATGCCCAAAGGACTATCAAACTGTGCATACCTTTTGATCCAGCAGTTTCACTGTTGGGTGTGTATCACAAAGAGATCATAAAATAGAGAAAAGAAACATAGAAAATATACAAAAGACTTACATAGAGTGATGCTGAGTGAATTGAGCTGAACTAGGAGAATAATGTACACAGTAACTGCAAGATTGATGATCAACTATGACAGATATAGCTCTTCTCAGCAATATAGTGATCCAAGACAATTCCAATGGATTTGGAATAGAAAATGCCATCCGCATCCAGGAAAAGAACTATGGAAATTGAATGTAGATGGAAGCATGGTATTTCCACCTTTTTAGTTTGGTTTTTTCATTCTCATGTTTTTTTTCTCTCTTGGTCTGATTTTTCTTGCTCAATATGACAATTATGGAAATATATTTTAAAATATTGAACATGTATAAACAATCAGATTGTTTGCTGAGTTGGAGAAGGGCAGGTAAGGGAGGGGATGAGAAAAAAATTGGAACACAAAATCTTATGAAAATGAATGTTGAAATGACATGATTGAGGCCAGTTCCAATGATCTTGTGATGAAAAGAGTCATGTACACCCAGAGAGAGAACTGTGAAAACTGAGTGTGCATCACAATATAGCATTTTTACTCTTTTTGTTGTTGTTTGCTTGCATTTTATTTTCTTTCTCATTTTTTTTATTTTTGATCTGATTTTTCTCGTGCAGTATGATAATTGTATAAATATGTATGCATATATTAGATTTAACATATATTTTAACATAACATATATTGGATTGTTTGCCATGTAGAAGAGAGAGTGGGGGGAAGGAGGTGGAAATTTTTTAACATAAGGTTTTGCAAATCAGTGTTGAAAAATTATCCATCCATATGTTTTGAAAATAAAAAGCTTTAATTAAAAATGAATCTTGAAAACTATCATTACATGGTTTTGGAAAAATAAAATGCTATTGAGGGAAAAAAGGAGAATCATAGAGAAAAGGAGTGGAGCAAAGATATTTTTCCAAATTAAAACTAAGAAAATTTAGGAAGTCCTTAAGAGAAGTTTGTGACATCAAGATAGAAGCCTGTCCAGAGTTCCCACATATCCCACAGCAAAAGGGGCCATCAAAACAGCAGCAGTTTTGAAAATTCTTAGGGCAGAGAGAATAAAGAGGTCTAACATCTGGTCAGAAAGGAATTTTAAGGGCTCTTTTGCTGGTACTGGGTACAGCTGGCACAAGTGGCAATTCCCTTGTTCATACGCAGTTCTAGAGTGTAGTTCCAAGACAAAGAGGAACACCAGTGATCAGTGATCAGTCACAAAGGAGCAGAGGTCCTGTTCACTAGGAGAAGAGGAAGCAATTCAAATATCATGGGGGCCACAGTCAGAATCATCCAAGATTTAGCAGCTTCCATATTAGAGTGGAGGTCTTGGAATATGACATTCCCAAAAGCAAAGGAATTAAAATTATAACCAAGATTAATCTACTTGGTAAAACTGAGCACAATCCTTCCTGAGAAAAATGGATATTTAATTAGAGAACCTTCAAGCATTCCTGACAAACAAACCAGAGTTGACTAAAAACTTTGACATTCAAACCCAAAGTTTAAAAAAAGCATAAAAAAATAAACATGAAAAAGTAACTGATTATATGTGATGTAATAAAGTTAAATAGTTACATTTCTACATAGAACGATAACACTTGTAACTTCTAAAACCTTGATCATTGTTAGGGCAGTCAAAAGAAGTTTACCTAGAGAGAGAGAGCATGGATGTGAATTTGTTATGTTTGTATGATTGCCAAATAAAATGAAGTAGTGATAAAGTAGGATACACTGGGAGAAAGGGGAAGGAAAAGGTAGAATAAGAAAATTTTTTCTCACATAAAAGAGTTGCACAAGGAAAAGATTTTACAATGATTGGGGGAAATGATAGGGTGACAATCAATGCTCAAATCTCATTTTCATTAGAATTGGTTCAAAGAGTTAAGAACACACACACACACACACACACACACACACACACACACAAGAGATGAAAGAGATAAGAATAAAAGAAAGGGGGTTACAGGAAGAGCACATTAAGGGATGTAATGATTACAGGCAAAATAGACTTTTGAGAAGTCATAGAAGAGAGGGAGATGTTGGGGGAAGAGAAACAGAAGAAAGTTGGATGGAGGGAAATATGCAGTAATCATAATTGTGAATTTGAATGGTATGAACTCATCCATAAAGCAGAAGTAGATAGCAGAATGGATTAGAAACTAGAATCCAACAATATGTTATTTACAAGAGACACATTTGAAACAGAAAGACATATACAGAGTTAAAATAAATGGCTAGGGCAAAAACTAATATGTTTTAATTGAACTATAAAAAGACAGGACTAGTAATCATGATCTCAGTTAAAGAAAAAGCAAAAAAGATCTAATTAAAGGAGATAATAAAAAAAAAACCCTACATTTTGCTAAAAGGTATCATGGATAATAAACTAATATCAAAACATTTTACAGAAAGTTTCTCTTATAAAAATTTCATTTATCAAATATATACTGAGTACAAAACTGAATCAAATTTATAAAAATAAGATCCATTCCCCAAATGATAAATTGTCAAAGTATTTAAACAGGAAGTTTTCAGATGAAATCAAAGCTATTCTATAGTCACATGAAAAAAATGTTCTAAATAGCTGTTGATTAGATAAAGGCAATTTAAACAATTCTGAGATTTCTAGCTCCTCACAACTATCAGTAATGACAAATGCTGGAGGTTATAAAGGAAAAATAAATATATTAATGAATTGTTGATAGAGTAATGTACAGGTCCAACCATTCTGGAGAACAATTTGGAGGAAGGCCTAAAGGGATATAAAACTATGCATACCCTTTGACCAGCAACACAACTACTAGGGATTTACCCCAAAAACATCAAAGAAAAGGAAATGTTTTTATATATACAAAAATATGTATAGCAGCTCTTTTTTGTGATGGCAAAGAATTGGAAATTGAAGGGATACTCATCAGCTGGGGAACGACTGAAGAAGATGTAGTATATGGTTGTGATGGAGTACTATTATGCTATGAGACATGACAAGGGGAGTAGTTTTTGAAAAACATGACAAAACCTGCATGAACAAATGAAGTGAGAAGAACCAGGAGATAATTGTGCACAATAGAAACAATGTTGTAATGATGATTTCTTGTAAAAGTCTTGGATGCTCTGATAAATACTATTATCCAAAACAATTCTAAAGGACTTATCATGAAAAAACTCTATCCACCTTCAAAGAGAGAACTGATGAACTATGAATGCAAACTGAAATATAATTTCTCAATTTATTTTTTTTGCATTTTTTGAAATATGACTTATATGGAAATAAATTTTTCATGATTTCACATAAATAATTAATCTCATATTGTTTACTTTTTAATGGGTTGGGGAGGGGATAAGAGGGAAAAAAAAGAAATTCAAAATGTTTTGAAAATGTTTAAAAATAATGATTTAAAAAAGAATAATCATATAATTTACTTCCCAGATTGCCTTAGAAACATTTAAGAATAAAACTAGCAGAAGGATAACAAAGAGATGAAAAAAAATACACCAAAACCTTTGTAACAAATTTTCTCCATTAATGACAGTAGAGCCACCAATCAGGGTTCTGAGAATATAATTCCTGATGGGCCATATGAAAAAGTAGAAATGGAACTTTACAAAAAATAAAAAAGCAAAACCAAAAGCATCTAGGTTAGAACAAATATACCACACAAAACTGTATGCTGGAAGTCATGTTATCAAGAAATCAGTTCTTAATATATCTTACAAAGAAGATACCAAATGCTTATAAATAATCATGGATTATTGCCAGAACTGCAATCAAGGAAAAAAATCAATGTCTACCAACATATATATATATATATATATATATATATATATATATATATATATATATGCCATATGCCATGTCCATAATATCTTTTGAGAACAATCTATACATATTATGATGGACATATTTAGGACATCCCAGCTAAATAATTGAAAAAAGAACAAGCAAACGTCTGAAAATGACATTTTGCAGTATTATGAGTAGAAGCAAGACATAGTGGATATAAAACTGGCTTTGGAGCTGGAAACATTTAAGTTCAAGACTCACTAGTCTCTCATGTTGGCTGTGCAATAGTTTGTAACCTTTCTAAATTCTGGGCAACTCTTTCAAGACTCTAAGTTAAAGAGGAGATACTGCATTTGTGTAGGGAATTTCCTCATTTGGTAATTGCCTATAAACATGAAATATAGTCCATATTCACATTTTTCATCAAATCATATTTTTACAGGAAAGGAAAGTTAGAGGAAAATATCTCACATAATAGAGATATACAAATAGAAGTCTACTGAAAAAAAGGAGGAAAGAATGGGGTAAGCATAATATACTATGACCTGACACTTATCTGAACTAGTGGAGAGAGGTGGGGAGAGGGGAGGGAGATAGGAAAAGGGAGAAATACAGAGGGAAAAGAAAAAGCAGGGGGAGAGGTAGGGGGAGAAGGAGAAGGAGAAGAAGAGGGAGAGAGGTAAAGATTTCCCAGGGAAACATGAAGGAAAGGACGAAAGGGAGAAATAGAGGGATTGTAGTCAAAAGGAAGGTTTAATCTTAAGCAAAGCAATATCTTAGCATGTACAATACATACCTCTTTTGGAGATGGCAAAGAATGGGAAATTAAAGGTGTGCCCATAACTTAGAAAATGTCTGAACAAATTATGTTTTATGAATGTGATGGAATACTATTTTCCTATAGGAAATTATGAAAGTGGATGGTTTCAGAGAAACCTGGGAAGATGCACATAAATTGATACAGCGTGAAGTGAGCAAAACCAGGAGAAGAATTTTTACAATGACAATATTTTAAAAGATAAACAACTCTGGAGGACTTAGCATATATCTATACCTCATTAGGACAGTCATCCACGGTGACAAGAAGCCTATTGATGAAACATGCTACCCATCTCTTAATAAAGAGGGAAAAGATATCTCTATGTGTTGTATTTTGTTAACTGGACATGGTCAATTTGTTTTGCTATGCTATATGTTTGTAAGAAAGGTTTTGTTTTAATACTTACTAAAATAAAGGGGAGATAAGAATGCATATTTTTGTTTATTAAAAACAACCAAGAGAAAATGTATGTCTCATTCTGGACCACTAGCCTATCACCTTATTATCAATATAATCAACACTTCATCAATAGTATTCTGGGATCCTGGTTGTTCATTATATATTTTTTCTTAAGTCAATCTTTTTTTTTTCTTTTTTCTTTATCTCCTTTCTTTCTTTCTTTCCTCCTTCCTTCCTTGCTTTTTCACAACTAATGCCTTTTTTATTTCTTGATCACTAGAAGAGAGTGCCTTGATATGATAGATTAACAAAGCATTTAAATCAGTAAAACATTTAAATTCAAAACAGATGGCAGGATTGTATGAATGTATTTGTTTGTACATGTATAGTTGTTAATGTTGTAAAAAAAAAAAAACCTCTGGTCATTATAAAAGGATGAAAACAATCTTCTCATATGGTTTGAGCAATTATTTTTGAGTCTAAAACTTTGATTACTGTTTTCAAAACAGAAAGTTATGACTTCTGACTCATGCTTCAGAATATTTATATTCAGAATATAAAATTATGGAGGTTTTCCTAGTAGATATTTTATGATATAAATATTTCTGGTTCAATTCAATGTTTTCCCACATTCATTTGATAAAAACCACATCCTATATTATTGTTGGCCTATTCTATAGGATAAATTCTCTAGTGTTCATGAAGTCCTGTGCATAAACAGAAAGCTTTGCCATATCCCTAAAATTTCTCTTCAATATGAATTCTCTGAAGTTTAGGAAGCTGTATTCCTTGATACGAAAGCTCATCGGTTATACTGACAAGATATATGAGCCAACTGGTATAGAATACAGTGTTTTCCCAAAAAGAATGTAAGCTCCTTGAGGGTAGGACTATTATATTAATATTTATGAATTGCAAGCATTACTCATTTCATCCCAGAACAACACTGAGTAGTGCTGTTGATGCTGATAATCACCTATTAAGTTCATCTTTGTAACATCTCTTGGCTATGCCCCCTTCTCTCCTCTGACACCATCACCCTTAGTGTATTTCTCATCATTTCATGTCTGGGTTTTTACCTGATGATGGATCTGTTTGCCTCAATTCTTTCCTCACTCCCCATTTCCCACTCTCCCCACTCCAATCTATTCTCCTTTCAATCACCAAAGTAGTTTTTCCTAAAACATAGGTCTCATTATGTCACCCACTTCCTCAATATATTTCTATGGCTCCCTATCATCTCCAGAATATAATATAAAATCCTGTTTGGCATTTAAAACCCCATCATAACCAATCCCTCTTCTACCTTTCCTGTCTTCTTATACCCTGTTCTCAGACATGTATTCTTAATCCATTGACACTGGCTTTCTTATAGTTCCATGAACAAGACATTCCATCTCTTGTCTCTGGAAATTTTCTTGAGCAGTCCTCCATGCCTGGAAGGCTCTCCCTCTTCTTAACTGCTTCCCTTCTTGTCTTTAAGTCCCAATTAAAATCCCACCTTCTACAAGAAGTTTTTCTAAACCCCTCTTAATTCTGGTGCCTTCTACTTATTATTTCCTATTTTCTTGTATATAGGTTTTTTGTATATATCTGTTCTCATGTTATCTTTCCCATTAGACTATAAGTTCCTTGAGGGTAAGGATTGTCTTTTGTCTCTATTTACATCCCTAGTGCTTAATTGTCTGGCACAATAAATTCTTATCAATTGATAGAAGAAGAAGAGAAATGTTAATTTTCATGTCAAAGTTCAACATCAAGGGAGAAATCCCCTAGATTCCAGGAGAATATATATATATATATAGGAGCAGGATAAAATGAGTTCAGGTCCTGTTGCTCAAAAACCAACCTTTGTTATAGCCTGCTCTGAGATTTTCTTCCTTTTCACTTGACCTTTACTGGCTGGCATTTCTTGTTTTTGAGCTGATGGTCTCTTTACATCTTTTTGATTGCTATCAGTCCCCCTCCCCACAATGGGCTCAACATGAACACTCCCATTGTTCCTTTTCAGTTCAGCTGAACCAAAGATTGTGAACTTTCATAAATACCTTTCTTGAGACTAAGAGCAACAATATAACAATAAAATAAATTTACAGAATAATTTTTTTTCAAGTTACCAAGCCGGGGAATCTAATGCTAAGTTGGGAAATAGAAAGAGTGTTGCACTTATCATCAGGGGATCAGACCTTGAGTCCAGGATCTGACATTTATTAGTCATGTGGCTGTTTTTGGATAAGTTGCTTTCTCTTTGAATCTCAGTCTCCTCATAGTTCCTTCGGATTTAATACCTGCTCTACTTATCCCACTGTATTATGGGGAAGACAGTGCTTTGGAAGTCAGTACAATGTTGCAAATTATACGGATGATTATTTCACTCCCAATGTGAACATTTTAGCATCAATATTCTTCCATCAATGTTACATGGCAGTTTATCATGGGACACCATCATGTCAGAAAAATCAAAATTGCAAATGACCCAAATAACAGTGAAAAGACAGGTGGTGTGTGTTAACAGTCTACAACCTCTTATCAATCATGACTTGTGCTTAAGAAGTGGAATAAGAAACATCATTGAGGACAAATATGACTAGAAAAGGATATGCACAGGATATGTAGCAGGACTGAGAGAGAAAAAAAGATGGACAGTCTGTTTGAGCTGTACAGGCACCAGCACAAAGGAAAAATGAGAAAAGAAAATTCAGCACCTTGGACAGATCTGCTGTAAATTTTGTGATTGTGATACTGAAAGATATATAGAATTTTGAGAATTGAAAAGCACTTTACACATACCATTTTATTTACACATATTATCTCATGGTAAGACATGGAAAAAAGAATTACAGAGTTGAAAAAATGCAATAGTTGATCCATTCACAGGTGCCATAAGGTTCCCAGAACAATTTCCTCAAAACAACTCAGGGAAGTTGTAGTAATATGGTTTAGGAGAGGGAGGTCAAGTAGTAGTGGCAATAGGAGGATAAGAGTCTAGATCTGTGATTTCATTGTTGGTAGAAATTCGCACCAGTCAAATTTCAACTGATTCAGATCAGAAATCCATCTGTAGCTTACATTTCTTAGGCCACTAAGAAATTAAATATCTCTCTCGGGGTCAGGTCAGGAGTGGGACCTGAATGCAGGCCTTCCTGATTCCCAGATGGGCCTTCTTTTCACTATACCATACTGGTTCTCAGAACAAATATTGTTTCGATTTTAGAGATGAAGAAAAAGAAAAGTTAAATAATTTGGCCAAAGTCACACAAAGTATTAGAGCTAAGATTTGAACGCAGACTTTCTAGCCTCTAAATATGGAGACTTTTTCATTGCATTATATTGGAAAAGATTTTATCTACCCCAGTAGAAAGAGTGTATGATGAAAAATGCTCTGTATTTCTAATATTAGAGAAAAACAAATTAAGCAATTCTAATGTTTCACCTCATCAGACTGGTAAAGTTGACTTGATTGGATGATCTCTAACCAGGTTCACATAGGCACTATTCAATACATTTAAAGAAAAAATTATTCCTGATCTTCTGGATCTGAGGCTCAGTCCAGGAGGCCATGTCACAACTGAGCATCTTTTCTCTTTCTCTTTCTTCTTCTTTCTTACACGTTGAAGGATGCAATTAAGTTCAAGAATAGAGGAGGGGTAAGGAATAAAAAGTCAGCTTACCTTGACCTTCATATCTTGTCTATCAGGTGTCTTTTATATCTCTTCATCTCAAGATTTGCCCTTGGAGAAACCCTAGGCATCTTTAGGTGACTCCAGGGCCCTGAGAGATGAAAGGCACCTTCTCTTTGCTTTGGCAGGTGAATGATGAAAGCTGAACCCTTGATAAAGGGGAAGGAGGTTTCATAGGTATCTGAAACTTTCTAGTTTGTGGCTAGTTAGCTTCCTGCCTGGTAATGAGTTTAGGCTGTATTTGGAAGGCTCTTTTGCCTCTGAGACTTGCAATAACCCAGAGACAGGAAAACCCCAAGATCATATTGTCCAGCCCTCTGGCTTCCTACTATCATAGATCTAATGCTGGAAGAGACAGGTAGGTAGCCCAGTAGATAGAGTGCTATACTTGATATCATGAAAATCTGAATCCAAATCCTGCCTCAGGAGTTTATTAACTATATCATTTACCCTCTATCTCCCTCAGTATTCTCATCTATAAAATGAGGATAATAATAGTACCTGCTTCCAAGGATTTTTATATGGATAACATAAGATATGTATAGAGCACTTTGCAGACCTAACAACACTATATAAGAGCTAGAGATTATTAGCTGTTACATCCAGCACAACCGCCTTATTCTGTGGAATAAGGAAAGTGAAGCTCAGAAACACTGAGGGAGTTGTTCAAGATCACACGAGGTAGTAAAAAGACAGAGCTAAGGCAGTATTCCTTCCACTATAAATACTTCAAGCAAGACTGCTCTCAAACCCTGCCAATGAATAGTATATGGATCTGAAGCAGAGATTCCATAGCTTTATGGCCTTACTCAGTCTTCTGTCTGACAGTCTGCATTTTAAGAAAGCTATCTCCTCACAGAATGCCCCAGTGTCCAATTATGACCCTTAAGAGAGAAAGGAGTAAATACCCTCTCCTTTTCAGGGAGAACGCTGCACAAAGTCAGAGATAGTCATGGTGAAGGAGCTGGGAATATAATCCAATGCAGGTTCATGTGCGTATCACATGTGCATAAGTTTGCACCCTCTTACCCTTCATCAGCCTGAAGGATGTCCAGGGCAGGTCTTCACCTCTTTTTTTAGACTGGAGACCTTCTTAAAAAAGATACCAAGTCCATCTCTTCTCTGTATTTTTCACAATAACTAGTGCAGAGGTTTACAATCCAATTCAATCAGCTGGGGACATAATTTAATAAAAAGAAAAACAATTCTGGGTCTCAAGAAAGCTAACAATCTAAAGGAGAGATAAAACAGAAAGGAGATGGGAAAGGAGAGGGGCACCAGAAGGTACTAGGCTCAGGAGCATCTTGTTCTGAGATGTTCTGAGACGATGCAACAAGAAACTGATGGATCAATACAGTCAATGTGGTGAAGTAAAAAAAGAGGATTGGGGATGAGGGACAATGGGATTGGATGAAAGACTGAGACTGGGGTCACAGTCCAGCTCTGCAGAGATACAATATTTGACTTTGAATAAGTCTTTTTGGGCCACTGTTTCTATTCTCTGAAATGAGGTCTTTGAACACTGTGCTCTTTAAAATCAATCAAGAAGCATTGATTAAGCACTTACTGTATAACAGGCATTGTGCTAAGCTCTGGGAAGTCAAACAAATTTGGCCGGGGGGTATGTGTCCATGTAGAGTCTCCCACCTTCAAAGAGCCATATTCTAATGGGAGAAACAACATGCAAACAGCTACGTATAAAGAAGGTGAGGGGAAATAGAAAGAAAGGGCCTTTTGTTTGTTTTTTCCTTGCAGAAAGCAGGATTTGAACTGAGATTTAAAGGAAGCCACAGAAGGCAGAAAACAGAAGTCAGGAGGGAGAGCACATGAGTCATGACGAGAACTCTAAAGGCCTGGAGTCAAAAGATGAAATGTTGTGCCAAAAGAACAGTAAGATGGCTGGGTGCATTATACATGGATGGGAGTAAAGCACAAGAAAACTGGAAAGATGGGGGTGGGCCAGGCTATGATAGGCTAAAAACAGAGGACTGCAAATTTTATCTGGATGTAATGAAGAGATATGTAGTTTACTGTGTAGAGTTCAAGACTATGGTTCAGTAAGTTCTCTTTGGCAGACAAGTAGAAGAGGTACTGGATGGGTGAAAGGCTTGATTCAAGGAAACCCACCAAGAAACTAGTGCAGAAATCCAAGATATTCTGTGTCCTAAGGGCCCTCCCAGCTCTGACATCCTGGGTTCTAAGGGCCTTCCCAGCTCTGACATTTCTATATCCCAGCACTCTGACATTCTCTGTTCTAAGATTCCCTTTGGCAGGCTGTGTTCTAAGGGCCTTACAAAGTCTGACATCTGGGTTCCATTATTACCATTCTAGGTTCTGATATTCTGTGTTTTAAGACCCCTCCTGGTTCTGATATTTTCTATTCCAGAGTCCCTCCCAGTTCTGACATTCAATATACTAAGGTTCTTTCCAGCTCTACAATCCTGGGAGTTCGATTATAGTCAAAATTCATTATGCATGCATGTATTGCAGTTTGTGGATTATCCATGGCACAGCTTCAGCCCTGCTCCAAGCCTCTGATGTCCTATCTGTAGAATGGTTGGGAAGCTTCTGCCCGGGCCAGGGACTCTGAATGAATGAATTGGGAATATGCCAGTTCAGAGGGAAGGACTCTGGGCAGAAGGGTTGGACGTGGTCCACAAGCTCAAGGACAGGGGATGCGGAACCTTTGGACAGTGTAGGCTATTCTTGTGATGTCTCCCCACCCCCATTAGGAAAAGTGTTTGTCAGTTCCATCTACATATTTATATATCTGTGTGCACGATAAAAATATAACTGAGTCGCCCACCACTGAATTGCAGCCACTGAGTATAAAATATGAGACTTACTTAACAGCTGCATGGAGTGAGTCCCTGAGAGAGGCTCACGTCCCCTCTTGACATTGGTGGAGGGAGGTGGAATTAATTATCTTAATAAATATTGGGCTGGGGAGCTGACACTGAAATGACTGGTACATCTTGGATGACCTCAAGACCTCTCTGGGATGAATGTCCTTCTCTTCCTATAAAGTCTTGTGGGAGAATGGGGGAGGATGATCCTTTGAATTTACCTCAGAATACAAAGGAAGAGGGGACTCCTCAGCCAATACCATTGACACTTCACCTGCAATACTCGTAGTGGCCCATAGTGGACCATATGGCCTTCTTTAACCTCTTTATTCCCCTCCTATATAATCAACTACAAATCATGACCAAAGGCATAATTAGGAATTCCGGCACCTGGAACAAATTCAACTGAGTGGTGGATGGAGAGAGAACTAAGGGTGGTCATGGCCCAGAAGATAATCTAATTAGATGTAGTTGGAATGATAAAACAGGCAGGCAGCAGGAAGTAGGAATTGGGAGTGGGAGAAAGTGGGCCTATAAGAAGGGCTGGGTGAGGAAAAAGGAATAGTATAGTGTGGAAATGGCAGGGAGAAGTGATGATACCTTACAGCAAAGGGGGCAGTAAACCAATGAACCATTGTTGTGATGAAGAACCCCTGCCCTTCCCAGCACCCTAAGGCAAGTCCCCAGCAGCCTATCCTTACTTTGGTTCTGATAACAGCTTAGTTTTACATGAGTAAAGTTTACAAAGTCACCTCACTTTTAGAGTTCTCTTTTCTCACCTGCAAAGTGGAGAGAATGGACTAAGGTCCTTTCTAGTTCTAAATTGGTAGATTTAGGATCATAAGATTTTATTTCTAGAGCTAGAAGGGATCTGAAAAGCCATCTGTTCAATAATCTAATTTTATAGATGAAGAAACTAAGGCCTAGGGATATTAAGTGACTTACCTAGAATCACATATGTAGGAACCATGACAACTGGCATTTGAACTCCAGTTTCCTGATTTCCAGGCCAAAGAATCTTCCACCATGTTCTGCTGCTTTCACTTTTTACATTTTCTCATTTACATTTCTCCTACATTTTACATTTCTCCACCAGCAGCCCCAATAATGTACCAGGATTATTCCTCTCATTTAACAGATGAGGAAACTGAGCGCCAGAGAGGAGTACTTGTTCAGAGTTGCATTATGAGTTAGTGATCTGATAAGGACTAATTCCCATAAGCTGATGCTCTTAGTCAAAAAGCAAGCCTCTTCTACTCTCCACTATACTATCTTTTTTTTTTGGAAAGGAAGTAAAGGAGCTATGGCCTTTTTCAATACCATAGAGAGCAATCACCTTCCTGATCTCATGCCTTGATTATTTTGGAAACTAGTCCTCCCACTTCCAGTCTCCACTCCCTTCAATTTGCCCTGCACAGATTGCTGGGTCTAGATTCCCTATTTCATTACTCTTCACAGCCCACAGTTGTGAAATGCTTTACATACATTTTTTCATTTTGTTCACTCAAAATCATCATGGAGAAGATGGTAAAAATTCAAATGTCATTAGTCCCATTTTCCAGATGTGGAAACAGAGGTTCTGAACAACACTGAATGATTTGCCTAAGGGTACTCAGTAAATGACAGAATCAAGACTCTAAAAACCATTCGCTAATAGGCATGAGAGAATAGACAACTTGTTGAAAAATCAAAGAGTGTCTTTGATAGGAAAAAAGTGTTTGTATGGGGTTTTATATACAGACATAAATATATGTGTGTTTGTGGTTATCATTCAGTTATTTTCAGTCATGTCTAATGCTCCCTGACCCCATTCGGGGTTTTCTTGGCAGAGATGCTGGAGTGGGTTACCATTTCCTCTCCAGTTCATTTGACAGATGAAGAAACAGAGATCAACAGGGTTAAGTCACTTGCCCAGGGATTCCACAGCTAGTAAATGATTGAGGTCAGATTTGAATTCAGGAAGAAGAATCTTTCTAGAGTCTAGACTCTGGCACTCTCTCCATTGAGCCAACTAGCTGGCTTTATATGAGGGTTTATGCATGTATACCTCACATTGCTACTACCAGCTACTCCTTTTAAGGTTTAGGGTAATGGAGGTAGGGCAGGATTGCTAATAATGATAATCATGAGCCCCCATCCAGCATGCTTCCCATTGTTTATCAGCCATACACTCTTGATTAGCTTTTAGAAAGGGTATTTACTAGTGTGATATAATAAGAGTTGGTAAATGACATCTCACTTGTCCTCTCTGAAAAATTAAGGACACATTCTTCCCTCACAAGAAGTTCCTTTGTATAGGAACCTTAAACTTTAAGAGCAAATGTTACCAAAGCTCACGTTTCCTGGCTGCTTGAAGTCCTTTTCTTTTTTATTGAGACCTCATAAAATTCCTCTTAGGGACAGCTCTCTGCTGGTCTCACAGAGTTGCTGCTCTTATAAAATCCTGAAGCTTCAGTTCCTCCATGGGGCTAATATGTCCTCCACGTGTCTCTTGCTTCTTAAAACAGGCACTGTTGCTCTAAGGATGTGACTACCAGTGCCAAAAGGATTGGGAACTGAAAATAAAAATTTTTAAAAAATTTTAAAGGAAGCTCCAGATCATCCTATCTTTTGAATTTCATTATGTTATCAATTAATTAATGGGGGGAAAGAGAGGATAAATCCAAGTGTCCCTGCCTAATGACATTTTTCTCAATCATTACTCAACTGGTCTACTGCTGGAATGTATGAATCATATCTGCTTTTGTGGTGTTATACAAAGCCCTATACGGTGTAACAGATTCTTTCCAACCAATCACAGGAAATTCCCTGGGTGGCTCTTCTGCTTTCATCCAATGATCAAAGCATCTCACTCCTACCAAATTGATTAAAGATTTGTTCCCACCTAGTTTATACCTTGACTAATTAATTGATGCTATTATAAATTGTGGGTCATTACTTGGGGATGGGTTTTAAAAAAACTCTCTGATACTAGGATATAGAATGTTGGAACAGGAAGACCCATAGAACAGAGAAGGTCAAAGCTGGAAGGCCCTTAGATCACAGAATACTAGAGCTGGGAGAGACCTTAGAACATGAGATGTCAAAGCTGAGAGGGTTCTTAGAATATGAAATGGCAGGACTGGAAAGGATCTTGGATGGCAGAATTAAAATGAACTTAGAGCACAAAGTGATCCATTAGCATCAGTAAGCTCCTGGATGTGGTGGGGTGGAGGAGGAACATTTTTGCTTTTGTTTTTGTACCTCTAGGATCAGCTGCAGTAGGTATTGGATTCAGTTGATATGCAATTGAATAGGCCAGCTGGATGGCTCAGAGTATAGAGCACCAGCCCTGGAGTCAGGAAGACCTGAGTTCAAATGTGACTTTCAGACACTTAACACTTCCTAGCTGTGTGACCCTGGGCAAGTCACTTAACCCCAATTGCCTCAGTCAAAACAAAACCCCTAAAAATGTTTATTTGAGTGGCAATCATTGGATTGGAGACATTGACTAAAACTCCCCATATTTATACACAAGACACATGACACTGAGAGACATTGAAGAACTTGTCCAAGCAAGGCAGGGTTTGAAGTCAGATCTTCCTGATTTTTCCCTTAGCATTCCTACTCAATCTCCTTGTTCTTGTTCAGTCATTTTTCAGTCAAGTCTGAGTCTAAGTATGACCTTATTTGGAGCTTTCTTTGCAAAGATACTGGAGTGGTTTGCCATTTCCTTCTCCAGTTCATTTGACAGATTGGGAAACTGAGGCAAACATGGCTAATTGACTTATCTTGGGTTATATAGCTAGTCTTCCTGCCCCAAGCCTGGCACTCTAACCACTGGGCCACTACTTGACAGTCTCAAACTGAAAGAAGCCTGTCTCTCCTTCCTCCTACTCATTTTACTGTCAGGTAAACTCAAGCCCACAGTGATGAGGAAGCTTGCTCCTGATTGCCCAGGTAGCATCAGAGGTAGTATTAGAACCAAGATTTTTGGTTTCAAAGCCTTCTAACAGATCATAGACTGAGTTAAAAGGACACATTTTGGAGGTGAGAAAATGAGGACTACAGAAGTCACATGACTGCATACTCATGGCAAGCGGCTGAGCTGGGATTCATTCCTAGAGCTTAAATCCAGGCCTCAGGCCGCTATCCAGTCCTGCTGGGCCGGCGCAGGCAGGGACCATGGCCTGTTACTAACAGTTCTTGGGCTAGCTCCTGCCTCAGGCTACACAGCATAGAGACCACACGTGTGCGCCCAGAGCTTGCACAATGACACAGAAAGGACTTGTTTGCTAGGCAGATTCCCTTGCAAGCATTAATAAAGTCATTGTATCCCCAGGCTCATGGCTACATTTGCATTTTTTTTAAGGACAGAATGAATGACTTTTGTAGGTGAGAACCTCTCAGTTTGTGATTCAGAATCTCCTCTGATCCCAGGGAGGGTTTTGCTCACCGGAGGCACAGACCACTCTTCTTCAGGGTCAGCTTCCTAAGAGGCTCAGTAGAAAAGGGGGGGGCAATGACAGGGCCCTTGGAAGGGAAGGAGGAGGAGGGAGGCAAAGCAAAGGATCTGAGGGGAGAGCCAGAGCCCTTTGGGAAGATGTTTTGAAGGTATCCTTTCTGTTGATCACTAGTGATGCATTCTTAAGGCCCGATTACAATGGTGTCTTCCAGAGACTTACACAGGCTTTTTATGAAGGCAGTAATCGGAGAGAGGACCAAAATAGTCATTTATACAGATAATAGAATCATAGAATCCTACAGTGGGAAGGATGGGAGAGGTCATCTCAGCCTCATTCTCATCCTGTTCAAGGCTCCTTTCTATTTGTAATGCATTTCTTTAAAATAAGTTTTTATTGATGAGTTGTTTTTTTTTTTACATTACCATTTTCCTCCGATATCCCTCGCCCTTCTCTTCCTAGAGAGCCATACCCTAAACAAATAATATTTTTAAAGATGAGAGAAAAAAGAGGGAAAAATCAGCATAATTGATCAATACATCCAAAAAATCTGAAAATAAATGCAGTGTATAATACCTGTGGCCCTCCCACCCTTGCAAAGAGGTGAAGTGTGTGTGGGGGGGTGTCTTCTCATATCTTTTCCAATCATGGTTATTCTTTATAATTTTGCAATTGTAATGTGCTTTAAATTTTTCAGAGGACTTAATCTGATCTACCTACCAGTGGCAGGCTGGATGAAGAAAGAAAATCGATAGGGTTTATTGGTGTGGTGTGGTGGGCAAAGCCCAGAATCTGGATTTGTAAGATTTGTATGAGTCCCAGCTCTTCCTTTGTCAAGAGGGTTCACATGGAAGAGTGAATAGAGTGGTGGGTTTGGCCTGAGTCAGCAAGAGAAGGATTAGCAATGTACAGGATCTTAGAAGTGGAAAGGGTCTTGGAAGCCACTGAGTCCAAAACCCTTTCGTTTTTTATCCGAGGAAACTTATCCCAGAGACTTGCCCAAAGTCACATAGGTGCTGAGTAGCAGAAGCAAGATTTGAATTTAGATCTTCTGGCTCCAGCTTCAATACACAGTGCTCTGTCCACTGTACTCTGAGTCCTGGGTTCAAATCCTACTTCATATACTTAGTAGTATCTGTCCATGGAATAATGGAAAGTGTCCTTGCTCTGGGATCAGATGACTTGGGTTGTAATTCTGCCTCTGATATTTACTGCCTGTATGGCCTGGGTCTCAGTTTCTTTCTCTATAAAAGAGGGAATTGAATAAATGACCTCAAAGGGACCTTCCACCTCATGATCTATGATTTTGTAGACCTATGACCCTAGGGAAGTAGCTTATCTACGAAATTGAGATGAGGAGGAGGGGAAGAAGGAGGAAGAAGAGGAGAAGGAGATGAAAGAGGAGAAGCAGCAGCAGCAGCCATTGCCATTTACATATCTTTTTAGAGCTTGAAAAGCATTTTACATATATTATCTTATTTGATCCTCACAATATTCCTGGAATGAGGGGTTATTAGCTGATTTTATAGATGAGGAAACTGAGACTCACTGAAGTTAAATAATTTCCCCAGGTCACCAACCTGAAGTCTCTGAAGAAGGATTTGAACTCAAGTCTATTCTGACTTCTAAGCTTTCTCCACCACACACCACTAGTTAACTCTAATAGTAACTAGAGTAGCACTCTAAGATTTGCAAAGTACTTGTTATCTGAGTTGCCCCTAACAGTAATAATCTTGGAAGGTAGGTGCTTTTGCTATTCCCATTTTATAGATGAGGGAACTGAGGCTCAGAGAGATTAAGTGACTAGCCCAGCATCACAGTCAGCTTGAGGAAGTTGAGGAAGTAGTGAACTCAGGTCTATTTCAAATCCAATACACTATGAACTATATCTTCTATATCTTCTGGGTCCCTAATAAAGGACATTTATAGAAAACTCTTTAAAGTCTACAAAGTGCTTTACAAATTTCATTTCATTTCACATCAATCCAGTTTAAATAAATGCCACAGTTATTATTTCCTCTGTTTAGCAGATAAGGAAACTGAGACTTTGTGAATTTAGCAGGGTCACACAGTTTATAAACACTGACATTCTCCCTATCACAATGTGCTGCTTCTCCCAATATCTCATATAATATTGGCCTTTTGGAAGCACATTAGTATAGTTTGATGCTACAAGGCTCTAATCCTTAGAACAAGATCCCAAGGAGCTTATTTATTCTGTATGTGCCTCAGTTTCCTCACCTATTGAATTATCCTGTGGCCAATTATCAAATTTAGAAATGGAGATCCCTTAAAGATTATCATATCCAACTGTCACATTTTCCAGAACAGGAAAATGTTGAAGAGTTAAATGATTTGCCCGAGGTCACACAACTACTAAAGATCAGTTAGCAGCTAGATGGCATAATGAAAAAAGAAACAGACCTGGAGTCAGGAAGACCTGACTTCAAATCCAACATTAGACACTTGCTAGCAATGTGACCCTGATCAAGTCATTTATTCTCTATCTGCATCCATTTCCTCAAAATAAAAACAGACATTATAATAGCACCGTCTTCGCAGAGTTATTGTTAAGGAGCAAATGAGATAATATTTATAAAAACTCTTTGCACAGTGTTATGAGGGGGGAAGCATTGGATTTCATAGTCAATGTGCTTGTATTCTAGTTATGTCTTTTCTATCAACTGACTGCATGATCTTAGGCAAGTGATTTTCCCTTCTCTGGTCCCCAATGTGTTCAGATGCAAAATGAAAAAGTCGGGCTAGATAATATTTGAAGTCCTTCTTAGCATTAAATTCTATAAACTCGGGGCAATTATATTTTTTTCTTTAAAATCCCTGGTAGATTCAACCAAGCAACATACACGTACATACATGTTCTTTAGGTGACGATAATCATATACATATACACACATGCACATATGTATGTGTAGACACACATGCACATATATCCTTACAGGCATATTTCATGCTAAGTACATTTGAAATGTGGGGTGTTTAACTTGCAAAACTGGTGAAACAGAGCACTGATTCAGCTTACCCTCTCTGGGACCTCTTAGTGAAGAAATTTGGGGGTGAGTATATAGTGTGTTAGATGGCTCCACCTCCTGGCAAGGTTAGTTACTGCAGCTCCCTAAGTGTCCAGACCAACAACAACAACAAAAAATCCAATAGACAGGGATCAAGATATTCCTTTTATGCATCATCAGTCAAAAAAGGAAAGGTTGTGAATCTAAGAATGGGTCAGAAAGTTTTGTGAAGCGCTGGAAAGAAAGATTAATCACCACCCAGCACTCAGATCCCCCAGCAAGCACAGCGTTCTCCAATGGTCACCTTGCCACCATCTTAACTAATCCTTTCCTCAAAGCAAATTTAAATACCCTCCCCTCTAAAAACCCTCCAACTCACGGTGTTACATGAGTTGTTTTTTTTTTTTTTTCTGTGAGACCTCATCCCTGCTTTTCACTAGAAGTCAAAGGGGAAATAGGATTCACTCTGGAAGTCAGTTTTGAAGTCAATCTTGCCAAGGCAGAGTGGTCCAAAAAGTGAGAGAACAGCAGTCAGATGCTTTAACAGTATTACTGTTGAGATGTGAAGCACTTGGCTGAATCGCCTCATGTTTAATGCTTATTTCCAACCTACTCATGCTTCAGGACCTTGGACAAGTCTATTTCCGGTGGCTAGTGCCAGGGACTCAGCCTATTGTACTAACCTGGCACTTCCTTCTCCAGTAGAACAACAACACTAATATTAGCATTTATAGCGTGCTTTGAAGTTTGCGAAGCATTTAACATATGTTATCCCATTTGTTCCTCATAACAACTCTGGGAAGAAGGTATTGTTAATATCTTCATTTTACAGATAAGAAAAGTAAGATGGTCAGAAGACTGACCTAGAATCACACAACTAGTAAAAGTCTGAAGCTAAATTTGAATTCAGGTCTTCTTAATATCAGATCCTGCATTTCATCCACTGTGTCTCCTGGCAGCCCCTGTCCTGGCAGCAGCTGTTTGCTGCAAAAACCAATGGTTGATGTCGTACTCAGACTATTGGACTAACTTGATATTTCCTCTTTCAATAGTAAACATGTAATATTTGTAAAGGGCTTTTAATTTTGAAAATTCCTTTACATTTTGAAATAAATATTGTCATATTGCTAATTTTACAAATGAGGAAACTAAGGGTTTAAAATAAGTGACTTAGCCAGGGATACATAACTGTTAAGTGTCTGAGACAAGACTTGAACTTGGATCTTTCTGCCTACAAGTCAAATATTCAACATGGAAACAAAGGTGAAAAGAAGAAGCCAGTGTATGAGGTAATCCTAGCAGCACAATGCCTACCTCAAGAATAATGACTCATTTGCATTGTGTCTAGCATTCTATTCCCAGTAACAGTTTTAACCATTATCCCCATTTCACAGATGAGGAAGCTAAATGCATTGCCCCAAATCACACAAAAAGTTAGTGGCAGAACTAGGAATTACATCTAGTCTTTTGACTGACTCGTTTTTCATTCTAGTACAATTTCTGGTCTCTCTACTTCCCAACTAAGGGCAAAAAGGGAACTTAGCAAAGTGTATGATACGTAAATAAATGTTTATTGATTAACTGATTAGGAGTCAAGAGATCTGGCTTTGAATCCTGACACTCTGATTATTGCTTGTGTGGCATTGGGCAAATCAAGTGACCTCTCTAAAACTCAGTTTTCTCATCTGTAAAATGAGAGGAGTGGGTCTTATGACTTTTGAGATCCTATAATCACAAGTTTATGAAGACATTTGAGGACCCAGGGCAGTAAAAAATAGATAATGAATGAAAGAGCCCTTTCTTTAACAATAGTCTACTAATATAGCTAGGTGGCACAGGGACTGGTCTTCCTAACTGTGTGACACAGGAAAATCACTTAACCTGTTGCCTCAGTTTCCTCACCAGTAAAATGAGCTAGAGAAGGAAATGGTAAAGCAACCTATATCTACCCAAAGTAAACAAATAATAACAACAACAAAACAGGGTCCTACAGGTCAGATTGACTGAAAATGACTGAATGATAATAGCAACAGCACCAATTCCATCCGCTCGGGCTGTTACTGCTACCTTTCACCTCTGGCTTTTGTCTGCTTAGACTTCAGTTTAATTCAGTGAGTTTTGGTTAAGGAGCCACTAAATGCAAAATTATGTGTTCATCCTCAGAGATACATAGATGAAAAGGAACACTGTCTAATCCCAGAAGAAGCTTAGTCTAATGGAAAGATCCACTAAGCATGATGCTGGGACAAATGTTATAGGGGCAGTAAAGGCAGTGTAGATCAGCTGATAGGATCAGAGAAGCATAGGTCCAAATTCGGTCCCCGACAGTTACCCAGCTGAGTGACCGTTTTGTGTCCCGAACAACTCCACAGGACTTATCCACTAAGTTACCTAATAGTTGCAATCTCTGGTCTGGGTTCTTAAAGGTGATCCCCAAGTCAAGGATTCCTCAGAACAAGGAAAAACTACAGCTCCTTTCTATAATGGGGCAAAGGTGAGATCTAAAATGCTCTTGGGAAACGTTAAGAGTTAGAAATGGCTTTTGGATGGGATGATCAAGAAGACTCCAAATTCCCCCTAAACTGGGCCTTGAAGGAGAAAAAAAATCTCAGCAGAATGATGAGACCCGATGAGAACTCATGAATATAAAGAGGCAGGAGAGGGACAGATCAATTCAGAGAATAGCTGAATTGGAGCACAGATTGGTTAAAGGGAAAGTACCCAAAATAAAACTGCAAAAGGGAGGTTAGAGATCAATTGCAGAAAGCCTTGAATGACAGATGGAGGGGTTTTGTGTTTTATTCAACTGCCCTTAGGAAGCCACCGGAAAGGGAGGCCCAGAACCTATAGATGCTCTTTTCTGCCTTAATATACTGTCCTATACGCCAGTTCTTTGTCCACATATCTGTATAACTGCTCCCTGTTTAAATGGTACCCATGTGAGGCTGACACCAGATTTGGCTCCAGTTCAGCAAAGCTGCTAACAGAGCTTGCTAGGTGCTTGCGTCCAGGCTAGGATGAGGTCCATTAAGGACACAGTATTAGACTTCATTCCAAGTGACTCACTCCTTATTGATTTGGGTCACCAGTGTTAAAGCATCAGTTTTAGTTGCATTTAATTTAAACAAACAATAAAAGCCTCTTCCTGGCTAGGATACAGGCTGGGTGGATTGTTAATGCCCAGCACGGACATCCATAGAGTTGGAGAATGTCAGAGCTGAAAAGGACCTTGGAGATTACCTGCTCTGATTGCTGGGGACACCCAAGGAGGGAGAAGTAGAGTCCCTGCTAAAAGCCCAGACAGAGGCCAGTATGCCCATAATGGATGGCCAGAGAGCGGTTCATGACCTTGAGGACCTCTCATTATCTTGTATCCAGATCCCTCCCATACCTGGAGCCGTCTCCATAGGCTTACTGCATCTGAATTCATTTGAGTCTATTCCTTTGGATTCATTTGTATTTTAGTCTATTCTCTGAACATTTAAGTAACTACTATTTGCTAGGCTAATAATTGCTGATATAAACAATAATGTAACAATCCCTGGCTTCATGAAGCTTATATTCTATTAGGAGGGAAGCAACTTCTCTAAAGTAAATATAGTTTGTTTGTTTTTCCCTTAGATCTATGATTTAACCTACATAGATACTTCCCATACAGCTCGGTAGAAAGATGAAAGTTCAAGTCCAGCTTTAGATATGCCCTGTGTGACCCTGGGCAACTCGCTCCTATTTGCCTCAGTTTCCTCATTTGTAAAATTAACTGGAAAAGGAATTGGTAAACATTTTAATATCTTTGCCAAGAAAACCCCAAATGGAGGTCACAGAAAATCAGATGTGATTGAAAATAACTGAATAACAATAGATACTCCTTTTACCAAACCAAACCAATTCCTGTTCTGCAAGAATGTTTCCTGAGTTTAAATGAATTGCATAGGGCCACATAGCCAATAAGTATCAAAGACAACATTTGAACCCAAGTTTTCCTGACTCAGGGTTCCTTCTTCTACTACCCCAAATTAAATTCATCTTAATATTTTTACTTTATTTATATGAATGACATAATTCCCTATAAAACTGTGGAGACCACATATTTTAACATCAGCCAGAGTCAGGAATTCAGGTTAGGGGAAAATCGTCAGTCTTTATTCTCAGTGAAGAAAGATCGGAGGTGGAAGAGAATGGGCAATAGCAATGTGTGCAGCTGAGTCAAGAAGCTAGCTAGACCAGCAGCCACACGGCAGCAGCTACAAGCATCGAACCCAGGCCAATCTCACCCAGCTTCTCTTCCTGTCTCTCTGCCTCCACCCACCAAAATCGTCATTTTCTATACAACGCATCAGGACTTGTACAGAGAGTGGGCGGGGGCCATTCTTTATCCAAGCATGTATATTAATAGAGTATAATCCAATTACTATTTAGCCTCACTGCTTGGGACCTCAGTGCATCAACTCAAGCCTCAGCCCATTACATCAAACTGTCAGTTCCCTAAGGAATGGGGGCAGAGCCAATATGAAGTTTCTAGGGATAGGGAAAGAGGGGAAAAAGCTGAATCAAACATACACCTCTTACGTTTATTAGGTGATATTGGACAGTCATTTGCCTTCCCTGATTCTCAGTTAAATGAGGGGATTGGACCAGGTGGCATCTGAAATCCCTTCCATTTGGAAGTCTATGATCCTACATGAGAGGAGTAGAAACTGTTATTTCAAAGGGATAAGAAATTCCCAGAGGATCAAACATTATCAACCTATGCAGGGCAGCACCTTGTCTTCATCTTAGAGGCAGCTAATCACTCACTCGAAGGTAAGAACCCCTGTGTTCAAAATTCTACTTAACACTTACTAGCTTGTGTGACCCTGGGCAAATCTCAGAAACCTTCTCAGTTTCCATTTCCTCATCGATAAAATGGGGCTAATTATAGTGCCTCCTTCGAGATTTGTTGTGAAGATTAAATAAGACAATGTGTATAAGACTCCATCAACCTTAAATTGCTATACACCTACTAGTAATCATTGTTGTTAATGTTATCTTAAAGAGTTGTCAGAGGAGCCCTGACAACTCAAATGGCAACCACTAAACTACCTAAAAATCCCCGGAAGCTACGTATCAACATAGAAAACCATGTAGCAGCATTATCCATATTCTGTTTTGTTTTTATTTGTTTTGTTAAATATTTACCAATGACATTTTAATGTGCTTTGTGTAGCCCTCAGGAGCGCTGCTGAATTTGACACCCTTGGCCTAGAATATGGGAAAGTTAAATAGCTTGTTTAGGGACTCTCCTAAATGTTAGCCACAGGACTTGACCCTGGGGCTTTTTAGTACCCTTTACTATATATAGCTCACTGTCTCTTTTATGTTCATAGTAATTGCCAGGTGAAAGGGAGCACTAGCAACTTATGAGGCAGGAGGGAGGTCAGCAAAAGTCTCATGAAAGAGATGGCACTTGAGCTAAACCCCGAAGAAAAAGAAGCATTCGTAATAAGTTGTAGAAGTTCAGTAAAGATTAGGGAAATGCTCTGCCCTAAGCTCAACCACTCATATCCCTAGAAGATCAAGCTAGTTCAGAGTAATGCCTTCCAGAGTTCAGGCACCTATAATATTTCTTTTTGGGAAAAAACCCTTTTCAGACCCTATGTTCTAGATCAGTGGTTTGTTCTCAGTACCTCTTCTATTATTAAAAATTATTGAGGATTTGCCTGAAATTTTTGTTTCTGTGGATTATATTCGTAGATATTTACCATATTAGAAATAAAAACTAATTTTGAATTTGTAGACCCTCTGAAAAGGTTTCAGAGATCTCCCCGGACTACACTTTGAGAACCATCCTTTCAAGAGATTGCCTCATCTGGAGTACTTTGAGAGTCAATCTATCATGGTAGAGTGCTTTGCATCAGAAAAACCCAAGGTTCAAATGTCATGATATAGACTAGCTGTGTGACCCTAAGCAAGTCATTAAATAGCCTTGTGCCTCAGTTTCATCATCTGTAAAATGGGGATAATATTAGTGTTTTGGAGGCTTTAAAGAAATTAAGAATGCATGCTTTATAGTGCTACATAACTGTGGTGATGATTGTTATTATTAGTGTAAAATGCATTCAGCTGGTCTGGGGGCAAATCCCAATTTTATGCTTTAGCAGCTTCATGTCTGATGGGGAAAGGAGAGTGATACTCTTGGACTTAGACTGCCCAGGTTAATGTTGCAATCTTATGTGACCTTTTATAAGTCATTTAGTCTGTTTGAGCCTCCTCTGTAAAGTGAGAACGGTGGACTAGTTAGCTGTTGAGGTCTTTTCTGATTCTATAATCTATGACTTCATATAAACTTCTCTGAGCCTCAGTTTTCCCATCTGGAAAACAGGAATGATAATAACATATACCCCCTACATCACAAAGTGGTTGTGAGGAAAGTACCTTCTAAGCCATATTTATTGAGGTCAGCTTGGTACATTTCTATGGAATATTCCTGAAAATGGAGAAACTAAGGCACAGTGAAGATTTTCATCAATTCTTCAGCTCTCACACCTCTGAGGGGGCTTCCCCCTGAAGACCCAGAATGAGTTTGTTCTGCACCACAGTGCCCTCTGCTGGGAAAGCCCAAATTCAACCCTCCAGAAAAACAATGGGGACCCTTTGTCCCTGGAGAGTCATACAGTGGGGCCAAATCTTGGCTCCAGGGATGGAAGGCACTGCTGCTGTCACAAGGATGGGAAATCCAGTGACTTACAGAGCCATGTATGGTGAGGTGAAGAGATTAGTTAGCATTCTGTTAGACATATATTATGTAAAATATATTATATATATAAATTATGATTATATAATATATCAAATTAATTATATATAATATGGCTAATATTATATATAAATATATGTAAGCCAAGGTTTCCCACAGCATCCCACTCCAATCGTCTTGATCTATATCTGATGACTATATCTGTCCAGTAGACCCGGATGGCTCTGGAGAGGCAAGTGACCTTGCAAAGCCCTCTCTTACTCAAATACAATTCCCTTGCATGTCATGGCATCCCCTCCCTGATGTCATGGTCCTCTTTGAGAATGAAGAAAAATAATGAGAGAGAGAGAAAGAATAAGAGAGAAAGAAAGAGAGAGAGATGGAGAGAGAGAGGGAGGGAGGAAGGGAGAGAGATAATAGAGAGAGAGTGTGTGTGTTGTATCCATTATTATAGAGCATCAGCAGCTGGGTTTTCTTGTTTAGGAAGTAAGGTTAGACAGTCTGGGCAGGTAAACCTTACCTTGAGCTAGCCCAGTTACATCCAAGCAGAAAAAAATACAGAACTTTATATTTAAGACAAGGTGCTGTAGTGGGAAGATGCTAAACTTTACTATTCAACTTGGAGCCAAAGGATCTGAGTTTGAATCTCAATACTATCATTTATGATAGACACAAACTAGGGAAAGTCTTTCTGGATTTCAGTTTCCTTATATGTAAAGTGAAGAGATTGGACAGGATGGCCTCTGAAGTTCCTTCCAACCCTAGATCTAAAAATATCTAAATAACTGCATAATTGGACTAGTTACTTTCTAGAGTCCTTCCCTATCTCTGAAATCCAATGCTCCCTTCCCCTTAGGATAGGAAAGAATGATCAGGGCAAGCCTTCCTCCCCAACCAGGTTTCCACCCAAATGTAGCCCCAACCTCCTTAATATAATCCTATCCTGACCATTGCTCTGTCCTTCTTCCTCAGCCCAGTCTTCTTAGGGTATCATTCACTGATGCTGTTCCCACAGTAACTTTACAGCTTAGCCTTCTGCTTTCTCCATCTCTAGAATGGACCAGGCTCGGGAGAGCTCTTGGAAAACAGGCTGCTTTGGCCTCCTACCTTTCTGAACATCTTTCCACTGTACCAGAATCCTAGCAGCTTAGAAAGAGAAGTATAACTCACAGAGCATCTAATCGAAGCAATAATTAAAGGGAGTACTCTCTGTTCAATGGCCTCTGCTCGTAGATCTCCAAACCTCCCTACCTCTGGAGGGAATTCATCTCACTTTGGGGGAGAAAAATCTCAGCAATTTTGTGGTTCTCACATGGAGCCAAAACTCTGTGTGTTCTAAAACTGGTACCTATTGTTCCTGATTCTGACCTCTGGGACTAAGTAGAATAAATCTGAAGTTTCTTTCTGAGTCTTCCAAACACTAGAAGGCAGAAATCCAGATGTTATCCCTAAGTCTTGACTTTTCCAGTTTAAACATCATCATCATAAAAAAGTAACACATATGGAGGCAGCTAGGTGGCACAGTGGATAGAGCACCAGCCCTGAAGTCAGGAGGATCAGAGTTCAAATCCAACCTCAGGCACTTCCAATGCGTCCTAGCTATGTGACTCTAGGCAAGTCACTTAACCCCAATTGCCTCAGCAAAAAAAAAAAAGTAAAACATGTTGGAGATTTGTGAAGCACTTTATAAACATTAACTTATTCTCACAACCTTGTGGGTTATGTGTTGTTATTTTCCTCATTATTCAGAAGAGAAAACTGAGGCAGACAAAGATTAAGTGACTTAAGGATACAGATCGTATCCGAGTTCACATTTGAACTCCAGGTATTCTTGATTCCAGGTCCAGTGATCTGTTGAATTACCAAGGTACATATCAGCCCATACCTACCATCCTTTAACCAATCAAACATGATTCCAAGATCCTTACTTCTTGCCTTCTCCCAGATTCTGTCCACATCTTTCCTCATCACTGAACATAGTATTCTAAATTTGATCTGCCCAAGTAGAATACACTTAGATGGACATCTATTATGGATGGAGCCATTCACAATTGACTCACCCAGTCAGGCTCTATGTTTGGTAGCTGTCCAGGGTATTAAGCATTTCTGGGTAGCTGCTTTCCTTCACTCTGACTTATCTGGTAATATTGGAGTCTCTTGTAGCATTTGGTTCTATCTTAACTCACAGTTAGGAGGGGGGTTGATTATGGTGGGGTGATTCAAATTTCAGGAATATCAGGGCTTCTGTTCAGAGGTTTTGGTTGTTCACCTGATAGCCCAAGACACAATGCCATTTTTAAGGCTGTGAGAGTGAGTGTCTTGAACCCTTGATAACAGAAGCCCGACATTCTAGGTATGGTCCTCACCAATTTAAAAGAAGATATAGGGTAGTGGAAAGAATATTCAGTTTAGTAGATTTGGGTCATTACTAGTTGTAGATTGTTGTATAAATCCTTTCTACTACTGGAGCTTATTTCTTCTTCTGTTCTTTATGAGTTGCTGCATCCCTCAAATTCATTACCCAAGGCTACCTGAACTGAGCTTCTGAATTAAGCTTAGGAGAGTCATCAAGTGACAATTCATAGCTGGAATCTTTCCAGCTTCATAGGATCTGCTAGAGTTTAGGACTGAAAAGCACAGTTTTCATGTGTCTGGGGTCAAGTCAAATTGACAAGCAATTATTAATCACCTATTGCATACTCAACACTGTGCTAAGTGCCCTGGGGATACAAATGCAAACAGTAAAAAAAATAGTCCCTGCCCTCAAAGAGCTTACAATCTACTGAGGAAGAAAACACATAAAAGGAAGATGAAAAGCAGAAGAAGAGATCGCAATAGTGGAGAAGGTCTAGACTCAGGAGCAGAGGCTGGAGAGCAATGCCATGCATTGACCTGGGCACTTTTCCTTAAAATGGAGCCTCTGAGAAGAACTAACCAATGGGAGGACAGAGCCAAAGAGGTGGAATAAACTCCAAAAGGACAATGTTAGCTTCTAAGATGATAAGACTGCTGGGATATGGTAGATAAAGGGGATTGTCTGGAAGGGAACCTGGAGGCAACTTTCAGGCCTCAAAAATGGACTACTGGTGGCTCTTTCTATATAAAATGAGTCTAATAACATCTGTACAACCTTCCTCAGTTTACCCATATGTGATGGTAAGATTTAGAATTGAAAGGGTCATTAAAACCATGATGATATAAATGAAAATAAGTGATTTACTAAAGTCACACAGATAAGTATCAGAGGCAAGATTTGAACATAGAACCTCTATTCAGCAGAATCGAAGTGTATCACCCTGCTTCTACTGGATAATCTGGCACAATTTCCCACAACATTATACAAATAAATTCTAATAAATTTTTGCAAGGCTCAAATGAGATAATGGATGGAGACCAATTTGTGAATTGTAAAGTTCTAAGTCACCTCAAAGTGCTACATATCTAGTAGCTATTATTGTTGTTGTTACTATTATTTTGAGTCTTTAGGGCAAAGCTACCAGAATAGCAATAGATTTGCCCTTCCCCTTCCCCCCAACACAGGTAGAGAAACTTGGACTAATTGTTCTGGGACATCTTTTTTTATGGGTGAGTGGGTGGGGGTGAGATAGAAAGAGAAAGAAGTAGCAAAGATAACAGAGAGTAAGGGTAAAAACTGAGAGAGGGACAAAGATTCTTGAACCTGAGCCACTGGGAGCCCAATCAAACAGGCAGCCAATTAGTCTGGTTCAAAAAAACTCCACGTAGGGACAAACTGTAATCAAACACCTATTTATAAGGGTTTATTACGATCATTATTATTCTTTTACTGAGAGGATCATTCTAAAGCCTGTCGGGCGAATGTGTGCTTTCAAATCTTCATAAATGCAAATCGGTTCTTCCCTCCTGCCTTCCCGAGGCATGATGCTGCAGTACACCAACCATAGGGGGATGCTCTGATGACATAGCCCTAGCACGGTGTGGAAGCAGCTTCCTGCAGATTGGCATCTGTTTCCCCCACCCCCTGAGCTGGGATACCAGTCGTGCACCTGGGTCTGCCGGAGGCTCCCCGCTGACTCCAGGCCCCACCCGTGGAGTTCTTGGAGAACCCCATGGCAGAGCCCTTCAGCCTTCCCAATGCCTAGAATAATTCGAGGAGTCACTGATCTGGCAGCAGTGGAATATGGTAGAATGGGTGAAGGGTTAGTAATGGAGCCAGAGAGCAAGGTTTCAATGTCAGCTTTGCTGAGAAAACTATCTTTGAGACCAGAGAAGCTGCCTCATCTTTGTAATGAAGGGAGTAAACTACATGACCTCTAAGGTTCTTCACTATGTATTATTTATGTTCAAAATCCATCTCTGCTACTCAGGGCCTATGTGAGTTTCTGCAAATTAATTTTCATCCATAAATGTGAGATTCTTTATTTGTATAATGAGGGAAGTTGTATCAGATTATCCAATAGAAACAGGATGGTACAATTTGATTCTGCGGGAAAGAGGTTCTGTGTTCAAATCTTGCCTCTGACACTTACCTGGGTGACTTTGGCAAGTCACTTATTTTCATCTATATCACCATGATTTTAATGACCCTTTCAATTCTAAATCTTACCACCACATATGGGTAAATTGAGGAACACCCTTATAGAAATCTGTAGGATAGAGTGTCAGAAGTTGCCTCCTGTGATAGGTTGAGGATATTAGAATTTTGATGTGGGGTATAGTGGAATCAGTAGATTATGATGGCCTGGGTTCAAGACCTACCTCTGACTTTGAGCTTCACCCTTGTGAGCCTGAGCAAGTCACCTTCTTCTTGGACCTTGATTTCATCATCTCTAAAAGGAAATTGGCCTCAGACATCCCCTAAATCTCCACTAAATCAATGATCCCATAATCTAGGCCTCTGACAGAGAAAAGCCATACTGTTGGAAAGTGCAAGGGTCAAGTGATCAGAATTCTAGACCCTAATACTAATTAGATAAATTCCACCTAATTAACCTTCTCTTTGACTCAGTTTCTTGACAATGAAGGTCCTTTCTCTCTCAGAATAAGGCTAACAGAATTAAACTCATTCTACCCAATTACTTATCTCACCTTTTTTCTCCCACTCATATCCCCAAATTTCTGGGAACGTGTGACCATATGCTTTCATTCTTCCAGTCTAAAAAAAGTGCCACCTGTCAACAGGTGATGCTCAAGTGATATCTATAAAAGGGAAGTAGGAGCTTAGTGCTAGAGAGGACTCAATCTAAGATGGGACTGAACCATAGAAGAAAGTGAATTGAATTTTGTGTGACTTAGGAAGTCATTTCCCCTCCAGTAAAATGAAGTTTCCTCATGGGAACAATGACTAGCACTTTGCATAGTACCTGGTCCACAGTAGATACTTAATAAATGATCGTGAACTTGGCTTGCATTTATCCGTAAAAGGATTTGGATTGAGCTACACACGATCTCCTCCATCTCTAAAATCCCATGAATCTTTTCTGAAGGTAACACAGAAAAGCCAGGGCATTGGATAGAGTGGAAGCCCAATCCAAATGGATAACTAAGAGAAGGCTTGATGGAAGTGTGGTTGGTGGTGGAAGGTTCTCAGTCATCCTGATCCTCCTCCCTCTACAGCGTGTGTACATGTGTGTTTTATGGGGAGGGTGCTGGATGGAAGACCAGGCAGACTTCCTCCCCTCTGCTGCCTGCCTTAGGGCCCTTTTTGTTCTTCACAGTCTCTCTCTCCCTCTACCTGTGCAGTTCTTTCGGTCTGTGATGCCTCCCTCTCCTGGCCACTGACTCTCCTCTCTCCGCCTCTCTGCCCCAGGGTGACTAGCGGCCTGGAGTTCGGGCTTTTGGTGTCTGAGGGGGAGGGGCGTGCCTGAGGGGTGGTAGGGAAGGGGAGATGAGAGAAATCCTCCGTCAGTTGAGGAAGGGTTAAGAAGTTCAAAGCTTCAAACCCAGGGAAGTTTAAAAAAAAAAGGCGGGGAGAAGAAGATAGGAAAAGAGAGGTGAGGGAGAAAAGCAGGAGAGGGGAGGGAAGAGGGGGAAAGGTTGAGGTGACGATCTCTCCCTCTCGTAGCAATAAATCGGCTTAGAGGACGATAGCAGAACAGCCCAGAAAGGATTAAAGAAAAGTCTATATAATACAGAGAGGAGAGAAGAAAGGGGGGCAGGGGAGAAAAGAAAAGAGGGAAAGGGGAGGAAAGAGAGGGGAGGGAGGAGAGAGAGACAGAGAGAGAGAGAGAGAGAGAGAGAGAGAGAGAGAGAGAGAGAGAGAGAGAGAGAGAGAGAGAGAGAGAGGGGAGGGGAGGGGGGGGGGGGGAGGGAGGGATGGAGCTAGCGAGCAAGTGAGAGAGGAAGGGGGAGGGGGCGCTCGCTCTCTCGCTCTCTCTGGGAGTGGAGAGAGCGCGATTTCGCTCCCAAACTCCGAGCTGCTGGTCTGGACTCTTTGCTGCGGGTTTCGCACTAGCTGGAGAGCCAGCCCGAGCCAGCCCGAGCCCGGGACAACGGGCGCGCACTGGGGCTGCGTGCGCTCCAGCTCCCTCTCTCCTCCGGCCGGTAGTGCTGAACCGAGCCGAGCCCCAGCGAGCCAGGTGTCGCTGCGCCGCCTCCCCACCGGTTTTCAGCCAAGCCTCCCGGGGTCCGCTCCCTCCCGCGGCAGCGGCGGCGGCGGCGGCAGCTGCAGGCGCAGGGCCGGCGAGGGGTGGGCAGCGAGGGCAGGATGGGGGAGCCCCGGCGGCGCCCGGCGGCGCCCGCCCTGCCCGCGTCCCTCGGCGCCTCGGCGGTCGGCTGCGGGCGGCGAGAGAACGCCTGAGCCGGATGGAGCGGGGCGCCTCGGCCGCCGCCGCCGCCACCGCCTCCTCCTCGTCCTCCTCGTCCTCCTCGTCCTCCTCCTCCTCGTCCTCCTCCTCCTCCTCCTCCTTCTCCTCGTTCTCCTCCCCAGGGCCACCATGCGAGCCATGAACTGCCCGCGTGTCTGCCTTCTGCTCGCTGAGCTCCTGGACCTGGCGCTGGGTGAGTTGTGGGCTCCTTCCCGGCCCAGGGACTGCTGCTGCTGCAGCCGCCACCGAGCGCGCGGGATGGCGGGGTTGAACTGGGGGTTGCCCGGGGCGCCGGGGTGTCTGGGGAGGGGCGCAGTCTATGCTTGTGTGAGTGTGTGTGTGTGTGTGTGTGTGTGTGTGTACGCGCTCGGGGGCGCGCGTGTGTGTGCGATTGTGTGTGTGTGTGTGTGTGTGTCCGCTTGCCGGGGCATGTGTGTGAATTTGGATGGGGTTCTATTTAGGGATGGGAATGTAAAAATTCAGGGACGAGTGTGTGTGTGTGTGTGTGTGTGTGTGTGTGTGTGTGTGTTTAGGTGAGTGTGCATGTGAGTCAGTGTCTATTTTGGTGTATGTGTTTGCGTGGCCACTCTAGGGTGATTCTGGAACTGTGTGACAACGTGTATATCTGGATGTTCGGGAGTTTGTGTACCGGTGTGTGTGTGTGTGTGTGTGTGTGTGTGTGTGTATCAGTATGATTGTGGTTCTTTATGAATATAAGTGGAGATCGTTGGGTTGTTTCGGGAGGTTGAGTTCAGGGGGTGAGAATGTTTGAATCTCGGCTTCGGGCTTACGAATCTGGGGGGAGGTCGTGTGTGTGTCTTTGGGCGTGTGTGTTTGTGTTTGTGTCTCGGGGGACTGCCCTGCATATTCCGAAGAACGAGGGATGGGTGCATCCGGGCGTGCAGGAGCGTTGCGTTTGGAAGGGGGTGTGTGAGGGTGTGCTCCGTTGTGCGGTGTTGTGTGGTGGCCGAGGGTGTAGGTGGAACGCGTTCTGGGTAGGTGTCCCCTCTGGGAGGACTCGTCGGGGTTCCGGGCTGAGCCGGCAGCTCCGACCGGGGCTCGTCCTCTCCCCTGAACTCGAGCGGCGGCTCTGGCTCTGGCTGAGTCCCGGCGTGGCTGCTGGCTTCCGAGAGTCCAGGGCTCTCCGCCGCCTGCCTGCCCGCCTGCCGCGGCTCGGCTCGTGGGCGCCGACAGCCCCGATTCTGAGCTTGCTCCGATCTTCTCCTGTCCCGGCCCAAGCCTCAATCCGCCAAGGGTCCCGAAAGGGCCTCTGGGCAGGAGAGGGAAGTCGAAGCCGGGAGAGTGGACGGATGGGTCTGCCTGGTGGGGGGGGGATAAAGGGATGAAATGGTCGTTCCGGGGCTCCCTGGGCAGCCGCCGTCGCTGCCGCCACGGCTGCCAACTTTCAGTGCCCAGAGGCCAGCTGCGGCTGGAGCCGAGATTGGGCGGGGGCGAGGGAGGAGGGCAGAGGACAGGCTTACGCTGGGAAGTAGCTGGAGAGAGGAGGGTGTTACCCCCATTCCGCTCTTCTTCGGGGGGATGGGGGAGAGTGCAGTTACACGGCGGTGACAGGCTAGCCTCTGAGGATTGCCAGCTACGAAGGGATGTTCCAATGCCCCTCTTCTCCCGCCTTCCCCCCCTCCCCGCAGTCTCTCGGGAGGTGCAAGGACCTTAAACCCTCAACACTTGACCTTCCCCCACCTAAGCCAAAGCCGGGGACCCGGTTTTTCAAAGTGGCTTCTGAGCCCGCCCCCAACCCATTTCCTAAGATGGGGAAGGCCCTTTCTATTGAGTTCCATGGCCTGTGAGGGGGGAGGGGGGAAACGGTCGTGGGGAATCGGTGACTTTGGGGGCTACAGGAACCTCAGAAGCAAGCCTGTGGGAAACTACCCAGAGCATCAGAGCTTTTGACTGCTCTGAGGGATTTGGGGAAAACCAGGGGAGCCGGGGCCACCTTGCTCCCATAGCAGAAGTGAAGCTGAAGGGTTGATTTGGGACAGAGGAAGAGCTCGTGGTAACGGAGTGAAGCTCGAAAAGGAATTTGGCTGAAAAAACCATAATCCATCTGGAATCACCTCCCCCCTCGCCCCCAACCCCCTATCTCCCGGCACTGCCTCGGCTCACTGAGGATGTGGACTCCGCTGCTGCGTCCCATTCACAGTCCCTAGCTCCTCCCTCCTTTCCCTTTCCCTCTCTCGTGTGGGTTGGTGTGGCTTGGAAGGGGGCGGGGAAGAAGAGACTCTGGCTGGGGGAATAGCGAGGCTCCTGCTAGGATGGCACCCTATTTTAATCTCCGCAGGGTGAGGACTGAGAGCCGGGGGAGGCAGAACTGGGAACAGGAAACTTTGAGCTGTCTTGTTTGCTCCCTTACTCATTCCTTTGAATGAGTCGGAAGCCCAGCGGGAATCACGAAGCATTCTTCCCTCCTGTTCCATCAGCGCCTGAGGCAATTTGGCTGGCAGCTTTTTGTTCGTTGGTTTGTTTGTGGCGGGGAGGGGCGTCCCCTCCTTCCTACAATCTAGGCTGGTGGGCTAAGAAGGGAGAGGTAACCAGCTGTGGTTGACTGGGTTTCCTAACCTTCCAGATGTGAGGTACCCACTATACCAGAGGAGGGCACTCTTTCTGGAAGCTGTAGAACTTGTTGGGGTTGGCTTTCTGGGGAGGCACCTATCCTTCGAGAAGGGGATGGAACCCTGGGCACTGATCCTAGCCTAACCCAAACCCCGATGGTAATCCCGTTGTCCATTCCAGGGGATTCCTATTGGCCCTGATACAGGATGAGGAGTCTGACTTAACTGAGTGTAAATGGGGAGCCAGGGATTTTATGCCCTAGTTGTAGTCACAGACATGTTCACCATCGGTTTAACTACTGAAGAGACAAAGATCCTCATAGTGGTGTGCTTTAGTGGTTTACTTGGGAAAAAAACCCCAGTTTCCCTGATGCCTACTTGCCCTTTCTCTCAGAGAAATCCTTTTCCCTGCCTTCCTTCACTAGCTCTAGGAACCCGCAGACAGGTGTGGATCTTAGTTGGATTGCGGCTGAACAAACTCCTTTCTGCAAGGAATCCCAGACTTCTTTTCTGCTTTGTCAGATATAAAAATAGAGTCAGAATAGCTGAGTATCCTATATATGCCCCCATGTACTAGGTGGATGTGGTGGTTGGTATCTGTGCTTGGGACAGGGCTGCTGGGTGATTCCCAGGAGAAGGAAGCTGTAAGATAAGAGCAAAAGACATTGTCACCTGCCCCGATTGAGGGGTAAGGAGGAGTGGTGGTGGTGAGATAGTAAGTGGGGCTAGACAAAAAAGGTGAAGTCCTGCCAAGATTTCCAGGTCTCAGTGGGTCCCAAGGGGGAAGTAAGCAGGAGTTCATTTCACGACATCCTCTTCTTCCTTTTCAGCTTAGTTGGGATGGAGTCAGTTACAACACTGAGGCTGTGGGGTGGGTGTGGATCTGGTGTGAGCTTTATTTATTTAATTATTCCTCTAACCTGATGGTTTCTGGGAGGAGAGTGTACACGTGGTGAGGGACTAGAGTCCCTGTGGCCACCTCTGTAGCTTGAGCTGTCATCTGCTCCCCTCCAACCCCTTCTCCCCTCATGACATGTAGTTTTACAATCATTCCTTTCTACCTACTCTCACAGCCATAATCTTTTAGCCTTACAATCCCCACTATCACCAAAGCATGAGAATGAGTTTTCCTATGAGATTCTCCCCCTACTTTACCTCAAAAAAAAGTACACATCTGTAAAAAAGCTACGAGAGATCATTAAGCCAGTCCCACCCCACCTCCATTTTGTAGCTGAGCAAACTTATGTTGAGAAGTAACCCAAAGTCACACAAAAACCAATGACATAGTTGCAGAGCTAGAACTAGAATGCAGATCCTGGACTCTTCTGTATTACAAAAAGTCTAGATTAATGTTCTCTGGGAAGGCTGACACTTCTTTGTTTCTAACAAATCCCAGATACTAAGCCATCAGTCCCAGTAAGGGTCCTTGCCTGAGTCTAAGCTATTTGCCCTTTCTTTAACTCCCCATCCCTACCAGCCCCCCTCATCTGCACAGGAATTCCCATTTATAGGATCTGATTCCAATGGTGGATATAGATGATGAGCCTGGCAAAGAATGATAGTTATAATCTCTCATTGAGGTACCTCTTAGCTACTTTCCAAAACACTTTCCACATCTGATCTTATTTGATTCATACAAGGCCCCATATGAGACAGGTTAGACTAGATATTGATGTTTCTCACGTAGTTAATCTGATGGAGCTAAGATTAGGAGGACTTCGGGCCTAGGTGCTTTCCATCATGTCATAAGGAATGTCCACACAGTCCAAAGCAAAGTGTACTCTGATCACAGGATTTAGAACTAGAAGACAATTAGAGTTTGACTCCTTAATTTTTGAGATAAAGAAACTGAAACTTCAAGGTTAAATAACTTGTTCAAGGTCATACCACTAATAAGCATCACAGCTAGGATTCTAAGCCCCTGACTCCAAAGCCAGCCCTTTCTTCCTGCAGATAGTAAGCCCAGGTAATTTTCAACAGCTCCTCCCCGATTCCCCGGCACACACCCCACTTCATTTTAAATATTTCAATCAGCACTTAAGTGAGGAAGAAAATTATAATGGAAGTTGATTTCATTCACATCTCTAGACCTTGGTGATAGAGATTTGGCAATTAGCCAGTTCTACCTCAGATCCTTTTTTGGAAGCAGGTGAGTCATAAATAGATAAATAAAAGATTTGAATTGGATCCACACATCCAATCTAATTCAATAAATATTTATTAATGCTAGGCAACAAAAATAGACAAAAATGAAACAATCCTTACTCTCAAGAAGTTTACATTCTAATGGAAGGATACAAAAGCAGAATGTCTATTAATCACACTTTAAGACTAGAAATCTAGAGGGATTTAACTTGTGATCCAGGGACCTCTGATTACTGAGGATCTTTTCATTTGGCTGGGAGATGGGGAGTTATTTTTTAGAATATTCACCAACCTCTAACCAAAATTTAGGATTTGCTTCCATGCTATATGTAGGCAACAGACTATTTATTATTCTTAGATGATCATATTCTTCACTGGATTGCCTTTAGAGGTGATGTAAAAAGCATTAGGGACTTGACCTAGTCCCGTCCTTTCATTTTATAGATGAGAAAACTCTGGTGCAGAAAAATTGAATGATTTGCCCAAAGTCATACAGCTAGTGAGAGACCGAGTTGGGATTTAAATCCAAATCCTCTGATTCCAAAACAAACTCTTTGTCCCACCCACTGTACTATGCTGTCTCTGTGAGTGTAATAATAGGTAAGGAGTAAAAATCATAAGGGTAAGCTTAGACAAAGTGCTCTAGGAATATTTGAGGTGGGAGAGAACACTAATTCCTTCAGGTCAGAGAAGGTTTCATGGAAGAGTTAGTGCCTGTGATTTTCAAGCAGAGACTTGTTGATCAACTTGTCATTGGGATTCATTTTAGGCATTTAGGAATAGAAAACAGTCTCTTCCAACTCTGAAATTTCATTATTCTGTGATTCTGGATAATTCAGTCCTACAAACTTGCATTGACATTTAAGATTTCCTATTTGACCATCTACAGAAATCCATTTAGCTGGATAATTATCAAATCTACATGCCCCTTGGTTGAACTATGTGAAGAGTCAGCTTTCAGCACTTCTCCTACTCTAGATATTTGAAGCTATAAATATAAGATGTGTGTTAGTGAGTGTGTGTGTGCAGGAAAATGGAATAAGATAGATAAGATATAGATATAAGGAATAAGGAATAAGGAATAAGGAATAAGGAATAAGATAAGATGATAAAGGGTGGAGAAGGATGGAATGAGGAAGGATAATAGAGTAGGGGAAGGTTTGACTTCTAGAGAAGGATCCAAGATAGAGATATTGCTGAATATCCAAGATATTATATATATATATATATATATATATATATATATATATATATATATATATGTATTCTATCTGGAGACCTTCCTAGGTGGAGCTGAGCTCATCTCCGGTCTTGGTCCCACGCTATATATTATAAGACATATGAAGATGACTAAAACATAGTCTTGTCCTCAAGCTTGACATTTGATCAACACCTACTATGTGCCAAGCACAAGGAACATCCATAAGCTGACTGATGGGAGAGCCGTAGCAAGAAGATTCTTATAGAACTTTAAGAAGCATGGTCCAGGTCACACCTCCAATGAGAGAATTGAACTAGAGATGACCCAAGACCCTCTAAGCTCTTGATTTGTAATTTTTGTAATTTGTAATTTTAAGATGATCCTCATTTGGTGCTTTCCTCCCAGCAGCTGTCTGATACAGGCAATACAAGTGTCCAACCCAATTCAGCTAGCAAATGCTAGCTGAGCACCTAGTATAGCACCTATATTAAGCACTAGTATAATCCAGGCAGTGTATTAGGCAGGCACTGGGGTTACAAAACCAAATGATCCCTGCCCTCAGGAGGCTTACATTCTACCCCATTGGAGTTATCAGTATGGAAGCAGAGAATTTAAGAAATTAAGTAGCTTGCCTAGGTTAACACACATTGTAAATAGTAGAGCCAGACTTTAAGCCAGATCTTTTGGGAACAGTGCAAGTCTAGCACTCTTTGCACACTTCCTGTCACCTATAGCCCTAAGGGCCTGACCTTCTATATCTCATCATGGAGATGAAGCTCATCTGGTCATGTAGACAAAGTAGCAATTGACAAGGAAGAAACCTGGACTTGTAGGATCCTAGACATAGAGTTGGGGATTAGGGGACAGAGGGACCTTAGAGGCCATCTAGTTCACTTCCTTCATTTAAAGGGTAAGAAATTGAAGCCCAGAGAGGTTCAGTCTTGCTCACTTTAGGTAATGCATGTCAGAAGCTGGATCTTCTTTTTCTCTTTGGGTCTCTGACTTTCCTGACCTCTTGCCATATTGCTTCCTATTTTTTTCTCTTTTGAGTCCCTTCCTACTTCTTGTGGTATCCTCCTTGACTGATGCCTCTCTGTATCTCTGACTCCCAATCTTAATGTAGCTAAACCCATGGCAAAGCTGGAAAGGGCCTTAGAGTACATTTACTCTTAATCTCTCATTTTACAGCAAAGGAAACTGAGACTTTCAAGAGAGAAAGTGGGTTCAATGGCAGCCTCGGGCTCACAAAGCTTTCTTCTGACTCAACAATTCAGTGCTCTTTCCACTACACAATGTAATTGGTGCTTATTTGTTTCATCCAGTGAGCTAAAAATGGACAATGCGTTTGGAAATTGTCCAAGCATTGGCTGATGGTGACTGCCTTCAGACACTAGGTCCTGATGGAAAGCCTTGAGGTGTGAATGTTGATTCTGAGAACACTTCATCCTGGTTTTTTTTTTTCCTTTTTTTCCAAGGGAACTCCATCTTCAAGACAAATGCCCCTTTAGGAAGTGATGTCATGTGTTCCCACGATGCTGACATTTATAGTTATAGACACAAAGTCCCCACTGAAGCAGTGATGTGTGGGCTGCTGGTTTCCTCCTCCGTTGCCTTTTTAAAAAATGGCTTTTTTTCCTCCTTTAGAATGACAGCCATCTCCCCATGGGTTCCTCCCACTGTTCCCCTACATGAATTCTCTACTCCAGACTACAGAGTCTGCTCATCCTCCTGGGATGAAGTGCCTGGAGGCGATCAATCAATCAGTCAATGAAGGAACACTTATGGAGTAAAACTAATGGAAAAGGCCTAGACTAAGTAGGAAGGTTCTATTCTCAGCTCTGCCACTAAGTAGCTGTGTGACTTTAGGTGAGTCATTTCCCCTCTTGGTGATTCAAAATCTTCATCTATAAATGAGAGAATGAGATGATAGATAATATCTAAGATATCATCCAGCTCTGATAGACTATATTCTACGGTTTTCCCCATCTCTGACATTGTGTTCTAAGGCCTCTTCCAGCTATAAAAACTAAATTCTTCCTATGTATCGAACACTGTATTAGGTGTAGGAAGAATACAAAATGTAAACAAGATTATGGGATTTATCCTCAAGAAGTATGCAGTCTAGACTGAGGGCACAGGACATAATGTACAATGCCTTATATCTTATGTTCTCTCTCTCAATATATATGTATGTATATATGTGTATATAAGATATCAAGAGAAATACATATGTGTCTATAGGCATACATGCATACATATATGTATGTATAGACACACAGAGAGAGGGGGAAAAGGAAGAGGGAGAGGTAGAGAGAGAGAGAGGAAGAGAAAGATAGAGAGAGATGGAAAGAGAGAGAGAAAGGGAAGGAGGGAGAAAGGGAAGGAGAGAAAAAGGGAGGGAGGGAGGGAGGGGAGGGAGAACTTTCAAGTTCAGAAGGAGAAGTGATCAGGGTCCAAGAGAACCAGGAGAATAACAGAGAGTGGCATGCAAAAAGCCATTGTCTGTATTCGTTTGGGTTTGGCCTTTGCAGAGTTGCCTAGACTTAACCACTGCCTCCACCCGCTTGCTCTCCTTTCCTTGGCTGATAGAACTGAGACATCTGGCTGCCGATAACACTATGTATGTGCTTCTCCCCCAACAGTTTTGCAACCCACCCTTTTCTGGCAGGTCTGGGGAAAGAGAAACATGAAGGGTGTGAATGAAGTTCCTCACAGGCCCATGGTTTTGTTCTCCTTCAACCCACCCTGACTTTGTCTAAGCTCAGAAGTGAAAGACTGGGGCCAGGCCTGGTTTTCTTGGCTCTGATCGATGACCTTTGGAAGCCCTCTCTAAGCTGAAGGATTTGCCCACCATCCATCCAGCTCTCTGTGCTGGTGCTCTTGCTAACCTAAGCTCCAGCCTTCTAACAGAACAGCCTATTGGTTGGCAGCTCAGTCAGCATTTTGGCAGTGAAATATATGGTGGGTATGCCAGGATGGTGGATCTGTCTCTTAATTTCCTCCGGATGAAGGGTGTGACTGACCCCTGAGCTGGCTGAGCGTGCTAGAAAATTAGGGAACAATGTCTAGGGACTACAATCCTTGTGTTCTTTCTTCTCCTAGGAATCGAGCAATCAATAAACATTTATTAAGTATTTACTCTGTGCCAGGAGCCGTGATAAATACTGAAGATACAAACAGATGCGGAGGATAGACAGTTTCTACCCTCAGAAAGCTTACAATCTAATGGAAAGAACAAAACCCAGATTCGGCCACCACCATATCACTTCACATCCATCCCAGGATAGGCCCTATTGGGGACTATGTTGACCAAGGAGATACAAACCGCACAATTCTAGTGCACACTGTTTCTATTGATGAGGCTTAGTTTTTGTTTTTAAATTTTGGTGGTGCATGTGGTTATGTTTATATGTGTAAACTATCATATATATATATATATATATATATATATATATACACATAATACATAATAATTTACATATAAATATTTATATGTATTTATATATAGATAGACATCTGTACAGATATGTATATATATGTGAATATGTATAGAGTATATATATATACACACATACATAATACATAATAATTTATATAAATATGTATATGTATCTATATAGATATAGATAGACATCTGTACAGATATGTATATATATGTGAATATGTATATTGAGTATATACATACATAATACATAATAATTTACATATAAATATGTATATGTATCTATATAGATATAGAAAGACATCTGTATAGATACGTATATCTATATATGAATATGTATATTGAGTATATATATATATATATATATACATATACACATACATACATATGTAACTTTCTAACTTCCTGGTTGCTTAGTAAAGAAACGTTGATGGTTTGGAGACTTATAAGGAGATGCCATCTCTTGGGTTAGAAAGAAAAGCCCTATTAGACTTAAACCATTTCTTCCTTTCTTCCCATCTATGACCTCAATGCTCTGAGAGCTACAGGCTCTGTCTATTTATTGGTCCATTATTCTTCTTTGGTTCATCCCATAGTTGGGCTTAGCTTGGAAGCCATGTTTTTGGTTCTAGGCCCTTCTTAGGATCAGATTCCAGCCTAAAATTGGCAGTGCTATCCCAAGTTAATGCTGAAAACACCTGGGAAATACTGAAGGTGCTGGCAGAGTTGGGTTGGGCTGATTGTAACAGAGACAACAAAGATGCTCATTCTTTGGAACCTGTAGCTTGGAGAATCCAAAGCAATGGTTAATCCAAAAGTCACTTCTCTTTGGCTTTGCAATCCAGTCAGACACATATATACTCAACCTCTATATGCCCAGGGAAGTGCCTAAATGACTAGAATCTAATTTGTTCATTCTTTCTTTCTTTCTTTAATTCAAAATTTATTAACTATCTAGAGTTACGAAAATGTGGATTCAAATTCCGCCTTTGACACTTTCTAGTTGTGAGACTTTGGACAAGTCACTTACTGGCTCACAGCCTATTTCCTTGGCTGTCAAATAGGGATGTAATAACATCTATCTACTAATAAGGTTGTTAGGAAGATATAATTGCATCTATCTAATAATAAGATTGTTATGAAGATAAAATGAAATAACATGTACATTGCTTTGCAAACCTTAATGAGAGCTATTATTAATAAGGTAGTTTAAAAATCTTAAAGCACTATATAATTGTTATCTATTATAATTATCATGTAATATTATATAATTTTTCTCCCTCTGTACCTGAAACTAGTACTCTAAGCTGCAAGAGGAAAATACTTATTTTATCCAAACTTTGCCAAACTCCTTCACATAAATTATTTCATTTGATTCGATGAAGTAGAAGCTATTAAGTATCCCCATTTCACATGAGATGAGGAAAAGTCACACAACTTACAAAGTATCTGAGTAGGATCTGAACTCAGTTATTTTTATTGACATTTAAATTGAGGACTCTTAAATTTACTGGGCCACCTACTCCCTAGCCTTTTAAGTGTTATCTCATGATAGTGAATAAATGAATGAATGAGTGAAATAATTCATTCATTCATTTAAAAAGCATATTTATTAAGCATTTGTTTTGGGCCAGAATTTGTATGGGAATACAAATCAAAAAGTGGAGCTAGTCCCTGGCCTCAAGAAGCTTACATTCTAGAAGTGACAGAGCACAATAGGGGATGAATATTTTGTTTTGGAAAGTTCCATAGCTTAATGTAATCACTTGACATCTCAGGACTCCAGACAACTTTCCAAAATTCTAAATTAGGTAGATTTTTACAGATAGGCATTGAAGAAGAGTTTTTGCATCTGGAATAGAGGAAACCACAGGTTCCATCCATCCTCACCCTCACCAAAAGGGTGACTAGGAATTCCAAGAAAAAATAGAAACAGCTTTTGTCTTCAGAGAGCCTACTTTTTTGTGGCAGAGGAGAATAAATTGTGTGTGTGTGTGTGTGTGTGTGTGTGTGTAAAGTAATATTATAGAATTTTAGTTCCTGGAGACAACTCATACTTGCGTGATGGCAGGTGGGTGGGACATCAGAAAAATCACCAGAGCTGGACTTTGAAGAACACTGAGGTTTAAGAGAGGCAAAGGTTCCTAACCTCAGCTTCCTTGCCCATTTTCTTTCTTTAATCAGGATAATTCAAGTTACTTTAGTCAAAAATTATTTACTGAGCATCTACTAGGATCCTTGCTTTGACACTAAACATTTTGTATTTTAAGCCCCATCCCAGATCTGGCCTCCTGTGTTCTAAGGGCCCTCCCAGCTCTGACATTCTATATTCTAAGAACCCTCACAGCCTTGATATCCTGGGTTCTAAGGGCCCTCCCAGCTCTGACATTCTCTGTTCTAAAGCCCTTCCCAACTCTTGACATTCTATGTCAGGTATCCACAAGTAGAACCAAAATGGCTAGAAATTTCCTTTGTGCCTCAACTTCTGAAATGGAGACTAAGCCCCAGGGACCAATGATGAGATATCTTTTACCATTCATGAGCAGTGCTGGTGCACTTTCACCAGACATTCTGGATCCTCTTTCCCTTCTCCTCATCCCCAATCCTACCCCTTCAGACCAACCTCATGCACCCATGGTTGGATGGGTTTGTGCCAATGTTGGCTGCTTGGCAAAGGAAAGCTCTTGGACAAGCCAGCTGGGTCCCAGCCAGTCCTTCATGGATTTGGGTGCCCTCTGGTGTCCAAGATACAGAGTCAAGTCAACAAGTCTTTTCCAACTTGCTATTCTGTGTTGAGTTCTAACATGGACACTCTGAAAGTGTATGGGGAAGGGGAGCAAGCCAGCAGCAAAATAGGAGATACCTGTTCTTGCCTTCAAGGAGCTTATATAGTAGAAAACAAGTCATGTTAGCTCACATTTGTAAAATAATGATAATGAAGCTGTGACTGTAGCATTTTCTACTCTTCTTTCCTCACAATAACCCTACAGAGCGGATAATAATGTTAGCAAATGTTTCTTATGCAAATATTGTGTTAGGTGTAGGGAAAGATACAATGTTTAAACAAGACCTTCAAAGCTCAAAGAAATCCTGGTGTGGCAGAACTTGGCAGTTTGGAGGCTTGAGTTCTCTCTCTCTGGTACCTATTATCTACTAAGCCAGTTTTTTAACCTATTTGCCTCAGTTTCCTCAATTGTAAAATAAGGATTCTAGCAGCCTCTACCTCGCAGGATTGTTGTGAAGATAAAATGAGATGTTTGTAAAGTTTTGGCATGTAGTAGGCACTATATAAATACTTATTCCTTCCCCTTCCCTGCCCATCTTTATATGTTTAAAATATGTTTATATCCTGTTTTCATGGACTATTATATTCCATGGGATACAACAGTCTTTGAAGAATTAAAGAAGGGCAATGGAGAGGCAGATGGTAAGGATAAGCAGGCTGCAACTCAAGGCCAATGAGGAAACTGAAAGAAGAATATGGACAGAAGATGATATCAAGAAATCATCTGAGAGGAAGAGAAAATTGACTGGTCACATGTCAAGGGCAAAGGAAAGGGATAACCCCCACTCCACTGGGACCCTGGAGGAGGCAGGAGAAATTGAGCAAGGTTGCCAGCACATCTTGGGACCAATTTCTGGGAGAGCGTGGGCTAGAGGTTCCCCAGGTGGGCAGACTACAGATAGATTCAATCTGCATTATGGGAGGTAATTTCCAAATCAATGCAATCACAGAGCTAAACTGAGTATTGAATGTCATTTGTCTTCATATCAGTTTCACTTTGAAAAATGTCATTTTTCCAGTCCAAGGGATCACCCCTTTATAATAAAGGATGATTTAAAAAGAAAAATAGAAAGCAATTCAGTATGACTAACCAGTACATCAACTAAGTCTGAAGTTGTATGCAGTGTTCCACATCCATTATCTCCTATCTCTGCAAAGAAGGGAGGAGGGTACATTTTATTACTTTTCCTGGGTCTAAGCTTGGCCATTATAGTTCCATAGTATTAAGTTGTAAGTTCCTTTCTTTCCATTTATCATTTTGGGATCATCATGTAGATAATTTTCTTTGTTCTTCCAACTTCTATAGTGTCGTGGTATTTAATGATATGGTATTTAATGGTGTTGTACAGTTCAGTGGAGCAAATCTCATTATCCCCATTTTCCAGAAGAAGAAATCAAGACTTAAAAGGGTTAAGAAATTAGCCAAAAGGAACTAGAAACTTAGTAGATGCCTAACAGTTGAAGAATGGCTGAATAAGTTATAATATATGAATGTTATGAAGTATTATTGCTCTATAAGAAACAGTAGGATGATTTCAAAGAGGCTTAGAGAGACTTACATGAACTGATGCTAAGTGAAGTGAGTAAAACCAGGAGAACATTGTACATAGCAACAAGAAGATTATATGATGATGAATTCTGATGGACGTGGCTCTTTTCAGCAACAAAGTGATCCAGGCCATTTCAATAGACTTGTGGTGAAGAGAGTCATCTGTACCCAAAGAAAGGATTGTGGGGATTGAATGTGGATCACAACATAGTTTTTCTACCCTTTTGTTGTTGTTTGCTTGCTTTTTGTTTTCTTTCTCATTTTTCCCCCTTTTTGATCTGATTTTTTTGGGCAGCATGGTAATTGTGCAAATATGTATAGAAGAATTGCACATGTTTAACATTTATTGGATTACTTGCTGTCTAGGGGAGGGGAGTAAGGGGAAGGGAGAGAGAAAAAGATTTTTAAAACAAGATTTTGCAAGGGTGAATAATGAAAATTAGGCATATATTTTGAAAATAAGAAGCTAATAGATAAATAAATAAATTCAATTTTTAAAATTATAGCTTAATCTAAAAGTAAATTAAAGAAAAAAACAGCTATGCACAATAGAAACATTCAGATTCTTGTGTAGTTTGTTTTATTTTTCTGTTCTAATACACATATACATATCCATTTTACTAAGTATACACTAAGTTCAGAAATTTTTCAAAGCAATCAGTTTAACTCTCTTTTAATGTTGTTTTTATTCACATTAGTATAGTCACTACATATGCTATTCTCTCCTTTTATTTTTCTTTGAACCATTTTATATCAACATTATGTACATGAGTGTATGTGAGCATCTATATATTGTTTCTTTTGACAAAATATTCAATTAAAATAATATATCCCCAAAAAAAGTAATTAAGTTTATCCAGTTGAATGTTGACTTTGCTGTGTAAAGGCCTCATTGCCCTACTCTAATTCAACATGTGGAAAATGGAAAGGGAGGTCCTACCTCTCTGCCTAGTTGGGATGGGATGGATACCAAGTGTGGGAGAATCAGGGGCACCCAGGAGGGAGCGTCTGTCAGGGGCTCTGCCCCCAGCTTTCTCCTGGAGAGACTCCCAGCCTCATAAATCACCCGAGCCGGGATCAGGAGTCACCGGGGAAGGAAGCAGCTGAGCCGTTGGTTTTTTTTGTTTGCCTGCCAAACTGCTCCTCTTGCCCTTTTGTTTCCAATTCTGCAGAGCGGCTAGCTTGCCCGCCTGCCCGCCACTCTGATGGGGTTGTTTTTAACTAATCACTGATGCTTCCATTATCTCTCTGGCATGATCTCTTCCTCCCTTTTCTCGATGCCTTCCGAAAATAAACCGTCAATCAGAAGCTGGAGTTGCAGCTTTTGAATGGGGGACTGGTTTATGGCTTTTGAAAGTGGGGGTGAGGGCAAAGGGGTGAGGCTGACCTTGGGAAGAAGATAGCATTCAGGGAAGGCTGCCTGGCAGTGACCTCAGGTAATAAAGCTGGGACAGGGCAGATGGCACCTGCTCCCGTGTTTATGCTGTCTGGCCTGGCTCCCAATTTGGGTGAGTAAATGTCTAGCCAGACAATAACTCCAAGCTGAGTGTCCAACTCTTAGCAAAAACAGGTGATGGGATTCTAATTGTCACCTAGCAATTCATATGGTGTGTGTATGGAGGGAGAGGGGAGTACTGAGCAGATAATCAGACACGTTACAAAAGCCCCTTTGTGAGCCTTTGTTTGCTCTAGAGAAATGGGACCTGGTGGATTTGGGGCCTGGTATGATGGGCAGAGGGAATTTAAGGATAGTCTCTGGTGTGATTACCCCAGAAAAAAAGGTGACATGAGAACAAACGAAAGAGAGAGAGAGAGAGAGAGAGAGAGAGAGAGAGAGAGAGAGAGAGAGAGAGAGAGATTTTTATACTGAAGAGTAAGGCAGGATTTCTGTGGAAGAGAATGAGAAGAAAGAGGCTAGACTTGGGCTTCAGTTTCCAAAGTAATGGTAAATGGAAGCTAATCCAAGGGGAAAAGTCAAAGGTGATCACTGGGACCATTGCCTCACCCATCAATTAAATATATCAGTCCATTATAGTGATCGCCATTAATTCACTATTCCTCTTGTTACATTCCTTTTGGGGGGTAGTGGAAACAACACTAACCTGAGGGCCAAGAGTCCTGAATTCTAATCCTCTCTTTGTCACTAATCACATATAAGACCTTAGGAAAGAATTTTCTTTTCTTTGCTTCCTCAGAAGTCAGATTGAGAGGTAGACAGGAGAAATCTCTAAAGTTCTGGGAATTCTGTGAAACAAGATATTAGATGAAGAAGGGGTGGCAGATGTGAGCAGAAATGTGGAAGTAGAAATGACAAAATTTGACAGCTTATTAGTTCTCTGGGGTGAGGGGAAATGTGGAGTCAAGGATATTGCCAATGTGCCAAACCTGAGCCACTGAGAGGATGATAGTGCTAAGGGGATAAATGGAGAAGCTAAGAACATGGGTGGGTTTGAGGGTAAAAACAATGAGATCTGTTTTGGACATTTTGTGTTTGAGATGTCTATGGATATTTATTTCTTTTTTGTTTTTTTTATATAACTTTTTATTTACAAGATATATGCGTGGGTAATTTTTCAGCATTGACAATTGCAAAATCTTATGTTCCAACTTTTCCCCTCCTTCCCCCCCCCACCCCCTCCCCCAGATAGCCAGTTGACCAATACATGTTAAATATGTTAAAGTATAAATAATAATAATAAATAATAAATAAATAAATAATAAAATAAATATCCATAGTACACATATATTGTATTCTATGTATAGAATACAATATATGTGTACTATGGATATTTATTTCAAACTGACTGGTAAAGATTAGATGATGGGGGACTGAAGCTCAGTAGAGAGATTAGAGTTGCGTACAGTGATCTGAGAGTCCTTTGCAACACACTCTAAGAGAGAGATATTAACACTGACCTGGATTCAAATCATACCTCTGATGCATTTATACTTTCTATAGGAAAGGAGACAGCAGAGAAATGGTAAAGTAATTAACATCTAACTCCCAACTCTGATGTTCATTCCATGTTTCTAAGAGCCTTCCCAGCTCTGACATTCTGGGTTCTAAGGGCCCTCCCAGTTCTGATACTCTGTTTTTAAAGATCCTTCTAACTCTGACTTCCTGTGTTCTGTGGACCCTCTCAGTTCTAATATTTTAAGGGGTCTCCCAGCTCTGATATTTCATGTTCTAAGGATTCTCCCTGCTTTGACATCTGTATTCTAAGATCCTTCTGAGTTCTGACATTCTGTGTTTTGAGAGCCCTCCCAGTTCTGAAATTAATTAACCATTTTGTAATAGTGATAGTAGTTGAAATTTGTATATAAACTTTAAAATTTATAAAACACTTCATATATATATATATAATTTCATTTTATTTCCATGACAGCCTGTGAATTGGGGACTCTTGATATTGTTATTTTCATAAATAGAGAAGATAAGAAACCAAAGTCTAGAGAGATAGAGTAGCTCAGAAACCGAGGTCTAGAGAGATAGAATAGTTCAGAAGTATACAGCCAATCTATGACTGAGGTGGGATTGAACCCTGGCTCATTCCTGCCACACTGATGCCGTTTCTCCCATCTGCCTGTCCCTATAACATTTGCTTTGTATTATTGCTGCCTTGAATCAAACTGAATCTGACAAGAAAGAAAGGCTTGTCTTTTTAAGATAAAAGATAGGACAAAGTGCTTTGGTTTCCCCTTCCCCCTCTAGTTTGGCCAGGGAGAGGTTGTGATGGCAATCAGACGATTTCTTCCCCCTCCAAGTTGTGATATGGGAGGCTTGATTTTTTTAAGCCCTAACTTTGACTTTGTTAAAATTCTCCATTTAGAAAACCCCATATAAGTAAACTCCAACATAGAAAGATGTGTGTGTGGTGGAGGGAGTGGAAGCTACAGTCATGGCACTGATGATCACATCACAGAGGAATATCTTTTTTCCCCTTTGTCCAAGAGTTTCTTTGGCTCACTGAAGCATTTGCCCCAGTTTCTAAACTATAGAATCACAGAATCATAAGATTTAAGGAATTTCCAAGTCTATGTAGTCCCACCTGCACCTGTACCTGGACAAAGGGTCATCTGGGTCCCATTGCAAGACCCTTCCCAACTCCTTAAGCTCACTCTTAGACAACTGCCATTGATAACTGATTTGTAGAAAGTGCTAGAAGGGTCTAGAAGACATCAAATTCAACATCATTTTCATAAAAGAGAGAACTAAGTTAAGATGGGCAACTAGATAGTACCTACGGTGTTAGACTTGGAGTTAGGAAGACTTGAGTTCAAATTTAGCCTCAGACTCTTACTAATTGTGTGATCCCGTCAGATTAATCTTTCTTTGCCTGTTTTTCTATAGTACAACAGGGATCATAAGAACACTTACTTTCCAAGACTGTTGTGAGAATAGAATGAGATAATATTTGCAAAGTATTTTTTAAACATTAAAGCACTATATAAATGCTATCTTTTACTAAATGATTTGCCTAAGAGTATACAGAGAATAATTAGCTGACCTGGAATTTGAACCCACATCTTAAGACTTCAATTCTAAATCTTTATACTTAACACTCTATAGATTCTATTTTTTTCTATTACTTCTGCTCCCTGGAACCAAACAAGACAAGATTAATTCCTCTTCCATGTAACAGCTATCATGTCTTCCCCACCCTCCTCTCCCATCCTGTCTTCTCTTGTCTAAGTTAATAATAATGTATTTTCTATAGTGCTTGTGGTTTACAAAGGACTTCACACATTTATTCTTCACGCAAAACTATGGAGTAGTTGTTATTAATAATACTATTGTATAGCTGGGAAAAGTGTGGTTCAGCCACTTATTAAAGGGGAATGGGTGAGTCTTGCAACTAGTAGGTATCAGGGGTAGAATTTGAATTCTGTCTTCCTTGACTGCAAAGCCATATTGTTTTAGTTGTTTTAGTTAAATAGTTAGCTAAATGTAAATAATTAAATATTTCTATTTTTTTCATCAAGATATATGAGAACATTCTGGAGTTAAAAGATATGACTTCAATTGTACACAGTAACAACAAGATTATGTGATGATCAACTGTGATGGTAACAATGAGGTAATCAAGGCAGTTCCAAAAGACTCGGGATGGAAAGTATCATCCATATCCAGAAAGAGAACTATGGAGACTGAATGTGGGATAAAAGTGTAGTATTTTTACCTTTTTGTTCTTGTTGGTGTGCTCGTGTTTTTTTTTTTTTTTCCTTTCTCAGGTTTTTTCATTTTAATCTGAAAATTATAGAACACAATGTTTTGCAAAGGGGAATGTTGAAAACCATCTTTGCATGTATTTAGAAAAAAATAAAATGCTATTAAAATAAATATATGAGTTCAAATCCTAATTTTGATATCTTACTCCCTAGGTAATGCACGCAATGCATGTGACTTACCTCTTCAAATCCCAGTTTTTTCATCTATCAAATAAAACTAGCCAAGAATCTAAAATTCCAGCATCTGTGGGTCCTGACCCCATATGGAATCTCATAACTGAATGTGGGAGATCACAAAATTATGATTTATAATCAATAAATGTTTAATTTTGTATACCTGTTTTATATACCATATACCCAAGGCCATGTAAAAATTTTTCAGGCAAAAAGGGCTTGGGAGTGAAAAAAATTTAAGAAGTCCTGTGATCCTTTCTAGCTGTAGCTTTATGACCTTATGGATTCATTATTGAATGGCATAGAATCCAGTCTTGTCTCCCCACAATTATCTTGGTCATCTTATTCCAGATAGATTCCAGATTTTCAATGTCTTTTCTAAAATATCTCACTTCACACTGAACCCAGGATTTTATTTGTGTTACAACCAGAGCCAGGGACAACAAGACTTCTCCCACTCCATTTTGTGAGTCAATGGGAATCAAATCAAGGCACATTTATTAAATGTGTCAGGCATGTTCTGGACATGTAAATATAAGCAAAAGGATGATCCCTGCCCTCCAGGTGCTTACATTTTAATAGTGAAAGACAACATAAGACACAGAAATGGAAGCTGGAAAGAATTTGGGGGAGGTCCATGAGAGCATAATGGCAAAGTCAGAGAATGAAAGGCAGTTGTTCTGGGCTCTCCCTCAGAATGGAAGTTCCAGGAGGCATTCATCAATGGGGGAAAGGGCTGTGGTGGGCAGAAGCAAGGTGTCAAGTCCAGAGAATACCATTCAGTAAACAGTGGACTACCCTGCGCCCTATTCTAGGCACTGAGAACTTGACTAAAACAGAACTATAAGATTTTACAGTCTAGATATGGAGGGAGTGGGGCATGACAAATCATATAGTGATAATATAAACTATACAAAATAAACTGGAAGGAAGAATTCTTAGAGGTGTGAGGATAAAAAATGGCCATTTAGGTAAACTTTGAAGGAAATTAGGAAGTCCACAGTCAGAGATGAGGAGTGTGAACATTTCAGGCCTAGGAAACAGCCTGTACAAAGGCTTGGAGGTGGGTAATTCAACTCTCTGGACCAGAAAGAGCAAATAGACCAGTTTGGCTAAAATCATAGTGTGTGAGAAAGAATAATATGAAATTTGCAGGACGGACATGTCAGAGACAGATTTTAAAGGACCTGGGTTCAAATCTGACCTCAGACACTTAATACTTCCTAGCTGTGTGAGGCAAGTCATTTAACCCCAATTGTCTTAGCAAAAATAAATAATATTTTAAAAAATAGCCCTGTGGTTTTAAATGCTAGGTGACCGAGTTGATATTTTATCCAAAAGGCAATAGGGAGCCCCTGAAACTTCATCAGTAGACTTTTTGCTTATGCTTATTTTCCCTAAGGAATCTAGTCAGTTATAACCCTTGTCCTCTCCCCCATGATCATCCTCCAGGCAGAAAGTGTTAATGGAGTTTCCATAGTTGCCTTCCTCTTGAGGGAGAGAAACTTAGGGTTCTAGGAATACTCACTTCTGAATAAAGATGTTTGACATGGCAGCAGTCTTGCTGAGGACTTGTTCCCCAAGTTGGCTCTGGTAAGAATTCTCATTACCCCTTACTGCCTATCTCTCAGTCTGTTTTCCATGCACATGACTGTTCAAATTGAGTTTGATGAGGACTAATTTCACCGGTTTGAGTTTCCTGCGACTATTCTGCCTCTGACGCTTTGCTGAAGCTTCTGTGACAAATATCCCCAGCAATTTCTTCATCCGTTTGTTTCTTAAAAGCTTTCCAAGCATGATTTGGTCCTTCTTACACAATGCCTGCCCAGCCCTCGACTCCAAGCCCATGTCCCCAATCCTTCCACCATAGTGTCTGATTATTCCTGCTGCTCTCATCCTCTTGACTTGGGCCAATTCCAGCTCTTAGCACCGGGTCAGTTATTGTGTGTCTCTCTAGGCTGGGCATCAACTGCCAGGATCACTTTTTGCTTTATGAAAGGTTGGCAATCTGTCTGTAATAGCTCCTGAATAAGCAGCTTGGGGTTTTAGGGGCAATGGTCTCATGTGGAATCAGACATTCAGAGAATGGTAGAGCAGGAGGGGGCCTCAGAACACAAATTGCCAGAGTTTGGAGGGGCCTTGGAAATAGGCTTCTAGAACATTAAGGGACAGAGCTGGGATGACAAAAGGCTCGAGCCGAAGGGATACCAAGGAAAGAGGCTTAGATTTGGAGTCAAAAGACCTGGTCTGAATTTTAGTTTTGCTTCCCCTTTATTAATGTTGGTTCATAAATCACTTAAGCTCCCTAAGGTCTGTTTCCTTAATGTGAAAATTAGGAGGTTGGACTAGATGAGCTCTAGAATCCCTTACAGCATTAAATCCTGAAACTTTAGAACATGGATTATTAGGAGTAGACAGGACCTAAGAATACAGGATGTAAGAGCAGGAGGGACCTAAGAACAGGATGTCAGAACTGGGAGGTCCCTTAGAACACAGAATGTCAGAACTGGGAGGGCCCTTAGAACATGGGAGGTCAGAGCTGGGAGAGCCCTTAGAACCCAGGATGTCAGAGCTGAGAGGGCTCTTAGAACCCGGGATGTCAGAGCTGGGAAGGTCCTTAGAACATAGAATGTTAAATGCTGGGGAAAAAAAATTTAGATGAGCAATCATGGAAAACTTCTCAGGGAAAAGTCATAGGAGCCTAAATTGAATTTCAATATCTTCATTTTGCAGATGAAGAAACAAGCCCAGAGGAAACTCTCACTAGTCATTTCCCCAACATCACTTCGTTAGTAAATAAGAGAACCAAGATTTGAATTTGGTTCTTCAGAATCCAAACCCAGGTTTCTTCGCACTTAACTGTATTGCCTGGGAATGTAGAATGTCAGATCTAGAAAGACTTAGAATCCAAGACCTCATTTGTAAAATGAAGTAGTGAGTCTTAATTGATGTAAAGAAAAGCTCTCAAACGTTGTTGTATGACTGACTGAAAACTGCTACAACCCACTCTCTGAGCATGTAGCCTTGGACCATAAGGCCATGGTTTACATCCCATCTGGCTATGTGGGAAGATTTTCCCATTGATCCTTCCAACACTGGGTTGATGCATTAACACTTAGTCACACCTGACTTAAGAACCAAAAGCTCAATTCCTCTTGGATTTATGAAGTACTATTATATATATGCAAGGCCCCAGGCCAGGTGTTGAAAGCGCAAAGTTGAAAAATAACACAGACTCTGTCCTCAAAGACCTTACGTTCTACCAACGAGAAGAAAATATGCACATAAGTATACTTAATTCAAAATGGAGTGTCACTGGGGCATCAGGAAAATGTGAAGTGGGAGAGAACATTTTCAGTTGGGATAATGGTGGTGAGAGGTGTCAGGGAAGACTTTATGTCACCTCAGTTGAGCTTTGTATCAAGAGGAGCTCAGCAGGTTATCATCATAACCTGTGTGAAAACAAAGACCTTCCTGGGACAACTTTGACATCCAGGTAGGTTGGAGAGATGTGAGAGCAAGAACTGGAAACTGAAATCCACTCAGGTGACCCCTGATGGTCCTCCCAGTCCCTAATTATCTGCTGCCCTGCCTTATTTCAACCTTTAGCTCAAATTCCACCTTCTTCAGGTGGCCTTTCCCAGTCCCCATCCAGCTGCTGGTACCTTTTCCCTGAGACTACTTCCCTTCTACTCTATATATCTATCTAGATATCTATCTGTCTATCTAGTAATGTAGTCATTTCTATATTATCACCTCTAATTAGATTGTAAACTCCTTGAGGGCAGGGACTATTGTTGCTGTCCTTGGTATTTTCTGTGCTTAGCTTAGTGCCCAACACAGAATAAGACATACTTAATAAAATGCTTCTTGACTGATTGACTGACTGACAGTTCCAAGTGGGCCATATTTCTATCAGATCAAATCACCCACTCATGTAAACTCTAGCAGTGAGCAGGCCTTGGAAAGGTGCCTGGGTTTTCCATTGAGGTCTATGTCAGTTGTTAAACTCTGTCTCTTCTCTTTATTAAGTCCTGGATCTTTGAGCTGGGAAATGTAGTGCTCTGGAATAACCCATATACTATATTAATCAAAGACTATTGTAATGAGGAAAAACATCTAGTTAAAGACATCACAGAAACACGGAAACTCAGAATTGCAGGAAATTATAGGATCTATAAAACCCAAAGGCCTTGGAAATAATCTAACTTAATCCATTTTTAATCATTATTGATATTATTAATACCTTTATAGAGTGCTTTATAGGGACAACTAGATGGTGCCATAGTGCACAGAACATCTGGCTTGGAGTCTGGCAGAATCATCTTCCTAAGTTCAAATCCAGCCTCAGACAGTTATTAGCTGAGTGATTCTGGGCAAACCACATTTGCCTCAATTTTCTCATCTGTAAAATGAGCTGGAGAAGGGCACTCCAGTATCTTTGCCAAGAAAACTCCAAATGGAGTCATGAAGAGTTGGACAGGACTGAAACAACTGAACAACAGCATACTGTGTAGTGGGTATGACAATGATGATGATGATAAACAGAGTGGGTCAGATTACTTCTGAGGTCCTTTCCAGCTCCAGATTCTATGATCTCTTGCAACTCTAAGATAGAGTGTTTCTAAATTTCCTCTAACTAGAAGGTCTCTTCCAATTCTAATGAATTTGGAATCAAGAAACCCTGGTTTCCAATCCTGCCTCAGATACTTGTTAACTAATTGTTTTAGTTTGGGCAAATCCCTTAATCTAACTGTGCTTCAGTTTTGTAAGAGGATGATGTCAGGATGAGTGAAGGAAAGTATTCATATGGCAGCAGGGTTCATGATAATTTACGGATAGTGGGTAGAGTTTGGTGTCCTGGTGGATGTCTGGATGGGAAGTGAACCATGATGTGAGGTTGCCCACATAGAGTGAGCTGAGGTGAGTTTTTATTTACTACAATATTGGAAAGTTTTTCGAAGCTTTGTACCCATAGCATAGCACAGTGCCTGGATCACTTAATACATGCTTCTTAACTGATAAATTGACTATTTTATAAATAGGGAGGTCTCCAGAAGGGAAATAAATAACTTACTAAAAGTCACACAGTAATATTCGGTCCTTTGACAGGACCTAGATTTCCCAGTTCCAAGATCAGGATTCATTCCTCTCCTCTCTCCTCTCTTAAGAAAACTCTCCCAACCTTAGAAATTCCCCCAAACCTGAGATGGCTAGTCTTAGCCTATTGACTTATTGATTTACAAGTCCCATATATAATGCCACAAAGTGATGGGGAAGGGGAGAAGAGTCCTGTTTTTTTCCTTGTTCTTTATATAAAGCTGTCAGTAAAGTAGTTGAAGAATCCCAATGCCCTAGAACTCTGCTACATTTTAGCTCAGGAGACAAGATTGGTTTCTCCATAGTATAATTAATTGCTATTTGAAAGACAGCTGGATGGTGCAGTGAATAGCATATTAGACCTGGAATCAAGAAGACTTGAGTTCAAATCCCACTTCAAATACTAGCTATGTGACTCCCAATGGGGAAAAAAAAACTCAGGCAAATTCATTTTATAGAAACTGAAGCAAAGGTTGAGTCTTAACTTCTGTTTGCCTCAGTTTTCTCATATATAAAATGAAGACAGTCACCATGAGGAATAAACCTTTCACAGGATTATTGTGAGAATCAAATGAGAAAAGATATGTAAAAATATTACATTTCAAACCTTAAATCATTATATAAATGCGAAGTGTTAATATTATTCGTTATCTCTTTGCACCTTAGTTTTCTCATCTATTAAATGGAAACAATGATAATTAGGATATAATTCCTGGAACAACTACCTCACATGGTTGTTTTGAAGCTTGGGAACACTAATATATGCAAAATAGATGTAATGATAGATGTAAAACATTCTGAAAAATTTAAGGCACTGTTTAGATGCCTGAGAGCCAGTGTGGTGTAATGATTGGAAGCTGACCCTAGAACCAGGGAGACTGAGATTCATCTCACTGCTGGTGGTGGGAATCAGAAAGTCATAATCGCTCAGTGCTCTAGGAAGCTCTCTAAGAGAAGGTGCCAACCTGATTTGATAGAGCCTCCTCATCTGGATATTTCCATTGGAGTGGAACCAATAACCATTTTTTAATGTAATTATAACTTCAAATAGTGTGAATCTGAATGCACCGATTACTTCCAGTCATTCATTACTAGCATTAATTGGGACCTTTTATGTAAATATAAAATCACAAGTTGAAGCCCAATCTCTCTATAAATGTTGAGCCCCTTGGTTCTATTGTCTCTCCATTCTCTCAGTTCAGTGTGGATGCCCATAAACTTGACTTTTCTCATGCCTTCAGCATTCTGCTGTGTCCCCAGTGGGTCTTCATGATGATTGCCGGTGGATCGCTGTGAGCCAGGATTCCACTACACTCTGCTGAGTTCTGGGGTGGATACAGACCTAGGTAGCCCTTCTCCTCTCAGGTATCTGTGGTCAGTATTGGCAACTGGTCCATGGAATCCTTCTCTTCATATAGGTAGGGAGGAAGAGATGAAGATTGAGAAAGAATAGGGCTAGTTTCAAGGGAATTAATGAAAAAAAAATCAAATGAAGTTGGCCTAGCTGTACCTGATCTAAAACTTTTTTATAAAACTGCGGTCACTAAAACCATTTGGTATTGGCTAAGAAATAGATTAATTGATCAATGGAATAGGTTAGGTTCACAGGACAAAATAGTCAATAACTATAGCAATCTAGTGTTTGATAAACCCAAAGATCCCAACTTTTGGGATAAGAATCCACTATTTGACAAACTGCTGGGAAAACTGGAAATTAGTGTGGCAGAAATTAGGCATGGATCCACACTTAATACTGTACACCAAGATAAGATCAAAATGGGTCCATGATTTAGGCATAAAGAACAAGATTATAAATAAATTAGAGGAATAAACGATAGTTTACCTATCATACTTTTGGAGGAGGAAGAATATCAAATTAAAAAGCCTTTGTACAAACAAAAGTAATGTAAACAAGATTAGAAGGGAATAACAAACTGGGAAAACATTTTTACAGTCAAAGGTTCTGATAAAGGCGTCATTTCCAAAATATAGAGAGAATTGACTCTAATTTATAAGAAATCAAGCCATTCTCCAGTTGATAAATGGTCAAAGGATATGAACAGACAATTTTCAGATGATGAAACTGAAACACTCATATGAAAGAGTGTTCCAAATCACTATTGATCAGAGAAATAAAAATTAAGACAACTCTGAGATACATTGGCTAAGCTGACAGGAAAAAATAACGATGAATGTTGGAGGGGATGCAGAAAAACTGGGACACTAATGCATTGTTGGTGGAGTTGTGAATGAATCCAACCATTCTGGAGAGCAATCTGGAATTATGCCCCAAAAGTTATCAAACTGTGTATACCCTTTGATCCAGCAGTGCTACTACTGGGCTTATATTCCAAAGAGATACTAAAGAAGGGAAAGGGACCTGTATGTGCCAAAATGTTTGTGGCAGTCCTCTGTGTAGTGGCCAGAAACTGGAAACTGAGTGGATGCCCATCAATTGGAGAATGGTTGGGTAAATTGTGGTATATGAATATTATGGAATATTATTTTTCTGTAAGAAATGACCAGCAGACTGAATACAGAGAGGCTTGGAGAGACTTACATGAACTGATGCTGAGTGAAATGAGCAGAACCAGGAGATCATTATATACCTCAACAATGATACTGTATGAGGATGTATTCTGATGGAAGTGGATTTCTTCAACAAAGAAAAGATATAATTCAGTTCTAATTGATCAGTGATAGACAGAATCAGCTACACCCAGAGAAGGAACACTGGGAAATGAGTGTGGACTACTTACATTTTTGTTTTTCTTCCTGTATTATTTTTACCTTTTGAATCCAATTCTTCCAGTGCAACAAGAAAACTGTTCAGTTCTGCACATATATATTGTATCTAGGATATACTATAACATATGTAACATGTATAAGACTGCTTGCCATCTAGGGGAGGGGGTGGAGGAAGGAAAGGCAAAAGTCGGAACAGAAGTGAGTACAAGGGACAATGTTATAAGAAATTACCCAGGCATATGTTCTGTCAATAAAAAGTTATAATAAAATAAAAAGAAGAATAGGGCTGAAAGAGGAAAAAAACAAGCTCAATTCCAGTGGATCTCTGGGAGAAGAATCTAGGAGAACATATGATGAATTATAGGGTTTCTGCACTGGAAAGGAGACAAATAAAAACATATTCTGTCCAGCCTCCTTCCTCCCTTTGTAGAGGAAGAACTTTAAGTCCCAGAGATGAGAACATGATTTTTCCAAGTCTTAGAATTGATTCTGAGCTATTCTGGTTTCCTTTAAAACTAATCTCAAGGACCATTATTCTGCATAAAGCCTCCAGTTTCCACCTTTCCTTAAGTTACCTTGCATTCATTCTCAATGATCTAGACACCTTTCTAAGAAATTAAGTTGCAGAGAAGATGTGACTTGTATTGCTAGAGAGATTTTCCTCTTCTGGGAGTTCCTTATATTAGTCAGATGGCAAGTCTACTCTCCATCCCTATATACTTGTATGCTGTCTTCTCTAATAGATTGAAAGTTAAGGACTATTTCCCTTTATATTTCCAAGTGCTTAGCACAACTAGCACTTAGTAGGTTCTTAATAAGTACTTGTTGAAATCAGCAGGATGATTTCAGAAAGGTCTGGAGAGACTTACATGAATTGATGCTAAGTGAAGTGTGTAGAACCATGAGAACATTGTACACAGCAACAACAAGATTATACGATGATGATCAATTCTGATGGATGTGGCTCTTTTCAGCAGTGAGGTGATTCAAGCCAGTTCCAATGGCCTTGTGATGGAGAGAACTATCTATACCCACAGAGAGGACTGTGGGAACTGAGTGTGGATCACAACACAGTGTTTTCACTTTGCATTTTGTTTTTTGCTCATAATTTTCCTTTTTCAAATGATTTTTCCTGTGCAGCATGATAATTGTGCAAATATGTATAGAAGAATTGCACATGTTTAACATATATTGGATTACTTGCTGTCTAAAGGAGGAGATGGAGGGAAGGGAGGGAGGAAAAAAATTAGAACACAAGGCTTTGCAAGGGTGAATGTTGAAAATTTTCTATGCATGTGTTTTGAAAGTAAAACTTTATTTAAAAAAATAAGTAAGTACTTGTTGAATAATTAACTGAGGAATGACAGGAGCCATCCAGTCCAAAAGGCCTCATTTTATAAAGGAGGAATTGAGGCCCAAAGGAGTTCTTCAAGCTATTAAGGTGGTAGTAAGTAGTATAGATGAGATTTTGGATTTCATCCAAAGACATCTGACTCCTAATGCACACCTTACTGTCATACTATTAGAGAGTGGGCCAGCCAGGATTCAGCCAGCTTAGCAAGCTCTCTTGCCATGTCACATCCCTGAGATCACCACTCTGATCCTAGAAATCTGTACTCTTCTTCAAGCAGCCATCTCTTTCTCTTAAACGCCAAGCGCAGGCTCCTCAGCCCTGTTGTGGTTCACCTCTCTCTGTCTCTTTCTCTCTCTCTCTCTCTTTGTCTCTATTTATCTGTCTCTCTGTCTCTGTTTCTTTCTCTCTCTCTCTCTCTCTCTCTCTCTCTCTCTCTCTCTCTCTGTCTGTCTTTCTCTCATTGCTATCATGCTATCATTTTCAGGAGTCCTTACCCTCAGAAACAAATTGAGGAGGGGGGAGTGTTGAGAAGAGGGCTTCACATTCAGATGTTGTCTCTCAACTCTTTATTATTATTATTTTTCTGCTGCGCCGCTAAAAGCTTCCCGCAGAGAGCACATAACCTAACTCTTTAAAATTTAAAGGGCTTTACTTAAACAATGTGATCTCCCTCCGAAGGAAGCAAAAAGCATATTTAATGGTTATATTTAGAGCTGCGAGCAGGCCCGAGCAGATGCGGTGGGGGGGAGTAGGGAGGCGGTGGCTGCCAAAGACCACATTTGCTCCTCCCGGTGACGTGGCTGGGGGAGCTCAGTGGCTGAGTGCCTGCGGGGGCAGACGTCGCCTCTGGCACTGGCTCCTTGCTGCCCACCCCTGAAGAAAATGTTGCCTTGGGGGGAAGCGCTCACATGACAGAGGCAGCACAGACTCGGGATATGTTTCCGCACAGGAGAAAGAGCAAACAAGATGGAAACCGGCAACTAATTCCACAGCCGCCAGACAGTCATGTGGGGCTCGTTCCTGACGGCCTGGCCAGACACGAGTTGTGAGATTCTCTGCTAGCTCCCAGAAGCTAAGAGCCGGACGAGATCTCGGGGACCTCCCGCTAATCCCTCACCTGTGCAGGAAAGCGCTCTCTTCTGTTCTCCACCCATCACCTGATCTCTGTGGAAGCCTTGTGAATGGGGAAGCGACATGGGCCTTAGGAAGATTATTTTGGAAGCGAGGTAGAAAATGGATTGGGGAGAGAAGCCTTGGGAAGTAATCAGATTATTCGCAATAATCCAGGTGAAAGGTGATTAGGGCCTGAGTGGAGGATGGTCGCCCTGTGAGTGAAGAGAAGGGGACAGCCGTAAATGATCCCGTGACCGTCAAATCGATAAGACTTGGCAGGTGATTGGATATGAGGAAGAAGCAAGAAAAGAGAGAGGACGTTTAAAGATGACTTCTCAGTTATAAACCTGGTGACTGGAAAGCTGGGGCTACCATCAACGGAAATAGAATGTGATGGAAGAAGGAGCAGATTTAGCAGGAAAGCTAACAAGTGTTACCTTTTAGACATGTTGAATCTGAGGTGTCTGCAAGGGACAGCTGGAGAGAGTGACTCACTCAGCAGGACTGAAAAATAGAGTTAGAGAGATTGATTCTGGATTCGTAGGTGTAGAAATTATAATTGAATGTAGGGGAATAGATGAAATTACTAAGAATCCAAGTGGGAGAGGGCCCAGGACAGCCTTGGGGAATATCCGTTCTAATCAGGTGGATCATAGTCCAGCAGAAGAAACTAGAAAGAAATGCCGGACTAAGGAGCCAAGAGAAAGCAGTGTCCTAGGAGCTAATGAGAAGACATGAATAAATGAGGCATTTGTTAAACACTTACTATGTGTGAGACACGGTGTTAAATGCTGGAAATACAAGTCAGAAAGGAAGATGAACTCTGCTCTACCCTCTTTGTTCCACATCTCCCTACCCACCTCTGCTACTTGCTAGCTGGGGGACTTGGGGCCTATCACTTAAATTCCCTGGGTCTGTTTCATCCCTGGAAAATGAAGAGATTGGACAAGATGATCCCTGAAATGCCTTCAAGATCTAAATTTACATCCACTTACTCTGAATCCATCAATCCATCATTAAATGTGTTTTGAGTACTTGGTGTCTATTCTTCCCTAAACCCGGCCTCTCCTCGTGCTGGGAGAAAAAGGAAGCTTAAGATATACAATTCTTGTTCCCAAGGTATTTATGGTCTAGGTGAGGAGCCCAGGCTGACATGCGGGAGCTCCCTGTTGTGGGATCCTACTCACTTGTCAGGGCTCTGTCGATCAGATGTCTATGGGAAGATAGGGCACAGCTTCATGAAGTACAGCTTGCTTAGAGTACGGCTTAAAGGGGTGGGTGGGCTTTGGGGAAAGAATTCCAGGTCAAGGAATCATATTGACAGGGGTGCTCAGGCAGGTGGGAACATTGTTCCCACCTTTAGAGGGCAGTGAAGAGGTGAAGTTCTACAAACTGCCTTATTTAGTCTATAAGAAACTAACTCCATTTGGTCCTTTGCTAGCGTCAAAAATCAAGGTTCTTTCTCTTTAAGCCCCAATCTGCTCCTGTGTAGGGGATGAAGGTCACTAGCTCAAAAGGAATATTTAGTTCAGTCCTCCTATTTCACAGATAGGGAGATTGAGGCCCAGGGAGTTTTAAAATCTTGTCCATGGTCATGCAATTAATAAGTAGAGTCATACCACCAATAATTAGCAAAAGAGGAATTTGAACTCAAAGCAATTCCAAATAGAGTACATTTTTCACCCTATGATGTTCCTTCTCTGTTGTAGAGGGGATTGTCTGTAAATTGCCTCTTTCCTTTCCTAACCTGAAGGAACATTGAGGAAAGCCCTTGGAATTGCCTCCCCTGCCCAGCTGTGATTCCCCACCCTCATGGGAGCCCTGAATTAAAGGAAATATTTTATGATCCCACGCTTCGTTATGTTTTATTAAAGCAGGCATGCCAACTTCCCTTGCCACATTCATCAAACCCAGGACTGGGACTTCACTGTCACCACCCTGTCCCCACCACCATCAAACACAGTCCCCACAGCCTACTAGAGTAGTCATCCCTTTCCTGATACTGTGGGAATTTGGGAGTGGGAGAAAAAAAACCTGATATTTGATGACTCATATATGAAAGATTCTGGGCCCCCCAAATCTGGGATCCCTTTATGACAATTTTGTCAGATGGCAGTCCTAACACTATCCAGAAATCCAAGACTCTTTGTATTAGATCTAGCAGTAACCATAGGGACTTGTCATGGTCAAAGTCAGAGATTTCAATTCTCCCTTCTTCCCTCCCTCCATTCTTCCTCTCTTCTTCTCCTTCATCTCTTTCTTTTCCTCCTCCTTCTCCTCCTCCTCCTTCTCTTCTTCCTCCTTTTCCTTCTACTTCTTCTCCTTCTTTTTAGAGCTGACAGATCTGTGTCAATTCAATTCAACAAATATAAATTTTTGTTTCAGTTTCTATGTAAGAAATTGGACTATGAAATGTAATCTACTTGAGGGCAGGTACTGTCTCAGTTTTGTAGCCAATAGATTAGAAAGCAATTCTTAAGTGTTTATACCATACTGAGCATTGTGCTAAGGTCTGAGCTTTCAAAAGAAAGGTAAAAACATGGTCCTTACCCTCAACAGCTTTCTATTTTAATGGGAGAAATAACAGGTAAATACTGTATATTGAGGGTATTCCTAGAGGTATCAGCTCATTATACAATACTTGGCACATAATAGGTGTGTAACAAATACTCACTGACAGGACTATTAAATCCCTCTCCTCTGTGAAGCTTGAGGATCTGTCTCACAGGTTACAAGTTGTTCAATCATATCTAATTCTTTGTAACTTTATTTGGAATTATCTTGGTGAAGATACAATAGTGGTTTGCCATTTTCTTCTCCAACTCATTTTTAGTTAAAAAAAACTGATATAAATGGATTTAGTAACTTGCCTAGGGTCACGTTACTGGAAAGTATCAGAATATGGCAGATTTGAAATCAGGAAGATAAATCTAGCTAGTACTCTACCCGCTATACCATTTCACTGTCCCGGGTTACAGATACATGAAGGCATGATCAGTGAGTGACACTGGGTCTCAAATCACTGATATTTCCATCCCCAATGGCCCCATATCTGATGCTAGTGGTTCGTCTACAGCTGATGGATTGGTCTTTCTGAGAACTGACTTCCTTAAATATCCTTTCTTGGCCTCCTAATTGTCAGTAAGTCCAACTCTCTCACCTATGGGGCAGTAGCCGTTTGTGATGGATTGTTTTTTTTAGCCTCCCAAATGTTTGTGCTCTCTCTATTTTCAAATCACTTCATATTTACTTTGCATAAAGTTTGTGTTTACGCTTATCTGTGTACACTGTGGTACTGCTTCCTCTGTCTCTCTCTCTCTGTCTCTGGCTCTCTGGCTCTTTGTCTCTCTCTGCATACATGGTGCATGTGGATGTATGTAAACATACACAATCAAACATCTTCGTCCATTAGATTATTAGGTCTCGGAGGCAGGGGCTCTACCCTTTTGTCATTGTATGTTCAGGATTTATCCCAGTGTCTGGCATATAACAAGTGCTAAATAAAGAGATTGTTGTTGAATTATTTGTTAAATAATCCTCTGTGCTGGGAATTGAGGATACAAAGATAAAAGATGATATAATCGCTGCCTCCAAGGAACTGATGCCATAACTAAAGAGGGTGAAACATGCACAGAAATAAGTGATACATGGTAGTGAGTAATGGGAGCAAAGGGGAATGCCAGACATTGAAGGAGAGAGAGTGTATCTGTGATTTGCTACTTGCATCAAAGGCAGCTTCGTGGAGGAAGTAGCATCTGCCCCGGGCCTCAAAGGACCAGAAGAGTTTCATTATATAAAGATGAAGAGGGAGAGTTTTCTGTGCTTGATGGTTTTGAGTGGGGTGGCTACAGGGGTATGCCAGAGCCAGCTCAAACTACATGAGCTGATTGTTAAATTTTCAGTGTGAACATTCACATCTTAGAATTCACTGGAGATTAGGATTTGGTTTATTGTGTGACTGATTTCTAGACTTAAGAAAGTGATGGAGAAAATGTTAAGAATTTAGATTAAACTTTAAAATGTTTTATGAACATACTGGTATTAATCATTTATCAGCATACCATTGGGTGGATAGCACTAATGGGTGAAGGGAGGAGAGGTTAGGGAGTCAGGGAACAGTTAATAGTGTAGTATGATTGGGATAAGGAGAGAAAGTGAGAACATATGAAAGGAAGTCATGGGAGATAATGCAGGGAAGGTTTATAGACCGACTATGGAAGGCCTTGAATGCCAAGGTAAGGGGGTTTGTATTTTAATTAATAAGAAATAAGTATATCCCAATAACATCTCAAATCTTTCTGAGGGACAACCTATAAAGAAACAAATCACAGGAGAAAATGAAGCAATCTTGTATAGGATTGGTTAGTCAGTGGTTGGCCAACAAGCATTCACTGTTTCATTGATTTCTAGACTTAAAAAAGTGATGGAGAAATTTTTAATAATTCAGATTAAATTTTAAAAGATGTTGCATGTATATTTTAGCATCTTCTATATGGTAGTCACTCTGTTAAGCACCAGGGATACAAAGAAAAGCAAAAGTACGGTTCCTGCCCTCACAGAGCTTGCATTCTAATGGGAGAGAAAACATGTAGCCTCATGGAGAAAGTAAGTCAAGGCTTCACCTCTTCTCCAATTTGTTTCTTCCTGCTGTGTTGCTGCTATGGGCTTTGCTCAAGGAAGAGCTTTATAAGTGTTTGTTGAATTGACCTAAAACCTCCCTGCTTCTTTCCTTCTCCTTTGCTCTGTCCTTGCTAAACTTCCCTTGACTTGCCTTTTTTCTCCCTTGTGTTTCCCTTCTCAGTTCGGTTTGGCCCCCCCATCGGTGACTCCCATTTCCTTCCTCCATTCAGGGCAATATGAAGGAGAAAGAGGAAGGAGAGGGAAATCTGACATTTCTTCTCCCTCCCCATTCCCTCCCCTGGCCCTCTCGGATGCCACTGGGACAGGGTGGCAAAGCCCTCGGCGGTAGATTTGGGAGGAGAGGAGTGATCGCTTAGGAATGGCGGGGGTTGGGGCTGGGTGGCAGAGAGCCCAGTGAATATTGATAGGCAGTCATATCTGGCAGGAGTTGGGAGACAGAAAGGTATTAATTAGCAGTTATTCCTCAGCAGCGAGGAGATGGATAGAGATTAAGGTAACGGCCCCGTGCATCCGTTTTGTAGCAGCTGAGAAGCAATAGTAAATCAGTGTTATGAATCGATGCTGTAAGAAGGAGATATGTTTTAATCTTATTAGCAGTACAGCATTACAGAGAGAGTCGGGGGATTATTCATCACCAGGGGTAAGTCGGAAAGAAGGGAGATCGAGGGAGCTTCAAATTAGTAGCTGGGATAGAGACAGCAATAGAAAAGGCTAAAGATGACCTCTGGCCCTCAGCTGATAAGAGCCAGGGTGATGGGTGTGTGTGTGCATGTGTGGATCCGCAGATACATGTATGACTGAATTAGAGACATAGACCAGAAGCCACAGTAGGACTTGAATTCATTCACACATTCAACAAGCATTTACTTAAGAACCTACTACATGGCAGTGTCAAGCCCTGGGGATTTTAAGGCAAAAAAAAAAAGAGTCCCTGTCTTTAAGAAGCTTCCATTCTAATGAGATAACTAGAAAATGGAGAAGAGGTAATGGGGCCAGGCAGCTACACTGAAACACTGAAGGTAGTTCTGACAGGGAGAGAGAAAGACAGACCAGAGGAACAGAGAGTGACAGAGACTTGGAGACAGAAACAGAAAGACACAGAGAGAGACAGAAATAGAGACAGAGACAAGGAGAGACATACAGAGAGACACAGAAATAGATATAGATTACACACAGAGAGAAACAGAGACAGAGACTAAGGGACAAAGGGTGGGAGAGAGACAGACAGAAATAGAGATAGAAATAGAAACAGTGAGAAAGTGAAAAAAGAGAAGAAAGAAAAGAGATAGAGAAAGAAGAAAGGTAATAGAGGGAACAAAGAGAAAGAATGGAGAGAGACAGAAACAGAAAGACAGAAACAGTAATGTATAGAAAATAGAAGATGATTCAGAATACAAGATGACAGAATATCAGAATCTAATTTTGTACCATAGAATTAGAGAATCTTAGAATCACAAAAATCACCTTAAAGGTCACCCAGTGTAGCCTCCCACCCAATGAGGCCATTCCTTTAAATTAAGGATTCTTTTGGGTGACCCTTTTGAGGATCTTCAAGTAGTCCCTCTGGTGAAATCTGTGGACCCCTTCACAGAATGTTTTTAAATGTATAAAATTAATTTCCTAAGATTATAAAAGACAAAAATTAGTAAAAATAAAAATGTTTTTCTCCATCCAAATTCATGGGCTCCCTGCATTCTCTCTATAGGCATCTTAGGTTCCCTAAAGTCCAAGCAAAGAATCCCTGCACTATAATATTCCTGACAAGGTCAGTTTTCTTCTATTCGTCAGATTGTAAGCTTTTTGAGGCCAGGACATCACTTATCACAGTTATTGGTACATAGTAAGAACTTAATAAATGTTTGCAGACTGATGACTGTTTATACATTTCCAGAGCAGAGCCTAATAGGAACTTGGGTGGTAGAATGAAAAGGGCATCAGATCTAGAGGATCAAAACCTAAGTTCAAATCCCAGATTTACCCCCAATGCCTGTGTAAGCTTGGATCAAACACTTCTCTGTGCCTCAGTTTCCTCATCTGCAAAATAAAAATGTTGAGCTCAATATCTGCGATTCCTTCTAGTTTAAAAAAAACTAATTTTTTTAAATTATCCCCTTCTGTGGTTGGACAGTGCTAATTCTTTCACAGTCTTTCTTATAATAAGCTGCCTCTACATCCTCCCTTCAGCTTGGATAAGGGATTTTCCTCTCTAAGCTTTGGTGTCCTCATCTGTAAAGTGAGGCAGTTGAGTTTGACCTCCGAGGTCCCTCCTAATTCTCTCTCTGTGATCTTCTTAATCATCTCCTGCCATGGTTGGTCAATGCTGGCTGTTTAAAAAGTCTTTCTTATTCTGAGCTGAAATCTGAGGGGTTTGAACTAGACAGTCTCTGAAATCTCTTCCAGTTCCAAATCTATGATACAATACAAAAGCTTTAATAGGAGAACACAAGTCCTGGCAGACCAGAACAAGCCAGAAAGACTTTGAGGGAGTCCTGTTGGTCGATCTAAGTCACCTGAGGGTGAGCCGGACGTGTTCAGGAATGTTCATGTGGGGTCTTTCGGTTGATGAGGTCAGCCACCAGGTGAGGGGGTCTTGTTCTGGTGTAGTTCCTTTTGTCCCTAGTAACCCATGAAAGCATCTAATTGGGCTGAAATAGGTTATGCATGTATCTGTGAAGATGGAGAGAGGATCCGCACAAATGATGAGGCCAAAGGAGAAATGCAGTCAGAGGACTACTGGAGGAGTTTTATGGTGGAAAAGGGCACGTTCAGACGGAAGATCTGGGTGGATGCTATGCAGACCCTAGAGTCTGGTGAAAAGCAAAATACGGTTCAGGATGAATCTAGTAGAGATGATAAAATATTAGAACTGGAAGGAGTGTGATAAATCATCTAAGCTAACTCCCTCACTTTATAGAAGAAAAGTGGATTGAATGTGGGTTTTGGAGTCCGGAAAACCGAGGATCATGTCCTGCCAAAGACGTTTTCTATCTGGGAGACACTGGCTACCTCCTTTCCCCTCTCTAATCTTAATTTTCTTATCTATAAAATTTTCTGGTTGGACTCAGTGGCCTCTAGTGTTTCAGCTGGATTTAAATCTATGAAAGTAAAGTAGCCAGGATCATACAGCTCTCTGTAAGACTCCAACCTTCCATTAGTAGGTAATATTAGTTGGATTTCTCCTGTCCTGTGCATGTACTGTAAACTTTGCTCTTCCCATGTAAACATAAATCTCTTGTGCAAATTTTAGTTGTAGTCTAGGGTTGAAGATAGGGAAGGAGGACAGCTTCCCAGAGACACAAGAGGTATTGCTCTTTGTTCAGTGATTTCAGTCGTGACTGACTCTTCGTGACCCCAATTGAGATTTTCTTGATAAAGATACTGAAGTAGTGTGTCATTGGTGATGGGGATAGGGAAAAGCCTAAGGAAAACTGACATTTGCAGTGTTGTAAAGATGGCTAAGAGCTGGAAGGTAGTATTGCTACATAAATGGAAAATGGAAGCGATTATTGTTTGTTGGTCACAATGACTCTGCGTGGGTGGTACTATCAGGTGGTGAAGAAAAGTGAGGAAGGGAAATTCAGGGAGGGGCCACATAGACTCCAGGGTGACAGAACTAATTAACTAATTAGCAACTCCCAACATGTTCAGAATTGAGATCCATAAAGAGATACGGAGACAGGTGGGTTCTGAGGGGCTGCGGCCCACTTCTAATGAGAGGGATGGTGAGGACCAGACTAGCCAAGTAAGCCAGGGAAAGCCCAGGGAGGTAGTCTGGATTCTAAAGCATTCCAGTTCTGAGCAGATTTTCTCATCTGATCCTATTCTCTAATCCCAGCACCACTCTGCTCCCCAGAGCAGCAATCTCCATTTTTACATTGTGCACTTGCAGCAATAATTCCTTTTCCTAGGGGTGCATTTCATGTCTGTGAGTGTACATGTGTATGTGTGAGTGGGTGCTTCTAAATGACACAAATTTAAGGTTAGGATGAGTTGTGTATACTAGTTAATGTTGCAGATGGCTCTGCTCTGAAAGACTGACAGAAGTGGGAGAAGGTAGAATGGGGAGGGATATTGGGCCATAATGAATGATGAGTAAGAGTGGCTATATTAAAAACAAGCCCAGTGATTGGCTATGGTGGGGAAGATGAGATGTAACCCATATTCCCACCAACCAGATGGCTGCTCACACACTCCTTGGGGTCCTGTCTCAACTTTAAAAACCCTGGCCTGAGCATGGTATAGAATGTCAGACCTAGAGTGAACCTTTGAGATCATAGGATCCTAGCAGTAGGCCTTAGAATCACTTATTTGAATCCCTTAATTATTACGGATGTGGAAACTGAGGCTCAAACCAGCAGTAGTTTGCCCAAGGAGCATAGCTTCTAGGTGATAGGGTCAAGATTCCAAATAGATGAGTCCCATTTAGTTCCAGGTCATGAATAATCTATGACAACTCTCCTTTCAAATAAACCCAGATCCTACAGATTAGAACTACTTTCTCCTCACTTACCTATTCCATGGACCAACCTCCCTGGCCTAGACCAACAATGGTGTTAACCAGAAGACGGGCAGTAGGGAGGAACTGAATGGATGATACCGGGTTCTTTGTTTGACAATGACTAGGAATAACAAAATCAGAGCTGTCATGCATTGAGGGGAAGGCAAATGGAGAGAAGCTGGGCCATAGATCTCACATGCTCCCTCCTTGGGAAGACAGGTGCCTTCCTGCCTGAACCACCATGGCTGCCTTTTCCCTTGATGCTCCTCTCTTGACAGGCTGCAAGGATTGCCAAGGCAATGCCCCTGACGATCTCCCAACACTGGAGTGTCGCTGGCAGCCTCCCGCCTGGCCCGATGGAGATATCTTGTTCGCCTCTGGCTGCCCAGGAGTAGGCTGAGTGTTTGAAGGGAGTCTGGCTCTGGGAGGTTTCTTGATATCTTCACTTGATGCTTTCTTGGGAGTAGAAAAGTCATAAGAACAAATTATAAGAACCCATTTCTAGAGTACTTTTAAGGTCAAGGATCATAATATCATACAATTAGAACTGAAAGAGACCTTGAAAGGCAACTAGTGAGGTTCTCCTCTTATCATTTGACAGAGAAGGCTGGGGACCAGGAGAGATTAAACAACTTTTCCAAATTTCACAGGTAGTAATCATTGAGATTTATAAAGTGCCTTCTTCCTAAGAGCCCTGTGACATTAGGGATTATTACCTCCATATTAAAGATGAAGAAACTGAAACTCATCACACAAAAAAATGACTTATCTAGTGGCTCAGCCACAAGCGGTGATAGAGCCTGGATTTGAACTCAGTTTCCTTGATTCCCAAGGATGGCTTTCTTTGTACTGTGTCATGCTGAAACCGAGCAGGAAAAACAGAGCTTCCAGAAAGGGCGTAGAGCTGGGACTGGGGACTGAGGGGGGAATGCCTCATCACAGCAGAAATGGCAGATCCCTGCAGGGGTCCTTTTCTGGTCTGTGTGACTTCAAAAACAAACACTTCTGGCAGCCCAATTATAAGCACTTCATATTACCCACAATGCACAGAAAAAAGTCACCTCTTCCCTGCTGAATTGCTATGTGCTCATCAGCGCTCCACTTTATCTGCTTGTCCTCTTTTCTTCTGTCCCAGGGGAAGGAGTCCTGGGTTCTGCTAGCCGGCTTCTGGGGCTGACTGCCGGCAGGGCCTCTGTCCCAGAGCTTGAGCTGGGTGGGGTTTGGTGGGAGAGGGAGCACTAATGAACTCAGAAACATCCAGCGCACTCTCAGCAGTGGAGTCTGGGGCTGGCTGGAACTCCGTGTACCAAAGTCAATACAGCAAACCCCAGGATTAGGATCATAGAAACTCGGCATCTTCTGGTTTTTTAAAACATTTTCTAATTTTTTTAAACATTTTTTTTTTGGTGAGGAAATTGGGATTAAGCAACTTGCCTAAAATCACACAGCTAGTAAATGCCCGGTGTCAGCCGCTGGATTTGAACTCCTGGCTCCAGAACTGATGCTCTGTCCACTGTACCACCTAGTTGCCCCCCCCCCCCATGGCTCTAATTTTTTCAGAAAACTTTACATATATTATCCGATTTGAGCCTCACAACCAGCTTTTGAGAGAGGTACTAGTGTTGTTAACGACAATAATAATAGCTGACACGTTTATAGGCATGCGTATGGTGCAAGCTCTGTGCTTTACATACATTGTCTCATTTGATTCTCACAAAAATCTTAGGGGATAGATGCTGTTATTATTCTATCATTATTATCAAGGAAACGCAGGCAGAGGTTAAGTTGTCTAGAGTCACAGAGCTAATACATCTGGGGCAGGATACGAACACATCGTGTCTCCTTGTCTTTTTCATCCTCCTCTGAGGATGCTCCTTGTGAGAGGAACTGTCATTTCATATGTAGACTCACATTTAGAGGCAGCTAGGGGGCGCCATAGTAGATAAAGCGCCGGCCCTGGAGTCAGGAAGATGTAATCTGGAAAGAGGAGGCAGCTAGGGGGCGCCATAGTGCACAGGGCGCTGGGCTTGGAGTCAGGAAGATCTAATCAGGAAATATGCAGTAGCTAGGGGGCGCCATAAGCGACAGAAGACTGGGTCTAAAGGCAAGAAGATCTAATCAGAAAAGAGGCAGCAGCTAGGGGGCGCCATAGTGCACAGAGTGCTGGGCCTGGAGGCAGGAAGATCTAATCAGAAAAGAGGCAGCAGCTAGGGGGCGCCATAGGCGACAGAATGCTGGGTCTAAAGGCAGGAAGATCTAATCAGAAAAGAGGAGGCAGCGAGGGGACGCCATAGTGCACAGAGCTCTAGTCCTGGAGGAAAGAGGGGGCGGCTAGGGGGCGCCATAGTGCACAGAGTGCTGGGCCTGGAGGCAGGAAGATCTAATCAGAAAAGAAGGGGCAGCTAGGGGGCGCAACAGTGCACAAAGTGCTGGGTCTAGAGTCAGGAAGATCTAATCAGGAAAGAGGTAGCAGCTAGGGGGCGCCATAGTGCACAGAGCTCTAGTCTTGGAGGAAAGAGGTGGCAGCTAGGGGGCGCCGTGGTGCACAGAGCTCTAGTCTTGGAGGAAAGAGGTGGCAGCTAGAGGGGCGCCGTAGTGCACAGAGTTCTGGTCCTGGAGGAAAGAGGGGGCAGCTAGGGGGCGCCATAGTGCATAGAGCCCCCGGCTTGGAATCAGGAAGACTCATTTTCCCGAGGACAAATCCATCCTATGATGCTTACTAGCTGTGTGACTCTGGGCACATCACTTAGCTCTCTTTGCTTCCGTTTCCTCATTTGTAAAATGAACTAGAGAAAGAAATGGCAAACGGCTCCAGCGTCTCTGCCAAGAAAACCCCAGATGGGGTCATGAGGAGTCAGGCACAACTGAAACTGATGAACAGCAACAAAATTTACACTCAATAGGATGACTTATAGCTTCTGTCTCCAAGAAATTGAATTTTTTTCCCACATCCCAACAATTCTTTAATGACTTTTCATTTTTCCAAATCCATGACAAGATGGTTTCCCACCTTCACCTTCGCAAAACCCCAGATTCTTCTTCTTCCCTCTCTTCATCCCCTCCCAGAGAATCACCTCATTGTTGAAAAGAGCCGGGTCCAATCGCAGCTGATCCTCACCAATGTTCCCTTGGCTCTGTTCACTCAGCATCAGTTCCTCTAAGTCTTTCCAGGCTTTTCCGAAATCAGTCTCCGTTACATCATTCCCTAACATTCATATCCCAGAACTTTCCCCGGCTCCCGGGTCCTGCCGTTGCACAAAGAGCTGCCACATTTTTGCACATGTGGGTCCTGTTGCCTTTTTTATGATTTCTTTGAGATACTTCAGACAAGGAAGCATCATTCTGTCTTTCATTGGACTAAAAGGCCAATGGGGGCTGTGAAAACCCTGACACAGGGCAAGGAACAGAAGGAAAGTACACACTTACATGGTGCCTGCTCCATGCCGGGAAGTTTACTGACATTATTCTCATTTGACCCTCCCACAACCTTGTAAAGTAGGGGCTGCTATTATCCCCATTTTACAGATAGGAAAACTGAGACAAGCCCAGAGTAAGATTCAGAGACTGGATTTGAACTCAGAACTTCCTGATTCCAGGCCTGGCTTTATATATGCTGTATTTTCTAGGTGCATGAAGAGCCAACGTGTCTGTGGAACCGTTTATCTGGGAGATGCTACTTGGGAAGGGCTAAGTCAGGGGCGAGTGCATTCCGTAGGGGGCTAGAACAGGTGATCAAAGACAGCTCACAAGGAGAGGGGATGCTCTGGGGAAAGGTCCTGCTTCAAGCATGATCTAAGATAACCAGGAGGTCATATCTGAGGCAAACATAATGAAACCCAAAAAAGACGAAATATAGTCACTGGACGAGCAGGAATGATGAGAGGGACTAAGGCCGGAGCAGTTTCCAAGGTCTTCATGGAGCTCAGCATGGAGGGGGACAAACCATAGGCGAGCACAGCACAAGGGACTTGTTTATAAAGGAGATCACATCTTTTCAGTTCAGTGGCTCCTACTATGTACCCTTCCCTCCTTTTTTGGGCTCAGAATAAATGCAGTTTTGATGATGATAATAGTGGTGATTGTGGTGGTGGTGATGAGTCATTTCTGGAACATGTTGTTTCCTAAGTACTTTTCTCACCAACAGCCCTGGAGGAGGGGGTAGGAGCATCATCATTCCCATTTTACAGATGAGCAAACTGAGGTTCAGAGTGATTTTTTTCAAGGTCATATGACTACTATCAGAACTTAACTGGGGCTAGGTCTCTCCGGAGGCAAGGAGATGGATGTGAGAGACCTCTCCAAGGAACCTTTCAAAGCCTAAGTAGTTTCGCCTCAGTGGCCTGAGCAGAATTAGTTGTTTGGGATCATCTTTGTGGATTACAGATTCTAGAGTTTTTCTCTGGGTCCCAAATTACCAGGAAACAAGGGTAAGACTGAGTCCATGGAGACAGTGATAGATTTGGAATCAGGAGACCCAAGTTCAATGTGTGATCTCGGACAAATTGCTTAACACTCTGGGACTTGTTTTGTTTTTTGTTTTTTTTTTTTTTTGTTTTTTTTTAAGAAATGGCTTCTGAAATCTCTTCCAGCCATGGCTCTGTGACTATGAGGTTATTCTAGATAACCTTGGAGGTTCCTTCTACTCTACGATCTTCTGGCCAGTTAAGGAGGGGCACGACAGGCACTTTACTCATCCCTCCTCCACAGAAATACCACGAGCGATCCCAAGCAGGGAACATTTCCTAAAACACCAGAGCAGACCCTGTATTGTGCCAGCCTTGAGCAGCCAGAGGGAGATGGGGTGGGAGATGGTCAGTGCTGAGAGCAGGAGGTTTTAGCAAATTGCACGATAGCCTTGTTTAAAAATGCCAAGTCGTCATTTCAGAAGCTCCCTCAACTGCCTCCTTTTCTTTTCTCCCACACAAGGCTGTAGGGTAGATACTGAAGCTCAGAGAGAAACATGGTGTATAATTGGGTGTGTTATGTAGGGGGAGGGGAAGGAAGGGGAGGGAAATTACCCAGGAGGAATTGGAAACCTTACTACCATCTTGCCAGACCTCGGAAAATTTGGCTTTTAAAATTTTAACCTAAATAGAGATAGATAGATAGATAGATTTTCTCACTCTCTCTGGACGTGAAGTGCTTTTTTTTTTTGAAGCAATTAAGGAAGATCATAAATCAGTCTTTTTTAAAAGCCTAGGCTGACTTTGTGGCTGGCTAAAATTAGCGACTCCATCAAGGCTGTTTAGGAAGGGAGGGAAAGAAGGAAAGTTGGGGGAGAGTGATGGCCTGGCCCAGGTTCAGCCATCTTCTCTCCCTCTCCCAAAGAAGGGACACGGTGGCTTCTCTAAGAAGAGTTCACATGCCTTCTAGGGTCTATGTTACTCTAGCTCTGTTAAAGTTGGGCAAGTCATTTAGTCAGTTTTTATTTCTCAATTTCTTCAACTATAAAATGAGAATCCTAATAACATTTAGGCCTGGAGTCAAGAAGACCCAAGTTCAAATACAATTTTAGACACAGTAGCTGTGTGACCTTGGTCAAGTAACTTATCTCTGTTTCCCTCAGTTTCCTCATCTGTAAAATGAGCTAGAGAAGGAAATATCAAACCATTCCAATATCTTTGCCAAGAAAACCCCAAATGGGGTCATTAGGAGTTGGACATGACTAAAAAATGACTAAATAACAACAAAAGCATTCACCTCCCAGGATTGTTATAAGAATCAAATGAGACAGGATCTGAAAAACATGGTGCCTGGTATATAATAGGTGCTTAATTAATGCCTCTTCTCTTTCCCCATGCTTAAAAATCATTTATCTAATGCTTTAAGGTTTGTTTCTTCAAATCCAACTTGTAATTCAGGGTTGCCTATCATCATTTTGTTGATGAGGAAATGAAGGTCAGGAAAGGGTCTGTGACCCACCCAAACATAGTGTAAAGAATGGAATGCTGGACTCAAGAAGGCCTGGGTTCAAATCTCACCTGACAGTTATTAGCTGTGTAACTCTAGGCAAGTCACTAAAAATCTCTCTACCTCAATGTCCTCAATTGTATAATGGGGACACTAATTGTGAAACAGGAATGGAATAATATACAGGGTTCCCCAAAAGTCTTTCTCCAGTGTGAAGCTTTGATATTCTTTTGGGATATCCTATGTAAAATGGGCTTTTTGAATTTAATAATAATCTCATACATATTTTTAAACTCTGCCTTTGGCCTAAATTCTCCCTTCCATTCATTTCTCAATGTTCTCATCAGTTTTCATGGCTTCAATTATCTTCTCTATGCAGATGACTTACAGTCCTCCATATCTGGCCCTCGTCTCACTCCTAAGCTCCAACTAATTGCTGGACATTGCCATCTGCATATCTCCTGAGCTTATTTTGAACTCAACACATCCAAAATGGAGCTTATTCCTTTCCTTTCTCCTCCCTTTGCTATTTCTATTGAGGGTACCATCATTGTTCCAATCACTGGGACTTGCAGCTAAATTAAGGGGCTGTCCCCTGCTCTGTCCCCTCCCTCTCACTTCCCATGTCTAATTGGTTGCCAAGTCTAGTCGAGTCTTCCTTTGAGGCATCTCACAAAATAATAGTCCTAAAGCACAGTTCTGAACATGTTCCTTTGCTCTGAAAACTCTAGTAATTCTTCATGGCCTTCAGGATATAATACAAACTCCTTTAGTTAGCATTTAAAGTCCTTTGCAATCTGATTCTGCTTTGCAAGACATTTCATATTATACATTATTTTTTCCAGATCTGACTGGTCTATCTGCTGTTCCTGGCACAGGCCATCTTAGCTGCAGTCTCTCTGCTGGTACTGTGCTCCCTCCCTCCCTTACCCAGTCACCTCTGAAGTTCAGCTGAGGTGCCCCCTTTTATCCCCACTTACTGCAGTTTTTAAATCTTTCCCCCAAATTACTTTCATATGCTTTGCATTTAACTTAATTATGGATGTTTTGCTCTCTTCCCCTTTCCCCTAAGCTCCTTGAAAACAAGAGTATTGTGTAATAAATAAATCATCCCTGAATTAAATTTAATTGAACCCAGTTGAATTCAATTGAATTGAATCTTATTGGATCCAACTGCATTGAATTGATTTGCATTATATTTTGGGTGAAAATGGACCTCAAGGTCTTCTCTAGGAAATTCTGGTTTGACCTCTATACCCCCTCCAGATGACCATCTCCTCTCTGGAGATCTTCGCCTTGTCAAACAGATGGGGGTCTCAAGAAACAGGAAATTGGCTGTCTCCAAGACCATTCCCATTGTTACCCTCTCATCAACGGAGACACACACGCAAACACGCACACGCTTTGCTTTTATTTCCAGGAAACATCTGGAACAGCTGAATTTGGGCCTGTCCTCACCAAATGGTTTGCTACTACATTCTGAATGGACTAGACCAGATGTTAGGGGGCTCTGTCGATATAGCCATAAAGATTTCCCCAGGTGGAACATCTCCTAACCAACACTCGCTTCCTACCAGGCAGTTCTTCTCAATGTCTAGCCTTAGGCTGGCCTGCTCCCTGTTTGAGGCTTAATTACTCTGGCAGGATCAGCTCATCTCCCCAGGCCTCTTATCAGAGACATAAGCATTTAGGCAAACACATTAGGCTCCTCACAGACTGTACACAGGGCTGGGGAATTGGCAGCCAGCGCCTTTCAATAAACAGTTATTGGCTTGTCCTCTGCAGTGGAGGATTGAAGAGCTGTTCATTGCTGCTTCTGCTCAATTCTCCTTCTCACCGGCCTGACCAGAGGGATCCACCCTGCTCCCACACCTTTGGAATCGATGGAGAAGTCAGCGGGCACCCTGAGCAATGTGCAGATCGATTGTTCACTTTGGGACAGTGCCCCAAGCCACATTTGACCCCTTGCGTGGGTTTTCCCTTGGATCCCAGGCCATTTGAGCCCAGGGATGTAGGGCAGGGTCAGCCTAGACCATCAGAATGGAGAAGACAAATCCAATCACTAAAGAAACTCTCTACTACGCTGCCAAGGCCCATGAGTGATTCCCCATCAATGTGGATCAATTCACCGACATTCAGACATTGAACAGTGCAAAAAGAGCACTGAGCTTGCAGCCGGGAGTCCTGGATTCAAGCCCTAATTCAGTGTTTGGGGAATCATATATTTTGCTGATTGCAGGGCACTCGGGGTGAGGGAACCTGGGAATTCAGAAATCCCAGCTCTGTTTCTATTACCTCTATTACCTCCAGCAAATAACTTCACTGCTCCTGGTCTGTTTCCTCATGTATAAACGAGAGGGGTGAGTTAGCTCTATTGAATTTTCAGTTCCCTTCTACTTTAGGTATCTGGTCTTCTGTCTTCCTTCATATCCCCTGCTTCAGTCTTTTAAACAGAGAGGCATAATTAAAAGAACCCTTAGAATTCTGAATCCTACCATCTCAACATTTGAGAAAGATATTTGTCCAGATGTTTTAGGCAGTTTGAGGCTGCAGAACTTATTAGTGGTTAAGATCTTAGGGGCTTGGAGCTAGGCAAACCTGGCTTCAGATATTGTCTCTAAATTCTAGTTAACTGTGTGGCTGGGAATAAATCTTTCACTATTCTTCTCTGAACCCCAGTTTCCTCATGTGTGAAATGGGGATGATAATAGCATCGACTTCATAGGGCTATTGGGACAATCCAATGAGATAGTAAACATAAAGTGCTTCGCAAACTTTTTACAAGAAAAATGCAAGCTAGTATTTATTGCTTCCTTTGTAAGATTGTAGTGACACTCTAATGAAATGGTATAATAAAGTGGTTTTGAAACTTTAAATTGGCCTTCTCTATGAAGTTATTATTCTCCCCTTCACCCCAGAGCAGGATGGGACAACTATGGATGGAGCCACTCTTGGAGTGGAATCAAGGGGAGTGGAATCAAGGGTGGCGTAGTAGAGTACTGGACCTGGAGTAAAGAAGATCTGAGTTCAAATCCTGATTTAGATACTACCTACATAAATCTGGGCAAGGCATTGCCTCAGTTTCCTTATCTGTAAAATGGAGATAATAACAGAATCTACTTTCCAGGGTTGATATGAGCAAAAAATTGAAATGGCATATGTAAAGTGTTTTGTCAACTTTAAAGTTCTATATATATGTGGTAGCTATTATTACTGAAAATAGAATAGAATAGTATAATCAGAGTAGTACATGAAAAGAACTCTGGATTTAAGTGTAGAAGGCCTGGGCTTGCAATAAATGCCACATGCAAGTTTTAAACCATTCATTGGTTATAAATATTATGATGAGGATTCCTTCCAGTCTGGGTTGAACTAGGTGGCTGCCAGTGTCCTCAAATCTGTGATTTCTGTGACTCTCAAAACCTCAATTTTCCCTGCTCTAAAAGATCAGCCTTTTTCTAACTCATGGGGTGGCTGTCAAGCAAACATCCTATAAAACCTCAAGTAACTCTAGAAATGGAAGCAATTATTTTTACCCTTATGGTCTCCTCTTGTCACTTGCCTTTATTCCTTCTTGCCTCCCACCAACTTTAGAGACAGGAATCAAGAGGTGAAGGAATAGGAAGGAGAGTAATAGAGAGGGGAAGGTGCTTATAAGTCCTTTGGACTGGCTCCCATTTGAAAGCTGGCACAGCCCCAGCTGAATGTAATGTCACCTCCTCTGAAAACCCTTCTTCTCCTGGCCAGAGCTAAAAGTACACCCTCCTGATAGAGAAACCTTTTTCTGCCTCAACTTACTCCTTTGGGTATCCATCACTTGTGTGTACCAGCTCTTCCAGGTGGGGCTGTACCCATAGAACACCCTCAGAGGGGCTATTTTAATAGGACCAAGGAAATGATTTATAATCTTATAACCCTCTCTAGGCTTCAGTTTTCCCATCTATAAAATGAAAAGCTTGGACCAGGTGGCTTCTGATATCCTTTCTAGCTCTAGTGACCCTGTTTGGGTCATGACTTCTCTTGCCAATTGTTTGGTAAAGTCCCTGGATTTCTTTTTAGAATCATATTTTTAAATGCACAAAATAAAATACATATTACAAAGGGGAAATATGTTGAAAGTTTTCAGAATATTTTTAAAAATTACACTATATTCACAAATCCCAGGTTAAGAACTCCTACTCTAAAAAGAGATGGGAAAAGGCATTCCTGCCCATCCTTTGCAGGGTGGTAACTTCCACACATTTCCAGACTTTATATATTTATTAGTTTAGTGATATTTTCTTTTTTCTTTTCTTCTTTTCTCTTTGTTTTTCTCTCTTTTTTCCTTCCTTTTTTGTCTATAAACATTACTTATTATATGGTGTGGTTCTCTGAGAATAGAAAGGGGAGAAATTCTGAAGAAATCTTGATGTATTTTTAAAAATACATCAATCAAATTATTTTTAAAAAATAGAACTCTGTAACTAGAACTAGGAAGAGACCTTTTAAATCACTTAGTCCACCTTTTTTTTACAGAATAGGAAGCCAAGGCCCGATGGGGGGAATGGTTAGCCCAACGTTATACAGAAGTAGCAAGCGATATTACAACCCAGGTCTGCTGGTGTTCTATCCAGAGCCCTTTCTGGCATCTCTCTGTAATATATTTATAACTAAGCCTAGTCTGGATGGCTTCAGGGAAGCACAATTCTGCTACCAGTCTCTAGAACTAAGGGTAATTGAGCAGGATCAGAATCAGGGGGCAGAGACAACTGACATGGAGGTACCTGAGAAGAGATTAATAAAGTCGACAACCAACTTAGCAAGGAGCCCAGGTTTCTGGGCTGCTGGATCAGGGAGCTTTGAGATCCTTATCTTAATACTAATAAAATAGTAATCCCTCATAGTACACACATAGAGCACTGTGTATTCTTCCAAAGTGCTTTCTGGAGACGTTATCTTGTGTGATACTGACAAAATCCCGGCAAGATTAGTCAGGTTGGTGTTTTTCTCTGCATTTGACAGGTAGGGAAGTAAAACTGGAAAATGATGTGACAGTCACTCACATGATGGAGCTGGTTCTTGAACCCAGAACAAGTCATGTCAACAGGCGTTTTATTTAGGTGCTTGCCATATGGTAGGCACTATCCCAAGCAATGAAGATAAAGATATAAGTTGAAAGAAAGACAATTTTTAACCTCAAGGAGCCTCTATTCTAATGGAAGAAGAAAACATAAAAAGGTTGGGTGAGTGGGTGGATCCCCAGGAGAGGAGAGGGGGGCAAAATACAGTCAAAACATAGTTGGGGAAATGCAGAATGGCTAGCCCTCCCTCAAAAGGAAGATTCCAGTAGGACATCACCTGTGGAGAAAAGGGGGTTACAGAGATGCAAAGGTATTCCAGGATGAGAAAGATCTTTTTATGATACAATGTGACATGATAAATAGAGTGCAGGGTTTGAGAGAAAAAACTATTTATATAGTAGCTACTGTGTACTAGGCATGGAGTTTTATAAATGTTATCTCATTTGATACAATAACCTTGTCACATAGGTGCTATTATTATCCCCATTTTTCAGTTAAGGAAACTAAGGCAAATGGAGATGAAGTGAATTGCCCATGCTCGTAAAGCTAAGAAATATCCAGTGCCAGATTCAAATTCAGATCTTCTTGATTCCATTTTTACTACTTTTTAATATCCATTTTACCACTTAATTGCTAGCAGAAAAGAAGAGAGAAAGGAGAAGGAAGGAAGGAAGGAAGGAAGCGAGGAAGAGAAGAATAAAAGAAATACAAAGGTAAGGAGGGAAAGAAAGAAAGAAAGAGGAAAAAGATCAGCAAAAAGGAAAAGCAGAAGGAAAAGAGAAAGCAGGAAGGAGACAGAAAGATAAAGAAAAAGAGAGAGAGGCGAAAGGAAGAAAAAATGAGAGAGAGAGAAAGGAAAGAAGAAAGGAAAGAAAGAAAGGAAGGAAGGGAAGAAGGAAGGAATGAAGGAATAAAAAAAGGAAAATACAGAAGAGGAGAAAATAGGCTTCAATTAAATATTTACAATTTTATGCTTTTCACTCCTTAAGAAGTACTTTTCTCACAATAGCCTATTATGTATTGGATCATAAATTTAGAGTTAGAAGGGAATCTCAGAAATCATCTAATCCAAAACTTATCAATTTACAGATAGGGAAACTGAGGCTCTGATAAGAATAGACTTGCCTAGGTCATATACCAGAGCTAGAATGTGAATCCAGGTTCTCTTTCTCCTTCACTTTCATTCAATGTCTCTGAACCTCAGTTTCTTCATCTGTAAAATGGAATTGCTATCACTCTCACCTTCCTTACAAAGTTGTGAGATTTAAATAACATAGTGTTTGTAAAGCCCTTTTGCAAACCTTTAAGCATGATACATGCATCAGTCACCATGATCCATATTTTACAGATGGGATAGAAAGAATTTGGAGAGATAGAGGGAACATCCATAGTCATGGAGCAGGTAGTGAGAAGCCATATAGGGATTCATCCCTAGGAGTCCTGAATAATGATCTATTCATTGCACCTCTCCCTTGAAAGATCAGAAGCAGAAAATATGGAAGTAACAAAGCATCACAGGATCTCAGGAGGTGAAGGGATTTGGAGAGTCATCTAGTTTAATTCCTTCCTTTTGCAGTGGAAAAAAAGAGATGTGTGTTGGTCACCCAGATGGTAAAGTAAGATGTAGACTTTGGGCTTTGAATTTGGGGATTCAGAATCCAAAATCAGTGTTCTTTCTAATATATCCTACTGCTCCCCAGGAAAACATCTTTCAACCTTTCAATGACTAAAGACATTGTGCTATTATTTGCACCACAGTAATTCTAGCTGAACTTTCTCTGTTACCTCTTAGGACTTAGTTTTTGTACTTAATATAAGGTATTATATTAATATAGTAGGTACTTAATATAAGATATTGATTGACCATGAGATGTGACAACGATGATGATAATGATGATGGTGATAATTAAATTTCACAAACCATTATGCAAATTTTATTTCATTTTCCTCACAACCACCCTGGAAAGTAGCTTCTATTGTCACCCCTATTTTACAGATGAGAAAACTGAGGCAAATAGACATAAGTGACTTTTCCAGGGTCACACAACTAGTAAGTGTCTGAAACTAGATTTGAACTCAGGAATTCCTGATTCCAGGTCTGGTGCCCTAACCACTGTGCAAAAATCATTGAGAAAATAGGCTGGAGTCAAATGAAAAGAGCTCTAATGGCCATATAGAAGAATCTGTATTTTATCCCAAAAAGAGAGCCACTAGAACTTCTTGCAGGGGGAATGGCCTGCTTTAGAATGTAAATTTGGCAGGCATGTGAGAGATGGATTGGGAAGGTGACAGACTAGAAACAGGGAGGCTGGTTAGAAAGTTATTACAGAAGTCTTGGTATAAGGCAATAAGGACCGAAATTTGGACATGAATGAATACAAAAGTATTTCCTAAGTGCTGATCAAGTGTCAAGCAGGAAAAATAAAATAAGCAAAGCAGTTCCTGTTCCCAAGGAGCTTAAGCACATGTGACTGATAAGGGAAGTCACAAGGAATAGCGATTGTCAGTCAATCAAGCATTTATTAAGTACCTACTGTGTGCAGGCTGGAGCTAAAGGCTAGGGATACAAAGAAAGATAAAAGGCAGTTCCAACCTTGGAGGAACTCATAATCTGATGGGGAAGACAACAGAAAAACAAAATCTGTACAAATCTACATAATTAATGGAGGGAAAGCACTAGAACAAAGAGAAATTGGGAAAGACTTCCTGCAGAAGCTGGGATTTTAGCTGGGACTTGAAGCCAGAAGGCTGGGATGAGACGGAGAATATTTCAGGCTGGAGGGCAGTCAGCGAAAATGTCTGAGTAGAGAGATGGAGTTTCTTGTTTGAGGAATATTGAGTAGACTAGTGTCACTGGGTCATACCTAGATTGACTGAATAATACTTCCTTTTCTTTGTTTCCAGAGCTAGATGTGAAAATTAGGGAGCATTGGGAAGATAAAAATAACCAGGGAGGAGCAGTAGCCAGGCGGGGCTGGGTAGGGCTAACTATGGTGAATGCACACCATTCAGAAGTCCATGGCAGAAGTCGGTGTGCCCAATGGGAGGTGGAGTGCAGAAGCTTGTCCTGAAGATGTCAATGGAGAGAAGGGGAAGGGAGAAATAATCCCTATGAAGAGTTGGCAGCTGATGGGGACATGGAGAGATGAGGGAGAGGAAAGATTTGAGAATGATCCTGAGTTTGTAAATTTATGTGATTTATAATTCTGGGAGTCATGTCTGCAGAGATCACTGGGAACTGGTGAGATCTCCAAGAGAAAAAGTGGAGAAAGAAGTCTGGGGGAGTGAGGGAGTAGGATATGGCAGGTGATTAATTTAGGGGGAGGAAACTGAGACGGATCAGCCAGAAAGGAAGGAGGGTAACCAAGAGAAAGCAATGTCACAAAAACCCAGCAAAGGGGAACTATCCAGGAGGGAAGAGATGGTCAGCATTACCAAATGTTGCAAGGAGGTCAAGAGGGATGAGCACCGAGAAAAGGCCATCAGATTTGGCAATTAAGAGATCATTGGTAACCTTGGAGAGAGCACTTTCGGCTGAGTGATGAGGTCAGGAGCTAGATTACAAAGGGCTGAGAAGTGAGTGTGGATAGGAAATAGAGGCAATGAATGTGGACAGCTTTCTCCCCCCCCCACTGGGATTTTAGCTATAAAAGCAAGGAGAAATATGAGATGGTAGTTTGAGGAAATAGTAGGGCCAAATGAAAGTCTGTATTGTTTTAAGAATGAGAGAGAGAGATAGGTTTGTTTGTGAGCATCAAGGAAGGAGATAGGAGAGAGACAGAGGGAAAGACAGACAGAGACAGAGGTTGAAGATAAGAGAGTAGGAAAAAAATTAAGTGTATAGTAATCATCCCCCAAAAGATCCCCCCAGATCTCTGCCCTAAGGTCTTTCTCAATTCTGATCTTCTGCATCCCAAGATTTGTTTTAGAATTTATTTTCAGTGTATGAAGGTTACTTTTAACTGATATTCTATGTTCTTTTCAGTTCTGACATTCTATGAAGCTCTGATTTCAGCCATTGGGCTATAGGCCACATTCACTGCCAAATCCCCTAGCACAGGTCTCAGGATTGGGTCTGTGTGTGCCCTGTCTCACATTTCCTAAAATCCCAATACTCAGCCCCCCAGCCCAGGATTCATTATCTTCCCATCAAACTTGAATTCTATAGAAAGGAGAAGAGGTCTGAGCTTGGAAGATTAAAAACTCCTAAAATCCCAGACAGAACTGCCAAACTCAATTGTCCAGCCAGGCATTAGGAGATGCTAATGTATTTGAAGACAATGGACCCCTGTTTGCATATATGCAAATTACGTGGGCTTATTAGCACTTTACCCAGATGGGTCAGTTAAGGCCTCTGCCCGACCTGCATGGTGCCTTGGCTGTGGCCTTACTAGGAGTCCTCATTAGTAGGCAACACAGCTGCCCATCCAGATGGGGGAAGCTTCCGGTGGAGGGGCAGCCCCAAACAGATGGTGCTTGCTGAAATCAGGGTCAGAGGAAAGACCACCCCCCCTGTCTTGGGCATTTAGCCACCTTGTCCCTCAGAGCTCCGAAGAAAAGCAGCCTCCTCCCTTGGCTGCCAGAGGCCCAGAGGGCCTTGGGTCAGGGAGGTTTGGAGACAGTAGCCACGGTCCGACCTCCTGAAGGCTCCCCGGCTGACTGATCCTCCACACCTTTGTCCCTGAATAGGAAGCAGATGGCTGGCCACCCAAAATAAAACCTGGGACATGAAAGCATCTCTGCTGGGGAGATAAGGCTGGACCAGACTGCCCAACCACAACTGAGACTCCTGGTGTCTTGGAACCTGGGTCAAACCAAATCCCTGTATTAGGGCTCTCTGGAAACTTGAGAACCTTGGAGATACTGAGTCCTTGAGCCCAGCTGCTGTTCTTGGACTCAATGTCTTTGACCTTGCTTAGGTATCTACAATCCCTCTCTACATTGCTCAGAGAGGGTAATAATAATTAACATTTCTATTTATGTGCCCCTTATGGTTTGCAGGCACTTGCAGGCACTTAACATACATGATCTCATTTTATACAATGATCCTATGAAATAGGTGCCATTATTACTCCATTTTTACAGAGGGGGAAGATACAATTCAGAGAACTTAAGTGATTTGCCCAGAATCACACAGTTAGTGAGTATGAAGTTCTGAGACCAGTATCTTTTCCCCTCTTACATGATACAGCAGAATCCTTCAGTTCACCAGGTAGATTAGGGACACATATCAGAGCTAGAGAACCAAGGGAACAGCATCCTAGGCCTGGAGCCACCATCAGCAAAGTCACCAATATTCAAAGGGTTTAAAGACAATGTTGTATACAGTAGAGAGAGCACTGGTTTAGCATTAGAATCCCTGAGTTCTAATTCTATCATTAATACCATATAGGTGATCTTAAGCAAATCATCCAACCATCACCTCCTCTAAGGCTTGTATTTAAACAATGGGTTTATGCTAGATAGCCTCAGAGATTTCTCTGTACTCTAGAACTATGATTCTAAAACAGACTTTAGAGATAGATAATATTATTATTCTCATTTTATAGATGAGGAAATTTAGATAGAACTTAATGATTTGCCCAAGGTCACACAGCTTGTGAAGGTCTGAGGCCACTTTTGAGCTCAGATCTTCCTAACTCCAAGCCAGTGCTTTATTCACATCACTAGGGTGATTGAGGGTGTCAGCTCAGCAGAGACACTTCACTAGGGTGAGAGGGTAAGGGATGTTGCCTTTAATGGCAGCTAGACAATATCTAATCATGTGGATCATTAATTAAATATTTCAATAGATCAATGGATTCAGTAGAACAATACCTATCGCCTTAATTAGTTCTGAGTGGAACCCCACCCACCCTTTCTCATCCTGTATGACTCTTGTCAATCCCTTTCTTTCTATAATCTCCCACATATGTAATCTGCGATTTAGTAACACAGGCCTTTCTGATGTTCTCCAAAAATACCTTAGATCACTCAATTGTGGTCATTTTATCTGGCCATCCCCCTAGGCCTGGAATACTCTCTCTCTTCATCTTACCTCTTGGCTCCCCTGGCTTCCTTCAAGTCCCAACTAAAATCCCATTTTCTACAGGAAGCCTTTCCTGATTTCTCTCTACTGTAGGGCCTTCCCTCTGCTGATCCTTTCCCATTTAGCCTACATATGTCTTGTTTGCTTATTGGAAACCTGATCAGACTCTTGGAGAGTGAACACTGTCTTTTATCTTTTTGTGTGTGTCCCCTAGCACTTAGCACAATGCCTACCTTACTGCACTTATTGATTGAAGCACTGACTGATTGCTAGAGTAAAGAGATCACTGGTTATCCATTCAGTTTTCCTGATGATATTTTTGATTCCACTTTTGTTTTGTTCTTAACCTTTGGCAACCTAATCACACCCACCATGCTAACTGTTGCCTATTTTAAATCTTTGGAGACTTTGGCAGGTGATAATGACTGCAGCTCACAAAGGATCATAGGATCATAGATTTGGAGTTTAAAGGCCAGTTAGTCAGACCCTCTTATTTTACAGATGAGGAGACTGAGATCCAGAGAGAGTCAGTAACCATCAGTGTCTATAACCCTTTCCTTACCATGATCCCATGAAAGAGATAGTGCAATGATTATTAATCCAGTTTTATAAATGAACAAAGTGATCTTTCCAGAGCTGAAGTGACTTGACTTACCAGTGGCACACAGCCAGGTAGTTGGAAAATCATGGTCAGAAGTCTTTATCTTCTGAGTCTCACTCCAGTGCTGAATAATCGAGAGCTGCTTATAACATGGCGGATGCCACCAATAGCTCAAAGACCAACCTCTCCCATAAACCACTGCTGGGAACTTTATAGGCACACAAAGGCATTCAAAGTTAATGGCAAAACCAGCCATGTGAAAACTAGAGCATAAAACCCAGACTCTCCTCCCTTTCACCACCACTACCCCCTGTTCCCTTCTTCCCACATAGACCCCTCCCAGTTGTGAGAAGATGTCCGACCCTCTGCACCCCAGAACAGACTGCCTCTCTGCATTAGAGAATTCTGGTGTTTTCAGGGGAGAGAGTCCAATGAGCCTTTAACGAGGAATAAAACTTTATGGCAGCTGAGAAAATGCTGCTAAACATACCCGTGTCAGCTCAGCGGAGACACAGTAAATATTCCAGCTGTAATTTATATAAATGCTTTGGAAGTCCAAACAGAGGGACAGGTAGTGGCTAATAAAGTATAATACATCATGTAAGCTTATCAATGCAGCTAATGTAGCTAGTTCATAATTTGCAGAGGAACTTATTAGTTGGAGGACTAGAGCCTGGACAGATCTATGTGCTGTTGGTGGTGCTGGATTTTTTCTCTGTAGGGAAGCTCTGTGGGATGGAGCTGTCCACTAATGTGGTCCTGTATTGGAAGGGAATTTAAGGCGTCAGTTGGTCTATTCTTCTGCCTCTCATTGGGTTTAGTCTCATCTAAAATGATTATGGACAAGGGTATATAGTGTAAGTCTGAGGCTGGATTTGAACTCAGATCTTTCTGACAGACACCCAGCCACTTACTACCTGCACGACCTTAGGCAAGTCACTTAACTTTGCTTCATTTTCCTCATCCATAAAAAGAGCTGGAGAAGGAAATGATAAACCACCTCAGTATCTTTGCCACAAAAACAAAAATAAAATAAAAACAAAAACAAAAACAAAACCCAACCCAAATAGAGTCACAAAGAGTCAGAAATTACTGAACAACAGCAAAGTATAGTATACTAGAGAAAGCACCAGAGCAAAATCAAGATTCCTATCTTGACTCTGCTCCAACTAATTGTCTATCTATTCCTTCACTTCTTTTGGAACCAGATTTCCCATGTAAAATGATCACCATCAAACTGATTTCTAACTCCAACACCCTGTGTTCTAAAATTTTTTTGTTCTATGTCCCCTCTATCTCTGATACCCCATGTTCTAAGGTTCCTTCTAGTTCTCACATCCTGTCTCGTCTTCTAAATTTTATGTTTTAGAATTTTTCCAGTTCTGATGATTATGTTTTAATGCCCCTTCCAGAGCTTCCATTCTGATGTTCTGTGTTGTAAGGTTTTTTTCTAGTTCTGACATTCTGTGTTCTAGCATCCCTCCCAGCTCTGACATTTTGTGTTCTAATGTCCCTCCTGCTTCTGACATTTTGGTTTCTAGCTTTCTTTTTATTTAACAGTCTGCATTTTTAACATTCTATGCTCTAAGGTCCCTTCCTTTGATACCTAATGACCGTGTAAGCACAGGCAAGTCATTTAACATCTCAGTATCTCAAGAAGGCCTCTCAATACACCTCAGGTACAGAAAACGTGTCAGCCTGCACTAATAGACAATTTCCTCATAGGAACTCTAGGGATTCCTATTCCCCAATGGGGAATCCTTGAACTTTGAAAAAAATATGCCAACAATTATATTTTAACAAAATTGGTTTCCTTTCTAATCCTGGGCATTTTATTATATACATTTAAAAATATTGTTCTGAGAAGGCTCCATTTACTTCTCTGACTTGGGAAATCTAGGACCTCCCAAAAAGTTAAGACCCTCTAATCTCCTTTAATAAAACATAGGTCTAAATGAGATTATTCAGGCCAGTTCCAATGGTTTTGTGATGAAGAGAGCCCTCTATACCCAGAGAGAGGCCTGTGGGAACTGAGTGTAGTTCCCACATTTGCATTATTTTTGTTGTTGTTTGCTTACATTCTATTTTCTTTCTCATTTTCCCTCTGGTTTGATTTAATTTTTCTTGTGCAGCAAGATAATATTATAACTATGTATATATATATATTGGATTTAGCATCCATTCCTACCATGTTTAACATGTATTGATTAGACTACTTGCTGTCTATGGAGCACAAGGTTTTGCAAGGGTTAATGTTGAAAAATCATCCATGCATATGTTTTGAAAATAAAAAGCATTAAAAAATTTTTTAAATTTAAAAGAATAAAACATAGGTCTAGACAAAACCACAAAAGTCCTGTTCCATTTTCAGCCTTCTTTAATTCATCTCTTTTATTTTCAAGGTGAGACCTAACTAATATGGTATATGAACTTGAACCTTTCACCCTACCCCATCCCCTTTATCAAGAGGGACCAGTTCATTGCATTCAGTTTGTGGAGAGCCAATGAATGGGAGCGAAAGAATTTTAAGTCCTGGGAGTCTCAGCACTGAATGACTTAGTTACACATTTACTAATTACCTAAGAGTGGCAAGTATAAATAGATAGCTAAATTGATAGGTAGGTAGGTAGGTAGGTAGGGAGAGAAAGAGAGAGAGAGAGAGAGAGAGAGAGAGAGAGAGAGAGAGAGAGAGAGAGAGATGGATAGAAAGATAGATAGATAGATAGATAGATAGAGATAGAGATATAAATAAAGGCGAACACTGTCCCTACTATCAAGGAGCTCCAAGCCTATTGGGAGAGACAACATATAAACAATTAGGTACAAGCAAGATATAAAGAAGATAAATTGGAAATAATCAATAAAGGGAAGACAGTAACACTGAGGTGGGGGGCATCAGGAAGGTCTTCTTGCAGAATGTGGGATTTCAGCTGTTTCTTAAAGGATTTCCAGGAAGCCAAGAGGCAGAGATGGAGGAGGAATAGAATCCCAGGCATGGGAGACAGCCCAACAAAATGCACCAAGCTGGGAGGTGGCACATGCTGAGTTTGAAGGACAGCAATTTCATTGTAAAGTACATGGAAGGCAATAAAGAATAAGATAGGAAGGGTACAGGTGGTGAAGGACTTTAAAAGCCAAACAGAAGATTTTACATTTAATCCTGAAAGTAATAGGGAGTCTATTGAATAGAGCTGGAAAATGACCTTCTAGATAGATCATGTAGTCTCTTTATAAGGGAGAAAAGGGAGACCCGCAGAGGTTGTGACTTGCCCGGGATCAGCCAGGAAGTCAAAGTTGCAGACATGGGATTTAAACTCAAATCCTCTATCTCTGAATCCAGCCTCCTTTTCCCACCTCTGCCTCAGCAGGTGACCTTGGACCAGTCACTTCCCTGTGACTAAAGTGATGGCACTGCCCCGGGCTACCTCCTGCTCACAATGCTGTGGAGAATGCTACCATATAACAGTCAGTGACTGGCCTGTTTAATAGTCAGCTTCGGCCGTTCCTGCTCCACAGAGCACAACTACATACTTTGCAAAGCCACTTTGGAGGAGAAACTGTTGGAAGGCTGCTATCCCTGAAGGGAATCCCAGGATGTGAGAGCTCCAGGGACCATCTAGCCAAAGTCTCTTGCTTTTACTGGAAGGTAAACTGAGGTCCAGAGGGCAAGTGTAATTTACCCCCAGGAGAAAACTACAGCATCCTTCCAGAACCAGTTTCAAATCAGGCTTCAGATCCTGAATAATGAAATAATATTTATAAAAAAGAACTTAGCACAGTGTCTGGCATATAGTAGTTGCTATATAAATACTGATGCCCTCACCCTTTGTGCAAGAAAGCAGAAGATCCTTGATTAAGATCTAGAGATTGTCTAGTTCAAATCTCTCATTTTATAGACAAGAGAAAATGAGGGTCAAGGAGTTGATATTCAAGGTTACATAGAAATAAGTAGCAGGGCTGAAATTCAAACCCAGATCCCAACTCCAAATCTAGAGTTCTCTCGGCACCAATTCTAAATCCCTCATTGAAGAGGAGGAAACTGAAACCCCAGAATTGGGAAAAAATGAACAAAGTGATGTATCCCCTTAGCTACCTTGATGCCAAAATATCAATAATAAGAATAATAATAGCTAGCATCTCTATAGCACATTAAGGCTTGCAAAGCACTTTGCATATGTTATCTCACTTTATCTTCCCAACAACTATTGGCAGGTAGATGCTATTACTATTTTCATTTGGCAGTTGAGGAAATTGAGTCTTTTAAGTCTTTTAAGGGTTTAAATTTTAACACACAGGTTCATGCAGCTAGTAACTGTCCAAGGCCAGACTTGAATACAGGTCCTTTTAACTCCAGGTCTAATCCTCTAGCTGCCCCTTATCTAGCTAGTATTTGATTCCCAGGTCCAATGATTCCAACTCCAGAATCCTGAGGAGGTTTAGTGTAGTGTAAAGCCAACTGAATTTAGAAAATGGAAACCTGATGCTGATTAGTTATGAAACTTTAAAAAACTTACTTCCCCTCTACAAGCCTCAGTTTCTTCATTTGTAAAACTGGTATAATAGTATTTACTCTATTAACCACCTGGGGGAGATGGAATGAAAGTGATTTCCCAACTATAAATCATAAGATAAATGAGTTAATATTATTATTATGAATAATAAATCACCTTTCATACATTCAAGCCGGGGAGAGGAACATAACTGAGACAAAGAGAGAGTACTTTATTTTCATGGTAACTGGAAGTCTAACCAGAATCTCAAGAAGGGATAGATTCCCATGTGTTAGGGTAGCCAGAAGGACTCTCTGGAGCAGATGGTGTCTGAGCGTAGCCTTGAGTACCGGGATAGGTCTGAAGTTGGAGAGAGGAAGGAGGGGGAGGTATCACAGCTTTGATCAGAGAATCAGTCTCCCTGTTACTCTTATTGATAGTGACAATGCTCTGAACACCCAGGAAGAATAGAACTAATGTTATAATAATTAAGGCTTATCTACCTTGACTGAGTTGTATTGCTCTGAGTCTTTAGCTAGGATTCTTAGAATAAATGCTCAGGCCTCTTTCCCTCATTTCCTTTCCTTTAGCCCAGTCCTGAAAGCCTGGATGGGCTTCCGGTTTCTAAAATGTTGACCAGACAATGGGACGGCTATCTTTGTGCTTATGAGTGGTTTGGTCCCATCCAATTATACACATAGAGACGCACAAGAGGTCTGGGTGATTCTGAGGAGCACAAAGGAGTGATTACCTTAGAGAAGAGCTAACTTAGAAGGAGCATGAGGGCTATTTGCTTTGAAGAGCTGCCACATAGAAAACTGGATTAGACTTTTTCTGCTTGACCCTGGATGGCAAAACCAGGAATAATAGTGCAGAGAAGTAGACTGAGACTTAACAGAAGGAAGAAGCTCCTAACAATCAGAGTCATCCCATAACGCAATAAACTACTTTGGAAATTGGTGAGCCTCCCATCCTTAGAGGTCTTCAAGCAAAGGCCAGATTGTCACTTCCCAGAGATATTTTTGAGGAGGCTTCTTAGTCAAGTCTGGATTGAATTCCATGACCTCTTGAATTTCCCTCTAACTCTGATTCTCTGAGTCTGAGTAGTCCTCGAATCCTTTCCCCCATTCATTTAATTTATATGTTTCTTTCCCAATTTCTTATCGATGGCTTGAGAATTAGCATAATCCTCAGCAAAGATTAATATTTTAATAATAATTTATATCATATTTGTTTTATAATATTAATAAATGCATACTGACTGACTAATGAGGAATTGTGTTATTACTGAAGCCCCCCAACCCACTGATAAGTTCTCTTACCTTTGGAATCTCCTATGGGCAGTCACTGTAAAAGAGAAGAAACTGAGGGAGCTGGCAGAATGGCTGGAGAACCAGCCTCAGAGTCAGGAAGGGTTCAGATCTTGCCTTTGTACCTATTGGTCCTATACACCTAGGTCAGTCACTTACCCTCTCAATGTCCCTGTCCCTTCCCCCTTCTCCCCAAGCTGCAACAGAAAGTTTGCCTCCTTTCTAACTTCCCCCTCCACACCCTCTGTTTTGAAGCACAGAACCCTCTATCAATGCAACTGTCCCATTTTATAGCCAAGAGAGTTGCCCAGAACACAGCTATCAAACATACAGCTGGAACCAGATTTGAATAAAATTGTAAAATATTTCACAAAATAACTAAAAATCCAACAGAACAGATAATATGAATATGCGGCTTTCTAAGTCAATATACAGTCAAGCAGTGATCCTAATGTAGATGATGAGGGAGGGGTTCTGTTTCTGTTTAGTTTGTCACCACTGGCCTAGAACTCTGAAAAGTTCATGGATTATCCAAAATCCCACAGCCAATATATGTTAGGACAGAGCTCTCCTAGAGAGTTAGCTGAGATGCTGGGAGCTTGGGGAGTTTGCCAGGGTGACAATAGCCAGAAAATGCTGGGGGTTGAACTTGAACCCAGAACTTCTTTATTCTAAGGCTGGCTCTTTGTACACTCTCCCAACTACTTCTCCCCTGAACTGATTCAGTTGTGGAAAAAACAAACAGAAGCCAACTCTGTTGGTTTTGGGATCCATCTGCCCAGAGACAGGGGGTTGGATAAGTTAACCTCTCCAAAATAACCCCAGGATCTGGTTCTTCTCGCAGTCTGGAGATCCATAATGTCCCAGAGCCATCTAGAAGAACGGGTCAGTGCCTGAGCCACACCCTGCCAGCTCTTTCAGGTGCTCTGTGCTAAAGGCACTATCCAGACAAAAGAGAAAGTGCATTTTCTCATCTTGTGCTCTGCTGGGCTGGAACAGACCTGCCGATGATGGGGAGGGATGGAGAGCAATGAAGACGTCAGCAGCATTATTTCAGCGCCCGCACTCACTGGGTAACTGTTATAGATGGTTCTGTCTGCTCGGGAGTTGTTTGTTTGCTCCTGTCTACACTCCCTGGTAATGGGCTTATGAAGGGCCGGCACCAGTGCTCCCGTCCTTGGGGAAAGGAGGGAGAGATGAGGGGGATCTGAGGCAGCTAGGATCCACCCATGGAGGAGTCCCTTGGGAAGGACCATCTCTTCCAACCCCAGAGAGGTTTTCACCCTTGCATACCCCAGGAGGGATGTGGGACAGAGGGACTTATTTTCATTTTATTGATGAAAAGATCAAGGCTCGGAGAGCTGTGAAATGATTCAGAACCACAGAATTCCAGAGCTAGAGAGAATTTCCGAGGCCTTTTGACTCCTCCCAACTGATAATAATTTCAGCCTTCTAATTACATTGTATTTACTGTTATCTCTCAGGGCTCTGTCCATTTAAGACTGTAAATTTCAGAAAAGGTGGTAGCCTGAATTGTTTCAGGCAGTCAGAAGATTACAAATATCCATGAAATCCCAGCTCTACTTCTTACCCTGTCCCTGCTTACCAGATCTATTTGTCTGTCTGTTTCTATATCTGTCTACCTATCTATTTATTTTTCTTTCTTTCTACCTATCCATCTTTCTCTACATATCCATCGCTCTGTGTTTATTTTTTAATCTATCGATCCATTTCTCTATCTCTCTCTATTCATCTCTTTCTATCCAGCTAGCTATATATGTATATATACCTATCTATCCAGCTATCTAACCACATGTCCATCTATCTATCTCTAGGGATGAAGATATACATACATGAATATGGACACCTGTGTGTTCTGTATGCAAATACATGAGCTTTGTATTTATTTGTATTTGTTTTTTGTCATATTCTAATATATATTGTTTTTCCCAGTTGAATGAAACTCCTTGAGGAAAGGGAATGTTTTATTTTTGACTTTGCATTCTCAGGACCTAATAATATTCATTACCAGGCACACAGAAGGTACTTAATAAATGCTTGTTGATTTATTGATTGTTTTATAGGAAGCCTCTCATTTTATAGATGAGCAAATTGGGATTGAGAAGGCAAACAAATTGCTCAAAGTTATACAGAGAAAGAGACTGAATGCTAGGTCTTAGGCTAGAAGTTCCAGGGTGTCCTGCCCAACCATGGTACAACATATACTGACTGGAGCAGAACCAAGTCAGTGTCATTTTATGGCATAAATACTTGGGGAAAAGTGAATAAAAGGGGTCTCCAGCACCTTTCTTTTTTTACTGTGCCCTCTATCCCTATTCCAGGAGCTGCTGGAGTCTTCCCCCATATCTACCCTCCATCACCCATCACTGCCACCATAAACTTGGTAACCACTCCACTCTTCTATTCTCTACCAAGTCTCATATCCTTGGAGTGGCTCTTTTCTACTAAATGACCATGGCTTCTGAAGAGAAATGCTCTCCGAAACTACGTCTTGACTTTTCTTTGTTCTCTGAACCCCTTGTCCAAGGGGAACCTCCTAGGGCCTTGGAGAAACCATTTCCCTTCTCCTGGACCTCAATTTCAGAAAAAAAATCATTTTTAAAGGAATATTTGAACTCAACATTATCTCTGAGGTTCTTTCTAATGCCAATGTTCCAAGAGTCCTCCTTTTTCTGACATTTTCTATTCTAAGAGCCCTCCTGCCCCTGATATTCTGTGTTCTAAGGACTCTCCCATCTCTGACATCCTGCACTCAAGATCTCTCCCAGATCTGATATCCTGTGTTCTAAGGTCCTCCCATCTCTGACATCCTGGCTTCTAAGGACCCTCCCATCTCTGACATCCTGTGTTCTAAGACCTCTCCCAGATCTGACATTATGTATTCTGATGGTCCTTCCAATTTTAACACCCCAGCATTGGATTATCATTGTATTATCAATGAATTCTTATTGGAGACAATAAACTTTATATGAAAGATGTTACAGCCAAGAGGGAGAGGCTTTCTCCCAGGTGGCAGATGTAAGGGAAACTCAGGGGGTCACAGCCCAGATGTGATAGTCACAACTGGAACTGTTGTGCTTAGAGTGCTGAGGAAGGAGAAATTTGTAAATCCCATCCCAAATACCTGCTTCTTATCCTTTTCCCTGTGACTCCATTGGACCCCAGAGAACTGTAGGTACAAAGCACATCTCTTTTAAGGAAAGAGAAAAAAGGGAGAGAAGGAAACAGATGAAAAGAAGGAATGGAGAGGGAGGAGGAAGATGAGGAAAAGTGAGAAGAGGACAGAGGAGAGAAGGAATGCAGAGGAAAAGGGGGGAAGAGAAAAGGAGAAAAGAGTCAATGGAAAGAAAGAGGAAAGTTGTTAATCCACAAGCACCTACTATGGGCCAGGCACTAGAGATTCAAGATCAATAATAAAACATTCTTTGTCTCAAGGAGATTAAAAAGAAGACAAAGAAGCAAAAAGGGAAAAGTTAGAAGAGAAGGAGAAGGGGAGAGCCAAAGAGTATGATGGAGGAGAACATGGAAGAAATTTTTTAAAAAGCAAGAGAAGAACCAAGATTTTCTTATTCCCCCATTACTTCCTCCATCCCCTCTATGAGAACAATGAAACTGACCCCCTAATTTCAGAGGGAAATTGGGACTTCAGAATAAAGGGCTTTGAGGGAAATAGGGGAAGCAACTGGGTAAGAAGCTTGGGGATGAGGGTAAGGTATCAAGATAAAAAATATGGGACAGGAAATGTCTCTGAAGTCTTGAGAGGCAAAGCAGCTAATCCCCGAAGGCCAAGTGCCTTGGACTAGGTGACCCTCATGGGTCCAGCCAGGAGTCCAATCAGAGGAAGAACTGAATGAAATGGAGCCTTTTAGAATCAGTGCTAGTCAAGGGTGCCCATATGCCTGGCTTCCCTTCTCCCAAGAGCCTCTCTAATGACCTTGGCCCCAACCTTCCATCTCCATCTCAGTGGGTAAACAGACACTAATAGCTTGAGCCAAGAAGGCTAGGAGCTTAATTGATTAATGTTGGTAAAATGTTTTGACATCCCCAGATACGAGGTACTGGATAAAGGTGAAATATTAATACATATAATATATAATTATGATGTGCTGCTGGCCTGGTAACTTGTTTAAATAATTATACTTGCTGGGAGCTAATCTTGATAAGTGGGATGGGCTGTATTTGCGAACTTCTCTCAGAAGCCGGCTTCTTATCCTGAACAAGAAGGAGGCTGGTCTGGTCATTGGTGGGGATCAAATTCCAACAATTTAAGCAGCTGGTACAGAGGGTTAGAGTGCTTGACCTGGAAGTTGGGAAGTCACAAATTCAAATCTGACCTCAGGTATTCCTAGCTGCTTGGCTCTGGGCAAATCACTTAACTTCTGTTTGCCTCGGTTTCCTAACCTGAAAATGGTCATGATAACAGCACCTTCCTCAAAGAATTGTTGTGAGGGTCAAATGAGATCATTCTAAGTGTTTAGCAAAGTTCCTGGCACATAGTAAGCTAGGCTATCTAAATGTTAGCTATTATAATTATTAGCTTAGCACTCCCTGTCTGATTGGGTGGAAGAGGATGATGGAGACGAGAGGTTATGCTGGTTTTTCCCAAGGAGAAGCGGGAGAAGGGACGATTTGGGCAAATCTCCAAAAGCTCCACTAAAAGCTGGTATTCTATGCCTTGAAGCCATGTGATGACAGTGAGAGAATGACAGGGCTCTAAGGAAGCAACATGTTGCAATGGAAAAATCACTGGGCATGGAGTCAAATATTTGATACCTATGTCAGTCTGGGAAAGTCACTTGGGCCACAGTTTGCTCATCTATAAAAGGATGGGGCTGAATGAGTCAGATGATCTGGAAATCCTTTTCTAAGAATCCAGGATCCCTGATACTCTGTCTTGATGAAGACCAAATCTTGCCCAGTGTCTCGGGGGAACCCTCTCTCTGGCAGGACATTCCAAGCTGGAAGGGCTTCAAGAATGGACCTCACCACAGGACCATATGCCTGTCATCCCAGGACCAGCCCATCTAAAGCAGGGAAAAGCTCATCACCAGATGCTTGGCTAGAGGTGATGGATTTTATTTTTTGGATAGAGCAAATTGTGAAACTATTGGCAAGATGTGAGAGGGTCTCACACTGTGCTGATAGAGTATCCATACCCTTGAAATCATACCTCCTTCAGCATTCGAAATATTCCAATGGCGCTATGATCTCACCAATGTGAGCATCCCTTTCAGTAACATAGATTAACAAATATTTACCTACTAAGTGTCAGGCACTGTGCCATGGTTTATACAAAGACAAATGAAGCAGTCCCTGTCCTCAAGGAACTTATATTCATTTTTTTTTTTGCTGAGACAATTGGAGTTAAGTGACTTGCCCAGGGTCACACAGCTAGGAAGTGTTAAGTGTCTGAGACCAGATTTAAACTCAGGTCCTCCTGAATTCAGGGCTGGTGCTCTATCCACTGCACTGTACTCTAACCACTATCCACTAACTGCCCCAAGGAACTTATATTCTTGGGGAGAAAACAACATGTACGCATTTAAGTATATGAGAAACCTATTGATACAAAAAACCAGTATCATTTGGAAGGAAAGTCATACTAAGAAAGACCTCACGAAAGAATGAATGAATGAATAACTCCAAAAGCATATGTTGAGCCCTGGGTATGTATGCAAGCATTATGCTAATCTCATGTATGATGTGGGGATCTTTAAGAAAATAATGACATTGAAGTAAGTATTCCTCAAATGACTTTTCAAAGGATGGGTGAGTGTGAGAGGAACATCTGGCCAGAAGAAATTAGGAGAGTAGAGCATTTGTGATATATGAGGAAGATGGATTGTCGTGAGCAAAGGGACAGAGGAAGGAAAGCATGAGCTGTGTTCAGGGAATGGGAAATAGTCCAACTTACCTAAAATGTAGGATATGTGAAGAGGAGTAATACCAGAAGTTAGGTTGGGATCATACTAGGAAGAACCTGGATTGCCAGACTGAGGAGTAGACAATAGAGAGCCTAGGAAAGTTTTTGAGCAAAAGGCTCTTGTGTGATATACAGGTTTTCTAGACCCCAGCTTCTTAAACTGTGGTTCATGACCCCATATGAGGTCTTGTGGTTGAATATTATGATTATTATCAGTAAATGTTTGATATGTGTATCTATTTTACATATATCTATTTTACATACTTATATATTTGAGATCGCATAAAATTTCTCAGTAGAAAAGGGATGGCAAATGGAAAAAGGTTAAGAAGCTCTATTCTAGACCTTGAGCAAAGCTAGGGGCACCATAGTAACGTAGAGCACTGGAATCAGGAAGATTCATGTTCATGAGTTCAAATCCTGCCTCAGATGCTTACTAGTTGTGCAACCCTGGGCAAGTCACTTAACCCTGTTTACCTCAGCTTTCTCATCTGTAAAATGATCTGGAGAAAAAAAAATTAAATGTATTTCTACCCCTGTATTTCTACCAAGAAGACCTCAAACAGAATCACTGAGAGTTAGAAATGACTGAAAAGGCTCAGCAACAACAAAGCAGACCTTGGGATCTATGTTCTGCCTCTAGCTCAAGGCACTGGGATTGACAGCTGACCCTCGCCAGCAAGCTTATGGACTAGCCCTGGGAGAGGGGCATCCTTGACTATGAGCTGGGCTTTAGAAGAACAAGATCAAGGGTCAAACATGAGAGAAGGGCCAGTGGCTATGAGAATTGTCAAATAGGAGAGAAATAGAAGGGAATAGCAGCCTAGTGTATTGGAAAGAGCAGCAACTCCAGAGTAAGAGAACTGTGATTTAAACCCTCTCTGGTCATTTTCCTTTTGTAGTCCCTAGATATTGTCTTGATAAATTTGTGTTCAGGCCAAGCCCAGAGCAAAACCTGGTCTAGAAGGAAAACCTTGCTCTGTCTCAGCTGAAAGCAACAGGAAAGGACACATGGGCTGCTTAGCTTCCAAGACAGGAACTCCGGGGTTTTTGCCAGGGGGATTGTTGGTTAATGGACTTCAGGGCCGGGCCTTCCAGGCAGAGAGACCAAGGGCAGCCCTGGTGCTGGCGGGAGGAGAGCTTGGTCCAGGTTGATTAATGGGGAGCCAGCTCTCAACATGGGCCCTAAATGGAGTCATGACTCAATTTTGCTGCTGCAGCATAAGAGGATAATGAAATGGGAAGGGGCGGGGGTGGAGGAGGCCAGGCTCTCCAGGGGAGAAGCGTGCAGTGGGGACTGGACTCTTCCCACACTGCCTAGTGGCAGGAATCACCTCAGCCCCCAGTGGTGAATAGGACTCCCCATTCTGTGATTGCAAACAAAGTTTCCTTATCTTCTTTAGCCAGCTGGCTTTCTTTTGTACGTTTGTGTTGAGGGAGGAAATGGGAGGGGGACACTCAGGGCAGTGCCTCCCCCTCTCACACTCCTCCTATTCCTCGCTCAGTATCCCTCTGTAGGATCGAAGATTTAGAGTTGAAAAGGGCCTTAGAGGCTATTGAGCAAAACCTCGTTCATTTATGTTCAGTCATTTTCAGTCACGCCTTATGCTCTGTGACCCCATTTGGGATTTTCTTGGCAGAGATACTGGAGTGATTTGCCATTTTCTTCTCCAGCTCATTTTATAACTGAGGAAACTGAGGCAGGCAGTGGTAAAGTTGCATACCCAGGGTCACACATCTTGTAAGGGTTAAGGGGTGAGATTTAAACTTGGGTGTCCATCCAACTCTTGCTTGAAGACTCCTAGAGTGTGGTATGGCAGGGAGAGTTGGGAGCCAGGACTCCTAGGCTGATACCTAATACCATCATTGGCTTACTGAACCATCCTGGGCAATTCACCAGAACCCTCTCTCTCTCTCTAGTCACATTTCATCTGAATTACACCTGTGCTGTCTTGGATTTACTGCCTCCTCTCTCTTCTATGACTTCCTCTTCCCCACCCCACCTCACTTAGTCTTAAGGGCAAATTGGTTGGACCATTATTTCTCACCACCTTGCACTAACCAATAAAATCCCAAGTCCATTCCTCATCTCCTGCCCCTCCTTATCGTCAGCATTTACAAAGTATCAGGTCAACAAGAGCAATCGAATGAAGGTATCTGGGGACTCCCTGAAGATAGTTTGCCCCATGGTTGCCCACTCTGAGAGCAGGAACATTGTGTTGGTCTTCAGACTAAAAACACCCACAAGTCAGGAATTATTTTTCACTGGATTGAAGTAGGGACTATGTTCCCTTTATCAGATTGAGGGCTTCCTGAGGGCAGAGACTGTTCCCCTCCCCCCCAAAAAAACACACAATTTGACTGAAATTCTCCTGAGAGTGGGGACTATTTATCTCTTACCAGATGGAGGTCCCTGAGTTTAGAGATCATGTTTTTCCCATCAGACTGTGGTCTTCCTGAAGATAGGAACCATGTTTTCCCCCAGTAAATTCGGTCCCCCTGGAGACTGTATTTTCCCTATCAGACTGTGGTCTTCCTGAAGATAGGAACCATATTTCCCCATCAAATTCAATCCCCCTAGAGACTGTGTTTTCCTCATCAGACTATGGTCTTCTTGAAGATAGGAACCATGTTTCCTCAGTAAATTCGGTCCCCCTAGAGACTGTATTTTCCCTATCAGATTGTGGTCTTCCTGAAGATAGGAACCATGTTTCCCCCATCAAATTTGGGGCCCCCTAAAATCAGGGATTCTTTTCCCCATCAAACTGGAGACCTCCTGAGGACAGGGACTATCTCCCTGATCAGAATAAACACTTTCCAAGCCTAAATAACTATATATGCCCCTTCAGCTTATGGGCTTCCTGAGTCAGCTACTGTCTCCACTCTCCATATTCACTCAGGTACCAAGGACAGCGCTTTCCTCCCACAGGCACCATGTGGACCAGCAAAGGGCTGCCCCTCTTTGGCCGCTTCTGCAGAGCCACCTGGCCATCTCCCAGGCCCCACCCCTCATCCCCTTCAGAGCCTCTAACAGGCTGCTGAACGAACACACATCAGCGCTAATTAGAGGTGCGGCCGATAAGTGTTTCTTCCCATTTATGCAAATCAGTGAGGTAAGAGGCATATAATTAAGTGTTTGTACTTTAATACAGTGTGGTAGGAAGGAAGATGAATTTTAATTACTTAGGCTTAATTGAATGGTCTGCGTGTTAATGTCCCCTTTACTTAGCATCCACACAGGTTGCTTTCCACCCACCTGGCACGGGGCCTCTCCTAAGGAAAACTGGATCTACATTTGAGACGGACAGCTCCCCTTGATTCTAGTCCTGCCGGAAGCCCACTTTGGCTGGCCCCTTCTCCATCACAGCTCTTTCTGCTGGCTCAGAATCTCATCAGCTTCTTCATTTATGATCCGGCCCATGCTGACATGGGGAGAGGGGTGCAGCACAAACAGGGAGGAAAACCATATACCCCAGTCCTGTACATATACGCACACATACATACATATACATATATATGTATACATACACTTATGCATATACATACATATAAAAATGCGGCCAGGTGGTGCAGTGGAGAGAATGCCAGGCCTGGAGTTAGGAAGACTGGAGTTGACCTTTATTGGCTGTGAGACTCTGGGCAAGTCTCTTCACTCTGTTTGCCTCAATTTTCTTCTCATCTGTAAAATTGTTTGGAGGAGGAAATGGCAAACCATTCCAATCTCTTGGCCAAGAAAATGCCGCCTGAAGAATTGGACATGACTGAAATAACTGAATAATAACAACAACACAGATTATTTTACAAATCTTATAAAGGGGGGGGGCAGCTAGGGGGCACCAGCCCTGAGGTCAGGAGGACCTGAGTTCACATCTGGTCTCAGACACTAGCTGTGTGACCCTGGGCAAATCACTTAACCCCAATTGCCTCAGGGGAAAAAATCTTACAAAGCTTTCAAGCAAGCTTAAGACTTTGGGAACACTCTGTTAATAGATAACATGTATCCAGCATATATACACATGTATACATATATATATTCACATACAGACACATTCTATACAGACTTACACCCTATATATATGCATATAATGTGTATTTGTCCATTATTATTATTATTATATTACTAAATGTACACACAGAATTGAGAGAGATCTGCTTGTAGGGAACTTCTTGAGGTCAGAGTATATATCTACCCCTTTCAAAAGGGAAGTCTCTGAGAGCACCTCCCATTAGATTGCAGTGTCCTCTTCCCCAGAATAAGGATTACACATTCCCCATTGGATCAGGGGCTCACCGAGGACAGATTCTATTATCTCCAGGTTTTCTAACTCCCAAATTCAGCCTTGTATCCCTTGTATCATGCCCTTTGCCTAAAACCTCTCAAGATGCTTGGGTAACATTAACAGTCATCTATTGTGCAGGGCATATAGTAGGTGCTTAATAAATGTTTATTATTTGATATTATTAAAACAACTTTCCTTCCTGGAACCCACAATTGTCTACTTCCCAGGCTGAATAACATCACCTTCTTTTGTTTCCTGAACTAGCTGTATGCGTGAAGAATTAGTCACCAGGGATTGGTTATCAGTTTTCTGTTTGCTCAAGTCAGTGCTAAATTCTTTCAGGTTTTTTGTTGCACAGTTGTTTTCAGTCATGTCCAACTCTTGGTGACCCCATTTGGGGTTTTCTTGGTAAAGATACCGGAATGGGTTATCATTTTCTTCTCCAGTTCATTTTTCAGATGAGGAAACTGAGACTTGCTCAGGGTCACACAGGTCTGAGGCTGGATTTGAACTCATGAAGACTCCATCCTGGTGCTTTATCAACTGCTACACCTAGCTACTCACTTTTGAAGTTAGATCACTCTTATATGGCAAGTCTTCAGGCTTGATGTTTTGGTAGAAGTCAGAGAACCCGAGTTTGACTCTTAGCTCTAAATAATTGTACACCACTGGGAAACATACATCATCTTAATGAGCCTGAATTTCCACTAGGAAAATAATTTCACCTTTCCTATCCCAGCTTCAATTTTTGTATCCCTAGAATGGGGGTGTGGTGGGGAATAATCCTTCTACTCAGTTGCCAAAGTGATTTTCTTAAAGCAAAGGTCTTTCTATGCTTTTCCCTTTATGACAATGATCCTCTTTTACCATTAGGATCAAATCTAATATCCTCTGTTTGGAATTTAAAATTTTCCACCATCATCTCATTTTTCTTCCTACACTCTTCTATAGCTGGGATGGGAGAAAACAACTACCATTTATTATAGACACTGTGCTAAGTGCTTTGCAAATATGATCTCATTGGAGCTCCATGCGATTCCTCACTTCTGAGACTCTGCTTCTTATCTCTGTGCCTTTGGGCTGGCTATGGCCCATTCCTTGAATGCTTTCCCTCCTAACTTCAGCTTCTTTCTGTCCCCGACTTTGTTTAAGAATCAGCTCAGATATGTGAACTGTTCTAACCATTCTGAAAAGTAATTTGAAACTCTGCCCAAAAAGCTATTAAACTGTGCATACCCTCTGACCCAACAATCCTGCTACTAGGGCTGTGGACCAATTGAGATCAAAAAAGAGGAAAATGACCCATATGTACAAAAATATTAATAGCAGCTCTTTTGTGGTGGCAAAGAATTGGAAATTGAGAGGATCACCATCAACTGGGGAATGGCTGAGCAAGTAATGGGATATGAAGATGATGGGAAACCGTTGTAATAACGAAGGGGACGGCCTCAGAAAAACCTAGTAAAACTCATCTGAACTGATGCAGAGTGAAGTGAGTGGAAAGAGGAGGATAATTTACATAGTAACAGCAATTTGTAAGTTAAGCAATTGTGAAAGACTTTGCAATTATGATCAGTACAAGGATTCATCCCAATTCCAAAGACTCATGATAAAATGTGCTTTCCTCTTTCAGAGAGCCAATGGGCTCAGAGTATAGGTTGAAGTATATATTTTCTTCTCTTTTTTTCTTTATTGTTATTAGACATGGCTAATGTGGGACTTTGTTTTGCATGACTATATATATATTTACAACAAGTTTTCTTTTTCCTGCCTTGTCAATGGATAGAGGAGGAGGTAAGGAAAAAGAGAATTTGGAATGGAAAATAAAGTTAAATTGAATTTAGAAGGAAAAAAATCTACTTAAATACCAGCTTTTACAAGTGGCCTTTCCTACTCTCACCATTTACTGTTACTTTCTCCTTCAAGATTATCTTGTGTCAGACATGTGTGTGTATGTATATGTTTGTGTATGTGTGTGTATATATGTGTGTATAATGTATTTATATATGCATATACAATACACCACCTATACATATATATACACACATATATATATATTTACATACATACATATATATACACACATATTCCCTCTCCCCTCCCTTCACTTCCCTGTCCCAAAAATGTAAGCTCTTTGAAGGCATCTTCCTGGTTCTGATATTCTCTGTTCTGAGGGCCCTCTTGTCTCTGGCACTTCCTGTTCCAAAGTCCTCCCAGTTCTGACATTCAGTGGCCTAAGACCGGACCAGCTCTGATACTGGATGTTTTGTTTTGTTTTTTGCTGAAACAATTGGGCTTAAATGACTTGCCCAGGGTCACACAGCTAGGAAGTGTTCAGTGTCTGAGACCAGATTTGAACTCAGGACCTCCTGACCTCAGGGATGGTGCTCTATCCACTGCACCACCTGGCTGCCCCCTGATACTCAATGTTTTAAGGCCTGTCCCAGAAATGGTGTTTTCTATTTGAAAAGTCCTTACATCTGAAATAGTCAGTGGTACAGTGGATAGAAAGTTGGATCTAGTCAAGGAGACTTTAGTTTCAGGATGTATCTGACATCCTGAGATACTTGCTTGCTATTTGACTCTGGGCAAATCATTTAATCTCTGTCTATCTGTCTCTTCATCTCTAAAATAAGGATACTAATAACACCTTCCTCCCAATGCTATTGTGAAAATAAAATGAGAGAATACTTATAAAGTCCTTTCTGATCCTTAAATCACAATATAAATACTAGTCATTATTATTAATATTATCATCCTTGTACCTTCTGTGACTAGCATGGTGTTTATGAGTCAGTAAGTTAAATGTTTGCTGCTTAACTGTTGATTGAAAAGCAATTCATAAAAAAACTATAGGATGCTAAAGAGTAGTGAGCTGTTATTATTATTTTTAGGCCATATCCCCAATTATTTAAGGGAATTCATCAAAGAAGGAATAGGGGCTTGGTATTTCAGAATCAGACTACCTGGGTTCAAATCAAGCTCTAGCAATTATTCACCTTCATTCAGCCTCATCCATTCAGTGAACCCCATCTATAAATAACATGGTTCCTAAGGCTCTTTACTACTCTCAGTCTCCAATTTTCTGAATCTCCCAATCTTTCTGCTCCATCCCCAATTCAAACCCAACCCATTTTCTCACTACCTCCCTCCTTCATTCTAGCTCTCCTGCTTTTATTGTTCTCTATGCTTTTCTAAGCACTGATCCCCATCTTTAAGAGCCAACTCAAGTCCCTCCTTTTCCAGGAAACCTGCCCACTGGGTTCTCCGTATACCATCCCTCCCACCTCAGGATTCTCTTGGCATTTATCATTTGTCCTGCTCATTTGGCAATTAATCATGGACTGCTCAGAGACATCTCTTGTTCTCTTGTATTCAGCTATTATTTCTCTCCAATATTGCCATTTAACTTCTCTCTTGTTTATATCTTGTCTTCTGAACCGAGTGTTGAGGTCCTTATAGAAAGAGACTCTGTGCTGTACTGTGCTTTCTTATATGACCCACCAGACAGGAGTTTACCCACAGTAAGTGCTTTATAAGTGTTGAATAAATTAAAGATACAGTCCCTGCTCTCAAAGTATCATGGAATGTCTGGCCTGGAACTTTTAGAACATAGACTATTAAAGGGGAAAGTAACGATAGGAAATAATATCAGAACTGGCAGGGACCTTAGCATACGGAATGTCAGAGCTGGGAGAGCTTTAGAACAGACTTCTGAGCTTCCAGTACTTTAAAGCACAAAATGGCAGATCTGGAAGAGTTCTTAGATTATAGAATGTCAGATCTGGAAAGGACCTTAGAACATGGAATGTCAGAGCCCTGAGAGTCCTGAGAACACAGATTTTTAGAACTGGAAAATACCTCTGAGGTTATCTAGTCTAACCTCTTTCCCAGTGCATATATGCCTCCAACTTTTAGTCCTCCAACCTCTCCTTGGCCATTTTCAGTGAAGACAAGCTCTTGATGCTGCAGCCCTGAGACAGGATATGGGGATTAGCTTGAAAATAAACTCTTTCTAGTATTCTGGCTCTGCTTTACCTTTTGTCACTACTTACTTTCTTGTCTCAGCTTCAGAGTCCCCAAGAAAAGGCTGAGACAGCAGTTTGCTCTCTGAAAAGCTTTACCAAGCACCCTGTCCATTCAATAAGAGGAAACACATTGGAAGCATAAGTACTAACCTGCCCAAGGATATCATAAAAGATATTGCTGAGGGTTAAAGTTCATCTAGAATGTGAGCATTGGAAAAAGGAAGCACATGTTTTACCAATATGCTTCAAACTCATGTGTAAAGAGCTTTACTTTGGGAATAATCTATATTCCATCCCTTCAGGGATAGTTTGGCAAAGTTTGTACTGTGTGCCTAGCACTGAGTCAAACATTCTGGTGGGGCTTAAAATAAGCATTTGAAAATAGTAGATGGGCAGCCAACTGGCCACAAAACCAGGATAACGTGGCTTCAAGTGATTCCCTTATGCATACTGGCTGTGTAACTTACTCTAGGCAAGTTCTTTGTTTTTGTTTTGTTTTTTTGTTTGTTTTTTAATTTCCTAATGCCCCAGATAACTCTTTAAAACCAAAGTTCCTAAGATCATGGTCTGTATCAGGAGAGGGGATGTCCTTCCTAAGGGAGTTTTCTATACCAAAGAAACCATAGGTCCAGTCCCCGTCCCTATTCCTGTCTAGGCAGCAGCTTTGTCCCAATTCAAAGACTTTAGAAGAGCTTTTCCTCTGAGATGATCTCAATATATTTAGCCTGAAAGGGAGTGAGACATGATTGCTGTGTTCAAGTATTTCACAAACTTCTAGATTTAGACTTGGGTGATGAGAGAACTTTAGAGATCATTTAATTTATTCTCCTCATTTTGTAGATGAGCAAAGGGACTGATCCAAGGCCACACAAGTAAATTGTAGCAGGGGCTGGAATGAATGAGGTCTTCTGACTCAAAATACAGTGCTCTTATGTCTTGCCTGAGATTGTCTCCTGAAGGAGGGATTAGCCTTGTTCTGCTCAACGCTTAGAGGGCAAAATCAGGCACAATCGGGGGAAGATACAAAGAAGTCAGTTTAGACTTGAACAAACACCTCCCAAACTCATTAACAATTAAACTTCCTCAAAAATCTTCTTTAAAAGTAGTGAGTTCCCCAACACTGAAGATCTTCAAGCTTGTTTTCGAATGCCATAAAGTGGATTCCTCTCAATTACAAGTAAGTTTTCACTGGACTGGTTTTTCCCCTAACTCTAATGAATAATGATTGTCAGAAGGTGGCAAATGTCCATGGCAAGAGCAGAATGGCAGAAGAGACTGATTGTGGTGACCAGCTGGCAGAATTGCAAGGGATGGAGAGGAGGATGGCCTGTCTGGAGCCAACAGACCATACATAAGAGGAGTGGAAGCCAGCAGATGGAGGATCTTCCCTGCTTGGCTGAAGAGTTTCAGCTTCATCAGTTCAGAGAAACTTGCAGTTGGAAGAAACTGTAGAATTTTTCCAGTCCATGCTCCTGCCCGGGGCAATAATCTGTTCTTGAGCATCCTGGGGCAGGGGGCCATCCAGTCTTTATATGAAAAACAAGATGGGTGTCTTTAGTTATCATGGCAATCAATTTCCTTTTGGAGATTGCTCCAGGAAGTGCTTCCTTATTTTGATCTAAAATCTGTCTTTTGTAACATCCTACCACCCATCCTACCACTGGGGCTGCTCTCTAGAGCTGGCCCCCTCTTTGTTTACCGATTCCTTTTGTTTTTATATCATCATAAAAAGTTATGAAATCATTTCTAAATTTCCTCCACAAAGTCTAGAGAGGAAAAGGTTAGTCTACAGGCAGCTCCCAAACCCAGAAGCAATAACTATCCAAGGATATTAGAACTGCACACTTGGCTCTACCCTGTGGTCTGTCCAGTCTAGGCTACTTCCTCTAATGGGGGGGATGATGTTCAGTTATTTTGGTCATGACCTAAGCCCATCTGAGGTTTTCTTGGCAGAGATAATGGCCTAGTTTGCCATTTCCTTCTCCATCTCTTTTTATGGATAAAGAAATCGAGAAGACAGAGTTAAGTGACTTGTCCAGGGTCTATCTAAGATCTATCTAAGGTCACATTTGAACTGGGCTCTTCCCTTGGTGCGCTATCCATGGTGCTATCTAGCCACCCTGCAACAGAAGTGGGTAGGATTTTAACTCAAGTCTGACTCAAGACTGACAGGTCCAGTGCCTGTCGCACCACCTAGTGGCGCCAGCTTAGAGCATAGGATGCCAGACATGGGAAGTTCTTTGGACACAGAATGTGAGAAAGGGAAAGGGCCTAATAGAATGTGTCATTTCCAAGCTGGAAGGAGCCCTAGTTCTGTGATCGCTGCTATGGTCAGACCACATGGTCTCCACCACTCCCTTAATTTAATAACCTTCACTGTGCTGCTCTCAGTGGCAAAAAAGACTGAATTTGATTTTTAAGCAATCATGTTCCTCTCTTGACTCCTGATGAATGAATTCTTTCACATCTCTTTCATAGGAACATCAATGAAACTGATCCTCATCCTTCTGTACTTAGGTAATTAATATTTTGGAATTTTAAAGAAGAACTTTGTATTTGTTCCTCTTTGACATTGTCTCATTGTTTTCATTTACTATTTCAACCTTTCTTGAGCTTTAAAAAATTTGACTATCATCCACTGTCTCAGTTCCTCCTCTCTCCTAGAAATATATTGACCACGAATTGGATCAGCAAACATTCTGTGGCTTGAGCCAAAAACATTGATTTTTTTTTGGGGGGGAAAATGTTGAAGCAATCTGATTTGGTCTGTTTTACAGTGTGGAGTAAGGGCCTGGAGTTTATTACTCCCAAGATGCAGGATTGCCTAAAAACATAACAATGTCTAATTATATTCCTGAAAAATGGAACTATAACAGGTGGCTATGAATAACTCTAGAGTCATAGAATGTTAGAGCTGAAGGGTCTTGGAACATGTTAAGGCTGGAGGGCCCTTAGAACAGAGAATGTCGGAGCTAGGAAGGCCTTAAAACATGGAATGTTAGGGTTTGAAGGGACTTTAAAATTTAGAATGTTAGAACTAGGAGGGCCTTTTGAACAGAGAATATCAGAGCTGGGCAGGCTCTTAGAACAGGGAATGTAAGAGGTAAGAGGGACCTTAGAACATGGAATCTGAGGTTTCAGAAGGCCCTTAGAACACAGGATGTCAGAGCTGGGGGGTCCTTGGAACATAGAATGTTAGAGTTGGGAGGGCCCTTAGAACACAGAGCTATAGAATATAATAGCTTAGAATATCAGAGCTAGGAGGGCCTTTAGAATCTAGAATGTCAGAAGAAGGAAGAATTCTTGATCCCATTTATTCTAATCCAGAATTCTGACATGACTCATTCTCTGTCAATGAATAGGATTGATTTCCAGGTCTATGTTCTTTCTGTTTCATTTAAGGACAATCAAATTCTTCCTTCCTAAGAAGTTCATTGGTTTCCCTTTTGGAAAAAGTATCCTAGACTGGATAGTTATAGGAGAGATCCAAGTTGGGGATCCTTATATCTTTATTGATTGATTGTTCTTTAGTTTGGGAGCATCAGAAGAGCAGTTCTCTCTAGTCCCAGCAGAGTAAAGTTGGAAGTAGTCTCATAACTTTAAGAAAAAGTTATTTCCAATTCTAGGGCATGATTTCCACTTCTCGTATCTGTCCTCTCAGTTCTGGTAAAGGTCACCAAAAATGCTCTCAGGATTTTTGGAAGGAAGAGGAGAATCCTCCCCTCTCCCAATCTAATAATTTGGTTCTAGCTAGTCAGAGTGCTGGCCGCCAGGACTCCTTTTCTTTTTCTTCACATCCTGGGTTCAAACCTACTTGACCAATCTTATATCATTCTACTTCCTTACAAACATTATTCAAGTCAATTCATGAATTCAAGAATTCTAGCCCAAGCTGAGCTGTTTAGTATTTCCCAGTTTGGTCCTTACTCTCCCACCTCCATGCATTTGCTCAATCTGTCTGGAGCACACCATCCTCTCCTTCCTACTTGTTTTAAACAGAAGAATTACAAAATATAGGAAGAGCTCCATTTTACAGTCAGGAAAGTGAAGACCTTAAAAGTTGAAAGACAATCTCACAGATAGCCATAGTCAGAAATATAAACAATAATTCTTCTTCCTTCAAGGTCCACCTTAAGGAGTTATCCTCCAGAAAACTTGCTCTCACTCTTCAGATAAAAGGAATCTCTCCAATTTCAAATTTCCCTAGAACTATTTGCTCCCATGATCCTTTACCCTATATTGAACAAATCAGTATTATCTGTTCTCCATCTTTCCCCCATCTTGAATAGTAAACTGTCTGAGGGCAGCCTGTGTCAGAAGCAAGATTTGAACTCTAGGCTTTCTGACTTAGGGGCTAGCTCTTTATGCATTATGGTAGAATGACTAAAATATATTCAGTAGTCTAAGGTTTTAATCCAGAATTGCTGATCCTGATCTGAGGATCTTGCCTAGTCATGGGAACTTGGGGCAAAACTTGGGTAGGACTGAAATTGCTGAGAGAGGAAGGAAAGGACACACCTTCCAAACTTTAACCATACCTCCTTTCAAATATTCATTGTGTTGGATCCTTAGTAGCTTTGCTGAATTAAATTAGATTTCTTGTAAGCTATCAGGCCTAAATTAAAATGCTTCCACATTTCAATTTCATACAGGGGAAACTGAGACCCAGAAAGAACTTATCCATGATCACTAATTAGAGAGCTGGGATCTGATTCTAAATCCTTTGAATCCAAATCCGGTGCTCTTTCCATTATAATTTATCAACTCTATACTAGTAATCAGTTGGCCTCACTTTCTCCATTAAAAGTCATAATAGTTTAGTCAGTTAATTGGGAATTTTCCTGATAAAGATACTAGCGTCATTTGTCAATCTCCTTCTCCAGCCCATTTTAGATGAGGAAACTGAGGCAAACAGGATCAAGTGGTATCACAAGGATCACACAGCTAGTATGTGTCTGAGGTGGGATTTGAACTTAGGAAAACAAGTCTTCCTGCCTCCAGGTCTGGCACTCCCCATCTCCTGCACCATCTAATTGCCCTCAAAGATAATAGAGAACTCTTTAAAAGAGCCTACTTGGAGGACTGGGGTCCTGGTTAACAGATCTTCTCAATATTCATGAGATGGATTTGCATACCACCAGCCTCCCGGCAAAATCATTAGTAAGCTTCTCAGTTCGGTGTAGTGGAAGAACTCCACTAACTTACCCCTCTGGGGTTAGTGGGAAGAAGGAATAAAAATGTCCACAAAGGCTTTTGCAAATGGAAAATACTGTTGCCCAGCATCATAATAACTGGACAGCCTGGGGCGCTTGGTATACACAAAGCTGTTTACTGCAGTTCTGTGTCCTTATTACTACTCATATTCCCATCTGGTAAAGCTGGCCCTCTCCCTCTCCTTGCCTCACTCTCTCCTTTCCCCACTTTGCCCTCTCCTCTCTCACTTTTATTAAAAACAACCTCTCCTCCTTCTTCACCTTCTCCTCTTCCTCTTCCTCTTTCTCCCTCTTTTCTTCCTTTCTCCCTTTTCTTCCTCTTCTTCTTTTTTCCTCTCTTCCTTTTCCTCTTCTTTCTCTTCTTCCTCTTCCTCTTTCTCCCTCTTTTCCTCCTTTCTCCTCCTCTTCCTCTTCGTTTTTCCTCTCTTCCTCTTCCTCTTCTTTCTTTTCTTCCTCCTCTCTTCTCCTCCTCTTCCTTCTCTTCCTCCACTTCTTTCTCTTTCTCTTCTTCCTTTTCCTCCTCTTCCCCCTCCACTTTTTTCTCCTTCTATTCTCTTCATCTCCTCATTCTTGTTTCTACTGTACTGACTCCTCCCTCGTGCCATCTTTATCCACACCCCCCACCCTCTTCCCTTTCTTCTCCACCTTTCTTGTGCTTTCTTGTATATAAACAACAGTAACATAACAATAATCTACCCAATAAACTGGTGGTTGTTTGAGCACTTTGTAAAATATATCTCATTTAATCCTCTCATTTTTCCTAAAAGATTAATCCACTTATTGTTCCCATTTTACAGTTGATAAAACTGAAACTTAGTGAAATTAAATGGCATTCCCAAGATCACAGGACCAGTAAATATAAGAAGCAAAATTCATCTGAGTTGTCTGTCTTCCTCCCTTCAGTGTTCTTTCCCTAGTTCATGCGATCCATCTTGCAATCAATAGTGCAGGAAGTCTTCCTTCAGGTGGAATGGGTCTCAAGGGCTCTTCTGGTTTAGTCCCTGCCTTTGGGCAGAGGAATATTGAGACAAAATTAGGCAGATGGTTGGGTGTCTACTCTGAGTCCCTTGTATCTCTATTTCAAACCATTTCTCCTTGTTCTGTCCTGAACGGAGAGTATCCAGCCACTAAGTTCTATATAATAACCCGGAAAGGCGGCTATTAAGTCACCTCTCATTCTTTTAAACGACCTAGGAAGGGAATTCACAGTGATATATGTCGGTCTTTATGGCTGGTCCTGGGCAGCTTAAGGACTTAGCAGCCCCCTGAACACACATATTGTTGCATAAATAAAAAGAGCTGGCAACATCTAAGTGTTGCTCAGCTTGGATCCCAAGCACCTCTCCAACCCCGGTACCTGAGTTACCTTGTGGGGAGAGGGGCACCCAAGAGGAGAGTGGCTGCAAATGTGAGCTACTGTATATTAGACAGAACCGATGGTTAGCACTTGAAAGCTAGCAAAGCACTTTTAATAAATATACTGTAGCATTTGAACTTTACAGTCTTATGAGACTAATATTTCTATTGTTCCCATTTCACAGATGAGCAAAGTAAAGTTATGAGAAATTAAATCATTGGCCTGTAATCACACAGCTAGTAAATATCAGAGGGAGGATTCAAATTCAGATCTTCCTTCCTCTAGTACTCTGTTCAAAATGTAACACATATGAAGGTTTATTCACATGCTACTATTACCCACTGTGCTCAGCCACCCGATTGCATTGATTCTGATCAGGGTCTGACATGAAATCACCTTTGTTTCCCTTCTGATAAAGACAGAAACTTCTCCACAAAAACCGAGTCCCCAAGAGCCTCATCTCCCAGAAGGACTGGCTACTATCTGAGGGAAAGAGTATTCAACTCATATGGAAGAGAGGGAAAATAGCATCATTAATCCAGAGTTTACTTTCCCAGCTCTCCTAATGTTTCCTAAGCCAGAGTAACCATTGGCTGCATCCTTCTAAAAGCGTTCATTGGCAGCAGGACTCCAGCTTGTTTTTTCAAAGTTTATTATCCAGCTACTAACTCCATGCTCCACTTTCTTATGGGTCACTTCCCTCTAAAAGGCTCAAGGTCCTTCTCTCAAGAAATAAGCATTTATTGGGCACCTACTATGTACTAAGCACTATGTACTAGCACTAGGGATACAAAAAGAGGCAAAAGACTATTCCTACCTTCAGGAAGCTTATAATCTAATCTGGGAAACAACAAATAAACAAAGATGTACAACAAATAAATAGAAAATAATGAAGAGAGAGAGAGAAGGCAATAAGATTAAGAGAGCTTGTTATAGAAGACAGAATTTTAATTGGAGCTTATAGCAAGCCAGGGAGCAAAGATAAGGAGGGAGAGCTTTCCAGGCTGGGGGCCTGAGATAGAGATAATAATCCTTATGCTATCAGCCTCAAAAGGAGGAGGCTTTGTAAATAAAGGATCCTTGTTTCTGGACTTTAGGTCCTCTTGGGCTGCTGGGATTAGCAAGATTAATTGTCAGATGCTGATTCTTTCAAATTTAGCAAGTTTGGCACAGGGACTACAGACATGATAAAATCTATTGCTAGTCCCACACTTTAATGCAGTGAAGGCTATGGGCTAGATGTCAAAGGGATCTTCTAGGTCTAGTGTTCTAAGTTCTTAGGACCCTCCCACCTCTGACATTCCATGTTCTAAGGGCCCTCCCAACTCTGACCTCCCAGGTTCTAAGGGCCCTCCCAGCTCTGACATCCTGTGTTCTAAAGATAATTCTAGCTCTGACTTCCTGAGTTCTAAGGACCCTCTCAGCTCTAACATTGTGTATTCTAAGGTTTCTCCCAGCTCTGACATTCTGTATTCTGAAGTTTCTCCAAGCTCTAATAATCTGTGTTCTCAGGTACCTCTCAGGTATGATATTTTAGGGCCCCTTATAACGCAAGCATTCCAGATTCTAAGGTACTACTCCACTTGGACATTCTGTGTTTTAATATTCTTTCAAGCCCTGCCATTTTCTATTTTGAAGTCTCTTCCAGTTCTAAAAGTCCTTTAATCTGATTAAGTAAACCTTTTTTAAACACTTCCAATGTGCAGAAAAATGCATATAAAAATGCAGAAAAAGCACAGTTGCTGAGCTAATGGAGATCACTGTCTATAATTTATATAGCTTGGTTAGATGCCCCTGAGCTTGGGTTCTGCTAGTCCATCTTTTCAGAGCCCAAAGTCACCTTCATGTCATCGTGAGGCCAAAGGATAGGGCTTTAGCACTGACTGTAAATTGCAATTACCCAAGCAATGGAAAACAGTATCATTAATCCAGAGTTTACTTTCCCAACCATCCTTCTAATGTTTCCTAAGCCACAGTGGCTATTGGCTGCATCCTTCTAAAGGCACTCATAGAGAGCAGGACTCCAGCTTGATTTTTCAAAGTTTATTACCCAGACAGACTAAGAAATCCACTCCTTTCTCCTGGATACTGACAACTCCATGCATTGAGACTAAGATGGAAAACAGGAAGCCCCCATATTGGGGGTTCACCTTGGCTGAGGCCCAGGAAGTCCTTCCCTTTCCTTACTCCTTCTCCTCTTCTACAGGTAATAGGAATATATGCTTATAACTTAGGTGCCCATCCCTGAAGAGATAAGATGCTGGAACCATTTGGACCCCAGGTCTAAAGCACCAATTTCTGGTAGAGAGAGGCAAAGTCACCAGTCTGGCCCTCCTCTTTCTTGATGATTGACCTCTGCCTCTCCAAGTCATAAATAAGACATTGGAAGGACTGAGGTAGTGTGGGTGACTGCCAATGTTTTTCCGAATTTGTAGAAAAGAAAACATAAATAAACTCACATTCAACAAACCAGAGTGCCTGTATCTCGTTAATGTTTAATGGAAGTCTATAGGCTGCCTGTGAGGGAAGACTTGTTTACTCAGTCCTTCTTGTTATGCTATGCTAAAGATGGGCTGAGAATCTGTACTGAGATTGGAGTTACAAGTGGAAAGTTGCTCTATTGGTACAGAATTCTCATGAGCAAAACAGCCTGACTGGGCTAGACTGAAAGTTAGTAGGAAGGAAAGTATACTGAAAAAGGAATCAGGGTCCTAGCTTCACTGAATCCTGGATCTTGAGCTGGAGGAGTCCTGGGTGTCTATTTAGTCCAGCTCTTCATTTTATAAATGAGGAAATTGGGGCTCCAGGAAATCCTACAGATTGAAAGTGGTCTTAGTGGAAGTTGAACTTCCCTTCAGTTTCCCAATCTGTAAAAGAAGGGTATTGGACTAGATCATCTCCAATCCCCTGACAAGTTGATAATCTTCTGGTTATACTTTCCTATGCAATGCCTAGCAAAGTCACACACAACACAAGAATCACTTCTGGATCATCCATATAATTGGAAAGGGCAGAATGCTGAAATTCCTGTGTATTCTAATTCTCCATCAAGCATCAACATCCTATGTTCTAAGGTCTCCCAAAACTAAATATTTCAAATGGTCAAATGCTATATAACATTAAACATTTCACCTCATTCCCTAGCTTCAGTTTCCAATCTGTAAGATAAGTGCAGAGATAGATGCAGAGATAGGTAGATAAATAGAGATACAGGAGAGAGACACACATACACACACACACACACACACACACACACACAGAGAGAGAGAGAGAGAGAAAGAGAGAGAGAGAGACAGAGAGAGACAGAGACAGAGACAAAGAGAGAAAGAAAGACAGAGCCAGAGGGACAGAGATACAGATAAAGAGAGAAACACAGACAGGGGGTAGTTAGAACATTTACTAAAACACTTAATATGTTCTAAGTATTGAAGATACAAATACAGGTAAATGAGACAGGTCCTACTTTCAAGAAGCTTACAATCCAGTGAGGGATATAACATATAAAAGACAGAAACATGGGAAGGCAAGATCGACGGTGAGGAAGAAAAGTCTGGGGAGTGAGTGTGGTGAAACATGGCTGGGGCCCTTGCTAAAATGGTAGTCCTGGCAAAGGAGTCCCCAGAAAGGAAACCCAATCTCAAGGTGGAGGTTTCTCCCAGGTAGTAAAGTAACTGGAAAGGAGGAGGTGAAGTCCAGGGAGTGAATCAGGATGAATACTGGCACTCTGTGGGATAGTTGGATGGTAGAAAGCATTTGTAAAATTTAAAGCAATATAAAAATGCTAGTTGTTATTAGTATTGTAACATTCATTACTATAAAGTTCTTTCCAATTCGGATATTGCATATGCTAATAACCCTTTTCATCCTTCCCTTCTATGTTCTAAAATCTCTTCCAGCACTGACACTCTCAGTTCTGACAGTCTTTGTTCTAAGTTCCCTCTTCCATCAAGGTGTATGGAATTAGTACCTCCATAGAGGTACTAAGGATCCTTCCTGATTTGACTTTTGCGTTCTAAGGTCCTCTTTATCTGTGACATTTTTTGTTCTAAGGTTCCTTCTAGGTCTGAAAGTCTTTGTCTATTCTAATACAAATGATTCTTGTCAGAAGAGATGATTATAGTATGTGTAAAGAACAGTAAAAAGGTTGGCCTGAGGGAAATGTGTTGGAGAGGAGAAGAGGGTAAAACTGGAAAAAGATCCCGATTGCAGAAGCCTTGAATGCCAGAAGTTTGGACAGAATCCTGGAAAGAAGTGAGACAAAGAAGGTCCAGAAAACTCCGGTGCCATAGGAGATAACTACTCCCTGACTGTCCAAAAGTATGGGGAATGATGGTGCTCCATTTTATCTCATGTTACCCCCTCCTCCCCACCTTAGACTTCAGCACCAAGAGGAGCATCAGAGTGGGGACAAGGACAAAAGGAGGGTGAGGGAAGCTCAATCAGATCCCCAGGCCACTGCCAAGAAGAAAGAGATCAAATAAGAGAAACACAATCTAGTGAATTATGCATAGGGCCTGTTAGTCATGCCCTGATTAAAGTGATTGGGCTGAGATTAGCTCTGCCACCTCCACCCCCTTCCAAGGAAAAAAGATCCTGAAGGCCCTGGGCTGAAGCTCAGCTTCAAATCCCACCCCGGCATCTTGAGCAAGTAAGTTCCCCTCTCCAGGCCTGACTTGGCTCATCTGTAAAATAAAGAGGTCCTTCTGGAAGGGGCTCAGTTCCCTTTGCTCTTGTCCAGTCCTGTCCCATCCTATGCTCTTGGAAAAAATACTGGAGTGGTTTGACTTCGATAAAATGGTAGTCCTAGCAAAGGAGCCAGTCAGGAGACAGTCTCAAGGTCGAGGTTTCTTCCAGGTAGTAAAGCAACTGGTGGTAAGTTTCCTTCTGTGTTCTCATTTCACAGATGAGTAATTGAGGCAAATGGGGGCTAAGTGATTTGCTCAGGGTTACAGAGCTCATAAATGTTTGAAACTGGATTTGAACCCAGATCTTCCTGATTCCAAGCCCGGTACTGTGTTCATTGTGCTATCTACTTTCCCTCCAAGATCCCTCCCAGTTCTAAATCTTTGCAGCTGGGTTGGTGTAGTGGATAGAGCATGGAACCTAGAGCCAGAAAGACCTAAGTTCAAATCTTGTCTCATATTTACTTATTGAAATTATTTTACCTCCATCTCCTTTTTTTACTTATCTGCAAAGTGAGAATGATTATAATGTCATCTATTCCCTCCTCAGGGTTGTTGGGAGGATCAAATAAGATGGCAAAGTATTTTGCAAACCTTAAATTTCTATATAAATGCTAATAGTTGTCATCATCATCATTGTTCCTGTCATAAAAGCAGTGGTGGTAGTGGAGTAATAGTAATAATGGTAGTAGTAACAATAATAGCAGTAACAGAAAGAGTAGTGATGGTAGTAGTGATACCAATAGTGTTAGTGACAGCAGTAGTAGTAGTAGTGGTGGTAATAGTAACAGTAATAGCAGTAGTGATAATGATTAGCATTAGTATCAGCAATAGTAGTAGGAGTAGTAGGAGTAATAGTAATAGTGGTAGTGGCAATAGTAGTATTGATAGAAGTAATAGTAATAGTGGTGATGATGTTAGTAGCAATATTAATAGTAGTAGTGGTAGTGGTAGTAGTAACAGTAATAGTAGTGCTAGGAAGAAGAGAATAGTAGTAGTGATAGTAGTAGTAACAGTAGCAGCTTTAGTAGCAGTAATATGTAATAAGAATAGTAATAGTAGCAATAATAACAGCAGCAGTATGAATAATAGTGGTATTAGCAGTACTAGTAGTGGCAGTAGTAGTAGTAATGGTAGTAGTGGTGGTGGTAATGGTGATAGTGGTAGCATTAGTACTAGGAAGATAACACAAGAATCAATTCTGGATCATCCATATAATTGGAAAGGGTAGAATGCTGACATTCCTGCGTATTCTAAGACTCTATAAAGTGTCAACATCCTATGTTCTAAGGCCTCCCAACTCTGAAATTCTATGTTCTAACCCTTCTGAGTTTAGCCTTGTATGTTCCCAAACATAACATTTGAGCTTCTAAGACTTCTTCCAGCTCTGGTACCTAACATTCTATGTTCTGAGATTCTCCTCAGGACTAGGGGCTTTAATGCTGCCAAAGTGAGTTACTAAAAGTGTTTCCCCATTGTTACTAATTTAGCACCTCTTCAATATACAATCAATGGATCAGTGGCCTCATTAATGTGGTTATTCCCTCCACTGCATGAAAATTGAAACAGCAAAGTGTCATTTTATCAAGACAAATGCTGTACTTAGATTCAGCCTAAATTTCAGTCTGCAGTCATGTAGAAAATGACTCTTGCCCTTCTCTTGGGAACTAAGTTGTCCCCCATATCCTCTACTGCTTTGTTGGTCTTCTCCTTCCTTCCTTCCTTCCTTCCTTCCTTCCTTCCTTCCTTCCTTCCTTCCTTCTTTCCTTTCTCCCTTCCTCTCTCCCTCCCTTCTTTCTTCCCTCCCTCCTTCCCTCTCTCCTTTCCTTCTTTACTTCCTCCCTGCTTCCCTCTTTTCCTTCCTTCCTCCCTTCCTCCTTTCCTCCTTCCCTTCCTCCCTTCCTCCCTTCCTTCCTCCCTCCCTCCTTCCCTCTCTCCTTTCCTTCTTTACTTGCCCCCTCCCTCCCTCCTTTCCTTCCTTCCTTGCTTCCTTTGTTCCTTCCTTCCTTTCTTTTTCCTTTTTTCCTTTCTTCTTTTCCTTCCTTTCTTTCACAAACATTTATTAAATGCCCACCACATGAAGAGATCCATGCTAAGTGCTGAGTGAGAAATAAAATTTAAATAAAACTCAGATATACCCTCAAGACATAATCATGATAACTCATATTTATATAGCTTCTATTTTAGCAAGGGAATTATACACTTACCACATTTCTGTCTTGCATTATAATTATTGGAGCATTTGTCTTGAGAGAGGTATAAACAAGGTACTATGGGATGTTCAAGGAGAGAGGAATCTTAGGACCATAGATTAAAAGTTTAGAGCTTTAGAGACTATCTGTCCAAGCTCTTTTTTACACATGAAGAACTGAGGCCAGAAGAAGTGAAGTGAACTACTTGAGGTCACAGAAATTCAAACAACAATTCAAAGGAGGATTGACTTGTCTTCAGGACTCTAAGGTTTGCACTCAGACCACTCAAGAGTTCTATCTCTTCCTTCTATCTGGGCCTGGGGATAGGGCTAAATGGGAGGGATAGAAAGAGAGAGGGTCAGGAAGGCTTCCTGGGCTGCTACTAGCCAGCTAAATAAATTAGTCACTCAAGTTTGCCTGCTGTTAGAGGTCCTCATCTAGAAAATGAGGGCATTGGGTGACAATCTCTGAGGCACTTTCCAGATCTGATGTCCTAAGCTTTAAAATTTTATCTTCTAAGATTTCCCCAAGTTTCAATAGGCTATATTCTAAGGTACCATCTTAGTGACTCTTTATATTCCAAAATCCTTTCTAGATATCAAGTTCTATATTCTAAGGTCCTTCCCAACTCTGATATTCTCTGTTCTGAGGACCCTCCTAGCTCTGACATCCTGGGTTCTAAGGGCCCTCCCAGCTCTGACCTCCTGGGTTCTAAAGGCCCTCCCAGCTCTGACATCCCAGGTTCTAAGGGCCCTCCCAGCTCTGACATCCTGGGTTTTCAGGGTCCTCCCAGCTCTGACATCCTGGGTTCTAAGAGCCCTCCCAGCTCTGACCTCCTGGGTTCTAAGGGTCCTCCCAGCTCTCTTTTCTAAAGTTCTCAGCTGTTGTGTGTTCCCCAATCCCTCCAAGCTCTGACACCCTGTGTTCTAAGGTCCTTCCCCATTCTGACATTCAGTGATTGTAGGAGGACTGGTCTTTGTGTTCTTGAGACACAGATCGCATCTTCCCCACCCCCTCCTCCTTCCAGCTTCCCTTTCATCTCCAGGAGTGCTCTCGTCTCTCAGATCCCATCCGTTCTCCTCCTCCTATCCCCAGGGGCTCTAGCAAGATGGGGAGTGCCTTCTCAATGCCACCAGGAGGGCAGGGCAGCTGGTGGCGGGTGCTTATGAATGTCAATTTCCCGCCCACCCCCCTCTCAGATTCTGAGGGCATGAGTTAGATAACCATGACACCTGTTTTAAATTAGCCTTCGGAAGCCTCCGACAGCTGAGAAATTATTTAACAGGGAAAGAATTGAGTACATGAATAAATATTAATATTAAAACACCACTTTCCCTGGATTTAAAGGGAAAGGGGGGTGGAAGAGCAATTCAAGGAAATGAAAGTCATCACTTGTCAAAAGCAAGTGCAGTGTGCAGAATGGAACACTAGGAATGAAAGCTGGGAAAGAACTGTCCACATATTGGTCTCTGTCCCTGTCCTGTCCAAGATGGTCTGGTGCTTCCTCTGCCCATCAGCTTGCTTGGTGCTCCTTGTAACCCTGTCACTCTTAGAGCTCTACAGGACCTTAAAAGTCATCTAGTTCATTCCTCTCATTTTACAAATGTGGAAACTGAGGCCCAGGAAAGTAGTGACTTTCAAATAGTCAAAATAAATCAAGGTAGAATGGTCTGCCTCATAATGTAGTGAGTCCCCCCATCATTGAAAGTCTTCAAGATGAGATTGAAGAACCATAAAGAGAAGAAGAACTACCTCCAAAGACTAATGTCTAAGACAGCATTTGCACTCCCCCTCATGGGTTCCTAGATCTAGAGTTAAATGAGATCTTAAAGACCACCTACTTTAGTTCCCCAACTTTACAAATAAAGAGGCTTGAGGTCCAGAAGGTCATGACTTATCAAGGGTTGCAGAGCTATTAAATAGCAGAGCTGATATATGAACTCAGATTTCCCTATGGCTAAGTCACTCCCTATGCCAGACACTCAGCAATTCTGTTCAATTCTAGATTCTGTGTGATCCCTCTAATTCTGAAATTCCATGAGTCTATGAATTTATAGCCATGATTATTTTTTATTGAAGTGTTTTATTTTCAAAACATATGCAATTCTTCACCATTGACCCTTGTGAAACCTTGTGTTCCAATTTTTCCCTCCTTTCCCCCAACCCCTCTCTTAGATGGCAAGTAAGCCAATATATGTTAAACATGGTAAAATAGATATTAAATCCAATATATGCACACATATTTATATAATTATCTTGTTGCACAAGAAAAATCAGATCAAAAGGGAAAAATGAGAAAGAAAATAAAATGCAAGCAAACAATAACAAAAAGCATGAAATTGCTATGTTGCGATTCACACTCAGTTCCCACAGTCCTCTCTCTCTGAGTGTAGATGGCTCTTTCTATCACAAAACCACTGGATCTGGCCTTAATCATCTCATTGTTGAAGAGAGCCACATCCATCAGAATTGATCATAGTATAATCTTGCTGTTGCCATATACAATGAAATTCTGGGTTAGCTCATTTCACTCAGCATCAGTTCATGTAAGTCTCTCCAGGCCTCTCTGAAATCATCCTCCTAATCATTTCTTACAGAATAATGATATGCTATAACATTCATGTGCCATAATTTATTCAGTCATTTTCCAACTTATGAGCATCCACTCAGTTTCCAGTTTCTTGCTACTACAAACAGGGCTGCCACAAACATTTTTGCACATGTGGGTCCCTTTCCCTCCTTTAAGATCTCTTTGGGATACAAGCCTAGTAGAAACACTGTTGGATCAAAGGGTATGCACAGTTTGATAGCCCTTTGGGCATAGTTTCAAATTGATGGCCATGGTTATTATATGTGTGGAGTACCACAGTCTTCCTTTCTCTTTACTTATCTATAACAATCAACAAGCAGCTAATAACACACTTTCTACATATCTGGCATTGAATGAGATATTGAGAACCTGAAGAAGAAGATTAAAATAGTCCTTGCCCTTCAGAAGCTTATATTCTATTGGAGAAGACATCATGCATATAAATAATAATATATGTGTTTATATATATTCCCTTCTGAGTATATCTCTATCTCTTTTTCTCTATCCCTCTGCATCTATCATCTTTCTATCCATTTATATTTCTTTTTCTTTATCCATGTATATCTCTATCACTCTATCCATTTATCTATCATCTATCTCTTTCCCTCTATCCATCCATCTCTCTCTTTATCTTTATCTATAATCTCTGTCTATATCTATCAAAATCTCTCTTTTTTATTCATTATTTCATCTCTATCCCTCTATATGTATCATCAATATCTTTTTCTCTATCATTCTATCTTTCATCTATATCTGTTTTTCTCTATCAATCTCGCTCTTTCTCTCTTTGCTCTATCCATCTATCTATATCTATCATCTATTTCTATCTTCCCATATCTAACTATCCGCTTACATCTATTATCTATATTTCTCTACATATTTATCTCTCTATCTACTTATATTTCTATCTTTCTATCAGTCTATTAATCAGTTCTCTGAGGCAGGGAAAACAGCAGCAACAATAACAGTAGTTGTAATAATAGCAGCAGTAGTAGTAACAGTATTTGTAGTAGTAATAGGTGATAGCAGCAGTAGTAATACCTAGCATTTATATAATGCTTTAAGGTATGTGTAGCACTTTACAAGTTTTAGCTCATTTTGGTTGTTCTTAAGTTTTTTTATGAATTAATGTTATATCAGGGAAAACATAGGCGACAGTTTGATCTGTGATAATACTCCTGTTTTAGGACAATTTATTGATTGAACTCTCAAGGTCATTTGTTGTTCTTATTGTTTTAATTCCACAACCCATCTAACTCTTAAATCTTGCTGTGGTGTAATAAAGAGCTGGATTTGGAGTCTGATGACTGGCTTAAATTTTGCTTAAAATTTTCCTTATTTTTGGTGCGGCTTTGGGTGTTTCATTAACATTTTCTGACCTCTAGTAAAATAAAACAAGAGGATTGGAATAGATGATCACAATGTGTTGAGATTACCTATAAGACTGAATTCCTGATTTGTATCACCATACCAACAGGCAAGTCAATCAATGACTAGGCTAATAAGTGGCCCAGTGGGTAGAGCAAATTTGGCCTCAGACTCTTGTTGACTGTCACTTAACTTTGTTTCTCTTAATTTCTTTATCTCTAAAATGGAGATGATAATAGCACCTTTCTTCTAGTAGTGTAAATAATATTCATCAAGTACTTTGCAAATCTTACAATACTACACGCATGCTAACTATTATTATTAAGCATTTAGTAAGTGCTGACTATCTGCCATTTATTGCTGCTGTGAACTAAGGTACAAAGGCAAAAGTGAAATAGTCCTTGCCCTCAAGAAACTTGTATTTGACACATTCGCATCTTCCTAAATTCAAATCTGACCTCAGATACTTATTAGGTCTGAGATCCTGAGCAAGTCATTTAATCCTGTTTGCCTCAGTTTCCTCATCTATAAAATGAGATAAAAAAGGAAATGACAAACCAATCTAGTATCTGTGCCAAGAAAACTCCAAATGGGGTCCCAGTCAGACCCAACTGAAAAACAAAATGTGTGCTTGTGTAATGCACACCTATGTTACATATAATATACATTTGTGTGTTATCCATTTAACATATAATACAAAGTGATTGGGAGGGATATTAACAACTAGGGCAGTAGTTCTTAACTGCTTTGGGTTAATAGCTATAAACCTATAGAAACTTTTTTAGAATAATGTCTTTTTTAATACATAAAATTAAATTCATATGATTCTAAATGAAATTTTAAAATAATCAGAAATAAAGATTTAATTTTTTCCCCCTTAGACCCCTACAATCTACCCATGGGGATCTATCTGAAGAGTTCAGGTTAAAAACTCCTGAATGACGAGGCCTCAGGAAAAGCCTCTAGGAGGAGATCGGTCCTGTATCTCAGGTCACTCTCTAAGGCTATAAAGTTGCACATCAAGGCTGATCTCCTTATAAAGGTATGTGTGTTCCTTACTCCAATAAAATCACAGATCCCACTGATCCTCTTTCATCTCCCCAAAATGTGCTAGACATTTGGAGCTAAAATGATCCTTCCCTCCAACTCTAAATAATAGAGAATAGCCCCTACCCTCAAGAAGCTTACATTTGACTCGGTGGAGTGAGAGTGAATATAATATGATATAAATATATATGTATATGTATATACATAACACATATAATATAAAATATAATATAATTTATATAATATAATATAACATATTATATTATATAAGCATATTGTGAAGACTGCGTATTTTAAAATCAGCCGGAGTCAGGAATTCAGGTTAGGGAAAAATCTTCAATCTTTTATTCTCAGTAGAGATGAAGAAGAATCGGAGGTAGAAGGGGATGAGAGGTAAAAGGGAACTGAATCAAGAAGCTAGCCAGACCAGAAGCCACAAGACTAGTAGTCACCAGAACCAACCCCAGCCAGCAATCTCTCCCAGCCACACTTTCTGCCCCTGTGCCTCCACCCACCAAAATCATCATTTCCTATACAACACATCAGGACTTGTACAGAGAGTGGGCGGGGGCCATTCTTTCTCCAAGCATATATATTAATAGAGTATAGTCCAATTACTATTTAGCCTCACGTGCTTGGATATCAGTGCATCAACTCAAGCCTCAGTCCATTACAGCATATAATATAATAATTTAAGGATTGGTACTCATACCTAAATTATCAGAAAAAAATTTCCAACATGAGCCAGCACATGAGCCAGTTCATAAGTAAAATAAGGATTCTAAGAGGTGATATAGCAAAAGAACATGTGGGAAATCACCATCTCTGCAAACCTGTAGACTTGAGGAAAGGAAGACCCTGTTGGGAAATAACAAGGAGATCAATTTGGACTGGAATATAAAGTGATTAAAGGAGATCTATAATGTAAGATAAGCCTGGAAAGAGAAGTTGAAGCCAAATTGTAGGGGGTCTTAAATGACAAGCTAAGGATTTTATATTTTATCCTAGAGGAGGAAGGGAATCAATGAAACATTGTAAGAATGGAGGATGACATAGTCAGGCTTGTACTTGAGGAAGATTATTTTGGCAGTTCTTTGGAGGATGGATTGGAAATTAGGGCAGGGACCAAGACAGGGGAGCTGGAATTTGGGAGGTAGATTAAGGAGCTGTTACAACAGTCCAGGTATGAGACAATGAATGTCTGAATTTCTACTGTGACCCTGTGAGTGGAATAAGGGGACCTAATGTGTGAGTGGTGTTATGAAGATAAGATTGATGAGATTCCTGACTTCATGACCCCATTTGAGGTTTTCTTGGAAACCTCCTAGAGTTTTTTTTTTCATTTTTTTTCTTCAGCTCATTTTCAGAAGAGAAAACTGAGACAAACAGAATTAAGTGACTTGCTCAAGGTCACACAGCTAGGAAGTATATGAGATGAGATTTGAGTTCAGGAAAATGAATCTTGCTGACCATGACCAGAAGTTCTATGCATTATGGCATCCCCTAGCTGCGCTTGAGATTTGGTAATTCATTACAAATGAGAATTATGAGGGAGAGGGAAGTCAGGGCTGACTTCAAGGTTTTGAAGAGGGGTGATTGGAAGCATGATGAATCTGGTAGAAAATAACAGTATAGTTATCACCATTTTACAGTTGAGAAAACTGAGACTCAGAGAAGGGAATGACTTGTCCAAGATCACATGGCTAATAAGAATTGAAACTTACTTCTATTTCCTATATCACCAGGCTGTGTTATTGCAGGAGAGAATGTGGGTTCAGGGACTCTGATTCTCTGTTCCTGTACCCAAGTTTTATCTTCTTTCTAGCCAACCCTAATGAGGCCACGGGGAAGGGGCAGTAAATTGAGTATGGCAGCATGGTGCTGCCCAAAAGGTAATGAAATAACTATTATTTACATTGCACATTTAAGGTTTGCAAAACACTTGGCATATATTATCTTATTTAATTCTTACAATGATGCTGAGGTAGGTGCTATTGTTATCCCTTTCTAATAGAGGGAAAACCAACAACCAAAAGCTAAGGCTTATATTAAATGACTTATCCAGAGTCACAGTTTCTAAACATCAGAGAGGCATTTGAACCCTAGTTGAGCCCTCACACTTTGGTTGAAAGCCAGAAGGCTTGGTTTGAAGTTTACACTCTGACAACTTGTCATGTGACTTTTACTATTTTTTAACCCTTCTTTGCCTCAGTTACCTCCTTTGTAACAAGAGGTGATTAGACCTAATTCCTAAGATCTCCTATCCCTCTAACATTAGATGGGCAATTAGGTGGTAAAGAATAAACAAACTGTACTTGGGGTCAAGAAGACATAGTTTCAAGAATCACTTTAGACCTTTACTAGCTGTGTGACTCTGGGCAAGTCACATTCCTTTTCTGTACCACAGTTTCCTGATCTGTAAAATGATGTAGTTGGACTTGAACGCCTCTCTGGTCCTATCCCAGTTCAAGTCTATGATCAATAAGTCTGTGCAACAAAAGGGCGTGAGGAGGGGCAGCAGGCTTAATTTCTGTCTCTCTCTGAGGCTGCTGAAGAGGCTGCCATTCATTCCTTGGCCCCGTAAATGCCCTTGTTACACTGGCACTGAGATCCCAGGCCCCCTGTTGTCACTCCTCTTCTGATGTCCCCACTGTATCAACACTTACTGTGAACACATCATATTCTCCATAGCCACCAGATGCCAGGATGAGCTTCATTCACTCTCTGCAAAATGTCTCGGCCCCTCGTTCCCCTGACATACCTCTCGCTGTCTTGCTCTGCTTCAGTAGTGCCCTCTTTATAATAAGATGACCTGAACTGTGTCCTGTTCTAAATGCAGCCCCCGGGAGCCCCCGGAGGCTCATCATGCCCCGCTCAGGCAGGAGCCTTCCTTGTGCTTGGTCTCAGCCATATTGTGATCCTAGGCCCCCTATGCCTTTCATAGCTTCAGGCTCTCTCAAGAAAGCATTTTCATCAAAGATTCCCCTCTACCAAAAGGCTGCTTCAGCCATTGGGAAGACCCCAAACATAGCCACAGTACAGAAGATAGAGGGAAAAGGGAATGGTGGCAACATAGTCTCTCATGAGTACTTTTATGTCAGAAAAGTCTCCTGGGAATCTTTTTCTCCAAAGCCAATAGGCTCACCTGGATCCACGTGTTCTTTCGATAACTCATTAAACTCATGATGAGTTTAACTATGATGAGCTAAAACTCATCATAATATCATAGATTTAGAGTTAAAAGAGATCTCAGAGGACATGTAATCCAATCTCATTTTACAGTTGAAGAAATTACTACCTGGATATAGTGAGCAGGATCTGACTTAACTCTTCTAATAATTAATAGATATATGTATGCATGTATGTATATACATATGTATGTATATGTGTATATATATATACATATATATATGTATATATATATACACACAATATGTGCCAAGTTCTATGGTTAGAACTTTATAAAAAATATCACATTTGATTCTTACAACAAGACATAGCTGCTATTAGCAAAAAGAGGTTAAAGGGCTTGCTCAGGGTCACACTGTTAGTAAGTGTCTAAGACCAGATTTGAACTCAGATATTTATGATTCAAGGTATGGCACTTGATCAGTGTGCACCTGGCCCCAAAGCTGGAGCTCTTTGCATTATATGAGATGGTTAGAAGTGCAACTTAATTCCACAAAAACAATTTGTGCTTAACTACATTGCAATTGATTCTTCTTTCCCCTTAAATCATCTAACAGAATCCATGTCCAAATCTCCAAAACAATAGCTGACATTCCTCTAGGATCATAGATTGGGAGTTGGAATGAATCTTGAGGATTGTCTAGTCCAACTTTGTTTTTCAAAGAGGAAAACAGAAAGTTCAGATGATGTGGCCAAGATTAACATGTAGTCATTGGGAGATATCATTTGAACCCAGCTCCTCTAATTAATAGTCTCGTAAAGTTAAAGCTAGATGGGCCCTAGTCCAGCTACCTCATTTTACAGATGAAGAAACTGAGGTAGGGTGAGGTTGTGATTTGCTCAAGGTCACAGCTATTAAGTGACAAAACTGGCACTGAAGCCCAATGGAAAACCAAAAGTGGTTTCTGTTTTCTGTACTGTGCTGATTCTCAAAGAACCTGCAAGTACACTTAATTCTCAAATCCTCTCAGGTTATGAACCACTGATGAAACAGTCAGAACTGATAAAAGCTTTTATAACAAATAGAAAAAAATCTGCTCTGCCAAAGATGGCCAGTATCATCAGCTAAAGTTTACAAGGTACCTGATAAGTATCCCATGATAACAGTCCTCAATTCCTCATTATTACTATAAGTCTGTGACTTCATTCTCCCAGGTCTTGGTTTGTCCATCTATAAAATGAGGGCATGAGATTAGATGATGTCTAAGATGCCTTCTAGTCTGGAATCTACAATTTGTTAGATGAAAAAACTGAATTGAAAAAATTTACTCAAATTTATATGGCCAATGAGTTTCAAAAGCAGCATTTGAACTCAGCTCTCTCCTAATTCCAGTCCAGGGCTTTATTTATATCACACTGTCTCTGATAATCACATAATGGCATTGCAATAAAGGTTAGCTTCAGTGAGACTAGTCGTTTCAGTTGTGTCCAACCCACTATGATCCCATTTGGGGGTTTCTTGGCAGAGATACTTGGAGGTGTTTGCCATTTCCTTCTCCAGCTCATTTTATAGATGAAGAAACTGAGGCAAATTGGTTTAACTGACTTGCCCAAAGCCTGAGGCAAACTGGTTTAACTGACTTGCCCAAAGCCTCACAACTAGGGTAGGATCTGACACTGACTTTGAAAAGTTCTTACTCACAGTGCTCAGCTCCCAGGTGCTCTCCAAGGTTCTGAATCTGAAGAAGGTGAGATGGAGAGCTGTCCATATATAGATATATACAATCTACAAATGCATCTGTGAGTTTATCAATTTGGAAGATTCCTCTAATAATGCAGACTGCAAGCCATCCGTGACCGCCCGTCTTGTCCAAATTGCCAACAGTCAAAAAATGCATCACCAGGTGGTCAGATGGCTCTCTGTACCTAACTATGCAGATCTTCAGAAATGAGATTCAGTCTGTGGCTGGGGTCACACAGGAAGCCTTTACAGTGTGGTAAGATCTGCCAGAGCTTATGCTACATTGGCACAGTCTTCAAGAATCTAAGTTCACCTTCACATAACAATGAGGCATCAGAGTAAGCACGGCTGACTTTTCAAGATTCTCTCTCTCTCTCTCTCTCTCTCTCTCTCTCTCTCTCTCTCTCTCTCCTTTTCCTCCTCCTCCTTTCTCTCCCTCCTCCTCCTCTTCTTCCTCTCCTCCTTCTCTTCCCCTCCTCCTTTTCTTCCTTCTCTTCCTCTTCCTCCTCTTCCTCTTCCTTCTTCTCTTCCTCTTCTTCCTTTTCCTCCTCCTCCTCCTCCTCCTTTTTCTTTCTTTTTCCCCCCGGGACCCAGGCTTTTGAAACAATTTTCTAGCTATAAACCTTACCTGACTTTCTGTCTCTCTGTATTTCTGCCTTTCTTTGTATCTCTCTTTTTCTATTTCTTTCTCTCTGTGTTTCTCTCTATCACTCCTCCTCCTCCTCCTTTTCATCCCACTGCCACCCATCTTTGCCTAGTCTGAATCCACTATCTCTATTTTTTCCCTTCCTTTTGGTGTAACAATACACCAATGTTTCTTTACCTAAGGAAAATGAACCTATTTTTAAGTTGATAACTTAAAATATTATTCCTTTCCTTTGTAATCCTGTGCTTGATGTATATAAAATATTATGCTGAGAAAGGGATTAAAGCTTTATCAAGCTGCTAAAAAGGTTCATGTCACCCAAAAGGTTAAGAATATCAGCATTAGAACAAGGTCAGGGTTTTGAAAAAGATTTTTTTTACTGTTGTTTAAAAGAAACAAAGCAATCAATCAACAACCTGCAGTGGATAGAAAGTGAAACCTAGAGGCAGGAAGACCCGAGTTCAGATCTGGCTTTAGACACTTACTAGCTGAGTGAACCTAGAAAAGTCATTTAACTTCTTCCTGTTTCAGTTTTCTCATTTGTAAAATGGGAGTTATGATTGCACTCACATTCCAGGACTGCTTTGAGGACAAAATCATATATTTATAAACTATTTTACAAATCCAAAATGATTTTATAAATGATAGCTAATATTAGCACAATTATTAAAAACCTACTGTATGCCAGGTACTGAGAATACAAAGACAAAAGTAAAAACAGTCTTTGCTTTCAAGAAACTTATAGTCTGGTTGATAGAAACAATAAGTACCTATATAGGCATTTACTCCATACAGTAAAAATTACTTATTCAATTGAATATAGGTCTCTGTCTGCAGGAGTAGGGGTGAGGACAGATTGGGTATGCATGGGAAATCCATGATATTACCAAATTGGGTTATGGAAGCTCCATCACTTCCAAGGAACCTTATTAAGGGAACTTTCATAAGGGAATGTCTTCTGATTTCTTGATTTTATACTCCCACTTCCATCCCTCCTCTATCATCCCCCATCTCCTGTCTGCCATGTCAAACAATTCTGTTCCCTCCAAGGTTTCCCATATTGTCACATATCTGAGGTCCCCAATTTCAACTGTGGCTAAGTCAAGCTACACAGATTTAACTCCTTTAATCTTCCCTCATAAATTAATCCCTCTGAACCCTTAATAATTTTCCTTGAGCAAGATTCAAACAAGGAAAAGCATCTTTTGGTTTCCATCTTACACAAGTTTCAGCCCCGTGGCAGGTCGACAAGCTTTTCTTGTGGAACAGAAGGAACACCACTTTGTCCCAAAGATAAACCAATCCTGACTAGCTGTTGAACTCTACTAGGAGAGGAATCCTAACTTCTGTGAAAGGATAATGCTTGTTCAAAGAGGATGCTGCTTCCCTAACTTCTGTCTGCTGTGTGTCCACCTCTTATCTTGTGGTCCTTTTCCTTACCAAAGGCATTGGCAAAATGGATGGAGAAGGACACAAGTACCCCCATGTGGCCTCAGGGTAAAATGAAGCTAATGGGCCCACACAGATATTTAAGCTGATGCTGCTAGCCTCTCAGGAACTTCAAGGCATTTGTTGAATCAATCCATCTGTCACCAATTAGTATCTGAGAGAGAGATGCCTGTTTCTGAAGATGCCCCCAGAAATAGAAGGAAAGTTCTCATATTGCTAAATTATTTATAGTAGCACTTTTGTGCTATCCAAAATAAACTAGAACTAAAGTAAACTCCCATCATTTGGGGAATAGCTGAACAAATTGTGGTATATGCATTATTAGACTATGACTATACTGTGGGAAGTAATAGATATAATGGATCCAAAGAAATTTAGGAAAACATATTAATTGATGCAAAACAACATGGGCAGAACAAGGAGAATCATATTCACAGGGACTTCATTTAGCACAGTATCTGGCACAAAAGAAATGCTTGATTAATGGATGGGGTGATAGCAGAACTCTGACCAATGCATTGATAATTTTATATTTACTTATTTATTTAATATCATATCTCACAGAGTTCTAAGCAAGTTCATCAAGGATAACAATTATAAGTAAATATAAAATAATTAGGATTTTTTCCCTTTGGACCTGTCAGACTACCTTGACATATAGCAAGTGTTTAATAAATGCTTGTTGAATTGAAATGAATTTTAATTCAAAGGACTGATGATGAAACCTTCTTTTATTCTCTGGGTAGAAAAGTGGTAGTCTGTAGGTAAGGAATAGGTTATATATTGACAACCATATACTGTCAGAGTGGTAGTGGTTTGTTTTGCAAAATTTCACATTTTTGTTTTTAAAAAGAATCCTAGTAGTTGGGAAGAGGAAATGATAATGATGTAAAAGGGAAGAAAAAGAAATAGTTAAGAAACCTGAAATGGTATAGAAGAAAGACTGTTGGAGAGAGCTGCATATTTTTGTCTATGCTTATGGAAAACCTGGGTATCTTCCTAAGAGAAAGTAAGCTCCTTGAGGGTTGGGATTCTTTTATTTTTGTCTTTACATCAAATTCCATGTCTGACACCTAATAGGAATGTGATTATGAAAAAATTATTTAATCTTCCTGCACCTTCGTTTTCTCATCTGAAGAATGGAATTGATAATGCTTGTAGTGTTTGCCTGAAGGCTTGTACTGAGGATTAAATGAAATGATTTATGTAAAGTACTTTGCAAATCTGAAAATGGTATATAAATGTCAGCTTTTATTATTTGATCTCTTCTAAAGTTCCTTGTTGCCTCATCTTGTCTAGGAGATGACCCTGAGTTCTTGAAATCTGAGAACAGAGAGCATGGACTCTGTTGATGAGACCAAACATAGGAAAGATCATGGGATTAGAGGATCAGGGATTTAGGCCTAGGAGGGGACATAGAGGCCGTAGACCTCAATTCTATCATTTCATGAATAAGAAAAGTGGCCCCAGAGTACTTAATGAGGATAGATTCTTGAAACTATGCTACTCATCCAAAGACTAAACCAGCCCAATCCAAATATGCTTATTGCTTAGCTAGTTATAAGGGGTTATAATTTTTTAAAAATCCATAGAAACTCCTGAAGACTGGAACTAAGTTGCAAAAGGGTGACTTTCTGGGTGATTGCACATACTGATGAAATCACAGTATTCTGAAGTATTTATTCAAATGCCTTCCCAGCTACTAACTCGAAGGTCACTGGATGACCTTCGAAAGTCATTTCAATTGACTTTATTTTCCTCCTCTGAAAAATGAGAGGGGAGAGGGTGTTGTGGATGAATTAAATTATCTCTTAAGTTCTCTCACACTTCTAAATGCTATGAAACCCATCATTTGAACCAATATTCAGAGTTATTTCCATATTTAAAAGTCAACCAATATTTGGGTGGAAAGAGCAGTTGGAATCAGCCAATCTGGGTCTAAAAACCACCTCTGAAATTTAATATCTGCATGGCCATGGGCAAATCACCTGAACTCTCTGAGACTCCATTTCTTCATTTTTTAAAATAAAGGGTTGGTTCAGCTAGCCTTTGAGGTTCTGTCTATCTCTGGCTCTATATCCCTACATGGAAGATCTATAGTTCCTATGGAAGGGGTAGAGAAGAGAGAATTCAAAAGAAATTCATGCATATATACATACACACATGCCTACATTTTATGAGTTTATATATTTTTCACTCCATCTTCAAGATCCAATTCAGAGAACAAACTTGGTTATTGATAGTTTGGAGTTGTAAAAGGAAAGATGATAGGAATAGTTAGAGGAATATTTGGGGTTCAAATTCAGGTTCTACTGCTGTCTTAGTGTTGGGGTCTCCAGTTTTTTTGTTGTTCCTTTTAGCTCTACAATCTGTGGTTCAAAAACTTTACTCTTGGTATATCAGTCATACCAGAGATACGATGTGATTATAATGGACATGATATAACTCAAACCTGGTAGTATGCTAAGGATTTCTAGGCTATGAGATACATGCAAACATATATATATATATAATTGCTTTTTATTTACAATACATATGCATGGGTAATTTTTTACACTGACTCTTGCAAAACCTTCTGTTCCAACTTTTCCCCTTCTTCCCCCACCCTCTCCCCTAGATGACAGGTAGACCAACACTTATTAAATATGTTAAAGTATATGTTAAATGTAATATATGTATACATATTTATACAGTTATCTTGCTGCACAAGAAAAATCAGATTTAGAAGAAGGTAAAACTAACCCGTGAAGGAAAACAAAAATGCAAGCGGACAAAAACAGAGGGAGTAGAAATGCTATGGTGTGGTTCATATTCATTTCCCACAGTTCTTTCGCTGGGTGTAGCTGATTCTCTTTATCACTGAACAATTGGAACTGATTTGGTTCATCTCATTGTTGAAGAGAGCCACTTCCATCCGAATTGATCATCATATAGTATTGTTGTTGAAGTGTATAATGATCTCCTGGTCCTGCTCATTTCACTCAGCATCAGTTCATGTAATTCTCTCCAGGACTTTCTGAAATCATCCTGCTGGTCATTTCTTACAGAACAATAATATTTTATTACATTCATATACCACAATTTACCCAGCCATTCTCCAACTGATGGGCATCCACTCAGTTTCCAGTTTCTAGCCACTACAAAGAGGGCTGCCACAAACATTCGTGCACATACGGGTCCCTTTCCCTTCTTTAAGATCTCTTTGGGACATAAGCCCAGTAGAAACACTGCTGGGTCAAAGGGTTTGTGCAGTTTGATAACTTTCTGAGCATAGTTCCAAATTGCTCTCCAAAATGGTTGGATGTGTTCACAACTCCACCAAAGAATGCATCAGTGTCCCAGTTTTCCCACATCCCCTCCAATATTCATTGTTATCTTTTCCTATCATCCTAGCCAATCTGAGAGATGTGTGTAGTGGTATATGAGATATATTTTTTTTTAATTTATAAATCTTTTTCTTTCAAAACACATGTATAGTTTTCAATATCCACTCTTGCAAAACCATTGTATTCCAATTATTTTTCTCCCTTCCTTCCCCCTACTCCTTTCCCTAGACAGCAAGTAATCCAATATATGTTAAACATGTTTAATTCTTCTGCACATATTTTCACAATTATCTTGCTGCATAAGAAAAATCAGATCAAAAAGGAAAAAATGAGAAAGAAAACAAAATGCAAGCAAACAAAAACAAATAAGTGAAAAATACTACATTGTGATCCATACACAGTGCCTACAGTCTTCTCTAGATACAGATGGCTCTCTCCATTACAAGACCATTGGAACTGGCCTGAATCAACTATAAGATATCATTTTATCCCATTTTTTTTTGGAAAACCTAGGTTTGTCCCCAATAGAATGGGAAATACCTTGGGGGCATTGACCATCTCCTTTTTTTTTTATCTTTGTACACCCAACATTTGACAGAGTGCTTGTATCATGATAAACATAGAGAATAGGTGATTGAATGATTTTCAGCTCACAGTCTATCAATTTGGAAAGTTTTAAGCCTCTCACTTTGCAGGCAGAAAGAAGGCCCAGTTTTTTTAAATTTGACTTTATGGAGAGCCAACATTATTCAGGAATCTAATTCCAAAGAAAAATAATTTTCTAAATTTTCATACTTGGAAATGAGTCAACAAATACTTGTGTGGAAGTTCCCATAGTCATTCTTTCCATAAGAAGTCTCAGGGAGGTAATGCTAGATTTCTGGAATCTCAGAGCTGGAAGAAACCTGGGAGAATGTCCAATCTAAATTATTCCTAAAAACCTCCCCTCCAGTGGTTGTCCACACTCTTTGAATACTTCTAATATTAAAAAACTCACTATCTATCAAGAGAGTTTATTCCAATTTTGGACAGTTTAGATTGTGAGGATACTTTCTCCCCTTTTAGCTTGCTATTGAATATTCTTTAAAAATCCTACTTACTGCTCCTGCTTCTACTATTAGAGACCAAACAGAACAAGTATTAATTCTTGTTTCACATGACAACCTTTCAGATAGGTGAGGACAGCTATCATGTCCTTTCCCTTCCCCTTCTCTTCTCCAAAGGAAACGAGTTCAACTTATTCTCACCTAGCATGTCTTCTGGGTCTTTGCTCATCCTGGCTACCCTTCCCTGATGGATTCCAGTTTGACAGTACGCTTTCTAAAATATGGTGTGATCTTATCTCAGGCACAGGCCTGAACTAAATGGCTCATGAAGGTTTGTGACTCTCCCCCACACCCCAAGAAAGGAGCATCAAAAAAAAACCTATCAAGGTCTCTGTATCTCTATAGTTTACTTCATGTGCAAGATAATGGGGTAAGGTAGAAAGTGAACTAGATACAATCAGGAAATACTGTATTACTCTGGGCTAGTCACTCAATCTGTCAGCGTCCTCGGCACCATCCTGAGAGAGGAAGTGAAAGCTCTGGATGAGCTGAGAATGCTTCCCTACCATATGCTACTTGCCCCAATAAAATTACAAAAACAATGACCAAAAAATTTTAAAAGTCACCATAGGCTTTGACAATTATGATTATATCAGAACTGACCAAGCCAGTGGGTTTTGAATGAAGATAGCCACAATGACCCAATTGACTGGGCACTTTCCAGATAGCACCATGTCTTTTTTTAAAAAATTACCCCCCAAAGTCACTTTGAACCCTTCTGATCTCTCTTCTCTAAGAAATACAGCCCTGTGATTAGATCCCCACAGTGAAATATTGCCCACTGATTAGGTCGCAAGCTCTGAAATACGAGCAGGCATTTAGATCCCCACCTTGGAAATGCAGCCCACTGATTAGATCGCCCCTATGAAATATAACCCTTGGATTAGTTCACACCAGTAAAATATGGCCCCTGATTGGATCACCGCTGGGAAGTCTGAGTTACTACCTGGGAGTGGGACTTTTACCATATCCACAGAAAATAAAATATAAGTATATTGAAATCGTGTGAAAGCAGAGACAATAAATTAATAATGGTGAAGTGCTGCAACTAGGACTTTCTTAACAGAGGAAATAGCCATAGGTGTATTGGTAAACGTTTAACAACCAGCTCTCAAAAAACAATATGCCCACAACGCATTTTTATGTTTAATATGTATTATTAACATTTTCTCCAATACTTTAAGCATAGAAATCAACAAAACAATAAATCAAGTCCTGATCTTTAATATTTTCTGCTTTCTTAGGAGTAAATGCTCACACTGAAATTTTAGCCAACAGTAACCAGTTCAAGTTGGCTTCAGGATACTTCTCAAAGGGTTGAGTGTTCTAATTAACCTCAGTGCTCTTTGGGGACTGAGCCTGTGGCAAAGTCCATGCCTTCTTCACCTTCTACATGACCCTGTTCCCAGAACTTCCTTTCAATTAGAGTCAAATTATTTTTCCTCCCAAATCTAAAAGAGACTCGAGGTTTAGTATGTCTCTAGTTTATACAATAGCAATAATAATATGCATTGATTGAGCACCTACTACATGCACAGTACTGTGCAGGTCCTAAGTTAAGTAGGTGGGTGTAGAGGTATAGAATAATCTAATCTGTAAGGACTAAGAGTCCAGAGAATTGGAGAAAAAGAAATGACCTTAGATCAGAGGGATCTCGGAACATCCAAAGCCTATGCGCTATCCCAAACTAGAATGGACAGGAGAGAGTAGGATTTTGATTAAAGCCTAGGAAGTTTAGAAGAAGGTGGAATTTGGGCAGGATGGTGGTGAAAGGAGAGGTAATGACTTACATCCAAAACATGTTGAGTTTGAGCTGCATAAGGGACAGCCATTGAAAGTACCCAATAGGTAGCTGGTGATGTGGGAGTATAATTGAGATTCAAATTGAATATGAGAGTCTTCTGCATAGAGGTGATTATTGAACCTGTGGGAGTCCTCCAGGTAACAGAGAGAGAGAGGGAAGAGAAAATAGAAAAGGCATCAGAAGCATTTTCACTTTTTTCATCTGATCCTCATATAACAAAAATTTAAGGACCTTCATAACCATCTTAATTGCCCTTCTCTGCATTACCTCCAGCTTTTCAGTGTTCCTCCTGAAATGTAATACCCCAAAAGAATAGAATACTTGAGCTGTCCTCTGGCCAGAACAGAGTATAAAGGAACGTTGTTTCCTTATTCTTAGGTGTTAATCCTTTCTAAATATAGCCTAGGATGTCATTAAGTCTCTTGCAAGGCTGCTATAATACACCATTGCCATATTGAATTTGTGGTCCACTGAAGCCCCCAGATCTTTTTTAGAGGGATTGTTGCCTACCTTTGCCTTTTGGCTTCTATTTCGGAAAGGGAATTGTTTAACCCAAGTGCAATACATTACATTTATCTCTTATTCAATTCTGCTAAATGTCCTAGCCTGTCAAGATTGGTAAAAGTCAAAATATTCTCAAGAAAAACAAAGGCAGGTGGGCAGTCAGGAAGGGAGGAAGAAAGGAAGGAAGGAAGGAAGGAAGGAAGGAAGGAAGGAAGGAAGGAAGGAAGGAAGGAAGGAAGGAAGGGAGGGAGGGAGGGAGGGAAGGAGGGAGGAATGCAGATAGGGAGTGAGGAGGGGAAAAGAGAAAAGGAAGGAAATAAAGGAAGATAGAAAGGAAAGAGTGAGAAAGGGAGGAAGGAAGAAAGAAAGAAGAGAAGATGAGTAAGGGAGAAAGGAAGGAAAGAAAAAAAGGGAGGAGAAGGAGAGGAGAAAGGAAGGCTACTTAGAACCCTCCTGGAAGATAGATGCTATTATTATCAATATTTTACATTAAGGGAACTGAGGCAAATAAAGATTAAATTACTTGCTAGTAAGTGCCTGAACCTGTATCTGAACTCAGGTCTTCTTGAGGTCTCTTCCAGTTCTGAAACTGAAGCAGACAAAGTTTATTTCTTTATTAAAGCTATTTATTTTCAAAACATATGCATGAATAATTTTTCAACATTGACCCTTGCAAAACTTTGTGTTCCAATTTCCCCCCCTTTCCTCTCATCCCCTCTCCTAGGTGGCAAGAAATCCAATATATATTAAACATGGTAAAAATATATTTTAAACCAATATATGCATAAATATTTATACAATGATCATGCTGCACAAGAAAAATCAGATCAAAGGGGAAAAATAAGAAAGAAAATAAAATGCAAACAACAAAAAGCGTGACAATGCTATGCTATGATCCATATTCAGTTCCCACAGTCTTGTTTCTGGGTGTAGATGGCTCTCTTCATCACTGAGCAAGTGGAACTGGTCTGAATCATCTCATTGTTGTAGAGAGTCACGTCCATCAGAATTGATCATCATATAATCTTGTTGCCGTGTACAATGCTCATTTCCTTCATCATTAGTTCATATAAGTCTCTCCAGGACTTTCTGAAATCATCCTGCTGATTGTTTCTTACAGAACAATAATATTCCATAACACTCACATACCACAAATTATTCAGCCATTCCCCAACTAATGGGCATTCCCTCAGTTTCCAATTTCTGGCCACTACAAAAAGGGCTGCCACAAACAGTTTTGCACATGTAGGTCCTTTCTCCTTTCTTATAATCTCTTTGGGATATAAGCCCAGTAGAGACACTGCTGGATCAAAAGGCATGCACACTTTGATTGCTCTTTGGGAATAGTCCCAAATTGCTCTCCAGCTTGGTTGGATCAGTTCACAACTCCACCAACAATGTATAAGTTCCCAGTTTTCCCACTTCCCCTCCAACATTCATCATTATCTTTTCCTGTCATCTTAACCAATCTGACAGGTGTGTAGCGGTACCTCAGAGTTGTCTTAATTTGCATTTCTCTGAACAATAGTGCTTTAGAGCACCTTTTCAAATGACTAGAAATGGTTTCAATTTCTTCATCTGAAAATGGAGATAAAGTTTAAATGTCTTACCCGAATTACACACCTAGTAACTATCTGAGGCTGGATTTGAACTCGGATCTTCCTGATTTCATTTTACCCACTGTACCCCCTATTATAACAATCATAATGACAGTGATCCATACAAATTTAAGAACAACACTTTTGCTAGATGTTGCCATACCAAACTATTCATAATCTCCAAAAATACATGAAATGAAAAGCTTACAAAAATAGCAACCTAGCAGAAGAAATCAAAATCATGTCAAAATAGAAGAAGTACCTATGGACTCCATTGTCTTGGCTGCTACAAGTATAGTCTCAATGATGACTACCAAAGAGGTGGTCAGCAGGGGAACATTCTCACAGTCCACAGAGCACTAGGCTTGGAGACAGGGAGATTCATCTTTCTGAGTTCAAATCCAGTCTTAGACACTTATTGTTATGTGATCCTGGGCAAATATCTTAACCCTGTTTGCCTCAGTTTCCTCATCTGTAAAATGATCTGGAGAAGAAAATGACAAACCACTCCAATGTCTTTGCCAAGAAAACCCCAAATGGGGTCATGAAGATTTGGACACAACTAAACAATAAACGACATGCACATGCCTGCATTTCAATACTTCTAATTAATTACAAAAAGTCATTATTTTCAGAGATGATGTAGCACGATAGAAAAAGTGCTAGATTTGGAATTAAAAAAATCTGAGTTCAAAAAGTCTAGCTATACCACTTACTAGCTGAATAACCTGGACCAATCCTTCCATCTCTTTGGGCCTCAGTTTCCCCATCCATAAAGTGAAAATGTTGGATTCTATAGCCTTGAAGGTCCCTTCCAGAATTAAATCTCTGATTTCCTGATCTTGTAATTACATTTGTCTGCACCACAGTCCCTAGAATATTAAGTGTGAAAGAATAATGTGAGGTTGGAGGTTGTCTCAGGACCATTTCTATCTGAACTTAGTTGAACAAAATGAGACTGCCAAGATAATGGTAATAATACCTCATTTTTATATAGTACTTTAAAGCTTACAAATCACTTTCATTCATGATCTCATTTGAGATGTATGGAGTTGTTATAGGGAGCTCACTTTATAAGTCCTAAAGTGCTCTAGAGAAGTGAATTATTATGATTATTGTGGTGATTGTTATTATTGGTCTTGTTGGTGCTGCTAATATTGAGACTGTAAGGCTGTTGGGGATTTTTCACAACATCCAGGAGGAAGGAGTTTCCAAGATTTTGTACCAGACGGATACAGACTACTAGGCTCAAAGATCAAGAGCTGCAATCTCGGGGACTGTCTTGTTTCGATGTTCTCAGATGGTCTGGGGTTCTAGGTCTGTCTCTTGGGTGATGAAGTCCTGAACCCTCCAGGCAAAGAGATCACAGGCTGGGTAGTCAGTGGCAGGTGAGAAGGTAGGGAGGGCCATAGCCGGGAGACATGGAGTAGGGCTACAGAGCCAGATGTCCCGTCACCTCGCTGCAACGGGCAGACTGACGGCCTTATCAAGGATTTGTGAGCTTGTCCGACACAGCCAAGGCTATCGGGCCATCGCCAACAGGGCATGTTAGTCTAGACTTTATCAGACTCCATCATCTTTCCCCGTGATTGAGGTTAAAGTCCTCCCTCCTCTGCCTCCTCCCATTTTCTGTAGAAGAGACAAAGGAACAAAGGGGAGGACTGGTAGGTCGGAGAGGCCCCTGGCCAGGTTGTCCAAAAGCATCGATCTGAGTTTGGATCCTGACTTTGTGCTCTCTTGGTAACATTAGGAAAATGACTTCATTTTGGAGATTTTCACATCTGTCCAAGGATTGTTATGAGGATCAAATGAGATATTCTGTGCAAGGTTCTTTATGACACTGAAGTCTAAATAGGAATGATAACTCAGGAGGCATCATGATGTGACACAAAGAACTCGAGATTTAGAGTTAGGGTTCCATTCTTGGCCCCTTACATGGGTGAGCTTGGTCAAGTCATTTTAAACTTAAGCTCAATTTCTTTGTCTTAAAAATAAGGCATTTGAGGGCAGTGGATAGAGAACTAGCCCTGAAGTTAGGAGGACCTGAGTTCAAAACTGATCTCAGACACTTAATACTTCCTGGCTGTGTGACCTTGGGCAAGTCACTTAACTCCAATTGCCTCAGCAAAAAACAACAACAACAAAAAAAATAAGGGGTTTGGACTACACCCTAAACATCCTTTCTAAATACAAATCCTCTGTTCTTCCTATCAAAAAAGGGCTACTCACGTCTGTGTTCCTCAGCCAGTCAATCGATAAACAATAAGTTCCTTGTACATGGCAGACAATATGCTAAGCACTGGAGATAGAAAAAGAGGGAAGACCTTGCCCTGTGGGAGCTTACAATCTAGCAGGGGAGACAACTTTCCCAGGGAAGGAGAGAAGAGGGAGAATTACAGTCTCCTTCTGGGTCTGCCTTCTGCCTTCATCCTTTGAAGCTCTTCCTCTTGGTCCTTCTTCTCTACCTGTGCAGAGTGGAAGGGAAGCAGGGAGCAGCCTTCGGGAACTGGGGGGACAGATTATAAAAAGTCTCACTTCAAAGCAGAGATCATCTTGACCAATCCCTTCATCTTACCATTAAGGTAACTGAATCCCAAAGAGAGGTCTTGGCTTGCTAAGGTCCTGACCAAGTCAGGAGCTCAGATGTCCTAACATCCTGTCTAGGTGGGTTTGGGTTTTTTGTCTCTTTGTCTCGTTCAAGCTATTTCTTGCTAGCTGAAGAAGACGAGGAAGGTCTCCGTCAAGGTGGGGGTGGGGACACTTAACTTGGAATACACTGCTCCCCAATGGGAAGGAGAACACTAAAGTCATGGGTTCAAATCCCAGCTCAGCTTTTTATTACCTTGAAAAGCTATTCAATTAACTTCTTTGGTCCTCAATTTCCCTCTCTGTAAAATGAGGAGGTTGGATTCAGTGACCTCTAATGTTCTTTTCAGCTCTAAATCCTATGAGATCCCAGGCTGAGGTGGTTGCCATGGTGATGGGGTTGTCAGGGAGCCTCTGGGATGACCAAAAAAATGGTGAAATACTGAAAATAATAAGGAAAATAGCTGCATAGCAGCCAGAAACATTGTGGGTGACTCACAGCCAAGGTTTAGGATAATCGAGTCATCTATAGGTCTAGGAAACGGGTCCAAAGACCTATACACCTGGCAGGGAAGACCTGAAGCTTCATCTCAGTATAGAGGGAAAAAAAGAACACCTATCTGTCTCCTTTCTGAACATCAATTTCTTCTTTAAGAGGAGGTCATTAGACTAGGCAATTGCTGAGGTCCTTTATAGCCTTAACTCTTAGGAACCAATGGTTAGACAGTCCTTGTCTGGATAGATATATAAGCAGATACCGTATTGTAAGTGTTTGCTGTGTGTCAGGAACTGTGTTTGGTATCGGAGCTGCAGATAAAGGCTAGCAAAATAGTCCTTGCTTTAAAGGAGTTTGCATTCTAATGAGAAAAGACAAGACATGGAGGGAAACTAGAAAATGGGCAGGAGAGAATGAAGAGAAGTTTTGAGGGGGCAGATTGGTCCATGGAAGCGAGGGAGTGATGTGAACTTATGGTTAGGTCCATACTTGCCTGGAGACAGTGGAATGGACCAAATGAGCACTAGCTCTAGAACCAAAGGATCTACAGAAATGAATTTTATTATGATTGACCCTAGATAGGAAAGGTCTATTTGGAATTTGGGGCCAGTTTCTAAAAACTAGAATTACCAGAAGTCAGTGCCTCATGGAAAACTCGGAACAAAATTGTTCTGTTGGCTTTTTCTGAAAGAAGGATGACTGTAGGGAGAGGTGAGTGATCAATAGAAATCTTTGCCACTCTATGTTCTACCCTGTAACTTGTCATTGTCTGATATGGAAATCAGAAGCTGCAAGAACTGATTTAGATTAAATGAGAAGAAGTAATTTCTGGTAATTAGGGATACTGATGAACAGAGTGGGCTGCTTTGAAAGCAGCAAGCTCTCCCTTCCTGAAGCAGATCTTCACCTGAAAACTCAGTGGTCACTTCTAAGGAATAGTCTAAGGGCAATTTCTTTTGAATTCCTCTCTACCCTGCCCCAACCCTTAGCTCTCTATTTAGACGAATCCATTCCTTCCTGTGGCCTCCAAGCTCTGCACATATTTCCTATAAGGATGACCTTCTATAAGCATCCCAGCATGCTAAAACACAAACCAAGAAATAGGAAGGAACCAGCTGGGAGGCTTTCAAGAGTCAATCATTATTAATATTTAATAATTACATTAAATTACACTGTGAAAATCATCAAGTTCTATAAATCAGCCTTAAATTATTGTTTTCTTGATTGTCTAGGCAGGTACTTTTTTTAAAATCTGGTAAATATTTACTTACATACCCCTAAAACTCAGCTGTGGGCATATCTCTGACCCCTAAAACACAGCCAAAGAGTGAGCAGCATGTGCTTGCCAATCAGAGAAGACTTCCTGGAAGAGGGGCATATGATAGTGATAATATTGACACATTACTTTTTTTAATGAAAGCTTTTTATTTTCAAAACATGCACGGATAATTTTTCACCACTGACCCTGGCAAAATCTTGTGTTCCAAATTTTTCCCTCCTTTCCCCCAACCCCTCCCTTAGATGACAAGTAATCCAATATATGTCAAAACATGTTAAAATATATGTTAAATCCAATGTATGTAAACATATTTATACAATCATTTTTCTGCACAAGAAAAATCAGATCAAAAAGGAAAAGAAAAATGAGAAAGAAAACAAAATGCAAATAAACATCAACAGAAAGAGTGAAAATGTTATGTTGTAGTATTGACACATTCCTAAAGCATTTAAATACTTACAAAGGACTTTCCTGTCACAAGTCTGAGAGCTAAGTGATGAATAGTATTTTTCTCCATTTTACAGATAAGGAAACTGAGGCACTGAAGAGTGATGTGACTTTGCCCAAGGTCCTATCACCAGTAATTGTTAGAGGCAGGATATGAACCCAGGGCTCATGTCTAGTGTTCTTTCCACTATCCACTATTAGGTAGAGGGAAGGAAGCCAGAATCTTTGATGGACAAGTCCAGGGCAGGAGCCACTCTATACCAGCCATATAAGAGATATTCAGAGAATACTCAGGATTGCCTGTCACAATGCCTGCTGTCCTCTGAGATGGGAGTAGGAGGGGGCTGAAAGCTGTTGATCTGTGTCAGCCTAACAGGTAGGAGAGGCTTACTCCATCTGGCTCTGTTTTTCTCCCACTGTCCTGAATGCCTCAGTGTTTTAATTCCCTCCTGCTCCCCGTTTTTCTGTTTCCATCTTGAACTTGGCATCTGTTTCCGGTTCCTTTCCTCCCACTTCTTCCCTTGCCCCCATTGTTTCTCTAATCATCCCTGCATTCAAGTATTTCTGAGTCTCTCTTTACAACTGTTCCCAGAGCTGTGGTTCAGGCTTCCTCTGTGGGGATCCTGGACCATTGTGTGGGGAGCTGGAGATGGAGGGTTAGAAGGGAAAGCAGCCTCCTTTGGCTGACTGGATCCTGTCTCTCTTTACCTGGTCCAGGGATGGTCTGTCTCCTAGAACCAGGTGATAATTTTTTTCCTTATCACAACCAAACTGTGCCCCACTCTTCCAGATCCCCAGCAAGGTCATCAAAACCTAGAACCAGTCCTGGTCTTGGTCACATTATTCTCCAAACCCTACTACCAGAGTGAGAAGGTGATGTTCTGGATAGGTCACTCTGACCACTGGCAAAATTTTAATCTCTCTTAGCCTCAGTTGCCCCATCTGTAAAAAGGGGACAATAATATATGCTTCATATACTTAAAAAAACGTTCAATTTAGGTTGATTCAATAAGCATTTATTAAGGACCTGCTGTGTGTCAAGAAAGTACTGTAGTTAATGAAAGGACTACAAAAACAAAAAGGAAACAGACCCTGTCCTCAAAAAACTTATTTCCTACTTTAAGTCAAAGGGGTACAACAGATGCTCATCTATTACAAAGAAAGTTCAGAAGTAAAACAGAACTTAGAGCTGGGGAGGTCAGGAACCCTTCAGAAAAGAGCCAGCATAGCACCTGAATACCTTCCCTCTGGAAATTCCTCTGGATACCTCTATTTTACGAACCTGTGTATATGGCAGCCTCCCAATAGAATGTAAACTCCCTGAGGGCAAGAGTTAATTTCAGTTTTAGCTTTATCTACTCAGTGCCCAAAGTAGCATCAAGCATGTAGTAAATGCTTTTCTTGAACCTAATAACATTTAATAAATATTTGTTCAGTTAAATTGAGATGAGCCTAAAAAGAGACACGATTCTTAGAGGCTTTATTCTGTCAATTATTTCCAGTTTATCCTGTACAATCAAATAACTTGATTGCACATAGCTGTTTGCATGTTGTCTCTCCCATTAAACTATGGATTCCTTAAAGGTCGGGACTGGTTTTTGCCTTTCTTTGTATCCACAGGGCCTGACACACAGCAGGTCCTTAATAAATGATTATTGAGTGAGAACTGGCCTGTATATTCAAAGTCAAATTTTGCAAAGTGGTTTATAAACTTTATGTCATTTGATCTTCCCAACCTTACAAGGTGAGTACGAAATCTTGTTATCTCCTATGTACAGATGAGGAAACTGAGGGCTAAGGAGGGAAAATAATTTCTTATGATCATATTGCTAATAAATGTCGGAGACACATGTATTAAGCCCTGGACCCCTTGGCTACAAGTCCAATCATCAACGGCACAATTCCTCTCCAATCAGGAGGAAGTAATTTATGGTGGAGAAGACAGGGACAACCCATGTGAATGCAGAAATAGGAGACTGGGCATCCAATTTGAGCTATGGCTGGGAGTGTATCACAGAGTATGTGACAAGGAGTAGTGTAGATTAAGGCAGGTGGGAGCAGCTTTAGGAAGGACATTGAATCCCAAGCTATAGAGTTTGCATGCTGTCCATTAGGGGGTAGGGAGGCTTTGCTAACAAAAGAGTAACATGGTCAGACCTGTGCTTTAGGAAGATTATTTTTTGATAGATGTGTGGAGAATGGATTGGAGCGGGAAGAAACTAGAAGCAGAGAGACCAATTAGGAAGCTATTGCCGGAGTCCATGAGAGGTGAGTGGACTTGAACTATGTCGATGGTTGTATGAGTGAAGAGAAGAAGACAGATGTGAGATAAGTAATGAGTCAACAAGACCAAGAAAACAATTGCATAAGGAGATGAGAGGGGAAAGAGATATAAAGGGTAGAAACTCGGTGACCAGAAGGAAGCGGGAAAATCTTGGAGAGGGGTAGGTTTGGAAGAGAAAGACAAGAGTTTCTGTTTTGGATAGATTGAAGCATGCTGTGGGATTTCAAGCACCACTGAAATGGGACATATTTTTATTTCCTACCTGAAAACTATAAGAAAATCAAAGAGAGACTTTGGTCCTCAGTGGCAGAACTATGTGATCTTTCTGGTCCAGCATTGTCCAATGTAAGTCCTATGATCCCAGGATCACGTTCATGCCCATTTGCTAGATTGGAAAACTGAGTGCCATGGATTTAAAGTTAAATGGTGGGTACCCAGAATATCCTTTCTCCCCATTTTGGTCTTTCAAACCCCTATACATCTCTTAATGCCTAATGGAAATGGTATTTTCTTTTTTTTTCTTTTTTGCTGAGACAGTTGGAGTTAAGTGACTTGTCCAGAATCACACAGCTAGGAAGTATTAAGTGTCTGAGGTCACATTTGAACTCAGGTCCTCCTGACATCAGGGCTGGTACTCTATCCATTGCGCTACCTAGTTGCCCCTGGAAATGCTATTTCTTTCAAGAAATCACCTTACCTGATCCCAGTCCCACCATCTTCTCCTTAGCCTTGCTAATGTCCTTCAGACCTTCCAGCAATTTTGCTTCCCACTTCTGATGCTCTCATCTCCCAAGTCCCATGGGAACAGGAGCAGCCTTGCTCAGGTGACACATGGAATAGAGTGCTGGACCTGCGATGACGACGACCAGAGTTCAAATCCCACCTCGACCGTTATTGGCTATGTAAGCCCGGACAAAGTCACTTCACTTCTCAGGGTCAGTTCCCTTATACATAAAATTGGAGCAATAGCCCCACCTAACAGAGTTGTTGTGAGGATTAAATGAGAAAATCCCCCCCACATACATAATACACATAGATACATTTACACCTATAAAGTGTAAAGTACCTAAAGTGCTTCATAAAAATTAACTATTATTATTATTATTATTATCTAAACTTTTCTTTTCTCCATCACTTAGCAGTGTTCCAAGCATACAACAAAAACAAAGAAGAGATGCTTGTGTATCGAACACATTCTCCTATTTTATTGCATTGTATTATGTCATTGTGTGTCATGCAAGGAGGAGCTGGAAAGACTTTTGTCCCTGGTGGCAGAGGGAATTGTGGGGCCCTGCCTAGGAGACAGCTAGGTATCTTAGCCCTGTCCCCTTCTCACTCTTAGGCTTTGCCTGAAGTAACTGGGTTCCATTTCTCTCATAGATTTCACTGTTGTTCCTTCTGATCACTAGACTGGGCTCTTGCCTCTCCTCTGTCCTCCTCCCACCTTCAGCTTCTTCACCTTCCTCCTTCCTTAAACTCTTTCAGGAATAGGCTGATGTCATTCCCTTCCTCCTCAACCTGGTGAGACCAGAAGTTTCAATATAACCCCACACACATCCCCCATTTTACAGATGAGGAACTTCAGGAAAGTGACATCCACATAGTGAGTGAGTGTCAGTGGATAGAGTTGAGTCCAGGCCCTCTGCACGCTGGGGGCTCCTTCTGCTGCAGGTTTGGGTTTTTTAATTAGTTTTTTTTCTTAAAGTATTAGTGGATAAAGTTACCTAATATTCATCTCAAATACCAGTCTTCTAGCAAGTAATATTAAACACTTACTGTCTGCCAGGGACTACGTTGGATGCTAGAGATATAAAAGAAAAAAAAGGGAAAAATGGTTCTGGAACTCACATTCCAATTCCAATCTTTTTCCCCTGTGCTCTCTCCTACCACACTACATACAGAGAAACACCCTTTCTGAAGATACCAGCCACACATTCATCCAGAGTACTGATCTTAGCTATAAGACATCTCTAGGGAAGATCCTAACCCTTTATCCAAGCTCATGCCAGGATGCAAACATCGTATTCTGCAAACATCCCAGCCCTCTCAGCTCTGACATCTTTGTTTTAAGAGCCCTTGAAGTTCTGACATTTTCTATTTTAAGAGCTCTTCCACCTCTGATATTCTGTGCTCTAAGGCTTCTTCTACCTCTAAAATTTTGTATTTTAAAGATCTCTCCCAGCTCTAACATTCTATGTTCTAAGGGCTCTTCCAGCTCTGACATCTTGGGTTCTAAGGGCCCAAGGGTTCTAAGTCAGGAGACTCTGACCTCCTGGGTTCTAAGGGCCCTCCCAGCTCTAACATATTCTAAAGCCCCTCTCAGCTTTCTAATATTCTCTATTTTAAGTCTCCTCTCAGCTTTGACATCCCGCGTCCTTAAATCTTTTCCATCTCTGACAATCCTAGGTTCTGGATCCCTCAAGACCCTGACATTATCTCTTCGGAGGCCCCTGCCCTGCTCTAAGACCTGGAGCCCAGGTGCTTCCAGTGGTAACTGCCATCCTCTGGAGCCCAGGCGGAGCCTCCTTGGTTCCTCCTGTCCAGATGAGTGGGGGGAACTGGACAGGATGACTTCCCCTCCTTCCCTCCCCTCTTTCTTGCTACAATGTATATATTTTTTCTAATCGCTCTGACTGCTGATAGTTATCTGGCTTTGCAAGAGAACGAAAGAGACTTTGTGTCAAACGTTGAAAAATGACTTTTCAGGCAGCCTCTCTCCCTCCTGAAAGAGGTGACGTGCTCAGAGCATACAAATCACTCAGCACTCGAGCGTCTAGTACGGGGAAGGCAAGTGTGTTTGGATTGTTAAAAAACCCTGTCGTCCCTTCCCAAGGTCACGGGTAGGCAACTGGCTCTGTCAGACTAAGGAGGGCGATCGCCCCCTGAAAAGGAGAGAGGGACCTCAGGAAGGTCAGGTAAGGAAGGGACAGCTCAAGGATGGGACATCCCCAACGGGGAGACCCAGGTCTTTCAGGTCACTGGGCTCAGAGCTGGGTCAAGGATGAGGGAGGGGGCCATATCACTGCAGGAAGCACCGGAACTCCAGGAGGCGCAGAGACTTGACCGGCACGTTCTCATTTGTGCACAAGGTCTGATCTGCAGTAACCTCCAGAAAGTCAGGTATCAGCTATGGCCATGGTTTCCCCATTGGCGATATGGAAATGATTATAGTGTGCCATACAACATTTTACTTTACTATCCACTCTTAATTAGCAAAACTTTAGCCTTATGGGTTCTAAGGGCCCTCCCAGCTCTGACATTCCATGTTCTAAGGGCCCTCCCAGCTCTGACATCCTGTGTTCTAAAGGACCTCCCAGATCTGACCTCCTATTTTCTAAAATCCCCCCAATTCTGACCTCCTGCCTTCTAAGGGATCCCCCATCTTTAACAGTCTGTATTCTAAGGTTTTTCTTGTACTAACATTCTAGATTCTCTAGTACCTTCCAGTTTTTCTATTGTTAACCAGCATATTGGTTTAACAAATTCCCTCATCCCCAACCTAACTGGCTAACACTTTACCACTTTGCTTTCTTATGAGAATAGAATATCTCATACCAAGCAGGGCAAACACTTCTCCACAGACAGTAGAGCAAAGAAGCAGAGTATCTAGACACTCATGCCCTTACTTATTTCTCCCTGTAGACCTCTGAAAGCCTTCCCCCACCCAGTAAGATCCAAAGAATTGGCCTAATCACTCTCTCCCTTTGCCATTCCCTTCCTCTGCCCCAGAATTGTTGTAGCAAATCAAGATGCAGTGTGGAGCACTGATTACACTGGCTATAATTATGAAACTATTGATAGAGTGGGATGGCTGCCAGGATGCCTGGGTTCTTTAATTGCTCTGAGTTTAGTTTGGCCACTTCTGGTTTCTGTACAGAAAAACAGGAAAACTCAACCCCTCATGTATTTCTGAACAGCAGATTCTCCAGGATGCCTGAAGTTCACATTTGGGAAAGGGTTTTTCTGCCAGCTTTAGCCCAACTATATGCTGGGCATTGTTCTAAGTGCTGAGAATGGAAATATTAGTAGCCCTTAGGTTATATTCTAACAGGAGAAGACAACACATAAAATGAAAACCTAAGTGTGTTTGGAGTGGGCTGGGGGAAAGATGACAAAAGATACCTAGAGTTGGTACATGGTGGAGAAATTCCAGAACATATCTTAGAGAGGAACGGGATATATTTAACTTTAGAGCTCTCTCTAAATGGAGATTCTGTTCTAAGGTATCTTGCCTTTGTGAAGAAACACCTCCTTAAAGGGAAGGTCCAAAGGGGATAGAGGGGATTTCCATTGTGTGAATCCCAAAACTGAAGCAAGACTTCAAGCTGAAGAGCCAGAGCATGATCCACAAAGTGAATTTTGTCTCCAATTCTTGCTCAGATAAGCTAGGATGTTATGGGGGCACCCTGAATCCTCAGGGCAGATGAAGTCCTCCTTCCATCCATCTGTATTTGATGCCCAGTGTGACAGAACCCATAGTTACACCAAAAAGGAATACATGTAAAAGCAGGGAAAACATCTTATCTTAGCATCATTATTGGTGTAATAGAGGAAGGGGGGGAGGAGGAAAGCAATTCCCTCTCCCCTGCCTCTCCTATTTGCTCTTCTCCCTCCCCTCCCTGCCTCCTATATTATCTCTCACCTCTGGCAATTGTGGCCCTGCTGCCTTCTTTATTTAATCGCCTCCATTGTCTGCTCTGGCAGACTTGTAATCTCCGCTTTGAACACATGTTAACAAATGGGCAAAGTTTTATCGGGAGCCTGGCTTCCCCCACCCTTCTTTGCTTCCAGATAAGGCCCTCGCTCTTCTTCAGCTCTACCACACTGGAATAAATTCTTTTGCACTTATTCACAAACAATATAATAACCCAAATGACTGTGTCAATGAGGCTCAGGGACCCAGAGCCTAAGGGACCTGCCGAGAGACAGAGGACGAGCCCCCGTCTGGGTGAAGGATCTGCTCCATCCAACCTGAATGTGCCTATCAAATATCCCATCTCCTTAGGCCATAGACTTCAGTCAAACCTTCTGGAATTGTCAGATCTAATCATTTGCTGTTTCCTCTGTCAGCCAGTGGGGAGGAGGGGGTAGGGACTCCAGAGGAATGATTGCTCGGAAGGGGTTGGTTTGTTGAACAACAGACAGGAGAGGATGTAATGTGGTATTGTGAAACCCAGGATAGCTTAGTTTAAATCTTTGTTCCAACATTAATTAGCCATGTGAACTTGTGCAAGTTTTCCTTTTACTCTGACTCAGTTTCCACACCAGGAAAAGGAAGGGTTTGATGTTATGGTACAATGGCAACCATGGTTTTCATGTCAAAGGGCCTGGGTTTGAGTCTCACTTATTCTTTCCTTTTCTTTTTTTGCTTTTCGAGGCAATCACAGTTAAGTGACTTGCCCAGGGTCACACAGCTAGGAATTAATAAGTGTCTGTAACCAGATTTGAACTCAGGTCCTCCTGACTTCTGGACTGGTGCTCTATCCACTGTGCAACCTAACTGCCCCTAGTCTCACTTATTCTACTTACTGTACTTTATTTATTGTGACTTTGGCAAGTCGTGTTCCCTCTTGGAAGCTCAGTTCCTTATCTGTATAATATGAGAGTTTAACTAGTTGATTTCTAAGGTCCTCTCCCACAGTAATTTATTATCTTTTTCATAGAGATAGCTAAATATAGAGTCAACTAGGTAACATAGGAGATAAAGTGCTGGATTTGGAGTTAGGAAGACCTGAGTTCAAATGTGGCCTTATACACTAAATACTTGTGTGACCCTAAGCAAGTCAGTGCCTCAGTTTTTTTATTTGTAAAAAAAAAAAAGGAATTAATAATAGCACCTATCTCATAGGGTCATTGTGAGAATCAGATAATGTAATAATTGTCAAGTGTTGCAAGTGGTGGTGGTGGTGATGATGGTGTTATTCCAGGACCAATACTTGATGGGTCTGCCTAAATTAATTCTGGCCAAGTCACTTAATCTCCCTTTATTTCAATCTGCCCATTTCTAAGTGGCAATAATGATAGTTGCCTTATTCATTGTGAGGAAAGTTTACACACACACACACACACACACACACACACACACACACACACACAATCTGTTCCTCATGCTTAGAATGTTCTTTCCTTTGGAATCCTTCCTTCCTTCCTTCCAAGCATTGGTTCATGTACTATGCTTCCCCAGGTTGTTAATGGATTCCCCTTTGTGACAAAATTACTTTCAACTTATTTTGTATATATTCCCTCATCTGTGTACAAGCTGCTGCAAGCTCTTTGAAGTCAAAAAAGGATTGTTTAATTTTTGTCTTGTATTCCTAGTACCTAGGACAGCTCTTGGCACCTGATAGATGTCTAATGTTTGTTAATGCTCTTCAAAGAATTGCAGAAAGTTTAGTTGTTATTAATGGAGATCATTGACTATTTAGAATCCAGAAGATGACGATGCCTTTTCTGGGTGGAAATATTCCATGCACGCAATATCCTCTATGTGGCAGGGACTGGAAACTTATTTGTTTTGCTATTGACCTAAGTGAAGGGCCCTTAAAGATCATTTATGTCTAATCCCTTATTTACAAAAGAGAAAGCTGAAGGCCAGAGAAGGAAAGTGACTTGAGCCAAGTTACAAAGTGATCTGACATTTTTGTGTTCTCTGTTCATAGGCAGGAATACTATTCCTGGTTTTGATTCTTTCTACGACCACAAAGAGCAAATAGAGCTCACTTTTCCTTACAAAGACCAGAGTCACAGAAATCACTAAACCAAAACGAGATCAACAACTTGGCTAAAGCAAGTGGGTACTTCCACTTGTGTGTATGTGTGTGACAGACAGACGAGACAGAGAGAGAGAGAGAGGAAAGAGAAAAAGATTTCAATTCTTGATGAAAGTTACAACGATTCTGTTGAAGAAGAAAGAACTCAGAACTATGAATCAGACTCTTGGGTTCAAGGCCATGAACTTGCTGTGTTAGTCCAGGCAAATCACATGTGTTTCTCTAAACTTCAATTCCCTTCTCTCAAGAATGACCAGGTTGAAAGCATGGGATCTCTAAAGTACCTTCAACTTTGTGATTTTTCTTGTATGGGAAGTCACCTTGTGAAAAAACCATGGGAATAAGCAGAAGTCAAAGGACCTAGCTATAAATTATGGCCTTGCTCCTTACTGCTTGTATTCCCTCTGGTGAACTGTTTTCACGGCCATGCCTTCAATTTCTTCATCTGGAAAATAATAGGGTTGGATTAGATGATCCTTGAGATCGCTTCTAGATCTCACTTATATGATCTACACAATCTGCCTGAGAAATCCAGAAGTGTCTGGCTGTCTTCTTTACAATCTGTAAGGAAAGATCATGTATTTTTGTCCACTAATCTTGATTAAAAGTAATTTTAAATAAGCTAGACATTAATTCCACCACCTCTTACCCCACTCTGGCCCCACCTAATGGGGTCCAAGACTAAAACCAAGTAGTTGGAAAATTCCATTTGGGAATCTCCCTGGTTTCTACCTTCACTATTCCTGCTATCTGACAGTGTTACTTTAAATTCTATTTACATTCTGCAAAGTACATAAGATTTTTATCATGCACTTTCCTAATGTCAATTTCCCCATGATGAGAATAAGGTTGTAAACACCCATATTTTCATAAGCCTATTATAGTCCTCCACATATTCGAAATATGGGAGATATGTGATCACTCCTTTCAGGAGGTTCATTGAATTGGTGAAGGAATGGAGCCCCAGCAGGTGCCAGGAATCTAACCCCCAGGGCTTCCGTTTCTGGGCTTCAGAACTAATCTAGCCACACCACTAAAAAGAACAAAGACATAGGGAGACAATCCAGATAATAATAAGTAAACTTATTAATTGAGAACTGGGAGACAGTCCAGAAAAGAGCAATATAAATGACCCAAACTCCAAGAAGTAAAGGACTGTGTGTTCTATTTCTGGTTCTCCTGCTAATGTTCTAAGTGACCTTGGACAGCACCCTAGGGCCCAAACTTTTTCACCTGTATAAGATTGCAAGGCCTAGTGCATAGAAAATGCTAATGAATGCATGTTAATGATTGATTGGGGGTCAGTGTGGGATTTTGGGGGGGGATGGGGGAGTATAGATTATACTATATGGTCATTAAAGTTCCTTCTAATTTTAAGATTCTGTAAATTTTCTATGAAATGAGAGGATGGAACAAAGGGTCCCTTGCAACTCTGATGTTCTGTGAGTACAAATATTTTAACCTTGGTTTCATGATCTATCAAATGGGAAAGTATTGCCCCCACACTACTTTTCTTACAAGCTCCTGAAGTGAATAGAATTAAATAATGCATGGAAAAGAGCTATCTAATTATTAGGATCACAAGATCCATATCAGAGATGGGATCTCAGAGGTAATTTAATCCCATTCCTTCATCTTACAGATGAGGAAACTGAGGCTTAAGGAGTTTTGTCCAATGACTTGTTGAAGGTCACACAGATAATGTCAAAGGTGAGATGGAAACTCAGGTCATATAATTCCTGAGTATTCTATGCATTGTGCCATGCTGTGTCACCCTCTTATTACATGATTAAAAGAAGACTCACTGATTCCATCAACATAGGGAACTCTCTCCATCAAGGATGATCACAGATTGCAAATTGCAACCCATCTGTGACTCACTAAGCATTTTCTAGCAAGTTGTCTGAGGCTAAGAAGCATCTAGGTGGCACAGTCGATAGAATTCTGGGAAAACCTCGATTCACATCCAGGTTCAGATACTTATTAGCCATGTGACTTTGGTCAAGTCACTTAACTTCTTCGCTTCAGTTTCCTCATTTGTAAAATGAGAACAATAACAATATTTGTCTCTTAAATTATTGTGAAGATCACATGAGATAATATTTGTAAAGTGCTTAACACAGTCCTCAAACACAGTAGGTGCTAGCTTAATGTTAGCTATTAGTAAGAGGCTAAGTGACCTGCACAAAGTTACATAGCTCATAGTATTGGAGGAATGATTTGAACCCAATCCTTCCTTATTCCAAGACCAATAATCTAACCTCCGTACCATGCTGTAACTTACTCTCTGCAAATTACTATTACATTGTTATTGTTATTTTAAAAAAAACTACCAGATAGAAAAATAGTCGGAGAGAAAATAAATTGCTCCCCCAAAGGGTTCATATTGTGGGGGAAGTGGGAGATAAAATTTGAGAAACATAAATTGGGGCTAGATCATGAAAGGTTTTAAATACCAAGATAGAGCATAATTCAAAAAATTCATTCGTTTATTCATTTACCATTGGGATCACAGATTCAATCCCAAGCCCCAGCCCTATGAAGCTTGTACTCCATGAGGACCCCAAATCCTATAGGATCATGATGCTTCCCAATTCTGCCTCCCCTGGGATCAGTCCAGGGCTGCTGCTCTCCTCAGGATGATTCAAAGTTAATGTGTTCTCAGAGCCTGGAAGGAGGGCCCCCTGCTTCTTAGCCTGCCCTCTGAATGCCATTTCCCCAGCAGGCCAGCCAGCTGTTCAGTATCACATTATTACCTACAAACATAAACTTGAACCCCTCATCCTCTATGGAAAAGTCACCTCTAGGACCAGGTCTCCAGAGACATCAGTCATTTCCAGCTCCCAGAGAACAAGCAGAATTGAACCTCTGAACAACAGAAATAAAATGAAACCTGCTTCCTCTCCCCATCCTCCCCTCTGTGCACTTCTACTTTCTCCCTTTCTGACCCCTCCATTCAATAATGTATCTTCAATCTGTTCCTTGCCCTTCGGCGGAAAGGAGTTAGATGGAAAAACTAACCAGACCCAAATAGCTGTCCGGTGACAAGCAGGCACTCTATAACGGAGAAGCGGTAATAGGCTGATGTTTATCTTTAGGGACGTGTACATTTAATAAAGTATTAATATGAAGGCCAGATTGCCTCTCCTGTCGAGCAAGAGAAGAGATTAGCAGGAAGGGAGAGGGCTGAGTGGAGGGGGAGAAAGAGAGAGAGAGAGAGAGAGAGAGAGAGAGAGACTTAAAATCAGCAAGTCTCAGGCTGGGTTTTACCTTCCAGAGAAAATAAGTTCTAAAAAACTTGGCAGTCAAGAGAATTTTTGTAAAGGGAACTTACTTATCTCATTGACTTTCATCAGAGAATCAAAGCTGGGTTCCTATAGACAAGACCCCCTACCAGTAGATTGAGTTGAAAGCCTGTAGTAATGAAGATGTTAAAAACAGATACTCAATTCCCACTCCCATTTTACGTGTTAGTCAGGCTTTTGGAGAATATTCAGAAGTTTGGATTCGTGGGTTTCTCTCAGCAGAAGAAAAAAGAATTCCAAAGGTCCAGGGGAAGGGGATAGGGCTCTACATTAAACTGTATTTCTTGGGATCGAGGAAGATAATATTCCAGTTCTAAAACTTTTCTAGGATCCCTTCCAGCTCTAATAGTTTGTGATCAAGCAATTTTGCTAAACTGTGGTCTCCCTGAATCTTTCCCTATTTTTTCAATTCTTCCCCCAACTCTCTAGTGTTCTTCATTCAGCCCACTGTCACATCTAATATTTGGAATTAGGATTGGGAATTCTAAGATAATTCTAATTTATTCCCTCCTTTCTTTATTCTGGGTATTTGGAATCTCTCTTGGTAGATCTTCAGAATTGTACATAACCTACTAAGTCATGCCATCTTCCCCAACCCAGATATTCCTTAAATCAGAGGGTTCTTATTTCATAAAACAAGCTGGCTCTGTAGTTTGTCAATCCATAAATTATGAATGCAGAAAAGCGAGTTGACTTAATGAAATAAAATTGTGTAGTAAAGCCTCATTAAATCAGACTCTAGTCATCTGAAGTCCTTAAGACGAAGGACATGGTACTCTTATTAAGTAATCACTAGATTTCCCGAAAATCTTCAAGGGAGAAATGATATCTAATACTAGGAGATTGAGATTTGGGGGGTGGAGTGAGAGGTGGGAGGTGGATGGGAGAAAAATAGAGAAACAATAAACTTTTACAAAATTAAAGATTCCTCTTTGTACCTAAACCAGCTTCTAGGTCTAGCAATTAATTCTTGCATGCAAAAAGGACTTTGGTGTTTATGAGACATTATTATTTAATGGAAGCCTATTGTGAATTGTAATTTTTTCATTAACTTGCCTCGTTTTACTTATTAGTCCCCGTTTATATCTTAGTTTATGCTGTGTGCGTCAAGCAATAATTGTGTTTCTTTAAAAATTATTCTATAACATTTCATAATCTATAATTCAATTTTGCATTAAGTCAAACTGCCCTCTTCATACTCCCCTCCCCTTATCATGAATATGTTGGGTTTTTACTGTATCCTGAGACAGAGGTCAGTAGAATGGGGGAAAAAATGGACGAGAGTTGGGGAACTTAGATCTGGCTTCCAGTATAAGTTTTGATATTAAATCTGAGACACTGACATTTGACAATGGTCAAGTTTCTTGACTTCTCTGAGTCTAGATATTTAGCTGTAAACCAAGCCCCCTCCCCCCAGCTCTACCACTTTTAAGTTCTAGGGCTTCTTTCAGCTCTAACATTCTGTGTTCTAAGCACCCTACCCTCAACTCTGATATTCTCTGTGCTAAGGGCCCTCCCAGCTCTGACCTCCTGGGCTCTAAGGGTCCTCCCGGCTCTGATATTTGGGTTCTTGGGCTCTCCCAGCTCTGACATCCTGAGTTCTAAGGGCCCTCCCAGCTCTGACCTCTTGAGTTTTAAGGGCCCTTCCAGCTTTGGCATCCCGGGTTCTAAAGACTCTTCCTGCTCCGACATTCTAAAGTTTCACTGCATCACTGACCTTGCATATTCCAAAGTCCCTTCTAGCTCTCAGATTCTTTGTTCCAAGGTCTGTGTGTGATAACTGTGTGTGATAAAAATATTTTCTTACAACATCTGTTCTCTGAGAACACATCCTTATCCTTCCCCTCTCTCTCAAGTCCTCCCACCCCTATTCAATGTTCCTCATTTCACCCACTTTAGCCTTATTTAGACACAAGGTAATGTTTGGAAAGTGGATTGGGAATTCTGAGCTGATTCTGGCTATGGGTGGAGGTGCAGGAGGGAACAGAATATGTGGAGATGTTTTCCTCCAGCAGCACGAGGGCAGACAATGAGAACATAAGCTCCCTGAGAGCAGAAGCTGTTTTCTCTGCCTTTGTTCACATCCCCAGCACTGAAGACAGCACCGCATATAGTTATAAGTATTTATCATGTATAAACCATTACTAACAACAGAGTGCCCGACCCCAAAGTAGCCTTGGCTTCCGGGGACAGAATTTTGCCTTGTTTGTCTGGTGAACATGAAAGTGAGCAAATGGAAATAACTCTCACAGTGGGGGGCAGAGCTGGCCTGAGAAGGGCTTTAAATACCGGGACAAGACTTCATCCTGGTAGCACTAGGGAGTTGCTGAGTCTTCTTGAGGAAGGAGTGATTTGCTTGCATAAGGAAGATTATTCTGATGGAAAAGTGGAGGAGAGAAGCAGGAGGGGAGAAACCGCGTCAAAGAGACAAATTTGGGAGCAAATGCACAGTCTAGGCTAGAGATGATGATGATGAGAGAGGTCAAAAACAGCTGGACCAGTTGGGAGGCCTGAGCTCTCCGAGGTCACCTCCCAGAGCCCTCTCTGCCCATCTCCCGGCAGCCCCAGGTCTCAGGGAGCATGTGCAGTTACACCTTCTCCTGTGCTGTTCCCTGGCATCCAGGGAGTTACAGGATTTGGGGAGGGGCAGACAGGTTTGTCCTGAAAGGAAAGTAGCTCCTTCAGCGGAATTGCGAAGAATGCTCAGGATTCCTAAGTTGATTTTTCATCTTTCTCCTCATTGTCTCAACTTTTTTTTGGAGCTGAAATGACCTGGTGATTCAAAAATCTTTTTTGTAGCTCACCATTTTCAGCCACCTGATTCTTCATAATCTCATTTGGGGTTTTCTTGGCAGATAAGGGAGTGGTTGGCCATTTCCTTCTCCGGCTCATTTTACAGATGAGGAAACCGAGGCAAACGGGGTGAAGTGACTTGCCCAGAGTCACACAGTTCAGAAGTGTCTGAATCTGGATTTGATTCCATGTCTTCCTGATTCCATGTCCCAAACTCTATGCACTATGGGGTCCCCTAGCTGGCCCCTCTTTTCTGATTCCATCTTCTTGACTCCAAATCCAGGGCTCTGTGCACTATGGTGCTGTCCCTATAAAAATTATAATCCCTGTATAAATTGTGGAGTCCTCAGATTGGAAAAGACTTCAGAGAACCTCAGATCCATCTCAGTGGCAAAGTGGATAGAACACTGGGCTTAAAGGGAAAGCCTGAGTTCAAATCCAGCCTCAGACACTTGCTGGGTGGGTCATTTAACTGCTATTTGTCTCAGTTGCCTCTATTGTAAAGTGAGGATAATAATAGTGTTGACCTCAGGGTTATTGTGAGGGTCAAATAACATAGTATTTGTAAAAGCACTTAGTGCAACCGAGTATAAAAAAATAACCCATTGATGGATAACATAGGAAGACCCGATCCCAAAAGAAAGAAATAAAGAAAAGAGAAAGGAAAGGGAGGAGAGAGGGGGGAAATGAAAAGAGAGAGAAAAATCTCTGAAAATAAGCATGTTCCATTTCTCCAACCTGTTCCATGTATTCCTGGGCCTTTTCTAATGTCACTTCCCAGAGAGTCTTTCCCCAGCCCAGAAACAGCTTTTCCTGGGCTTAACAGAAGAACCAAGATAATCACTGAGCACTGGGAAGCAGGATAGTTAGAGATCATAGATTATAGAATGTCAGAGCTGGGAGGGCCCTTAGAGTCCAGGGTATCAGAGCTAGGAGGGCCCTTAGAACCCGGGAGGTCAGAGCCACGAGGGCCCTTAGTACACAGGATGTCAGATCTGGGAGGACCCTTAGAACCCAGGAGGTCAGAGGTGGGAGGGAGTGTAGAACACAAAATGCCTTTGCTGAAAGGAGCCTTAAAACATACCATGTCTTAGTTAACAAGAACCTTAAAAATCATCTTATCTGCTTTTCTTATTTCACAGCATTTGAAAATGAGGCCCAGTAGGTGTTTGTGGCTGGTTTGTGGCTAGTTCATGGCAGAGTCCAGCACTAGAACCCAGATCCCTTGGTTTGTGGCTCAGTGTATCTGCAGTTCTACCAAGCTCTGCGTTTATAAAGGCTCTATTATTGCCTGGGGATACTGGTCCTTATTATTAATAGTGTAACCACATGATTATCAATAATGAAACACAAATTAATAATAAATAAACAAACTAATGATAAATAATACATACATCATGAATAATACATTAATACCATGAGTCTTTTGAACAAGTATCACCTCTGACAGTGAAGAATTTGATTAGCTGGATAAAGATCACAGAGCGGGAATATTTCAGAAAGGGTTGCGAGGTCAGGGGCAGGGAAGTCGGTTAAATGAAAGGGGCCAGATCCTCTCCCAGCAGAGGCATCAGATGTTTAGCCAGCATGGGCCTGATGTGTGATCAGCCAAAGGATGGCGGGTTAGGGTACAGGTTGAGAGGAGGCTGGGCTCTCTTTCCACGCCTCCACCAATGCTTCCGACTCACAGGGAGATTCTGCAGCCAGACCTTTTGGTCAGAGCCCGCCATCAGTGGCTGTGCTTGAAGGCCAAACCACCCGAGGATTTCAAGTGGGTCAGCCCCTGGGTCCCAACCACTGAAGGGCTACATGGTGACATCCATCAGCTCTTTCAATCTCTGAACCTCAGTCTTACTTAATACATGAATGGCTCCCTTACTCCCTCCAACAGAAGGACCATATAATGAAAAGCCCAGGCTCTTCCTTGAGAGTTTCAGAAAAGACATTTTGTGTTCCAAATTCCCTCCCAGATCTGATATCCTCTATTCTAAAGTCTTCCTCAGCTCTGACATCCTGAGTTCTAAGCGCCCTCCCAGCTCCAACATCCTGTGTTCTAAGCGTCCTTCTGAGAAACACCTAGAATTAAATGACTTCCAAGATTCATCTGGAGGGCTTGACTCAGTTTCCCAAGTTGGTAAACCTCAGAGATAACTTAGCTTGAATTTTGTTGAATAAAAATATACTCTACAGCATCCATGACATGTGACCATCCAAATTCCACATTTGACAAACTCCAAGAATGATCATAAGCACACTAACCTCACCCAAGATATCTCATTCCACTTTTTCTGGATGGGGGGAGTCCCTTACATGAAGTCTGACTGCCCCTCTGCTACTTCCTTCTAGCTCTCCAAGCAGAATAAATCTAACCCTTTTTTTCACATGATTCTCCTTCAAATAGCAAGCAGTAAGGTCAATGCGTTAACACTATGATTTGCTCCCTCTTTATCCTCTGTCCCTCCCCTATTCCCCAGAAAAGTCAAGATTGAATTAAGAAAGGCATCACGAGGCAAGATAAGAAGGCAACATCTTGAATGGCGTTCCCATTTGGGGTTCCATATTGTAGCAAGGACAATTGTTAAGCCAGAAAGGATCCAGAAGAGGGTAGCTAGGATGCTAGAAAACCTCATATCATATGAGAATTAGCTGAAAGAACAGGGATGTTTAGCCTAAGAGGAGTGGTTAAGGGTGGGGCAGAAGGTAGAGTGGGAACAATAACTGTCAAATATTTGAAGGACTGGAAGGGCTTGTCCTATTTGGTCCTACCAGCTAGAATGAGGAGCGTTGGGTTTGAGATAGCTGGGATTTGCTATATGGAAAAACTTCCTAGAGCAGCAACTATCCCAAAGTGAGATAAACTGCCCAATTAGGTAACTGGTGTGCTCTCATTGAATGTCTTTTAGCAATCTGTCTGATATATTATGATGGGAATTCCTTTTCATATGTGTGGTAGAATTTTGGGCTTCTTAAGCTTTTTCCACTTGCAACCCCTTTTTGCCTGAGAAATCTTTACATGATTCTGGATATATGGGTATATAAAATAGGCCTACAAATCAAACATTTGCTGATAATAACTCATCATTTCATGGTCTCCACATTCAGTTGGGAGACTCCATATGGAGTCACAAACCACAGTTTAAGAAGCTGAGGGTAGAGCACCATTGAAATCACTTTCAACTCTAAAATATTCTGTGATGACCATCGTCGGATCCTCCAAAAACGCTGTCCAGCTCTGATGTCATCCCACTGACCATTTAGGTCCCTGCAATCTCCTCACTTTCTCTCCATTCATTTGGGTTTTGTTTCTTTTTTCTTTTTCTTTTTTTTCCTGAGGCAATTGGGGTTAAGTGACTTTCCCAGAGTCACACAACTAGGAAGTATTAAGTGTCTGAGATCAGATTTGAACAGAGGAATGGTGCTACCGGCTTTGTTTCTTAAAGGACCACTCCCAGGATCCCGGTTCACTTCTGGTCCCAGACCAGGGGGAAAGTGGACCTTTGGAAGCACCCGTTACAATCACTCAGAGAGAGCATATTTCAATCGACCGTCTGTACCTGTCCAGGAGATACAGTTACAGTAATTGGTTTGTTGTAATAATATTTATTACGATAGTAATTACATGGCATGGGGAGCTCAGTGAGGCTGTCATAACTGCCCTGATGCGGTATTTATCTTCATGAGATAGGGGTGACCTCTTTTCTTTCACAAGTGGTGGAGCGTGGAACTCCCGTTATCGAGGACAGATAAATCCCGGGTCCTCGGGAGCTGGGTGACATTGGGGATTTATGTCATTTTTGTACTTTTAGGTCAATCCCAGGTTTTGAATCTAGCCAGAGGAGAGCTGGTACTACGACCCACCAGCTCCAGGTCAAAAGCTTTCAGGGGCTGAGGGATGGAAGGGTCCAGGGGATTTCTATGCAATGACCACCCTGCCATTGGCTGTCATAGGATCGAGATCTGGAAAGAGATCTTGGGGATTTCTATTCTAACTTTCTCATTTTACAGTAAGGAGGGAACTGAAATCCTCAGAACCTGACCAAGGTCAGGGGTGGCAAGTAGCAAAGTCAGGACTATCAACCAGAAGTCTCGGAAGCAAAGGAAAGCTCTTGTTCCTATTGTCTCTACATAAGTTTAGCCTTTATGACTGACCTCACTACCTCAAATCTCCTCCCTCTCCAGACCAGCCTCCCCACAGCTGCCAATTTCTAAAAGTGCAGGAGAGGCTACATCACTCTCCTGCTCCACATGAGCTCCAGTCTTGCTGTTGCCTCCATGATCAAATAGAAACTCCTCCATTTGCCATTTGAGACTCTTCTTAGTCTGGTTCCAGCCTCCCCTTTCCTCCTCACTATGCACTTCATGCACTCTGTGGTTTGGCCCAACTGGTTTCCTTACTATTTGATCTCCAGCTTACATGCCTTTGCACTGGCTGTCCCTCATGCTTGGAGTGCTTTCCCTTCTCACTTTTGCTTTTTAAGTTCTTTAGTTTGTTTGAAGATTCAATTCAAGTAATATTTTCTATATATAGTCTTTCCTGATTCTTTTTCCCCCCAACTCCCCAAAAGTTATATATGTGTGTATATATATATATATATATACTTATATATATATATATGTAAATGTTGAATATATACACATACATATACATTCACACACATTTACATATATTATATATGGGTAAACATGGTTATAGATGCAATGTATATATGTGATGTACATGTATACACTTGCCTATCCATGTATCATATATAACCATGTATGTACACATATAAGATATGTGTAAACACATATACATACATGCATAGTAATTTTAGGGAGATGGGGATATAAAGGAATATGTATGATTATATATACATGCTATACACATTTACAAGTATATGTTTGTGTGTGTATATGCACTTATATATATATATATATACATAGTATATCTTTATATAAAGTTATATATAGGTGTATATATATACATATATATGTATGTATGTATGTATATCAATGAACTTATTTATCATTTTGTTTGATGGGCATTATTGTTCCTGAGCACCTGTTGGACTCAGGAGCCTATCTCCAGTTTTGGAGAAGGTACAGAAAGAGAAGGTACAGGGTCCTCTGAGTGATTGGGAAAACCTAATCCTTGCCCTTGGAATTCTCATAATCTAGAATATCTGTGAATATAAATTATAGTCACAAAGCCCCATATCAGTTCAAGTTCATTCAGTTCAGCAATCATCTGTGAAGGCCTTGCTGTATTCTAGGGGCTGGAGATTCACAGATAAAAATGGAACGCTCCTAGACCTTAAGCAGTTAGTATTCTGGTGGGGCCATGGTGGGGTGAGGGAGTGAGGAACACAACACAGAACTATGGAATTAGGGAAGGAAAGGAACTTTAAGATCATCTAGTAATTTTTACAGTTGAGGAAACCAAGGAATGGAGAAAATAAATGATTTGCCAAGGCTACATAGGTTGGATAAGTGCAGAGCTAGACTTTGAACGCAGGATCTCTGATTAGAAATACAGCATTTTTCCATTTCACAATACAATTGTGTTCTCAGTTAACTAAATGTAAAGGTTAGGATACTTTTAAGGGGAAGAAAATAGTCTTATTATTATATGGGAATATAATAATATTCCCTTTCCTGGGAAGGGAGATGAATGACAGCCTCGAATAGAAGGTGGTGTTGTGCCATAATTCCCTTTTATTGTCCTGCCTCAGTTTTCCTAAATGTTCTGCCTCAATTTCCCTAATTAGTTCTGCCTCAGTTTCCCTAAATTGTTCTGCCTCAGTTTCCTTATTCTGCCTCAATCCCCTTAGTTACAACCCCCCCACCCCGGTTCATTAAAACTAGTATAACTCAGAGGTTATAAATTGTCAATGTGTAAACTAAAAAAGGGGGAGCCCAGACTTCTTGGCTCTAAGCTAGACACATCTTTAAGTCCCAGTTTATTAGAAAAAAATTTATGATCCTACCCCCCCAACTTGTCAGAACCGGATTGATGGTTCCTCCCTGGAGATTCTCCGCTCACGAAAATTTGGCCTCCATCCCCCTGCCTTTGTTTAGCCACTGTGTATAAATATGTCATTGAGAATTCACAATCGATGCTGGATTCTTGGAGACAATAGTCTCATTTAGCCCTGGGATAAAACCACAGAACCATTTGGTTCCAGTAAATCTCTGCCTTTCAAATAAAATATTAAAAACTCAAATCTCTATCTTGCTTAGTTTCTCTGTGAAATACTCAATGACCATCATCGAATCCTACAAAAAGGCTGTCCAGCTCTGATGTCATCCCACTGGCCATTTAGGTCCCTGCAATCTCCTCACTCTCTCTCCATTCATTTGGGCTTTGTTTCTTTTTTCTTTCTTTTTTTTTCCTGAGGCAATTGAGGTTAAGTGACTTTCCCAGAGTCATACAACTAGGAAGTGTTAAGTGTCTGAGATCAGATTTGAACTGAGGGCTGGTGCCACTGGCTTTGTTTCTTAAAGGACTCCTCCCAGGACCCCGGTTCACTTCTGGTCCCAGACCAGGGGGAAAGCGTACAGTCAGAAAATGGAAACAGCCAGCAGGCCACTTTGACCACTAAGACTAGAAAGGTAGATGGGAGCCATATTTTGAGGGACCTTGAAAGGTAGGCTATGAGAAGAATGAGTCAGTCCTGGGTAATTTATTTATTGATCCTATTTACAATTAATTGATTTTGTCCTATAGCTGCTTAAGTCATGGTTCTCTGTCTCTGAAATTAGTTCAAAGCTTCAGCTGGCTTGTAATGGGTTACGTTTATAAATCCAGCTCTTCTTGCCTCAAGGAATTTTGGTAACCTTGGGGCATGTGTGTGAAAGAAAAGGAAATCTGTCCTGATATCTTTATTCCACCAAGCTATCCTTCAAGGATGTCTGGTTTGCTGTCCAAAAGTCTGGGTCATTATTGCAGGTGCACTGAATAGTGAGCACTTCTTAGTCACAAAGAAAAAAGGAGGAGGTCGTTACTAGCTCCCATTACCAAATTTCCAACCAATCGTGCAGAGCTTCAGGTCTGTAACCAATCATGTCATTCCTACTTCCCCAGTTATGCCATGATTTCACCTACTCTATTTTGCACTCCCCAAAATCTCATGAAAGAAAACTGTCCCTCTCGTTGGGAGTCTCATCTTACTGAGAAAGATGAAATCATACTTACTGTTGGTTTACTTTACAAATCAAAAGTGTGTTTGGAATTTTTTGCCTCTATCTACCTTATTTATCTATTTTAGCTGTGGAGTTTGTATTTTTATTTAAGGCATTAGAATACTGCCAGTGAATATTTTTTAGTAAGAGAGTAATATGGTCAGATGTATGTTTTTAGAATATCAATTTGACAGCTCTGTGGGACATGAGTTGAATAGGAGGCAAGGAGACCAATTAGGAGACACTTGGAATAGCCTAGAGGAGAGGGTATGAAAACCTGGAGCAGCTTGGTATTTGTATGAGTGGAGAAGAAGGGATGGATGCTAGATACAGTAACATAAGAAAATAACCTAGTGCAGACTCTGGACCTGTCCAATTAGGTATGTCCATTAGAAAATCCTTCTTGGCCCTGTACCAGATCAGAATATGTTTTATAAGGTCATGGTTATCTAAGTTGAATCTGTGCTAATAAAAAATGTCCAGAGCACTGTTTCCAGGAAAGATCCACATTTTAACAATGGTCTTCTAGAGGCAATAACTTCATCTTTCTTAACTAATAATATGGCAATCCAATGGAAGAGACCTCTGGGGAACAGGCAATATACCTTGTGCTGTCCCTACCATCCCACCCCACATAGGGCTGGCCCAAGGCCATCTGCTTAAGCTTACTCTTTATCAAATGCAAAGACCACAATGGAGGGTGGGGAGCGTCAAGAAGAGATTCTGGGTGGGAGAATTATTTTTCATCAGCTCCTTGAGTAGATGCCTGGTTGCTAAATATCGCTTGTGATTTTGCTAAATGTATGTTAACGGGAGTGGTGTAAATGCTGTCAGAGATAGAGGGGGAGAGTGATGGAGCCATTGAGAATAATGAAATGTTTAGTTAAGATGAATCCTTCTCGGGAAGCAATAAACTGGGAAAATATTTTTACAGTCAAAGGTTCTGATAAAGGCCTCATTTCCAAAATATATAGAGAATTAACTCTAATTTATAAAAAATCAAGCCATTCTCCAATTGAAAAATGGTCAAAGGATATGAACAGACAATTCTCAGATGAAGAAATTGAAACTATTTCGTCATATGAAAAGATGCTCCAAGTCATTATTAATCAGAGAAATGCAAATTAAGACAACTCTAAGATACCACTACACACCTGTCAGATTGGCTAAGATGACAGGAAAAAATAATGATGATTGTTGGAGGATGGGGAAAACTGGGACATTGATGCATTGTTGGTGGAGTTGTGAACGAATCCAACCATTTTGGAGAGTAGTTTGGAACTATGCTCAAAAAGTTATCAAACTGTGCATACCCTTTGATCCAGCAGTGTTACTACTTTCTTTCCTAATTTTGTGACCCTATTCTATCTGCCTCACTTTTCTCAACTGTAAAATGGGGTTAATAATGGCACCTACCTCGAAGGATTATTATATGGATCAAATGAGATAATATCAATGTTTCTTTTCCTTTCCTCTTCTGGACCTTGGTATCAAATAGTTCCAAGAAAATATGTTTAGAACTTCCCAAGGTGACATTGATTCATTGTTGGTGGAGTTGTGAACGAATCCAACCATTTTGGAGAGTAGTTTGAACTATGCTCAAAAGTTATCAAACTGTATACCCTTTGATCCAGAGTGTTACTACTGGGATTATATCCCAAAGAGATTATAAAGAAGGGAAAGGACCTGTATGTGCACGAATGTTTGCGGCAGCCCTTTTTGTAGTGGTAGAAACTGAAACTGAATGGATGTCCACAGTTGAGAATGGCTGAATAAATTGTGGTATATGAAAAATTATGGAATATTACTGTTCTGTAAGAAATGACCAACAGGATGATTTCAGAAAGGCCTGAGAGACTTACGAACTGATGCTGAGGAAATAGAGACAGGATCATTATATACTTCAACAACAATACTAGATGATGACCAGTTCTGATGGATCAGGCCATCCTCACAACGAGATCAACCAAATCATTTCTAATGGAGCAGTAATGAATTGAGCTTAAGCTATGCCCAGAAAAATAACTCTGGGAGATGACTTAAAACCATTACATTAAATCCCCTAATCCCTTATATTTATAACACATGCATTTTTGATTTCTTCATAAAGCTAATTGTACAATAATTCAGAGTCTGATTCTTTTGTACAGCAAAATAATGTTTTGTCATGTATACTTATTGTGTATCTGTTATATTTTAATATATTTACATCTACGGGTCATCCTGATTTAGGGAGGGGTGGGGGGGTAATAGGTGAAAATTGGAACAAGAGGTTTGGAAGTTAATGTTAAGTTACCCATGTATATATCCTGTAAATAAAAGGCTATTAAATAAAAAATAAATAAAAAAAAAAGAACTTCCCAAGGTTATAAAGTAATGACTAGAGTAGTCATAGACCCTGAAGCAGATAAGACAAGAATGCTCCTTCCCAATACCACTTGTTCATGGAATAGAATACATATTCGGACCTTGATAGGGTACTGGGCTTAATCAAGAAGTCCCGGTTAGGGATCCCACTTCAGAATTTATTAATTTGGACTTGGACAAGTCATTAAATTTCGTTCAGTTTTCTATTTAAAATGAGAGGGTAATATCCAGTTCTAAATTATGATTTCATAAGCCTAGGATCACTGTAGGAAGTGATGAATATTAACCCTTCAAAAAAATGAGAAGGTTTCATGAAAAATGAAGAACCAGAAAATAATGGATACAAAGCATCACAAAATGCCCAAATCCTGTGTGATTAAGTGACTGAGTTCATCCCCGAAGAGGAGGTAAGATAAAGAGCTTCCTTTTTGGAAGAGATGGAGCGCCAGTGTCAAACATGGTCTATGTTATCCAAAGTAGTTGATGTGTTGATTAATTTTTGTTGATTTTTTTCCTTTTATATCTTAAAAAATGTTTGTTTTGTTTGTTATAAGATATCTACTCATTGGGAAGGGACAGGGAAGGGATCTATTTGAAAACTAAAGATAACAATAAAAATTCTGTTTTGGTCATGTATACTTATTGTGTATCTAAGTTATATTTTAATATATTTAACATCTACTGGTCATCCCCATTTAGGGAGGGGGGGGGGAAGAGGTGAAAATTGAACAAGAGGTTTGGAATTGTTAATACTGTAAAGTTACCATGTATAAACTTTGAAATAAAAGGCTTAAAAAAAAAAATAAAGTCAATTTTCAGTAAAATAAAAAAAAAAAAGATGAACCTTCTTTTGATCTCGCTTTTGATTGGTCGGAGTGGGTGGAGATGGGGGCATATGCACGAGCATTTGGCAAAAAGTTGATAAAAAGAGAGAGAGAGATCTGTCTTTACCCTCTGGATAATTAACTGGCCAGATTCACTTTTTCTTCCTCTTCTCCTTCTCCTTCTCCTCCTCCTCCTCCCCTCCTCCTCCTCCTCCTCCTCCTCCCCTCCTCCTCCTCCTCCTCCTCCCTCTTCCTTCTTCTTCTTTTCTTTCTTCTTCTTCTTCTTCTTCTTCTTCTTCTTCTTCTTCTTCTTCTTCTTCTTCTTCTTCTTCTTCTTCTTCTGCTGCTTCTTCTGCTGCTGCTGCTTCTGCTTCTCCTTCTTTTTCTTTTTCTTCTGCTTCTTCTTCTCTTTCTTCTTCTCCTCCTCCTTCTTCTTCTTCGTCTTCTTCATCTTCTTCTTCTTCTTCTTCTTTGGTAGCAGTCAGTTGTTCCAAATCTAGATGGGGAGGGTTAGCCTAGACCTTAAATTGGACTCTGCTCCTGTGGCTACCTAATGAGTCACTCTGACTTTCACCATGGACAGTGGTATTTCTGGATTGGGGGAGGAGAGTAGCATAATAGCAGGAGACTGATAAGAGTCCGGTCCTTGGATGCTTTCTCCCTCATCTTCTTCACCCAACTCAGTTATTATCTCACCATCATTAATAGCCTGATCATCTTCCAGATTTTTAACCTTGAATCCTATCTTGCCACTCTGTGTCTAAACTAATGGATTAGAGTCAAAGGACCTGATTTTCAGTCCTAGCTTTGCTATGAATTATCTGTGTAACCTCCTGTAGCTCATTTCATCTCTCTGAGTCTCAGTTTCCATAGCTGTAAAACAAAGATTGGATTCCAAAGTCCTTTCAAGTTCTGAATTTTATGATTCTAGGCTTCTCCCACGGGTGGATAAGCTATGAGTTTTGGCAGGTAAAACCTTTTTTTTTTTCCATTCTCTCTCTGCTACTAAGATCTCTTTCCAGAGTGATTTTCTTATGCCTTATACGAATCATGTATAGGAACTTTTCTGCTTCTCAAATTCATCATCCCACCTGCAACCTCCATGCCTTTGCATAAGCTGTCCCCAATGACTGGAATCTCTCTCCTTACATCTGCTTCTTGAAATCTAGTGCTACCTCTTACAAAAAGCCGTTACCAATTGCCCTGATCCTCTGTATACTTCTATTTAGTTATCTCTGTGGATCTATTCTTTCTCTTCCCCCAGAGTACACTCTTGGAAGTCAAAGCCTATCCTGTTTTTGTTTTTGTATCATCATTGTGAAGCATAGGACATAGCCCATAGTAGGCATTCAATAAATGCTTGTTGTTTAAACTGAATGGAATTAAATTAACTAGAATTGAGTTGATAGGGAAAGAAGGTGCTGGGGAATAAGGAGTGGGATGGAAGTGACAGGCTTCAGTTTCTCCATCAGGCAAATGAGGAATCTGGGCTAAATGACTTTGTTCAGTTTTACTCTTAGTTCAGTACCTGCAATGGAATAGTTGGATTAGAGAAGACGGGCAGAGTAAAGAGAGAAGAAAATTGTCTTTGTGTACAGTTCTTATCTTCTAAGGTGTGGCCTTTCAATTAGCCAGGTGCCAGCAGAAACCCAGTGGGGGGAAATCTTAGTATGAAAATATTTCTGATAACAGTTTGACATCCAAAATTGAAGACTATTTTCCTTAATGAATAAATGTTCAAAGGATGTGAACAAATGTTTCTCAAAAGAATATCAAATCAGGAGAAACCCATATAAAAAGAGGGACAAATCAAAACAACTTTGAGATTTTGTCTCACACCCATCAAATTGACAAAAGATGAAAAGGAAATGTTGAAGGAGTTGTGGGGAGACAGGCTTCACAAGGCGTTGTTGTGCTGTGAATTGGTACAATCATTCTGGAAAACAATTTGGAATTATGCTAATAAATTTAGCAAAATTCTCATGCTCTTTGACCCAGAGATTTCTTTTTTTTAATTTTAAAAAATTTTATTTAAAAATTTTACTTACAAAACATAAGCATGAGTAATTTTTCAACAATGACCCCTGCAAAACTTTCTGTTCCAAAGTTTTCCCTTCCCTCTGCTCCCGTAGATGACAGGTAGTCCAATACATATTAAATATGTTAAAATATATATTAAATCCAATATATGTATACATATTTATACTGTTATTTATTTATTTTTTGGGGAGGCAACTGGGGTTAAGTGACTTGTTCAGGGTTACAGAGCTAGGCAGTATTAAGTATCTGAGACCAGATTTGAACTCAGACCCTTCTGACTTCAGGGCTGGTACTCTATCCACTATGCCATCTAGCTGCCCCTTATACAATTATCTTGCTGCACAAGAAAAATCAGATCAAGAAGGAAGAAAACCTGAGAAAGAAAACAACATGCAAGCAAACAACAAAAGAAAGAGTGAAAATGTTATGTTGTGATCCATGCTCAGTTCCCACAGTTCTCTCTCCAGGTATAAATGGCTCTCTTCATCACTGAACAAGTGGAACTGGTTTGAATCCTCTCATTGTTGAAGAGAGCCACGTCCATCTGAATTAATCATCGTATAATCTTGTTATTGAAGTATATAATGATCTCCTGGTTCTGCTCATTTCACTCAGCATCACTTCATATAAGTCTCTCCAGGCTTCTCTGAAATCATTCTGCTGGTCGTTTCTTACAGAACAATAACATTCCATAACATTCATATACCATAATTTATTAGCCATTCTCCAATTGATGTGACCCAGAGATTTCACTGTTAAGCATATACCCCCAAAAAAAGTCATCAACAAAAAGGTTTCACATACACCAAAATATTTCTCACACTACTTTTTGTGGTGCCAAGAAAACCGGAAACAAAATAGATTTCCCTAGATTGAGGAATGGCTAAATGAACTAAATGAATTGTGGTACATGAATGTAATGGAACATTACTGTGCTATGAGAAATGATGAACATAATGAATTCAGAGAAACATGGAAAGATTCATGTGAGCTAAAATACAATGAAGTTAAGCAGGAGGAAAACAGTACCCACAATTAACACAACAATATAAAATAGAAAAAAATAAAAACCACAAAACAACTAAAATGAAATATTATAAAAGTATAAAGAACAGTCTTGGCCCTCCAAAAGAGATATTAGCAGAAACTCCCATGCATTCTCCTTTCCCCCCTCATCTTTCATGAACATGGGACCCACTGGTGTAGAATATTGCATACACTATCAGATCTTTTTAGTCTGTCAATTAATTTTGCTAATTTTTTCCTCTCTTCTAAAAAAATAAATAAGTCTTTGTCAAAAGCAACTTCTCTGGAAGGGTAGAGGGAAAGAATTACAGGGGAAAATTTGGATGATATCAAAACAAATGATAAAAATACTTTTTTTAAGTGTAGAAGCTTCTTGGTTGAGTCAGAATACCATTATAATCAAGGTATACTTGTCATTCAACTCTCATGTCTATTTTCCTGAGTGTCTATAAAATTTGACTTGCTGCGTGACCTTGGGCAAAGACTCTCAGAACTGGAAGGGACCTCAGAAACCAACTAATTTGAAATGAATCTGGGCAAAAATTCCTCCTACAATATCCCTGACAAGTATTCAAAAAGTTCTCTACTTGAGAACTGTTAGTGAGGAGGGATCCTATTATCTCCCAAGGAAGCCCATTCCACTTGTGGACAGCTTTAATTATTAGGAAGCTTTTCTTTACATTGGTCCAAAATCTGCCTCATGAATCTTCCATTCATTGCTCCTCATTCAGATTTCTGGAGTACAGAGAATGAGTGTAATCCCTCTTGAGTGATAGTACTCTAAATAGTTGGAGAGAGTCATCCCTTCTTTCCCCCCCACCAGTCTTCTTTTCTCCAGGCTGATCATTCCTAGTTGCTTCCATTGATCCTTGTACATTCGGTCCTTCCAGGCCCTCATCCTGATCAAGGTAACTGTTTTTTAGTTAATGAAGTCAGATTTTCAGATTAGCGACGTGTCTCAAGGCAACCCCCTTAATGCTTTCATCATCTGATATAGATCTACCATGAAGGAATTTATCTAAATCCTTCTTGAATCTGTCTAACCAAGGCAGATGACAGCACATCAGCACATATCCTCTCCAACTTATGACATCTGCCTGGCTTTGATGATAATAACTACTCACATTTCTATAATAATCTACTGCTTACAAAGCATGTTCCTTGAAACAACCCTGTGAGGTAGGGAGTACAAATATTCATATCTCCATTTTATAGCTGAGAAAAGGGAGTCTAAAGAAACTGAGGCTGAAGGAGAGTTGCCCAGGAGAAAAGATAATGGACATGCATGTGTCTGAGATAGGATCCAAACTTAGAGTGATTGACTCCATGTCTTTTTGACTTTCTACTCTGCCATTTTATTTTTTTTTTAAGATTTCACCCTGATACTTGGCTCCTGACCCCTTCTATCCCTTCCCAATTCTACCTTGACTTTCAGTTTCTAGGTTTGATCCACTCAAGCACTTATCTATCCTTTATCTAGGGTCCTAGTCTTGCCTTAATTTACCAGAATTCCTAGCCTTTAGATATGGAAACCCATCTAGAGCAAGGCATGGGATAATGACAATGTCATAACAATGAGCATAATTGATAAGAGCAAAACTAGCAAAAGCACCTACAAAGTCTGAAAGTATATGCAATGTTCCATAAATGTGGATGTCTTAAATTTCTGCAAGAAAGGGAAAGAAATACATTTTCTCATCCATTCTTTTTAAAACCAAGTTTAGTCATTATAACTACAGAACAATCAGGTGGGAGGGAGGAATTGGGTTTTTTTCCATATGGCTATGAGAGGGGGAGAGAGACAGAGAAAGAGACGGAGGCAGAAAGAGACAGAGAATTCTGGCTTTTGATTCAGAAAGATTTCAGTTCAGCCCTGCCTGTGGCTTTACCTGAGCAATGTACTTAATCTCTTGGTATTCTTAGGAACACTATGACTCTAATGATATAATAGAAAGAGTCTGTCTTTGGAGTAAATTAGCTCCATGGCAGCACCTGAGTTCAAATCTCAGTTCTGCTCTTTATTACCTGTGTTCCTCTGGACAAGATATTCAGTTTTACAATGTGCCCAAGCAATTGTCTAAATTGTAAACTTTGCCTGATTCAGTTTCTTCAACTGCAAAATAAGAATAATAAAGGCAACAGCTACTCACAGGCTCATTATGAGAAGCAAACAAAATATTTATAAATCACCTAGCATCATAGTATGCATTTAATAAATGCTTCTTCTCTTTCCATCCTTTCCCTAAACCATTGCCTTCTTTTTGGTTATTCTGAACAGTCATTGAGGGTGTCAACAGACCTGAGAAGTCATAAGTAAGGTCACTTGCAAGAAAACTACAAGGAGTACATCGATGACCCACATGATTTACTCCAGACTTGAAAGCCTGGGATGAGCAACTCCATAATCAAGTGACTTGAGGCATTAAGCTTGGAGTCAGCATCTTCCCAGATTACAAGACTGTACAGACTTTAGAAATCATCTATTCCAACTTCTTTACTGAACAGACAAGGAAACAGACCTGGAGAAGGGAAATGAGTTTTCTCAAGTTGTATAGTAAGCTGGAGGACTGGGATTTAGAAATCAGGGGACATCTAATCTGACATTCTTATATTCAGGGGAATAAATACCCTGTGTAGCAGCCCACACAAATGGTCCTCAACTCTGCTCTTGAAGATCTCCAGAGATGGAGAGCTTTCTGTATCCGAGACAGTATCTAGTCTGGGCTCCAAGGAATGGGCTAGATTGGTCCCTAGAGAGACATGATTTACAGGTGGGGATGGAGTAATTAAAGGGAGAGACCTATATGGTCTCCAACAGATGGAGAAGGAACTAAGAGAAAATGGGGCTCCTGGGAAATGGAGAAGTGGCTAGAGATGGGAGAGGTATACAGAATAATAAGATTTAGGGCAAGAAAGGATCTTAGATTAATAACTTAGTTCAATTCACTTATTTTACGGATAAAGAAGTTGAAGTCCTGATAACAAGTTGCCTATATTGGCTTAGATCATAAGTAGCATACCTACCAGCATAGCTCTCAGATGCTATGTCTCTGGATTTGCTTCTCTTTCCTATATCCATATACCATGCTGTCTTTCCACCCAACTTCTAAAAAGGGTTTTCCTAGTGCCAAGAGCTGATTTCCTTTTTTAATTAAAAAATCTTGGTTTTTATATACATTTATTTCTGAATATATTCTTCTTCTCTCTCCTCCTTTTTGAGCAAAGGATAAAAAACAATAACAAAGGAGAAACAAGAGACATAAAAGATCTTAGTTCAGCAAAACTAGCAAATACATCAAAACTCTGAAAATATATGCAGTGTTCCATAGATGTAGATTTCTTAGGTTTCTGCAAGAAAGAGAAAGAAATACATTTTCTCATCTATTTTTTTTTTGGACCAAGTTTAGTCATTATAATTAGAGAACAATAAGGTGGGAGGGGGCAATTGGGTTTTTTCTATTTACATGATTGAGGTTCTTTTGTAGATTGTTCTGATTCCAATTATTCCACCTTGAATCAGTTCTTTAAAGTCTTCTCAAGTTTCTCTGAATTTTTTATCTCCATCATTTTTTATGGCACAGTCATTCTCTACTACATTCATATTATAATGCCTTTAGACATTCCCAAACAACGGGCATATATGTTATTTCAAATTTTCTGTTACAATGAGTTTTTGGAATATATAGGACTTTGACACCATTGGGATACATATACCTAGCAGAGAGATCTCTGAATCAGAGTATGGACATTGCAGTCATTTTCCCTACATGATTCTAAATTGCTTTCAGAATGGTTGTGATGGGGGGAGATAGCGATGACTCTGAAGCCTCTTTAACCTGAGAGTGTTCTTGCCTGTCAAAGATTGTTAAAAATCCTCTGCTTAGGAAGTAATATAATCTTGAAGCCCTTTGACCTAAGAGTCAATGATTGTGGAGGTCCTTCAGCCCGGGAATATAGTGATGTTTCTTCCCTTAGATATACTAACAATCTGTCTGTCAATAATTTCAAAGTCTTCTGGCCTTAGAATAGTCCTACAAACATTACTGTCAAATATAATCTGTTGGTCAATCAGTAATGACCAAGTTCCTGAGGCAATAGTGAATAGACCATCCCTCATTATGTAAGCCATAAAATTAGCAGATATAATCTGTTGCTCAGTAATAACCAAGTTCCTGGAAGACACCACTCCTGAAACCTACTTGTAAACCATAAAATTAGCAAATGAGTAACATGAAGTTCTGGTCCAACTTTGTATAACTGTATCTCCCTTCCATTGATTCTTTGTTAAACTCCCTTCTGGCGTCTAGCCTGCTGTTATCAGTGTAAAAAAGTCTTTGCCCACTTAACTTGGAGACTGGGTCTGTGAATTATTTCTCCATATCTACGACCCGACCTGAGGACCCCCAAACATTGTTGAGATGCTTTATCCCTGAACAGTCGGACCAATTCACAGCTCCACAAACAGCATATTAACGAGCCTGGCTTTCTCCAACCTTTCCAACACTGGCTAATTCCATATGTAGCCCTCTTTGCCAACTTGCTGGGTGTGAGCTTGTCTGGTTTCTTTCTCTCTAGGTTTGGCTCTTCGTGAGCTCTGGATACTTGTGAATGCCTCCATGGAGTCTACCCTGAATGCTCACACCTTCTGAGTTTGTGATAACTGGCTACTGCCATTAGCAGTCACAATAAATAGGGCTGCCAGCATTTTCTCCTCCCACCCCAAGCACACCTGTGACTCCCTGACCACTAACAAGTGTTGACATTGCAAGCTGCCTTTCCCCTGTTTCCACCCTCAGTCTGCCTCTCCAAGTCCCGGAGAGAGAACACGATCTCACCATCTGCATCCACCTCGGTTGATTTATGTCAAAGCAATCCAGGCTGCTGGTGTACTTGCCCTTCCTCCCCTCCTTCAGGAAGAGAGGTGACCTCCCTAGCTAATCTGAGGCTTATTGAAATAGTGGACAGAAGGCAGTTTTTCTCTATCTTTAAAGGCATCATAATTTGTAAGGCAAGAAAAGGGAAGAGAAGGAACCAGTACCAATCTGCTATAGGGTCCAATGGTAAGAACCAATGAGGAGCTAATCAGATTAGCTTTTGGTGGTGAGATAGCCCTATACTTTCTTTCTGCCCTCAGGGAAGGACCAAGACATTAAGTCCATGGCCACACTGCTGGGAAGCTGCAAAATGAGAGCTCAGACTCTGGTTTTCTTGGTGTAAGTCCTGAGCTCTTTCCTACTTCATCATGATTCCAGATGCCCAGACCCAGGAGAACAATTCATTGGCCAACTGTCGGAATATATAAATAGGTATAAGAAGGATATTGTATAATTAACAACCACAGAATGTTAGCCGTAGATGGGCCCCTTAGCGATAATTGAATTCAACTCATTTTACAGAGGAGCAAACCAAGACCCAGAGAAGCAAAATGGCTCTCAAAGTAGGACCAAGACCTTGACCCTTGGATATGATGCCATCAGTCTGTAGTATATTCTTGTATTGTAAGTGTAGCCCTACCAAAGGAGGACTTTCTTCCAAATTTTCTCAGTCGTGACATACTCAAGCTATTCTATATTTTTTCTGATTATTAGCACTAGTAGGAACTTCAGAGAAAAATCTTATCTGACCCTCTCATCTTAGACAGGAGCAAACCGAGGTCCAAAGGGAAGGGAAGAAGCACTGTTGTCTGGTGGCTAGAGTAGTGGTTCCAGAATCAGAAAAAACTTGGATACAAATCCTGCCTACATTGTATACTAGCTCTGAGACTTTCTTATTCTTGAGGCAATAAGGGTGAAGTGTCACACAGGTAGCAAATGTCTGAGGCTATATTTGAACTTTGGTCCTCCTGACTCCAGGATTAGTGCTCTGTCTACTGCACCACCCAATGCCCTTCTGAGACCCTCCTAATTTCTCCCAGTCTCAGCTTACTCAAGTGAAGTCAGAAAACTTTTTTTAAAGATTACTATGTACATGTCATTGTGCTAAAATATTGTGGACAGAAAAAAGGGTAAAAGCATTATCCATGTCCTTAGAAAGCTCATGTTCCAGTGGGGGAGACAATATATAAATAACTATGCTTAAAATATTTGTACAGGGTGAATGGAAGATAATTCCAGAGGAAATTTACTTGCTCAACGCCTCATAGCTAGTAAGTGTCTGAGACAGGATTCACATCTACATCTTCCTAACTCCAAATCCAGTATTCTATCCATTACCTACACCTGCTTTTTGGAAAACAAGGTGGTACACTTAAAATGTATACTTGGGCACCCATAGTGCCAAATCAGGAAAATCTGAGTTCAAATTTGCTCTCAGATATTTATTAGTCATGTGATCCTGGGCAAGTCACTTTGTCCAGTTGGTGTCAAGTTTCCTCATCTGTAAAATGAGCTGGAGAAGAAAATGGCAAACCACTCATCATCTCTGCAAGAAAACCCCAAATGAGGTCATGAGGAGCCAGCCATGACAAAAATGAAATAACAACAGCTGGTATAGTGAATAGAACACTTTGAGACTGGCATCAGGAGGAACTGAGTTCAAATGTGGACTTCAAATGTGGACTAGTTGTGTGAGTCTGGACAAGTCACTTAAACCTCTGTCTATTTTAATTTGATCATCTGAAAAACTGTAATAATAATAATAATAATAATAGTAACTATTTCTCATGGTTGTTGTGAAAATTAAATAAGACAGTATTTGTAAAGCACTTAGCACAGTGCTTGGCACATAATAGGTTTATATTAATATATTATATTAACAAATATTTGTTTCATGATCCAAACATTTTGAGGGCAATCTGGAATTGTACCCAAAGGGCTATAAAACTGCATACCCTTTGACCTAGCAGTGCCATTACTGGGTCCATATTCTGAAGAAATCATAAAGGAGGGAAATGGACTCACATGTGCAAAAATATTTGTAGCAGCTCTTTTTGTGATAGCAAAGAATTGGAAAATGAGTGGATGCCATCAACAGGGGAATGACCGAACAAGTTGTGGTATATGAAGATAATGGAATATTATTGTTCTATAAAAATGATTAAGAAGCAGATTTTAGAAAGGCCTGGAAAGATTTACATGAACTGATGCTGAGTGAAACAAGCAGAACCAGAAATACATTGTAAACAATAACAGCAAGAATATGCAATGGTCATCTGTAAAAGACTTGTTTTTTCTCAGTGGTGCAATGATCCAAAGCAATCCCAATAGACTTTGGATAGAAAATGCCATCTGCATCCAGAAAAAGAACTAAGGAGATTGAATGTAAATCAATACATACTATGTTGACTACTTTTTTCTGTGTTTTTTTTAATCTCTCTCTCATGATTTTCCTGTTTTGCTCTGATTTTTCTATCCCAACATGATTGATATGTTAAAAATAAACAAAAAGTAAATTAAATTTTAAAAAATATTTAAAAACCAAATATTTGTTTCTTTCCTTTCTCTTTAATCCATCATTTAAAGCTTTCTACAATCTAGGTCCACCTTAGTTTTCATGCATTATCTGCTATTCTTCTTCTTCATGTAATCTATAGTGCATATAAACTGTACTACACACTATCCCCCAAATGCTCCTAAGTTATTCTTCTTTGGCTTACTTTGTTCCTTATGCCTTTTGCCATTTTGTCCATGTTCCAAGGCTCATCACCAAAGCTATTTGTTCCATGAGACTTTGATGCTCTCCTCCCCCAAGCTGGTGCTGATCTCTCTCCTTTGCTTGATCTTGTAGCACTTTGGACTGGTTTTGTGCACCAATCTTATTCTAATTTGTATCATATTTGTCTACTCTACTTCTCTCTTCCCTAAACTAGATAAGATCCCCAGGATAATATACCATGACCAAGCAATATTTATACCAGAAATGCAGGGCTGGTTCAATATTAGGAAAACTATTAGCATAATTGACTATATCAGTAATCAAATTAACAAAAAACATATGATTATATCAATAGATGCAGAAAAATCATTTGATAAAATCCACCATCCATTTCTATCAAAAACACTAGAGAGTATAGGAATAAATGGACTTTTCCTTAAAATAGTCAGTAGCATGTATTTAAAACCATCAGCAACCATCATATGTAATGAAGATAAACTTGAACCACTCCCAATAAGATCAGGGGTGAAACAAAGTTGCTCATTATCATCATTACTATTCAATATTGTATTAGACACACTAGCTTTGTCAATGAGAGAAGAAAAAGAGATTAAAGGAATTAGAGTAGGTAATGAGGAAACCAACTTCTCACTCTTTGCAGATGATATGATGGTGTACTTAGAGAACCCTAGAGAATCAACAAAAAAACTATTATAAATAATTACAACTTTAGCAAAATTGCAGGATACAAAATAAATTTATATAAATCATCAGCGTTCTTATACATCACCAACAAAATCCAACAGCAATAGATACAAAGAGAAATTCCATTCAAAATAACTGTCAATAGTATAAAATATTTGGCAATTCATCTGCCAAGGGAAAGTCAGAAACTATATGAGCAAAACTACAAAACCCTTTCCACACAAATAGTCAGATCTAAGCAACTGGAAAAATATCAATTGCTTTAAACTAGATGAGGACAGGAATGCCCTCCCCCCCCCCCCAATGATACATAAAGAGTCTACCTCATTAATAAAATTTTGTTGAGTAAATAAATGATAAAAAAATAATAAAGTTAATGACTTGCTAAAGTTCCAGGGTGAAGGGATAAAGTACCTGTGAGAAAGGAAGGGTAATTGGCTACACAGCCAGCTCCTGCCAGTTGCTCCCAATTCTAGATCAATTTTGTCACTTTTTTCTGTACTTATTGGTGTGTTTTCTTTGAATGTTCTGGTATATGGTGATACTTCAGTATTTCCCACTCATCCAAAACTGGAAGCCCTTTGAGGAGAGGAGCTGTGCATCTCCTCTCAGATTATTTTTGTGACATCTAATCCTCACATCTTCCTCTCTCTTTTGTTCTCTTGCAGGCTACCTGACTGTCAGCATTGAGCCACTTCCACCAGTAGTGGTTGGAGATGCTGTGACATTGAAATGTAACTTTAAGACGGATGGCCGGATGCGAGAGATCGTCTGGTACAGGGTAAGTTATCCCCGGCCCAGAGCAAACTTATGGTCTGTACTGTGGAAGGAGAACATCCAGGGCTGATTCAGTTTTTAGTTCAGATCTAATCTTCATTAGTTTTCTCAGTGTTCATGCCTTTTAGGGTCCAACCTCAGAGACCACTTTGTCTCTAAGAACTTTGCCTGAGGGCCTGCCTTGCCAGCTGTTTGACTGGCAGCAAAGCTGATCTTTACTGAACTTAACAATCCATACCTGAATCTCTTTCACCAGCTCTTGGAAACCTCTCACTTGGAAGCACACAGGGGTTTCAAGATCTCTCCTTTTTTTCAAAATTTGAAATTAAATCCAAAAAATACATATATACTAAGGTAACAGTGACTAAGGATAACTCAATCACTCTGAGATTTACAGGATCAAGTTTCTAGGATTTAGAACGAGAAGCCTAGCCCTCTCAATTTTTAAAATAAAATTTTAATGATATTTTTTTGTTCTTAACATTTTCTAAATTTCTCCCTGTGTCTCTCCCCTTAGGAGGCTTAACAGATTTGTTTAAGTTTCTACTTCATAAACACATTTCAATGAAAACCATTCCAAATAGCTCGTACCTTCAGTCACTCCACAAACATTTGTTAAATGGAATGCTATTTTCCTTTTATATACCACCTCATCAATTACTAGCTTTTGAAGAAAGATTTAAAACTATCTGTAGAGGATTGATTGTCAGTTGTTAACTGGCCTTTGCTTCATAAGTAGTAAGGAAGTACCAGAGATGGTGGTGTTACATTGATTAGTGCCTGTTGTTCTGAATTGGGTTAGATGGGAACATGGCCCTGTAGGAAAAAAAGAGAAAAGGATATTATTGTCTATGAAATAGTTATACAACTAATGGAAAGATTGGACTAGTCATTAGAGAAAGGGTGAATTTGGCTCAAGCGTTTTTTTTAGAAAGGAGATGAAAAAATTATGAAAAGGATAGCTCTCTCCCAGAAAGTCATTTATATAAATTTTTTGTGAAAAAAAGGGAAGAGAAAACAATCATTGAAACCAATCAACATGTTGAAAAATCTTTCAGTGTTCTGTAGCTATGGATCCCTACCAACATCTCTGCAAAGAGGTCAGGAGGTGTCTAGTCTCATCTCTTCTTAGGAGCCAAGCTTGTTCTTTTTAATTGAGCAATGTTTATGGTCAATTCTAACCCCTCCTCTTTCTACAGATAGGGAAACTGAGGCCCAGATAAGTTAACTGACTTGCTAAAATCACAAAGAGCTGAGATTTTGATTATTTTAGTCATGTCTGATTTTCCATAAGCCTATTTGAGGTTTCTTGGCAGAGATACTGAACTGGTTTGCCATTTCCTTCTCCAACTCATTTTACAGATGAGGAAACTGAGGCAAACAGGGTGAAGTGACTTGCTCAGCATCACACAAGCTAGGAAGTCTCCGAGGCTGGATTTGAACTCAGATCCTTCTGACTCCAGACCTGATGCTCTATCCATTGTGCCACCTCGGTGCCCTTCAGCAAAGTTATCTGATTCCCAGACCTGTGTTCCTGCCGCTAAACCACAAATGGCTTAGGAGTTCCTGAAGACAAATTAGACATTCCTTAAGTCGGGCACTGTGGGGAGTTCAATCAATTAATAATAATTTATTAAAATACTTAGGGAGTTAAAGGCAAAAGACTGGCCCTGCCTTCAGTGAGCTTACAGTCTAATGGAGAAGACAAGATGCAAATAAACTTTTACAAAGCCAGTTATATATGGGATAAATAGGAAATAAGGAACAAAAGGAAGGCTCTGGAGTTGAGAAGGGGGGAAGGGTTCCTGTAGAACAGGGGATTGTAGCTAGGACTAGACAAGCACCACCACTCTCCATCTGCACAGCCTTTTGTTATCTCCCAGCTGTATGCTGGGAACCCTACAGAACAAACATTGGATCTCTGTTTCTGGGGAGCTTCAGCATTCACAAAGTGCCTTCCTCCCAACAGCCTGGTGAGTTACAAAAGGCAGGGATGATCATCTTCATTTTCCAGATGGAAAGTCAGACTCGGGGAGCATTTTGTTTTAGTTTGCACAGCGGCTGTCAGAGGAGGGCCATCAGCCCAGCTTCTGGCTCCCTGGCCTTGGGCTTCCTCAACAGACCTATTCCTTGCCCTCTGGGAGCTTCCCAACCAGAGAGATTAGGAAACTGATCCCAGGGCGATACATGGCAGCAAGTTAAAGCCTCCTTGTGCTGAATCACTCAGCCGCAGGTTTCCAAGGCGTGCAAAAAAAGCCACTTGCATAACACATGCTGTGCTGGCATCTCATTAGCACATGGCCTGAGGGCTAGAAGAAATTAACTCCTGCTTTCTGTTATCGGAAACACATCCCTCTTGAAAACATCACCCAAAAAGGGCGATAAGTGGTGGGGGGTGGGGAGGGGATGATGGCTGGTACTGTTGCAGTAGAGTGGATGCTGGAAGGCCTTCTGGTCTCCACTCTGGACCTCTCCAATAGGCCCTTTCCACTATTTGCTGACCAACCTTCTGCATCACTGCTCTCCCCAAAAGTCTTCCGTGGCTCCCTATTCCCTTCTGATGATAAGATTATAATATCAGCTAGACTGGAAGAGGGACTTGAAAAGCTGTCTACTTCAATCCCACCTCATTTTACAGATAAGGAAACTGAGTCCTGGAAGGGATATAAATTTATAGATTTAGGGCTCAAAGGATCCTCAGATACCAGCCAGTCCAACCCCACATCATTTTACCGATGACGAAACTGGGGCTCAGAAAGCTGAAGTGACTGAACCATGGTCACACAAGCAGATCTTCCTGACTTCAAATCTAGTATTTTATGCAATCCTACATGCTGAGTCAGGATCAGACTTATTACTCTGGTGTTTCAGGTCTCTCTCCCTCTTGTCTGACACCAGCCTAACTTTCCAATATTCTTCCATGTGAATCCCCCTACCCCTTGTACTTGAAGCCCTAGGCAATGGGATTACTTTCTGCCCCCATGAACATGTCCTATTCTCTTACCTGTGTACCTTTGCTCACCATATTTCTGTGCCTAGAATGTCCTTCCTTCCCAGCCCAAATACCAGCTCCTCCGGGAAAGCTCTGATTCTCTTGCTGGAGAACAAACTCTTCCTCTCTCCCCTCCTCTCTGACCTCCCAATCTTTCTCTCAGAACACTTTGTGCCTCTCTGATACAATTAATATGAACTTTTGTGGAGTGTATTTCCATATGTCTATAGTCATCCCCCAATTAGACTATAAGTTCCATGAGGGAAGAATCTTTGGGTTATCTCATCCATCATCACACATTTATTAAGCTCCATCTCCATCATTGCTGAGCACAGGATGCTGAATACAGTTGCCAATGAATAAATGTTTCTTAAATGAATCAATCACCAGTTAATAGGATCAGAGAATCCATAGCAGGGAGGGAACTTGGAGATCATACTCATATTTGACAGATAAAGAAGCTGAGTCCTAGAGAAGATATTATTATAGCTTTTTATTTACAAGTTAGATGCATGGGTAATTTTTCAGCATTGACAGTTGCCAAATCTTTTGTTCCAACTTCTCCCCTCCTTCCCCCTACCCCTCCCCCAGATGGCAGGAAGACCAATACATGTTAAATATGTTAACATATAAATTAAATATACATGTCCATACAGTTATTTTGCAGCATAAGAAGAATCGAATTTTGAAATAGTGTACTATTAGCCTGTGAAGGAATAGGGAAGATAAATACCTTGAGTAAAGTGACCAAAGGAGTAAGTCACACAAACAGAATTCAAACCCAAGTTTTTGTGCCTATAATCTCACTGCCTCATCCATGTACCATGCATGTATCTATGTTAAAAGAAAGGAAGACCAAGGTTCCATGGTGGGAATTCATAGGCTATGAGAAGATCTTTACCCTTCAAACCTGATAGAGCTTATAGGGCACAATAGAGCTCTCCCTGCCCCATCCCCACCCCTACTCACTTAACATTTCTAGAAAACTTTGGGAACCTCTCCTGCAAAGCTCCCAGTACCAGACATTCTTCGATACTCTCATTTAACTAACCGCAAATCATGGCAGCTGAGATAGAGTCAGAAGCCACGTCTCCTTGGAAAACAGATTTTCCAATTTGCCTTTCCTGAGAGTCTAGCAGACATTACCTCCTGAACAACTAATGCCAGACCAAAGAACAGAGATTTTAATTGCAGATCTTTCATTCATTCATTCATTCATTCATTCATCATTAATGCTCTCACTATCTTTTTTTTGTAAGGTATGAAGTTTAATCAGTAGCTCATAGTATAATAGAGGGAATATGCAAATAATGCAAATAAAAACAATCCAAATAATAACAATAGCAAATACAACAACTATGACAGAGACTAGAATTACTACTACTATTGCTGCTATTGCTACTACTACTACTACTACATTATTTATATAATACTTTAAATTTTGCAAAGCATCACATATATATACATATATGTATATGTGTGCATGCGTATGGATGATCTCATTTAGCCCTCACAGCAACCCTATGAGGAACTACAGGTCCTACAGGTATAATTATCCCCCCTAATTTTATAGATGAGTAGACTGAGCTTAAGAGAATTTAAATGACTTATCCATGGTCCCAATTTAGGAAATATCTGGGATAGAATATGAACACAAATCTTCCTGGACTCCAAATCTAGCACTCTCCCTGCTGCACCACACAGAAAGCTGTCATATATAACACAACATCCTGAGGGTCAGAGAATTGCAAACATGGGGATTTATCAGGACTCGGAGCAGTAACTGGGGCTTCAATCCTGGGGATCTTTCATTTGTCTTGGAGCCAGGGCACCCTATCCCAGCATACCCTGAAGCCATAGAGATTGTTGTATAAAAAGCCCAGGGTTTGACTCCTGGGGCTACATCTCTGAAGGGAAGAGATCAGAGTAGATATGATAGAAGGTTCCTTCCATTCAATTTGGCAAATATCTATTGCCTGCTCGCCGTGCATAAGAAATGTGTTTGGCTGAAGGAACAGAAATGAAGAATGATCCTGTCCCTGCCCTCATGAACTTCTGATCTAATGGAGAGTCGATGCCATGTGCATAAATAACAAGGGTCCAAGAAAGCGTGTTCAAGGAGAGGTGAAGGGGAAGAGCCGGGAGAGGCTCGAGAAGGGAGTAAGAGGAGGGGGCTTAGGCCGAAGGCAACCTGAGGGATGGACCAACCGTCCAGCAGGTGCAGAATGGAGATCTTAAAGCACAAAGTCACAGTGACAGTAAGTGGCAAAGCCAGGCTTTGATGTTGATGTGGAAATGGAGGCTATTCCAATCATGGTGGACTGTGTGAGGAATCAGGAAAGTATGAGAACTGTCCAAATCCAAATTCTTGATTTTTTTTTCATGGCAGGGGATGGAGAGCAGAGGAATAAGAAGGCAAGTTGGGCTGGCCATTAATTCTTCCCACCTCCCTCCATGAGAAACCACTGTCTCTAACTCGCCCTCTCCTCTGGCCCGTGACTTCTGGTATTGATTGCCCTAAAAGTCAGTTCTGTCTCTTATTTGTGTCAGGCGCTGACTATTGAGTTATGGAAGGCTGCACTAATTAATTAATTTTATTTCATTTCACATCCTTTGAGTGAGGGCCTCTGTGCCATATGCAAATACATGTAAATCACATGCAAATCGTCCATTGGAGCCAAGAACTGGGTATTTTAAAGGTGGATAGACTTGTGAACTCGGCTGACGGTCTCCCTCTGGAGTGGGCGCCCCTCGGAAAGGCTGTGGGTACCCACGAGGCGCCCACACCAAGAGCAGGGACCGCAGGCTGGTCAGTGGAAGGGGGAAAGAAGGCTGATAAATTGGAGTTCTCCGGCCTCTTATCTCCTATGGCCCTGTGCCACGCCGGCCTTCAGATGGCTGACTGCAAGCGGCTGAACTCCAGCAGATAAGAAGCGAGGCAGAAGGCCCAGTGTGGAAAGGCTGCGGTGAAACAGGGGAGGGAAGGCGAGTGGAGGCAGGGCCCCAAACCACGGGCAGGAAAGCAATTCAGCCCTCACTAAAAGCCAATCCACCATCTGCCGAGGGGATTCTTCCTCTAAAGCCTCCATATTAGTGTCACAAAAAGCTGAGATTTGAATTTGAGTCTTCTGACTCTTAGATCTGGTGACCTTTCCTTTCCTTTTCAGGAGCTGGGGGCTGGAGGTGCAGATAAAATTAAAGCGTTCTAACTTTATGTCAAGAGGTCCCAAAGTAAGAGCTGGAAGAGACCTTAGGGACTCTAAGGGATGTCTTTGTATCCATCCCCTCATTTTATAGATGAGGTTACTGAGGTTTAGAGCGGTCAGTCACACAAATAATGAATGGTGAAGGTTCCATGATCTCTAAGTCACAGACTTAGAGCAGGACAGGAGTGGATGCATTATCTCTTTTGACTTCTCACATTTTTAAATGGGGAAACTGAGGTTCCTAAGAGGATAACTTGGTGATGTAGCTGGCTAGTGCTAAGCCGTGGTCCTCAAACTTTTGTTCTCAATATCTTTATCCTATTAAAAATGATTGAGGATCTGTCCAAAGAGTTTTTGTTTATGTGGTTTATAGTTATAGATATTGATCACATTAAAAATAAAAACTAATTATGAATTTGTAGACTCTCTGAAAGGATTTCAGAGATTCCCAGGATGCTCTGGACCAGACTTTGAGAACCACTGTGCTAAAGGCCAGATTTTTAGAGGTGGAGGGCATCTAGGGATTGCCAAGGCCAGGTGCAGCGGGTAGAGTTACTTATCATCAGATATTTAGTAGCAAGCCACTTCACCGGGTTTGCCTCAGTTTCCTTAGCTGTCAAATAAGCTGGAGAAGGAAATAGACTCCACTGTCTCTGCCAAGAAAACCCCAGCATCATGCAGAGTCAGAACAACAAACAACCTTTGACTCCCAATCCAGGGCTCAGAAATCAGAATGCTCTAACTAAACATTCATAGAGACTGGGAATGGTTTTTAGAACCTAGAATGCTAGAAGGAAAGGGGTAAATGTGGCCCACGCCCACCACACTCCACCACCACTCTGGGCCTCCCCCAGTAAGGAGCCCACTTCGGTTATTTGTCTGCTGTATTTATGGCTCTCCTCCCCCACATCCCAGCTTCCTCCCACCCCCATCCTCAGTGAATGGGCTCACAGATCTGAGCTTGGAAGGAATGAATGGATTACACAAGCATGGCTGGGCTGGTGCATCCAATCCCTTTAAAAGGGAAAATCAGAGCATTGTGATGGGTCCTACACTCCCCAGGTTTAAATAAATCATCTTAGAAGTGTGATCAAACTGAACCTTGGGGATGGGGAGGAGGGAAGGGGAGAAATTGTGCACTGATTTGATTCTCTAGGTGGGCTCCTAGGAGTGGAGGGGATGGGAAGGTATGTCAGGTGGGAACTGATTAAAGGGAATAGCATGGTGTAATGGAAAGAATACCAAGAGTGTATTTGGAGACCTAGCTTGGAACCCTGCTCTTTACTATCTGTTTATCTTTGGAGCAATAAGTTAACCTCTTCTGAACCCCGGTTTCTTCATCTCTCCAATTTTGGTACTAAATCTCTGTTTCTAGAAGCTGAGAGGCTGAGCCTGACAAAAAGAACATTTGGTAGAGGATAAGAAGACAGGAGAGTTATTTTCCATTATTTAGAGGGTTGTTGTAGGGAGTTAATTTGTTTTGTTTGTATTTAAAGAAGAGAGGAAGGAAGGAAGGAAGGAAGGAAGGAAGGAAGGAAGGAAGGAAGGAAGGAAGGAAGGAAGGAGGGAGGGAAGGAAGGAGGGAAGGAAGGAGGAGGGAAGGAAGGAGGGAGGAGGAGGGAAGGAAGGAGGGAAGGAAGGAAGGAAGGAGGGAGGGAGGGAGGGAAAGAAGGAGGGAGGGAGGGAAGGAGGGAGGGAAGGAAGGAAGGAAAGAAGGAAGGAAGGAGGAAGGGAGGGAAGGAAGGAGGGAGGGAGGGAGGGAAGGAAGGAGGGAAGGAAGGAAGGAGGGAAGGAAGGAAGGAAGGAAGGAAGGAAGGAAGGAAGGAAGGAAGGAAGGAAGGAAGGAAGAAAAAGAAACAAGTACTGATTGAGTCCATTATGTGCAGGACTCTTTACAAATAATATCTTATTTAATATTCACAATAACATTGGTAGGTAGATGCTATTTTTATTCTTTATTTTACAGATAAGAAAACTGAGGTAGTCAAAAGTTAAGTGACTTTTCCAGTCACAAAGCTAGTTAGTAGGATTTGAACTCAGGTTTTCCTGACTCCAGCATCTGAGCACTATTTATTACCTAGTTGAATAGGGAAAAAAGCAATGGATAGTAGTTATAGGCAGTGTCAAATTTCAGATTATTAGAAGGAGGAAAATTCAAATAAATTGGAATGTCTGGGTATCTGAAACATATCTGCTCTCTGAGGCCCACTTCTTTCAGAGAAAAGGGAAAAATTCCTAAACCCTTTCCTCTATCATCCAACCTCCTGGGGACTGACCTAAGCTGCTTGAGGAAGAAGGGATCCAATCTAAGGTAAACTATGTGGAAGGAGAGATGGTAGACTGGAAAGGATTTTGGAAGCCATATGATCCAGTGGATCTTTGAACAAGATTATCTTTCACAACATGCCCAAATAATGGTCACCCAACTTTTCCCTGCAGACTTCCAGTGAGAGATCGCTGACTGTCGCCAGGAGACACAGCCTGTTCTGCTTTTGGAGAATGTCAATGATCAAGAAGTTTCTCCTGACATCTAGCCCAAATAATGTTTATCCATGACCCCTAGTTTTGCCAAGTTCTTTTCTTCTCCTTCTCCTTCTCCTCCTCTTCTTCCTCTTTCTCTTCTTCTTTCTTCTCTTCCTCCTTCTCCTTCTCCTTCTTCTCCTGCTTGTCCTCCTCCCCCTTTTCCCCTCCTCCCTCTTTTCCCACTCCTCTTCCTCTTTCTTTTAAATACCTGAAGTTAATTACCATGCCTTGGCAGAGTCTTCCCTTCTCCAGGATAAACATGCCCATTTCCTTTAACCAGTCCACAGAGGGCATGGCTTTAATGTCCTTCTTCATCTGGCCAACTGGTTCTGGATTCTCATTAAATCCCAATGTCCTTCCTAAACTCTGGTCACAATCTAATGCAGTATTAGGGGGCAGCTAGGTAGCAGAATTGAGAGCACCGAAATCTGGAATCAGAAAAAATTGAGTTTAAATCCCATCTCAGACTAATTGGATCCTGGGCAAGTCACTTCATCCTGTTTGCCTCAGTTTCCTCATAAAATGAGCTGCAGAAGGAAACGGCCAAGAGAACTCCCAGGGAATCACTAAGAGTCGGAAATCAGTGAACAACAATAAAAAACCTGCCATGTGATTGTGGAAGGAAATGGAGGAATACTTGTAAGACCCTTAGCAAAATGCCTGGAACTTAGTAATCTCTCCATAAAAATTAGCTATTATTATCACAAGCACAGGGACAGATGAGCCCAGTTGGAGCCGGTTGGAGCAGTGAACTTGCTACTGAGATTGTCAGTGAATGGAAAAGCAGTGATCCATCCGTGGTCAGCTGAACGTGGGGTGGCTCCTGGCTGTCCTTCCACAAAAAGAAGCCGGGAGTTCATGTTTCATGTTCTCCTGTGGGCCTTGATTGAGAGGCTCACCCTTGCCTCCTCCGCTGCTTGGGAGCCAGGACTCGGAGCACTACTGAGAGAGAATTGGACCAGTGATGATTTGTCCTGCACAATGTGCTGAGGACTATTCAGCTGACCCTCTGCATAGGGCTCTATTCAATCCTCCATCCCTAGGCAGGGTGCCCAGCTGTTAAGGTTCTTTGTGATAAGTTGTGACATGGACTATGTATACGAGAAATGTAAATTTGTGTCTGGATGCTGATGGCTGCAAGTCTGCAATGAGAGACAGAGACAGAGGGGAGTGTGTGTGTGTGTGAGTGTGTGGCTGAAAGTATTTGACAGCGACCATTAGCACGTGGGGAATTGTGGGTCTGGGTCTATTTGGGCTTTATAGTACATTGTAAAAAGGAACTTCCCTTATTAGGAAACTCTGTCTAAACTCATTTAGCTGCAGGTCACCTGCCCAGTAGGCAAAGCCAGAGGTCTCTTTATATCACAGAAACCCATTAACCATCCATAGAGGATCATGGGAATTTAACCTCACACGGCAATTTTATCAGCCAGCTTTTGTTTTGCCATCTTCCTTCACAAATTTCCCCAAGAGCCATTCTGTGGCCAGGCTGTGAGGAATCAGAAGAAAGGGGCCAGGGGAGAGATAGGAAAGGGGGAGATCCTGGAACCCAGATAAGAGATCAGCTCCCGGCATCTTGAAACCTTATCTCTCCTCCTTCACCTTGGGAAGAGGTGCTTGTGTCGGGGCATTTCTGTTTGGGTTGTAAACACCTATTCTCTAACTCAGCCTCACAGGATAAAAAGTAGTGGCCAGTCTTGGTTAGGCCATTTACACTGTAATAATAACAGCAACAAAAAGCAGGATGGTGTCATGGAGAGATAGCCAGTATCTGAAGGAGGAACCCTGGGCTTTCAAGTCTTCTCTCTGACATACACGGACTCGGTGACTCTGGGAGAATTACCCAACCTCTCAGTTCTTAATACTGTCTCTAGGTAGAGCTTTTCATTTTTATTTGCAGCTAGGGGACAGTGGATAGAGTACTAGACTTAGAGTTAAGAAGACCTGAATTCAAATCCTGCATCAATCTTACTAGCTAGATGACCCTGGATAAGTCTTGATTTATGTCTTGATCCCATCATATGGAAATTATAATAATACTTGACTTGCGGAGTTGTTTTGAAGATCAAATAAGATAATATAGGTAAAATGCTTTAAAAATCTCAAAGTGCTATATAAGCGTCATGAACAGTTCCCCATGGACCCATGAAATTTCAGGTCAAATTCAAATAACAATCATTCATGTGCTTATAATAGTTGCAGATCTGCAAAGTGTTTTCCTCACAACAGCCCAGTGAGGTAGCTGGAGGGAGTCATTTTGTCCCTATTTTACGGAGGGAAGAGAATCGATCAAGCCATCAAGGCTGCTAAGGTTAGAACTCAAACCCTGGGATTCTGAGTCTCAATGTCATATTATAAAAGAGAAAGGAGAGAGGGAAGGAAAGAATCAGAATCAGACAAAGAGACAGAGAGAAAAGGTGGGGAGAGGAAAATAGAAAAGAAGGGAAAGGAAGAGAGATGGAGGGACAGAGAGGCAGACAGAAAGATGGGCAGAAGAAAGAAAAAATAAGAGATGGGAATGTTTAAACTGGAGAAGAGTAGGCTTAGGGGACATATATTAACAGTTCCCAAGTATATGAAAGACTATCATGTAAAGAGGAATTCAAAGATCATCTTGTCCCCAAAAGACTGACCAAGAGCATAATGTGGACCCAATCAGCAAGCACTTCCAAGCCAGCAGAGCTTCCTTAAAGGGGAATGGACTCCCCATCCTGGAAGTCTCCCTACAGAGTCTAAAGGACTACTTACTGAAAATGTGGCAGAGGCAAGTCCTGTGCAGGAACGGGATAAAATAGATGGTCCCTGGGGCCCCTAGAATTCTGTAATTATAGTAAAGCAGTATCTGATGCACCGTAAGGCAAGTATCAGGAGAGGCAGCAGTGGGCACTTTAATAATGTTCACTGGATCTGAAATGGATCTAGGGAAGGAAATAAGCCTTTATATAGTACCTACTGTATGGGAAACATTTTGCTAAGCACTTTACAAATGTTATCTCATTTGATTCTCACTACAATCCCCCCACCCAAGGTAGGTGCCATTATTATCATCTTGGGCAGGTTCACACATCTAGTAAAAGTCTGAGGCTGGATTTGAACTCAGGCCCTCCTAACTCGCCTCTAGCATAAGCAAAAATGAACCAGACCTTTGGCCACATTAGCCACAGGTGAAAAATTGGTTCCTCCTCCTCCCTGAAAGGGAGGCCGTTCAGGGGAGAGGTCCCTGGCCCAGGGCTGGACCTTCACTTTCATCCTCAGCTTCCTCCTGCCCCATGTAGTCGGGCCCCCTCCCACAGCAGGTGGGGCTTCACTCTGCCACAGGCTGGGATTCTGTGGGCTGGGTGGCTTCCCGAGAGACCAGGGCCAAGCCTAGGCTGCTGGTAGGCATTGGAGCATCAAGATTATCGTCTGGAGCTTCTGTCAGAGCCACTGAGCCAGCCCCAATCCGGGAGCTAAATTTAGCCCCATAAGTGTGATTTCCAGCAGCCGCTGTCTGACTTAAGCCCTGCTGTGTTTAACTGACAAGGGGGCTGGTTTTTTACTTGTCGGGAAAAGATTAAAGGTGAACTTCTATTCTGTCATGTAAAATAAAATAAAAAACAAGAATGAAATATTGTTCCCAGAAGCCCCAGCTTGGGAGTCCCCTGTTCCCCCACCCCCTCTCCTCTGCTTGTTCTCCCCTATGGGTTCCTCTCTGGTGATCATCATGATGAGTTCACAGATCGGAGTCTGCTTCTTACTAGCCCCTCCAAGAGCCTGGACAGGAAGGAGGGGGTGCTCTGGAGAGATGGCCTGGCTTCTCATTGGACAGATGGGGGATAGGGAGGCACAGACTGAGCAAGTCTCATGGCCTAGGTGAAGAGGAAGAAGAAGAGGGTGAGGAGAGGAGAAGGGGAGACAGAAGAAGAGGAGGAGGAAAAGGAGGAAAGAAGGAGGAGGGAGAGGAAGGAGAAAAGGAATAGGAGAGGAGGGGGAGAGAGAAGGAGGAGTGGCGAGAGAAGGAAAGAAGAATGATGGGGAAGGAAGGAAGAGAAGAAAAAAGAGAAGGATTTCTATAGATCTTTAAGCTTTTCAAAGCTCTTTAAAATATGTTATCATTTGAACCTTATAATCACTGGACCCAGATGGCTCTAGAGGGGAAAGTGAGGCAGAAGACCTTGCACATCCCACTCTCTCTTCAATCCAGTGCACTTGCACATCATGGCATCCCTTCCCTGATGTCATGGTCCTCTTTGAGAACGAAGGATAAAGAACACTACCCAGAGAGGTAGGCATTGTTATTATCCTTTTTACAGTTGAGGAAACTGAGGCAGACAGAAGCTAAATGGCTTGTCCAGCAAGTGTCTGAGATGAGATTTTAGTTTAAGTCTTCCTGATTCCAGGCCCACCACTCCGACTATTATGCAACCAAATTAAATGGGCATACTTTAGAAAGAACATTAACAAGTAAGAGATTATACAGGAAAGTGAGAGCTCTGGAGATCAAGTTATACTAGGATGGATTTTATAGTGGATAAAGTGCTGATGTTGGAGTCAGTTCAAATCCAATCTTGGATATGGCTATTATTATATTATCCTGGATATTATATATATTAATATAATGGATATTATTATATTATCAATATTATATTATAATATATTATATATTATCCTACATATGTTATATATATCCAGCAGTATTATCCTGGCCAAGTCACTTAATCTCTATTTGCGAGGGAGGAGGAGGAGGAAGGAAAGAAGGAGGAGAAACAGGAAGGAAAGGGGAGAGGAGGAGATTGGGTAGGAAGAGGAAGGAGAGGAGGAGAAGCAGCAGGAAGGAAAGGGGAGGGGAGGAGAGTGGGGAGGAGGAGGAAGAGGAAGAGGAGAGAGAGAGTTTGTGCATTTATGAAGCACTTACTATGTACTAGGCACTGTATGAAGTCCTGGGACTACAAATGGAAGAGATGTAAGCACCCTCAAGGTGCCTTCATCCTAGTAGAGGAAGACACCTAAAAAGGAGCTTAGAAGGAGGTGGTGGAGAAGGAGGGAGGGAAGGTGTCTGAGTGAGGCACCTTGTGTGGGTGCTTCCTTAAAGGAGGTTCAGAGAGTCAGCCAAAGAGGCTGTGGGGGTGGAAACGCTGCCAGTTTGAGGAAGTAATAAAGCGGTCTGGCAAATCATGTCTGGGTAAGACATGATGGCTCATCTGGAAAATTAGGTAATTAGATCTAACGTCCTGTAAAGTTCTTTCCAGATCTAAGTCTCTGATTCCACAAGTGCAAAGTTAAATTCAAATTTCAACCTTCTGACGCTGAAGCCACTGGTGAGTGATATTTAGTTGGGAGGAATAAAAATTCGAAGAGAGAACCATGATAGTTTCCTTAAAATAGTTAAAGCCTTTCATGTAGGAGAAGCTTGGACCATAAACTCCATGAGGGAAAATACCATATCTGGCCTAAAATCCCCATTTCCCACCTTAGGGCATGTTGCTCCTGAGTACCGAAGGAGCTTAATTATTGTGTTGGATTTTTTTTTAAGTTTATGTTTGTACTCGTTCATTTTGACCCCATCGATCAGAACAAAACTGGATGGATGCTGTAGAAGAGCAGATTCCCATTCTCACAGGGATAAATGTCAAGTCTAATGCAGATCCAAAAAGTCAATTCCAAAAATACAAGAGGGGGAAGGATAGTGGTTGATCTTAAAGGGTTCCTGGGGTGATTTTAGTGGACTACAAGTTCAATGGCTATCACCAGTAGGTCATGATAGCCAAAGAAAAGGAGTGTCATCTCTTCAGTGGCATTCCAGAAGCATGATAAGGAAGCATAGAAGAGTTGTTATTCCTTCTGTCTTCTGCCCCAGTCAGATGACATCTAAAGGTGTGGTTTTTTGTTGTTGTTGTTGTTGTTGTTGTTTTGGTTTTGTTTGTTTTTGGTTTTTTTGGTTTTTTCCTGAGGCAATTGGGGTTAAGTGACTTGCCCAGGGTCACACAACTAGGAAGTGTTAAGTGTCTGAGAGCAGATATGAACTCAGATCCTCCTGACTTCAGGGCTGGTGCTCCATCCACTGCACCACCTAGTTGCCCCCATAGTAAGCATTCTTACAAAAACTGATTGAATTGATTGAAGGTTTCAAAGAGAAAAGACTTCACAGTGCTCTGAGAAATCACTGTAGAATTATTAGAGATGTCCAAAAAAAATGGACTGGGCTGCATTGGGAAGGAGGAGGCTTTTCTTCAATAGACAAGTAGAGGTTGAAGAATTACTCACAGGAGACGCTTGGCCAGGTAGGGATCATTACCTCTAGATCTATGATCCACTTGGCAGAGAGCTTAGGTTCTTGACCTTTTGGGGTGTCCCCTTGCTGTCTGCTGAAGCCCATTAACCCCTTTCCAAAAGAATGTTTTCAAATGCATAATAAGCAATCCATAAGATTACAAAAGCCACTAATTATGCTGAACTACAGTTCTCCAATTAAAAAATATACACACACAAGTTCACGGGCCCCTGATATACAGGGAGTCCAGATGGCTGAGAAGGGAGACTTCATATAATTAATTCAATTAAATTCATCCAACAATTATGAATAGCAATAAGCTAGACTAGAAGACTGGTGGCAATTCTGAATTCTGTGCTGCCTCAACAGGTAGTGAGTTTCTTATCCCTAGAGATCTTCAAATATTTCTGGACATGGCTTAATTGACCTTCAAGCTTCCTCCCATGGATTCTACACTGTGGCTGGTCAGTCCTGTGAATCCATATCATCTATAGGAGAAGAAAGAAGAGGAACTTTAATTCATGGATCGCAGATCCGGTACCCAAGCTTGGGTGAATTCAGTGAGAATCCATTGTGGTCTTACTGGAGTTTTATAGCCAGTTTCCCAAATTATTTCCCTAACGTGCTTAGATGGAAGATGTCAGCTTCAAACCAAACCCTGAAGAAAAACACAGCTTCCACACCCACAGAGATGACAGCTCAAGTTACACAGATGGCACAGTGCTCACCTACACCAAGACATACACTTGAAGCAGGGAGGTTGAAGAAATATAACCCCATATCTATCTTGTCTTTGCACTCCCTCTGCCTCCTCTCCCCCATTGGGCTGCCCTTACACAGGGACAGGATCTCAGACATAGACTATCTTAGTGGGTGGGGGGAGAAGCAGATGGAAAATGCCCTCAACTGGAATATCTGGTATCTTTCCCCCATTTTTTTAATGACAGACAAAGCTCGCTAATTCAGATTAATGAGGAAAGAGGTAGCCTGGTACAGAGAGAAGAATCAGGTGAGCTGAGTTTTAGTCTGGGTTGTAACACCAACTAGCTACGTGACCTTGGGCAAATGATTTAACCTCCCGTGGGTTCCACTGGTGGCTTCTGTAAAATGAGGGCACTGGACTGGATGCTTCAGCTCCAAGGTGGCCTACTATTCAGGTATGCTGTGGTCTCTTGTAGTTCTGAAATTTCATATTCTAAAGTCTAATTTGGACATTCTAAGTCCCAGTTCCTACATTCTATGTTCCAAGGTCGCTCCCAGTTCAGCCATCCTCTGTTCTAAAATCCCTCCCAATTCGTACATTCTGTGATCTAAGGCCCCTCCCAGCTCTGACCTCCAGGGTTCTAAGGGCCCTCCCAGCTCTGACATTCTATATTTTAAAGCCTCTCCTTGCCCTAACATTCTGTGTTCTGAGGGCTTTCTCTGCTCTGATATTTTATATCCTGATGCCCTTTCTTGCTTATTTTATGTCCTGAACTGCTTTTGAGATCTTACTTTCTATTTTCTAAGATCTCCTTCCATCTCTGAATTCTGTGTCCTCAGAGAGCTTATAGTGCTAATATTCTTTGAGTCTAGTAAAAAGACCAAATCATAAATTATTGTTGAAGATGTACTGTTTATTATTTCAAGTCCATAAACTAACAAGCTAAGCTACCCTCAGATTGTCAAATGGAGGTTTCTTAGGGAACCTGCTTTAATGACTAGACCAGAATGTATTATTTTAATTAGCACATCAGTCGTACGTCAGCGGATACTTCTGAAGAGCTTGCTGGTCCTAGGAAACAGTTTTGTTTCCTCCAGTGGTTTGCCATTCCCCCTGTAATCTCATTTGTGCTATTAATATCAATTTGCTTAGCCAGTCCTTTCTGCGGAGATAGTGCAAAGGTGAGTCATTCAATCCATCTCCCCTCTGAACAACACAGGTTCTGATTTTGTGGGATCTAAGTTAATGAGCATCATTGTTCCCCATTATCTTTGCTAATGGAAGGCACCAGCAATTAATCAATCTATGGGCATTTATGAAGGACTTACTATATAATGGGTTTGGGGAATGCAAAGACAAAATGAGACAGAGCTGCCCTCAAGAAGCTTATGTTCTACTCAAGAGACGGGGATATAACAGACACACTGATAAATGTAGGATATATACACTATCCTATTGTGTGTATGTGTGTATATATATACACAATATCCTATTGTATATATAGGATAAACATAGGATATATACAATATAGGATAAATATAGGATATATACAAGATAAATTTGGGGTTGCTGGAGCAATAGCAACAAAGGGAAATCAGGAATCAGGAAAGGTCTCCTGTGGGAGGTAAAATTTAAGCCAGACCTTAAAGGGAACAAGAGGTTGCAAGAGATAGAGCGTTCCAGAGCAGCCTTTGCAAAGGCATGGAGATAGGAGAGGAAATGTTGTATTGAGAACATAAAGGGCGTGAGGAGAGAAATGTAGCAACATCAGCCCAGAAATATAGACTTCTGGGAGATGGGGAAAAGACCAGTCCTAGATGGTAAATCCAGCCTCAGACACTAACTAGCTGGGTGACACTGGGCAACTCACTTAACCCTATTTGCTTCAGTTTCCTCATGTGTAAAATGGAGAAAGAAATGGCAAACCACTCTCATGTCTTTGCGAAGAAAACCCCAAATGGGGTCATAAAGAGTCAACTAAATAACAATCACAACAAGGAAAACTCACAGTTAGATAAGAACTCCCAGTTCTAGAATATTTCAAGGCTTATGAAGTGCTCTCTTCACAGAAAGCAAGTGAGGCAGGCAATATACTTAATATTATCCCCATTCTACAGATGAGGCAACTAAGGCTTTGGGTAGTTAACTCTGCTCTCTTCCCAGTCCATGATCACACAATTAGGAAACATTCAAGACAGGGACTGAATCCAAGTGGCCGATTGGTTTTTCCCATTCCACCACCTCCTCATTTTTGTAAATCCCTTCTCTTCCACGAAGGAAACCCTTTAACATAGCCTTGCAATTATATATTCACTGGGCCAAGAGCTTCTGCTGAATATATGGAATTCCCTCCTCCCCTACCCCATCACTACCCACACACACATTTTCAAGGGCAAAAAGTGAAAGATTGAATGATTTTCATAATTAAGGTTTCAAGGGACACAATGTGATGTAATAAATTGAGTATTTTATTCAGTCAGATGTCCCAAGTTTGAATCTTGGTTATGTGATCTTGGGTAGTGATTTAATTTCTCTGGGTCTGTTTTACCATCTGTAAAAATGAGGGGCTTGGATCAGAAGGTTTTAAGTCCTTTGCACTACTAGATTCCTCCATGCTTTTTTTCTTTTTTTCCCCCGGAGGCAATTGGGGTTAAGTGACTTGCCCAAGGTCACACAACTAAGAAGTATTAAGTGTCCAAGTTCAGATTTGAACTCAGGTCCTCCTGACTTCTGGACTGGTGCTCTATCCACTGAGCAACCTAGCTGCCTCAAGATTCCTCCATGCTTTTAGACTTGCCTTGGTGTCAGAAGTCTAGAATTTGAATCTGGGCTTTGACAGTTACTAGCTATGTGGTCCTAAGCGGGTCACTTAAGTCTTTCTGGGTTTCTGTGTCCTCCTCTGCAAAATGAAAATAAACAGATATGTATCACTAGCAGCTAAGTGGTGCAATAGTTAGAGTGATGGATGGACTTGGAGTCAAGAAAAATCTGTGTTCAGTTCCTGCCTCAGATACTAAATAGCTATGTAACCCTGGACAAAATACAATCTGCCTCAGTCGTGTCATCTGTAAAATGTGGATAATACTAACTTCACCAGGCTGTTGTGAGGATGAAATGAGGTAAGATGTAAAGACTTGTGTAAACCTTAAAAATGCTAGTAAATACAATATTATTATTCTTGTCCTTTGGGGCTGTTGTATAACATACCTGTGGACTGTGAGCTATGATTGCCATTACTATGTGTTCTTGCAAAGAAGGGCTTCCTGGTAGAGGAGAAGTCTAATCCTGCAAGGTGGAGAACTTGTAAACTGCTGAGAAATGGAGAGAAGGAGAAAATGAAGGAGATAGATTCAGAGAACAAAAGGAATGACCCTGAGCTTAGCCTAGTTTAGGCAGCTCTCTAAAAGGATCCTCCTATCTCTGACATCCTGGTTCTAAGGGCCCTCCTAGGTCTGACCTCCTGTGTTCTAAGGGCCCTTGCCAGGTCTAACACCTTGTGCTATTCTAAGAGCCCTCCCAGCTCTGACCTCCCGGGTTCTAAGGGCCCTCCTAGCTCTGACATTCTGGATTCTAAAGAGCCTCCTTAGGGGACTTTCCTCACCTGGGAGTCCCCTGTACTAATACAATCACCGTTCCAGTCCCCATATCTGTCCCTCTTTACTTCAAAGGGTTGTTATAAGGCTTGGATGAGGTAATGTATGTAAATCATTTTATAAATGCCAGTTATTATCACATGTCACACACACCATCCTCTGGCTCCAGTGAGATGCAAACTCCTTCGGGGAGGTCTTGTCATATTTTCTCTCTGTTTCTCTTAGCACAATGCCTTGCACTGTTTTTTGTTTGTTTGTTTTTTTCCCTTCTGGTCTGGACCTGTGATTTCATTAGTGAGAGGAAATCTGAAGAATATATAATGAATAGAAAGTTGGCTTTGGAGTCAGGTAGACTTGAATTCCAGTTTTGCCTTAACACACGCTCTGTAACCTTGGACAATTCCCTTATAAACCTTCTGGGTCCCTAAAAAACTCCCTAAAGCTATGACATATAGGGTTCATGACCAGCTACCCCTTTCCCTTGTTCAATAACCATTCTATTTTTATTTTTCTAAAATACTAGCATGAGAACGCTTCTATAAACAACTGTTCAATAACTTAGAACCTTGGAGAGCATCCGGGGTACCACAGGCTTAAATGCTTAGTCCTTGGCCATATAGTAAGGAGGTGTCAGAGGAAGGTCGGAAGCCCCCAAGTCTGACATTGCCACCCATAGTAGGTGCTTAATTAATGTATGCAGAATGAATGAGCAAAGAGTAATCAGTGGTTAGATCAGGGATTCAAACTTTAATTAACCTTGGATCCAGGAACCACACAATCTCCTTTCTTGTGAATGTTTTAAGAAAGTAAAAGAGGAGAGCTAATTAACCCTGACCCAGAAAGAGCAACCAAGGGCTAGGAACATGGATGGTGCCCCTCCCCACGATGTGGTGACAGAGTTGAGGTCCCTCCCTTACCTGCCACTCCATTCTGCCCCACCCACTGTTCCATCTCTCAATAACCCTTCTCTGGGGGCATCAATCACTTCCTTCCTCCCAAGATGCTAACACTCAAGTTTGGTTTTTAAAAGAGTTGTAGGAAACCAATTTTTACTCTATTTTGAGCCTCTCTCTGGCTCTACACTGAGCAGACGCCAGGAGGAGGCCCTGAAGCCATCTCAGGAGCTGGAAAGCAAGTGAGAAGTCTTCCCTGGAGCTTCACTGACATTGTCTCTTTCCTACTTCCTGGGCAGCTGTTCCCCATGTAGCTCTGCAGCTCTGATGGTTGAATCTCATTCCCTCGTGTGTTCCCTGCTCGATGCCTCGGGTCTCATCCCCTCCCTCTCAGATCTTGGCCTAATGTGTTAGAGGCTCTTCATGGCACAGAGAATCTCCTTTCCCTCATCCTCTGCATCTGATACCTCAGAAAGCATGCCCCCGTTTAATCTCCTCTCGCCTAACAAATGCCAACTTAATTATCCTCGCTTTGCCTTCTAACTCTAGCCCTGAGACTCTTTATCTTTGCAATTACCCTCCACGGCACCTTTTCCCATTCCTCATTATCCCTTCTAAAAGATGGCAGCCAAGGCCGCATGGCGGTCCCTCCTAAGTTGCCATGTGGTGCTCAAGATCCCCATCAGCCACCACTCCATTATTATTCTAAGCCTTTGGCTCCCCCACCTTCCAAGCTTCAGGAACTTGTTTGGACTTTGAAGCCTGGACTGAAGAAATAGACCTGGGGCCAAGGATCTGGAGAACCCAAGAAGTCTAGAAGGTAGAGATAGAACCGAACCTAGAACAAGGAATGTTGGAACTGGAATTCCCTTACAAGGAATACCAGGAATGGAAGTGTTCTTAGATCTGAGGCTCTTAACTTGGAACCTATGAACTTGATTTTTCCTTTGTAAGATTATGTGTTTTATTTTCTTCATTTCTAGGTTTTACCAGAAACTGCCAAAAGGGTCCATGATTTTAACAAAAAGAGTTAAGAACTTTTAATTTAGAAAAAGAAATAGCAAAACTGGAAGTATCCTTAGAACAAAGAAGGTCACAGTTAAAAGTACTTTGAAAACAGAGAATGTCAGGTCTGGGAAAGATCTTAGAAAAGAAAGTCAAAGGGAGAAGGGTAAAAAACAGAATCCCTGAGCTAAAGGGAGTCTTTATATATTGCTTGTGGCCTAAGTTTTTCTTTTGCAGAATTGTCAGAGCTAGAAGGGACCTTACAACATAATTCTTGGCCTAGCATCTTCATCTGTAAAATGAGGTCTTGGAACCACATGCAATCCCTTCCGTTTCTAAATTAGATGCCTCTTGGACTTCCGCCCCTATACCAAGGTCAGCTCAGTTCAATCCATCAGACTTTGATGGGCAGCCTTCAGTCAGCAGAATACTATGCTTTGCACTGGGAAAGCTACAATATTAGTCAGAGGTTCCTCTTGAGGCACAGGTTGGACTAGAGTCCTTCTGAGCTCCCTTCAAACCTTGTGATAACACGAAATCCTGTGATCACAGGTTATCTTCCTCCGAAGGTCACTGCCCAGGGCTGATTTTGTGAGATTTGGAAGCTACAACCTGGAGACATCTGGTGTTCAGGGCTCTGTTTATAGCCCTGCTGCACAGTTTGGAAATGCAGGCCAGTCTCTTCACACACAAGCTACTTCTCTCCCTGCCTGTGAAGGGATTGATTTGTCCCTCAACTAGCCCATCCCGGTCTGCTACTGGCAAATCTGCTGCTGCTTCTATGGCAGCCCACCCCCTTTCCAGTGGGCATCAATGATGCAATCTTAGAGATGAAGTCATTGGCTTTTGACCCTTTGTTCCGTGGAGCTGGGATAAGGGAAGAGCCTGACAGTGATTTTGCAAAGAATAACAAGAAGCGGGGAACTCAAGAAAAAGAAGAACATGGGTTACCTTTTTTCCCTATAAATTCTTCTTTCTTTCTTCTATCATTCTAATAATATGCCCCCCCAAATGAAATACTATTAGTTTATCATGACTTCCTTTTGGTGAACCCATATTGGACCCTAGTGATCACCACTTCTTTTCAGTGCCAACCCATCTTTATATAAATTTATTCTAGTAAATAAATATTAAGTGCCTAGTACGGGCCAGACAGTGGGCTAAGTACTAGAATTACAAAGAAAGATAAAAGATAATCCTTTCCCCTCAAGTAATTCACTATCTAATGGGGGAGATAACGTGCAAACAGCCATGTACAAACTATATATAAGCTAAATAATTAATAGAGAAGTCACTAATAATAATAGCTAACATTTATATAGTGTGTTCTACACCTCAGGGGCTGTGCTAAACTCTTTAGAATTATTATTCCATTTTATAACAACCCTGGGAGGTTGGTGCTATTATCACCCCCATTTTATAAATGAGGCAAACAAAGGTTAAATGCTTTGCCCTCTAGAATTAAGGAGAATAGAGAAAGGAGGAGATTTTGGTTGGAAGTTGGAGGAACACAGGGAAGTGAGAGGCAGAGATGTTGAGGAGAGAAAGCATTCCAAGCCAGAGAAAATGTCCAGAATCAGGAGGTGGAGTGTCTGGTTCAAAGTACAGTCAGGAGGCCAGTATAACTGGATTGAAGAGTATTTGCAGTAATGTGAGAAGACTAGAAAGATAAGGGGGAGCAGGGAGTTTTAAAGGGCTATGAATAGAAAACAGAAGCTTTTCTATTTGATTCTGGAAGTGATAAAGAAAACTGGAGTTTTTTGATTCAGGGAGTGACATGGTTGATGTCTTTTTTATTTTTGTTTATTTTTATTTATTTAAATAAATATATTTATTATTTTAGGAAAATCACTTTGGTGACTGAATGTAGGATGGATTGCCTTAGGGAGAGACTCGAGGCAAGTAGCCCCCATCCCCCTGTAGGCTATTGTGACAGTCCAAACTTGAACAATGAGGGTGGAAGTGGTGCTAGAGTAGAGGCATATGTGACAATTGTTATGGAGGTAAAATCAACAAGCCTTGCAAAAGAGAATGAATGATGAGTCAAGGATAATGATAGGTTGTGAGCCTGGGCAGATGGATGGATAGTAGTACCCTCAAGAGTAATAGAAAGGTTAAGAAGAGGGGGAGTTTTGGAGAGAAATAAAATGATTACAGTTTTGGACATGTTGGATTTAGGATGTCTACAGGTTATCGAATTTGACCTGTTCAATAGGCAGTTGGAGACACAAGTCTGGAGGTCAGCAGAGAGGTCAGAGATGGACAAATAGATCTGAGAATCAGCAGCAGAAGGGGGATAATTGAATCCTTGGGAAATGATGAGATCAAACAGTGATATAGTATAAAAAGAGAAGAGAGTCTTGGAAAGAGCCCTGTGAGACACCCACAATTAATGGGGGCGATCTGGTTGAAGAGTCATCTGAGGATGAGCATTCAGATAGGTAGGAGGAACACCAGGAGAAAATGTTTCGACAACCCAGAGAGAAGAGAGTATCAAGAACGAGAGAATAGTTGATCATTTCAAAAGCTAGAAAGGGCAAGGATGAAGATTGATAAATGATTATTGGATTTGGCAAATAAGAGATTCTTAGTAGCTTTGGAGAGAGTAGTTTTGGTTGAATTTTAAGGTCAGATGACAGACTATGAAGAGTTGTTTTGTTTTTTTTTAAATAGTGACAGGAAAGGAAGTGGGGCCATCTGCCTTCTTGAGGACTTTAGTCACAAAAGGAAATAGAGGACTGGATGATAGATAACTCAGTGTTAGGCTTGTAGGTATATCCTGGACCTCCCTTTTATACCTTCTTGAAAATCAATACCCTCTTTCTACATCTCATGCATTCTCCATGATTCCTCAAAAGAGAACAGCAGTAGCTCTTTGAAGGACATATAGGAGCATTTTTGTAATTTATTTGATCTAACCCTACTGTTAGAAAGGGGGAAAAAGTTTTGATTCTGAACATAAAATAGTTAAGGGAGGAATCCCATAGACACTCTGATCTGACTATCTTTTTGATGGAAAAATGGGAAGATGCATGTTGGATGACAAGGATCACCCTAGTTGAAACAATTCCTACCATTTGTGGCTCCAGTCTATAAATGATTCAATGAGCCAATACATTGACAAATGATTGTTCATTTGAATTGCATCATTCTGAAATATAATCTAACTGAAATCTGTCTTCAGGCAACTTCCACTTATTATCTCCAGTTCTATCCTCAGGAATGATGTTAAGGGATTCAATCCTTCCTCTCTAGGGAAGTCTTTTAAATATTGAAAGCTTGCTTCATTTCACTAGTCCCCAAGTCTTCTCTTCTCCAGGCTGATTATCCCCAGTTCCTTCACCTGACCCACACCCAGTTCCTTCACCTGATTATTATACTTCAGAGATTCAGTTGCCCCAGAAGCGCACTGCTCATCCCTCTGTAAGCATCTCTGTATCTTAAGTTAACTATGAAGGTAGCAGGAGTACCACTCTACTTTATTGGAGTTTCCCTCTCATTTCCTTGCCTTGTAATGGCCCTATATAGAGATAGATATAATTATAGTTATGCATAATTTAATGGCCCAAATTGTAAAAGTAGTAGATGGGCTCTCATAGTCCCCCCGTGCCATGGAATCAGAGGGCTATAGGATGGAAGCAGGCTTAGAGGTTATCTAGCCCAGCTACCTCACTGACAGGAAGTATGGTGTAGTAGGTTAAGCATTATAGCTGGAGCCAGGAAAATATAAGCACATGTGACATTATGTGAATGTCGACTATTACAGAGATGAGGAAAGCTGACCTAGAAAGACCGGGTGATTTGCTCAAAGTCACCCAGGGAAAGGATTTGAATTGTTGACTCTAAAAACTATGATCCAAACTGTGTTTAGTCAGGTATCTCCTTGGGTTGAAGGATTCTCTGCCTTCTTATTTCTACTTTGACCAACAAAAGCAGAGGGAGGGAAGGAATGATGTAAACCCAATTGGCAAAGAGTGTCTCTTTCCCAGAAGTCTCCTTTCGTCCCTGGGTTCCTCGCTGTGACTGTCTCTCTGTCCCTTCCTTGTCTCATTTCTCCCGATTCCCTGTGAAAGAGAAAGATGTTCAGCTAAGCTCTGGCTCTGATACAAGGGTCTTACATAAGACAATCTGCTTTCATCTCACTGGGGAGGCAGAAAGATGAAGCAAACGATACCCTTGAATCTTTCTTTCTCAGTTCAATTTGTACAAATCAGACCTTTCCTGGGCCTTTGTGAACTCTGCTACCATTCCTTCACTGTGCACTTGCTTAAAAGCTACTTTAAAAGTGTTCTTATGACTTTCTCATATATTTGGATCCAATCTACTTCCTTACACTAGAATCTCCCTAAAGGCAGAAACTGCCAATATTGGGGGCTCCCCAAAGTGGGACCAATGAACCTCCCTTGCTCCCTCAATAGGATTATTAAAGTACAAAAGGACTTTAGAGATCCATTAGTCCAAGGCCTTTGTGTTATAGATGAGAAAACTGAGGCCCAAGCATCATGGGAATGTGGAATTATGGATCCCTGAGAGGGACTTTCTAAAGTCTATCTAGTTCAACTTCTTTGTTTTACATCAGGGAATTGAGGCCCAAGGTCACACAAGTGGAAGCTACAGAGTCAAGATGGGAATTCAGATCTTCTGACTCCCAAACTGATAGACTTTCCCATTTTGTCATTCCTACATCAGAGTGAGAACTCCCTAGGGTTCTGGCTATTTCTCCCCCTTCAAGCTCGGGACTCTTGAGACTGGAGGAACTCTAAGGGATGAGGCTTTTTGTCCTTTTTCCTCTGGGTTTTCTGGGCTTAGCACTGGATGGCAGACTGAGTGATGAGCCTCAAGTCATAAACTAATTAAAATACTTTTTAAAGTAATAAAACCACACATAATTAGAGCATTTTAATTATCCTTCACAGTGGAAGGCAAGTCCCCAAAATGGCTTTTGTCTGAGCCCTCAAGGTCAGTAAATTGAGATATTTTCCAACAAGGGTCTTCTGGAAACATTGTCATAATCAAAATTGAACTACAAAGAACTTAATAATATAGAAGACTCAATGGTTAGGGAAAGATTTAGAATGGTAGAATGGGGAGGGGACTTAGGACACAGAATGTTGGAGCTGGAAGGGCCCTTAGAACCCAGGATGTCAGAGCTGGGAGGGCCCTTAGAACCCAGGAGGTCAGGGCTGGGAGGACCCTTAGAACCCAGGAGGTCAGGGCTGGGAGGGCCTTTAGAATACGGGATATCACAGTGGGAGGTAGAACACAGGCTGTCAGGGCTGGGAGGGCCTCAGATAAAATTTTAGAGCTGGAAAGGATTTTTGAAGATAGAATGATAGAATTACAGGGGAGCTTAGAACATGCGATTTTAGAATGTTACAAAATAGAACACTAGTAACCTTCCTAGTTCTAACATTCAGTGTTTTAAGATCTCTCATGTGACTGAGAGTTTCTTCTAACAGTCTTTCCCAGTCTCTGGTTCTATTATACCGTGGCCCTTCAAGAGCACTACATGTAACACGAACAAATGAGTGAAGGATGCCTATAGAGTTCCGCTAAATGTCCAGCAAATGAGTTTTTCCTGCCTGCATTCTGATCTAAATTTAGGCCGGCACAGCACTGGGAAGAAGCACACTTCCCTCAGAAATCAGGCCACTGCCCACAGTAGGGGAGATGGTTTGGAAGCAGCCCTTGACCCTGCCCTCCCTTGGAGCTGATCTCCAAAGTTCTCCCCAATTAGGGACCAGCGGGCCCTATTCTCCATTGGGGAGGTCTCAAGGTGAGGAGGCTCAATTAAGAAGATTAGGAAGTCCTTTAATGCCCCAAAGAAAACTAGTTTCTCCACACAGGTTAATTGTAGGATTACACGGCTCCTTTTTGGGGACCATAGAGCTGGGGCAAAAAGGGACTTCAGAGGCTATTTATTTCTACCCCACCCCCAACTTTTACAGATGAGGAAAATAAAGAACCTCAGAGAAATTAATGATTTGTCAGGAAGCACCTAGGCAGTGGGGCAGGCCTCCAGCTCTATTCCTCCACCAGGGTTTTCCCCCTACTGTACCACACTACTTTGATCTCAGTGAATCCTCTTCAGATAATGGAGAGACCATCGAGTGGTTAGATTACATACTTCACAGGACCACTTTGGGAAAGCACTCTGCAAACCTTAAAGCACAATATGGCTCATACTTTGGGTTTCTTTGATGTCTTTGTTTTTGTAAGCCCAACAGTGCCTGGCACACAGTAGGTGCTTAAGAAATACTTTTTGACTGACTGATGGTAAGGATCAATCAGTGTGATAATTCTCCAATAGTGGACTTCAGCAACCCATTTGTAATTTATAGTCTGAAAAACCTGTCACCGCCATTGAGGGTTCAATGGTTTACCCATCATCACAAAGCTAGTACAAAAATGTACAGATATATGTATGCATATGTATACATATATGTTGTATAAATGGGTATATTTTGTGTGTGTGTGTGTGTATATATATATATATATATATATATATATATATATATTTGTGTATACATCTGGCGCTCTCTTTCTCTCTCTCTCTTAATCTGTACATCTCTCTGTCTCTAAGTTTCTCTATCTCTCTCCCTTTGTCTCTCTGTCTTTGTCTCTGTTTCCATCTCCCTCCCTCCCTCCATTTGCCCCTCTCTCTCTCTCCCCCCCCCCATTATCTGCCTGCGTGTCTCTGTCTCGGTCTCTCTCTCTGTCTCTGTCTCTCTGTATGTGTGTGTCTCTGTCTCTGTCTCTGTCTCTGTCTCTGTCTCTCTGTCTCGGTCTCTTTCTCTGTCTCTGTCTCTTTCTCTCTGTCTCTGTCTCTGTCTAAATTTCTCTGCCTCTCTTTCTCTCTGTCTCTTTTTCTTTGTCTCTGTCTGTCTCCAGACACACACAAAGAGAGATGTCAGAAGAAGGATTCGCACCCAGATTTTCCTGATTCTGAGATTCCTGTTCTATACTGTTCCATATAAATATAATTTGTTCTTCTCAATAATAACAATAATACACACCTACTTAGCATTTTTCAGGGTGGTGAGGTTCCATAAGCAGTATTATTCCCATTTAATAGAAAAGGAAACTGAGGCTCAGATTAAATAATATTTAAAGACAAACAGCTATCAATTGGGAGAAAGGAGCCTTGAATCCCAGGTTTGCTTTGCTCTAGGAAGATGAGAGATTGAGTTGAGCCTCTGAGGACATTTAGGGTTGAAAGATGGGGGCAAAGGAGGGAAGAAGGCCTGGAGTTAGGAGGTGGGGTAGGAGGGACAACCAGGAGATAGGAATAATACCAATTCATGAGGAATCATTCCAGAGGATTGAAATACTAACAGAAGATGAAGGGGGCACAGACCCCAGAACCCCCCGGGTGTTCAAATATTTTGTATTCTAAAAAGGAAAGAATTCCAGGGAAAAGAAGGGCCTCAGAGGTCAAATCTCTGCCTCCAGGCAGGACAACACAGACAGATGGTCATGTCAGGTGCCGTCTTGGCTGCTTGATATTGCAGCCTCTCGCTGTAACAGGAAACCTCTCCAAGAAGGCACATAGGTGGAAATCAGTGCAACCCCATGGTTCCACAGGGGAGGGGTTGGAAGGCAAATCTGGAAGGATGCTGGGAGCTTACAGACAGTGGATTCTTGGATTGATCTGAGAAAGCCACAGCCCTTAGATGTCCTAGAATGAAGCACTCAGAGCTCATCTAGCTGAACTGTCCCAAATTACAGAGGAGAAAACAGGTTTAGAAAGAGGGCGAGAGAGTCTCCCAAGATCACCAGGTAGCAAATGGCAGAGCCCCAATTCCATACCAACCCTAACATGCTATTTCCACCATCTTCCCCAGAGCACAGGAGATAGTTTGGGACTCGGCCACCTGGTCCTGGCCGGAATAAAATTTTCTGTATGGCTTTATGCCACAATAAGATTGAAAACTGGAAGGGACTCAGTAGGTACCAGGTCCAAATCCTAAATAGATCCTTCATTTTACAGAAAGGGAAACTGAGGCCCACAAAGGATGTTATGATTTCACAGAATTTGAGTTGGAAGGAACTTGGCTCATTCTCCTTTGCTTGCAACGTCCCCGCTGGGTGGTCATCCAGGTCATCCTAAGACCTCCAAGCAGAGGAAGGGGCTCAACTAAGACCTAACATGATAAAGCTGGGAGGCACTGAAAGAAGGCTAGGAAGTATTAAGTCTTACTTGAACTCAGTTCCTCCTGATTCTAGCACCAGTCTCTATCTCCTGAGCCATCTAGCTGCTCCAACATGGATGATATAGAGCCCTGTGGTCTCCACATGGATCAGGAGCTGTCCAATGTAGTGGAGTTAATTCATGAAATATGGCTCCTAAATCTGTCTCTAGCTATTATTATTATCAATATCCAGCATTTATTTAGAGATTCACAAGGTGCTTTACCAATATTATCTCACCGCTTACCATCTCAGAGAGAAGAGAGAGGAGGGAAGAACAGATAGAATTTGGAATTCAAAACTATTTTAATGTTGTGAATTGCTTTAACATGTAATTGAGAGAAAATAAAATGTTACTTAAAAAGAAATAAATATCATCTTGTTTGATCCTCACAATAAGCCATAGAGGTAGATTGTATCATTATTCCCATTTTACAGATGAAGAAACTGAGGCAGATAAAGGTTTAAGGGACTTATCCAGATTTACATGGCTAGTAAATGTTTGAGGCTACATTTGAATTCTGCAAGAGGAATCTTCCTGACTCCAGATCCAGCACTCTAGGCCCTATGGCACCATCTAGTCACCCTTCTGCCAAGTGGCAGGTGACATTATTATCTTTGTTTTACATTTGAGGAAACTGAGGTAGACATGTTCAGTTACTTGCCCAGGGTCCCACAGTTAATGCATGTCTGAGGTTGAATTTGAACTCAGGTCTGCGTGACTCTAAGTCTATCACTCTACCACTGGGTCACTAGTGTCTGAGTGGAGAAGGGAAAAGTGGAGGAGGGAGAGAGCCAGGTAGATGCTGCCAGAGAACTTTCAGTCACATAGTTTCTCCAATCTCAATTTTCCCCTCTGTACAATGGGGCTAATGGTCTTCAAGGACAGAAACTGTGTTTTCCACATGGATACCTAACCCTAGGTTTAGGGTGATTGGGATTCAGTATAGAATTAGGAGGTTGAACCTTCAATACTGTTTTCTCCAGAGCTGTTATTTCATTTGTCCGGGGAAATCTGAAAGAAAAATGCTTTCCCCAGGGTAATCAGTCCCAGCTTGGCAACTAGAGAGTAGTCAGGTAGTCCGATGGGTAGAGCCACTTAGACCCAGCCACAGAGCAAGGGCAATTTAGAGACAGAGCTAGTGCTGACTCCCACAGCAGATGTTCTGTCCCCTCCCTTAAGTGAATTCTTCAGTCTTGGGCCTGCGAGGTCCCCAGGACTCATCCTCACCTCCATCAAAACTTGCCCCATTTTTGTGCAGGGAGCCAGAGAGATCTGTGTCCCAGGATTCCAACTCCCTAAACAGGAACTGAGGTCATCCCCATCACCAAGATGGCCCGCCCCCCCCCACTTTCCTTCCCTCCCAGACAGGGTCTTTATTAGTGCTCCAGCAGCATCCCCCGCCCTCCCTCTCCTCGACCTCTCCCCACTTCCCCACTCAGACACAGGCAGCTCAGTAATATTGGATTAGCCCACTTTCTTGAAAGCTGGTTTTTGATTTGCATAATCTCCCCCTCTCAGAGTTGATGGGGCCCTCTGTGATAAGCTCCTGGGCCAGGGCAGTCAAGCAAATTATACTCTTCATTCTGAACAGCCATAGAGAAAAGGGTCTGGGGGAGGGGAGTAGAGGGAGGTTTTTGTTTTGTTTTGTTTTAGAAAAGTCTAAAATGTTATTTGTATATCCCACAATCCCTCTGGGCCACTAATGCCAGTTCATCCTCTCTTAGTATCTAAGAAAACTCATTTCCTGGGATGAGTCTCCCCCAAATCACAATCAATAGGAAGAATCTTAACCATGAACTTCCTGGCAGTAGTTAAAGATGGAAGTGGAGAGTCTTGGAAAAAAATCAAATTCTATTTTTTAAACTTTTTAATATCCTACGTTTTTATATCATCTTCATCTTCCAATATATCCTGCTCATCCCCACCCAGAAAACCAGTCCTTAGAACAGAATACAATAAAAAAGTGTGTGGGGAGATTCAGGTACATAAAATTAACCAGCACAACCAAGTCCACAGCAGATATAGTGTTCCCCATATATAGTACCCCATCTCTGCCATGAAAGAAGCAAGATAAATCATTTCATCTCTTCTTTTTTCTTTTTTCTTTCTTTCTTTCTTTCTTTATTTCCTTCCTTTCCTTCTTTTCTTTCTTTCCTTTCCTTTTCTTTCCTTCCTTCCTTTCTTTTTTTTCTTTCTTTCTTTCTTTCTTTCTTTCTCTCTCTCTCTTTCTTTCTTTCTTCTTTCCTTCCTTCCTTTCTTCCTTCCTTCCTTCCTTCCTTGCTTCCTTCCTTCCTTTCTTTCTTTCTTTTTCTTTCTCTTTCTTTCTTTCTTTCTTTCTGGCTGAGGCAATTGGGGTTAAATGACTTGCCCAGGATCACACAGCTAGGACATGTTAAATGATCTCATCTCTTCTTTAAGGGCCCAGGGTAGGCATTGTAATTAGGCAGCATTAACTTTCAAGATTTTGTTGCTGTTCTGCCATTTTGTATGTTTTCCTCACACTACATCAGTTCATATGTCTTCTCATGAGTTTCTGAATTCTTCATATTCATTATTTCATAATTAAAATAATATTCCATTACACCCACGTGCCACAGTTTGTTTAGCCAAGATGAAGAAATTGATGTCTTGGTGTAGGAAATTATTTCCCCAGGTTCATACAACCGGCTAGTAGCAGAGTTACCATTCCAACCATGGGAACACGGGATATTGCAGAAAGAGTGATGGATTTGGTGTTAGAGGAACTGGGTTTGAATTCTGATTCTTCCATTGAATGCCTGTATGACGCTGTAAAAGTCATCTTCCCTTTCTAGTCCTTGATTTTCTTCTTCCAAAAACAAGAGCATTGTACTAGAGTGCAGGTGTGAAATTCTCAGAGGGAACACACCATCCGTAAAACTCCTAGTCCTGTGGTGCAGGGGAAACCAGATTAAAATGTAAATCGGAAAAGTTCAAATTAATTAATTAAACTAAATAAAATTAAAACAGTATAACATAAATTGTATTGATTGTGATTGTCTAAGTCAATATTTAACTGGAAGGGATTGGTTTCTATTTGAATTTGACATCGATGAACCTGATTACTTCTGAAGTCCTTTCCAGCTCCCAGTCTGTGACCCTTTAATTTCTGATTTTAGATTTTCCTGTGATACCAAGGGAAAGGTCCTTGTGAGGAAAGCACAGTTTGTATCCAAAAAGGTCCAGGAAAGTGGTCCAGTGACTTGTGCAAATAACAGAAGTTGTGGCCTTGGGCTTCAAACTTGGGTCAGCATGTTTATGGGCTGATTACACTAAGCTACTTTCCTGGACCCTTTCCCTTATCTATAAAATGAAAGAATTGGATAAGATAACTTCCAAGTTCCCTTCCAGATCTAAATTTTTGACACTGTGAAATGAACAACCTTAATTTAATTTTTGTTGTTCAGTTACATCTGGCTCTTCATGATGGTGTGGACCATAGCACATCAATAATGTCCATGAGATTTTCTTGGCAGAGAGACTGGACTGGTTGCCATTTCTTTCTCCAGCTCATTTACAGATGAGGAAACTGAGGCGCACGGGCTGAAGTGACTTGTCCAGGGTCCGACAACTATTAAGTATTCTGACTCCAGAACCAGTGCTCTGTTCACTGGGGCACCACTTAGCTGCCCTTAGATCAAGACAACATCATTAGTGACAGAATAATTTTTTCCTTACAATTTCATCTATTTGAGAGTTCCCTGCAGCAAGGCAGATCAAAACCCTCTCCATGCCTTGTGAGACAATTGTATGATTTGTGACACTGACACACACACACACACACACACACACACACACCATTACCTCATAGTTAATCCATGAGTGATGAGCTCCTCTCCACTTAGCTGGGGTGATCTTCCAGCAATGTTCCCACAGTTTATCACTGAGCCTCTACTCAAAGCCTCTTCAGCTTGGAAGGATTAACCTGAATTTGCACTCCGTTGCCATATAGTTCGAAATCCCAGTGACCCCTGTGTCATAAGGGATGCCAGAAGAGGATTTCAGTGTGGGGAGAAGGAGGTAAATGTGACTGTATGTGTGTGTCCACAAGTATTAGTGCTACCTGATTGAGGTCTTAGTGAACTCACGGTGGCTCACTGGGATCATCTCTCCCTCCTAGAAGCTCCAGAATCATTCTTTTCATAAGGCATTTTAAGATATGTGATGTCACTCCATCAATAAACTTCTTGATACCTACTGTGTGTCGGGCGCTGTGCTAAGCACTGAGGATACAAGAGAGGTAAAAGACAAATCCTGCCCTCATGGGGTCATAATCTAATGCAGGAGACAGCTTGCAAAGGGCTGTGCAAATGATATATATCACAGCACAGAGTAGAGATAACCAGTGAAGGGAAAACATTAACATTAAGGAAGATATTTTAAAAATAAGCTTCTTTTTTTCTTCCTTTTTTTTTCTGAGACAATTGGGGCTAAGTGACTTGCCCTGGATCACACAGCTAGGAAATGTTAAATGTCTGAAGCTAGATTTGAACTCGGGTCCTCCTGACTTCAAAGTTGATGCCCTTATCTTCTGTGTCACCTAGCTGCCCCTCTCCTTTTTCTTTTAAAATTTTTTTTCATGTTTACCTTTTTATTTTTAACAGTATTTTAATTTTCTCATTATGTACAAAAATAGTTTTCAACATTCATTTTTGTCAGATTTTGAGTCTGAAATTTTTTCCCCTCCCTTTCTTTCTCCCACCTCAAGACAGCAAGAAATCCGATATAAACTATGCATGTACAATCAAATTAAATGTATTTTCTTACTAGTCATATTATGAAATAAAAGTCAGAACAAAAGAAAAAAGCAAAAAAAAATTTAATGAAAATACTACACTTCGGTCTACATTCAGATCCCATCGTTTTTTCTCTGGATGTTTTCCATCACTAGTCTTTTGGAATTGTCTTGGATCATTATATTGCTGAGAAAATCTAAGTAGGAAAGAGGGAAGCCAGGGAGGGCAGGAGACCAAGAAGATGAATGTAGTATGGTGGAATAGAGAATCAGTCTGGACTAGTTCAAGAACCTGAGTTCAAATTCTACCTGTGATTCAGGTAGACTGTCACCCTAAGCAAGTCACTTCTTGGTGCTTTAGCCATTGCCCTGCATTGATGGAGACCAGGCCCTGTCCTGGTCAATGTGTCAGTTAGCTTTGTCAAACTGTTTTTCTTTCTTATTCTTTGAAATAAGGGGTTGCTGTCAGGGTGGGAGAGGGAGAAAAGTATATTTGGAAATGAAGGTGATAGAAAAACAAAAAGGAATGACAGACATTTAAAAACTAATATCTTCTGGAACATTGTCAGAAATGTGTTCAATGACCTATACATGAGAAAATTCATCTCTTCTCCCCTTTGAAAGTCAGAGCCTCCTTGGCCGGCCTCCAGTCCTTCAGAGCCTCCCCTAGTGTCCCTTAGCAAGTCCATCAGCAGACTCTCTGAATCCCTAGGAAGATGTTTTTGTTCAGACCTGGACTCGAATTCATTGAGAACAGTCAAGTGCTCTCTTTCTATCTCTTTATGTCATTATCTTGGCTAGGTGTTATCTAGATATTTTCCCCACCCTTATACTCTAAAATCCATGAGAGCAGAAAGGATGTCTCACCCAGACCTAATTAATGTCTGCCAGTCCTGAGCAGTGCTTTGTGCAAGGGATGTCGATTAGACAGAATTAATTGTTTTAACAAATATGTGATAGGTAGGACAGTGGATAGAGAGCTGTTCTGAGAGTCGTGAAACCCTAGGTTCAAGGCTTGCCTTCAGTCTTTATGTTCTAAGTCCAGCTCTGACCTCCCGGGTTCTAAGGGCCCTCCCAGCTCTGACCTCCCGGGTTCTAAGGGCCCTCCCAGCTCTGACCTCCTGGGTTCTAAGGGCCCTCCCAGCTCTGACCTCCCGGGTTCTAAGGGCCCTCCCTCCAGCTCTGACCTCCGGGTTCTAAGGGCCCTCCAGCTCTGACCTCCGGGTTCTAAGGGCCCTCCCAGCTCTGACCTCCGGGTTCTAAGGGCCCTCCCAGCTCTGACCTCCTGGGTTCTAAGTTCCCTCAGCTCTAACATTCCATGTTCTAAATTCCCTCACAGCCCTGATATTCTAAGGCAGTTTTCTTGAAACTATAAATTATGGAGGAACTGCTCATCTATACTCAGAAATGAATTTCCATGTGTATGTTTTGATGCTTGCGGGAGTGGGAGGTGGGGACATTCCATCCACCTGATCAGCTCAAAGTCTTTCCGGATCATGTCATCTGGTGCAGTTCCTCTTCGTTCCTCTCCCTAAATCCTCTACATATAATTTACTGGAGGCACCGAGGATCTATTTCTGTGCTTTTTTATGTTTCATGGGTACTAACCCAATGCTTGGCTATCCATCTGCCACCCAGAGCTCTTGCTATATGACCAGCCCACTTCTTTTCCTGGACATCTGTGTCCTTAATCACATTTTTTACAGCATGTTCTCACTCATAAGTCATCTTTGGGAACACACTGCAGCCTAATGACCATCCCCTACCATGAGACTTTCTGTAACTCTCTGGCTCACCTGAGATTTTACATTTTTCTAAAGTCATGAGCATCCCATGATTCCCAGCCATGAATTATACCTGGGGCCAGCATTGGACAGCCCAATTGAATAGATCATAATAATGTTTTATAGTGTTAGAGATGCCATCATGGTGAAGGGACAATAATACTGCTTCTGGACCCAAGTTCAAATTCCACCTCTTGACACTTACTACTTCCCTCTATAACATTAGTTGTCACATAAACTCCCTGAGCCTCAGTTTCTTCATCTGTAAAAGAAAAAGTGGTTTGGACTAGAAGGCCTCTGAGAGCCAGGCTTTCTTTAATATTTAGATCAAGTTCCAGCTTCTTCAGCTCCCCTTAGTTGCTGGTAAAATCCCCTCTAAGTTTGCCTTCCATCTTTGTATTTATCTTGTATGTACTGATGGATAGATAGATGTGCACAAGAATACATACATATTTTTATGTGTGTAGATATAGTTTCCTCTGTTAGAATGGAAGCTTCTTGAGGATAGAGATGCTTTTTGCTTTTTTGTTACAGCTTCAGTGCTTAGTGCAATGTCTGACTCCCACAGAATTGTTGTCTTCCTCTCCTAGATAAATTTTTTAGACTACATAAAAAAGTTCATTCTTTTGTCTCATTTCTTACCCAGTCTTAAGCAGTGAATGGGTGTTGCCTCAGTCAAACTGAGCCTTATTAAAGACCTTACTTTAAAAAGGCCGAGGTCTCCCACTGCATCAGAAGATTAGTTTCAGACTAATCTTCATTAGTCCTGATCTATGTCTTAGATTGGCCCCAGATAGTTCAGGAGGAGAGAGTGAGACTAGTGACTCTGCACAGCCCTGCCTCTCATGCCCAATTCACTTGCAAGTCAAGACATAAACTTCCTGATGTCATTGGTCCTATGCAAGAACAAAGGATAAACAACAAAATTTTATTTATTTATTTATTTATTAAAGCTTTTTATTTTTCAAGCATATGCTTGGATAATTCTTCGACATTAACCCTTGTAAAACCTTGTGTTCCAATTCTCCTGCCTTTCCTCACTCCCTCCTAGATGGCAAGTCGTTAAATCCAATATATGTATACATATTTATACAATTTCTTGCTGCACAAGAAACATCATATCAAAAAGGAAAAAAGTGAGAAAGAAAATAAAATTCAAGCAAATAAAAACAAAAAAGGTGAAAATATTATGTTGGGATCTACATTTAGTTCCCTCTCTGGGTGCAGATGGCTCTCTCCATCACAAGACCATTGGAACTGGAATCATCTCCTTGTTTAAGAGACTGTCCGTCAGACCTGATACCGTATAATCTTCAAACAACAGCATTTAACCCTAATGTTCTAGAGTCTCTGAACACTGACCAGAGCCTGCTCTCCTTTCCCCTCCCCAGCTTCTCAATATCTAAGCCTGGGTGAAGATGAGAGAAAACGAAAGGACAAGCAGCACTGGCAGCCACCAGGGGGCCCCAGTCCCAACTTTTCTTTGTTTGGGGATTTTCCTCATTTCCTTCTGTGGATTTTCTTTTTCTTTTTTTAAAGTTGCATTTATGCCTTTTATGTTTTCATCACAGACCTTCTGGTTTATCAGACCCCCCGATCCAGGGCTGCCCCATCAGGATTTAGTTCACCACGGGCAAATGAGATGCAAAGTGAATGCTTCTGTGGCCGGGCCCTTCCGGATCAGAACATGATCCTGCCGACAATCTCTTGTGAGCCAGAGTCACGGCTCATGAAGGAAGGGAAAAGTGTCCAGTGGTGATGGGCAGTGGCAGTACGGGGAGGTTGAGAGTAGGGAGTGGAGAGCGACGCTACTGGGAAAAACAGGCAAAAGCATAATTTATCAACTCCATGAGCATCATATTTCATCTTTGGGTTTTTTCCCCCAAAGAGCTTCCATTTTCTCCTTTGATCTTCATAGTAACCCTGTGGGGAAAATAAGGCAATTATATTATTCCCATTTGACAGATTAAGAAACTGAGGTTTACATTGTACAAGTCAATGACTATTGAAACTAGATTTCCTTATTTCTAGTCCAGGGTTCATCCTGAAAGGAGTTAACCAACAAATCTTGGCCCCTATCAAGACTAAGGACAAAAGAGCTTGTAAGAATGATAGCATGAGAGAATCTAAGCTAGACATTAAGAAGCCTTTTAATGCCTGAAAGTAAGAGCCATATCATACTGGAAAGGACGAGTAAAGGATCTAAGAGAATCCTCTTCCTTGCACCTGGCACAGGTGGTAGGCTCCAAGGCACCTGGGTGCCAACTCCACCACCCTTCCCTGTTCCCTTCCCCTGGGCATCTTCTGAGATACTCCTAGAGGAGGAAACTCTGTGGCAGTCTCCCACTCACTTAAAAATGAATGATGCTCTTCAGTGAACTGAGGCGGAGATGGTAAAGCTGGTGAGTTCTATTTATACAATTTGTAAATCATTTTGACAGGCCCTCTTTTCAAACCCAGGAGCCGGTTGTGCAGGAAGGACTGGGCCTGGACTGAGTTGTTGGAAAGTTGTTATATTTTTGCTGTTTTAATTCTCCCAATATCTGTCTGACAAGTTCCTGATGTAAATTGGACTCAGCATGGGCTTTTTTTTGTCTTGAAATCTTCATTTATTAATATCAGAGGTAGGGTTTTTGTGCTCTTTAAGCTAGTGTTATATTAAAACCAGCTACCTCCAGGTGATGCTCTGTACATTCTAGGATTAAAGTATAGATCATACTTTGACATTTAAGTTCCACCTTAACTAGCAAGAACAAGATATTTATCGTAACGGGGTTCTAAATAACAGTAACTATTAATAACGAGGTATTTATCAAAAGAGTGATAAATAGCGGAAATTATCAATAACAAGGTATTAGGTTTTTTTATTTTTTTCATGTTTATAAATTTTATTTTTTATAGCTTTTTATTTACAAATATATGTATACAAAAATTTTTCAGCATTGATAGTTGCAAATCCTTTTGCTCCAACTTTTTCCCTCCTTTTCCCAGATGGGAGGTTGACCAATGCATGTTAAATATGTTAAAGTATAAGTTAAATACTATATATATATATATATATATATATATATATATATATATACATGTCCAAACAGTTATTTTGCTGTATAAAAAGAGTTGAACTTTAACAAGGTATTTGTTAAAACAGAGTTGTAAATAGCAGAAACTATCAATAAAAAAGCATTTGTCAAAATAGTTGTAAATAGCATAGTCATGCTGCTTTGTTCCTGTCCCATACATTCTCTCTCTTTTTTAAACATGGTAGAAATATATGTTAAATCCACTATATACATACATATTTATACAATTATTGTCAGCACTTTGCTTTGGGCAAAAAAGGGGGAGAAAGACCCTCTTTCTTTTAGTATTGCTTGGGCTCACCCTTAGAGTAGTTGGATGGTGCAGTGGCTAGAACACTGGGCCTAGAGTCAGGAAGATTCATTTTGCTGAATTCAAACCAGCCTCAGGCACTTCCTTGCTGTGTGACTTTGAATACATCATTTAATCCTGTTTGCCTCAATTTACCCATCTGTAAAATGAGTTAGAGAAGGAAATGGCAACTGCCAAGAAAACTCAAATGAGATCACAATGAGTCAGATGTAAATGAACAACAGCAATCAACAAAATTTGTAAAAACATAGAATATAGAATTTCCAATGAGACTCTTTCTCCCTACCAGTTCTAACATTCTATCTTCTTACAAACTATTTCCATATAGTTGTATTGGAGATGGCTCCAATACAAGTACGTTCTTAGATCCTTTCAAATACACAGCATTTATGTCCTAAAGTACCTTTCTGCTCTGAAGTTCTTTGTTCTTATGTTCTATATTCTAAGATCCCTTTAGCTCCAACATATAGTTCTCCAAGATCTCTTCTAACTCTGACATTCTCTATTCTTACTATCTGTTTTAAGATCCCTTTTAGCTCAAGAATAATGTTCTAGATTCACTTCAAAATTTGAGCATAAAATATAAAATGTTTGATTCTGAGTTTGAAGGCCCTCCCATCCCAATTTTTTATGTCCTAAAGCTGCTCCCAGCTGCAACATGATATTTCCTAAGGTTCTTTCCAGCTCTAACATTCTATGTTCCTACAGTCTGTGTTTTACGGGCCTTTTCAGTTCTAACAATGTATGCTTTAATTTCCTTTCCTTGAAGGAAAGAAGGGAGGAAGGAAGGAAGAAAGGAAGGAAGAAGGAAGGAAGGAAGGAAGGAAGGAAGGAGGAAGGAATTCTACATTCTAAGGTTCCAAAGAGAATTCTTATATTATTTGTCCTTATAGTTTCTACGCTAAAGTTTCTTCTAGCTCTGATCTTGAATTCTGTATCTTAAAGACTCTTGGAGTTAAGAAAACCCTTAGAAGAGACTTTATTTCAACTTGCTCATTTTTTCAGATAAGGGAATTGAAGTCCAAGATCACTTAGTGAGTTATAAGTTATAAGTGAGTTATAAGAATCCCAGTTTGCTAACCCCTAAACCAATATCCCTTCTTTTTTTAATTATTTACTATTAAGACTGAATCTCCTTTGAAAGCAGCTAGGTGGAGCAGGGGATAGAGCCCCAGCCCTGAAGTCAGGAGGACCTGAGTTCAAATCCAGCCTCAGACACTTAACACTTCCTGGCTGTGTGACCCTGGTAGTCACTTAACTCCAGTTGTCTGGAGAGGGAAAAACAAAAGATGGCATCTCTCTATCAAGCTATAAATATAGGGCCTACCCACAGGTCTGATCCCAGTCTCATCAGCTTGTTGTTAACTTGCATATATATTAATGTCGAACTTCCAGAGCCCTGCAGCTCAGAACTCCTGAGCTCAGGAGATCCGTTAGCCTCCGCTCTCTGCTAGTTAGAATGACAGGTACCTGCCACCAGGCCTGGCTACTACTCATTCTAATTCATCAGGCCATCCCTGTTCCAGGGGACTTTTCAATTAATCACTCATTTATTAACCACCAACTACATGTGAGGCTCTGTGCTACATGCTGGGGGTACAAAGGTATAATTATTCATATTGTCATTGCCTTAGCATCAGGAATAAAAGAGAAGAATTAAATGCATTTTCCTCTTCTCTTGACTAACATGGATTAAAAAGCAAAACATTTTGAATGCATTATTTCATTTGATCTTCACAATGATCACATAAGGCGAGGATTATTATTATCCCATTATACAGTTGAAGAAACTGAGACTGAGTTATCCAGGCTCACATAAGTTTCCGAGTCAGGACTTGATTTTAGGTTTTCCTGACTCCAAGTCAATGGTTCTAACTACTCTGCCACCCAGCTTCCTTTAGACACTGACAATATTGATAATAATGGCTGATGTTTAGCACTTTAGATGCCAGAGGCAGAGGGTCTCACCCCTGGAACCCCAGGATTCTCCCTTTGCCAGGACTAATTTTTAAAGAAGCTTCCTGGGATGGGTATCAGGCTGTGCCCAGGCTACCTCCTGGTTATCCTAGGTTCAAACTGACCTGGTGCCCATGGCCTTCTCAGAGGGGAAGGGCAGATGTCTTAGTGAGAACGTTCAGTTACTCCTCATCTCGGTCTCCTACAAGCTCCCTTTGGAGCGCAGGTAAGATGCTGATAAATATTAGCAAAAAGGGAATTAATCTGAATACTGAGCACTTGGCTAAATACATAAAACAGACACAGGGGAGACATAGATCCAGCCTGGGTGTCTGCCAGCTCCCATCTGGGTCAGAGATTTGAACTGGATCCCTGGCACAGGCACTCAAATGCCCATTTTGGTTGGGACAGTCCAGGCTGGGGCAGGTGGAGAGACCGAATAGGAGGGTAATAAGCTTCAGCAGAAAAACCAAGAAAAAGAACTGCATTACCCACAGAGACCCAAGGGAGACTTCAGAAGCCCCCGATCCGTCTCTGTCTCTGGAACCATTTCTCCCCACAAATGCCATCAGTCGGCAGTAGGTGTCCTGCCCCCATCTCTTGTTCCAGAAATCGGCTCCAATGCCCAACTCTGCTGGCAATGAATCCCTTCTCAAGGACTGAATATATGGCATGAATGAAACATAAGCGTATAGACTAGTTTATGTAAACGCATATATATATGCAGTATGAGACGCTGGGTGACATAGGGGACAGAGTGTGGGGCCTGGAGTCAGGACAGTGCTTTTTCCTCAGTTCAAATCTGGCTTCAGAGACTCTCTAGCTTTGTAGCCCTGGGCAAGTCACTAAACCCTGTTTGCCTCAGTTTCCTTATCTCTAGGATGAGCTGCCAGGAGAAGTGGAAAATCAGTCCAGAATTATTGCCAAGAAAACCCCAAAGGGGTCGCAAAGAGGAAGATACAGTTGAAAAATGACTCATGAAAAAAATGAGCTGGAAGAAGAAATAGCAAAGCACTCTAGTCTCTCTGCCAAGAGAACCCCCCCCCAAGAGTTGGACATAGCTAAAATGACTGAATAACTGCATGTATATGTATGTATGTATATGCATGTATACAGAGACATGCATATTTGAAAAATGCATATGTATTATATATATATATATATATATATATATATATATATATATATATTATTTTAGCCTGAAGTAGAAAAAGAAGGAAGGAAGGAAGGAAGGAAGGAAGGAAGGAACAAACAACTCTACCCGCCATGGTACATTATCACTATCACCTCCACCCCTTCAAGAGAAAACAAGTTTCTGGCAAGCAAGATTCTTGTTTTCTCTCTGCATTCACATCTTGCACAAGCTCTGCACAATTCAGGAAGACACCAAGACATTTCCTGGTTGGTTAGGTAGCCAACCTGGCTGCTCATTGTCATGTGTATCAGTCATGAGGGGGGACGGGAGGGGCATTCTCCAGCATTCCCTTAGAAGTATACAATCTTCTCTGACTGTTAAGCACCCCAAAAACAACTCAATTGTACACAGAGGGAAGCCTTGGGATCTCTGTGTTCAGAAATGAAAACCATTCTCTCAATTGGTTGGAGGATTTTAGAGTTAAGAGGGACCTTAGTGTTCATCTACCAACAACAGTAACACCACTTTTAGGTTTGCAAAGTATCTTCCGTATATTATCTCATTGGATCCTCAGGACAATATTGAAGGTAGGTGCTATTATTATCCCCATTTTAGAGATAAGGAAATGGAGGCAGTCATAGGTGATGTGATTTTCCTAGGGTCCCACAACTAGCAAGTGTCTGAGGCCAGATTTGAACTCAGAAAAATAAATCTCCCTGGTCCCATTCCCCTCTCTCTATCCCTTGTGCCACCTGGCCTTCTGGTTCTGTTCTAGAATTATCAAATCTAGAACCTGTCCCATGTAAGTGTCTGATCCACGTACCTTTGGTGAGATGCTGCCCAGAGTCAAAGCTTTTTTTTTCCCCTTAATTCCTGGAGAAGGATATGGTTTCTCAATTCTCTTTTATTATCTCTTCCCTGCTAAGCAAGGCAAGGCTATGGCAGACTGCTGATCGGTGATTAGCTGGCAGAGTGTAGTGACCCCTTTCTCCGAGCCCCCTTGGTCCCCCAGCAGCTGCTGACCAGATTCTCTGGTGGCAGCATGGGCAGTGGAAGGGAGCACAGTCCTGGACCCCAGTCCCTTCTCCTGGGACCTTCACACTGGGGATTCTGCTCGTTAGAATCAGTGCTCCAGAGCCCAAGGGTAGGGGTCCAAGCTCCAGCCTGGATCTGTCGGCATCACAGAGAATAAAGACAGCTGCTGCTGAATTTCTCCCTGTTTTATGGCTACTTCCATTAAATTAATGCCCTCCATCCAGGCTCCCATCTACCTTGGAAATTGTCCTGATTCTCCAACACTGCTGGTAGAATTCAATTTCCCACTGACCCTATCAGATGGGGAGCTTCTGAATATGAGCTTGATGGGGGCTATCGATTGCCCAAGGACTGGCTCAGCTAAGTTTAGAGAGGATGATGGTTAGACTGATCCCACGACAAGGGGTTGTATTTTGTTTCTTTGTCTTTATTTTGTTTTATTTTGTTTTGCCACAGTCTTTATGAACGTTTATCAAGGCAAAGAGAGCTTAGTCTTTGTCAGTGGTGGCAGTACTCATGCTGAAAAAAAGATCATAAGATCTTGAGTAATTGAAATAAATACATATAGTTGTAGACTAAATGTCTCCCTTGGTCACCAACAGTCATATCTCTCTCTCTCTCTCTCTCTCTCTCTCTCTCTCTTCCTCTCTCTCCCTCTCTCTGTCTCTCTCTCTCTGTCTCTCTGTCTTTCTCTCTCTGTCTCTCTATCTGTCTCTCTTTATATACACACATATATGTATATATACACACATATGTATATATGCACAAACATATATGTATATATGCACATACACACATACATATATATATATACATAAACACATACATATATATATATAGGGGTGGAATGAAAGGGTGAGGATGACTCAGTGCATATCCATTCCTACTGTTGGGAAAACAACTGAATTTGCCATCCTGACAATACTGTGGAAGAAACAACTTGGACATTAAGGGAAGTTCTTTAGTATAGAACAATCTTCCTGCCATATCCACTCTTCAGCCAGGTACAAGGTAGAAATGGATGGTTTATCTCAGCACAGATCTCTGGGGCCATAGAAACTATATAGCTTATGGAATCACTAAATCTCAGAGCTGGAAGAGATTTTGAGGATCTACTTAGTACAGTGCTTAATATACAGTAGGTACTGAATGAATGTTTATTGATGGGTTGCAAATTGGTTGATGTATTCCAAATCATACCTGAGCAGAAATCTCCTGTAGGAGGTAAAGTATTGGACTTGGAACCAGTAAGACTTGACCCAAATCCTGCCTTACACGCTTACTATCTGTGCAACCCAGGCCTTTATTTCCTCATCTTTATAATGAGGAAAGTGGATTGGATGACCTCAAAGATTCCTTCCAGAGATAAATCTAGGAACATCTGATCCTTCCAGGCTTGTCATTTAGCTTTTATTTGAATGGAAACCCCAATTTTTCCAGAGGTAGCCTATATTTTGGAGTGGCTGGGTACCATCAATAGGAACAAATTGTCTTCCTTTTTTCGTGATCAAGCTATGGCAGACAGGCTGATAAGGAGACATAGGTGTAATATCTAAAGGAGGGAGGATGTCTCATCATTTGAACCTGAGTTGGACTTACTATGCTTGGCCCCCAAAGGAAGAATCCCCAGAAATAACGGATGGAAAGCTGATGAAACAGACTGAAACTTGATTTCAGGGAACACTTTCTCCTCACTTCAGGATGTCCAAAGTGGAATGGACGCCTCAGTAGGAAGTGGGATATGGACTCTTTGAGTGAGATATGGACTCTATTCTGCCTCATTTTGCATCCCTTGCACTCATCAAAGTGCCTGGCACACAAAGGTGCTTAATACATGTTTATTGACTGATTGAAAGCTGTTATCAGAGGCTTTTTAGAAGTCCCTGTTTGGGGAAGGGTAATACTAAATGGTTTAGAAGGTCCTTTCCAACTCTAAGATTCTGTGATTTGGGATCACAGTTTCTAGGGATAAAACTACTTTCTTTTCATCCTTCTGAAGAAAGTGACAGGTAATAACCAGCTGAGAAATGATAATAGTGAAGGGATTGAATGTGGTTTTGGTGGCAATATCGAGTCCTCTTAAGAACTGGAGGAAGTTCACCAACTAACTTTTTTTCTTGGTGATTTAGATAAAGTGATTTTTTTTCTTTTTCATCTTTTTAATTTCCCTGTAATCTACACGTCCTTCTCCATTACATGCACTGTGGTAATCTTTTCCTTCTGCCTCCTCAGAGCACACTAATCTCCTGCCTGCTGGTTTGCTAATCCCTGCCTTGCCTTCTATTTCACAATTATCCTGACCAGAGATAGAGCTCTGGGGACAAACCAAGCATACCTGAAGGGTTTGAGGGCTTTCACCCCCACTCTGTGCCTATTCATATGCAGCATGCCCATTACAGAATACATACAAATAAACAATCACTCTAACATAAATGCCAAACATAAAGAAAGAACACAGGATTAAGAGATGGGAGTCCAGGCTTTGTTACTAACTTGCCACATGGTGACTTGAACAAGTCACTTCTCTCTGGGTCTCATTTTCCTCCTTTTTTAACGTGAAATGGTTGAATTGATGATCTCAATTGTCCCCTCCTGCTTGGAAATTCTATATTTTAATATTCTATATTTCAAGGTCTTTTCCAACCCCAGAAAATAAATCATAGCCTAAGGATCCTTGCAGTCCTGACATTCTGTGTTTTAATGCCCCTCCAAATCCTGAGATTATGTGCTCTGATGTCACTCCCTATTCTCACATTATATATGTGAAGGCCCTAATATTCCAGTTCTAAAATTCTTGGCATAATAGAATTCAGAGCTGGAAAGTATCTAAGAAATCCTCTCAATAAATCAAGCAATCAATAGCATTTATTAAGCATTTGCTAGGTAGCAGGTACCTTTTGAAGTGTTGGAATTAGAAAGGAAAAAGCAGAAATAGTAACTGTGCTCATGAAGTTTACATTCTTTTTTTGGGGGGGAGGAAAAGAATATATAGTGTGTGGAGGGGGTGTGGTGGGGAGGTTTGTATCCAGACATTTCATCAAGGGAAAAAATTGAAGCAATTGATGTATTGAATCACACAACTATTAAGTTTTCGACTAGGAACCAACCCTAGGTTGCTAACCTCTATCCTAAGGTCCCTTTCAGCTTTAACATTTTCCATTATAATATAAGTGTATATGATATATGTATACAAAATATATGTTTGTTATTATATATTATATATCTATATATAGTATATACATATATATGTGTGTGTATATATGTATATATTTTTTACAGAGAGAGAAACTGAAACACAGAGAAATCAACTGTCACAAAACTATTGTTTCAACCTAGGAATCAATACTAAGTCTCTGATTAAAGATCTTTTTCAGCTTTAACATTTTCCATTATAATATAGATATATATATTACACAAATATATATAATACATACATGTATGTATTTGTTATATTTTTTATAGAGGAAAAAACTTAGGCACAGAGAAGTCAATGGATTTGTCTAGCCTCAAACAACTTTTAAGTACTCAACCCAAGAATCAACTGTAGGTTTCTGATTTGAGTTCTCTTTCAGCTTTAACATTTTCTATTATAATGTCACTTTTAGCTCGGATATTTTATGCTTTTATTATATGGCATCTTTCATTTTTCTACCTGGATTCTTCTATAGATGTGGCTAGAAATTTCAGAGTGGAACTCTGATTTTCCTGAAGAATTTGCTCCCTTTCCCCTATGCCTCTGCTTACCTTGGCAGTATGAAGACCTGGTTCTCAGGCTCTGTCCAAGGTGCTGAGACCTAGACTTTCTTTTCAGCAGGTAGTCCTGAGCTGGGGAGATTAAGAGCTTGGCTCACACCGCCAAGGGAAATGTTGTCAAGGATTTAATGTATCTGAGAGTGCAGCAAAAGAAGGGGTTTCTTCTTATCTGTGTGGGAGGAAGTGGGAGTGACCCAGAAAACATGAGCCTTTAGGTTCTCACTCAGGCCTCTGAGCACCAGGAGGAAAGATACATATTTTTCTGAGCGATGTCAAGTACTTAAAGAAGTTTTATTCACATCCATGTATGTAATGGCTATGAATGAAGAAATAATTAGGTAATACTGTGTTCATTTACTAAACACTGCTTTCAGGAAGCTTCAGTCTGATGAGGGAAATTCAGTCCTTGTCCATCATGGATTCTAAGCCTGATGGAGGGGAGATGGGGTGGTCCCTACAAGAAGATTCAAACTCAAGGGGGATACATATGTGGTACCCAGTCTCTGCCATTAGGAAACCATTGTCTTAAGAAGTAGAAGCTCCCCTGTCATATAGGTCCACCTTTTAGGAAGTCAGGAAGTAGGGATAGGAGACTTGGTTCTGGTTCTAGTTCTGTTGCGAATTTACTATTTAACATTGATCTAATCACTTTTCCTGTCTTTCTCCATCTGTGTTAAATTAATGGGTTGGTGTAAATGATATCTAAAGTTCCTCCTAACTCTTATGTTTTATTTTTCTGAGGTTAGTAATAAGATTACAAGATTCTTTTCTTTCTTCCTCCCTTATATTTTCTCTTCCTACTTCCAGATAAAAAACAGATTATATCTCAACATTATATGCTCTAAGGTTCCTACCAGATCTAGAATTCTACATTCTAAAGCCCCTTCTTGCTCTAATAAATTTATTGCTATGTTACTTTAACTGAGGCTTAACATGCACTTATCCCCAGGTGAGAGTATGGTGATTAAAATTCATATAACTGAGATGCCTATGATAGATAGCAGATAATTTCCTGAAAGCACAGTTTTTATGGGTCATTGAGGAGACTAGAGCCCCAGATGCCTCAGCAGAGGAAAGATATACTATGGGCTGGAGAAGAAGGCGACGGTCAGCAAAGGGAAAAGACCAGAGGAGTTAGGGGTATTCAAGGCAACATTAGCCTCCTTCTCCATCCTTCAAGTCACCCAATCTTTTCCACTCTCAATATGCTCTTGTTTTATCAGTATCGCCTCTCAAAATTCTGGAATGGCAGTCATTTTCAGGATTTTGTCTGTCCATGTCTCTCTCTACAGCATAGCATGTGTATGTCTCACTATTCTTTAACAATTGGATACCAGTTCTCTGCCTGTCTCAGAGCCCAAGTTGAAAGAGAATAACAGGGAATGGGAAGCAGTATGCCCTTCTGCCAAAAAAAGTAGGAAGGAGAGTAATAGTATTGCTGAAGTAACAGACCCAAGATAATAAATCCACATGATCACAGATTTGGAACTGGAAGGGACCTCAGAAGCCATCTAGTCTAATTCTTTTTATTTTACAGATGGGAAAGTTTGGGGATTAAAATTCAAGTAACTTGTCCATCATTATATAAGTAATAGGCATCAAAGGTAAGACTTGAATCTAGGACTTCCCTTCCCCAAATTCAAAACTCTATCCACTCGACCATCCAGCTTTTCAAAGGACTCTTACCATTTGTAACATGAGCACTGCATGAAGACTCCAGGCCTATCAAAAGTGTATGTTAAACCTCAGTTAAAAGAACATAGCAACAAAGCATATCTGCAGGAATCTGGGGTAGAAGACCTAACATGGATTTGTCTCTTCCCTTTCTCCCAACAACTTATTACAATTCCAAGTCATCTTCCCAGCCCCCAGACATGAGAGAATTGTCTAATCTAAAAAATTTAAGGTTCCCCAAAGAAAAAGGTGGATGCTCACAAAGCTTTAAATTTGTAAAGACTTCCAGTTACATAATTGTCAACTCTGGTGAGCTTTGAGATCTGACATGGGTCGGTGGAAAAGGAAAGTAAGCTTAGAATCAGGACATCTGGGTTTAAATCTTGACTCTGGCACTTACTAATTGCATACCCAAGAGCAAATCACTTCCCTTCCCAGAACCTTTGTTCCCTCTTCTTTAAAACTCAGATAGACACCTCTGCACTGCCATTCTCACAGGCTTGTTGGGAATGCTTTGTGAACTTCAAAGGGAGAAAAAAAGTATGTTCTCTTATTGCATTTGTCCAAGGTCTCACTGCAAGTCAGGAGACCTAGACCCTAGTCCAAGCACTGGCATTTTCTCTTACTTCAGCCCATTTCCTAGGATATAAAGAGTTGATAGTGAGTTTAAGTGACTTGACCAAGGTCTCATTGCAAGTCAGGAGACCTAGAGTCTAGTCCAAGCACTGATATTTTCTCTTACTTCAGCCCAGTTCCACTAGAGTAGGATATGATGAACTGATAGTGAGTGTCCTTCACTTTGTGCAGTAGATAAGTTCTATGTGCCCAATATTGTGCTAGGTGCTGGACATATAGTAATAATAATTAAAACAGTTGTTATTAATAATTACTTGATTAATATTAATCACTATATGAAAAATAATAGTTAACATTTATATAGCCACTTAGGATTTGCAAAGTACTGATATATTATCTCATTTGCTCTTCACAAAAATCCTATGAGAAAAGTGCTATTAATATTCCCATTTTACAGATGAGGCAACTGGGACTGGAAGAGATTAAAAATATTTACCCAGTGTCACACATCTAGGAAACATCAAGGCAGAAGGTAACTCGGGTCCAGATCCAACATACTCACTGGGCCACCTTTTCAAGGAGTTTCTATATATATATATAGATATGTGTATATATACATATATAAACATTAAAAGCTGACAGTATAAGGAACTTCATAACAGCATTCTAGAAACTGAAGACTACTTTAGCTAAAGAATCCAACAACCAACTTTTTAAAAGTTGTACAGTATATTTAAGGCACTGTCCTGGGTGCTAAAAATAGAAAGATGAACTCAGTTCTTCTCCTTGAAGAGCTTACATTCTCACTGGGATAGGGGGCAGGAGGGCATGGGATTGACAAAAATCTAGACAAGTATATGTGCACAGTGTGAAGTGGCAACCAAAAAACTTAAGATGACCTTGTGCTGCATTTGGAGGGAAATCATCCCCAGGGACAGAGAGGCGAAACCTTAACCTGGTTAGACTAAAGAAAGAGCATTGTTTTTAGTTTTAGGTTCTACATTTTGGGCAGGATATCAATAAGCTGGACAGCATCTACAGGGAAGCATAAAGGAAGGGAAAAGACCTAGATGTCAGGTGAGAATCTGATCGAGAATCAGGGCATGTTCACACTGAAGAAAAGAAAATTTGGGAAGGACATGATAGAACTGTCTTCAATCATTTGAAAGGCTGTCATGAGGAAGAGGGGCTAGCCTATTCTTGCACCCAAAGAATAGAGGTGGGAGAAGTGGGAGGAAGCTACAACAAAATGGATTTGGGGTTAATGTCAAGGGAAACTGACTCACAATTAGAGTAGAATGGGCTGCTTTGGGAGGCATTGAAACCATCTTCAGTCCCCATCCTTGTCACTAAGCATTTCAATCAAAGAAAAGAGGGCAAGGCATGTTGTATAAGATTTGTTTTTCACATATGGCCCAGTTCTGAAATTCTGTGTTATAGTTACAATCATAATCCCAGTCAAAACAATAACAACCACAGCTGGTAATATTTATATAGTGCTTTAAGGTTACAAAGTTCCTCACAAATATTATCTTATCTGTTCTTTACAAAAACCCTGTGGGACAAGTGCTATATTCATCCCCATTTGACAAATGAGGAAACTGAGAGGAAGAGATTAACCTGCCCAGGACCATTTGCTAACTAATTATTTGTGGCAAGATTCAAACTCAAGTATTCCCAAGTCCAAATTTAGCATTCTTTCCATTATGCCATCATAACCACCATGACTATGGCATTATATATGTTCTGTGGCAATATATAAATATAAATATAAAACAGTTTTCTGCCTTGCAGAATTATAGACAGTTTGTGTCTATAATGTATAGACACAATGTAATTGTATAAACAGTTTTTACCTATTTAGTGCTTAGCACAGTTTGTGGAATATAGTAGGTGCTCAATAAATGCTTATTCCCTGCCCCCATTCACTCAGAATTTCAAGAATCTATGATTTTATGAATACAAAGATGCCTATCAATAGTCCCACTAAGTATTCCATGATTTAATGTTGTGAGTATCGACCTCCCAAGAGAGTATAATAGAAGTCATAAGTTCCTGAATTATGTGTTGAGTCTTTGTCAATGTGTCCTTATGAGTCTTTTTGTGTTTAAAGTGTTTCTCTTGTGTGGAAGAAATAAACATCTGTCTATAGCTGATCTAAATTGGACACTGAATATATTTCAAGCTTTTCTACTGCCGTTTGTGAAGCTCCTAGGCATGAACTCAACTTTAAGTGATTTTTAGGTTTCAGAACAAGCAGTTAAAGACCCAGAGCACGTGGGATCTCTCACGCTAGGATATGGAGCCTCGATTGATGGCTTCTTCCAAGCACGTGCTTTTGTGAACTCACCTTCAAGGACCCAGGGTCACCTCGTTGCCTCAATGAAGCACCAGAACACGGTGTAAATGAAGGATATTTAAAAAGCCAGAATTTACCCAAAAGGCTCCTGCCCACTCAGAGTGACTTTTAAATATAATTAATTCTCATTAGTGAACACCTATAAGACAAGAGGGCTCCGGCAATTGTGGGTTTGGGATCTGACAGGTCAGGTACGACCCCTAGCCCATGCACTGAAAATGTTAATGCCTCAAACTCAACCCCATAGTGTGGCTTCTGAGAAAGGGGCCCTGATCACTTGCCCTCAGCTTCCCTACTTGTAAGATGAGAATAACAATGTTTTGGTTGCCCACTTTCACAAACCACAAAACACTAAAGGCGTGGGGGCTATCATTATTACTGGTATTATCCATATCCATATTTCCTTCTTTGGAGGGCAGTCTCTCCACTGTGGATCATTTCTGGGACACGGGGCAGAGAGAAAGGGGCTGGGCTCCTAGAGGATGCTGCCTCTTCCATTCCCCCTGCCCTGTTCCATAAAATTTCTTCTTATTTAAAATGATTAGTCCAATGGAACTCTAAAGTTTGCCTCCATTACGGAGCTAAAATCCTATAGTTCCTAGGGTTGGAGGAATCACAGGGCTTAAGCACCCAGAACTTTTCACCCCTGACTGGCCCTTCAGGGATGGAAAACTCAGTCAATACAGTGAGGCAAAGTGCCTTTATCTCCCTTCCCTGGGATCAATGCTGTCCTACCCACCAACAAGGTATCATACTTTTACTGGAGCTCACCTCAAGTTCTCAGACTCAGCATTGGAGGCCCAAACTCCATCCCCAGCTCCATTTTGGCAGATGAGATAACTGAGACCCCCAGGAAAGACTTGCCCCAGGACTTCTTCTGAAGAGGGAATGAACCTTAGAAATTAGACTCTGGAAGGCACAACACAATTACCTGTCTGGGAAGTCCCCTCTCAAGGTCAGTCTGCATCTGCATCTAAAAGAAACAGGGTAGGGATTGTTTTAAAGGAAAAATAGTCGTGTTAGAGACAGAGACATATGGGTTCTGGTTCCTGCTTTGCCAGTGATTACATGGGAGACATGGACTAAGTTCTTTGGCATTTTGTTTTATCAGGTATAAATTGAAGGTGTTGTGCTCAGTTCTTTATCCAGAGCACGCAACACAAACTATCTGTACGCATTCAATAGACATAGAATACTGTACATATTCAAGCCTAGCCTCATTTTATGAAAAGGTAAAATTAGGGACGAGTGGGAAGAGCATGAGACTAGGCTGTAGCATAGATTTGCAATTGGAAGAGACCTAGAGGTCATGTAGTGTAGCCTCCTTTTACAGATGAGGAAACTGAGACCCAGTGAAGGCCTTGGAGTCACACAGATAATAAAGAGCAGAGCTGGGAAACAAAGTCCTCTGATTCTAAATTCAGTGTTTTTGCTCCATTATATCTGAGGAAGCCTGGATTAAACTCCCTGATCTATTACTTTAATGTGTGTGTATGTACACACATATGTGTATATATACATATATGTACATATTAAAAATGTATATATTTTTATATCCATGTATGTGTATATGTGTGTATTTATATATGCATGTGTATATATGCATATTTATATATACAAATGTGTGTATATTTATATGGATATCCATGTGGATATGGATATATATGTGTAGATATGTATACATATATATCTCTTTTTTATTACCTTCATTTCAAATACATCCCTTTCCCCTTTCTTATACAGATTATCCATTCCTTGAAACAAAGATTTTAAAAAGAAAATTGGGGAGGGGGAGTTACCAACATATCGACCAAGTCTAACAGCATGAGTAGTATACCATACCCATACCCATAGTACCCCCTGCCCATCTCTGCAAACATGGAAGTTAAGTCCAACTCTGCTTCTAAGCCATGGCGTGATATTGGGCAGGGGGTTGCCCTTTGAACTCAAGTTTCCTTACCTGTGAAATAAAGGAAATATCCTGGATAGTTCCAAAGGTCCTTTCTGACTCTGAAATCCTAAGTAATGGAAGTGATTTGCTAAGGTGAAATTACAAGTTAATACCAGACCTAATTCTAAGCCATGTTTAAAATTAAAAAAAGAAACATCTCCCATCTCACCTCTGACCCTAACTACATGTCTCACTTAGCAAATCATTTTATCCGCCCCAAGACTCACTTCTCTGAAAATTGGCTTGGAGGTCCCTTTCAGCTCTAGACCTAAGACCTTAATATGTTTTTGGAAATATCACAGGTGGTGAGCATTTCCTTTCCACCAGCAGCCCCTGTTGGACACTTGATAGGAGAGCCCGGACTCCGGGACCCCGGGCAGGGACCAGAATCCCAAAGGGCCGCCTCTGCGCAGGCTGCCCTATAATGAATCTTGAAAGCTACCAAGCTGTCACACCGTTAGCGGGCAGAGGATCGCGGCTGTCCACCGAGTGCTGCTTGAGCCCTTATTACTGTGGTCACCAGTGCGCTCTGGGAGTCGAGAAAATTACTTTTCACAGAGTTGCAAAACAAAAGCTAACCAGTCCCTTCCCGGCTCTATAAATAGACCACTGCAGACTCTCCTGCCTGATGCCCATCCTGGGTGGCAGAGGTGGAGAGAGCCTTGGAGAAGGGGGGAGGAGAGCAACCACCACATGAGAAAATTGTCAGCGCGCTCCCCCTGCTCCCAGAGGAATATCTCCAACACAATTACCCATCTCTGAAGTCCCACCGGGGTCAGGAGCCTCCTTTGGTCTGTGTCCACATCTTAAAGAGACAAGATGGGAATTTTTTTAAGGCAGAACAGCAATGCTCAGAGGTGGAGAAAGCTGGGTTCTGCTCCTTGCTTGGCCAGGAACTGCACGTGAGACACGAAGGAAGTCATTGCAGTTTGGGGGGATTTTGTTTAATCCGCTATAAAATGAAGGAGTTGGACTGAACCTACCCTAACATCCATTCAGTTTTTAAAATTTCAAATTCCACAGTCCCCGTCAGCGCTAATGTTTTTTATTCTAACACCTTTCCAACCTTCACCTCAGCTCTCTGACAATCTGTGTTCTAAAGTATCTTCTAGCTTTGACGTTTTATTTTCAGGGTTTTCTTAATGTTGGTATTCAGTATTCCAAGCACCTTTCAGCTCTGACATTCTCTGTTCTAAGAGTGTTCCCAGATCTTACATTTTGTGTGCTAGACTTTCCTCCCAATCTTACATTCATTCATTGCTCTAAGATTTCTCTCATTTCTGACATCAGCTTCTAAAATCCCTCCCAGCTCTGATATTCTGTGTGCTATCCTCCTAGGTCTGACATTGTCTGTTCTAGGCTCCCCTTCAGTTTTTACATTCATTGTTCCAAGTTTTCTCCTAATTCTGACAGTGGGTTCTGATGTCCCTCCCAGCTCTGATTTCTTTGTTCTAGATTTCCCTTCAGTTCTTATCATCATTGTTCCAAGATTATTCCTATTTCTGACACTGGGTTCTGAGGTTCCTCCCAGCTCTGACATCCTGGATTCTAAGCTCCCTCCCAACTCTGACCTTGGGTTCTAAGGCCCTCCCAGCTCCGACCTCCTGAGTTCTAGGGGCCCTCCCAGCTCTGACCTTCTGGGTTCTAAGGGCTCTCCCAGCTTTGACATCCTGTGCTTTAAGGGCCCTCCCAGCACTGATATCCTGGGTTCTAAGAGCCCTCCCAGTCTGACCTCCTGGGTTCTAAGGGCCCTTTCAGCTCTGACATTCTGTGCTCTAAGGGCCCTCCCAGCTCTGATATTCCATGTTCTAAGGGCCCTTCCAGCTTGACTTTCTCTGACTTTGAATTCACCCAGCCACCCAGTCTGTCTACATATAATTTGCCCCAGGGCCTTGTAACCTGGATGGCTGTTACTGCTACCACTAAGTGGCCTGTCAGCAGTTTTTTTCTCCCTGCGCAGGTTGGTAACAGCCTTATTTATTTATTTTCTGCCTCCTTGGCACTCCCTGTGTTGCTGGTGGTTGAATTACTGAAGCTGCAGGGGACCAAAATTAATGAGAGGCCAAAACCCTATTTTTTTCCTATCCCCGAAGCTCAGAGAAATGCTTGCCTTTGTATGAAGATCTTAATTCAAGTAACTGAGATAAACAATTCTGCAATCCCCAGCCCTGTCTCAATGGCTGAGTCCTTCTTAATTATTTTCCTCCAAGGCCCTAAAGTGATTCAGTTCTCCCACCCATTAAGGATTAGTCACTTTCTCCATAACTAAGGCACAGTTTCCATATGCCCTTCTTCTCTCACCATAGTTACTGGGTACCAAGGAGGACCTCCTGACACCCATGGGATACTTCTTGTGTCCTTCAAGACTCAGCTTAGGTTCTTCCATTGACATGAATGAAGTCTTTCTTAACATCCCCCCCCAGTTGCTACTGCTCCCCACCCTCCAAAACAAATAACCTTTTTAAAAATATATCTAGTATGTTCTTATGTGGGTATTATTGTTTTCCCTAAAATAATATAAGCTCTTTGGGGTCCAAGCTGTCAAGATTTTTGGTTTTTGTCTCCCCACTGCTTAAATCGAGTGCCTAGAACATGGTAGGTATTAACAAATGTTTGTTGATTGACTACCAGATTGATTGGCACAGTGGAATGAGAATGGAGATGAAAGACTGGAGCCTTCCTGCTTATAAATTTAGTTACACTACTCACCATCTTTTTTTCTTTTTTCTGGCCTCAGTTTCCTCATCTCGAAAAATAAAAGTTCATCTCAGTGTTGACTCCAAGTTCTGATGTTCTCTTTTCTGAGATTGTTTACAGTTCTAAAGTTATATGAACCTTGCCCGAGGTCCCATGGGTGTAAGCTTCGGAGAACAATTTGAATCAGGGCCTCTAATTCTAAATCCCAGGCTCCATCCCCTGAACTAGACTCCCCTCTTCAGTTGAGGGTAGACATTTTTGAAGAGTGTGTATGTGTGGGAGGGGCGTCCATGACCCATCCTCCTTAGGACTTTCCACCCCACCAGCTCCTATCATTTTCATTTATTCAGGACCTAAGGAATCATCAGACAAGCATTTAGCCAAACCTCTTGAAGAACCCAGTAGTATATGAAGCTGGAGCCTTTTTTCTGCGGACCAGTTTCTGGGAATTCACTTCTTGCTGGATAAAGCAAGACTTCTTTTGGGGGTCTCAAAAAGACCTCCAGGCTCCAGCCAGGTCCTCAGCTCTCATTATTTAGCTCCAGTTAGAATCTATGGACAAATCCCTTCTCTTATTCTGAAATTTTGGACAATCCCTAAAGAGAGGAACAATGGCTCTTCATGGAGAGGATCTCATTCCAAAGCTACATCCGTCTATAGCATGAAAACAAGAATATCACTATAATCCATGAAATGAGAAAGGGTTTCATAGAATCATTAAATGTCGGAGCTTTGAGATAACAGAATGCTAGAGCTAGAAATGAATTTAGGATTATAGACAATGACAGGGACTGGAGGGACTTAGAACATGGAATGGCAGGACTTGGAAGACCCTTAAAACACAGAATATCAGAGCTGGGAGGCCCCTTAGAACACAGGGTATCAGCATGGAAGGCCCTTAGAACCCAGGATGTCAGAGATGGGAGGGCCCTTACAACAGAGAATGTCAGAACTGGGAGGGCCCTTAGAACCCAGGATGTCAGAGCTGGGAGGACTCTTAGAACCCAGGATGTCAGAGCTGGGAGGGGCCTTAGAACACAATATGTCAGAACTGGAAGAGACCTTAGCACCTGGAAGCAGCAAGATATACAGAAATGAATTAGATCTGGAGTTGTGAGAGGATGTGTTTTATGTTCCATTTCTAACTTATGAGCTATGTGACAAGGCAAGTCTCTTAACCTTTCTATGCCTACCTGTGGTACTTACTTTACAGAACCATTGGGAGACCCAAATGGGTTAATGAATATAAATCTTCAAGCACTAACTATATGTGCCACTTATAATTTGCTCCACTTAGGAAGGGGTCCCATGTCTTAGATAGATGATTTTAAATTAGATGCCTGTTTTACTCTAATCAATATTAATCAGTTTGGTATGATTTCATAAGGGTAATGCTTATAGGGAGATAGAGAGATATATCTATTAATGTAATGCTTATAGGGAGATAGAGAGATATATCTATTAATGTACATTTAGTCACTCTAGTCACCTAGTATTAAAATAAGAATAAAATATTTTAATACATATCTTACAGATTCTATTTAGGGATAATCAGATAAGATAGATTCTTTCCTAACTTTAAACTACAAACTATAAGTTCACTCTTTAATAACCTGTTTTAAAAGTCCCAAAATTCATATGGTGACTAGAGGACCTTTACCTTTGAGTGATGAGGGTGTGACTATGGCTAATGTCAGTGGGATGTCCTAATGTGATATGAAAGTCCTCCAACTTGTTTTTGTACCTCCAGACCCCTGTCTCTTGCCCAATATGAGGAGGTACCCATTTTATGACCACTTAGCAGAGATAACCCTAGCCATGTCCATCTCGTGACCAATCATTCTGATGCCTCATTCCTGGCTCTCCTGGAGGGTCCTGAGCAAGGTCAATCCAATCAGCAAGATTCTGTTTGTTACTTTGCCTCTTCTGGGTATCTGGGTTTCAATCCCTATCATGGTAAGACCTTGGGGAAAGGAAGTATTGCAGAGCATGAGGAACATTTGAGGCTTCATTCATTCAAGGGGTCTGGTCCCTTCACTAAATAGCTATTGGCTTAGAGCTGTGCCTCAGTGTTTCTTCTTGCAGAATGGGCAATTTTGGATCTCACAGGCCATCACCTCATGATAGTCACCTGGCTGCTCATCATCTCCAGAAACTCATTTTCTTGCAACTCAGAATAAACTTTGAAGACCTTTCATTCCTGGGTCTTCCCCCTTCTTCTTATTGGAGAGACTGAAAGATGGACATCAGAGAGCTCCTCCCAGATCCTCCATTTAAAGAAGGGGCCTGCGACAATCACTTCATATTTTCTTATCAAATGTAGAATGTGATCTCATCACACCCCAAGTACCTCTGCCTCCTTTCCCCCACCTCCACTTTTTCAGCTTCTTTTTATGTTGTCTCCACCATTAGACCAAGATCTTTGAGGAGCACTATATTTTGCTTTTTGTATTCCCAATATCCCTGGTACATAGCAGGAACTTAATAAATGTTTATGGACTGACTGACTGACTAACTTATAAGTGAAAAGATACATTCATCTTGGAACCCAAAAAAGTCTTGTTTCAAGGCCCACCACTGATAAGTGATTTAATTTCTCCATGCTCTAGGTAATCCTTGTAAGTCTGTAAGTTGTAGAGAAGGTGCAGACCTTCATTGGAGAGAAAGCTTTCTCCTCTAGGAGATCCTTATATTAATGAAATCACAGGACTAGCCCCTATTCCTATTATCATTCTAAAATTTCACAGGACCTAAGAATACCTAATGTCAGACTTGGGAGAAGCTTTAGAACTGGAGAGCATCGTTGGGAAATTGCTTATAAAGCCTCAGATCCATCCTCCCCATCTTTTAGAGGAGCAAACAGAGGCCCAGAGAAGAGAAATAAGCCCCCCAACATCATGCATTGAATATGTGGTAGACATCACTAGAACCCATCATGCCACCTGTACTACCATCATTGAATTCCTGGATCAGAGTTCCTACTCTGTGACTCCCTGTTTCAATTAGACAAAACTCATTATTAAACAACCTACTATGCGATGAGCACAATCCTAAGCATAAGAGATTCAAAGAAAGGCAAAAGCAACCCATGCTTTCAAGGAGCTTACATTCTGATAGTGATGGCAATCTGCAAGCAGTTTTCTGTGATCAATATATATAGACCGGAGGTTTGATTGGGTAAGAATTGGAAATGAGACCTGGAGGAAGCCCAGGAAAGCCAGAAGTTAGAGAGGAAAAAATGACAGTCAATGAATATTTATTAAGAGCCTACTATGTGCTAGTCACTATGCTAAGTACTGCACCCGACAAAGACCAGAGTCCCTGCTCTCAGGGAGCTTATAGTCTAATGAAAGAAAAAACATGAAAACAACTTTGTACAAAAAAGTTTCCAGGAGAAATGAGAGAGAATCAATAGAAAAAAGGCAACAGTTTTGAGGGGGACTAAGAAAAGCTTCTTGTAGAGGGTAGGATGTTAGCTGAAGCATGAAGAAAGCCAGGGAAAGCATCCTAAGCATGGGATTCTGGGTAAGTCACTTTCATTTCATAAGTTTGTTCTAGTATCCATAAGAAGAGAGACTAAAACCTTATCATCTCTCAGAACTGGTCCAGCTCCTTTGAAGTCATGGCCCACTCAAAAGTCTTTTGAACAAGGAGGCAGGAGACCTCTGCTCTAATTTTTGCTCTGCCCAATGTGATGAATTTAGAAAATCTCAGGATCATAGAATCTTAAAATCATAGGAATTAAGACTGTCTGAACAACAGAATTCTAAATTTTTAGAATTACATCATCTTGGACTCCTCCAATTTTAGAATCACACAATGTGAAACTCACAGAATCTTACAATTTCATAGGATTCTTCAGCTCAGAATTTAAACTCATGAAATCTTAGAATCACAGAATTTTCACCACATGGAAACTTAGAATATCAGATTCATAGAATCCTGGGCCCTTGGGATTGCAGAATCTTAGATTCATAAGATCTTAGAATCTTGGAATTTTAATCACAGAAGCTTTCAGTATTACACTAAGGGAATCCTTGACTCTTGGGATACCGTTACATTGAGAATTTAGATGTGGAACTGGAAGAGATTTTGGAGATCCTCCAGTCTACGTTTCTCATTTTTCAGAGGAGGAAACTGACTCCAAGAGCAGTGACGGGAGGAAATCCGGTCTCATGGACTGGTAGAATACCAGCCTCTTAAAATCTCTGGATCCTCGTCTGCACATGAGCCGAGCTCCCAAGCGTCTTTCCTTCCAGTTGGATCATGGAGCAGTTGGGGAGTTGTCTCCATTCTTTTCATTTCTGTATGTGTCGGTGATTTAAAAAACAACAACTTGGGCCCTCCAGGCTATCAATCACGTTTTCCTGAGGAGTGATCCGGGTGGGTGATTTGATGCACTGGTAGCGTTTCTGCAAATTACATATCATTCTTCCCGCCAAAGCCGCACCTTTGACTGCTGTAATATTTATCTGACCGTGCAAGTAATTTTCAGGCCTCACTTAGCAGGCTAGCGAAGCATGGAAGGGAGGCAACAATGAAGTTGGGTCCGGACGGGCGGCCTGAGATAAGAAAAAGTGTCTTAACAGTCAAACCTGGTTATGTGTATGTGTGCATTCATTAACTTTCCTCCCCCACTCCCAGAAACGCTGGGGACCGGAAAATGGAGTTGCAGGATTTGGCTTATTAAGGACAGTGACCACCCTGGCCATTCTGGGATGGTGAGCGGGTCTTTGTTTGAGTGGAGGGGGGGTTCTGGTTCTGATCCATCTGTTAATAACTGTGTAGTCTTGGGAAAATTATTCCCCTCACTAATCCTCGGTTTACTCACCCCTATTTGTAAAATGAGTCTAAGAACATTTATTTTGTCTGACTCAAAGAGTTCTAGTGAATAAATCCCACAATGCAAATTATAAAGGGTGTGGGCAAGTAAATTATTGCTTGTTAATACATAAACATATAGAGTTGTTATTGTTGTTGTTCAGTCATTTCAGTTATGTCCCAACTGTTCATGACCTTGTTTGGGGTTTTCTTAGCAAAGATAATGGAGTCATTTGCCGTTTCCTTCCCCAGCTCATTTTACAAATGAGGAAATTGAGGTAAACAGGGTGAAGTGACTTGTCCTGGGTCACACAGCTAGTGTCTGAGGGTGGATTTGAATTCAGGTTCTCTTGACTACAATAATGCTCTTTCAGCTCTGCATCAAGTTGCCCACATAGACTATTAAAAGATGACTACAAGGGGGTAGCCCTATAATACTTGGACCATATAGTTTGTGAAAGGAAGTAATAGGTATGATTGGAAAGGTAGGAAAGGGTCAAATTGTGATAGGCTGTAAATGACAAATGATGAGTTAATGTTTGATCCTGGAGGTAATAGAGAACTACTAAAGTTTATTGAGGAGGGGAATGTCATGGTGTTTTAGGGAAAAAATTACTTTGATATTTGAGGATGGATTAAAATGGAGAGAAATTTGACTCAAAGGAGTCATTGCAGTGATCTAGACCAAGGCTTCTTAAACTTTTTTTTATTCAAGACCCCTTTTCAATCAAGGAATTTTTACATGACCCAGTTATATAAGTACAAGGTATTTAAAATCAATAACACAAAACATTCGCTGATGATAAATAATAATTTTGCAACCTCCACATTCAATCACACAACTCCCTATGGGGTCTTGACGCACAGTTTAAGAAGCTTTCGTTGAGACCTGAAGTAATGAGGATCTAGGCAAGGGTAAAAGTTCTGGGAATGGACTGGGGAGGACAGATGTAAGAAAGTTCCCCTCCAACTCTGAGTCTATGATTCTTTATCTTTTGCCATTTCTCTTATGAAAATTGTTATCATTGAGCCCTGATTGTAACTTCTTTGTCCCCTCCACCAGCCACTTTCCTAGTGTTCTAAGGTTCACTTACAGGTACAAGTCTCCTAAGGTCATGGGGCTCCATGGGTTCTCAAAGCTAAGTGGTCAGAGTGGAATTCAGGCTGACTCAACCACCTCTGAGAGCAATTCTGGTGGCAGATGGCATCTATTAATAGAGATCCAGCCCAGCTAAGTGTGAAGAGATCCATGATCAGGAGGAAGGCTGTAGGAGTGGGGTTTTTTGGCCAGGTGAAGTTACCCTGACCTGAAAAAGAGAACCATGGAGCCAGTAATGATGAGGTTGCTGATTCCATCCCTGTTTGTCCATGGGAAAATCACTTCACCACACAATTCTGATGATTAAACATAAAAGTGCTTTGCCCATCTTAAATGTTTATGCAATGGTGTTGTTGGATAACATAGCTTCTAAGATTCCTTAAAACTCTAGAGATATGAGTCTCTGACCCTAATAATATGCTTCACTAGTTGTAATTCAAGACCCTCCTAACCTGATTCCAACTTACTTTTCCAGGCTTATTCTACCTTATTTCCCTTCATGCATTCTTGGCTCCATTCGTAATAGCCTTCGGGTTCTTCCTCTAGCATGACATCCCCTTCCCTTTCCCCATACTTTTGCACCTTCCCTCCTTTCCTTGATCTCTAAGAATCCTTAGTCTTCTTCATGACTCAGCTCAAAAGCTACTATCCTGATCCCCTTCCGATGTTAGTGTCTCTTTCTAAAATTAATTTGTCCATATTTATATATCTGCATGTCATCTCATCCCAAATGGGGAGGCTCAAATACCTGGTAGATTTGAAGTGCTTAATTAGCGTTTAATGACTAATTGATCGATTGATTTTTAATTGTATTTCAACCCAACCCATTATTTATTGAATTCCTGGTTCATGCAAGGCTCTGTGCTTGGTCCTGAGGATAGAGACGATGAAAAGCATTGATATTTGGTCTGTAAAATGAAAAGGCTTACCCTTCAAGATAGTTCTGGAGCAATTGAGCTAATATGGGCAAATGCTTGGCAAATTTTACAGCACTCTATAAATGTAGCTATTGTTATTAAGCTATTTATGTATCTAAGTCCAAATTCAAGTCAAATCAATAAGCATTTATTGAGCACTTATTTTGGGGAGCAGTTAGGTGGCATAGTGGATTGAACACTAGACCTTAAGTGAGCAAAACTCATCTTTGTGAGATCCAATCTAGCTAGCTGTGTGAGTCTGGGCAAGTCACTTAATTGTGTGCCTCAGTTTCCTCATCTATAAAATGAGCTGAAGAAGGAAATGGCAAACCATTACTGTATCATTGTCAAGAAAATCCCAGCTGGAGTCACAAAGAACAGGACATAATTGAAACAAGTAAACAAAAATTTGTATTAGATGCTGAAAATATAAACAGAACTGATAAGTTTTCAATTTAAGCCAGCATTTATTTAGCACTTCTGTCTTACGAGGTGCTGTGCTAGGTAGTTTAGATTTTTTTAAAAATGCTTGTCCTCAAGAAGCTTTCATTCTACTGGAGGTCGACTGGATAAAATAAATATCAGACTTCTGGATAAAATAAAATGTAAACAACATATACTTTTTGCTACTTCCCCTGCATCGTCTATGAGAAAAGTGCTTTGTAGCATGTCATACAGATGAATGTACTGGATGATGTAAACGAGTATATTTGAGGAGCGAAGGTACAGCAACAATTGGGAGATCAAGAAAGGCTTCCCATAAGGAGAGGCACACCAGCTGAACTTGGGAGGAAGTCACGGGTGAAAGTGGAGTGTGTTTCAAGCATGAATGACAGCCTGCGGTGGGAAATGGAGTACCAAGTCCAACAGTCCATTTTGGGTACTATAGTGTGCAAAGGGAAGAGATGTGAAATAAATCTAAAAAGAGCCAGGTTGGGGAGGAGGTTAAAAATGCTATAAGGAGAAGTTCCTAGTTCTCTTAGAGGCAATGGGGAACAGCTGAACATCCTTGAGCAGTCCCGTAGTCAGATCTAGGCTTTAGGGAAGGTGATTTTGGTGGCTGCAGGAAGGAGAGGGATGAGATTGGAAGCTGGGCCCCCAAACAGAAGGTTACCGCAGTAGCTGGGGCAGAAGAGATGAAGGCGATTGCATGAGTAGAATGAAGGTGATAGGTGATGGGGACTCTGATGAAAGTCTTCCCCCATCCCACAACCTAAGACCTTACCCCCGATGGGAAAGAAGTGTCTGAGGAAGCATCTGAAGAAATGCTTCTTCTTGGGTTGGGGGGAAGGGGGTGGGAGCAGAAGGCCCCTGACTGGCCTGGCCAATTCTCAGGCTCTTCAGGAGGCACTTATCCATTCTAGTGCTCTTGCTGGGAAGAAGAGGGGCAGCAGATGATTAGCCAGGAGGGACAGAGGGAGAAAAGCATCGAGACTGTCTCTGGCCACACTGGGAGCATCTCAGCAATCAAGGCCAGGCTGGCAGCAGGAACTGAACGTGACGGTTTAATTGGATGATGTTTCCCTCTCTGTATGCTCAGCCAGAAGCATATTGGGGAGGGGGATCATGAAGGGAGCAAGGATTCGGACTCTTACTAAGCTTAGGACAAAGCAATAAAAAGTGACATAATTGAAAGCTTCTCAGGCATAGGGGTGGGGGGTTCTGGAAAGGCAGAATTGGACCAGGAATTAGATGATGTGATTCTTCCACTTCCTGAAGGAATTACTTAAATTCCCTGAGTCTTAGTTTCCCCATCTATAAAAGATACTTAAATTAAATTACTTAAATTCCCTGAGCTTTGATTTCCCATCTATAAAAGATACTTAAATTAAATTACTTAAGTTCCCTGAACCTCAGTTTCCCCATCTGTAAAATGCAGGGAATGGGGCAGCTAAGTGGTGCAGTGGATAGAGCACCAGCCCTGAAGTCAGGAGGACCTGAGTTCAAATTTGACCTTAGACATTTAACACTTCCTAGTTGTGTGACCCTGGGCAAGTTACTTATCCCCAATTGCCTCAGAAAAAATAAAATAAAATAAAATGTAGACAACATATGCTTTTTGCTACTTCCCCTGCATCATCTGTCAGAAAAGTGGTTTGTATCATTCATATTCTCAGGATATAGGAGTTATTACTGTTGATTGAAGCACTTCTATAGGACTGAGCATGATATGCACAACCCAGTCTTGGCTAGTGGTGGTTACCAAGGTCCCCCTTCCCCCGGTCCTGCTCATCTAGTCTAAACATATTCAGACTTCTGGGTGTACACATCCTCCCCATGATGCACTTGCCAGCGGATCCACACTTTTCAGAGCTCTGTGTGACTCTTGCACATCCTCAGCCTCATGGGGTGGGGGGTTCCACGCAAAATGTTGGGGAGTCATTCCTCGGCTTCTCTTAACATACAACAAGTATGTCAGGGGCCTGCACAATCTGCCATCACCGGCCTCTCGCAGTTTTCTTCTCTTGTACAATAATAACAACAGCACTTATACAGTACTTTGAGGTTCACAAACACATTTTTGTGATAGAATTCCATTGGATGCTCACAACAATCCTATGAAGCAGGTGGTATTAATGCTACCATTCTTTTTTAAGTTAAATGATATTTTATTTTTTGCCAGTATAAAAAGTTTTTCTTTTCTTTATTTTTAGCTTTCTATTTTCAAAATCAGGCAACAAAAATTGTCAATCTTTGCAAAATCTGGTGTTCCAAATTTTTTTCTTCCTCCCTTCTCCCCACCCCCTCCTTTAGATAGCAAGGAATCCAATATGTGGCAAACGTACAATTCTCCTGCACATATTTCCTATATATGTGTGTGTGAATAAATATGCACATATTTCATGCTGCACAAGAAAAATCAGATCAAAAAGGGAAAAAATGAGAAAGGAAACAAAAAGCAAGCAAACAACAACAAAAAGAATGAAAATGTTATGTTGTGTTCTATACTCAGTGCCCACAGTCCTCTCTCTGGGTGCAGATGCTCTCTCCATCACAAGATCATTGGAACTGGCCATAATCACCTCATTTTTGAAAAGAGCCACGTCCTTCAAAATTGATCATCTCATAATCTTGTTGTTGCCATGTACGACGATCTCTTAACTCTACTCACTTAACTCAGCATCAGTTCATACAAGTCTTTTCAGGTCTCTCTGAAATCATCCTGCTGATTGTTTCTTACAGAACAATAATATTCCATAATTATTCAGCCATTCTCCAACTGATAGGCATCCACTCAATACTGCCATTCTTATAGAGAAGGAAACAACACAGATTAAGTGAATTGCTCAGGGTCAAACAGTTAATAAGTGTCTGCAGCAGGATCTGAACTCAGGCCTTCTGTCTCCAAGACCAGTGGTCTATCCATAGAGCCTAGCCACCTTGGATGGCATGGATCAATTCCTTCTTTGTCTGCTCATGTCCACCAGCCATCTTTCTCATTGCCCTTTGGATGCTTCATTTCACTTCTATTACAGCATTCTATGATTCTCAAATTTTATAATTGGATCTAAGGAAATTTTAAAGTTTGAAAGTTATGGATCTAAGAAATTTTGGGGGCAGCTTGATAACACAGTAAATAGAGCACTGGGCTTGGAGTCAGGAGGTCCTGAATTCCAATGTGACCTCATTTACTCCACTAGTTGTGGGATCCTGTGCAAGCCTCTTTGCCTTATTTTGCTCAGTTTCCTCATTTGTAAAATGAGCTGGAGAAGGAAATGGCAAAGTATTCCAGTATCTTTGCCAAGAAAACCTCAAATGGGATCATGAAGAGTCAGACATAGCTGAAATGATTGAACAACAATAATAACAACAAGATCCTAAATCTAAAATCTAAAATCACTTAACTCCCCTGGGCCTCAGTTTTCTCATCTGTAAAATGAACTAGAGAAGCAAATAGCAAACCGTTCCAATATCTTTGCTAAGAAAACCCCAAATGGGATAACTAAGAATTGGACATAATTGTAACAACTGAACAACAAAATATTGTGCTTAAATTTTATCATTTTGCATTCAGTTCCCGTTGCAATCCTGTGAGATCACTGCTATGGGAATTATTTATCTTCATTTTACAAATGAGAAAGTTGAGGCTCAGAGACATTAAGTAAAGTGGTTTAATTGTCATCTCACAGGTACTTCATCCTTGTCTGCTGTCCTCTCATTAAATTATAAGCTCTCTGAGGGTAAGGATGGTTTTGTCTTTCTTTGTATAAAGAAAGGGCTAAGCACAGGGCCTGGCCTTTGATAAGTGCTTAAAAATATTACTAGACTTTGCTAGTGTCTGGTACCATGTTTAAACCCTTGTCTCTCCTGATTTCATTTTCAGTGTTATTTTTTCTAGACCACACCATATTGTAGAAATCAACTTTGTCTAAACTATGGTCAGTGAGACACCATCTAGACACTTTTGCCCACCATTCTTCAGGACAGATAGAGCAGAGACCTCTCCAAAGGCTGGGGAATGAACTGGATCATTTAAGGACTCTCAATGGAAAGAGTTCTGGATTTGAAAGCAGAAAATCTGGGCTCTTTTCCCAACTTTGTTACTGACAATATGTAATAGAGAAAGAAATTTTTCTTCTCTGGAATTTCCTCTCTGGAGGAAATTCCCTTCTCTAAAAATGTAGTTGATAGATTGGATAATCTCTAAGATTCCTTTTGACATAGACAATCGGTGCATTAAGGGTCTTCCATGTTCTGTTCAGTGTTCTAGGGTCCCTCCCAGAAATGACATATTCTAAGGCTTCTTTTACTTCTGCCATTGCATATTCTGTAATCCCTCCTAGCTCTAACATCCCGTGTTCTAAGGTACCTCCTAACTCTGACATCCTGGGTTCTAAGGGCCCTCCCAGCTCTGACATCCCGGGTTCTAAAGGTTCTCTCAGCTCTGACCTCCTGGGTTCTAAGGGCCCTGCCAGCGCTGACATCCTGTATTTTAAGGTCCCTTCCAGCTCTGACACTGTTTTATAGTTCATCCCTGCTTTGACATTTAATGTTTGGAAATTTTCTGCTAGTTCTGGCAGTTGATACCCTAAGGCCCCTTCCAGCTTCCAGCCAAGACCTATCTACTTTAGGCAGCTCTGAAATGCTCAGGTCTAAGGGTCTCTTCAGCAGTTTCAGATCCCTTCCATCTCCATGTCTCCTTGGTTCTGTGATTCCTCCAACCTTTTCTTGCTCTTCATTAGCCTGATTCTGAGATTGCCACCTGAACAAAGGGTGTATTTCCTCTGTACAGAGCTTGTTGATAAAATGATCCTTCTGAGCAGCAGCCGACAGATGGACAGGCTCCCCTGGCCTGGAGCTGCCTGTGGCCACTGTTTGTTAATTACTATGGGCTGGAGCTGCTGGCACCCCAGCGGTCACTGGCATCCTCCACCGGCAGGGCAGGTGGGCAGACCATTGCTGAATCATCGAGGGGCTTCATCCCCCAAAGGTTACAAAGGAGGGGAGAGGAGGAGGAACACATGTTGACAAAAATGTAGCACCCATCGAGCATGGCGAGGGAGTAGCTCAGCGTGGCAAGATCTGTCCCTCCTGGGGGACATTGGTCTGCTCACCACCTTCCAAGCCCTTTGGCCAAATCATCTGGCAGGGGCCCAGACATCTGTCACTGTGACTGGGCCTTGTCAGGCTCCACCTGTCAGCACAGGTGCACCTGACCGTGGGTAACTCCAGGCAGCGGAACCCATTCTGGACCCCAAAAGCTCCTGCCATATTGCTTCTGAGGGCTGTAGGGCCCCCCAAAGCACATCCTTCCAGGACCATCCTGATTTCAGCCAAGAAGACAATCTGGGAACTTATTTCTGAAAAAGTCTGTAGAGAAGTCCTATGGAGGGAACTTACAGGAGTTGGGTCTGACATTAGTGTATGACAAGAAGGGAGTGACTTTTCATCTCCAGGTCTCAGCCTCCTCATCTTTAAATAACAACCTCCCATGGCTAGCATGAGGAAAACACATTGCAGACTTTAAAAGTGCACAGAAATGTCAGTTATCCATCAGACAAGTTGGAATAGAGAAAAGCAAATTTAAGAGATTAACTGAATAATAACTGGGGGTTATCTGTTCAACAGATAAGAAAATGGTTCCCTGAGTGGGGTCCCTCCACTACCCTAATCTAGAGCAATAGGGAAAATTCTTAAATTTGTGGGAGTGGGATTCAGACTAGTCAATATGGACTTTGGGGGTGCCATAAGTCTCTGGGTCCATCACCAAGGGAAACCATACATGGTGTGTATCTCAGGGGATTTTCAGGAGGATCTATCTCCCCACTCAGTTAAGGATGATCCTGCTGGGAAATATAGGAAGAAAAGCTTGAAAACTGTAGGAAGATAAATGGACTCAGGTTGCCAAAAGCACAGGACAGCAGCAAATGTTGTTCCTCAAAGAGGTCATGCCTTCAGGTAGAAATACCTCGAATGGCTCTTCAGTATCAAAGACTCATAGATTTAGAACAAGAAGAGTGTTAAAACCAAACCTTCATTTTCAGTGAGGAAACTGATTCAAGAGAAATGAAGCTATTGCCTGAAGTCACAGAGGGAGTCAGGATATCCAGGTTTTTTAGTCTCAGTTATGGCTGCTGACTCCTAGTCATATTTTCCAAGCTCCCTCCCAGCTCTGACATCCTGGGTTCTAAGGGCCCTCCCAGCTCTGACATTTTGGGTTCTAAGGTCTCCCCCAGCTCTGACCTCTTGGGTTCTAAGCCCCCCCCAGCTGCTGATCTGTCTAAGGGTCCCAAAGAAGCCTGATACTTTGGGAAACAGAGGACCATACAGGACCTTCTCAGAGAGAGGACTTGTTTAGGGGCTTGGAGGGGGGGAAGGAATGGTCCCATCCCACAGCATCATTCATTTTACCGGCAGCTTTTGGCTCAGCAGTTAAACTTGTCTCCCTGGGGCCATAAAGCTGGCAGAGTGGGAGCTTAGGGAGATTGGGAAAGGGGGTAGGGACGCTGGCTTAGAGAGCTCCCAGGGATGGAGGGGGAAGTGAGAGGAGTGGTGGGGAAGTTGGTAGGGTGAAATGACGGTGCAATCCAGACTGTCCTGGAATTGGTCTCCATCTGACCAGGCACAGAAGAGTCCTGCTTGCCCCCTAGTGTGGCTTCCTGCTGATCCTGGTACGGTACCAGTAGGGGAAGGCTTTTAGTGATGTCCATGATCTCAGTCCTTGGACATCTTTACACCTGCTGACTCACTTTCAATTACCCGAGCTCCCATGAACACACATGGACATGTCCCTTCTACATTCTCATGCTCCCCCACCCTCTAAACAGAGATCAGAATCAGAGAGGATTTACTGGCAGAGAAGGTCCCTGGGGGATGGGACCCCTTCATGGCTCAGAGCCTCGGAGAGTCTCCTCAACTAGGTTATTTAACTAGTCACACAACCGGCGTGTCAGAAACAGACCTTGAAAGCAGATCTTCCCGGCTCCCAAACCAAACTCTGCCCACCATGATGTGCCGGGCATCTTTTCACCTGTGCCTCCGAGGACCTATGAGCGCCTCCTCACACACCCTAGGCACACAGACTCTCCCAATGTTACCTAGAATTCCAGATTGAGAGCTGGAGGAGACCTTAGAGACTATCCAATTCAGGTCCTCATGTTTCAGGTGAAGAAACTGAAAAAGGAGAAAGGGAGAGAGAAATGGAGGGAGGGAGGGGGAGAAAGACAGAGGGAAATAGAAATAGAAACAGAGAGAGACAGAGACACACACAGAGAGAACAGACTCAAAAAGAGAAGAGGAAAAAGAGAGAGGGAAAGAGAGCAAAGAGAAAAAGAAGAGACATAGACATACAGAACAGACATTTAGAGTCAGAGAGACAGAGTGGAGAGGAGATAGAGACAGAGAGGAAGAGAGACAGAGATAGATAAGGAGAGACTATGAGTGAGAAAGAGAAAATGAGAAAAGAGAAAAGGGAGAAAAAGAGAATGAGAGGAGAAAGAGAGAGGGAGGAGAGAAAGACAGAGAGAGGGAAGGAGGGAGGGGAAGAGAGAGAGGAAGAGGGAGATGAAAGAAAGGAGAGAGGAGGAGGTGGAAGGAGAGGAAAGGAGAAAATTTTCTCAAGTCATCAACATTCATTTATTCATTCAACAAACATTTGTTAAACATGCACCTCCTCTAAACACACACATTCTCACAGATACCTTTCCACAAATTAATACTTTCATTCAAACTGTGTTAAAAATACTCCCAGTCTAACGCTGGCACTCCTACAAAACACCCCTAGATCCAAGGTATCTCTGAAACCCGCTCTCTCACACGCCCTCCTAGACACGTCCCGCGCCCGGCCCCCGGGGAGCCCTCAGGGCTGCACTGCCCACACAAGCACATTCTCGCCCCCGGCCTCCCCCGTTCCAACGGGCCTGAGTGCGTGCCCCGCCTGGGCTCACGCCCCGACGCTGCCCTTTCTCTGAGCGCGATCACACCGCCTGCTCCCTAACCCCCTTCCTGAAAGAAGGGGCGTTCTCCTTCCTTCCCCTGGTGCCCCGGCCCCCAGCACACTGAGCTCACATCTCTTATTCTCAGCGGCGGAGAGCCCGCTCTGGTTCTCTCGTAGACATGCGTGTGTGCGCATACTCACACTCGCAATCACACACACATCACACACACACTCACACACACATAATCACACACACACTCATATACAATCACACAGGCATAATCACACACACACTCACACACATAATCACTCACTCACACTCACAATCACACACACATAATCACACACACTCACACACACATAATCACACACACACTCATATACAATCACACAGGCATAATCACACACACACTCACACACATAATCACTCACTCACACTCACAATCACACACACATAATCACACACACTCACACTCATACACAATCACACACATAATCACACACACTCATACACACACATAATCAGACACACACACTCACACAATCTCACTCACACACACACACTCTCCCCCTGTGGGCACACGTGCAGAAGCCTCGGAGCCTTTGCTGATTGCCACGAGCCTCATTCGGGCCCAGCCCCCCTCGCCCCCACCCCACGCCACGTGCGGCGTCTGCTCTTTCCCGGTAACCAGATGAGACAAGGCAATTTATGACACCAGCTGTCTCTGTCAAAACCAGATCTCCCCCACAGACCCGGGGAGAGCCAATTACCCCGGGCCTGTCCCTCCCCCACGGGCTCTGGGCCTCCCCCGGCCGGAGGGGTGGGAAGCAGGGCTGGGCCCTCTCTGGGCTCCTCTGCTAGATCAGCAGGTTAACAGACACTTGGGGGGGGGAAGGGGGAGAGGCGGGTGAAAAGAATACGCTCTTCTCTTCTGCTCACCGGGCCCAGAAGATTTAGAGATGATCTTTTACAGAAAAAGAAACTGAAGTCAGAGATTAAATATTTCGTCCAAGGCCCTCAGAGCCAAGATGGCTTTCTTCTTGGGAGAAAGGATGGAGACCCGGCCTCCTTGACCATTACAGCCAGCCCAGAGCCCTTTCTGGGGCTGAGGCTTCCCAGGCAGGCAACTGTGCCTGGGAAGGGAGGGGAGGGGGAAGGTTGGGGTGGGGGATTTGATGTCATGATAATAGAGGAAGGAAGAACTGTACCCTAAAGGCAGATACTCTCCCCATCCTCAGGCCCCATGCACAGCAGGTTAAAATATCAAGACAGCACCAGGGGAATGGGAAAAACATTGGGCTGGAAATCCAGGATCCTGGGCTGGCCAGGAATGCCAGAATGTGATTGCAAGTCACAGAGATGCCCCGGACCTTTATTTTTTGCCTATTAAATAAGAAGTTTACATGAGATGGTTCAAACCATCTATAGATCAATTAAGCCCTGACTATGGGTCAAGAACTTTGCAAGTGCTAGGGATAGGAGGAAAGGAGGAGGAAAAACAGCCCCTGCCTTCAGAGAGCTTCTGTTCTCCATGGAGGTGATGACCTAGAAGATAAGGAACACAGGAGTGTATGCAAGAAAACCATAGCCGAGAAGGCACAAGCAGCTGGGGAAACTGGGAAAGAAATCTTAGAAGGGTGATCTTTGAGGTTGATCTTGACAAAATCTTGAAATTCTCCTCTATACTTATCTTACGTTCTAACGGTTCTCCCAGTTCTGACCTCCTGTGTTCTAAGGCCCCTCCCAGCTCTGACACCCTGGGTTCTAAGGGCCCTCCCAGCTCTGACATCTTGGGTTCTCAGGTTTCATCTAATACTACCTTGCTTTAATACTAAAGCTGCTTTCAATTCTGTCATTCAGTGATTCTACCCTTTCTACAACATTAATGCTCATCCCAATTTAATGACTCTCTGTGACCTCATTTGGGGTTTTCTTGACAAAGATAGAGGAGTGATTTGCCATTTCTTTCTCCAGCTCATTTTATAGATAAGGAAACTGAGGCAAATGAGTCATCAAATCTTAGGATCAAATTTGAACTCAGACATTATGCTAAGCCCTTTGTAAATGTTATGCAGCTAATTGGCACAGTAGTGCATGAGAAAGTCCTAGATCCCCAGTCAGGAAGACTAGAATTCAAATTTGATTTTCACGAACATGTTCCCTACAGTGAAATACACGGTGATTTCTTGGATAATAAGGAGGAGATGGAATTCCTGCCTTAGGCACGTAATAGTTGTATCTTTGTAAGCAAGTCACCCCTTAAAGATTCAGTTTTCCCATATGTCCATATGTAAAATAAGGATCATGATGAGGAAATAAAAATAATCAACAAACATGTATTAAGCACCTACTGTGTTCCAGGCCCTGTACTAAGCACTGAGCACATAAAGAAATGCACAAGATAGTCTCTGATCTCAGAGAGCTTACACTCTTTTCAGGGAGAAAACCCGCAAACAGCAATGTATAAGCAAGATAGAAACAGGATAAATTAGAGATAAGCAACAGAGGGATGACACCAAATTCATGGGGACCAGAAGAAGCATTTATGTAGTGATTTAAGATTTCCAAAATGCTTTACATATGTTACCTTATTGGAATCGCATAAAAACCTTGTAAACTAGATACTCTAGTCAATAAATAAATAAAACCATCAAGAAACAGTTATTAAGCTCCAACTTTGTGCCAGGCACCATAATAGATAATATCATTCCCACTTGCTGATGAGGAAACTGAGGCTTCTTTTTTTTTTAATTTAAGTGACTTTTCTTGGGCACCCAGCCAGTGACTGCCAAAGGTAGAATTTGAACTCAGGTGTTTTTCACTCCCACTACAAAATTCTATTCATTACATTCTGTAGATCTTAAGGCAGTCTAAAAATGTGAATTTTTAATATTAGCACTGGCTGAAAAATTGCCATTCTGTATATGTGTTAGGGCTTTGTATACATGTATGGAGCTTTAGGGTAGGAACAGAATTAATTTTTAGGGATCAAGCTAGCTGGGCTGGTGCATAGGGTCCATAATTCTGCTACCTAAGAGCTTGAAAGTCCAAATGAAAATGAAAAGTTGTAGAATAATTAACTTATAATTCTAGGGGACTGGTCCTGATGGTTTCATTGGTATAAAGAACTCATGGCGTAGATAGTCTCTCCCCCGACGCAGGTTGGCTCCCATTCTCCAATTTACAGCCTCAGAAATTATCTGGGAGCATTGAGAAAAAGGTGAAATACTCAGGGTCAGAGAGCATGCATCCATCGGCGCTGCATCTTGAACCTGGGTTCTTTCTGACTCCCAGAGTCCTTACCTTACTCTATTACCTTAATTACTGATAGAGAAGTTGATCTGTCTTTATGCCCCTGGGAAAAAGAAATCTGAGCCCAGCTTTAGGACAAGATGAATATCCCCTCCATTTGATAGGGGAAGAAAAAGGGACCTGAGAGACTAATCCATTCATTTAAACCCTTCCTGTAAACCAGCCCCAAAGACCTCATCTGCTCCATTTCTAGAAGAGCAAATTCGCTCCTCATCGGAGAGGAGTTGGTATAATGTGGGAAGGCAATTTAAACAGCTCCAGCAAAATATACCAGCAGCTTCCCCTCTCTCTCTCTGCCACTATTACACCTTCCAGGAGCAGCGGGATTGGCCCATAAGTGGGATATCAAGTTTATTACAGCTATTTCCAACCTGTAATTGGTTTTGTGGAACACAAAGAGAAGAGGATGGAAAAAAAAAGGAGAATTTTTTCCCCTCTTTTTTTTTTTCTCTTGGACGATGGTACCCAGGGACGGAACAGAGCTGACTGAGGTTGGAGACTTATTTGTTTTTCAAATGAAAACCGCTGTCCTGTGTATTCGCTGCACTCACTGGCTTAAGTCCATTTGCTACACTTGGATGCTCTGGCTGGAAAACCTGATAGACAGATAGGGAACAATTTACCAGATACTGGGAAACTCAGACCCTCGTTCTTAGGGAAGTCAGACCTGGAGATGCAGGTCAGGGGATGCAAGAGGTTCTGCAGGCTTGATGTTAGCAATGGGATTGTCCCAGAATTCTGGTGTGGGGGAAGTAAAATTAATATACTCGTGGGATTTTAAACTTGGGAAGAGCCTTAGAAACATGGAAGGTTAGAATTAGAAGGAAAGGACCCAGGAAGGATGGGAGAATGTAGAATATGAGATTCCAAGACTCGGAACGTTTCAGCATGCAATGTCAGAGCCGGCAAGGGCTTTAGAACAGAGAATGTTAGAATGTATACACTGAGAAGGACCTCAGATATAGAATGTTACTGTTAGAAGAGCTCTGCCAGTGCTAGAACTTAGAATGTCAAGGTTGAAAGCAACTTTGTAACATAAGGAGTTTAAACTTTGTCTTTCTCTGTCTCTGGCTCTCTCTCTCTCTCTCTCTCACACACACACACACACACACACGCGCGCGCGCGCGCGAGAGAGACAGAGAGAGACAAAGAGAGAAGCAGAGAGACAGAGAGAGAGACAGAGAGAGAGAGGCAGAGACAGAGAGACAGAGAGAGAGAGGAGAGAGTCATCCAGTCCATTGATCCATTTATCTTATAGATGAAGAAAGTTCTATTCCTCTATATCTACTCCATCCCTGGAAGCAAAGTCTAATGGCCTTATAAGCTTCTATGGAGTTCTTGACCATTCTAACGGGGGACAGGAAACACGGTGGGAAAACAGGATGGGGACTAAAGGGAAGCACAAAAAGAGGATCTACCTGAAAGCATGGAAGCATGAAATAGGTTCTGTTCCCTCATATTTATTAGTTAGCGGGTCCTTTCACCAATGTGTAAGGCTGAATCTAAATGCAGACTACTGGTCTGTCTCCACCACGATTCTAAATTCTCTGGGGAAATCCCACTGTTTATCTCCTCCATATTATTTTATTCCTTTCATCGTTAGCAAGCCCCCCATACTGGCTGAAAAAAAATGCTCGCTGGCTGAAAAATAGAAATTCTGTTATGTGTGTTAGGGCTTTGTATACATGTACGGAGCTTTGGGGTGGGAATAGACTGGATGTTTAGGGATCAAGCCAGCTGGGCTGGTGCATAAGGTCCATAGAACTGAAGGTAGGCAGTTACTTAAGAGCCATCTCCCGCTTCCTTCCAAATATGTGTTTCTAGAGTCATTTTCCAAATCATTTTTATTTTTAAGCAAGAAAGTGCTGCTAAGTTTTATTACTAGCTTGCCACCCTGGTTCATTCCATGTTTACTTCTTAACAAATCATGTAGACTGTTAATCAATGAGCAAGACCCCTCCCCTGCCATCCTTCCTCCTACCCTCAGAAAACCTTCGCCTAGGCCCATGCCCTGCAAAAATCAGTAACGAGTCCTTCAAGCCAGGCTGGTTCCCAGGGCCCCCACCCCGTGGCAGGAACAAAGCCTATTGGCCTAATGTGACATGCTGGGGAATCCAATATGCCGCTACTTAATTGTGTGTTAATGTACAACAGAAGCTATTAAAGGAATAATGTAATGGCCCCGACCATCTTGACAAATATAACTTTATTACAGGAGGACAAACAAGAAGGCTATTGAGTGGTGATTGCCAAAGGGACCTGGGGAGGAATCTCTCTCTCTCTCTCTCTCTCTCTCTCTCTCTCTCTCTCTTGGATTCCCCAGCATGTCACATTAGGCCAATAGGCTTTAAGAATCACACCTCTGTCTATATGCATACATTTACCCTTCTAATTCACACTCTTCCTGAGCCTCTCCTCTCCCTCAGCACAATGTTTACTGTTACCAGTCTCCCTTCAGTCATAATAGAACTAACCCATAGCACTGAATGGTACACAGACTAGGAAGGGGTGTTAGTCTAGGTGGGAAATGGGCAACTGGAAAAACAACCTTTCTCCCCCATCACTAGCTACCAAGAGCCTCTTGAAAATAACCATTCTCCCACTGGCCCAGGGAGTCTATGCTCAGAATTCTAATTCCCTACAAGTTTTCTAGGGGCAGAAGACTGGTTAACAAACCATTAAAAAGTACAGTCGGAGGCATTTATTTCCCTAGCTGCCCTAGAAACCCCTGGAGTGGCAAATGAGCTAAGCTATTATACATCAGCTTGTTCCTTGTTTTATTCTATCAGCTGGGAGTGAACTCCACCCCACGTCCTGGAGAAAAAAAGATGTAAATAAAACCTGAGGAAATCAGATGTGTCCTTGAAACTCCCCCTTCCATCTCCTTCTTTCTGCCCTCCCCAAAACAGTGATTTACGATTTAGATAATTCTTCAGTTCTTTATCTGGTGTGTGTGTGCGTGGTGTGTATTTTGCTTGTAATAAAACCCTCGGTCCCGGCAAATAAATTTGAGGAGACAGTTTTACTGACAGATTTTTCCTCCTTTGTGTAATAAAAAAAATGGAGTGAATTTTGAGATGGGGACAATAGTGCTGGCTACGTTTTGAGGGAAGATAAAGGAGCCTTACCTATGGGGAAGAGAGACAGGGCAAGAGACAAAAAGTCAAGTATACAGGTTTCTTCCTTCAATTTTTATAGCTTTGGGAAGAAAAATACAGTTGACAAAAACTCTCTTGCATCTGTGGCTTCCCTCCCACCTAAGGAGAGAGGGAAATGGTAGAAGTCATTTGTGCAGGCCCAGCCATCACTGTTCCTACACAGCTCTGGGGCCATAGGAGCAGTAAGGACCCTTGAAGATAATCTGTTCTAACTTACTCATTTTAGAGATGGGGAAACTGAGGCACAGAGAGGGAGGAGACCAGCCCAAGTTCATGCAATTGGCAAGAAGCATAAATGAGATTCAAACCCAGCTCCTGGTAGCAAACATTTAAAGGACTACCAAATGGAAGGGAGTTCAAACCTACTCCATTTATTCCTTCCCCCTCTCTATCCCTTCTTTTCACTCTAAGAAATACAGGAGCAATGAGTGGCAGTTGAATAGAGGTATATTTGGGCTTGTCGTATGGAAAAACTTTATGACATTTAGAGATGTTGTCATAAGGTGGGGGCTGCCATGAAAGGTAGTGAGATCCCTGTCACTGGTGAGTTTCATGCAAAAGATGGATAACCACTTGGCAGGTATTTAGAGGGATTCTTGTTCAGGGACATTGAACTAGGGATTTTGGGATTCTGTACCTGTCGATAAAACCTATGCACTGAGTAGCCTGGGGAAAAAAGCAGGGATATGAGAGAATTTGCATTTAGTACACGTCTTACCCATCAGGAAGGTACAATCTAATAGTGGGATAGGAGGTGAACCAATGCAAACATGTCCCCACAAAATGAACCATCCACCGAGACGATTAAACCAGGCATAGGGTGTCAGTGAACAGGTCTTCTTCTGATATATGGACATCACACAGAGGTGGCCCTGGGCTCTGGAAGGCTCCGCCAGCACAACGTCACTTTGGACAGGTCTTGCCAAAGGGGAAAGGCTCAGACAATGGACTAGTGATGAACTTGCTACGTCAGTCCTCCGACGACCGACCAGCTAAGTTCAGAGACACTCGTAGCCCAAGGCTGGCCACCTGATGAAGCTCATCTTTCCCAATGTGAGTTAGGGGGAGTTGAGATCCACACCAGGGGAGAAGAACATGGGATCAGGGATTTCAAAAGGATGGGATCTGAGGCCATCTCGTCCAATCTTTTCCTTTTACAATTGGAGAAAATGAGGTTGTAGGTGACAGAGGCAGGGTCTCTGACTCTAGAATTTGCCTTCTTTCCATTCTACCATACCATAGCACCGCCTCCCTAGTCTGGGGCACTGAGGCAGAGAATAAGATGAGGAACACAAATGATCCCCATACTGATGTCATTAGTCAATGCAGACTGTATTATAAGCTATTATAGTTATTATTAACAATTTGTAATAGGGACAGCTAGATGGCATAGTGGATAGAGTTTCAACTTCAAATCTAGCCTCAGACATTTGACACTTACTAGATGAGTGACCTTGGATCAGTTACTTAACTCTGATTGCCTTACCAAGAAAACAATCTACCAATTAATAATAATAATAACTACTTATCTTCCTATAGCACTTCTTTTTGAAGTCCTTTCATTTCTTTGAAGAGAGGTACTAAAAGCATTATTAGAGGCAATATTGGCAGAGTAGCTAGAAATTGGGTTTTGGTATCAAGGAAGCCTTCGGTTTCATTCCTGCCTCAGATACTTATTGGCTATGAGACCTTGGATAAATCATTTTTTTCTTTTGTTTTCCTGAAACATTGGAAGTTAAGTGACTTGCCCAGGCTCACATAGCTAGGAAATATTAAGTGTCTGAGGCCAGATTTGAACTCAGGTCCTCCTGACTGCAGAGTTGGTGCTCTATCCCCTATACCACCCAGCTGCCCCAATCATTTTTTTTCTGGGTCTCAGTTCCTCTTGCGGCCTCAGTTTCCTCATCTGCAAAATAGTTATAATAATGGCATTTACCTCAAAAATTATGAGGAAGAAAATGAGAAAATTTTCCAAGGCCTTTCCAAGATGTATAAAGCTCCACGTATCAATATCTTGATTTTGTCCAAAGTCACAACATCAGAGATGGAGAGCTGGAGACTCTGAAGCCCCAGAGAGGGTCATAGAACCACAAGTCCTAAATTGCAAGTGACCTTAGGGGACATCTAGTCTAACTCCATCCATTTACATTTAAGGAAACCGAGTCTCAGAGAGATGCACTGGTATCAGAATCGGGCATCAAACCCAGCCCTTCACTCTGCCAGGGTCCCACATGTCAGGGCTGAGATCTCCCCTCTCCTGTGTTCTTTTAGCACAAAGCCCACAACGCCTCTCCACCTCCATACCTCCCCAACTCAAGCCGACTGCCTCGTGCATAGTGGGTATTCAATAAATGTTTATTGTTGAATCGAATGAGCTGTGAGCCAGTAAACGGGCCTGAGTGGCAGAGCCGGGGGCCCCTCCCCACTCTCCTGCGATGGGAGGCAGCCCCCCTCCCCAGAGGAGAGGGCCCCCGCTCCTGGCTCTCCCCCCACCCCTAGCCACAGGGAGTTAATTCCGCTTCTCCAGTCTCAGGCATGAGGTCTCCTGGTTGCAGGCTGTTAGTGCGGTGCCAAGCTGGGCGGCAAGAGCCGACGAGCTACGAGTCTATAATAGAGTTGCTGAGACAAGCGGAAAAACCATAGCCGGGTAAACAGATAAATAATTGAAACAGCAACAACACATACCTGGCTGTTTCGTAGAGTAACACTTTCATTTATAGGGAGACAGCTGGGAGGAGGAGGTGCGCCCCATAGCTGGAGAGCGGGGACACCGCAGTCCTTCCCGCCAGTGGCCCTCGGGATGATGGCCCTCTAGAGCCCCTAGGTCTCCAGCCTGGACCCTGCTCCCCTCCAAAGAGCCTCCTTTCCCTTGAGGGACCAAGGTCTACCCCTTTGCCAGGGCCTGAATTGTACCCAAAAATAGCAGGTGCAAAGATGTGGAGCTCAGGAGGACAGGGGGGACACCGGGGGGCCGGGGGGCCATACCCAGCCTAGCCCAGCCTCGGCTCACCCACTGAATAGAGGTGTGACTTCTGTCTCTGGGAGATGAGGTGTTCTCTAAGAGGAGGAAATTGGACGTTCTCTCTGAACTGGGAAGAGAGAAAGAGGGGACCTTAGAACAGGCCCCTTAGGAACATCTAACATCAAAAACAAGTAGAACCTAAAATGTCAGAAATGAGAGGGACCCTAGAATGAGGAAAGTCAAAAGTGAGAGAGTTCTTAGAGCATAGAATGAGATAAATGAGGTATTAGAACCTAAAAAGAAGCAATCTTAGAACAGAGGATGTTAGAGCTGGGAGGAAAACACAGAGCATTGTTAGAACTGGAAATGATGTTAGAACATAGAATGTGACGTTCCAAGAATCTTAAAACACATTCTATAAACCTAAGGCCAATATCATTGGCCTGTTCCCTCTAAGAGCTCCTGGTTTAGTTGAGGAATATGACCAGCTTGGACCCAGGACCCTGACTTAGCATGGAAAAGGGTGCTGAGAGTACCGTCTGACCCAGAACTCACCCTTACCCTGTGGAGAAAATGGGGAGCAGGGAATGAGGCGGTAGAAAACAGCTTGGAACATGAGGGGAAGAATAAAAAAGCAGAGCAGTTTGGACACTAAGTTTGAAAAAGGGTAGGAAGGGCAAACACTTCTTAGAAATGGATATTTTAAAATTCAGGATAAGATTCATCTTGGGAAAATCTGGGAAGCAGCCAAGAGCTCATTTTCCAGAGTAAGGGTTTGCCGATGATTCAGCCAATTTGGCCTCTGTCCCAAGCTGTGTTCCCAAAGTAGGTTGGTAATTTGGGGGTCCAAGTTTTCTTGATAAGCTCTCTCCACACTTTTTTTAAAATGCTTTGGTATTTATGCAAAGCCCTTTTCTCACATATCACTAGTGCAGTTGGAAATAGCCCCATTTTTCAGAGAAGTAGACTGAAACTCCCAGAAACAAAGCTCTAAGTTCTATAAGCTTACTTTTCTGAGCCCAATGGCCCTTAGGCTAGCCCCATTTTTCAGAGAAGTAGACTGAAACTCCCAGAAACAAAGCTCTAAGTTCTATAAGCTTACTTTTCTGAGCCCAATGGCCCTTAGGCTATCTGTCTCACAAGATTGTTGAGAGCAAAGTTCTTTGCATGGTATTATCATAACCTAGGAAATGCTCCCACTCCAGACATCCCCTAATGTCTAGAATAAATATGTGTAGTATAATGGGTACCCTTGAATTGGGACAAAATATTCCAGCAAAATGTCAATCAATAAACATTTATTAAGCACCTACAATGTGCTGGGTAGGCACTGTGTTAAGCAGCAGGGATACAAAAAGAGACAAAAGATGATCCCTACCCTCAGGAGCTTAAGTCTAAAGAGAAAGACAACATGTGAACTAACATATATAAATTAAAGCAAACTATGTGAGCTCTGGCAGGGTTTATTATCCTGGAGAGCTTTGAGTACAGACTCGGGGGTAGATTTAGATTAGAATATAGCTATATTCCAAAACCTACCTACCTAAGTTCTCAAAGGCTCATGGTATAATGCTAGGTGTTTGGGCGCAGCAAATCACCAAGAGGCATAATGATGTAATGGAAGGAACATTGGCTTTGGTCTTAGAGGAGTGGGACTGGACCCTGTTCTAGTCACTTATTATCAATAGTAATTTCCAATGACCAATATTGCTTTATGATCTTGGACAAGTCACTTAAGTAGAATGAGGGGGCAACCAGGTGGGCTCTAATGTCCCTTTCCAGCTGTAAATCAATGAACTTATGTTTTAAGGACACTGCCAGGCCTTGGAAGGAATCAAGTGTGGGGTCTGGAATTCAAGAGTTCCTGAGTTTAAATCCTGATTCTGTGAATTATGATATGTGTGACCATGGGCAAGTCATTAGCTCCTATGGGCCAGAGAATCCTCATTTATAGAGTGAAGGGGCTGGTCTAAAGTGCTTCCAAGGCTCTACACTCTGTCAACCTATGATCTATTAAGGCACATAATGGAAGTCAGTGGCTGGAACGTCCATGATGATGAGACCACAGATCTTTCAAGTACTGAAGTTCACTGAATTCACTCATTAACCATTTGATTTATAAATGATCCTTAGGGAAACACAAAATGGTTTCTAGTGGGTACATGGCTTTAAAAAGGGAAGTGACTTCCCCATAGTCTTATAATTACTTGTCAGTCAAACACCAGAATGTCTTAACTCTGCCATTAGATCAACTGGACCCAACCAGATTTCCCCATTGTTCCATTTTCCAGGACATCGTGGAAAAATCCTAGGGTCTCCTGATCAGTAAGGGAGTGCAGTGGAGATGGGGTTTGGGAGTAGCCCTCTCTCTCAGAAGCTGGTTTGTTCCTCTAAACCCCCCCCTTCCCAAGGCAGAATCTCCAGAGTGTGTCATAGGACGAAATGTCATCATAGGACACGGTGGAGGTGCAGGTAGGAAAGGGAGGCAATGATTAGATTAGACACCTGGAACAGGGCCAGCCCTGGGGAAAACTGTGAAGTAGGCAGAATTTGCCCTTGATGTGTCTCTCTCCCCTTCTCACCCCTCCTCTGCTCCTAGGAGGAGGAGGGGAGAACATGGAATCCTAGAACTGAACTAGAATTTTAGGATCCATTTAGTCCAACCCCCATCATGTTACACATGATGAAATTGAGATGTCCAAGATCACATAAGTCAAAGAAGGTTGGTTTCCTTCCCCACCTCTGGGTATAGGACCGTTAAGACCCACCCCCATAGCTCTAGATGTGTCTTCTAATTTCCAACCTCTTAACCTCGAACCATCTCCGTCGAACCCATCCACCCCAACCCATTTGCTCCAATCTCTCCAATCATGCTGTCAGTCATGTGGTTGTGGACTTCTCAAATGTCAGAGGACCATCGGGGATCTTCTCCCCCAACCCTTTTACACTGGGCATGACTCAGAGAAAGAAACTGCCAATAAGTGATTAAGTCCCGGTTCAAAGCCGGGTCTTCGAACACCAAGCGTGTTGCTCCGATGGGAGACATCATAAATCCATCTCCTCATTCCAGCTGAGTCTAAATATTTTTTTAGATTGTCACAACAGGTTAAATATCCAATAGGGCATGGGTTAGTCTGAACCATCACTCAGGGTGATGAGGAAGGCGCCAAACAGAAGGGAAGGCAATCTGGAAAGGCAGGGTGGAAATCCAAGCCATCGCTACGATATTCACTGTTCTGGAAGCGGGGAGAGGGCTTGGGATTTCTCTGGAACGGGGACTCCCAACATTGCAACTCCCTCTCCCTAGTGATTAGAAGGCATTCTGGAAGTACAAGGAGGGAACTTTCGGCCCTTGAGCAGATGGGAAACGGGAAAGATAGCAATTACTTTCTTGTCTAAAGAGAGATCCTTCCACCAGCTCTCAGTCATAGAGGGATACGAGGCTACTCAGGAATTGGGGCTGTAGGAGATAAAAGAATAAACCTGCCCAGTTGGGACTGCATCAGTGAGGCTCCATTCGCCCCCTGCAGGTTAGCCTGAGCACTACGTGGCACTGCCATTTCAAAGCAGAATGGAGAGGTGAGAATGGAAAATGTCAGCGCTGGAAAGGGGTTTAGAACACACAGTATCAAAGTTGGGAGAGCCTTAGGACAAAGAATGACAGAGCTGGGAGGGATCTTAGAACCCGGGATGTCAGAGCTGGGAAAGGGCTTAGAATACAGAATGTCAGAGCTGGGAGGGTCCTTAGAACATGGAGAAGAGAGCTGGGAGGGATCTTTTCAGAACCCTCACTATTAGAGCTGGGAGTGCCCTCAGAGCATACAACTTTGGGAATTTTATCACATAGGATAACCCAACCCCCATAATTTGGAACCCAGAAAAATTTATTTTCTCAAGGCTATCCGAGTCAATGACCAAACTAGTATTGAAAGCCAAATGTTTCATTTCCCTAATATGGAGCTCTATATGCCCCACTGCCTCTAATCTCTGTATTTTCTAATTTTGAATTTTCATAGCCCATAGCAAAAACTATCAATATGTTATTACCTAAAGATTGACACCTCTCCCCACCCCATCTGCCATGTTTTCACATTATGTCTTCATGTCAGAAATAAGAGACTGCCTGGAATTATGAATCAGTAGAAAGGAAAACTTGCCAGTTGGTTTGGAATCACGATAGGATTTGCATCCACCAATTAGTCTCCAGATATTTGTAAACACCTCCTAGATGCCAGGCTCATTGATCATAACCTACTTACTAATACTTCTTTCTATGGTTTCTCAAGTGCTTTCCCACCAGGTTGGTACTTCCCAAATGGTCCTTTCCAATTCTTTTTCTTTTTAAAAATTTTTATTGATGCATTATATTTTAATATTATGAACGCTTAAAGATTATTCTTAGGGAAAGTCCCTGGTAACAAATAAAACAATTAAATACAACTAACAATATAATGATCTCATTTGAAAGTACATGCAGCTTGTCTGTAACATTCTCTGTTTCATTATTTTAAAATTTTTAACAAATTAGCAGAAATTTATGTTCTCTTTGTCCTACTTTCTACACCACTGAAGAAAAGAGAGAAAAGAAAAATAAAATTCTAGTAACAAAGATGAATAATCAAGCAAAATAAATTCCCTCAATGATTGATACAAAAAAATATATTCCTCACTCAGAACCCCTAAATCTATCATTGTGCTGATATCTAGAAAATGGGTAGTATTTAAGCCTTCTGAAATCATGAGTGTTGTTGAATTGATCATTGTTCTTGTAGCTTTAAAAGTTCTTTATTTTAGAGTGTTTTTGCTAATGTAGAAATTGCTGTCCCGGTTCTGATCATTTTATTCTTTATATAAAAGTCTTTAAAATGGTTTATTCTTTTAACATTGGTGCTATAATATAAATTGTTCATTTGATTCTGCTTACTTCTTTCTGCATCACTTCATATGAGCCTTTCCTTGTCTCTTTGAAACAATCTATTTCCTCATTTCTTACATTACAATAACATTTCATTACATTAGTATATCACAACTTATTCAATCAATCCTCAATTGATGAGCACCTTTTTAGTTTCTAATTTTTTGCTACCATAACAAAAAATTCTTATAAATATTTTTGTAAATCTAGAACCTCTTCCTATTTCCTTGATCCCTTTCGGATATAGGCTTAGCAGTGGTATAACTGGGTCAAAAGGGTATTTCTGTATTAAATATCAGATTGATTTCTAAATTGGTTGTACCCATTCACATGTGCACTAAATGAATCAATGTGCCTATTTTCCCATAGTCTTACCAGCATTTATTATTTTCCTTTTTTGTTATCTTTGCCTATCTGATGGGTATGAAATAAAATTTCTGAATTGTTTTAATTTCCATTTCTCTAATTAGTGGTGACTTGTAGAATTTTTTCATATGGCCATAGATAGCCTGGATTTCTTTCCTTGATAACTGCCTATTTAATTTCTTAAACTATTTATCAATTGAAGAATAGCTCTTATTCTTAAAAATCTGAATCAATTTTTTACATATCTTGGAATGAGGTTCTTGCCAATTCACAGCAAAAGCACTCTGTGATATAGGCCAAAGCTTTTTAAACCGTGGCTCGTGACCCTATGTGGGTTTGTATATCTGAATATAGGGGGGCATGAAAACTTTGGCAATAGTAAAACATATCAAATATTCCTCCAATTGAACATATTTAACCTGTCTCAGAGTGCTTCCTATCTTGAGGAGAGAGGAGATATGGGAGGGAAAGAGAAAAATTTGGAACACAAAGCCTTACAAAAATGGATGTTGAAAACTATCTTTACATATATTTGGGAAAAATGAAACACTACTGATAAATTAAAATGAATTTTCAAAACATTCCTCTAAGATTTAATTCTTTATGAAAAATAAACAAGCAATCCATCTCATCAGTATGCAAATTTGCTTTCATCTTTAATAACCGGCAAAATTATATCTATACCAAACAATTGTTTTAAAATAAATGTCTTTATGATTTATTACAACGTTTGATTTGTTTACCCATTTTATATACCAGTATACCTGGGGTCATATAAAAATTTTCTCAGGCACAAAGGGATCGAGAGTGGGAAAAGTTTAAGAAGCCCTGATTTAAGCCAGTAAGAGAAGAAATCAAAGCTAGAATTCTCAGTGACTTCAGTAGTGGGTGGGGTTAGACCTGGAGCACAGTCACCATTAACCACCATTGGATGTAATTTTGCTTCTTTGGCAGGTGACAGACGGTGGGACCATCAAGCAAAAGATCTTCACATTTGACGCCATGTTCTCCACCAACTCTTCGCACATGGAGAATTACCGGAAAAGAGAAGACCTTGTCTATCAGTCCACTGTGAGGTGAGGGGATAGGAAAGGGCATCTTCTACATCTGTTTCTTGGACCTAGGAACACATCTGATGCATTGTTGCTTTGGAGACACTGACTCAGAAAGCTTATGGGTATGGGTTGTACCTTGGGAAAGAGGGAGAAGCTTACTAGTCACAAAGTCTGACGTCACTAGAGAAGGCAGCTTTTAGGTAATGGACACAAAAGAAGTTCCAAAGATTTAGCTGGAAACCTTCAGTATGGAGAGATTTGAAGGTTATGAGATCTAAAAACAGGTAATGAAGGTAGTTTAGGTCTTCCCAAATAATTTATAAATGACAGAACTGAACTATGGTGGGGAAAGGACTGGTCCAAAATCAAACATCGGGTTTCCTTCCCAGGTCCCCTGACTCCTAACCCAATGTTCTTTCTGCTGAGTCCCATCCTTAAAGACATGACTGTGCTGGTAAATATTTAATGAGAAGCTCTCAAAAATTTATACAGGACATACTTTTAAGCTTAATTTATAGCATCGACATTTTCTCCATCACTTTTTAAAGTCTAGATAATCAACAAAACAAGTCAAGCCCTGATTTGTAGTGTTTGCTGACTTCAGAGGTGTAAATACTCACACTGAAAATTTAACAATTGGTTCCAAAAGGTGTAAACTGGCTCCAGCACACCCCTGCCCCACATCCAGATGTCAACAATGCTAATGATGGTAACATTCTTCCTGCACAGTCAGTTTTAGGGGCACCAGTGTGGGTTCTCTGATCAGTCCTTAAAACTGGTCTGGAGTGTTTTGGGAAAAGTCCTAGACAGAGAATCAGGATGAGCTCCTGATTGCTCAGCCGCTCACTAGCCCTGTGACCATGGCCCATCATTCTCGCTCCTTTGGAAGCTGTCAAGAGGGGCCATAATATGTCCTCCCTGCTTACATGGGATGAGGATCAAGTAAGATAATGATACCTCATTGCATGTTCACCTTCTTAATTTGTGCTCACCATTCTAGACATGACAGAGACAACTTGGTTTAATGGAAAGCATTGAATCAAGAGAGCTGGTCTGAAATCCCATGGCTGCTATTAATTAGCTGTGGGATCTTAATTAAGTTAATGCCTCTCTGAATCTCAATTTCCTGATATTTTTTCAACATGGGAGATTCTGGCCCCACTCTCACATGGCCAGGACAGCTATTATCTCTCTCTCTCTGTCTCTGTCTCTCTCTCTTTCCCTCTCTCCTTCTTTCTCTCTCTCTCTTCTCTGTTCTCTCTCTCTTTCTCTTCTCTTTGTCTCCCTCTTTTTCTCTCTCTCTTTCATATACACATATAGACATGCTCATACAACACTCACACACACATATCCATCCATCCATACACACAGAGAGAACCTCTCCCTTTGCTAAGTCAGACCCAATATAAAAAGGCAGCATCAGCCATGGGATCAAGGTAGACTGTCAGAGAAAGCTCAGGTCCTACAATCTCCTATCAACATTCTTGCTCATGGGTGACATCAGCTTAGGTGGTCTTGACATGTGCCCCCATTTCATGTAAAATAGAGGTGATCATTTTTGCACTCCTTGCCCTGATGAATTGTTACAAAAAATGCTTTGTGAACTTTAAAGTCATAGGAAATAGGAAGCTATGATTTCGATGATAGAACAAATCCCAGATGAGGGAATTCCCTTTCCCAATAAAAGTTGTCACCTGATCTATATAGCTATTTAGAATCTCATCCTCAGAAGAGTAGCTAGAGAACTGAGATGCTTAGGGACTTGTCCAGGGTTACTCAGCCAGGCTGCTTCAGAGATGGGACCTGCACCAGGGACTTCTTAGTTTTGAGGCAAGCTGTGCAGCTGCTTCAACAAACTGCCTCATATAAACTTTAAAGCACTATAAAAATGGCCCTTTTCTTCCCACGAGATGCCTGACCCATTATTCTACCCAAGCACAAAGTAGCTTGTTAGGAATATTAGCTGTTGGATGTTAGCAACAATTACTAGAGCACCTATGATTTATTAATACAAAGAAATTTATAAAGCTGAAATGGGCCTTAGTACACAGGGCTGGGCTGGGAGAGCCTTAAATTATGAAATATCAGAGCTGGGAGGAACCTTAGAACATGGGATTTCAGAATTGGGAGTTCCTTTAGAATATAGATGTCAGAACTGGAGGGGGCTCTAGAGTATGGGATGTCTGAGCTGAGAGGGTCCTTAGGACACAAAATGTCAAAGCTGGGTCCTTAGAATAAAAAGTGTTCAAGTTGGAAGAGACCATAGCACCTTAGAATATGGTCTTTCATGGTTGGAAGGGGCCTAAGAACACAGAACTTAAAAACCAGAAGACCCTTTAGAATACAGATTTGATCTGTTGATGGAACCATCATCCTTTTGGCCATCCTTCTGGTCAACCTTATATTTATCCTGGACTCTCTTCTCTCCCTCAATCCCTATTTCAATCTGATAACAATTGCTATTGATTCTACCTTCATAGCATCCCTCACCTACCCAACTCTTAGCCTGTTACTTAGCCCTATTTGGTGACCCTAACCCTTATCTTCTCCATCCACATGGCTACCATTAGTTCAAGTCTTCATCTCCTGTTGTGTGAATTATTCAAATTGTCTCTTAATCGGTCTCCCCACCTCTAGTCTCTCTCCTATCCAATCCAGCTTCCATATTGTTGCCAATATTTATTCCTAAAGCACACACAAGTCTACTTTGTCATTCGATCAAGAAGTGTCAGCGGTTTCCAATTTCCTCCAATATAAAATACAATTTTTTTTGGCTCAGCGTCCTTTTCAGTCAGGCCTGACCTATCTTCCCAGGTTTACCACACATTAATCTCCCTGAAGTGCTCTATGTTCCAGCCCAACTAGGTCCTTTGCTCTTCCTTATACCTAACATTCCATCTTATACCTTTTAGTTTTTGCACAGAATGTCTCCTATGGCTCGGACATGCTCCCTCTTCACCTCTACCTTGTTGAATCTCCAGCTGCTTTTAAGTGACACACCTCTTACTCCAGGCTTAAACTTTCAATTGCTAGTTTTCTTTCTCCCACTGCACATATAACTTAGCATATATTTTGAATTTGCTTATCTATATTCATGTTGTTTTGGTACAAGAGAATGGAAGCTCCCTGAAGTACTATTTACTTTATGCTTTTGTATCCCCAGCCCCCAGCAAAGTACCCAGCACAATATAAACATTAAATTAATTCTTGATGAATAAATGAAGGGGAGGAACCTTAGAACCTTAGGGCATTGGAAATAGAAAGAACCATAGAGACTAATCCAACTTCTTCAGTTAAAAATGAGAAACCTGTGATTCTCTAAAGCAAGAGTTTCTAAGTTGAGAGCCACGGATATATTGCATGGAAAAAACACATAATTTTCATTCATTTCTAACTGAAATTTTGCATTTCCTTAAATTATGCTGAGAAGAGGTTCATTACATATACAAACACATACACACATATACATGCATAAAAACAAATTAAGGATCCCTACTCTAAGGGAAACTTCATAGGAACTTGTTAATCATAGGATCATAGATTTAGAGAAGAAAGAACTTTAGAGGACATTAAGTGCAACATCATTTTACAGATGAGAAGACTGAGTTTTAGAAAGATTAAGTGACTTATCCATGATCATACACCTAGTGTCAGAGATAAATCTGAATGTTGGTCTTCCATATCTTGGCATCCTATCCCTACCAAAAACCAGCTTGGGACGACCTTCAAACCCAGAGTTTATTCCATGACACTAGCTAATGATGAATTACTTCTCTCTCCTAAGGCCTTAGGGCTTATGGAAATTGAAGGCTGCCTTCTTCACCAAACTGCCATCTGGTCTAGCAAAACGTGGGCTGACAGTTTACCTGTTAATGATAATAGCTTGCATTCGGATAGCATGTTACGGCTGTGTGACAGTTTACATACATTACTTCCCAAGGTTATTGTGAGGATCAAATGAGACAATTAGTACAAATAATGTTGTCCCCCCTTCCCAGTCCCACAAACATCCTCTGAGGCTTCATCCATGGTAGAGGGGTGAGTTGGGGCTCTGAAAGCCTGTGCCAACAGAGTTTACTCCCTCACTGAATTGGAAAAGGATTGAGTACAGGGATAGCAAAGGACTATGGACAGCGATGGAGATCAGTTTTCCTAAGGCCTAGCTAATTGCAGAGATCCATGGGTTTTCACTCATCAGCCATCTGGAGATGACTTTTTAAAAGCCATGGCAAGTTACAAAATCTATTTCCTAAGGTGGTTGGGATCAAGTTTTATAAAGGTGAGAGGGAAATCTGCATTTTCTTTGGATATTTTGAATCTTCACTAAGGCTGAAGTTGAGTGCCCAAGCTCATGCAGCAAAGGAGCAGTAAAGTTAAAAGCCCTGGGTTATTTAATCCCTCCCCACTTAAGTCTGATATCCCTTCCATTACTGAGTACTGGAGCACGGATTCAGAACCCCAGAACTGGAATGATTCTTTAACCAGAATCCCTCTGGGACTTCCCTGACAATTCATTGATTGTCCAGCATCTGGAAGTCTTGGGGTGAAGGGGATGAACAATACACCGAAAACTACCCATTGGACTATTGAATAGCTCTCATTAACATTATTTCCTTGAATCAAGCCCAGATCTTCCTTTTAGTGTCTTAGGATGATTAGCTCATAGCTCTCTAGTTAAAAAGGACCTCAGAGACCATCTAGTCCCATCCCCCTCATTTATAGGGATGAGGCAGTTGAGGTTATTGAGGTTAAATGCTTCTGCCAAAGTCACATGCTTGTATCTATTGCATCTAACCCTCCCCTCTGGAGTGAAGCAAAACAAAGTTGACCCCTTTCTTCCATGTCCTGACCCTTTAAATACTTGAAAACAATGAATTTATTTCCCACAAGTCTTCTCTTCTCCAGGCTAAACACTCCAAATTTCTTTTAACCAGCCCTCATACATGATCTTGAAGCCATTTGTTATCCTGGTCACTTTCCAGGTCTTTTGACTCCAAGTTCAATGCACTTTCTACTCCCCTCCGCTGGCTCTCTGGAGATGGGCAAGACAGAGGCAGCAGGATGGGAGGTGGATGGAGAGCAAAGGAAACCCGAGGCATGGAGAGGAAAGATAAAAGCTCTTCAAATCACATCAAATTGTAGGGGGACAAATCCCCCCCTAACAGCCTAAACGGTAGAAGAAAAGGAAGCAGGCTGAGCTGTGAGGCTGCGGAAGTCCTATTAGCTGTTGGCAGGAGGGTTGGTGCCAGGCTAGGAATTCCACATTTACATATAAATGAAGATATTTACAAATTAATGCATCTCAACTAGAGAAAGTCCCAGCTCCACAGCTGTCAGTGCCTTCTTCCTCTCTTGCTGGGGGAGAGTAAGAAGAGAATAAGACAGAAATGACGATCAAATGTATAGGAGACAGTAATTTCCCAGATTCAGCAGCACCTCTGATAGCTTTTCCCAACTTAAAGCTTCAGAGGTAGAGCCTGGGGATAATCCAGGATGGTTGGAAATAGGAAGAAACAGAAAGATCATTTGGGTAGGGTAAGCGGGATGGCTATCCCAAGGGATGAACTCCCCAGATTTAAAATTCTGGGATTCTAGGCTGTGGGATTTGGAGACTTCAAAACATTATTCTTATTTGGGCAGTGTTATATCTGAGCTCTCAAAACATGTCTTCGAGGTAATGGGATAGAGTTTTAGAATATACTATATCAGAAAGTTAGCTAAAACTGTCTCTGAAATGTTTTCTCTTCATCAGCTCAGCCCTTAATGGGGACACCAATCACTCAACAAGGTCTGTCACAAAATGCTAGACACCCAGGGAAGAGAGACATACAGACATTCACTCTCCTCCGGTTGCTCCCTTGTGGGTGGGCTAGCACACCAAAACTACACAAAGATATACCCAACCACAGAGAAACTTCTCTGTTCTCCCATAGTTTCCCTTCCCATTCTCTAGGGATTCACTCAGGTCTCAGCCTTTCCCTCATTTGATGGTGATATTATTTTTTTAAACTATTTTATTTTTCCAAATACATGATAAGATAGTTTTCTTTTTTTAATAATAGCCTTTCATTTTCAAAATATATGCAGATCGTTTTCAACATTCACCTTACAAAACCTTGTGTTCCATCTTTTTCCCCCTCCTTTCCCTCCACCCCCTCTCCTAGACAGCAAGTAATTTAATATATGTGAAACATGTGCAATTCTTCTATATATATTTCCACAATTATCATGCTGCACAAGAAAAATCAGATAAAAAGGGAAAAAAATGAGAAAGAAAAAAAGCAAGCAAACAACAGCAAAAAGCGTGAAAATGCTATGTTGTGATCCATATTCAGCGCCCCACTCCAGTTCTCTTTCTGGATGCAGATGGATCTCTCCATCCAAATCTATTAGAATTGAACTGAATCACCTCATTGTTGAAAAGAGCCATGTCTATCAGAATTGATTATTGTATAATCTTCTTGTTGCTGTGTACAATGTTCTCTTGATTCTACTCACTTCACTTAGCTTCAGTTCATGTAACTCTCCAGAGACTTTCTGAAATCATTCTGCTGATTTTTTCTTATAGAACAATAATATTCCATAACATTCATATACCATAATTTATTCAGCCATTCTCCAACTGATGGGCATCCACTCATTTTCCAGTTCCTTGCCACTACAGAAAAGGATGCCACAAACATTTTTGCACATGTGGGTCCTTTTCCCTTTTTATGATCTCTTTGGGATACAGACCCAGTAGAGACACTGTTGAATCAAAGGGTATGCACATTTTGATAGCCCTTTGGGCATAGTTCCAAATTGCTCTCCAGAATGCTTGGATCAGTTCACCACTCCACCAACAATGTATGAGTATCCCAGTTTTACCCACATCCCCTCCAACATTTATCATTATCTTTTCCTATCATCTTAGCCAATCAGAGAAATATGTAGTGGTACCTCAAAATTGTCTTAATTTGCATTTTTCTGATCAATAGTGATTTAGAGCATTTTTTCATATGACTAGAAATGGTTTTAATTTCTTCATCTGAAAATTGTCTGTTCATATTTGCAAAGATAGTTTTCAACATTCATTTTTGTAAAACTTCTGTTCCAAATTTTTCTCCCTCCTTCCTTTACTTCCCCTCTTTCCAAGGCAGCAATCTGAGATCAGTTAAATATATACAATTCTTTTAAACATATTTCCATATTTGTCATGTTGTACAAGATAAATCAGTTCAAAAGAAAAAAAACAATCAAACAACAACAAAAGAGTGAAAATGCTATGCTTTGATCATCACATAATCTTGTTGTTACTGTGTACGGTGTTTTTTTGGTTCTGCTCACTTCACTCAGCATCAGTTCATGTAGATCTTTCCAGGCTTTCCTGAAATCAGCCTGCTCATCATTTCTTATAGAACGGTAATGTTCCATTACATTCATATACCATAACTTATTCAGCCATTCCCCAATTGATGGGCATTCATTCAATTTAGATGTTGAGATCCTTGAAGGCAGGCAGGGACTATTTTGGTTTGGGGTTTGCTTTTTTTTGCCTTTCTTTGTATCCTCAGAACTTAGCACAATGCCTGGCACATAGTAGGTGATTAATAAATGCTTATTTAATGACTGACTTAATCTTGCTCTCTGATTTTTTTAAACTGCTAAAAAGCACAAAAGTGAAACAAACTAATTCTTCTAGTCTTCAAAATATTTATTCCGCCTCAAAAATCACCCATCTAATTTGGAACATAATGTTTTGCAAGAATGAATGTTGACAACTATCTTTGCATGTATTTTGAAAATAAAAAGCTATTTTAAAAAAAACACCCATCTATGCCATCCCTCTTAAATTATCTTAGCACTCTTTACTGTGCCAGTATCAAACCATCCAGGTAGTGTCAATCTTGTGACAGTTGCTGGCCATGGTGCTGACATGTCCCTAATTAACAATACCAACAGAAGTGATCTACCTTAAGAGAATTCTTTGCCCCAAATGGGAATTCCCTTTTCTCAATGATATTCTGTCACATCTCATAGCATGATGATCCTTCCATTCCCTAACTAAAGTATCAGGTACTTACTTCCTTAAAAAAGCAGCTTAGTCATTGTTGGACAATTCTTAAGATTTAGAAAGTATTCTTTAGGCTGAACTGGTCTGCCTCCATATAGATGGCTTCTAACACAGAAATTAGGTTTTTTCCACCCTTATCCCAACTCTAGGCCAGAAGTCATGGAAAAGACTTGAACCCTTGTAAAACACAGGTCCATTTAACATTTAGGGACAGACATCTCTTGTCTTTTTTGTGTCATGAACCTTCATGATAGTTTTATGAAGCCTATGGACCTCTTCTTTAGATAAGGCTTTTAAATTGTTGAAATGAAATACTTAAGATCACAAAGAAAATGAAATATGTTGAAATAAAGATATATTTTTTCTTGAAAATCCTCCTGAAATCTATTCTTGAGACAGCTTCTAGCACAAGAATCCAGCCTCAGACACATTAGCTGTGTGAATCTGGGCAAGTCATTTTCCTCAAATGTAAAATGAGAGTAATAATGCATGCAATTGTGAAGATCAAATACGATTTTTGTAAAAATACTTAGTGCCTAGAACATTGTAGGAGTTTTAGGTGGATATTCCCATCCCTATTCACAAATTTGGGTGGGTAGGTGGAAGGGATATCTGTGAATTATTAAGTTAAGAATCCTTAATCTAGGGGACATACTCCACACCATATTCTAGTCAACTCTGCTCCAAGCTTCATAGTGAATTTGTTGTTTAGTCATTTTCAATCATATACAACTCTTCATGACCCCTTTTTGGAGGGATGGGGGGCTTTTTTGGTCAAGATATTGAAGCAGTTTGCTATTTCCTTCAGTTCATTTTATAGATAAGGAACTGAGGCAAAGACACAACTAGTTAGTGTTTAAGGCCAAATCTGAACTCAACCCAGGAAGATTAGTCTTCCTAACTCCAGTAAATAGCAAAACTATAACAAATAGTTAATACTAATAAAAATAACTTCCAACTCGATGACACGATGTTTTTAAAGTATTTTCTTCATATTCACTCTGTGAAGTAGAATATCATTATCCTATTCAACAGAAGGAGGAAATTAAGATCAACAAACGATTAAATGACTTGATCTGATTCACATGACTAACAAATTGAGGTTCCCTGACTTATGTCCCACCACTCTATTAAATTTTTGGAGGAATGGATTGGCTTTTTCCATAAAATCCTCTGATTTCCTGATAAGGCAGAGGTCCATCCTCTCTGAAGATAGGTAGAATGCCAGTTATATGGTGGGCAGAGTGGCTGCTTCCCACCCCTACCCCACCCTCCTTTGTTTACTTTTTCAGTTTACTGGGTTGAATAATGATGATGCCTTAATAATACCTTACTTTGGTACAATGCTTTACACTTTACAAAACACCCTTTCATATATTAGCCCATGGATCCTCCCAACACCCAATTTCTGCCCTGCCTATTTCACAGGGCTATTGTTATTCCCATTATCTAATGAGTTTGCAGGTAGGCAACTCTTGACCAAAAGGACCTTCTCTCCATCAGCCTTTTCTTGACCCTTAGAATTTTAGGCTTTTAGTTTAACAGATCTGTTCCAGCTCTGAGGCTCTGAGGCTCTGTGATTCAGGTAGCTTTTCGTATTTTCATTTCTAATTTCATCCTGCCAATTGTGCTGTGAGGTGGGCAGAATAGAAATTTTATAGGGAAGAAACAGTTTTGGGGTGAAGTGATTTGCTCAGGGTCATACAAGTAGTAAGAAATAAAGGTGACTCAAACCCAAATATATCTTCTTCCTAATTCATAGATGCGAATCTGCATGGCTTTACCCTGTAATTTTGCTTTCTGCATCATCTACCCTTCCATCTGAACACAGTGCCTGCCCCCAGTCCTATTAGCCCCAACACTTCTGTGTTGATTGATTGAGAAATTGTAGGATCCAGACCTGAAAAGGACCTCAGGGAACATCTAATCCACCCCCTCGTGTTATAGCTGAGGAAGCTGATACCTAGCAAGGTCAAGAAATTTGGTCAAAGTCACCCAAGTTGGAAGAAACAGACTCAGAACTTGTCTTCAGATTTTTCATCAAGTGCACTTCCTGTGCACCATGTTGAATGGGTCAAAGTTAATTCTATTTTTATGCTCTCATCAGAGTCAGGCTGGTCTCCTCTGAGAGGCTTTTTCTTTTTTAAAATAATCCATTGGGCTCAATTTGCAAGTCTGAGGAAAACACCTTTCCCACCTGCAGGTCACTTGAGACTTCACAACAACTTCTAGCAGGCAGGACATGAAGCTGATTGGGAGGGATGGAGGGAGGGGGATTCAGTATTCAGTGAAATCCTGATTTTTATATCCTACAAACACCCGCCATCACCCTCAGCCATATGTTTTTAGGAACAGCTGGGCTGTTGGGGAGGAGGGGCCAGATGGTTAGATGAAGGATTCATATATACAAGCAGACCTCCTGGATTCTCATGAATCAGAAGAGAGAGTGGGTATGTCATGAATCCTGGATCCCCCTCGACCCCAAGACAGCCTTTTCTGGGGACAAAAAGTAGGGGTCTAGCTCATCAGATACAGTAGTCTGAGAGAGGTAGCTTGAATCTGATACATGAAAAACAATACAAAGAGGATTCAAAACATTGTGGCAAGACTGAGATTCCAGATTTTAAGACATTTATGGAGCAAACAGTATAGTAAGATGACAAGAACACAGATAATTGTGCGTATGTGTGTTTAAGATGATGAAAGCATGGTTAGAGGCAAATTACCTGAAAAAGATCTAAAGGTTTTAGTGAACCACAAGCTCATTATATGTTTTAACAATGTGATGACAACCAAGAAACCTATGACAATTCCAGGCTGCATTAAGAGAGTATCCAAGATTAATGAAATGATAATCTAGGAGGATTTTGCCTTGATCAGATCATATCTAGGGTATTAGGACTGAATACCACATTTTGTGAAGAATATTAATTAACTGTAGAGTACCCAGAAGCCTATCAGGATTGTGAGGAACTTCTAAACCATTTCCTTATCTGAGATTGCTTTTTCTATGTGTAAAATATCTTTGGGATTTTTTTTCAAATAAATTTTATTTATCTTTTGTTCATCTGTCACTTAAATTTCCCCTGTATTTCTCCCTGTCTCCTTCTAAGGAGCCAGTTACCAAATCCATTGACCTCTTGGTTCTCATTCTTTTTTTTAAATCTCTCTTCAGCATCAGATTCTGTTTATCATGCCTTCCTTTTCTGTTATCAACATTGTTCTTTCTTAGTTCTTTGCCTACCATCGGGCTACTACTTCTCTGTCTCCTTAATTTTTTTTATCCCTTTTCCATCTCATACATGTGAGTATACTATCCTGAGTACTGTACATATGAGGGATTCGATCCTGAGTCTTCTTCTTTTCTCTTTCTACAAATTGTTTCTTGGTGACTTCCTCAGGTTCCATGGGTTTGACTAACATTTCCATGTCAGTGACTCCCAGATCTACATATGCAGCCCTAATCTCTCTCCTGAGCTCCAGTCTGACATCACTATGCCTACTGGACATTTCCAATTGGATATCCCATAAGCATCTCAAATTCGATGTGTTTAATGCAGAATTCATCATCTTTTCCCAAAGGACCCACTTCTCTTCTAGATTTCTCATTTCTGTTGGAAGCACTTCCATTTTTGTAATCTCACAGATTCACAACCTCAAAATTTTCCCCAACTCTTCCTTCTCCCTTCACCATTCAAATTCCAACCAGTGGCCAGCTTCAGCCACTTTTGTCTCCACAATATCTCACATTTCTTCTCTTCTCTCTACTTACAAGGCTGTGTGCTCTAGCTCAGGTCCTCATTACTCCTCACACGGTTCATTTTAGTAGCCTCTTTATTGATCTTCCTACGTCACCTTTCCCCTAGTCAAGCTGCCCTTCATAAAGGTGTCAAAATGATATTACCAAAGCAAAATTCTAATCATATCACTCCCCTGCTCAAGAAGTTTGGTTAAATATAAACTACTCTTCTGGGCATTTAATACCTTGCTGTCTACCTTTCTAGGTTTATTAAATATTAGTCTCCCTCACATATTCCAGGTTGCAGTTCAATTAAACTATTTGCTTGCTCTCCATACATAACATTCTATTTCTCAGCTTCCTACCGATTTGTCACCTATTCTTGGAATATGTTCCTTTTTCATTTTTCACCTTGGTGAATATCTAGTTTTCTTTAAGTTTCCAATTAAGAGTCACCTTTTTCCTTTTGTGTAATAATATTTCCCCCAATTATGTGTTAAAAAACAATTCTAACACTTATTTTATATTTTGAAACGGTAAACAATTTGATATAGGTTATACAAGTGCAATTATACAAAATGTATTTCCATATTAGTCATGCTGTAAAAGAAGACACAGATCAAAAAATCCCACAAAAAACAAAGAAAATAAAAAATAGTATACTTTGGTTTGCCTTCAGACTTTATCAGTTCTTTCTCTGGAGGTAGATAATATTTTTCACCATGAATATCCTGGATTTGCTGAGAATGGTCAAAACATTCACAGTTGATTATTGTATAATAATGTTGTCACTATGTACAATGTTCTCCTGCTTTTTCTCACTTCACTTTGTATCAGTTCAGGTAAGTTTTTCTAGATTTTTCTGAAGTCATCCTTCTCACCATTTCTTAGAATTTCTTACAATTTTACAATTTTTTACAAAATTATAAATTTCTTACAATATTATTCCATTACAATCACATACAACAATTTTTCCAGTCATTCCCCAATAGATGGGCATTCTTTGTTATATACAAAATGGCCCTTTTCCCTTTTTAAAAATCTTTTTAGGATACAGATCTAGTAGAATGCTCCCTCTTTCAAGAAGAGTTTCTGACTCCAACTCCAATTGCCAGTGTCACCCCAACCTGGAAATTATTTTACATTAATATACATTTTATATATATTTATCTATGTTCATATTACTTCTTTTCATAGAATGTAAATTCCTTAAGGGAAAGTCTTTGTATTCCTAGCACATCTCATGGAACATACTTAATATTTGTGAAATGATAGTTGAATGTTTCACTGACCAAGGGTTGATTTCTACATCCATAAGACTACTCTTCTTTCCTGTTTTTATCTTTTTAATTATTTTAGTGTCTTTTCCCCAAAAAAGGAGCAGAAAAGGCACTGACTAGCCTCTACTACGTGCCAGGCTCTGCCAAATACTCTATAGATATGATTTTATTTGATCCTCAATCCTATGAAGGTAAGTACTTTTATCCCCATTCCACAGTTGAGGAAATGCGAAAGAGATGAATTTATTCATCCAGGTGTCGTGTAAGTGTATGAAGAATTTGAACTCAGGTCTTCCTGACTCCAAGCCCAGTGCTCTATGTCCTGCTTCATCTAACTGTTCTTATCACTGTCACTTACTAGTGACTCTTTTCCACCCATAGAATTGATCTCTCAATAAACATTTGTGGCCCTATTCTATGTCAGCCCTGTGCTAAACTCCAGGTAAAACACCTGAACTGAAAATCTCTACAATCAACTTGCCTCTATATAGAATTCTGAAAATGCAGAATTAGTACAGAGTAAGAACAAGATGTTTTAGAGAGAGATGGAGATTAGTAGTTAGGAAGATTAGGAAAAGCTTTATGCAAAAGGTTGCACTTGAGCTAAATCTTGAAGCAAGTCACAGAAATGAGGAGGTGGAGGTGAGGAGAAAGAGCTTTGCAAGCATGGGAAGCGGCCAACAGAAAGAGCCAGACATGGGAAATGGAGCATGCTGTCTAAAGAACAGCAAGATGGCCAACCTGACTAGGCTATATTGTGGGAGGAGGAGAGGATAATATAACAAGACTGTTGCTGCTACTGCTGCTGCTCTTGATTATCCTTTGTTCTCAAAAGACCATGGTGTTCTGGAAGAGTCCCTGATGTCATGGCTTGTAAGTGAATTGGATTTAAGTGAGGGAGGGCTGTGCAAAGTCACCAGCCTCATTTTCTCCTCCAGAACCATCTGGGTCCAGTGACAAGATATAGGTCAGGAGGATCGGAGATGGCCTTGGATGAAAGGGAAATCTTGGCTTTTTTAAGCTAGGTCCTTTCCAGGTCTCAATTTGTCTGACAACACCCATTCAATGATTAAAGCTAGGTAAGAAATGAGACAAAGAACAATTTCTTTTACCTAGTCAAAAAATAAATAAATCTGGGAGGTATTTTTCATATATGATATGGGTTTCTCATGTACAATAAAGACTAGAGATCTAGGAAGGATATAACCTGGGAAGAATCTTAAAGAACAAAAATAAGAATTATATTTTATCCTAGAGACATTAGGGAACCATTGAAGTTTATTGAATTAGGAAATGTCACTATCAGAATTGTGCTTATGGAAAAAAAACCACATTGTCAGCTATTTGGCAGATGAATTGGAACATGAAGAGAGAGAATCAGTAGTTAAGGATGTCATTGAAATATTGTCAAACTTAAGACATTAGAAGATTGCTGGTATCCAAAACAGAAGTATGTAAATTCAGAAGAAGGATGGATTTGGTGGGGGATGAAGGGAGAGATCATAAGTTCTGGTTTTTACTTGTTGATTTCGAGTTGTCTGTGAGACATCCATTTTGAAATATCTAACAAGCAATTGGTGATGTGAGCCAGGAATTTAGGAGAGAGAATGGGATTGAACATATAAATTTTGGAGTCATCTGCATAGAAATGATAATTAAACCCATAGAAGCGGGTGCAATCATCAAGAAAGATATAAGTGAGGAGACAGAGACAGAAAGAGAGAGACAAAGAGGCAGAGAGGGAAGAAAGGCAGACAGAGACACAGAGAGACAAAGAGAGGCAGAGAGGGGAGGGAGGGAAAGGGTCCCAGATAAAGCTTTGAAAATACCCATTCTTAGGGGACTTGGATGATGATTCAGAAAAGAAGATTGTGATTAGACAGATAGGAGAAATAGGAGAAAAAAGCAAAAACTCAGTAGAAAAAATCCTCCTTCATGAGGAGGTATTGAACAGAATCATATATTACATAGATGTCAGAAAGAATGAAGATTGAATAAGAACTTTAGGAGATCACTGGTAATTTTGGAGAGAACCGTTTCTATTGAATGACCAGAATGGCAAAGCCAGGTTGCAAAGAGTTAAAGAATGATAAGAAAGGAGTAAGGAAAAAGAAAGAAGTGGAAGCAAGGGGTGATAACATCTTTTTCCTCTGTAAGAAGTATAATCAAGTAAAAATTAATCAATATATTGACTATGTCTAAAAACATATACTTCATTTGATACCCATAGTTCTCCATCTCTCGACTAGAAGGGAAGAGTTATGTTTTATCATCAGTTCTCTGGAATCACAGTTGGACACAACATTGATAAATTCAAGGCTTTTGATTTTGTTTTTTTTTTACATTATAGTGTTTGTCTTGTAAATGGTTTGCTATTCTGTATCAGTTTGTACAAGTCTTCTCAAGTTTCTCTGAATTTTTAAGCTAGTTATAATTAGTTTTTAAATTAATTGTAATTTCTTTGAGCATATTATTCTATGATATTCACATATCACTGTACATTCAGCCATTTCCCAGGCAATGGACACCCCAAACTCAGTTCACCAGCAATTCCCTATAATCATTTTCCCTCAATATCCCCATGAGAAATCATACTGATTCAGTAAGTATGGTTCTTAGAGATGTGAGAGGCATTGGATGAGAATCCTCCTTTTGTGGGACTGGGACTACCATCCACAGGGCAGAGTCCCCATGTCCTAAGACAATAAATGGGTAAAATGTTTACCTGAGAAATGGCTTCTGAAGAAATGTTCATGTAGGTGCAGTAAGTAAGCTAACAGATCCTAGGGGAAAAATGCTTTAAGGACTATGTTCATTGTTCACACGTACGTGGTGCTGCAAAAGTGTTTTTAAATGATTGTTTTCTTTTTCTCTCAAGCAAGTTAAACATGGCTAGTCCAATCTAGGAAACCCTGTCTTCAGAGAGTGAAAAAGAGATCGTTCCTCATTGTTACCAGCCCAGTGAGAATTATCATTTGCTCTGAATTATTAACATCCACTCACATTACTGTAGCTCTTTACAGCTTCCAGAGTGCTTTTCTCCTAACAGCCCTGCGAGGGCAATAGTGCATGGGATATCATGTCCATTTTACAGATGGATGAACATGAGTGGAGAAGAATCCTAGGATTTAGGGCCAGAAGAAGCCTTGTCCAGCACCCTCATTTTACAACGAATGATCCTTAGGCGTGGGGAAGTGAGATGATCTTGCCCAAGGTCACACAACTAATGAGTCAGAAGGGTCATGCTCATTCCCTTGCTTCATCCTGCCTCCTTGACCAGCAGCACGCAGCTGATACATGGCAGGGCTCCATTGTGAATTCTCACTCTGGGTCCAGTGTGCTTTCCTCTCTAGTTATAACCATTCTCACCCACCACGGCTCTGCCGTCAGGGCTGTGGGAGAGATGAGTCTGAATCCCTCCCCCAGGGAGAAATCCCACTGGAAGCATCAGCTGTTTGCTCATAAGCTATTCCCTGGTTTTAAATGACACCTGCCAATCTCCTCCTTCTCTCTGGGGGAACTCTCCATGAATTAAACAGCATTAAACCCAACACAAACAAACAGACCTGTTGTGTACGTACAACCCACACGGACACACACACACAGAAACTCCCACACAAAGACTGAGACAGATACAGCTACACAACTTACACCTGAGCTCACAGTCCTCAGTTAATCAGGGTTGCTCTCGAATCGGACCTACGTTAGGGCTGAGGCAACCAGAGGAACAGCCAGGTAGCGATTGTTTGTTGGTGGTTGTTTTTTTTTTTTGTCTTGCCAAATAAGAGACTCATGACATTTTTTTTAACAGAATTGATTGGCTCCAGCGTTGGCCAAATTCACAAAACTGGTCGATTCCAGTTGTGGCAGCTGAAGGCTGAACAATTGATCAGAGCACCCCTTGGTCAATTCTGCTTTATTCCTAAGGTAGCATAAATAAGAAGACTGACTTATGCAAAAGCCATTTGCTGGAGTGGGAGGCGGCACCTGGAACAACCTGGAGGTTGCTGTCCAGTCCAGGGCTGGCCCTTGACTGGCACTTTCCTTAAGGACCAACCCCGTATCACCAAATGCATTATTATTATTATTTGTGTGTGCCATGTTCCCCTAGGATGCCAGGAGGCACACATGGCAGCTATATATGCATCAGAGAGAGCAGGACTTGAAGTCAGGAAGACCTGAATTCAAAATGACCCCAGACACTCAATAATCATAAGTTTTTTGCTTAACACTGTTTGCCTCGGTTTGCTCATCTGTAAAATGAGCTGGAGGGGGGAAAAAGGCAAATCATCAGTATCTTTTGCCAAGAAATTGGGATCAGGAAGGGTTGGACATGATTGACTAAACAACAACAATAGCACTCCTCATTAGATTATAAACTCCATGAAAACAGAGAATCATTCCTTTTTCAAGCATTTATTAAATACCTACTGTATGCTATAGGTTTCATGAGTTTAGGGAACTCCCAGTGAAGAATTTCTCTGTCAATGTAGATGGGTAAGAGCTTCCTAACCTGGCCACTGAGAGGAAAAAGACATTTCCCTGGGGTCATGGAGCTAGTACACATCAGAGGGGAACTGGGAAGCATATCCTGCTGACTCTCAAACCAGCCCTCTAACACTGAATCACACAATTACACAAAAACTAAAATGAAATAACCTGCTCTCAAGGACTTATATTTTATTGTGCAGATAAAATAGTCTTCTGATTAATACATAATTAATAAAATAATAAATATCCAATAAAATAAATTAATGAAATTCTAATAAATGGTTTGAAGTAAAAAGTAGTAACAACTAGGGGATCAAGAAAGGAGGGTGTTTTATTCTCCTTTGCACCCACCAAACACAGAGTCCTTCACATGGGAAGAGTTTAATAAGTAAAATCTTCCTTGATTCCTCCTGGTCATTTTCCCTCAGCCCTCCATCTGCACCACTCTGGTAGATTTGTATTTTTCAAATATATATTTAATAATAATATTTATAAAGCACTTCAGGGCTTGTCAAATACTTTATAAATATTACCTTGTTTCATCTTTATAATAACCCTCTTAAGTGGGTTCTACTATTATTTCCCTTGTCCAGATGAAGAAACTGAGCCTGAGAGAGAAGTGACTTGCTCAGGGTGATACAACTAATAAGTGTCTGAGGTAAGATTTGAACTCAGGTTTCCCCAAGTTCATGTCCAGCATTCTATCCACCAACTCACCTTACTGTTTCTAGGCTATTCAAGTCTACACAGCACAAACAAGAGACTCATGACATTTTTAAACAGGATTGATTGGCATCTCATTGGTGACATCCCTTTAGCAAACTGTACCATCCATAAGGGCAGTGACCTTGTCTTACCTAAACTGTATTCCCTCTCCCCACCAGAAACTTAGTGCTCAAGACTCTGCACACAGCAGTCACTTAATTAAGATTTTTTGGAAATTAATAGAATTCAGTTTAGTTAATATCTTTTTTTGCAAGGAAATTGGGGTTAAATGACTGATAAGTGTAGTATCTGAAGTCAGATTTAAATTCAGGACTGATGCTCTATCCACTACACCATTTAGCTGCCCCTTTAGTTAATATCTTTAAAACAGCTGATTCATTGGAAAAAGCATTGGATTTGTATTCATGGGATCTGGGTTCTAATCCCACTTCTTTCTCGTACTAGCTGGGTGCTCTCCAAAAGTCTCCATGTTCTCCCATGTAAGATGAAAAGGTTAAATTAAATGATTTCCCTTTCAGTTCAGGCAGAAACCCTTTTTTTTTTCTTTTTGTATCCCCAGCTCTTAGCACAGTACCTGGCACATAATAAGTGCTTAATAAATGTATATTGAATTGAATTAAATATTAATATTTTCTCCATTACATTCTTTAAGTTTAGATCACCAACAAAACAATAAATAAAGCCCTGATTTGTAGTTTTTGATCATTTCTGATGTGCAAAGACTCATACTGAAAATTTTACTGTCAGTTCCTTCTTTGGTGAGATCCACAAACATAGACTTTTCTTTTTATAAGTGAAGACAATGAGTCACCAACAAGCAGTGATTTATCCAAAAACACGCAGAAAACAAATCAAAGAGTTGTAGGTTCTGATTTCCAAAACACATTTGGTGAAAGAGCTGATAGTTAAATCCAGGTCACTTGACTTTCAGTACAATACTCTGATTATTGTACAAATCTGTATGAGGTAGATGGATAGGGCACAGATTGCTAGGCTAGGGTTCGAATCTGACTTTAGACCCTTAATTAACCCTTGTAATGGTCAGTCTAGCTTTCTGGAGGACCTCAGGACCAGCCTTGATTTTAGTGGAGGAGTGTAGGAGGCTCGAGATCCACCAGGAGGATGGTCAGAAATGGAATGTCTCATTTCCAGTCCTCTCAGCCCTTCTATATCTTATTATAATTACATCATTATAGCATACTGAGTATGTGTGAACTAGAGAACCATTACATCGCCTTGCTAAATACTGAGTATATGTGAACTAGAGAACCATGATTCATCAATTCCTCTGAGTTAACACCTTGTTGTAAGTATCCTTCTTTCAAGTATACTTCTCCAGAGTTCCAGCCCTCTACAAACCCTGTGCAAATCACTTCATTACTTCTATTTGCCTCAGTTTCCTCAACTGTAAAATGGGATTGGGTAATAATAGCATCCACTTCTAGGGATTATTGTAAATGAGATAATATTTATTTTATTTTTTTAATTGAATTTTTTTTCTATTTTCAAAACATATTCAAGGGTAATTTTTTCAACACTGATCCTTGAAAAACCTTGTATTTCAATTTTTCCTCACCTTCCCCCTACCCCCTACCCTAGATGGCATGTAATCCAATATATGTTAAACATGGTAAAAAATATGTTAAATTCAAAATTTAGGCATACACATTTATACAATTATCTTGCTGCACAAGAAAAATGAGATCAAAAAGTGAGAAAGAAAATTAAATTCAAGCAAACCACCACAAAAAGAATGAAATGTTGTAATCCACCCTCAGTTCCCAAAGTCCTCTCTCTGGATGTAGATGGCTCTCTTTATCACAAGAGCATTGGAATAGGCCTGAATTATTGAGATAATATTTATAAAATGCTTCCTACAGTGCTTGGCATGTAATAGGTGTTTAATAAATGCTTACTCTTTTCCCTTTCTCCTGCTTTACTATAAGTAGACTGGTCAGTAAGGGAATCATCTGTCAGCCAGTATACCCAGGACTGAAGGAATCCTCTCGTCTGAGAACCAGTGATGCTACTTGTATGACCTTGGGCAAAGTAGTTGGTTCTCGGACTGGGAGAGGACCCCTTCAGTAAAACTGGAAGTTTGGTCTTTAGCAGGCACTCCAAGCCTGGAGTCCATGGATTCCCAAGGGGTACGTGAACTTGAATGGGAGAAAATTACATCTTTATTTTTCACTAGCCTTTGCTTTCCTTAAAAATCCTTTGTACATATAAAAATAGAATTCTGCAAATACCACCAGACTGCTAAAGAAAGAACCATGTTACAAACAAGATGAAGAACCCCTAATCTAGATGCTCATTAAGGTCCCTTTCTAGCTCTGGAACCTGTGGTCCCAAGTCGCAGTCATGTCTCTCTGCTAGGTGCCCCCACGCCGCCCCCACGCAAAGCAAGGGGACAGTCATCAAAATATTCCCAGGAAAAAAGGCTCCAGTATAAACCCCAAAGTTTAAAAATAGGCACCTCCCCATCCTGGGCATTGTGCCCGGCTGGCTTGCCATTCCCACCCCACCCCACCCCACCCCTGGCTCCAACTCAAGACCAAGGCTGGCTCAGTGAATCATCTAATTGCCCACGTGCTGTTGAACCGAAACAAAATCGTCCCATCTACTTACTGCCAATGGCATCAATTTCATTTACTTTGCCAAGGACTAGGAAGAGATATGCTTAACCTAATGTACATCTTGGTTTGTCCTTCATTTGCTGCTGCCAGCCTTCCCTCTTTCCCTCTTCAGCATCCTTTGGGTTTCAACCCTTTATTTGTCTTCTTCATTTTTTCCTTCTCTTTTGGACTTGCCCATCCTCCTTTTCCTGCCTTCCCTCTCATGCTGTCTTCCTCAAGGGTCATTGCCACTTTATCCCATTCTTTACTGTATTCATCTTCCTTTTCTTTTTCCTCCTCATATTCCTATTTCTTCATTTCTATTTATTTCTCCTGCCTTCATTCTTTTCCCCCTTCATTTCTATTTTTTTTAGGATTACAGATTTGAAGATGGAAAGGACCTTTTAACTCTTTTCATTTTATAAATGTGGGACCTAAAGGCCAGAGTGAGAATGACTTAAAGAGTGGAAAGTAGTAAATAATATTTGTTTCCTTCTTTCCTCTTCTTCCATATTTTCTGATCTTCTTATCTTTCTTACTCCCCTCTTGCCTTTTCTCCTTCCCTTCTTTTCTTCCTCATCTTCCCTTTTACCTTCTCTACCTCTTTTTTTAGTCTTCCCCTTTTCTTTCCTTCCTTTGTACTATTCCTTTTCTTCTCCTTTTCCTCCATCCTTCTTCCCTCCCTTCCATTAACATTCTTCCTTCTCTACCTTTCCTCCACCCTTCCTCCCTTCTCTTGTATTCTTTCTTTTCTCTTTCCTAAATTCCATTCTTCTTCCCATCCCTCCTGCTTTCCTCTTACATTCTAACTTTTTTCCTTTCCCCTTTCTTTGATTTCCTTCCCCATCTTAGTCTCTTCCTTTCTTCTTTTCCTCCTTTTTTCTCTCTTTCCTTTCTTCTTTCTTTCTGCTTTTTTTTTAATTGGCACTGTGGTACAATGGAAAGAATGCTGAATTTGAAGTAAGGATCTGGTTCAAGTTCTGGGTAGGTCACTTAATCACCATATGATTAAGGGTCAATCTCCTCCACCACCAGGTCAAAATCATCTCCATATATCTTTTCCTTGTCCCACTCTTTCAGCTACCCTTCAAGTCTTGTCTTCTTCCATTTGAATTTAACTTTTTGAGGTCTGAGACTTCCTTGTTTTTGTATTTTGTGTTGTCTAGAGACAGAGATCAGGAGAGAGAAAGAGAAGAAGAAACAGACAGACAGAGGCACGGGAAAAGAAATAGAAGGGAGAGACATAGTGACAGAGAGAAGGAGAAAGAAGGAAACAGAAAGAGAGAGAAAAAAAGAGAGAGAGAGAGGAGAGACAGTGCAGAGACAGAAAGGAAAGAGACAGACAGAAAGGAAAGAGACAGGCAGAGACAGAGAAAGAGAAAAGGACAGAGAAAAACTTGGGTTTTTGCCATTTTCACAGGTTCATAGGTTTAGAATAGAACAGAATCTTAGATGCCATTGAAGCCAATTCATTTTGCAGATAAGGAAACTAAAACACAAGGTCACATTACTAAGTATCCAACACCAGATTTGAATCCAGATCTCTCCCCTTCCCTTTCCATTCCACACACACACACACATACTTCAAGAGCACTATTCTATATCCCAGCCCTGATGTTGAATAGCATCCATGTGCCATATCTTGTGCTCAGCATTGGGGGAATTTTACAAAACAGCACAAATAGAGTAACTTAACTTTGATTTGTATGGATTCCTCTTTTCCTCAGGAGCCTTATCATCTATTAAGAGGGGATTGAACAATATTTTACGTTCTTCATAATACTGGATCAGAGGTTCTTAACCTAGGGTTTGTGAACTTAATTTTTAATTGATAACTGTATTTCAATAGAATTTATTTCCTTTGTAATTTTATGTATTTTAATTTATACACTTCAAAACATTCTGATACAACTCCATAGATTTCCCACACTGTGGCCAAAGACTCTGGGTGCATAAAGGGGCAGAGTCCCTGCTTTCTCTCGCTATCTTTTTCCTTTCTTCTCCAGAGGCCTCCTTTCCCTGCTCCTCTGGCCATCCTTCTCTTCCTCTGGGAGTCTTCCCCATCTTCCTTTTCTTATGAGCCCAGATGCCTCAGCGACAAGCCATGCGTAACAGGCCCCTGCCAAGAGCCTTTAATAACTAATTAGGGCTCCCTTGTTTCCCTATTTTAAGCTGTGGTCAGAGACTCCTAATCAGTACCCATTGTCCCCTCCCCATTCTCCTTGATTGGGTCTTGAGAGGACAGTCTTACAAAGAATTGTGGGTAAGAACATTAATCCTGTACATTGAGAACCTACTTCTCCAGTCTTTGCTCTGGGCAAAGTGAGCTCTCTGGGACTATGCTGAGGTGAATCCAGGGCACATGGCCTCTGCTGTCCTGCTGAAGGTCAGATCTCCCCAGGGGAGGTAACCACATCATCCAGCTGCTTGCTGTCCTCTGGAACCTAATACCTGCTAGCTCTCTCCCCAAAGGCAACTACCCCCTGGGTTGTGCTGGGTCCTGTCTCTATAAAGATCAGAGATCTGCAGCTGAGAGGAGCCTTAAATGGTACCTAGTTCACCATCCTGATTTTATCAACTGGGACAATGAGAAGGGAGGGAGGGAGGGAGGGAGGGAGAGAAAGGGGGAGAAAAGAAGAAAGAGAAGAAGGGGGAGGGAAGGAAGGAAGGAAAGAAGGAAGGAAGGAAGGAAGGAAGGAAGGAAGGAAGGAAGAAGGAAGGAAGGAAGGAAGGAAGGAAGGAAGGAAGGAGGGAGGGAGGGAGGGAGGGAGGGAGGAAGGAAGGGAAGGAAGGAAGGAAGGAAGGAAGGAGGGAAGGAAGGAGGGAAGGAAGGAGAAACAGAAGGAGGGAGGGAGGGAGGAGGAATAGAAGAAGGGAGGAAGGGAGGAATGGAGGGAGGGAAGCAAAGAAGGAAGGAAGGAAAGAGGAATGGAGGGAGGGAGAAAAGAAAGAAGGGAGGAGGGAAAGGAAGAAGGAAGGAAGGAAGGAAGGAAGGAAGGAAGGAAGGAAGGAAGGAAGGAAGGAAGGAAGGAAGGAAGGAAGGAAAGAAGGAAGGGAGGGAGGAGGGAGGGAGGAAGGGAGAGAGGGAAGAAGATATAGAGGGAGGGAGAGACAGAGGGAAGGAGGAAGGAAGGGAGGGAGAGAGGATTACAAATTAAAAATAATTAGGAAATCTTTTAAAATAAATAAATAAAAACAAAATAAAACAGATAATATTAACTTGTGGTTTTCTAAATCAACATGTGGTTTGCAGGGACCACTGCTTTAGATATAACATCAGAGCTGGGAGGGGCCTCAGAACAGGGAATGTCAGAACCTTGGAGGGACCATAGAACACAGGATGTCAGAGCTGGGAGGGCCTTAGGACACAAAATATCACAGCTTAAAAGACCTTTAAAACAAAATAATAAAGCTCAAAGGAATTTTAAGATTGATTTCATCTCATTTCCCCAATTTACAAATGAGAAGTATGAGATTCAAACATGACATAGCTAGTACATGTCAGGACCAGGACTCCAGCCTCTACCTCCTTGCCCTTTCTTCTCCAACACACCACCTTATACCATGTGATATAGCAAATAATTTATAAATCTGCAGTCAAAAAACAAACGGTGTTAGAAAAAATATATATATAAATGTTCTCCATTTACTTCTAAGTAAAAAATCAGTAACAGAGGTGTCAGTTTTATTACTAATTATGCAGTTACTTTATTGCCAGTATTAAAAAAAGAGAAGGCTAAAATGTCTAGGAAAGACTTAATTTAGTAAACAGTTTGGAACAAAGTATTTGCTTCCATGATAGTTCTTCAAATTAGAATTTTGCTCTGGGTGATTCACATTGTCCTTTTAATATATTAGCACCAGCTAATAAAGTCTCCAGGTTTCAGGGGAATACGTTTCACTTCAGAAGGTAATTGTGTCATCTGGGGTATAGATGTTAGCTAGGATTTACAGTGACCAGAGGAGGTCCAGGGGGGATAACTGCACTAGAACAAAGGAGGGGGCAGAGGAAGCTCCCTGGCAGGGGCCCAAGGTCGACGCCATGTTGGTTCAGTGGCAATCAAGAGTATCTTGGGCTCACAGAACGTCAGAACCAAAATGAACCTGAGAGCATATTCTGTTGCTGATGAGAGAGACCTTCGATAATAGTGTGTCTAGTCTGGATTGGACATTAGAACATAAAATATAAAACACAAAATATTAGCTCTGAAAGAGACCCAGCCTGACATCAACTTATCATCCCAGGCTGATTACTCATTAATCCCTCTATATACTTTATCTTCCAGATAAATTGACCTATTTGCTAATCACTGAATATGCTTGATTTTCTATCCCCTGCCTTTATACCCTTCCACAGAACGTTTGTAAGCCTTGAAATAATCTTTCCTCTCTCTACCTCTAGAAACTCCTATTGCTCTTTCCAAGGCTCATGTCATGAAACTTTTTCCTGATTCCCCTAATTGCTGATGACCCCCCCCAGACACACAAAGTAATTTTGCATTTATTTTTCATATGTTTTTGTATTTACTTAAATATATACATGTCCTATCCTCTCCTCCCCAATAAGACATAAGCTCCCTAAGGCCCAGACTTTTGCATTTTTGTTCATGTATCACTAGTGCCTAATATGGTCCTTGGAATGTAGCGCTCACCTGAAAAAGCGATGTTAAATTGAAATGAAATGAATTGCATTGGATTTTGAATGAATTAAAGTTAGATTGGAAAGGGACTTTAAAGAGCATCTTGTTCAATTTCTTCATTTCATTGAAAAAGAAAGTGAGTTCAAAGGAAAAAAACTTGACTTCATTGAGATCACTCAACATAACCAACAACAAGTCAACAAACATGTATTAAGTGTCTCAGGAAAAACAACATGCAAAAAAAAAACCTAGATGCAAGATATAAACAAGATAAATTGCTGATAGCATCAAAAAGAAGATGTTTAGGTCAAAGAAAACACAGGAAAACCATTGTGCAGATGGTGGAACTTTCCCTGAGATGTGGAAAAGCCAGAAAGGCAGAGCATTGCAAGCAGGAGTGACAGCCATTGAAAAAACATACTTTAGGAAGAGGAAGCATCTTATTCAAACTACAGCAAGAAGGTTGGTGGAATGAAGAATAAATGAAAGGCAATAAGGAATCGGAAGACTAAAAATAGGTTATAAAAGGTTATAAAAGAATTTAAAAGCTTTATAATAATGGTAAAAGCAAGAGCAATATCAAAATTATCTTTTGCAAGGCAGTTAAGGTTAAATGATTTGACTAGTCACACAGCTAGTAACTGCCAAGTGTCTAAGATCGAATTTAAACTCATATCCTGCTGACTCCAGAACCAGTGTTCTACTTACTGAGAGACCCAGCTGACCCAAGACATGACTCTTGAGAAAGACATTAATTGACCACATCAACTCCACCACCATTCAACACCAAAGGTATCTCCTGAAGCCATACCACTGATGGTTCTCTGTTTACAATAAGCTTTAGGACCCTAGATTTAGAGCCAGAATCTAAAGACCTGAGTGGAAATTCTTGCCACTCACTATATTTTGCCCACCACCAGGCTACCTGTGGTAAAATGCCTTTCTGGGACTTCATAGAAGTCAAAAAATTATCTTCATAGATATCAATCTGCTTCATAGAAGCAGGAGTACCTCTCCCACATCATTGATAACAAGGTTTGGCGATAATTCAGTGTTCCTTAGCTTTTTTGCATTCACAGAGGACTTCTTTGTAACAATCATAAGATGAAGGCAATTTAAGAATTATTATCCCCATTTTACATTTGAAGAAACTGAGGCAGAGGTTAAGGTCACCTAGCTAGTAAATATTGCAGTTGGGATCTGAACCCCAATCTCCATGCTCCAACTCAATAGCTTATCCTCTTACTCCATTGCTGGTGTTTAGCAATTTAGCCATTTTGAGTTCTCATGATGGAATTAATTATTGTTTGAAGAGGTTTGAGGAGCTCCACTAATTGATTACATATTTCTTTGCTTGACAGGCTATTTATCTGGTCCTGTCCTTCTTGTTGTGCTATTTATTTTTTTTTCTTTTAATTTCTGCCTCGGGAACCTCCTCTGAACTATTCAGCATGACTATAGAATTTAAACCCATTCCTACTCCCCTCCTGCCTCATCCCTCTTGCCCTCAAGTAATGAGGAGCATGTCCAGAGAAAGGCAACCAAAACTGAAACTGGGAATGTCTAGCCTTGAGAGGAGAAGACTTGAGGGAGGGAGAAGCGATGGCTGCCTTCAAGAATTCAAAGAACATTTTTGTAGAAGGGAAATGGATCCCAGAGACCAGCATTAGAAACAATGAGTAGACATTACAAGGAGATGCGCTTAGGCTTGGAGTAAGGGGAAATAACCAAGAATTACAGGTATTTAAGACTGATAGAGATTGTGATACGGGAGCCATCTGCCAGTGGCTGCTGGAGGGCTAACTCAGACCTGTAGAATGGATCTCTTCATGTGAGAGGCTGATTATGATACAAGGAGAATGAGAGGCAGTTGTGTCTTATCAGTCTCCTGGCTCGGCCCTTTCCCAGGTTTCTTTTCCCTTTCCTCCCCCATGGGTTACTGAAGGAACTCTGGGAGGATCCTGCTCACAAACTGAGTCCCTGATCTCAGCATCTGGACTAATCCCACATGCACAGATTAAATCCTGGCAAAAATCCAGCCCTTGCCTTAGTGATAACCTGGTGTAACTTCTTTCCTGGCTCTTCTCCCTTGTGTTTCCTGTTTAGATCATGACTCAAAATTTTGTCTTTTATCTCTGCTTGTGGCTGCACTAGGAATTGGCCATAGCTGGACAGCTCCATTGAGAAAGGGATGTGACATCCAGAACTGGCCCCAATGGTCCAAGTGTGATCTGACCTGGATATAGGACTATCACCTCCCAATCCTTCACACTCTTCCTCCCTCAATACAAAGGGAGACTTTGAGTTTGGGGCTGCCATATTTCTCTAGTGACTCCTATGGAGCTTCTGAGTCAAGATTTCCAGATTCTTTCCTCCTGAACTGCTCATTTAGCTATATCTTTTCGTTCTTAGACCAGGACAGAGAATTGAGGGAAGAGATCTTAAAATCATCAGTTTGTACCCCTTAGTTTTACAGATGAGGAAACTGAGGCTACTAAGTATCTGAGGCCGGGTTTGAACTCATGAGGATGTCTTTCTCATTCTGAGCCCAATGCTCTATCCATTGTACTACTGTTCTGTCCCCCTTTCTACTGTGCTACTTCATAACTATTTTGTGATTCTTTCTTTTAAAATAGGATCATGTATTTGTTTGGTTGATTATTTGGACCCTGGTATGTTACTTTGCATTTCTGTTACATTAATCCATTTTAGTTTATATAAACCAATAGAGGCAGTTAGTTGAGGTTCTCAATTGATAGAACACGGGCCTGTATCAAACATCCCTAAGTTCAAATCTGGCTTCAGACAAGGTAACTTAAATGATCTTAGTTTCTGTCTGCCTCAGTTTCCTCAACTATAAAATGAAGATAATAATAGCACTTACATTGCCCCCTGCTCCCAGGGTTGTTATGAGGATCACATAAGATAATATTTGTAAAAGCATTTAGCACAGCACCTGGGAAATGGTAGATGATGAATACATGCTTATTTCCTTCTCTCCTTCCATAACCTGACCGACTGGGGCTTCTGTCCACAGTGGTCATAAAAGAACCACCAAAGAGGGATCAGGAATTAGTTTAAGAAGGGATTTTGGCAGGGGTGAGTGGGGAATGAATACCTGTAGGATGTGTTTTTCTTTCTTTTTGTTTCCCTAGTAACATGGTGCCTGATATAAAATTAGTGGTTAATAAATGTTTGTTGACTTGATTTTTCCCATTCCAGTGATTCCCAGATGCCCAAATCTTGAGTTTGAAACTGCTTTTATTTCCCATTCTTCTCGCAAGTGTCAGGGAGATCTGTTCTAGGATAAGCAGAACATGACTTAGTAGGACCAACAGCTTATGTCCTCTTTTACAGGGATCTCCCCAACATCCCATGTCAAAGAATGTGAATGAAAGCCTGGAGCCATTTTTTATTCACTAGCTATGGGATTTATCTGGCCTTGGTTTTGTCCCCTGTAAAATGGGGCATTCCTTGAAGTTCTGACTCCAGGGATCCTCTGAACTCAGAAGAGAAAGTTCCAGCGTTAGCCAAGCTCACACCAATGCTATTTCCTCCCATTCTCACCAGCCTTCTCAGGAAGGCACACAATCACTTCTAAGCAGATTTAAACAGGCACTGACTGAATTTTGGCTTGGGTCTGGTGGCAAGGCAAGGAGACGGCCCAGATCACTCCAGGAGGTCTCTTCCAGGCTGGGATCTCCCATCTCCATGAGAAAGGGGAGCAGTACTGAATGAGGCGTGTCAGATATGTATTATTCAGGCTGGGAGCAATCTGGGTACCAGCAGAGCCTGGCTGGAGCAGCTTGCTAATGTCTCGGTGAATGTGGAGGAACCAGGAGGTGCCATAGTGGGATCGAACTCTGCTGTCTCATGCCACTGATTCCTGGCATTAACATAACCGTGTTTCCCCAAGTTATGTGAAGGGAGCTACAGTTTGGCTCTCAACTGGTGTGAGAACTCTGGAGAAAGAAAGAGCCTTTCAGAAATGATTCTTTCCTTTTTTCTCCCCAAAACTCCCGTCCCCATTCTCAGCTTCTCCTTGACACTTTCCGCCAGTGGCCACCAATAGGTCCTATGCCAAGCCCCATTTGATCACTGTTTGGGTCCTGATAGACTCAGAATGAATGTAAATACCAGTCCTTTCTGCTTTGCCCTGAAACCCTGAGGATTTTCCCCTCCTGGATTCATTCATTCATTCATTTGTTTATTTCTTTATTCATTCATTCAGATTTTTTTTGGACTAGATGAAAGAGGAGATTCTTTGCTTCAATTGCTACTTAGTCTTAATCACTGAATGAGTGTTGCCTCAGTCAAACTGAGACTTTAGCTTTAAAAAGCCCAAAATCTCCCATTGCATCCAAGGCCATCTCCAGTCATCCTGATCTGTATCTTGCCACTGGGCCCAGATGGCTCTGCAGGGGAAAGTGAGGCAGGTGACCTTGCACGGTCCTTTCCCATGTAAATCCAGTTCACTTGCATGTCATGGCATCCCCTCCCTGATGTCATGGTCCTCTTGGAGAATGAAGGACAAATAACAACAATCCGCCATTTATTCTCTCTACCAGAAAGAAGTAGGAACCACCGTGGGGATCCAGAGGGAACCTTGATTCAGAAATCTAACCAGGGTAAAGCTGGAGGGTCTTGGGTCCCCTATTACCATTATCTCTTGCTCATACTATGTATACACTCCATTCCACCCTCCGCCCCCATCCTGAGTGAGCGGGGAGAGATGAAGTATGGTGGAAAGAATGTAGGATTTTGAGTTAGTCGTGACTTTGCTATTGGGACAAGTTGCTTTCCCTATGTTGTCTCAGTTTCCTCTTTTGTAAAATGGGAGGGGAGATGCTTGAAATAATCTCTAAAGTCCCTTCTCTAACATTTTGTGATCCTTCAATCTGTGTACCAGGCTCTGGGGATACAAAAATAATTCACTTATCACACCTTGATACAATGAACAGGACTCCATCTTGATGGTTTCTTTCTAATAATAATGTCAGTGATTCTTATTCTGACCCATATTCTTCCCCTGAAATCTTCCCCAACATATAGCTCATATCTCTCAAAGAGTTCTCAGCTCCTCTGTAAGCACTTAAGTCAACAGAGACATTAAATACAGAATGGGTTGGTTTAAGGTAGTAAAACACACAAAAAAAGATTCAAATCTGATCTCTTATCAAAGTAACTGGGAAAGTCCCTCCTGGGAAAGTAGGAATTGAACATAGAATAGGTCAATTTATGGCAGTAAGAAATAAAAAAAGGGTTTATAGATGATCCCTTAGCAAAGCAAATGGGAAAACCAATCCCTGAGAGTTCCATTTCCCTTGTGAAGCTTCCGTTCCTAGTCCCTGCAAACTTATAGCATCACTTAGTAAAATCCCTGTATCTGTGGTAGATTCACAAAGACCATTGCTAGTACAGCCAGCATTTCCATCACTCTGTTCACCTCCTTCCTACTGGGGTCTGCGTGGATCTAAGTCTTTTCGTGGTTACCTCATTCCAGCTTTCTCCTGACTTTCACCCCACACACTTGCTGTATAGATCACCATCTGCTACTGGGCATTCCAAAACACTCTATTCCCCCATGGTCCCCGACTCATGTACCCTCAGGTTTACCTTGACTCCTGAAGATGGTGTTCTTGTTCAGCTGTTTCAGTCATATCTGACTCCTTGTGAATACTATGTAATTTTCCTGGCAAAGATACTGGAGCATTTTGCCATTTCCTTTTCCAGATCATTTTACAGATGAGGAAACCTTGTTAATTGACTTGCCCAGGATCGTACAGCTACAATGTCTGAGGTCAGATTTGAACTTAGAAAAATGAGTCCTCAGACGCTATACATTGTGGTGCCTGCTGAGAGAAGACAGATTCTCTGCCTTCAAGGAACATCATCTGCATCAAAGGCTTTCAATCTTGGGGACACGGACCCCTTTCACAATCTGAGGAAGCCTATGGATCCTTTCACAGAAGAAGGCTTTGAAATAATTGAAGGATATGATTCCAGTTATAGGCTAGTGAAAATAAAGATGTGGGGTTTTCTCCATCAAAGTTCATGGACCTCAGGTTACAAAGCTCTGAGAAGGAAAAATCCAAAGTGTTCTAGACAAGTTTGAAGAGGGAGTGATTAATTGCAACTATGGTGAAAAGGTAATAGAGGGGCTAGCTGAACTCAAATTCTAACTGTCATGTCATCAAGCATTTATCAGGGGCTTACTGGGTGCCAGACACTACACTAAGGGCTGAAGATGCGATGAAAGGCAAAAGAAAGTCTCTGGTCTTAAGGAACTCATGGTCTCATAGAGGAGATTGACAAAATACCAATGAGATATGTACAAGATAAATGGTGTGCAAAATACTTTCCATGGTGAGGCACAAAGACTAAGAAGAGAGAAAAAAGCTCTTTCAAGAAGGTGGAACTTGAGCCAGAACTTTAAAGAAGTCAGGAAAGCCCACAGTGATGAGGAGGAGGGAGAGGATTCAGGAGGGACAACCAATGAAAGAGAAGGGTAAGAAGCAGCTAGGTGGCGCCATAGTGCACAGAGCACCAGCCCGGGAGTCAGAAAGACCTTAGTTCTAATGCAGCCTTAGATACTTAGTAGCTGTGTAATCCTGGGCAAGTTACTTAAAGAGAGGGAGACCGAGAAAGACAAGAGAGAGAACAAGAGGGAAGAAAGAGAGAGTAGGAGGGAGGAAAGAAGGAAGGGAGGGAGGAAGGAAGGAAGAAGGGAGAGAGGAAGGGAGGGAGGAAAAAGATAGGAAGGAGTGAGGGAAAGAGGGAAGAAAGGAAGGAAGGAAGGAAGGAAGGAAGGAAGGAAGGAAGGAAGGAAGGAGGAAGGAAGGAAGGAAGGAAGGAAGGAAGGAAGGAAGGAAGGAAGGAAAAAGGAGAGAAAGAAGAAATAAAAAGTAAGGAAGGAAAGAGGGAAGGAAGGAATAGAGGGAAGAAGGGAGGGAGGAAAGAAGGAAGGGAAAGAAGAGAGAAGGGGAGGGAAGAAAAAAGAAAGAAAAAGAGGAGAAGAAAGAAGGGAAAGTTTAGGAAGAATTGAGGGAAAGAGGGAAGGAAAGAAGGAAGAAAGGAAAAGAAAGAGAAAGAAAGGAAGAAAGAAAGAAAGAAAGAAAGAAAGAAAGAAAGAAAGAAAGAAAGAAAGAAAGAAAGAAAGAAAAAAGATGGTATAGTGAGACAGTGTCTTGTTCAAACAACAGCAAAGAAGTAGTATTACTGGAGTGAAGAATACATAGAGGGAAGTGTGAAGGAAGAAGACTGAAAGGGTAAGAATAGGGTCAAGGTATGAAGAGGTTTCAAAGCCCCAAATGGTAGCCCCACCAGAGGAGAAGACTAGAAAACCATTACTCAGGACTGTTGTAGAAGACATTTTTTGCACAGATAAGATTCTGGGATTCTCTGAGTGTGTTTCAGGCAGGAGAACAGAATACTCAAAACTCCTGCCACTATTTGATTCAGAAACTCAACTTTCTTATCTCATAGCCTCCAGTCAACGGGCCCTGGATCCCACTATCCAAGCATCATCAGGTCTCCCTAGCAGGAGGGCACTATAGATCCTTGGCGTTAGACTGTGCTTCCTCAAATTTACTCTCACTACTAAAAGGGGAGGAACAGGTGCTCACAGTGGTACCTTGAGTTCAATTTTGACATTAAATTGCAAAGGAAACTCCTGACCAGCATTGACATACGTGAGATAATTGAGCAGATTGCCTGACTTGCTCAGAAGAGACACTTATGAGTTGTGTGACCTTGGGAAAATCAATTAACACCTTTTAGAGCCTGTTCCCTCCTTCTGAGTGCTATATCATTTGAACTTCACAACAACCCGAGGAGGCAGGTGCTATTATCATTCTCACTTCACAAATGGGGAAACTGAGGCTGCATTAAATCCCAAAGCTAAGTGATGTTCAGTCCTACAGACATGACCTATTCTCCCTGGCTCCTTTTGGGGGATTTTCTTTGCAAAAATACTGGACTGCTTTTCCAATGTGACTCCATTTTACAGATGAGGAACTCAGACATTTTCATTCAATTTAATAATAATATCAAGCACAATTGTGTACTAAGGTTTGCAAGTCACCATATAGATGTTATATTACTTGATATTCACAACAACCCTAGGGGGTAAGTTTGGTTATTATTTATTCCCATTTTACAGATGAAGAAACTAAGACTGAGACAGGTTAAGAAATACACAGGGTTATACAGATAGGAAGCATCTAAGGTAAGATTTGAACTCAGGACTTCCTGATTCATATGCAGATACTTTGTCCATTGTGCCATCTAAATGCCGCTCATTGTCTACATCTGGGTTTAGTTTCTACAAAATGATGAAAATAGTTCTAGGCTTGGAGTCATTCCATTCGGTTTCAAATCTTAACATCAATGACTACTCATTATTGGTGTGACCACTGGCAATTTCTTGATCTTGAGTTCCTCATCTGTAAAATGGGTATATTTGGGAGGGGGGTGGTATTTCTTACCTTCCAGGGTTATGGTGAGGAAAGGCAAGAGGGCCCTGTGGAAATGAAAATTAGCATTTTATTTATCTAGTCCAACTTGGAGAAAATCGGACAGGTCAGTGAAGGGAAAGACTCCCTGTTATAGTAAGTCTGTCTAGACTCAGGAGCTAGTTTGACTTAGTGGATAGTGCTGGACTTGGAATTAGGACGGCCTGAGTTCAGAAACTGCCTCAGCTCTTCACTAGCTGTAAGACTGGGCAAGTCACTCCTCTCACATCTCTCAGTCTCAATTTCTTCATTTTGTAAGATGGGGATACAATAGCACCTACCTTCCATGGTGGCTATGAAAAGAGAATGAAATAATGCATGCAAAGCACTTGGGGAACTTTAAAATGAGCTATTATTATTCAGCTCCTAACTCTAACTACTTCCTCCCTGCGCCATCACTTGATTTCTCTGAGGCTCAGTTTTGGCATCTGAAAACTGGGAGTGACAATTTTATTTCCACGGTGTTCCCCAGAGGACTGTTGGGATAAAGTGCTTTGGAAGCTTTAAGGTGCCATTAAACAGTGGAACTGTCTTGTAATGGATAATTTATCATCTTCATCATCATCGTTATGGTACAGGTCTCATGCCCAAGTCTATGCCATTTGATATCAAGGAAGATAGAGGGGAAATCAGGATCTACCTTAGGACAGCTCCATCCACTAATGGCACCACTGGGAAAGGTTTCTAGGTTCAGATTCTCCACCAAAGGTCCAATTCCCAAAGTTCTAGGGGGGGAAGCACAAATAGTCTCCTTGATACTTCATTGTAACATGCAAGTTCAAAGCTGGGAGGGCCCTTAGAACCCAGAAGGTCAGAGCTGGGAGGGCTCTTAGAACCCAGAAGGTCAGAGCTGGGAGGGCTCTTAGAACCCGGGAGGTCAGAGCTGGGAGGGCCCTTAGAACCCAGAAGGTCAGAACTTGAAGAGATCTTATATTTTATCAAACCCCCTTATTTTCCAGTGACAATACTCAAGCCTACCAACAGGCAGGTGATTTGTCACTAATATATTGTAGAGACTCTGAAAATGAATATATGACTGTTCCCCACCTATCGAGGACAGAAATGGGAGATGAGAGAGACACCAGGGCCAGGCCTATAACCCTGACAGGGAAGAGCGAGTGCTTTAGCTGCTATCCTCAAAAGGGTTTTATTAAGCATGTCTCCTGGCCATCTCCGAATTTGCCACTAAGTACAAGAACTGTGTGGCTCCATTCAGTCTCTCCCGTCACTGGAAAGCTGATCATCATACCCAGATAGTGAGTTCGTGGAGGGTCACAAGGACATCCCTCCAGGCCAGATACTTGTAGACCCAGGGAATTTATTCCTCAACAGACTTGAGAAATGGTCTGCTACAAGTCTTCCATTCTCTGGATAGAAAAACTGAGGCCCTGAGCAAGTAAATGCTATGTTCAAGACAAATAAGTAGAAAAAATAACCAAGCCAAGGTCTGAACCAGATTCTCTGGCTCCCAGTCCGCGGTTCTTTCTGACCCACTAGGCTGGGGTCTCCTTGCCCTGAAGCCAAATAGTCCGGGGCTTTTGGAAGAGTTTCAGCGACTGCAGCTGCCCGGGGAGTTGTTGAATAAATGAAGTTGGCCTGGGCAGGGGGAGAGTCATGGCCAGGGGAGCTCGGGCCCCGTAAATAACCTGCAGCTTCCCTGGGGAGAGATTGCACTAATGATAAAGGAGGTGGCGGTGAGGGGAGAGGAAGAGCAGAACCGGAGGAAATGGCCCAGAGGAGGGCTCACGGAGGGCTTAGAATGGGCTCCATCGCCATTACTTCTTGTCGCTCTGTTTCTCCCATGCTTACTCCGTGTGTTACAAGGCCCAGGCTCAGCACGGACGCCCTGCCAGCTGCTACTTCAGCAGATGGACTGAGGGGGCTCCGGGTACCCTCCGTTCTGCTCCTTGGGAGCCGATTTTTCCCCAGATCTGGCCCGTTGGTCACCTTGAGTGAGAGCAGGCAGGAAGAGCCGTCACGTGAAAGGAGAACCAGAGTGGGCTTCAACAAATCCAGAGGGTCCAAACGTGGATTCCCGTTCTGACTTTGGTCATCATTGCTGTGGGCTCGAGCGAGCCATTTCCTCCCACATGCCTCAGTCTCCTTGTTCCATTGAGTGAGAAGCTTTAGCAAAATGACCTCTGAGATATCCTTCAGAGCAGTCAGGGGAGAGAGTGCAGGGCCTGGGGGCAAGAAGACTTGTGTGCATCACTTCAGATATGGTCTCAGGCAGCTGTGTGACCCTGGGCAAGTCACTGCACCCTGTTTGCCTCAGTTTTCTCATCTGTAAAATGAGCCAGAGAAGAAAATGGCCAATCACTCCAGTCTCTTTGACAAGAAAACCCCAAATGTGATTGCAAAGACTCAGACACAATTAAAATGATTCAGCACAAGCTATCTTCCAGCTAAAAAAACATTCTAAGAAAGTGGATCTCATTGATGTCTCTGGAACTAGTATTGTTCCCAAACACTGCAGTTTAATGAAGTTCAACAAGGCTTTGCTGAGTCCTTGCTTTGTGCCTAAGACATAGCTCATTTCTGTATACTTAGGAACACAGACACACATATAAGAAATAATTAGGATCATAATGTGTTAAAAATTGGAAGCCTTAGAACCCAGGAGATCGGAGCTGGGAGGGCCCTTAGAACCCAGGAGGTCAGAGCTGGGAGGACCCTTAGACAGAGAATGTCATAACTGGAAAGGATCTTAGAATACAGATGATCAGAGTTAGGAAAGACCTTTGAACAGAAAGTGTCAAAGCTGGGAAGGACCTTGGAACACAGAATGTCAGAGGTGGGAGGGACCTTAAAGTATAGAATATCTGAATTGAGAAGGACCTTAAAACCCAGAAACACAGGATGTCAAAACTTGGAAGGAGAGGAGAAGACAGACTGTAGAGGGAGGAACTTTAGAACATAGAATGTCAGAAGTGAGAAGAACCTTAGAACACAGGATGTTGGAACCAGAAAGGATAGTAGAAGACAGACTGTTAGAGGGAGGGACCTTAGGATTCAGAGGCTCAGAGAGACCTTAGAAAATAGGTTATGGCTTAGAGAACACTTGGAACATAGTTTATCAGAACTAAAAGGAGTCTTAGAAACATTTGATGGAAAAAGAAACTGAGACCCAGAAAGAGAAATGGCAAGGTGACAGGTCATATGTCAGAGAGCTGCCAGTTCGCTGTTTCCTCTCCTATAGCCCACTTCCTTTGCACAGTTAATCACTCTACAAGACTATGTTTGTGTTTTGTTACCAAGAAAAAAATGACTGGTGTAGGCTGGAGCATGAGGTTGAAGAAGAGAGAGGATTTAAACAAAGCCTTGAAGGAAGAGAGGATTTGCATAAACAGGGGACATGGGGAACAGAATCAGCAATGATATGGAACCCAAATGAGCCTGACGTGCTCATACAGAATGACCCGCCTAATGAGAATGAAGGATGTATCTAGGGAGAGCCACGGGAGATGACCACAGAGATGAGGAGATGAAGGTCCTTGTAATCTAAGCTGAGAGGCAGTAGGGAGCCATTGTGCATTCTTGAGGACAGCTGGATACCCTGGACCTCTTGCTGTAACTATTACCACCCAATATTAGCAGAAATGAAAAATAAATCTTTGGGACCCAGGGCAGAGGAAACTTTTTCCCGAATAATTCGGGAATAACCAAAATCTGGAATGAAGCTAGGGTCTATCTTTTCATTACAGCTGTCTCTGGGAGATGAAAATTTGGCTCTGATCAAATTAAATACATGTTGTGGTATATCTCTCTATATTCACCGTAAAGCTAATAAACTAATAAATTAGATGGAATGAAAGTATCATTGGGCAGAACTGCACACTAAAGCATTCCAGTAATTATTCTCACGGTCGGGACCAATTTCTCAAATTTAGCCTTGGCCAAGTTTCCTCAGCTCACCGTGTTCCTAATAGGGCATAACTCACTCTATAAACATTAAATTGACTTATTTATTTTAAATTACAGTGGAACTGAAAACCACCATGATAAGCCTATTCTCATGCATCTGCTTTCCCCCAAGAAAATGGCCAGAGAGCTTTTTTTTTTAATGAGGAAAATATCAAGTTGGCCTAAAGCCACGCGACCATACTCCCAGCATCCCCAGCCTTGAAAATTCACTTGCCTCTTATGACTATGAAAGCTTTAGAAAATAGGGTCATCCACCAAAGATAAACTTGGGGAAGAAGATAAGATGGATTAGGAGCAATTAACAACTCCAAGGGAGAGAACTCTCCTGAGGAAATAAAAGCCAGAATATGAAAAAAGTAAATAAAATACTATAACTGATCAGTCACAGTTCACCAGGTAACCAAATCAACGGAAATGTGTAGGAAAGAGAAAAGGAGTTTCTTCTATCAGAAATCCCAAAGCTGGGGAAGCCAGCACTGAGCAAAGTCAGGGAAGCCTAGGGCAAATGAGCTCTGGATTTGATGGTGGAGGACTTGGATTTGAATCTCATCTGCTGGTATTTCCTGTGTGACCTTGGACAAGTTGCAATCTGTCACCCTCAGTTTCTTCAGCCACAGAATTAGGGAATTCCATGTAGGGACAAGATGTTATAGATGCCTTCAAGTATCTGAAGAAATATGCTGTGGAAGAGGGATTAGACTTAATTTATTTGACCCCAAAAAGTGTAGCCAGGAGCAACGGGTACAGGTGGTGAAGAGGCAATGTAGGTTTAATATCAAGAGTACAATGGGCTGCCTCAAGAGGGTGTGAGATTTCCTTCCATGAAGGTCTTCAGACAAAGGCTGGATGACCTTAGAATATGGTGAAGAGGGATTGCTTGCTCAGAGATGGATTAGAGCAATTCAAACTCAAAGAACATGGGTTCAGTTTGCTGCACTTACAGGCTGCACAATCCCTTGTTTAGACCCAGTGGCTGACTCTGTCATCAAGATTTGTCCTCACCACCCTAACCGCCCTCACTATTGCTACTGCCTTCATTAACCCCTATAAAATTTATGGGGAAATGGGCAACATTATTCGGTGATTTCATTCCCTTGGGGAACCATTCAAGGATTCCTGTTCACCTACTCAGGTCAGTTCCTGGAAAGGAGAGGCCTTGGCAGGAAACTAAGATCCCCAGCCAGAACCAGAGCCAGATAAATGACAGAGGCCAGCCTGGAGTCAGGGGACCGTGCCATAGCCAGGTCAAGGCCTAGCAGGCAGTTAATGCTAAGTAAGGCGACCAGCCCTTTGAGAGACTCAGATCTTCTCTCCTGACTTCCTGACCTATCGGGAAGCCACGGCCATGGCCGGGAGAGACTGAAGGAGAGAGGCAAATAAACACCTTGGAGGTCCCAGCATATTGTTCATCAAGCAGAGTGAGACCTTGTGGTTCCTAATTGTAGTTCCTGATTGAAATTCTATCAGCCCAAACTGAGTACTACAAGGCACTGAGGTCCCTGTTGGTGAAAATAACTCGATCATGGCAAGAAGTCATGAGGCAAGATTATCTTACAGTGGGCACTAGGCATCAATCACTGGCCACTGCTCTTGCTGTCTTCTCTTGGGAGGGAAAGGTTATCATTTTCTGGGCTGAGTCCATGAAGGGCTTTATACCTGGACAGAAAATGGAAGAGACAGAGGGAATAAAGAAGGGTCTGGCCTTTGAATGTAAGTTCTACATTTGTGGCTAAGACAAAAGCTGCTGTGGGGAGAAGATGGAGAATCCACCTTTCTGTGTGTTAGTTCAATCAAGGAGGAAGAATATTTCAGCTGTGGGAACAGGAAGGCAGGCATTATTGCCCAGAGCATTAATGAGAACAGCAAACAATGTTCTGTGGCTACTAACCCACATCAGATAAAATTAACGTGCTACCAAATTTCTGGGTTTGTTTCCCTAAAATGGTCCTTTAATTGTACCTATAAAGCTGAAAATGGTGAAATGTGGGTGAATAAGAGAACATCAGTTGCATTCTCGGGGCGTTTGGTTGCTTCTGTGGTTTTCCATGTGTGACCGTATTTATGCTTCCCTGTGTTGTGTTTGTCCTCAAAACAAAAGTTTGGTTCATTAGGTTGCCCTCTAAACTTGCTGAGGTGTTAGACACAATGCACACCCAAATCATCTCTCTCTCTCTCTCTCTCTCTCTCTCTCTCTCTCTCTCTCTCTCTCTCTCCCTTTTTTCTTTCTCTTTTCCTCTCAGATGAGGAAATCAAGAGAGATGAAATCATATGCCAGAACTCATGTAGCCAGTAATTGGTAAAGCCAAAATTTGAGCCATGTCTTCAGGTTAGAGATCCAACATTCTTACTTTTCTAATACATGTTCTTCTGGGCCCAATAGGATAGACCTAGGAATAATGGGTTGTAATTGCAGAGATGAAGATTTAGATTCGATATCAGAAAAAAAATCTTCCCATAAATAACAGTCATCAAAAAGGATAAGGGAATGCCACGGAAGGCAGGGGGTTCTCTCCTCCAAGGCTGAAGGTCTGTAAGCAAAGCCATTGGCAGTGTCATAGAAGGGATTCTTGTTGTATAAGAAGGTCTAGCTGGCCCTCAAGTTCACTTCCAATTCTGAGATCCTATGATTCTCTAGGAAAAGCACCCACAAATCCAGATCCTCGCCCTAAGATCCCCTTACGTCGTTAAACATATGTTTCATACAGAAAAGCTCCCATATTATGAAGCTGAGAGAGCTAGCCCACACCAGATGACATTTGAACAACGATATTTTCCTTTGTCTCCCAAGCCAGCCATAATGATTCCATCGAAATTTTTCTCTCAGAAATTGCAAACTCTCTTCACTTCCCCTCAGATTTTTTTAGCTCGGGGCCGAAGGTGAGAAAGGCCCCAGCAGGCAGGCAGAGGGACAGAGAAATTGCTTCTGAAATGCCTCTTCACCAGTTGCTGAGAATATTAATGTGACCATGAGCTGAAACCAAAGAAACAAAACCCAGAGAATTGTGCCTGTACCTTGTAAATCCCGGGTGACTTGGGAGAGGAAGGAGATAGGGACACAAAGTTATTCAGATATGTCCATGATGACTGAAGTCCTGTTGTCCCACAGTCAGTCAATAAACATGTATTAAGCACCTACTGCGTGCTAGGTATTGTGCTAAGCCTACAGAGGCTAACTTGATATTCAGCCATGTTCCTGTTTACTTGGCAAAAATAAAATAAAATATTTTCCAACTTAAAAGTGATTCATCTCAGAAAGTTGAAGGGATGATGGAAAAGGCTGAAAGGACACATATTAGTCTAAGTCCCTTCTCTTTAATGGTTTACTCTTGCCCTGCCCATCTCACTTCGTGCACTGGGATCTCATTTTGTGGCCTCAGTCAATGCAGAAGAAGGTCAGCACCATGGCCAGCAGTAGCAGCAAAACTGGGAGCAGGAACCTGAATCCACACAATACAAGGGAAAGTAGAGGGTTGAGCCGCTTTTCCCCTTGCCTTGGTAAGTTAGGGGGTTCATTGTGTAATAAAAGATTTATAAGGAGCCCTGAAACTTAGTTCTAGAACAGATGTTCAGAGGAAGGAACCTAGGTCACCTAGTCTGTCTCATAGTTGAATAATAATCCTCTCTATAGAATCCCTGACAAAAGATCCTGTAGCCTCTACTTTAAAATTTCAGTTAAGGAAAACCCACCACTTCCTGCATCAGCCTCTCACTTTTGAACAGCTACGATTGTTAGGAAGTTTGTCCTTGCAACAAATTTGACTCTAATTCCCACACATTCTTTCTACTTTGGGGGCCAAGCTACATAAGTTTAACCTCTCAGCTGCACAATAATCCTTCAAAAACTTCAGCTTTTGTGTTCCACCCCTTCCCCAGTCCAACCTTCTACCCTTTATGTTAAACACCCCTAGTTTCTTTAGCTGGTCTCTCTGTGACAGGGTTTCCAGTCTCCTCCTCATCCTGGTTTCCACGCTCTAAGATCAACCACAGTTTGTCAATGTCCTTCCTAAAATGTGGTGCTCAGAATGGGAAATGACCCTCTAGAGACAAATAGAATGATCCTCTCTCTCCTTATTTCTGACTGTTTAATGATTAATGATTAATATACCCCACTATTGTAGAGCCTTTTGGGAGATTATTCTGCTTGTGGAGGGTGATTCAGACTTAAGGGATCCTTTGATGCAATTTGTCACCTTTCCTGGAGGCCTTGAGAGCAGAGCCTGGTTTTTACCCCTTTTTTGTGTCCCCAACAATCAGCACAGTTTCTGGCACATAGTGAATGTTTAAGAGATGTTTGTTAATTAGTTGGTTTATGCAGAGAATTCAGTATCAGTGTTTGGATTAGAACCCAGATTTTCTGAAATCCTACCTGGAGATCTTCCCATCAAAACAAGCAAAGAAAGACAACCAAGATCTTAGAGGAGTCTGTGTAGAACTTTAAACTTTACAAAGCATCTTTCTGACAATCCTATGAAGCAGATGTCGTAAGTGTGATTCCCCCTCCCCTACACATTTTTAAAATGATTCACAATTGCATTATCCATAGGGAAATCCTAGGGAAGACTTTTCTCCTACCACTAAAGTATTATTCTGAAAACTTCTAGTCTTAAAGAGTTGCCTGTGATACGAAGAGGTTAAGGGATTTGCCCAGGATCACACAATCTCTAAGGCACAACTTGAGCCCAGTTCTTCCTGATTTTAAAGCCATTTCAATCTATTATGCCCTGCTGCCTTACAGCCCCGTTTTACAGATAAGGAAACTGAGTCCTGAAAGTAATAAAATGACTTTTCGAGGGTCACATCTGAGAAGTGCCAGAATCAGGCCTCAAACCCATTCTTTTGACTCCCAGGCCTATATTCTCTCTACACTAGGAGGGGCAAGAAGAGCTGGCGATTAGGATCAGGGACAAGTACAAGTTAATGAACCACCGACCTTCCTGCCCTGCTTCCTCAGCCTGCATTTCTTTTCCACAGCCATGGGAAAGAAAAACTTCTCATCGAAGCTCTGTGCAACAAGTGGCAGTATCTGTAGGTGAGAGGAGCAATCAGAGAAGGACCAGGGAAAGAAAACAGCTTCTTGGGATGGGAGGCATTTGGAAACACAGTGGAGACTTGCCTGTTGCGTCAAGGCTTCCCACACCCATCCATGCTCTTCTCCCACTCCATTGATTAGGTTCAGAAAGTAGAATAAAGGCTTCTGCTTCCCTCTCAGCAGTCAGTCTTCCAGAAAGCTGCCATGCTATCTATGTCAGCATGTTTTGCAGAGATTTCATAGACAATCCAATCTAAAAGATCCCTTTAACAGCATCCAGAATCATAGAATTTTTGCAGTTGAATAAACTACACCCATTTCTAAAATTTTTCCCTGACCTTCAAAGCCCAGCTCAAATGCCAATTCCCCCAAGGAAGCCTTCTCTAATCCTTCCCCATCCCAAACTGATCTCTTACTCCCCTGAGCTCCTGCAATATTTCATATCCCAGATTACTGGCACTAAAAGGGAAGTTAGATATTATAGGATCATACATTTGGAACTGAAAGAGAACCCAGACTATCTAGCCCATCCTTTTCATCTTATAGATGGGGAAATTAAGCCCAAAGGACTTTAAATGACTTGCTGTGAGTTGGTTGAACTTGGATCTTCTGATTTCAAATATAGGTAGTCCAATTCTTATTTTGCAGAAGAGGAAGTTGAGGCAAAGGGACATATCAAGGGTCACATGATAAGTTGGTGACATAACAAAGATTTGAATCCAGGTCTCTTGGTTCCCAACCTGCCGGTCATTCCACTGTACCATATAGTGCCCCTTCTCTCTAAGATGAGAGAACTGGACTAGATGTTATCAAAAGTCCCTTTGAATTTGAACATTCATGAATCTCTGACTCTAAGTGATTGATCAAAATTCATGCAGTGAGTCAGAGGCCAAAGGGAAACTTCTCTTGGACTCCTTGAGTGACTGATAATACAATGGGTATTGTCTTTTGCAGGTGTATTACTATAGTTTCCCATCTTTTAGCATAGTGATACAGAAAAGGACTCCGACTTTTCAGAGTATGACAGTGGAGCGCAAGGTCTGGCAGGTTCAGGATGACCTAGAAGTGACAAACTATATGTCTATCTTCTAAGTTTAGCCGAAATACAGAAGCTCATCAACAAAAGACTGACTATGGTGTATTTTCCATCACAGTTATTCCCAAAGACTCTTTCCTGTTCAGCCATTTTTCAGTCACGACCCCATTTGGGATTTTCTTGACAGAGATGCTAGAGTGGTTGCCTGTTTCCTACTCCAGCTCATTTTTCAGATGGGGAAACTGAGGGTTAGGGTTAGGGTCATACAGGAAGATGAGTCTTCCTGGCTCCAGGCTTGGAACCCTGCTATCTGCCTCCCTTTTGTCACCCTCACTCAGAGGATGTAGTAAGAAGCTGCTAGAGAAACCAGATCAGCTGCAATAAATGCCCTGTGGGAACATCACCATTATTTCTCCCTCTTTGGCATTATTTTTCTCATGGTGATGAGTTGCAGTGCCTCCGCTCCCATTGGCACACATGCATGATGACTGTTGAGGGTTTAGGGTACAGTATGTGATGGCAAAATTAAGCTAAGTCAAATTGGATCATTTGAAATTCAAACCCATTGGCTTAGGTTCATTAGCACCACAGCCCCAACTCACTAAACTAATAGACCACAGCCTAATGTAGGTAAACTAAAGTATGGAACCGTGTCAACTCTTTCAGTGAAAACCCCACGGCTTTATACCTCAGTTTCCTAAGTATGATGAGTTCTGAAACAGAAAACAATCTCTCACGGGGGGTTCACCAGACTTCATGAATCAGAGCATCCACTCCAAGCCAAAGTGAGTGGGAATCCCCTCTACAACATGCTAGAAAAGTAATCAGTTGCCTTTTGCTTGAACAGCTCCAGTGATGGGAAAGTCACTACCAATTAAGAAAGCCCATTTCGCTGAGCTTTTTAAGCTGTCCGGATCACTTTTCACCAACATTCAAGGCGAGAATAAGAGAATACAGAACACCCTTTACTTTGCACAAATTTTCCATTTGTATTTTGAACATGAATGAGACAACTTGCCAACCCATGTTCTCTCACCATGGGCTAACTTGGCCCATTAGGCTCCATTAGCCCATCCATCTACGGCACAAAGGTCACACAGCCAAGGCCCCCCAAGGAGCACTCTTCTCATCACCCTTACCCTTACTCAATCCATTCAGGGATGTGCTGGAAGATTTGTGATTTTGTCAGCATGAAAAAACCCCTTGATCAACACAGACCTCCACCTTTCTCACACTTAGCAGATAAGTATGAGGGAATTGCCAGAGAAGAGGGTTATGTGATTGGAGAGGTTAAGTGATTTGACCTACACAGGGCTCTTAAATGTCAGATGTGAGATTTAAACCCTGCTCTATGTCCAAGTACTCTCTCCACTACCCTCACACTCCTTCAGAGTCATATCCTTAATTAATCAGAGATCTGAAATGATAATCAGGAAACCTAGAATCATGGAAATTTAAATCTGAAAGGAACATTAGATCACAATATCAGAGATGAGGCCAGAGGGGGAGAGAGGCAGATGAATAGCATCAAATGTCACACCTTCGATAGACCTTAGAAAAACAACAATAAAAGACTTCACAGGACTAATGGGGAAGCTTGCCTCCTGCTTCTCACAGGGAGACAGGGGATTACAAGTGAAGAGTGAAACATACGATGTCAGACATTACCCATGTATGGATTAGTTTTGCTTGACTGTACCTATTTGTTACAAAAGAAAGGTTCTATATTGATTGGGAGTAGAGAGTCATTCAACATTGACATGATTTTTTTTAAGAAGCCTGAATAAAACATCTAAGGGGAGAGGAAGAGAAACCTTAGAACACAGAATATCAGAAGGGAGAGCAGCCTTAGAAGCAATATAGTCTAACCACTCATTTTGTCAAAAAAATTATTTGAGACCATGCAGGTAATTATTGGTGCAACCAAAATTAGATCCCAAATACCTGGCTGTTTCTTTTGATTCTCTCTCGAAAAAAAAATGCAAAAAGTGATCTTTCTACCATTATTTTATCATTAGTAGTTTTTGTCGAATTCCCTCTTCTTGGAATTCTCTGTAATTTGTCTCTCATGAATGAAAGCTAAGAGTGGCAGCCGAGGAGCATCTAAGAAACCATCACTGTATCTTTGCTATATTGTTTGTGAGATCTCGTTGTGCTAAAGTTGCCTTCTCCCTCTGGACCTGTGGTCCCATTTTCCCTTGGGTGGGTTCCTTCCTGAATCTTCATTTTGGAGAGAGTTCAGACCAATCATCCTTCATTCTTCCATTTGCCCAGTCTTCTCCCATTAGAATATAGGTTCCTTGAGGGCAAGGACTATCTTTCTTTGTGTTTCTATTTGTATCTCCTTTACTTAGCCTGGTACATAAGACCTGAAATGTTTGTTTAATTAATTTAACTCAAAAATAAAAGCTCTGGTCTTGGAGATTGGAGAGTAATGATGGAGAGAGAGAATGGATGAGTTAGCCTCCTAGCATCTGGCTTCTGAGTCATCCAAATGCAGTGTGAAAGAGAGAGAGAGAGACAGACAGAAAGAAGAGAATCCACATCCCGGATGCATTGAAGGGTGTTCCTAGCCAACTTGATGACTACCCATAGGGACCGACATAATCTTACTGATTAAGAGAGTCTTCTAAAGCTCAGTCAACCCAGTCCTCTGCAAACAGCTTCGACCAATCTCTGAAGGCTTATCAGTAAGGTCAGGACACAAGTCCTTCTCCATGGGATTTGCCTCTCAGACAAAGTTCCATGCCTTGTGATCTCCTCTAAGTAATTGGGGGAACCCATCACATAAACCAGGAGTTTCATGAAATCCATTCTAAGAATTTCTAGTCTCTGACCCGAACTCAAAAAAAATGACAAAAAAGCAAAGGAAGACAGTCAGGAAATAATGGGCTAGAAACTTCCCTCTTGGAATACACCCAGGTGAGAACAAATTCCTGATCACCGGCTTCTCCAAAAATTCTCCTTTTCTACTCCTGCTGTGAGATCAGCTACTGGTGAGGAGGGGGAGGGGGAGACTCCTCAAATTACTCAGAGGCTTCCTTCATTTTCCCATTATTCCAAGAAACGATATGTGACCCTTTAACAGCTCCCTTAAGTCACCAAGCCTATAACTATTGGTCAAGAGGCAATCTGAGCCAAAGGAAGTGGTTGCCCAACCTTCCTCAAAATACAGGTGGAGGTTTTCATCACTCACCCCATGGCTACCTTCTGAGAACGCTGTGAACAAGACTCCTCTTGACTCTGGCAATTAGTCGAAAGAACAGATGGCAGTTATGAAGTTTCAAGCGATGTGTCCATTAAAACACACAGCCCTGCCAAGGAGCTGCTCACTTGAACAACAGGCGCCTTCTGGATGCTAACAGGGACATATATGTGTGTGTGTGTGTGTGTGTGTGTGTGTGTGTGTGTATAGTTCAATTTGATCATCTCTGTAAGACTTAGATTAAGGAGTAATGACATTCAGAGTTTGTATTTTGGTTAGCTGGCCCTTCATGATTTACAAATTCCTTTCCCCCAGTCACTCTGTGAAGTAACGAGCGCAAGGTTTATGAAGGAGATCCAGGAGCTCCAAGAGGTAGCCAAAGGTCCATGGTCAATAGGTGTCAGAACAGAGGTTTTCTGCCTGACTCTGGTGCGGTTTTTTCAGCCAATCAGTTGAGAAGCATCTATTTGGCATCTGCTGGCTACCCATGTTAGAGACTGAGAATATAATCATGTGCCTGGAACATACTAGGTATTAAATTAATGCTTGTGGATTACAAAAAATCAAACCGTTTCTGCCTTCAAGAAGTTTATGTTTTATTGGGTAACATAATTTTGAGACATAAAGGTAGTGTATTGCATAGAATATTATACTTTTTCTGCCCCAAAGACCTGAGATTGAATCCTCCCTCAGACACATTAGCTGTAACACTCTGTTAATCTCTTTATCTCTCTCAGCCTCAGTTTCCTCATTTATAAAATGGGGATAATAACAGCTTCTATCATCAAGAGTATTATGAGAATCACAAATGAGATCTTATGCATATGTATACATACATACATATATACACATATATTAGATAAGTAGGGAGAGAGAAAGATTAGAAATATGAGTTGTGATAAGGAGGAAGATCATCATGATAATGATGGTGATGATGTACATATATAAATATATATGTTACTATATAAATATATGCATATATATATAGGTTACTCCCCCAATTTGTATTCCAGATAAAGGCTACTACTCCTACAGATCCCACCTTGTGGATCTATATTCCTAAAACTCTAGCTCAAAAGCCCACATTGATGGACTTCACTTTAATAATCAGATAATAGACACAATTGGCTCTCAGCAAATTAGATTGAGATAGGATAGTAAAAAATACAGTAGCTACAGAGTTGGAGGTTGCAACCTCCAACAAATACATACAACACTCTTGGAAAGACTGGACATAACTGAGGGTAGTGAGGTACATGTGTAGAGAACACAACTGTTAAGTCAAATACCGAAGGACCTCAAGCTCTCTTTTCTTCTCCATAGAGCCTGCATACAACCAAAAGTCTTTTCTGGACAGGTCTGATCTGCTCTTCTCCATAGTTCAATTCTTTATCACCAAGGCTAGTTGTGAGTCCATAAGCAGGTGTCTTTTCTGCTGCCAGAAATCCTACTCCTTGAAGCTATTTTCTCCTTCAAGTGACTGACTCTGTGTCCCAGAGTTCATCTCTGCTCCTTCTAACCCTCTTGAACTGACCTTCTAGCTTCTGGGAGGGATTGTCTCCTTCTTGGCAAATCTCTCTACTTCTACCAACCGTGGCACATGGAAAACAAGAGAATTCCCCTCCTCCTCCATTCATGGCAGCCCCCTGGTCTGTACTCATCCTAATGATTAGCTATTTAAAGCCCCTATGGGTGTGACCCATTTTCAAGCTAGTCAACTTATTGTTCATGTGATTCATTCCGGAAAAGTTTTCACCCTTTGTAAAGGATCACTGGGTGTTACTACACTTTTAACACATTAGCATCTCATTATCTCTATTATACACTTTTTACTTTTTGTGTCTACATCAACTAAAAGGGGAGAGGTGGTTCAAGGAGAGCTCCAAATCTTTTTTTCTGTATAAAATAAATAGGAGGAAACTTTGCAGAGGAAGGCACTAGTAGCTGTGCAGGGAGATGGGCAGGAAATTAGGAAAGGCTATTCTATTACAGCTCTATCCTTAGGGATACACAATCTAGGATACATCACTCACTGACAGGGTCAGGGGAATAATGGCTAAAACCAACGTCAGCTGTCTACACAATATATTTTAGGACTTGGGGATTATAAAGAGCCCATGATCTCTGACTGTCAGAATCCTTCAACCTCTGACAAAAACACCTAAAAAAATAGGAAAGGGCTCAGAAGGTGTTGTTAGGGATAGGTCTGTCCCTGTCCTCTGGCATGCATTCATCATGGCCAGAATCTTCCATATTCTTTGTGTGGAAGGTGGCTCACAGCATGGAATGGCACATAAGCTTTCCCCAGGAAAACATACAATACAGAGGAACACAGAGACACAAAGTAAAACCAGCCAGTGACAGTGAAGTCCCAGAGATTTCTTTTGTTGTTCAGTTGTGTGTGACTCTTCGTGACTCTCTCTGGGGTTTTCTTGGCAGAAATCCTGAAGTAGTTTGCCATTTCCTTCTCCAACTCATTTCACAAATGAGAAATCTTAGGTAAATAAGGTTAAGTGATTTGCCCAAGGTCGCACAACTAACGTAAGTGTCTGAGACTGAATTTAAACTCACAAGGATGAGTCTTTGGGACTCCAGACCCTCCAATCTGCACTATCTTAGCCGCCCAATTCCACTATAAAATATTTCAGCTGGCTCACTATCTTTCCCTCCTTCTAAAACTCAACTCTGAATTGTCAACAGAATTGGCCAACCTCACAAAAATAAGCCCAGAAGTAGCTCCTTAGTTATATCCACTGACTACAGATCGTCCTGGGTTAGAAAAGTCCCCTCCGTGGAGCTGTTGCCCAAATCTGCTTCTTATGGCTTCCTTTATATGGTAGCCGATACATTGAAATGAACAATTAGCAATCTGTAATGGTATATAATCATCTGGCTTTTTAATATCTTTGTAAATATAGCATGATTTTAACTACCAAGGTCTCAACCTGGCTGTCACGGGTTCACCTAAGAAAGAAGGAAAGGGCTTAGGAGGTTTTGTCAAGGATATAATGTGAGCTGACCTCATGATACCACATGGACACTACCCAACCCTTTGATGTATGTTGAAGCTGAAGAACTCTCATAGCTACAAGTATAGCTAAGATACTTATCTGGAGCCAGCTGGAACCAGGAAGTCAATTATTAAATTTTCAATGTAAATATTTGTTTCTACCTCAGAAATGGGCAAACGAAACAAATCAGGGCTTGAGTTAATGTTTTGTTGATTATCTAGACTTAAGGAAGAAATGGAGAAAATGTTAATTCAGATTACACTCAAAAATGTGTCTCGCATAATTTTTTTCTAAGAATTGGTTGTTAAACATTTTACCAGCATATCATTAAACACAATTCACTGTCTAAGATACTTCCTAAAAGATAACATAGGAACAAAATAGTTACCTGGAAAACCAGTCTGAAAAGAAAATTTCCCAGACACAAAGGTCTCTTCTCTGACTGTTGTTAGAGTCAGCAGTACGGTATAAGGGCCAATTTAGAAACACTGATTTAGAAATCTAGGTTGGCTGTAGATATCCTCAGATGGAAAAAGAAGTTGGTCCCCTCCTTGAGGTTATTGTCAGCAACTGCTGCCTTTCTGCCCCACAGATCAACTCTCCTGAGTACTTGAATGTGGCAGTAATAATAGATGTTGTTGTTGGCGGTTTTGTGTGTCTGTGTGTGAGATTCTCCAACAGTTAGACTGCAATGTTTGCACCATTGGATCTGAGGAAAGCAGCTGAAATGTGTGAGGAATAATTGCAGTATCACTCTGATGTGTGGAGATGATGTTTAGTTGACATGTTTAGGGAGAAGGAGAATTCACCCAAACCCTGTGGCCTTTGGGAAAAACTGGTATAACTGTGGAGAGGAGAAATGAGTAAGCTTTTAGTGCATTGGGGAAACTATAACTGCAGTGATGTTGGTGTCCCAGCGAATCATCCCTATCTTAATCCTTGACCTTACTGGCAAAACTGAGTCAGAAGGATGGACGGTGGCCCTAACTAATGTGGTACCCGACTAACCCGTCAATACCCAGAGCAGAAACAGAGAACATGCTTAGGAACAAAGAAGGGCTGAAGATCTGGGGAGACAGGTGGAGTCAGGAGTCCCTAAATGTCAGCTCTCTGACATTCCCTGTATATTCAACCTTTATCCAATAGTGATCTCCCAGCCCAGTTCATCTTAGCCCCTTGAATTTCAGTGCATTTAAAGACAAATGAATAGATGGATTGATGGATAGAAAGATAGATAGATAGATAGATAGATAGATGGATAGATGGATGGATAGATAGATAGATAGATAGATAGATGGATAGATAGATAGAAAGATAGATAAATAGATAGATGGATAGATGGATAGATAGATAGATAGATAGATAGATGGATAGATAGATACATACATACATACTTAAACATTGCTACTGACCTTTACTATCTTTACTATGGTTTTACTATCACTTGAATCTTGTCCCTCTTCCCTGGAAAGTGTGATTCCCTTAGTCCCAATGATGCTCAACAACACTGACATATATCAACTTTTATTGGGGCAAGATACAGGTTCCCCTTATATAAGAGAATGTTGATAAGGCTGGAGAGAAAGGACAGTTGTGTTATATTTATGTCTCTCTTGACGATGAATTGTACTTAAGTGGGTAGAAGTGGGAGGTGGGAAGAGCTGTATTTAAATCCTACTTCATGCATTTACTAGTGACATGTCCATGGACATTCAGTAAGTATCTATTTGGGCCAGCCAGATGGCATGGTGGGCCTGAATTCAAATTTGACCTCAGACACTTCCTAGCTATGTGTGACTCTGGGTAGATTAATTAATCCTGTTTGTCTCAGTTTCCTCATCTGTAAAATGAGCTGGAGGAGGAAAGGGCAAACCATTCCATTGTCTTTGCCAAGAAAACTCTAACTACAATCATGAAGAGTCTGAAGTGACCGAACAACAAAAAAGATCCTATTATGTGGAAGGCACCATGAAAAACACTAGGAAAAGAAATAGGAAAAGAAAATTACTTCTTTTAAGAAGCATAAAATTGAATTGAGGAAGACAGCACCAAAAAGGGAGAAGGGAAGAGAAAAGATAGTACCATTTGTGAAGGCAAGATGAAGCCTTGAGTGAGAACTTAAATAATGGAGGGCAAAGGCACTCTCTTTAAATAGAAATTTGGGGAGGATTCTGCCCCCTCTCTGATCACAGGGGTAGAAGACATTGAAGAAGTACAAGTACTAAAGCGAATGGGACCTTGTCACCTCACCATGTTCTGCCTCAGTTTCCTCAGAAGTAAATAGCCATATTATAGCATCTACCTCAGAGGGCCATTGAGAGAATTAATTCTCCCAATGGTAAATCACTTTGAAAACCTTAAAGTTCTATGCCAGGGTAAGCTATTTATGTTATTGTTATTGCCTCCTCGAGAAAAGGAGTCAATTTTCTCCATAGGCAAGTATGTGAACATGCAGTAATTCAAATAGAGAGCCAAGGTTACTTATCTCTAAAGGTGATAAATCTGAGACTTCACTCCTCCTCCAGGCCAGGGATTCTTAACCACAGAGACCCAAGGAATCCATGATAGATTTTAGGAGGTGGGTGAACTTGGATGGGAAAGAAAATTTACATCTTGGTTCTCACCAACCTATAACTGAAATTTAACATAGGTGGGTAGCGCAATAGATAGAATTTTGGACCCAGAATAAGGAAACTCCAAATTCCAATCCAGCCTCAGATACCAGGTGTGTGAACCAGAACAAGTCACTTGATCTCTGCCTCAGTTTCCTCATCTGTAAAATGGAGATAACAACAGCATCTACATCCCAGGATTATTGTGAGGAATCAAACGAGATAATATTTGCAAAGTGCTTTATAAAACCTTAAAGTGTTCTATATTGTCTTCAATTATTGAAAAATATTATTTCTAGAAAGGGCCCATGAAATTTAAATCCATGCTTGAATCCTTAGATACTATAACAGAGTCAGCAGAAATGTCACAGGATTTCAAAGTGTAGGGAAGCTTATAGATCATGTAAATCATAACAACTCCTTAATTTTCAAAGATGAAACAAAAGTAAATCCAGAGTGGGGAAGTTACTGGCCTAGTTAGTACACAGTATACAGAGCAGAGTTGATTTCAAACCCCCAAATTTCCAAAATCTCCCAAATTTCTGATTTTCCTATTCCGTCTGGCTATTTTTTTTCTTCTGTATCCTTCAGAACACATCACACAGAACACTTAGTAGGTCCTCAAATTGGGGTTTTTGAATAAGATTTATCGCATTTCCTGCAGGAATCCAAATGGTTCTTTTTTTTTTCCTTTGAAAAAAAGCCTGCTAAAAAGCAGAGGGGCAACTCAGCCTGCATCCTCACTCCCACCTAGCACAATACATCAGGCTCACCCTCCTGACCTTTCTTCCCTCCTGGCCAGCCCCACATTGTTCAGGATGGGAAAAGAAGTAATTGTGTCTGCCCTACTTTCAGAGGCTATGCGTTTGCAGTCATTGCTTTTTTTTCTTTTTTTCCCCCATTGACTGACCTGTTTAAGAACCTTAAGAGGAACACGGGGGTTTCAATTTTGCACTGCAAAAGCAGGGCTGTTTTTAGCAAAGCTTTGATGAAGCAGCAGGGACCAAAGCTCAGCCCCCGGGGTCACCCATCAACAGGCCAGCCAGTCAAGGGCTTCCTACAGGGCCATGGACCAGGCTGGAAGCCCCGCTGGGACAGTCAAGATGGCTCTCCTGTGGGGGTGACTGGTCATATTCTGGAGCTCCCCCTGAAACATGCTGGCCTTCCTACCCAAGAGAATGGGACACAAAGAACAACCATGGAAATCAGTGGGAAAGAGCATTGGTCTTAGAATCTGGGGGGTTCAAATCTGGGACTCCAATGGGACTCTGAACTCTCTCTAAATTTCAATTTCCTCATCTCTAAGAGGGAGAATGATATTGATTCCCCTCAGCTGCCTTTTCCCTTCCCTCTGGAAAAAACCCCTATATTGATTAGTTCTTTTCTCTCACAAAAATTCTTATATTTGTGTTTTGTATGTTCATTAACAGCATTAATAAGGAGAACCCTTAATCTGCCAGCCTGGATGCCCTTCCACCAAGCCAAACCACTCATGGCCAGCTCCATGGGAGCTGCTGCTCCAAAAGACCAAGGGGTTCCCCTAATCACAGCTGTTACACATGTGTATGTTGTCTCCTCCAGTACCATAAGTTCCCTCCTTTTTATTTATGCATCACCAGCAGGAACACAGGGCACAGTACACTGTCAGTACTTAATACACACTTGTTGACCCAGACTTGAAGCCAAAAAAACATTAGTTCAAATCCCACTTGAGACGGCTTACTAGCTATGTGACCTTGAATTAGCTACTTAATCCTCAATTTTCTCATCTGTGAAATGGGCTTAATAATAGTACCAATATCCCAGGGTTGTTATAAGCATCAAATAAAATAATACTTGTGAAAAGCATCACAAACCTTAAAATACTATATAAATGGTACCCATGATTATTATAGTATTGTTGTTTGTCATTGTTACTGCTCGATGCTATCTTCCTTGTTGAGTTATTAGGAGGAAAGCTCTTGGTAACGTTTAAATCAATATTCAAAGGAGAGGTGCTCCTTTCTCCCTACTGTGGAATATTCATAGTAGTTGACAGCTATGTCCTGTCCTATCAGGGGAGAAACAGTAGAAGTGAGTCTTAAATTCGGAGGCGCTTGTGACTGAGAGGAGTTTTTACCGTGAGCCTTGGTCATCCACAAATGGTTTATTCACCGGCAGGTCATTAGTCACAAGGTTTAAACCTCTTCGGGTCTATAAAGGGATTCCCAGGGATAACAAGAATGAGCAGCTCAGCATGATGTCATGAAAAAGATTTTAGTTTGGTGACAAAAGATCTGAGATGATGATAACGAATGACGGGAAGAAGGCAGGGCTGCCCGGCTCCTGACTGGTTTCTGTTTCCTCCGCCAACTAGACTGATCTTGGGACTAGAAAGGTCAGAACAGAGAGGCTGAAGTAGGGAATTGGTACCTGGTAAGGAAAAAAGAACCTAGCTGCCACTGGAGAGACTTAAGCACCTTGCCACCATGAACTATATCCTTGGATGCTAAAAGAATGGGTAGGTGTGATTGGCGAGTTATACCTAAAGATGGAAGGAAGGAAGGAAGGAAGGAAGGAAGGAAGGAAGGAAGGAAGGAAGGAAGGAAGGAAGGAAGGAAGGAAGGAAGGAAGGAAGGAAAGAAGGGAGGGAGGGAGGAAGGAAGGAAGGAAAGAAGGAAGGGAGGGAGGAAGGAAGGAAGGAAGGAAGGAAGGAAGGAAGGGAGGGAGGAAGGAAGGAAGGAAGAAAAGAAGGAAGGGAGGGAGGGAGGGAGGGAGGAGGGAGGGAGAGAGAGAGAGAGAGAGAGAGAGAGAGAGAGAGAGAGAGAGAGAGAAAAGAAAGAAAAAATGTGGAGAAGGATGGTTGATGGGTATCTAGAAAAGGAAGAAGTTAATTACAAAAAGTGAAAGTGACTACACCAAGAACTGGTCATACTAATAATAAAGCAATAATAACATCTAGAAGTTATTTAATACTTTAAAGTTTGCAAAGCACTTTACAAATATTAACTCTCACAATAGTCTTGGAAAGCAAGTACTTCCTTCTTGTCTTAGTATTCGCAGTACTTACCAAAATGCCTACACATAAGAGGTGCTTAGTTAATATACATTTAAAGTTCCTACTATGTTAAAGGATGAAAATATTTTAAAAGGCGAATCTATCCCTGCCCTGAAGGCATTTGCACTTTAATAAGGGAGACAACACAGAAAGAACAAGATCATAAAGCTAAATACAAGGTTAGTCACTTCAGAGTCATTAAAAGTTGTTCAGAGAAAAAAAGGTCTCCTGGAGAAAGGGATCCAAAGCCAGGGATTCTAAAATATGGAAGTGAGGGAGGAAAGCAGTCCAGGCAAGAACAAAGATGTGAAGGGCAAAAAAGTATAAGAAGGCTGGTAGGCAGATAGAAAGGGCCAGGTGATGAAGGGCTTCGACTGCCAAAGCAAAGGAATTAACATTAATAAATGTTAATATAATTAATAAATGTTTATTGAGTTACATTGAGCTGAGTTGAGGCAATATTTTATTATATTAAAATTTTATTATTTTAATAAATATTATAGAGTTAATAAATGGTTATTGAGTTGAGTTTGTGGGGAAAATACTTTTTTAAAACTTTTGAGAAAATCAAATTGATTCTCATTCCATTTTGTAATTGATTAATCATAACACTTTAATGTGCTGTAAGAAATGTAAGCTACTACATTATTCTTCTCCATTCCAAATACAGATTCTTAGCCTTCTAAGGAAGGATGAAAAAGGTAGGGCAGACTTGAGGGAGAACCCAAACATGTTCATCCATCAGTGGGGCAAACAGTAGCTTAGCCTCCTTTTCTGGGCAATTTTAATTGTCCCTAACCAGTCTCCTAAAACTGGATAAATGCTTGCTACCCTAGGACAGTCCCATCCAGCCAAGCTGATATATCTGAAAGTCAAACATATATGTGAATTTATTTTCACTGAAGAATATTTTCTGTAATGTCTGTGAGGGAGCTCCTCTATCCTAGAAAGACTCAGTTCATCAATCCTAAATTTTCTTATCTCGAGCTTCTAAGAAATGGAATCTAATATTTGCTATATTAGATGCTATGATGGGGAAAGTGTGAATTTTGGCCTCAGAAATTTGGATTAGAACCCACCGATGTGACCTCAAAATCTGAAAAGCAATTCTCTTAATTTCTCCAGGCCGCTAAAGTCCTGATTTGCGAAAGGAGGGTATCAGGCTATATAATATCATATAATATATATAATATTATATAATAACAAATCTGTCACTATGTGTTTCAAACTTCCCCACTACCAATCCAGCTCTGACACCCTGGGTTCTAAGGGCTCTCCCAGCTCTGACATCCCAGGTTCTAAGGACCCTCCCAGCTCTGACTTTTTGTATTTTAAGGCCCTTCCTAGCTCTGACATTTTATATTCTAACATTCTCTATTAGAGAAAACTCTCTTCCAGAGCTAACATTATATAGTCAAAATGTAGTGGAACCATCCTATGGCACATGGATGGAGGAGTACAAGGCCCTTGCAGTGGACCCCGGGGCACCAGCCCATCCCCATGGGGAACTCCCTGTTACACAAAGGCCTTTCTAACACTAACGTCTTATGTTCTAAGGCCCCCTCCAGAGCCAACCATCTATGTTCTAACATTCTCTTCTCTACATTCCCCTCCAGTTTAGTCATTCTCTGATCTCATGACTCAGAGATCCTAATTACGGTGGCACAGAGAAAGAACTCTCTCTCACTCCGGAGGAGGGAAGGCTCATTAGATAGAGTCCATGCAGCAGTCCCTCAGCAAAATAACATGTCGGATTCTGCTCGGTCTTGTGTGAGGGGCGCCTCCTTTTCTGGGGTATTTTAACTTCCCTTGACTAGAGTCTCCTGAAAGTAATAAGTGATGTCGGGGCAGTGCTATTGATCTGGACATGTCCACATCGCCTAACATGGAGTGAATCTGCGTCTAACATGGAGGCTCCTCCTCCTCTCACAACAGGGGACAAAGAACGCCTCCAGGGCAGGCTCTATGAAGGGGCTCAGGAAAACCCACAGGTGCCTCCATGCTAAGGGGTATGTTCCAAAGGCCCCTTATCACAGCATGGCAAAAGTGGTGCCCTGGGAGCCGAGACCCAGATTTTTAGTAACCTTGAAGTGTCCCTCGACAAATCACTTCATCTGTTAGGAACATGGTTCTCATGTACTGCAAGCATACAATGAATCAGCTGTGTTTGATAGAAAGCTAGGTAAATAGAGAGACAGATGGGTAGATAGATAGTTAATAGATTTAATAGATAGACAGACAAATATATGTGAGTGTTATCTATATAAGCTATATTACATATAAGTATAATATGTACATAATGTTATATATAATATTAATATTATATTAATTATATATTTTTATATTATATAATTATATAAATATATAATTAATATTATATTTAATATAATATAAGTACAATGTAATAAGTATAAATATAATGATAATAAATAATATAAAATATAATATATGGTATATATAAACCATATTATATATATTATACCGTATATAATAGTGTTATACTATATTATATCATACTATACAAATATATATTACATTTGTATACATACATACAAATATGTATGTATATATGTGTGTTATCTATATAATCTATGTTATGTATAAGTGTAATATCCATTACATTATATATTGTTATACATAGTATTGCATTATGTTATATATGATATTGTGTTACATTATATTATACTATACAAATATTAAACATTATATTCACATACACACAAATAGACAAGTATATATATGTGTGTTATATATAATGTATTATATTATATATAACATTGTTACTATTTTCTATTATATTATATTAGTATTTATACTATACAATTATATATTATATTCACATATATTCATACAAATACATCTGTGTTATATATATAAGCTGTTATATATAAGTATAATATGTATTATATATTGTTATATATGGTATTGCCTTATATATAACATTCTGTTACTATTTTTATTATTATATTATATTAATAGTATTTTATACTATACAATTATATATTATATTCACATATATTCATACAAATGCATATCTGTCATATATATATGATGTTATATATGTGTAATATGTATTATATATTGTTATACATAGTCTTGCATTATATTATATATAACATTGTGTTATACTATATTATATTATCTTATACTATACAAATATATATTATATTCACACACATACACACATATATAGCGTCCAAGAAAGCGCCTACAATTCGACTGCGTTGAGAGAAGTGTAAGATAATTGTGCCCTTGTCTTGTGCCCTGCTGGAGCTGGAGGTTTGTGTCTGGTTCTTTAGAGCCGCATTTTGGAGGGGACATTTTCTGACAGAGGACGGTGTCCCAAGGAAGGCTGGCAGCAGCAGGGGGTGCTGAGGACCTGCCATCCGGGGAAGGACTGAGGAAAATGCAGGTGTCCAACTCAGAGAAGAGTCAAGGAGGTGCCGGCTGTCTTAGAGTATTTGTAGGACTGTTTTAAGGGAGCAGGGGAAGACTTGTTCTGTGTAACCCCAAGGGGAAAACTAGGGGGAAGTGTGAGCGTTTCAGGGAAACAGATTTTGGCTGAGCTTAAGGGAAAACCTGCCTAATATTTGTGACTATCCCCACATACATCTGTTGCGCTGGAGCTGTCCAGCTGAGGCCTGAATGCCCACTTCTGGGCATTCTCATCCAGGTTAGGGCTGAGCTGGATGACTTCTCAAGCCTCCTGCGTCCTTGAGGTTCTGTGATCCTGTCCATCTTAATGACCCAGATCAAAGGGGCCTCTATCGGGCAGCTGCAGTGTGGGAGAAGTCCCCCGTCGCTCCTGAGTAGGAAGCCACAGTGACAGGACCCCCGTCTCCCGCCATGATCAGCCTTTTCCCATCCCCACTCGTGATTCCTCTTTGGATGGTGTGACCAGTAAACTTCCAAAATGAGTCAATGATGATGTGAAGAGGAAGTTTCCATGGAAACAGTAAGAGACTGAAGAAGCAAGCCCCCGAAGGAATGGGGTAGGAAAGTAACCACCCAAAATGGCATTCTGGGGAAAGAAGAGAAACCAGGGGCACCAGTCCAGGAGGAAGGAGACTTGAGGAAGCCTGGAGTGGGCAACAGTGCTGGATGTAGGTCTCTGAGAGGCTGTGGAAGGCAGAGACACATGTCCATCAGCAGGAACCAGATTCTGATTTAGCATCTGATGTGAGCTTGGAATTGTGGGGATTAAACCCATCATCCCCAGCCTTGCAGAGCTCACAGATTAGGTGGAGAAAGGAGTCATACTAAACAGTGAAGCTAGACAACAATAGAAGCCCCTGGGAGGGCCCTTAGAACCCAGGAGGTCAGAGCTGGGAGGGCCTTTAGAACAGAGAATGTCAGAGCTGGGAGGGCCCTTAGAACATAGAATATTAAATTTTTAAAGGGATCTTTAGATACAGAATGTTAGAACTACAAAGAATCTTAAGTATCACTAAGTCCAAGCCCTTCATCTTGCAGACAAGGAAACTGAGTTTCAGAAAATTTGATTTTTTCCCCACAAAATAAATTAAAGACTAGATCCCAGTTTTAATGATATTTAAACCTCCTCCTCCTTCCTCAACCTTCTAGTCATGCAAGAGCTTCAATAAGCAGATCCCCATCAGGCTGGAAGGCCTCGTGAGGGTAGAAGAACCAACTCTGGTTGTGAGACAACAACCCCTTGCCTCCCAGCTCCCCTCCCCCTCCTCCAAGTCCCAGGGGGCTCGCAAGAGGAAGGAGGAGATGGAGGCAGTGATGTGCACCCGGGGCCAGAGCCGAGCAGGGCCAGAATGCATTTCCGATGGGTCACTGCAGCTCAGGGCACGGTGTAATGAGCTGTTGGTAATGGAAAAGCAGCAGTCAGGCTGCTAATTATAATGACATTAACTCTAAACTGTTATAATTGTAGTGGAAAATACCTTCAGATGGAGAAGCCCGGCCCTGTTCTGGGGAGCTAAACCTAACGACCTTGGGAGGCAGCAAGGCTAAACGATGGAGGAGGAGGGGGTGCCCAAGGTGCCGGCCATGTTTGCAGCCCCTCCCTTCTTCCCATCTTTGGGGTCCCACTCTCCCTTTCCAACAGCCTAGCTTTCCACAGATGCCAGGGAGGTTTGCTCCCCCTGAGCAGCTCATCAGAACAGTTTGCAAATCAGGAGAGGAAATAACAACATTGGGTCTTTGCAAATGTGCCCTAAAAAGGAGAGTTAATACAAAACATCACAGTCCTTGGGATAATCGGGGCTCCGGTTCCTACCAGATTTTCCTGCCAATGTCCCGTCAAACCTCCTCATCCTCAGCGGCTCCTGGCCCGGGCTCTTCTGTCCTTGATGTTGTTTAACGGTTCCAGCTCTGCATCCTCAGCCCACCCAGGCACGAGGTCTGAGGGTGAAACCCATAAGATCGAGGCTTTAGAACTGAAAGGGACTTTAGAGCCCATCGAGTCCAGTTACAGAGAAAGAAAGATTCTGGGAAATTTGGACACTTAACCACGGTCACACAGATAGTAAATGTTAGAAGCTGAATTTGAACACAAATCTTCAGGCTCTAGAACCAGGGCTCACTCATCTGTACCACAGGAAGAAGTCAAGGAGTGCATTTAACTGGAAGAAGACCCACTTTGTTCGTTAGAAGGCCTGTATTTCTCCCACTGACTGTGTCTCCTCGCACTATAATACTAATGGGGCTCATTTCTATCATCCCTTTAAAAATGTACAGCACGTCAGCCTGGTGAGTCAGGGAGGTCCCGTACTATTACCTCCATTTCACAGGCGATGAAAGGGAGGCTTCAACAGGTGAAATGTTTCACCCGCAGCCAGTGTAGGTTGGTAATGGGGAACACAAGTTCTCCTAACTCCAGGAGGTCCAATGTTCTTTGTACCTTATATGTAAATAACTCTGGGTCTCAGTTTCTTTTTTTTTTAATAAAAATTGCATTAAATGGCTTCCAAGGCACTTCCAGGACTAAATCTATAACCTATGGCCTTATAAGAGGTCAGATCAGGGGAATCACCAGGATGGGAACCGGAGCCACAGGAGAGTTGCCTGCCCCGTGCCCTCCAGCAGCAATATTGGCTCTGGTTTGATCAATGTTCCCCAAGCAAGGGGTGGAGAGTGATCTGTAGCAGGGCGGAAGCCAGGACGTGGTATATGGTGACCAGCCAGGACAGAGTCTAGAGAGAGCTTGTGCTCATTCCTCACCAATCAGGACTGCTCCAGGGGGCTTTAAAAGATTGCAAGCTCAGTCTAAGTCAGCACTATAATACGGCCTCCCAGAAATCGAATGTGATTTTGTGCTGCACCAAGAAAATCATAGTTTTCAGAAATAAGGAGGAATGTCTCCTCCCTTTCATGGTTAAACTCCTCAAGAAAGCATCTACCCCGGGTGCCCCCACTTTCCTCACTCACTTCTAATCACTCTGCAGCGGGACTTCCCGCCACAGCTTTCAACTGAAACTGTTCGTTCCCAAGTCACCAATTCTCCTATAACTGCCTGATCTAATGGCCTTCTCTCGATCCCAATCCTTCCCGACCTCTCTGCAGCATCAGACCCCACTGACTGCTTTCTTCTCATCAGCTTCTCCCTAAATTTTCATCCCACTGTTCTCCCCTTATTCTCTCATCTGTCCGTCCTTCCCGTTCTCCTTTGCCAACTCTTCATGCGGCTCACACACACCGTGGGCTCTCTTCTGGACCATCCCCTCTTTTCTCTCTATACTATTTCCTTTAGTGATCTTGACTCCCGTGGATTCAATCATAACCAGGCGAATGATTCCCAGATGTTTATATCCGGCCATAGTGTCATTCCCACGCCAGTCCCACCCCACCTTTGGGCATCTCAAAGTGAACGTCACAAAGGTATCAAAAATTCAGCACCTCCAAAACAAAACTCATCATCTTGCCCCTCCCTGACCGTCCCCTTTTCCCACCTTCCCTCTTACTGTCAAGGTGACCACTGTCTGTCTTCCCTTGGCGTTATTACTGATTTCTTCCTTACACCCACTCCCATATCCCATCAGTTGGCAAGTCTTGTCATTTCTACCTCATACGTGCATCCTTGTCTCCACTCACCCAATCACAGGCCACCCTCTCTCGTCCACATTATGGCAATGTCCTTTTAACCGATCTCCCACAAATTTCTTCTCACTCCAATTCATTCTCCATTTGGTTAACAACATATAGATCCGACCACATCAATCCTCTGATCAATGAGCTTCAGAGGCTCCTTTAGTCAATTGTTTCTAACATGGTCGGCTTTTCACGACCCTGTTTGAGGTTTTCTGGGCAGAGTGGTGGGCCATTTTCTTCTCCAACTCATTTTACAGATGAGGAAACTGAGGTAAATGGGGTTAAGTGACTTGCCCAGAGTCACTGAGCTAGTAAGCATCTGAGGCCAGAGGTCCAGCACTCTTTACTCTGCCACCCAGTTGTTCCAAATATCTCTGGGATCAAGGATTAAATCCTTTGTTTGGCATGGAAAGCTCTTCCTAAGCTAATCATTTCCTACTTTTCCAGTCCTCTTATTCTCATCCCCCCATTCCATGTAGTGGTGATGGCCTGCCTGAAACTCCAACTCCCATCTCTACCTTTGCACTAGCCGTCTACCACCCTTGAAGGACCCTAATCCCTCGTCTTCATCTTAGTTTCTCCTACTGCCTTCAAGATTCAACTCAGATCCTACCTTCTGTGGGAGGCCATCCTAGGTGCCCCCCACCTGCAGGTATTTTTGTCACCCAGAATATCTTCCATAGCCTCTTTCTGTCTTGGCTCTCTCTTCCTCTTCCTATCTCTCTGTCTCTCAGTTTCTGTCTCTCTCTGTCTTTCTGTCTCTCCCTCAAATATCTCTCTCTCTCTCTCTGTCTCTCTCTGTCTCTCTCCCTCAAATATCTCTTTCTGCCTCTGTCTCTGTCTCTCTCCATCTCTGTCTCTCTGTCTCCCTCTCTGAATCCTTCTCTCTCTCTCTGTCTAGCTATCTATCTTTGTGTGTCTCTATCCTTCCCCCTTTTCCTGTCTCTGCCTCTCTTTGTGTGTCTCTCTCCATATATCACTGTGCCCACCTAGTTGTTTACACATTGTCTCCTCCCACCTAGAATTGAGGCTCTTTGAAGGCAGGAGACAAGGATCAGCTTTGTGGTATTCCTGACACTTAACCCACAGTAAGAAACCAAATGCTTGTTGACTTAATAGTCTCACTGTTCTCTGACAGGCAGATCATGGTTGGATTGCTGCATTCAGTTCCAAGTAACCTAATTTAGCAAAGGCATTGATAAGTCAAATTGAGGGGAGATATCTGGGCTGGGAAGGGTCTTTAGTCCATGTCATATAAGGAGAATGACCAGGATCGTGCCATATCAGGATCCACTGAAGAACCTGGGAACATTTGGCTTGCAGAATGACTGAATCTCTATTGTCATGACTGCTGTCTATAGAAAGGCAATGTGATGTAGTCCATAGGGTCATGGGCTGGGAATCAGGAAGATCTGAGTTCAAATTCCAACTCACCAGCTGGGTAAACCTGGCCAATCGTAACCTCTCTGGTCCTTGGCTACTTCATCTATAAAAGGAGGGAGGGGAGTGGATAGAGATCACCTTTGGCGATCTCAAACTGTCATTTCTAGGTCCTTCCTCGGTCTAAATCTGTGACCACTTGATCTCTGAGCCTGTGTTTGAGAGTGTGAGATACGGAAGAGGAATAGGGCAGAACTTGGCTCAATGTGACAATTAATGGAGAAGAAAATGGCAAACTGCTCCAGAGTCCTCAAAAATTGGGTCACAAAGAGTCAGACACAACTTGATGACCCCAATTAATGATGGCTCAAAAATGGAATGGGCAGCTTCAAGAGGTGTCTCCCTGCCCCCGCCACTGAAGATCCCTTATGTTTGTTATAAAGTAAATCCTTTTTTAGGATCTGAGTCAGATGGTTCCCAAATTGGAAATTCTACCACCTGGAGGCACCATGGTTTCTGGATCTCATGGTAGACAGTAGTACAGGGATTGTCAGGCCCAACTTCTTCATTCTTCAGAGGGAAACTGAGGCCCATACAGAAGCATCTTGCACAAGATCACACAAATTAGTCCAGGTGGAATTCGCTCTTCTGACTCTGATTCCAGGGCACTCCTCTAATGGGGGAAAGTAGAAGAGGACAGCAGTAGGCTTGTCCTAGAGCGAGGTTCCCCAGTGAGATTGGGAATCAGGAGACCTCTACTCACTCACTATGAATCCTCAGACATGTCCCCACCTTTCTCTGAACCTCAATTTTCTCATCTGTAAAATCTGGCTGCTTGTTCTTTCCACTTCACAGATCTTGATAGATCTTATCTATAGATAGATAGAGTCATTTTGATAGATCAATGCAAAAAATATTTTGATGACTATTATGATAAAATTGGTTTCTTTTGTAATATTATGTGTTTTGTTTTATGCATTGAAGAACATGATTCTGAGAAGGGGTCCCCTGATGTCACCAGACATCCATAGGAACAGACAATCATTAAAAAACCCTTCATATGAGACTGTAAGTTCCATAAGGGAAAGGATTGTCTTATCTAAACATACGAAGCTTAGCTATGTGTTATCTCCCTCCATTAGGATGGAAGATCCTTGAGAGTATAAACTACCTCACCTGTAATTTTGTATCCCCCAACAAACAGTATATGCTCAATATATGCTCTTATCACTCCTTCACTTGTCTCCTGGGTTAAGCATCCCTCCCATCTGTCCCAAGCCCCGTGAGCTCCTGGCAAGGGCACCTGGGAAAGGCAAGCAGCGATGGCTGGACACCAACCCCCACCAGCAGAGCAGCGCAAACAGTGATAAACTGCCTGGCTGTGGAGATGACTCTCTCCTCACAAAGGGCCCAGGACTGAACACAGAGACCATTTTCCTGAGAGGAGCCGGGCTTTCCAAGTGCCTCATTAGCACACATTTCAACAACACTTTGGAGCTTTCAGAGGCTTTGGGGGCATTTTTATTAGGGCTGCCTGGCCACGGCCCCCATTCTCCATGGTCGGAACGGGCAGCTAGGTACTGAGGGCTTGGACAGCAGCCCAGGGCACAGGCCCCTGAACCAGGTGGGCTGAAGGAAGCCAAAGTCCTCATCCCCAGTCTTTGCGGATCATCTCAGAGGCTCATACTCTTCCATTTCCTTAGGGTTTACATAATCTGTACCCAGAGTTATTTTTTTTAACTAGACAATCAAAAATCTATATCAGAGAAGAGCTATAAATAAGATCCATAAACACTTTCCTCAGTCAATCAAAAAACATTTATTAGACATCAACTACATGTCAGAGATTGTTCCACTAATAAAAGCTAGCATTTATATAGTTTCTATAAAATCTTCTTTGGTCCAAACAATAGCCTTGGTTGTTGATATCATCACCCTGATATTCTTATAATAATATCAAATCTGTTGTCATCATTACAATAGTGTCAGTCCTGCTATCATTATCCCCATTTTACAGAGAACTTGAGAGAGGTCAAGTTAATTGTCCAAGGTCACATCGTTAAGTCTAAGGTAAAATTTCAACTGAGATTTTCTGGGCGAATTCGCGCTGGTCTATCCATCAATGCACCAAGCCACCTAGCTGCCTAGAGCTGGCGACATAGGGACAAAAATAAAATAAACCTAGTTTTCAAGGCATTTACATTCTACTGAGGAGATTCAGCATATTCACAAATAAGTAAATCTTAGACTGAATAAATGCACAGTAATCTGGCAAAGGCCAGCTAGGTGATACAGTAGGTCTAGAGTCAGGAGGACCTGAGTTCAAATCTGGCTACTTAACACTTCCTAGCTGTGTGATCCTGGGCAAGTCACTTAACCCCAATTGCCTCATGGAAGAAATATATATATATACATATATATATATATATACATATATATATATATATGATAATTGCCAGGGATAGATTGAAGAAGAAAGAAACTGGACTCCAGGAGACCAATTAGCAGATTTCTGCAAGTCTGGGAGGAAGGTGATAAGGACCAAAACTAGACAATTGTGTCTGGAGTAGAGAGAAAGGGATAAGAGAATTTGTGTGAAGGTAAAATCAACAGCTATGAGAAGTAGGTGAATGAGGGTAAGCGGGTGGCTCCTAGGCTGCAAGTTGGAGGAGTTAGAGAAATGGATGGTCGGTGCCCTACAAGAAACAGGGAGGTTTAGGGGAAGGATAATGCATCTGTCTTTGAGATGCTGAGATGTCTAAGGGGCATCCAGGTGGAGAAGGCTGGGGCTCAATGGAGACTTAGGAATCATCTGCATAAAAATGTGTAGTTGAACCTTTGAGAACTGAGAGGATCACCAAAGGGCAGAGTACAGAAGAAAGAGAGGAGGGAATCATTGACAAAACCTCTGCCTAGAGGCTGGGACACAGATGGTGACTCTGCAGAGAAGAGGGAGAAGGATCAGTCAGAGGGACAAAGAGCCCTACCAAGGGGGTCTGGGAGGAGGGTGTGGTCAACTAGTGTTAAACACCGCATGGAGAGCAAGAAGACAAGGACCCAGAAAAGGCCCTTGGAATTTTTCAGGAAGTTGCTCAGATAGTTAAGTGGAAACCATGGGATAAAACCAGGTCATCTGTTGCCAAATCTGTAGTTCCCATCCTTCTCTCAGCCAAACTAGACTGCCCCATAGTCTTCCCACCCTTCTTGACCTGGCCCTTTGCTTTCCCTTCCTGTGCCTGGGATAAACTCTCTATCTTTATCCATTAAATCCATTTCACTTTAAAGCACAACAGCCCCTCTTTTCTATCGCACCTGTACATCCAACCAGGCGAATTTCATCTCTCATGTCTAAAGGTACTTTGCCTCGATTTCACCTTTGAATTTATTACCCATTTTAAAATCAGGATTGTTCTAGAGCCAGAGCTGATGGTTAAATTTTCAGGGTGAGTGTTAAGTAATGGAGAGAGTACAAATTAAACTTAAAAGTGTATTGGGCATACAATTTTTCCCTTGGAGAGCCGGTTGTTAAACACTTACCAGCACATCATACACAGTTATATGTAGACTTGTTCTTCCCATCCACAATTACTGGGTCACCTCAGAAACCGTCTAGCCCAGCCCCCCTCAGTTTCCATGAGGAAACAAGCTAAGTGACTCGCCAAAGACAGGGGAGTTTTAAATAGGTGGGAATTGAATTCAGATCCTCAGACTACAAATCCATCCATCCTTCTATTTCACCGTCTCTGTTATCATCAGCACCCGGCACAGTGCTTTGAACACAATTACTACATCACATCATTCCTGATATATTCCTAAATAATTGACCTGAATTTTAAAACCAATTTTCACTGATGTAGAAACTGAGGTTCAAAAGAGCCCAGGATTTAGGGAGTCGGGACTAGAATCCACATCTTTGGCTTCCAAGTTCAAGACTCCCTTGCTTCCTGTCTCTCTCACACTACTTAGAGTCTTGTTACAACAGGGAGAGGAGCATCGGCGAATCAACATTAATTCCGATTTGTGATCACTTCAAGGGGCCGAGTAAACAAATGAGAGCCATGTGAAGGGTTGCTGGGGACAGGGTGAACCCATTTACCAGAGCCGACAGATTCCCAGCACTTTATAGACTTTCCCTCTCCCCTGACTTCCTAGAGGGAAAAAAAGAAAAGAAGAGAAAAGTCACCATTTTTAGTCCGAAAAATTAGGACTCTCCCCTCTGAGAAGACAAAGAGAATGTGATCAAAGTCCATGACCATGAAAGGTGTTTGAGAGCCAGTGAACATAGGCTTGCTTGCCAAATCCCATATTCAAGAGCAAGGGCCTCCCCAGGAAGCCGGATGGACGCAGTTTTCAGGAAATCAAAGGCTGTTCTACTTACTCAGTGGGGAGTAACCATAGGAGACTTGTTACCCGGAGGGGTTGTGCAGGATAGAAATAGAAGCATGTTCAAGAATAGGTTGGAGAGATTCCCGGACAATAGACATAGAATGAGTTTTATCCCATTACTGTTACTTCCCTTCCGACTGGACGGCTTCAGATCGTGGGCCCATAGATTCAGATCAAGAAGAGATGGCAAAGGTCATTTAGTAAAAACCTCTCGTTTTACACGTGAAGAAATTGGGTCCCAAATTAGCGAAGAAACTCATCCAAACTCATACAAATGGGAGCAAGCAAAGGGTCTACATTTGAATTCAGAATATCTCACTCCAAACCCAGCCCTCTGCTTACTTATTCCCAGTATGCTATGCTGCTTTCTAAGAAGCCTTCCATGCCCGGCATCTCCCCTCCAGCTTATAACCAGGGCCGAGCCTGCTCAGCTTCCTAAAGCAGAAGTCTCCATGGTGTTAAAGGAAGCTAGAAACGTTCCTTCAATTCATTCATCCAACAGCATTTTTAAATCGCCTTCTATGTTCCCTGCCTCGAGCTTATATTCTAAGCACAATTTTGTAAGAACAACTCCAGCCTTTAAAACTGGCATTCTGATTGGCAATCATGCTCTGCCTGGAAATGCCCATTAAGAAGACTGAGTAGCTCTTGGGCTGGCACTTTGTGGGGCCGATGAGCTCTGACCTCCTGGGTTCTAAGGACCCTTCCAGCTCTGACATCCCGGGCTCTAAGGGCCCACCCAGCTCTGACCTCCTGGGTTCTAAGGGCCCTCCTGGCTCTGACCTCCTGTGTTCTGAGAGCCCCTCCCAGCGCTGATATCCTGGGTTCTAAGGGCCCTCCCAGCTCAGACATCCCAGGTTCTAAAGGCCCTCCCAGCTCAGACATCCTATGTTCTAAGGGCCCTCCCAGCTCAGACATTCTGTGTTCTAAGGGCCCTCCCAGCTCAGACATCCCAGGTTCTAAAGCCCCTCCCAGCTCAGACATCCTATGTTCTAAGGGCCCTCCCAGCTCAGACATTCTGTGTTCTAAGGTGACTATCAGTTCTCACATTCCATGTCTGAAGGACCTTTCCAGATCCAACATCCTATATTCAAACATTCCATATTCTTTTTTTAATTCTATTAAAGTTTTTTATTTACTGAGCAGGACCAGGAGATTATTATTTACTTCAACAACAATACTATATGATGATCAATTCTGGCTCTCTTCATGGCTCTCTTCAGCAATGAGATGAACCAAATCAGTTCCAATAGAGCAGTAATGAACTGAACCAGCTACACCCAGGAAAAGAACTCTGGGAGATGACTAAGAACCATTACATAGAATTCCCAATCCCTCTATTTTTGTCTGCCTGCACTTTTGATTTCCTTCACAGGCTAATTGTACAATGTTTCAGAGTCCGATTCTTTTTGTACAGCAAAATAACTGTTTGGATATGTATACGTACATTGTATTTAATTTATACTTTAATATATTTAACATGTATTGGTCAACCTGCCATCTGGAGGAGGGATTGGGGGGAAAGAGGGGAAAAATTGGAACAAAAGCTTTGGCAATTGTCAATGCTGAAAAATTACCCATGTATATGTCTTGTAAATAAAAAGCTATAATAAAAAAATTATTTACAAGACATATGCATAGATAATTTTTCAACATTGACCCTTGCAAAACTTTCTGTTCCAAATTTTTCCCTCCTTCCCTCACCCCTTCCCCTAAATGGCAGGTAGTCCAATACATGTTAAATATGCTAAAATATATGTTAAATCCGATGTCTGGATACAGATTTATATAGTTATGTTGCTGCACAAGAAAAATCAGATCTAGAAGGAAAAAAACCTGCAAAAGAAAACAAAATGCAAGCAAACATCAACAGAAAGAGTGAAAATGCTCTATTGTGAACCACATTCAGTTCCCACAGTCCTCTCTCTGGGCATAGATGGCTCTCTCCGTCACTGAACAATTGGAACTGTTTTGAATCACCTCACTGTGAAGAGAGTCGAAACATTTCATATTCTAAGGCTCCTTCCTACTTTCAGAACCCATGACTCAGAGACATCTTTGTCCAGTAGCACAGACTTAGGTGTTCAGGGAGCTAGGACACCGAACCCACCCTCTCTGCAGACCTATGCTGGGGCTTCCATGGCCCCTGCTGCCCCCCAAGTCCAGCCCCGTTTCTCTGAACCTTATTGTGGCCAGCCAAGGCTCGATTCAGGATTTCTGATCCCTGTGTACTTTTGTCTGCAATAACATAATGACTTGCCTTTCTGAAAAACCATCAGTGCTGGTAAACTCCTGCCGCTAACCTACATTACACTGATCTCTCCCTAAACCTTTGCAGTTATTAATAGTTTATTGATCGCGGCCCACTGCTAGTGAAAAGAAACCCCTGCCCAGCCCCCTGTTATCTGTAGATGGTCTGCTAACCAGTCAGCAGATCAATGCCACTCAATTCCTGGGGAAAAGAGCTCTCTGGGAGGCTTAATCCACTTTAAGGGGAGCAGCCGAGGCAGAAGCTGGGATTAGAGACAGAGAGCCAGGCTGCAACCAAAGCAGGCGGGCCCTGGATACAGTGAAGCCTGTAGGAAGGAGGGAGAGGAAAATGTGACTGGAACTCTGTGGGCTGGCCTGGGACAGCTCTGCCAGGCAAACGGCCATGTTTTCACATATGTTTTCTTCTCCCCCTCCTCCAACAGGAATCAGAACAATGTATAACTAGGCTGGGCAAAGATCTGACTGTCAAATGCCCTCCAACCCCACCGTCCCAAACACTTCTCCTCGACCACCACTCCCCTGTAGCAACTGCCTTCCCCTGTTAGAATATAAGCTCATGGGGGGCACGGACTGGCTTTGTCTTTGTGTTCTGTTTCTTAGCATGTGCCTGGGTACGTGGCAAGTCCCCAATATTCATTCATTCATTCATTCATTCTACAGCTGCATTATACTGTAGAAGTCAGCTCTGTATCTGTGTCACCTACATATCACCTGTACATCTACTAATTACCTACAAATGTTACCTGTATATGTATTACTTCCTTACATGCCTGTATGTGTATATACAGAGAGAGAGAAAAAAAGACAGAGAGAGAGAAAGGCAGAGAGACAGAGACAGAGAGAAGAAAAAGAGACAGAAAACAGAGAAGGGAAAGATAGAACAGAGAGAAGAGCAAGAGAGACAGAGAGAGAAGAGAGACAGAGAACAGAGAAGAGTAAGGGAGAACAAAAGGAAGAGCAAGAGACAGAAGAGAGAAGAGAAAGAGAAACAGAAGAACAAGAGAGAAAAGAGAAAGAGAAAAAAAGAGCGAGTGTGTGGATGTATAAGAGCAGCTGGGTGGATAGAGCATCAGCCTTGGAGTCAGGAAGACTCTTCTCTGTGTCACACTAGCCAAATCACTTAATAACCCAATTTGCTTCAGTTTCCTCATCTATCAAATGAATTAGAGAAGGAAATGGCAAACAACTCCAGTATCACTGCCAAGAAAACCCCAAATGGAGTCATGAAGAGTCAGACACATTTGAAAAGTCACTGAACAACCACAAAATATCTATGTATCTGTACTCTATGTCTCAAATATATAATTATTAATAAATACATATTCACATTGTGTCTTTGTATACTGGCTAATTTCTATTTCCATTCTGTGATTATACCACTCCCCTACCTCTCACCTAGCACTTTGATCATATATCAAAGGGCATTTAGCAGAGAACTCCACAAAAAGCCTATGCTTGCATCCCTCATCTCCACACGTCACCATCCCTCGCCCGTGTTCCTTTCTGCAGCTCCTCACGGGTGACTTCCTTTCTGCCATCCCTTGCCTTTGCACACCTTCCTTTGTGCTCGGAGTGTTCTCCTTCCTCACTTCTGTTTCTTCAAATGCCAGTTTCTTTCCCAGCTCGGCCCAAGCTCCCCTTCCCACAGGAGGCCTTTCCTGATCTCCAGCTCCAGCAACTCCTTCCCCTGCCAATAATTCTCTTGCATTATATTTCTGTGATCCTTATCTTGCATGTCCTCTGGCCTGGAGAAAGAGCAACTTGCCTCAGAGCCAGAAGGAACCGTATTCAAGTTCTACCTATGATGGCTAATGGCCGTGTGATCTTGGATAGGTCATTTAATTTCTCAGCGCTCAAGGCAACTCTCTATTATCTCAGAGGAGATTCCATCCCCATTGGTAAAAGTAATTTCCTCACCCGGGAATTCCCTACTATAGTAAAGTCACAGATTAAGGATAGGAACTGGTTCATTTTTGCATTTACACATCCAAGACCCAGCACAATATGTGTCACATAGTAGGTACTTTTTAATAAGTGTTTGTCATTTGCTTGATTATTTGATCAATATCTTGTACGTCAATCATTCACCTGCATTCATCATCCACCTTTCAGCCACACCCACATCCCAGTCATACATATGTATATTACTTGGGTCCATGTGCCACCTGTGTACTTATCAATCAGCGTTCCCCATCAGCCATCTGTCCATCACCTGCACAACACAAATCAACCACACGGGAGTCTCCAGAGCCCATACTGATGGAGCACCTGAGCTCTATAAATAATACAGACGCGGGGACCGTCTATGTTGGTGGCAGGTAACCGGATGCTCTGGACATCTGTGATCAGTATTTGCACTGATGACATGTGAATAGTGGGGATACTAGAGAGAGAAAATGTAGTGTTTGATGGAAATGACAACGCTTTTGGAGTCAGAGGACCTGGGTTCGAATCCCAGCCCTGTCACTGTCTCTGACCTCAGAGAAATCACTTACCCTAGTCAAGTTTCCCTGCCTCAGTTTCCTCAGGTACAAAGTGAAAGGTTCTGAGATCTCCTTTAGTTCAAAATGTATTGTCTCTCCCTAAATGAGACCTTCATGTATCACTTGAGTGTATCTAGGCAGTTGTCACTCACGGGTATCATTAGAAGCCACATTGCCTCTAGGTCACCTGTGTGGGCCAGTCTGGGTCACCATCTGGGTGACTGCCAGGGTAGTCGGCCCTTGTTGGGTGACTTGGACGGCTTGGCCGGGACACAGGCTCTGAGCCCCAGGGAGACGGAGCTTCTCCACTACAAGAAGTAGGATTCTCAGACAGCATCAGGGATGACGTGCAACCTTACAATAGTCCTTCCTGCCAGGAAGAGAGGTCCTACCCCCCCCCCGGCCACAAGCCGCTGTATCAGGGTTCCGTCGCTCCTTAAAGGGGAGACTGTTTGGCTGGAGCTGCAGAACAAAGGATGAAAAGGAAGACTTCAGGTGGGGAGTTCACCCAGAGAACAGTGAGTCACCAGGAAAGGAGCAGGAAGATGAAGAAGGAAAGCAAGATACACAGCTCAGTCAGAAGTGGGGAAGAGTTAAGATGAAGTGGCTGATAACAAGCTGGCTCAGTCCTGCAGACTCTCCTGAGGGAGAAGAGGGGGCGGGGAGCAGGGGAGGGAGGAGTGTAGGGGGGCTGCCTGGATGCCAAGGGGAGGCTTGGGGAGGGAGATGGAAGGGAACCTGCTTCCTCCTGCTCACGGCAGGCAAGGGATTGGAGGAAGGAAAAGGAGGAGAAAATAAGTCAGAGATTGGACTCCCCCAGGAGCCAAGGGTCACCCCACAGAGCTGGGCTTTGGGATCCTGAGCCCCCAGACACTCACTGTCTTTATGACTTTGGGCAGATCATTTTCCCTAAGTGCATCAAAGAACAACAGGGGCCTCCAATCTCTGACCTCCTGGGTTCTAAGGGCCCTCCCAGCTCTGACCTCCTGGGTTCTAAGGGCCATCCCAGCTCTGACATTTCATGTTCTAACTTCTCTCTAACCATGTTCTAACTCCCTTCACTCTGTGCTTTGACCTCTTAGGTTACTGGTTTGGGTTCTTGTCTTGGTGGGGAGGTTGGAGAGGGGGGAGAAGGCCCAGAATAGTGATCCACCCTATAGAGGGGCCTGGAAGAGCCGAGCAGATGGACAAGAAGGAGCCCCTACTCCCTGCTTCTGGGCCCTGCAGTGCCTGCTGAGGCTCCATATCCCTCCCCTCCCATGTTCTCTGGTAACCCTTCAGGGACCCTCCTGGCCCTAATCTTCATGCTTTCCTTTCTTTTCTCTCTTCTTCCTCCTCCACATCCCCAGGCTGCCAGAGGTCCGGATCTCAGACAACGGGCCCTACGAGTGCCACGTGGGCATCTATGACCGAGCCACGAGGGAAAAGGTGGTCCTGGCTTCGGGAAACATCTTCCTCAACGTCATGTGTAAGTAACATGCGGAGAAGGGGAAAGCAGGAAGAGGAGGTCGGGACGTCTGCTGCCCAGAGGCTGGTTCTGGAGGAGCTGGAGCTGTGCCTCCTGCCAGCCTGTGGGAAGGAGAATGTCCTGCGACGGTCTCTGTAGAACTCCTCTAGTCCCTCTGCCCAGACTCAGGAGTGGGGTGGGGGTGAAGGGCTAGAAAGAGAACGGGAGGGTCTGCAGCAAGTCTGGCCTTGCTGAGCCCTCCACCTGTCACCTTCTGCCCCTTGTAATCTTTTTTTTTCCTTTTTTTTTTTATTTAATAGCCTTTTATTTACAGGTTATATGCATGGGTAACTTTACAGCATTAACAATTGCCAAACCTCTTGTTCCAATTTTTCACCTCTTACCCCCCCACCCCCTCCCCTAGATGGCAGGATGACCAGTAGATGTTAAATATATTAAAATATAAATTAGATACACAATAAGTATACATGACCAAATGTTATTTTGCTGTAGAAAAAGAATCAGACTCTGAAATATTGCACAATTAGCTTGTGAAGGAAATCAAAACTGCAGGTGGGCATAAATATAGGGATTGGGAATTCAATGTAATGGTTTTTAGTCATCTCCCAGAGTTCTTTTTCTGGGCATAGCTAGTTCAGTTCATTACTGCTCCATTAGAAATGATTTGGTTGATCTCGTTGCTGAGGATGGCCTGGTCCATCAGAACTGGTCATCATATAGTATTGTTGTTGAAGTATATAATGATCTCCTGGTCCTGCTCATTTCACTCAGCATCAGTTCGTGTAAGTCTCTCCAGGCCTTTCTGAAATTATCCTGTTGGTCATTTCTTACAGAACAGTAATATTCCATAATATTCATATACCACAGTTTATTCAGCCATTCTCCAACTGATGGACATCCATTCAGTTTCCAGTTTCTAGCCACTACAAAAAGGGCTGCCACAAACATTCGTGCACATACAGGTCCCTTTCCCTTCTTTATAATCTCTTTGGGATATAATCCCAGTAGTAACACTGCTGGATCAAAGGGTATGCACAGTTTGATAACTTTTTGAGCATAGTTCCAAACTACTCTCCAAAATGGTTGGATTCGTTCACAACTCCACCAACAATGCATCAATGTCCCAGTTTTCCCACATCCCCTCCAACAATCATCATTATTTTTTCCTGTCATCTTAGCCAATCTGACAGGTGTGTAGTGGTATCTTAGAGTTGTCTTAATTTGCATTTCTCTGATTAATAATGACTTGGAGCATCTTTTCATATGACTAGAAATAGTTTCAATTTCTTCATCTGAGAATTGTCTGTTCATATCCTTTGACCATTTTTCAATTGGAGAATGGCTTGATTTTTTATAAATTGGAGTTAATTCTCTATATATTTTGGAAATGAGGCCTTTATCAGAACCTTTGACTGTAAAAATATTTTCCCAGTTTATTGCTTCCCTTCTAATCTTGTCTGCATTAGTTTTGTTTGTACAAAAACTTTTCAGTTTGGTATAATCGAAATTTTCTATTTTGTGATCAGTAACGATCTCTAGTTCTTCTTTGGTCATAAAGACCTTCCCCTTCCACAGGTCTGAGAGGTAAACTATCCTGTGTTCCTCTAATTTATTAATAATTTCATTCTTTATGCCTAGGTCATGAACCCATTTTGACCTTTGCCCCTTGTAATCTGAAATGCTCCTCTGTGACTGTCAATGAGCCAGAGCCAGAGAGAGTGACAGACAGATAGACAGACAGAGAGACAGAAAGAGACAGAGAGAGACAAGAAAGAGACAGAGACAGAGACAGAAAGAAAGAGAGACAGAGAGAGAGAGACAGAGAGAGAGACAGAGACAGAGAGACAGAGACAGAGACAGACAGAGACAGAGAGAGAAAGAGAGAAAGAGGGAGGGACAGAAAGAAAGAAGCAGAGGAGAAAGACACGCAGAGAGAAACAGAGAGACTGGGAGGACAGAGATGGGGAGAAGAGACGAAGGTCTCTCTCCTTAGGGGCTTGCCACTTAAAACCCTGCCTTGGTATAACTGAAAAACAAGTGCGTTTTGCTGTCCTTCATTGCTTTCTGACTTCCCTCAGAGACCTTGCGCCCCCTTGGCCCCTCTGCACACTGTATGTGCCAGTTTGTAAGACAGGATGTTTCCCCCATTGGGTGTAAGCTGCTTGGGGCCAGGGGCATCTTCCTCTTGTTCCCATGCTTGGCACGGGGCCTGACACATGGGCACCTGCTGGTTGGTTAAGCCCCACCCCCGGGTGCCAGGCCCTGTGCTGTGTGCTGGGGACAATTGGGAACAAAGCTGTCCTCTCTCTAATCCTTTCTATTCCCCCAGAGGAGGAGGGCCAGCCTCATCTCTCACCTCCACACCTTTGCCTGCACCGTCCCCATGACGCTAACGCCCTCCTCACTTCCTCCCTCCTCACGTCCTCCTCGAGTTTTCCTCGCTTCCCTGAAGCCTCTGACCACCCCTGGTGCCCTCTCTCTGGGACCACTTCCCACTGTTCTCTGCGTATCTTGTGCGTCCATAACGGATTTCTGTGGCATCTCCCACTGGGACACAGGCTGTTCTCGCCCTTTGTTTTGTCCCCGGCAACTGCGCCGTTCCTGGCACCCAGGGATGCTTAAGAAATGATTCAGTAAAAGCTTTCCAACACCTGTTGTGGGCCAGACACGCCGCGGCCTGCAGAAGAACAAAGGTGGAACCCGAACCATCCTTCCCCTCAAGGAGTTTACGTTCTGCTGATGGCAGGACAGGGCTAGAAATAAGGGACGCAACTTGTGCTCAGTCACATTAGCTGTTCTTTCAGTCTTTCAGTCAGTTCTTTCAGTTTATTTATTTAATTTTGTAGAATAAAACAAGTATTTGCATAACATAATATAATTTAAAAATAATTGCCCATGAAATTGCAAATCCATTATGTTCTACTTGCTATTTCTTTTAAATATATAATAAAGTTATCATGTACATTTCTTTTTCCCCTCCCCTCCCCCAAGCATTTATTAAGCACCTACTATGTGCTGAGTACTGGGCTAAGTTCTGAGGATGCAAAGAAAATCAAAGGGCAGAGTCTGCTCCCCAGGGCAGTCCAATGGGAGAGGGAGAAAGGGGAGAGACAAAATGAAACAACCAGGTACAAACAAGCTACAAACAAGATAAATTGGGCTTTATCTCAGAAGAAAGGAGCCAAGATTATCCAGCGCAAAGATTTCTTAAGTTTACAAAACATTTCACAAATATTCTCTCATTGGAGCCTCCCAACAACAGGTAAGTGCTATTAGTATCCCCATTTTATAGATAAGGAAACTGAGGCAGACCAAGGTAAAGTGACTTGCCAGGGTCACACAGCAGTAACCATTGGAGACACAAATTGAACTCAACGCTTCCTGTGTCCCAATCCAAAATTCTACGCCATGAATGTCCCCCCCAGTTCTGTAGTAACACGAAGTGATTTTGAAAGGGGACATTTGCTAGTAATAATAAAAATAATAATAATAATAAGTTTTAAAATTTAAAAATAAATTAAAATAATAATAATAAATAATAAAATAATAATAAAAAATAAAAATAAATTTTTAAAAATCAGGCAGTTTCAAAAAAGAGCCACACTTTGAAGAAGACCAGACAATTTATCAGGGGGAGGTAAGAGGGAGAACATCCGGAGTGTCACATACCCAGTCACAAAGGGGGGGAGACCGAAGTCTCCGCAGGGACAGTGTCGCAAGGAAATTCATGCCACGTGAATGAATGAATGAATGTTGGATGAATGGACTCTGAGCGAATTAATTAATTAAAGTTGAAGGGATGAATTAATGATTATCCAATGAATTATTGAATCACTGCTGAATAAATGCATGAGTGACCGCTGAATAAATGTTGAACAAATGAATGAATGAATGTTGAATGAACGAACAAATGAACTCCGTGAATTTCCTGCCCAGGAACTGGAGCCCGGGCCGTACGGCATAATGACAAGAGAACCAAATCTGTCCTCGGAGAACCTTTGCTGCTTATTATTGGTGTGATCCTGGGCAAGTCTGGCTCTGTTTCCTTACCTGTGAACCGAGGAGTATCAATTAAATTCATTCTAAAGTCCTTTCCAGGGCTAATCTAAGGATCCCATGACCTTATTCTCACCAGTCTTCAGTTCTAAGCAGTAACAGCTGACTCAACTTTTTGTTTGTTTTTTTTGCTGAGACAATTGGGGTTAAGTGACTTGCCCAGGGTCACACAGCTAGGGAATGTTAAGTGTCTGAGGCCAAATTTGAACTCGGGTCCTCCTGACTTGGGGGCTGGGGCTCCATCCACTGCTGACTCAATTATTAAGAAGCAGAAGGAGGCAAATTTAAGGGTCCAACTTCCTTAATACTAAGTACTCTCTACTGGGAGCGGGAGCGAGCTCCCCTGCTCTTCCGGTGTCTCCAAGCAGAGTCTGGTCAAAATTTGTCAGATGAATTTCTTTTTCGAATAAGAGCGGACTTACTACAGGGTGCCCTCCAGCTCTCAAACTCTGTGATAGGGACACCAGAGCAGAGCATATAGAATACTGGCCTGAGCTCGCACAGATCTGAATTCGAATCCCTCCTCTAATATTTTTCTGACCATGTGACTGCATCCTCCCTCAGCCGGTTTTTCACCCATGAGATGGGGGTAATAATCCCTGCTATGTCCACCCTGCTCAAAGGTTGCTCAGAGGAAATGATGGACGGGAGGTCATTTATAAACTCTCACCAACTGTCGGCTCTGCCTTTTGACAGCGTCAGTTAGAGAATGACAAAGTGAGCTCCCAGGGAAGAAGGGGGAAGTTAGTATCCCAGGAAGAGAAAGTCCATCCTCTTTCCCTGGGCCCTGAAGGGCTGTGGGGAGCCGGCCACCGGGGCAGCCAGATCTGGCCCCCTCCCTCTCACCCCCGCAAAGCTCAGGGATGAAAAAGTGAGCTACAGCTGATCACAATTAGTGACAAATCTTCAAATCATCCAGCTTCACTGAGAAGTAGGTTGGGCCTGGGAAAGAGAAGCTAGGCCGTGAATCAGGACATGGGGGCTCTGCGTGAGCTTGCTCCAAAACCCTGCGTAAGTCATTCGTTTCGCTGAACCTCGGTTTGTTCATTAGTAAAATGGGTGACACAATGCTCATCCCCCCCACTTTCTATTACGCACAAGCAGCAGGTCACTCCCCCTCCTCCCATAATGAGTTCACTACCTGGCTCACAATTTTTCTCCCCCAACTTCTGTCCTCCCTCAAACACCCCAACCACTCGATCTTTAATCTTCATCCTTCCCCTGACCTCCTGTCAGCCACATGATCACACCCTTGATCTCGCCATCATCCACAAATGTACCACTTCCAGCTTTAAGAATTTAAGTTTCTGAACATTTATTGACCATAATCCAAAGACTTCCCACCTCTCCTACACCCTGCTCTCTGTCCATACCATAATCTCCCATCCTTTGACCCCTTAGTTTTTCCCCCAGGCCATCATTTTTCACTAGCCACTCTTTCTTGCTTCTTTGATTTCTTTTTTTTTCCTTTTTTTTTTATAATTATAACTTTTTATTGACAGAGCCCTTACCTGGGTAATTTTTTACAATATTATCCCTTGCACTCACTTCTGTTCCAACTTTTTCCATCCCTCCCTCCACCTTCTCCCCTAGATGGCAAGCAGTCCTATATATGTTAAATATGTCGCAGTATATCCTAGATACAATATATGTGTGCAGAACCGAACAGTTCTCTTATTGCACAGGAAGAATTGGATTCAGAAGGTAAAAATAACCTGGGAAGAAAAACAAACATGCAAACTCTTAATGAACGAGTTCAGCTCCACCCTGTCCTCTTCCCTTGAGATCCAAGGCACAATCAGTGAGATTAAGTCAGTGGATAAGTTCTCTTACCTTGGCAGTCCACATTGATAATGAGATTGACACACACATCCTCAGAGCCAGCTCAGGGTTTGGGAGGATCTGAAGGAAGGGGTGGGAGAGAAGAGGGTTAGACTGACCACCACATGGAAGGTTTACAGAGCCCTTGTGCTGCCCTTATTGTTGTATATCCATGAAACCTGGACAATATATATTCCGGGAAACTGAATCGCTTCCATTTGAATTGCCTTGGGAAGATTCTGAGGATCACCTGGCAAGATGAGGTACCAGCCCTGAGGTCCATTCCAACTCTACTGCAGAGAGCACAACTCCCTTGGGCTGGCCATATTGTTCAAATGCCAAATGAACCTTTGCCAAAAAAGATTATTTTATGGAGAACTCACACAGGGCTTAAGGGCTCACAGGACGGTCAGAAAAAATAATACAAGAACATTCTTAAATTCTTAAGAACTTTAAAAATGATTGTATGATATGGGAGACACTGGCGCAGGACCACCCGGCATGGTGTGCCCTCATTGGAGAAGGTTCTGGGTTCTCTGAGCAAAGCAGAAGTGAATTAAGAAATGTGAGATGTGCAAAGTAAGAGAATCCCCCCCCAAATGTTCATAGGGACTCTTTGTGTTCAACCTGTGACAGAGCATTCCAGTGTCACATTGGTCTGAGCAGCCAGACACACTATAACTGGACTCTGACATAATGATGTTATTTTGGTTCCCTTCAAGAACGAAGAACAGCAACCAACCAACCAAGTCCCCATTATATCACTGATTATGCCCAGGCCTTGACCTTGGATCCCTCCTATCATCAGTCATCTTCACTCCTATATATATGCTGCTAAATGAAATCACTAGGTACGCTACACATTTATTCAACACATTCTCAACTGGGCCCTCACTGCTGCTGGGCAATTTTCCTATACTTCCCTCCTCAGTTCACCATTCCACTCTCTGTAGTGGTTCTTCCCAATCTTTTTATCCCTTCCCAAGCTTCCCATGGTTTCCCCTTCTCCTTCTCTCTCAGCTAAGACTCTTATTTTATATTTTATTTGAAATATTTAAATTAAGATAATTTGCTCCAAGTTCTCTCTTTTTCTTCATCTCCTTCCTTCTGCCATTATCTCCTCCTTTACCCAATTCACATGAAGAAATGTACCCTTCTACCTACACAAACAATCCCATTCTCTCCTGCCATCCTTATTCTATCATTTACTTTCGGTCCCCTGGGGTTCTGTCCTAGACCATGTTTTCTTCTCTCTATATCCTACTTCACTTGGTGAGCTCATCAGTTCTGACGGATTTATCATTTTTATGAAAATTCTCAAATCTCTGATGAGCTCTAACATTGCATCTCTGTCTCTCAGAGATCTCAAACTGGATGTCCATTAGATTCTTAAGCTCAATGTGGCCAAAATTGAACTCATTGTTCCCTTTAAACCTTTTCCACCTTCAAACTTCCTTATTTCCATCCTCCCAGGCCCCACCTCATCATCTCTCACTCCCTATATCCAATCTATTGCCAGATCTGTAGATTTCCCCTTTGCAACATCTCCTGAACATTTCCTTTCCACCACTCTAGAGCAGACCTTCATCCCCTGACACCTGGACTACTGAAATAGCCTATAGGTAGGTCTGCTTCCCTCAAGTCTCTCCCTACTCCATCATTCCTCCATTTAGCCATCAATTAATTTTCCTATTTCCATATTTACAATCATTAATTTTCCTAAAATGCAGAACCAATCATGTCACTCCTCTACTCAATAAACCCTAACGGCTTCCTGTCATCTCCAGGTTCACATGCAAAAATCTATTTGGTGTTCAAAGCCCTTCATAACCTACTCCCCCTTCCCCAAACATCTCTCTCTCCAGTCTTTTCCCACTTGGCTCCCCATCACCCACTCTTCAGTCTCCTTGTTGCTCCTTGAACAAGACGATCTTTCAGCTCCTGGCATTTTCTCTGACTGTCCTCTGTGCCCGGAATCCCCTCCCTCCTCACGGCCTCCAAACTAGAATCCCACCAGCCACAGGAAGCCTTCACCAGCCCCTCTTAATTCTGGGGCCTTCCCTCCCTTGTTTCCTGGCCATCCCGTATGCAATTAGTTTGTAAATACGTGTTTGCTTGTTGTCTGCCCAATTTGATCACAAGCCCCTCGAGGGCAGGGAAAATCTTGCTTCCTTTTGTAATCCCAGGGTTAAACTCTATACTGGTACATCCTAGGTGCTTAATATCTTATTGACTGATTAATTGAACATCATTCTACCTTCTAGGGGTGTTATGAGGCACAGATGCAATAGAAAGTTAACATGCTTCCTAAAAACTGCTTAACACTCTTGTGGGCAACTAATTTAATTTGGGGTTGTATTAACAAAGGCAGAGATTCCAGGAATAAGGACTCGATGGCCCTGCTGACTTCTGCTTGTTCAGACCACATGTGAAGGACGCTGATAAGCTGCAGAGTCAAGGGGGAAGATCAGCTGAAGGATTTGGGACTTTCAGCTTGGGGAAGGCCCAGGAAGGCAGTTCGCCTGGCTCAGCTTGGCTCCTCAAGGCATAGCTGTAGGGGAAGAAGTAAAGGGCCAATAGCTTCGGACTTGATTCAAAGCAAAACAGAGCTGCCCAGGGGCCTGGCTGGGATTCCTGCTACCTGGAAAGTGGAGGTTGGAATTTAGGAGTTCCACAGTGTAGGAGAAAAAAAAGTAACTGGGTCCCTGCACTGGGGCTATCAGTGTGGTTCCCTTCTCTCTGTCTCTGTCTCTGACTCTGCCTCTCTTCTCTCTTTCCTGCTTCCTCTGTCTGTCTGTCTGTCTCTCTCTCTCTCTGTCTCTCTCTCTCTGTCTCTCTGTCTCTCTGAATCTGTCTCTCTGTCTCTGTCTTTGTCTCTTTCTATCTCTCTCTGTCTCTGTCTCTCTCTGTCTCTCTCTCTCTCTGTCTCTCTCCTCTCCCCTTCCCTTTCTCTCTCCTTTCTCTCCCTCTCCTTTTCCTTCTCCCCTTCCCTTTTCCTCTCCTCTTTTCCTCTTCCTCTCCCCGCTTCCTCCCCAACTCCTTCCCTTCCCCCCTCACTCGTCTCCTCTTCCCTTTCTCTCCTTTCTCTCCCTCTCCTTTCCTTCTCCCCCTCCCTTTTCCTCTCCTCTTTCCCTCATCCTCTCCCCCCTTCCTCCCCACCTTCTCTCTCCCTTCCCTCTCCATCCTTCTCCCACTCATATACATACACAGAGTTGAAGGCTCCTCATTGTGCTAAATAAACTGATATCCAAAGAGAGAGCCCCAGGACAAACCAGATGAGACAAATCCAAAGAAATCACTGATCTATAGAAAATACACAAAAAAAGACATGAGGGAAAATAAATTCTGGCCATAGATACTTCTGATTATTCTTCTTTGTAATAACATTCATAGCTTTGTCATTCAATATGCTTTTCTCACAACATTCTAATAAAGTAGATAACATAGGAGCTATTGTTTCCAGTTTTTAGTTGAGGAAACAGAAAAGAGACAAGTAATTTATTCACAGTTATACAATCAGTTGAGTCAGGAGGTGGACAAGAGAAGAGGGCCCTTAAAACAAAAGTCCTTAGAAAACAAAAGACATTTAAAATACAGAATTTCAGACCCAGGAGGGCCCTTAGAACAGAGGATGTCAGAGCTGGGGGGGAACCTTAGAACCGGGAGGTCAGAGCTGGGAAGGCCCTTAGAACCCAGGATGTCAGAGCTGGGAGGGTCCTTAGAACCCAGGATGTCAGAGCTGGGAGAGCCCTTCGAACCCGGGATGTCAGAGCTGGGAGAGCCCTTAGAACCCGGGAGGTCAGAGCTGGGAGAGCCCTTAGAACCCGGGAGGTCAGAGCTGGGAGAGCCCTTAGAACCCAGGGATGTCAGAGCTGGGAGGGCCCTTAGAACCCGGGATGTCAGAGCTGGGAGAGCCCTTAGAACCCGGGATGTCAGAGCTGGGAGAGCCCTTAGAACCCAGGAGGTCAGAGCTGGGAGGCTCTTTAGAAGACAGATTGTTTAAGCTGGAAGGGACTTTAGACAAATTCTCTCATTTTACGGATTAGGAAATTTAGACGTATAGAACAGAAGAGACTCATCCAAGCTGAGATGCCAAATTAATGACCTCAGAAATGGATCTTCCTTTCATTAATGTCATCAAACACAGGAGCAGGTACAGGCCATAGGTAAGTTCAGCTGCTGCTTCTACTCCCGGCCTCCAAACTATTTATTCATCTAGTAACAGTGGCTGCTTCCCAAAGGCCTCTGGGTGAAGATCAGAATTCAAAAACGACTATAATTTCATGCCTATAACATGCTCCTTATATGGTAGGAAAAGACATTTGGAAGCCCCAAGGGTGACACAGAAGGGTGTGTGCTGTACACAGTCATTAAAATGTTTTTAGCCCAGACTGCAGATAATCTTTAAGCCAATTTGGAAGTTGCATGCTCTGCCCTGCGTGTGCATTGTACATGCTCCTAGCAGGGTTACAATAACCCCTTTTTAAGGCTACAGGTTATTGAGAGGATGCATGTCATAGGAGAGGATCTTACAAACTTAAATTCTGTAAGAATCAGACTTCACAAAGAAAAAGAAGTTTTATTTACTCTGAAAAATTAGTCAGAGAATCATAAACTAGAAAGATGAAAGGAATTTTAGATCATCAAATGTCAGAGCTGAAAGGGACCTTAGAACAGAGAGCACCCGAGCTCAGAAACATTTTAGAAAACAGAATATCAGAGCTTGGAAGACTTTAAAATGTAGAATATCAGAGCTTGGAGGGCCTTTAAAATACAAACTGTCAGAACTTGGGGAGATAGAGCAGAGAATGTCAAAGCTGAAGGAACCTTAGCACACTAATTTTGATAGAGCTAGAAGATATAAGACCATAGAACATAGATCTCTCTCTCTCTCTCTCTCTCTCTCTCTCTCTCTCTCTCTCTCTCTCTCTCTCTCTCTCTCTCTCTCTCTCTCTCTCTCTCTCTCTCTCTCTCTCTCTCTCTCTCATTCTCTCTCCCCCTCCCTCTCTCTGTCTCTCTCTGTCTCTCTTTCTCTCTCTCTCTCTTTTTCTCTCCCTCCCTCCTTCCCTCCTTCCCTCCTTCCCTCTCTCTTCATCCTTCTCCCCCTCATATGCATACACAGAGTTGAAGGCTCCTCATTGTGCTAAATAAACTGATATCCAAAGAGAGAGCCCCAGGACAAAACCAGATGAGACAAGTCCAAGAAATCACTGACCTACAGAAAATACACACACAGAGATATTACAGAATATTAAGGCGGAAGATCACTTAGATGGACTAAAAGGGGCCTTAGGGCCTGGGATGTCGGGCCACGGAGTCTCAGAAATGCATGAGTGTAACTCCTCACCTTACAGATGCAGAGAAACAACCCATGTCACTCAAAGCTCTCAGGAAAGTTTGGGAGGAAAGACTGACCGACCCCCAGCTTGGCCTTTTCACTTATTTCACTCAGGAGTGGGAAGAAGTCTTCAGTGAGTGATTCTCAGAAAAGACAGAGGAACAGACGCATACACAGAACACTAAGGGCGGAGAGAATGGAAGCTGGAAAAGGGCAGGGGGAGGACAGAGGAGGTGAGGGGCCAGAGGCTGACACGGACTCCAGACTAGGAGCGACTTCTGACTCCTTCGGGCCCAGCTCTACCTTTTTGCAGCCGAGACCACTGAGGCGCAGAGAAATTAAATGACTGGCCCTTCCATTGTCATAGAGATAGGCGGCAGCAGAAGCAAATTCCAGCTTGGGCCTGACACCAGATGCACAGAGCCCCTGTTGCCTCATTCAGAGTTCACCCAGCTGAGAAATATGGCTAAGTCAGTTAGAAGTTTCAATCACCGACACTGACCCAAAGCAAAGAGATCATTTTTATAGTCACTGCGTAATGCAGTTTACTCAGACTGAGATTGCAGTCCACAAATAACTCGCTTCCTGATAACTGCCGTCTGATTGTGGTTCTCCAGGTTTATGCTTATAAAATTAATTGTTTGAACCCAAACCCGAGATTTTGCATTTATCTCTATTAAATTGCCTCTTATTTGCCGCCTCCCAGTGTGGTGCCTTGGAACGGAGCCGCTTTGGGGTCAGGGGGTCTCACGGCAGCTCTCGCGTCCAATGCTGTCTACCTTCGTGGCCTTGGGCCCAGCCCCTTACCTCACTTGGCTTCAGTTTCCTCATCTGTAAAATGAGTGGGTTAGACTGATTGACTCTGAGGTCCTTCCGAGCTGTGACTTTATTACAAGCTTATGATTTTAACCTTACAGGAGTCCTTTTGGATCCTGACTGTCCTCCAACCTGTTATAGCTCACGGCCAGATTTGTCTCATCTATAAATCTGATAAACAGGTCACTTTTGCCCTTCTCAATTAAAATGCCAAACAGTGTAAAGCCGAGAGCCTTAGAGTATATCACCAGAAAGCTTCCTTCCCCTCATCTCATTCTCCTCACTGCCTGACATCCTGCTCTGAATCCACTGAACTACTTTAGCATCAATCTCATAATTGGGAAGCTCTTTCTCCCTTCCTGCCTCTATCCCTCCCTTCCTCCCTCTCTGTCTCTCTCTTTCTGTCTCTGTCTCTCTGTCTCTCCCTCCCTCCCTCCTTCTCTCTCTCTGTTTCTCTCTGTGTGTTTTTGTGTCTCTGTCTCTGTCTGTCTCTGTCTCTCTGTCTCTCTCTTTCTCTCTCTCTCTCTGTCTCTCTCTCTCTCTCTCTCTCTCTCTCTCTCTCTCTCTATATATATATATATATATATATATATATATATACACATATTTTTTTTCCTGAGTGTGCCCTCTGTCTCCCACTTGGCTTCTGGGACCTGCAGGGGACCCTAGAACCTGCCCAGACCAAGCAGCTTGTTTGTCTGAGGTCCCAGTTCTAGCCTTAATCCTCCAGGTTTCCTTTATAAAGTCGGTGACCTGACCTACCGTTTCCACAAGGACCAGAGTTTCCCCCAACTCTCCCTCCATCAGTGGGGGCAGGGAAGGCAGAGAGAGCCCCTCTACCTGTCCCCTCCCAAAGTGCTGGAGAGCCAGGACCCGGAGCTATTGACGTCTGTCTGCCATAATGAGCACGGGCAGTCCCTCCGACCCTCTGGGGTCTGTGTGGGCTGTGCTTTATTAATAAATTGATTTTTCAAAATTAAAGCTCATAATTAGGCTGCTGGGAGCAGCAGGGAAGCCAGGTTGGAGCTGCGGGGAAATCATTAGGCCTCGCACCCCCTTCAGCAAAGCCGGCCTCTCTGTCAGCAACATGGTGGGATGTGCTGCGCTCTGCCCCGGTGCCGGTCCAAACTGTGCTTCTCCCCCTACCCCCCGGTTGGTCTCTCTCCCAGTAGATGAGAGGCGCCGGTCACACCCCACACTGCCGCAGGATCTCCAAGCTGGAGGGCATGGGGGGCGCTGACTCTAACTGAGCCTGAACTGGTGCCCACCCAACACATGCCCACCCGGAGACCCCCGGGGAGCCCACCGCTCCCCAGAGTGACCCAGGCCTCTTCAGAACTCCATCTCCCAGCTATCCGTGGCTCTTGGGTCACAGGTCATGGATCTTAGCCAGGAGGGACCCCAGAGCCCATGGATGACGAACCCCTTGGGGTAGTGTCTAAGGCAGCATTTGAACTCGGGTCTGTCCTGGCTGAAACGGTGTCCTACACTCTGTCCCACCGGGCAGCCCCAAAGCCAAGCGGAGCCGGCCTAATTCTCCTCCCACCCACAGACCTCAAGTTCCTGAAATCACCTCTGCCTTCCCTGGCCAAGCTCCACGTCTCTGCTTCCACCTTATCCCCCAACGGGATGATCTCAGGCTCTTCCCCACCCCGGTGGCCCTCCCCTGGCTGGTCTCCAAACGACCAAAGTCAGTCCTGAAATACGGCCCCAGAATGGGACAGACTGTCCCACGTGTGGCCTGTCTGGGGGGGGGGGGGGAGAGACCCAGCTGTCCTTGAGCAGCAGCCGCTCTGTCCCAGCCTGGCCCCTCCCGAGCCCCACCCCCGTTCTCCTTCTGGTTCTTCACCTGAGGTAATGTCCCGCTCCCCAGTCTCCTTCACTTGGCTCCCTTTCCCTCCTTGGCTGTTCCCCAGCAGAGCAATCAGTCATTTAATTGTGCCTGGCTTGAAGTCGGCCGACTCATCTCCGTGAGTTCAAATCCAGCCTCAGACTCACACTGGCTTTGCCCACTTTGCCCAGTTTGCCTCAGTTTCCTTATCTGTAAAATGATCCAGAGAAGAAATGGCCAAGAACACCAGGGTCTGCCAAGGAAAACTTACAAGGGGCCACAGAGAGGAGGGAAGAAGGAAACAACTAGATATGGAGGGAGCAGAAGGGAGATAATGTCAGAGAGGACACAAGCAAAGGGGCGGGGATGGTGGGGGGGGAGAGAGAAAAAGATTCCTGCTGAAACAGGACTTCTGCTGAGTCTGGAAGGAAGCAAAGGGACAGAGTGAGAACATGAGTGCACCGAGCACGGAGGACATTCGGGGGAGGAGATGGAGTGGAGGAATTACGAGGGCAGCTGGGCCTTAGGAGGGGGTTAAGGTGTGAAGAAGCTGGGAAGGTAGGAAGGCAGCAGGTTGTGAAGAGCCTTGAGTGCCCAAGGGGGGCTGACTATGTTCTCCTGGGGATGATAGAGAGCACTGGAATGATTGAGTTGGGAGTGAGAGGGTCGGAACTTGGGGTTAGGGAAGTCACTTTGGCAGCGAGTGGGGGGGGGGGGGTGCAGTAGGGAGAGACCAGAGACCGGGAGGTCAGTCAGCACATTGTTGTACCAATGCTGAGGTGAGGAGAAGGACCCAGTGAAGACTGCAGGAGAGAGCACCGTGCAATATTTACAAAGGGATGGATTTCTCTCGAGTTGTTGCCATTAGCCCAATAAGAGCCTAGGAACAGTCCTTTAGGCACAATGAGCACCCCAAGCAAGAGCACTGACTAGACAAGAAAGAAAGAAAGAAAGAAAGAAAGAAAGAAAGAAAGAAGAGAAAGAAAGAGAGAGAGAAAGAGAGAGAAAGAAAGAAAGAAAGAGAAGAGAAAGAAAGAAAGAGAGAGAAAGAGAGAGAGAAAGAAAGAAAGAGAAGAGAAAGAAAGAGAGAGAGAGAGAAAGAAAGAAAGAAAGAAAGAAAGAAAGAAAGAAAGAAAGAAAGAGAGAAGAGAAAGAAAGAGAGAGAAAGAGAGAGATGGAAAGAAAGAAAGAAAGAAAGAAAGAAAGAAAGAAAGAAAGAAAGAAAGAAAGAAAGAAAGAAAGAAAGAAAGAAAGAAAAAGAAGGAAAGCATTGGGTTCAAATTCTGACTTTGCCCTATGCTACTTGTGTGACCTCAGACAAGTCAGTTGACCTTTCTGGGGTAAAATGGGTACAGTAATCCCTAATGTTTTTCCCATTTGAAACTGTTACAAAGATCTGATGTTCTGGGTAGAAAAAACACTGTGTATCTATGTTAGGTGGACATTAGACTGCCTGGCTCGAGCCCTTGTTACCTGTGTGATCTTGGGGGGGTTGATTCTCATATTCTGCAGCCTCATTTTCCATCCACAAAATGGAGAAGTAGAACTCGGAACCACAGATGCAGCCAGTCAGTCAGACAGCATTTATCAAACACCTACTGTGTCCCAGACACTGGGCTAAAAACACAGCCTGAATGGGAAAAACGTTTATTAAGAGCTAGCTCTGCACTAAGCGCTGGGGCTTCAGGTACAAAAATGAAGGTAGTTCCCGTCCTCGAGGAAGAGCATCCGGGCCGGGGACATCTTCTGGCCTCAGAGACTCTCAGCTCAGCTTTGTGGTGGGTCATGATGCCGGGAAATCAGAGTCAGATGTAAACGGGGCCTCGAGTTCAGAAGCCCCCTTTGCAGTTGGGGAAACTGAGGCACAGAGAGAAAAATTCATTCCCTCCAACCCCTTTCCTCAAAGCTCAACTCGGGCGGCGTTGGACCCTCCACCTGTCGCTCCCGCCTCATTTCTAGTGCCGCCCATCCTAGAAATGCTTTGTATCTGCTATTTACGTCTGTGTGCACATGTCCGTGCGTGTATTCTTGTGTAAAGATGCTGTTCTGTGCAATTGTCCCCTAGAATAGAACAGAACCTTGTCCAGGATGGCTTTATTGCTGTTCCTAGTGCTGACCCCGGGGGTGATGGAGCCAGTGGGGTCGGAGCTGGGCTTCTGGGAAAGCCGAGGGGCCGGCGGCAGCCCGCGATCCAGCAGATGGATTTCATTTCTGTCCTCAGCACACAGTAGGCTCTTTCACAAATGCTCGTGGAATGAATGACGGCTTGGCGGGCCCTTGTGTTCTGGGTGCCCTCTGGCACTGAGAATACACAGATTGGGGACGATCATTTCCTAAGGAAGGAAAGTAAGGCCCGTTTGCACAGGCTCACCAGCAGTTAGCCAGGAGGGAGCCCTGAGTTCAAACCCAGTTTCAGATACTTCCTAGCGGTGTGACCTCCAGGCAAGTCATTTTACTGTTACCTGCCTTAGTTCCCTCATCTGTAAAATGGGAATTATAGTATCTGCCTCCCAGGTTGGGAGGATAAATTGAAATGATGTTTTTAAAGCACTTTGGAAAACTTAAAGCACTGCATAAATGCTAGCTATTCTGTCCAATAACCAGGCAGCAAGCATTTATTGAGCACTTACTGTGTGCCAGGCATATGTACTAAATTCTGGCATACCGAAAAAGGTAGCAGCATGGTCTCTGCCCCCAAACAGCTCACACTCCACACACACACACACACACACACACACACACACACATTCATACATATGTGTGTATATGTATGAATACAGAGAAATGTATTTATGTATGTGTATATATAGACATAATATTGTGTGTGTTTTACCCACGTGTGTTCCTGTTCACACGTGTACGTGTGCTTATATGTACACTGTGTGCTCCTGCACATGTGCAGTAGGCTGGCAGCAGTCCAGGAAGGCAAGAACAGCTGGGAGAAAGACCTTCTCCAGGCTTTTGTTAGAAAATATTGGGAAATAAAACTGGAGCGCTGGTGCCAGATTGTGAAGGGCCTTGAATGTCTGATTTGGGGCCAGAATAAACACTATAGGCAGCCGCGGAGAGCGGGCAGGAGGAGGCTCAGGTTAGGAAAGCTGAGGGAACTGGAGAACGGCAGGGGTTTTACCCATTTCTCAATTTCTCCCCGCAATAGCAAGTTGATCCTGTCAGAAAGCCTCAGGGAAATCCCAGCTTATTCTTGAGCAATGAATGACTGAGAAGCCCCCGACCAGTCATGCGGTCTCCTTCCGAACCTCAGTTTCCCCCTCCTGTTAAATGAGGAACTGGACCACAAGTCTTGGATCTCCCACCCGGTTCTAAGTTAAACCCCCCAAGTTCACGGTTCCCTGGCGACGGAGGCTGGGGGAGGGGGTTAGGAAGGCTGCTCAGGGGGCAGGAATAGGATGAACCAAGGGCCGCGGAGGGTCTCTTTCTGAGGCCGGAGGCTGGTTCCGAGGCCCTGTAAGCAGGTCAGAGGGATCCAGCCCGGCCCGGAACTGCGCCTGTGGGGAGACAGGGAATGTCTTGGGATTCAGAGCCAGGATGGACGGACGGCCAGAGATAGAGCCCAGACTGTCACTGTAGAAGGCTCCCCGGGAGCTCATTTTACAGACAAAGGCCCGGGACCCACAAGGCTGAGGCTGGGGTGGGAGCCATTCCTGGGGTGGGCACTAATTCGGCTCCTTCGAGGAAGCTGCTCCATAAGCCCAGAAAGCCAAACAGCTAGTGAGAAAGGAACCGAGACACAGGAGGGGAATCGGTGGCAGCCGGAGCCCCGTGGCCTAGTTCTGCCTCCTCCCCCCAACTCTCACAACAAGAGGGAAGCGACTCGAAGGGCAGCAGCCACACTGAGCTGTCTGAGGGCTCTGACCGTCTCCGGGCCCAGCAGAGAACCAGTGGCCGAGGCCCCGGCACCGAAGGGGGCCCTTAAAGTGGGCCCGGGAAGGCAGCAGGACAGCCCACCGAGGTCCCCCCATCACCATCACAGAACCAGCCTGGAGTAGAGGCCAGAGGCTCTACAGCCTCCCTGGGCATTCTGGGACAAGCAGACTCCAAGGGGAAACAAGCAGGGCCCCGATAAGTCCAAACACTGTTCCTAAGAAAGGACTTTTTGAATTCCCAAACTGCATGAGACACAGGCCAGCGAGAGCAGGAACTCCCCTTCTGGGCCTACGATTGTGATTCAGCCTCTGCAGCCAAAGGGGGCCAGGGGCTAACTGGGCCTCAGCTCCCAGGCCAGTCCCAGGCATAACAGCCCCCCAGAGAACCCCTGATCTCACCAGGAATTTTAGACTCGTCCCTAAAGGATGTTTCTGATTTGCTTTGATACTGGTTGTTATATCTGTCCCCTGTCCATTTATCTTCTCTCATCCGTGGACCCAAACAGTGTTAGAGCTGGAGGGACCTTTAGAAACCTAAGCTGTCAGAGCCAGAAAAAACATCAGAGCAAAAAATGTCAGAGCTGGGAGAGCCCTTAGAGCCCCAGATGTCAGAGCCGGGAGGGCCCTTAGAACATAGGATGTCAGAGCTGGGGACTCTAGAATCCAGGAAGTTAGAGCTGAGAAGGCCCTTAGAACATGGACTATTGGATTTTTGAAGGGCCTAAGACATCATAACAGTTGAAGGGATTCTTAACCTAGAGGTTGTAGACTTGTTTTTAAAATATTTTAGTAAATTATATTTCAATATAATTGGTTTCCTTTGCAATCCTATATTTTATCTTATACATTTAAAAACAATGTCCCAAACCAGACCTTGCCAAAGACCCTCATGGCCCCCAAAGGCACAGAAAAAGCCTTTGAGCCTTTGGTTCAGCCCGGCCTGTTCACATAACAGAGGAAGACTCCATTATACTCAGTGTAGGACAAAGCCTAGAGGCAGCTCTCTTGGCTCCCAGCACAGCCTTCTTTCCCCCTCCCAGAGCCCACTTCTCCCCCCAAATAAGGCAGAGGCTGACACTGCCTCCGGAGATGACTAGGAAGCTGTATCCCTGCCCTGACAGATTGACCGCTTTCATTTTCTCCTCTCCCTCCCAGCATCAGAGTTCATCTAGGGCAGGGCTGGCGGTCACATCATTAAATCTTGACAACTGTTGGGTCAGCTTGGATACTTTATGCCTCCCCACCCGCCTCCGAGAGCTGGATTTAGTATCTTCGGCAGAAGGCAAAGTTTCCCTCCCTGGGACAGGCCCCTTAATTACCAGTGATATGTGGCTGGTTCAGTCCTTTCTCCCTCCCTCCCGTGATTTAAGAAGCCAGAAGCTGAAAGCTGAGGTTACAGGTGCTAACAGCTGCAGCCAGAAACAGGAGGGCGAGGAAGAAGCAGGACCGTGGGAGAGAGGGGCCAGAGCTGGGAGGGCTCATGACACCACGCAGGAGAACTCATGGGAAGGGCTGGGAAACCTTATTCAGCTGCTTGTCAGGCTAAAGGGGGTGTGTGATTTCTCCCTCCATTTGGAAAATGAAGAAGTTAGATTAGATGAAACCTTAAAACTGCTCCCAGCTCTAACATCCTGTGTTCTAGGTTTGTATTTTTTAATATTGGGTGTTCTAAGGATGTTCTGAACCTTGACCTCACGGGTTCTAAGGGCCCTCCCAGCTCTGACCTCCTGGATTCTAAGGATCCTCCCAGCCCTGACATCCCGGGTTCTAAGGGCCCTCCCAGCTCTGAAATCCCAGGTTCTAAGGGCCCTCCCAGCTCTGACATCCTGGGTTCTAAGGGCCCTCCTAATTCTGACATTCTATTTCCAAAGTATGTTCAAGTTGTGACATTCTAAGTCTTAATACCTTTTTTCCCTAACATTATATGTTCTAAGATTCTTTGTTCTACTATACCTTCTGATTCTGGTAATATCTGTTCTAAAATCTCTTTCAATTCTATGTTCTTTGAAAAATAAATTTTTACTAATTCATCTTTATATTGCCTAAATCTCTCCCTTTATGCCTCCTCTTTCTGTCTCAGAAAGCCATTTCTTAAGGATTTTTAAAAAGAAAAAGAGGAAGAAAAGATAAAAATTAATAAGAAGCAACCAATATCTGGTATTTTATATAATGTGTTATATATAATCTATATCCCACTCCCTAGAAAGGAAGTCAGTGAAGGTGTCTTCTCATCACTCCTCTTGGGACTAAAATATTCTTACATTTTTATGTTCTCAAGTCCTTCCAAGTTCTCATATACTTTGTTCTAACAACAATTGAAGATTATTTATAGTTGCTCTTTCCATTTCTGTTAATAGTCATTGTGTATATTGTTTTCCTGGCTCTGCTGACCTCCTTCTGTATGAAAGGCTTTCCATTTCTTCTCTATAGTCATCATGTTCAACAACCACTTCATTCATATATAACAATTTATTCAGTTATTTGCCGGCCTTGTCCAAAAAAAAAAACACGAGAAAGAGAAGAAAATATGCTTCAATCTTCACTATGAGCTCATTAGTTCTCTCTCTGAAGGAGGACAGCATGTTTCACCATGCGTCTTTGGAACTGTGACTGGTCTTCGTGTTGATGAGTTACTAAATCTTTCAGCATTGATTTTCTTTACAATATTCCCATAAATTGTTCTCCTGATTCTGTTTATTTCATTCTGCATCAGTTTATAAAAGTCCTCCCAGATTCCTCTCAAACCATCCTTCTTCTTTCTTCTATTTACAAGAGTATCCATCACATGAATCTGCCAGAACTTGTTTGGCCATTCCCTTGCTTGATGGGCACCCCCTCAGTTTCCAATTGTTTAGTGTCAGAAAAAAAAGAGCTTCAGTAAATATTTTTGTGCATGTGGGTCCTGTGCTTCTTTCTTTGATTTCTTTGGGACACAGACCTAGTAGTGGTATTGCTGGATCAAAGGCTATGCACAATTTAATATTCCTTTGAGTAGAGTTCCAAATTGCTTTCTAGAGTGGTGAGACCAGTTCACAGCTCTATTAACAACATGCTAGTGTGCCTATTTACCCACATGCCCTCCAGCATTTGTCATTTCCTCTTTTTATCACTTTAGCCATCTGATAGCTGTGAAATAGTATCTCTAAGTTGTTTTCATTTTCATTTCTCTAATTATTAGATATTTATAGCATTTTTATTCATATGGGTATGGAGAGTTTAGATTTCTTCCTCTGAAAACTGCCTGTTCATATCCTTTGACCATTTATCACTTAGAAAGTGGAGCTTATTCTTATAGATTTGACTCAATTCCCTAAATAATTTAGAATTTAGATTTTTATCAGAGAACATTCCTATCAAGATTTTTCCCAGTTTCCTCCTTTTCTCCTAATTTTGACTGTATGAATTTGTGCAAAAGCTTTTAAATTTTACATAAGTAAAATTATCTATTTTACCTTCTATGAATATACCTCTTTTTGGTCAAGATCTCTTCCCTTACACATAGATCTGAGAATTAATTTTCTTTCATTCTTCACTAATTTTTTTTATATTGTCAAACCTTATTCTAAAGCATGTACCCATTTTGAGTTGATCTTGTTGGGCTATACTGAGTTTCTACCAGATTACTTTCCACTTTTTCCAATAACTTTGTGGAATAATGAGTTCTTACTCCATGAGCTGGGATCTTTGAATTTATTAAACACTAGATTATTGTGCTTCATTTCTCAGCCTGACTTTTAAAGTCGACCTACGTTTTTAGTCTTATGTTCCATTTCTCCCCTTGGGGAACTTCCTTCAGGCACTATGGGCTCAAAGGCAAGATCCCATCTCCTGCTATTGGGCCTTTGTGGATGGAGTGTCTGCCCTAGGGTCAGGAGATCAGAGTAATTTGACTTCAGATACTTGGCACTTACTAGCTGGGTGAGGCTGGGCAAGTCCCTTACTTCCCATTGCCTCCCTCCAAAAAAGTCAGAACCTTGGTCAAGGAAGGACACAGAAAGGAGCCATCTGGGAGCTGGTGTCCCAAGAGGGAAAAGGGCCTCCCTGCCCTATCCACGGGGCCACTCTGATGCCTTGTAACAGTTGTAAGCATATTTTGATAATTTAATTTAAACATAATTGGCTTCTTTTATAATTCTATGCATTGTATTTTATCCATTTTAAAATGATATTCTGAAAGGTGGATCCAATTTCATCAGAAATGACTTTACCAGTTACTGCCAAAGGAGTCCAGAATACAGAAAAGTTAAGAACCTCTGGTAAAGGCTCTGCTGCCTCTGACCTCCCCTATTCTAAGCCCCTCCAGCTCTGACCTCCTGGGTTCTAAGGTCCCTCCCAGCTCTGACATCCTGGGCTCTAAGGGCCCTCCCAGCTCTGACATCCTGGGTTCTAAGGCCCTCCTAACTCTAAAAGTCTTTAATCTAAAGATCCTTCCAATTCTAACATTGTTCTGTGTTCTATGACTTATTATTCTATGTCCTAATATTATATATGTTAATGTACCTCCCAATTCTATTCCTAATGACCCACAACTGAATAAACATGTGTTATTCTGCTCTCTCTGACCCGGGGCAGGCAGGTGGGAGGGGGGCTGCATATCCCCCCCTTGGCCTGTGTCACCCCTGCTCCATCCTAAAGGGGCCAACATCCAGCTGGGGTTCGTGTCTATTCAGGGACTAGGGAGGGACTCTGTGACCATCTAGAGCTCTTTATGAGGTCACTGTGTAGAAATCTGCGTGTTTTGCTATGATCACTGACACTGCACAGGCCCTGGTGGGTGTAAGGGCTCAGGTGGGGCAGGAGCTGGGACTCAGGCAGCCTGTTCTCCTGCCCTGCTCTGTGCCCCAAGGCTCCTGGTGGAGCCAAACCCCCCAGCCCTGGCTGGGCAAGAGTGAAGGATCCTCATTCAGGTGTGGACTAGGCGGCTCTGGGGGGCAGGGGGTTCTCCCTTCCTCAATGAGGAAACTGGATCTGGCCGAGGATGAGCAGCTTGACAGGGTCACTTAGGTGGTGAGTGGGGCTGTGGGTGCTGTGGAGAAGGACAGAACCTGGAGACCTCCCCCCTGGGCCCCAAACTGGGCCCAGTGGGTCCTCCCGCTGATCTCGCACAAGCCACTTAATGATGTGGGTCTGAAAAACCAGAGTGGGTTGGATGGCCCTTCCCGCTGGGGTCCCTGACTCCCCAACCAGGTCCCGGGATATATATATATTTATATAAATTATATATTTATATTTTATATTTATATATTATGTATTTATATTTATATATTAGGTATATACTTATATTTATTTATATTTATATATTAGGTATTTATATTTATATATTAGGTATATACTTATATTTATTTATATTTATATTTATATAAATATATACACACACCCACATATATACAAACACATCACACAGACACACACATCACATATACCCACATATTCCTCACACTGATATGGGTACACATACCCACCCTCATCATACACCCACACACACACACACAACTTTCCCCCCCACCTCCCACCGGCCCCTGCTAGTGGGGGGGAGAAGGGATTCTACATAAGGGGGAGAATCTCCCCTCCCCCAGAGGCTGAGTCTCCCCGCCAGCCTGGAACAGCCTGACTCTGGGAGGCGTACTCAGAGACCATCTGACATATTATATGTTAAAAAAAAAGCTTGTGCGTGTACAAGATGGGCCTGAAATATATTGAAAACATCCCCAAATTGGCCGGTTTTATTGCTATTTAAAACATATTCATGTCACACTCCATATATTTCATATATCAGGAAACGGCACCCATTCTAGAACTTAAGCACATTTAATATAGTGTCCCATAAAGCCCTGCTGCAGGAGCATCGGATGCAACTCCAGCTTTCCACGGGGCCAGCCTGCCCAGACCCTTCCCCAAGGTCTCCCAGCCCCCGCCAGGCTCCGATAAAGAGGCCTCTCAGAAAGCTAGTCCGGGTGCAGAACTCAGAAACCCCTTGGGAGGAACAATAATAAGTTAGAACCAATCGGAAGGTCAGCAGCTGCAAGGTGGAACTACCATTAGCCATGGGCTGCAGTATAAGCAAGATGAGGTTCCCAAGATCTCAGTGGCCCTCTGATAACTTTCTGATAGACACAATATCAAAAGCTCATGAAGTTAAATCTAGAAAGGACTTGCAGAAATCATAGGTTCCAATCCCCTCTTTTTGCAAGTGATGAAACTGAGATTTATTAGAGGTTAAACAATAACAAGAATGGCCAGAGTTAGAGCTATGTCTACCCCTTTCCCTCCATTGATCTCTTCCCATTTCACACCCTCCTGATTTTTCCTTTTCCATTGATGAGTAGAAAGATTCTCTGAATGGGAATTGAGAGAGCTGCTCCTCTCTGTGGGGCTTTAAGCAAGTCATTGCCAGCTCCCTCGGTTTACTTATCTGAGTAATGAAAGCATTAGACTAAATATTCCTTAACATCCCTTCCAGGATAATATCATTCTATTTAACCTGCTCCCATTTCCAACCTTCTAATCTTCTAGCATTCAGGGTTCTGACACTCACTGAGTTCATTCGCATCTACCCATGATTCTCCTACGGGAGTACCCGAGCTCGGACACCAGTGAGCTCCCCCTTGCCGATGGAGGAACCGTAGCGCGGGTACTCCAGACTCGTGGTCCTGACACTCTAGACCATATCCTGCCCATGGGCAAAAATCCCGCTCGTCTCAGTCTGGCCATGGGAAAGGGTCTGGGAAAAGGGACTACACAGGGCAGAGCCCTCAGAGAGAGCCAGTCACCATCTTGGCTTGCACCAGGGTCATGAAAGCCATTCTTTAAAAACCACCAAATGGCAGCACTTGGCTCTGGCCCTGGCAGAAGCCGGTTCAGATTCTAGCTCTGTCCCTCCCTGGATTTCCTTGCCTGGGTTACAGCAAAGACCCAAGTTCAAACATCGGTGCCTGGGAAGCTGATGCAGCAGGAGTTTCCGTATTATGTGGAATAACGAGCAGAAAAAACAAAGCATCAGACACCCTCACACAATGCCCAGTACACACAGGGACCACTCCCTTTAGAGGGAGAAACACCTAGGGTGACAAAGACCCTGGGGGATCCATCCCTCCTCAGGGAGGGATCCGACCAGGGCAGTTTTATTCCTTTATTCCTTTTATTCCTCTTTAGAGGGGCTTGGTTGAAAACAGGTAATTGATGTCAAATGTGGGAGGGGATATTCCTAATCAGACCCAGATGTGTTAGGGAATGAGGGTGGGGGAGTCATTTATTGGGGTGTGATGAGGGGGTTCTCACTGGGACCCGAGGTGATATTCTAAATCTGCAAGCAGGGACCCTAGAAATGGGGTGGGATGACGAGTCTTCAATGGGATCAGAAGTAGGGGGATGTTCCAGATCTGTAATCAGGGACCCCAGAAATGGGTATAATATACCAGGAGCCTCCTCCTATTAGCAGCCAAGATGTTTACATGTTTGATACAGGGCCAAAATAAGTCCACACAATGAAAAAGAATAGACTCATTATTTATAGGTTTATGGTCATTAGGACTACTTAGTCTAGGTGACTCCATAATGGAGTCCTAGCATTTATAACTACGATATCAGAGTATATGTTTACATACATATATATGGGGAGAGGGTGCATGTGTGTGTATATACAATGTATATATATATATAATTTGTAAGTATAGCATTGAACTACATATTCACACATCTCTCCACATGCGCATTTCCATGTATATAGAATAAGATATGGGAAAGATATATGAATATTTTAAATCACATTTATCACAGATTGCCATTTCCTCATAAAATGGCAAACTTATAGTTAATGAGGGAATTTATTTCCCCTGAAAATGCATACTTGTTTCAAGGGTTTTGTTTTTCTTTGTCAAATGGGGGTGGAGGGAAGTGGAAAGGAGAGAAAATGGGTTTTATTAGTTGAAAAAATTTAATTAAAAAATTAAATGACAGGGTTAGATTGTACAATTGTTAAGGTCCCTTTCATAATACAATGCAATTTCACAAACATGTATGAAGTGTCTACTATTTGCAGGAGCAAGTAGGTGGTGCAGTAATTAGAGAACCAGGTCTGGACTTAGGAAGACCTGAATTCAAATATGACCTCAGATACTCACTAGCTCTGTGAGTCTGGGAAAGTCATTTAATATGAATTTATGGGGACAAAAAAAAGAAGCAAATAGACATACATTTAACATGTATCTAAAGAGATTTAAAGAACTGAAGAAATAAGTTTAACTGGGGGATTAGGGAAGATACACAGAGGTGATGGCAGTTAAGCTAGGCTTGAAGGAAGAGAAAGATTCTCAAAGGCAGACACGAGAAGGGATAGTGCTCTAGGTATGCGACCAGGTCTGCAAATGCACAGAGGTGGTAGACAGCATTCTGAAGGCAGGAAATAGTAACAAAGAGCATAAATGGAGAAATATGAAATACATTTGGAGAACAAGGGTGGAATCGGATATTGAAGGGCTTTCAAAGACAATGTGAAGAGTTCCTGTTTGTTCTAATGTCACTAATGGTTTTTGAGCCACTGTGACACGGCCAGGTGTGAACCTTAAGATTTTCTTTCAGTTGGATGGAAGATTAAATGAAAAGAGGGGAAGATTGGTGAGCGGAGACCAGTTAAGAAGTTACTATAATAGTCCTGGACAAAGTGATTATGGGTCTAAAATATAGATGGAAGAGATGCAAGAGATATAGTGGAAGTAGAACATAGCAAACATGGCAATGGATGGAAAGTAGGAAATAAGGGAGACAAATAAACGAGACAAGTAAACCCCAAATAACTCAACATTTTACACCTGAGTGCCTGGACACAAGGCGCCATAATCAATAGAAAGAGGTTTAAGGAGAGGAAAATAATTAGCTATTGATTATGTTGAGTTGGTGGTTAGGTTGGATATCCAAGTAGAAATAGACCATCAGGCATTTGGATATTAGACTCAAGAATGGGAAGGTAGCTGGATAGACATATTTAAGAGACATAAGAACAGATACTCATGAGACCCATGGGAATGAATGAGCATATGGGGGAGCAAACATCCAAGATATGGGGGAAAGAAATGATGAACCCACAAAAGAAACTGAAAAAAAGATGATAAATAGGAAAGATAAATAGGTCCTGGAACCAAAGGGAGAAGAAAGTGTCCAAAGGAGTAGATTGGTTAACAATGTTGCACATTGACAGATAGATAGATAGATAACAACTCAAAGAAATACAAGTATCTCCTCTGTTTCTTTGCAGAGGTGGAAGCCTATGGGTATGGAAAACTGAATATAATAAGACTTTTTCTATGTTTTTGGTTAGCTTTGTAAAGCTGTTTTATTGTTCTTTTTTATTCTGTTAGTAAGACTGACAGTCTAACAGAAGAGAGGACGGATGCATTGAGAAATATGAGCAATGTACAAACAAAAGATATCAATCAAAAATATTTTTTAAAAAAGAAAAAAGGTCATCAGATTTAGCAACCAAGACATCATTGGTGACCTTTAAGAAATCAGTTCCTTTAGAGTGTGAAGTTGGAAACCAGATTACAAGACCTTGAGGATCAAGTGAGTGATGAAAAAGTGGATTGTAGACAGTTTCTGTAGGATGTTAATGAAAGAAATGAGACACTTGAGAATTAGCCTGATGTTATGGCAGGGAGGAAGAAAAAGTTATTTAGGGTTTTTTTAAGTTTGGGAAAAAATCTTATATTTTCTTGGGAAGGAATCACTAGTTGGGAGAATGAACAATGACATTGTTCACTGGCATTTATAATGACAGAAAAGATGGGGAATGACCTATAGGTCAAACTCCTGAAAAAGATAGGAGGAAAGTGGAGAAATTAGCTATGGCAAAGAAAAGAGCTTCCTCCTGAGATCTGAGCAAAGGAGAGGTATAGAGATTTTTTAAAATGAGGGAGATAACCTGGGGGGAATAATCTTGATTTCACTGAAACAGGAGATAAGATGGTAAGTATAGTGTTTGTGGGGTGGTGTTGGAAGCATGAAGAAATAGGAGAAAGGGTCAGCGAGTAGTGCCATCAATAGAGTACCTGTCTGGAGACAAGAGGACCAAAGTTCAAATACAGCCTGAGATATTAGCTGTGTGACTGGTCAAGTCACTAAATCTTGATTGCTTCAAAAAGGAAAAAAGGAAACAAGAGAAGGTCTGGAGGGAGACCATCAGGAAAATCAAAGAATTGTATTTATAACATAGTCTGTCCAGGTCCACAATTTTCTTTGATAGTATTTAGAAATGGAAAACATGGATATTGGGGGTGGTCAGAAGCTGAGGATCAGCAGAACATGAATAGCAGGAGGTCACAAAGGCAAACTATTCAAGAGTGAAGGACAGTGTCTTTTTTTTTATTAATTAAAGCTTTTTATTTACATAACATATGCATGGGTAATTTGCCACATTGACCTTTGCAAAACTTCCTGTTCCAAATTTTTCCCTCCTTCCCTCTACTCCCGCCCCTAGATAGTGGGGAGTCCAATATATGTTAAATATGTTAAAATATATGTTAAATCCCAATATATGTACACATATTTATGCAGTTATCTTGTTGCACAAGAAAAATCAGATCTAGAAAGAAAGAAAAACCTGAGAAGGAAAACAAAAATGCAAGCAAACAACAATAGAAAGACTGGAAATGCTACGTTATGGTCCACACTCAGTTCCCACAGTCCTCTCTCTGGGTGTAGATGGTTCTCTTCATCACTGAACAATTGGAATTGGCCTGAATCATCTCATTGTTGGAAAGAGCCACGTCCATCAGAATTGATCATCGTATAGTCTTGTTGTTGCCGTGTACAATGATCTCTTGGTTTTGCTCATTTCACTCAGCATCCATGTAAGTCTCTCCAGGCCTTTCTGAAATCATCCTGCTGGTCGTTTCTTACGGAACAATAGTATTCCATGGCATTCATATATCACAATTTATTCAGCCATTCTCCAAATGATGGACATTCATTCATTCATTTTCCAGTTTCTGGCCACTACAAAAAGGGCTTCCACAAACATTTTCCCCCAGGTGGGTCCCTTTCCTTCCTCTAAGATCTCTTTGGGATATAAGCCCAGTAGTAACACTGCTGGATCAAAGGGTATGCACAGTTTGATAACTTTTTGAGCATAGTTCCAGATTGCTCTCCAGAATGGTTGGATCCATTCACAACTCCACCAACAATGTATCAGTGTCCCAGTTTTCCCACATCCCCTCTAGCATTTCATATTATCTTTTCCTGTCATCCTAGCCAATCTGACAGGTATGTAGTGGTATCTCAGAGTTGTCTTAATTTGCATTTCTCTGATCAATAGTGATTTGGAACCACTGCCTTAGACTCATTTGAGCTTGTTGGGGGGTTGGGGTCGGGAGGAAAAAAAGAAAGCCAAAGATAGTACTAGAAGGGTGAAAGGGTCATGTAGCAGAGTCCCTGAGCCAATGCTGGGGAGGCCACATTAAGTGGAAAGGACCAGAGAGTGGGGAATGGAGAGGGAAATCTTGGGTCCTTGATGGGAATATTGCTATTGGGTTAAAGAGAAAGTCTGAGAAGGTGAGAAGCTTGCCTGGATGATATTTGTTAATTGATCTGTTAGTTTCCTATGGTAATTACTTCTAACTGGGTCCTAAACTGTTTTTCTTCTTCTAAAGGAACAATACAAGGGTTTTTACTGGCACCTAAATCTTGCTCCTGAGCAAAGTCCCATAGCCATAACTTAGTCATATGAAGTGAGATTAAGTGACTTGCCCAGGCTCACACAACTAGTAAGTGTCTAAGGCTGGATTTAACTCGGATCTTCCTAACTCTAGGTCCAGCACTCAATCCAAGCTCCCTAGGTTACCCCATATAAATTAATATATGTTAATACAGGGCACCCCTTAATATAAGCTTTGTCCTTTCCCTCTTTTCTTTAGGGAGTAATACATCAAAACAACCAACACTATTATTAGTTAATTGCCCTCTGCCTCCATTTGCCATCCTTAAGACTCACTATCCCCAAACTCCCTTCCCTGACCACTCCCTTAGCAGAATATAAATCCCTCCAAGGCAAGGATGGCCACCCACAGCACCCAGCTTAATGCCTGGGACACAGCAGGTATACCAATAAGTGTCCAATGTTTCACTCATACGTATTGGCTGGAAAACGATATCAGCACCCTAGCCATACTCCATCCCATGGAGGGGAAAGGCCTGCTTTTATCCACCAGCAGCGTGCCTGAGCTTCGCCAGGGATGGGGTGTTCTCAGTACAGCTATGGCTCACCGAGGAGCAAAGATTTCGCCCCAGTCGGCCATCCTGTGGCTCCCAGCTGTCTCCTTCCACCTGAACAGGCAGCTTTATTTATCCAGAGCTGGAGAACCTTAGGGCCAGAACTGGCGCTGAGAGCCTGGGCAGTGGGGAACGGAGGCCGGAGAAGGGGGGGCTCCTGCTAAGATCCTATAGGGGATAACAGCCAGAAAGAGCCAGAATCCCAGGTCCTTTTGGATGCTCAGTCCCAGGCATGGTTCTCTCCAGCAGCCATCTCTTGGGGGCCAGCGCTGCCAGGGTGGGGTTGATAGTTAGAAAGCACAGCAGCTTGGGGAGGAGGAGAGAGGCGAATGATGGAGAGGCGGGCGGGTGAGTGGGGGGGCTGGATGAATGGTGAGAGTGAGAGTGTGCAGACAACGATCCAGCATCGCTCCTCCAGCTGCTCACGCCTCCTTGGGCTCTGCTGCCAAAGTCACCCATCACTGTAGAGGAAGGAGGGTTTGGGTGAAAGGATGGGAGAGGGATGGGAGACAGGGATGGGGAAATTGGGGGTCTCTGTGCTCTCTCCTGTGCTGAGAGAGCCAGGAAGGTGGAGGGGCTGTAGATTTTAAGGGGCTCATAGAGAGCCCCCCAACACCTCCCCGCTGAACATGAGCGCCAGGCTCCAGCTGCTTCCATTAAGATGAGAAAGGGCCATGTGGAGTGAGGTGGCAAGGGGCCTGAGGCATAAGCACGAGAGGAGGGAGGAGCAGCTTCTGAGCAAGGAGCCCATTGCCCCTCTGTAGGCACGGCTCCTGTTGCTTCAGTGGATGCCCGGTTTGGGGCTGCAGGGGGAGTAGACTTGGTTTTCTTAACTCAACTGCTCCAACAGCTCAGTTCAATATTTAATTTTCACATAAATCCTCGAGCTGGAGCCCCCCTGCCATGTTGTGGTTCTCAGCTGTTACAGGCCTCCTCCTGTGGGGGCTGCTGGAGAAGAGGCAAACCTGCTGTCCCTACGCCCCCAAACCTCTGCAGCAAGGCAGCAATGCCCTTATCGATGGGCACTGATAATGATGTATCGATTGGACCCTCCAAACCCCACAGGGAAATGAGGGCTCTGCAGTCTGAGAGGCCCAAGGAGGGGGAGAAGAGACTCCAATGGGATAAATTAAGTCGGTGGGGAATGAAAAGGGGCCAATCTGGAGGCAGGAGAACCTGAGTTCAAATCCAGCCTCAAATCCAAATCAAAGGGACCCTGGGCAAGCAGCCCCTACTCACACTCACACACACACACTCACACACACATTCATACACATACACTTACACACACACATTCACTCTTATTATCTGGGAGATCTTGGCCACATCCTTTCACCTCTGGACCTCAGTTTTTTCATGTGTAAAATAAGAATTAAGTTAAACGACTCTAAGGTCGCTTCCAGCTCCAGAACTGCTTCCATGGCTAAATCCTGGGTCTGAGTTCCCCCTCAAGCATTTGCTAATTGTGATCACAAACAAGTCAAATCCTCCATCAGAACCTCAGTTTCTTCATCTGTAAAAGGGACACAATAAAACTCTCACTGCTATCAATCAGTGAGAGAGCTGCCCAGTCTGGACTAGGCCCTGTACTAAAGGTGGGGATACAAAAAGAAAAATAAGAGTCTTATAAATAAGATACATAAAATAAGAGTCTTCCAAAGTCACGGGCCTGGAAAGAGGAATACAAATACTCTGGGACTATGTAAAAAAAGTTTTCATCATTACGCTCATCCTTCTGTGAGTGGTCATCAACTGATCAGTAGCTCCTGGGATGTTATACGAGGCACAGAGTGCCCTCCAGGGCTCAGCGTCCCAGCTGTACAAGAAGCAGGTGGAGCTGGCGACCTCTGAGGTCAGCCCCTGCCAGCTCTGACTGATGGGTAAGCTGAGGGCCAGCACTCATGTCCCGGGTCACGTTCTGCCCAGATGGGTCCTTCTGGGACTAGGACACTAACCTGACAGCAAGGGCTTGGGAGTGATTTAGTGAAATCATTGGAAAAGGAGACAGAAGGGAGAGGGGACGACATCCACCCTGTTGCATTTCTTAGCTATGGGACATGTCCATCCTACAGCCTAGAGGCTGTTTCCCCATCTATAAAATAAGTGAATCAGGCTGTTTTAATTTCTAAGGTTCCTTTCAGCCCAATTGCTGTTCTAAGGGCCCTCCCAGCGCTGACATCCCGGGTTCTAAGGGCCCTCCCAGCTCTGACCTCCCGGGTCCTAAGGGCCCTCCCGGCTCTGACCTTCCGGGTTCTAAGGGCCCTCCCGGCTCTGACATCCTGGGTTCTAAGGGCCCTCCCAGCTCTGACATACTCTGTTCTAGGGGCCATCCAAACTCTGCCATTTCATATTCTAAAGGCATTTCCAGTTCTGAAATTCTGTGTCATAGGATTCTGACATTTCCTGTTCTAGAATTCCTTCTACCTCTAGTATTCTAGGTTCTAAAGCTCTTTACAATTATTCAGAAACTGCTTAAAATTGTTGAACAACCAGCTCTCCAGGAGAAAAATAGCTGTCCCCTCAATAGACTTTTACATCTTTTATTCTGAATCTGCATTACTGAAATTGTTTCCATCACTTCTTTAAGCCTAGACAATCAACAAAACAATAAACTCGACCCTGTTTTGTAGCACTTGGCAATTCCCATGTCAATGCTTATTCTGAGAATTTATTAATCAGTTTTCCAGTTCAAGTTAGCTCCAGGGACTACTGGTATTATTCTCTGTCCTAAGAACCCTTCTTCCTCTAAAAATCTAGGTACTTAAGAATTTTCTGACTTGGCATTCAATGATCTAAAGCTCCTTCCAATTCAAATATTCTACATTCAAAGGTCCCTTGCAGTTTTAACATTCTTCCTAAGTTCTCTTCCAGTTAGAACAATCTATATTATAATGTTTTCTCTTCAAAGATCCATTCCAATTCTATTTATTATAGTAATGTTAAATCAATAATTATTAATAGTGAATTACTAATTAATAATAACAAAAGGAGGAAACATAATTTTTCTAGGACTATTTCTACTTGAATCCTATCAAAAAGGATAATAATAATTTACATGTGCCCTGAGGTTTGCAAAGAATTTACTTTTTTTTCATTCGATCCCTACAGTAACCTATGCAGTAGAACCTATTATTATTCCTATTTTACAAATGGGAAAACTGATGCTCAAGGAGACTATCTGACTCTGACAATTCTATATTCTCTGATTTCTTCTTGGGTTCTAGGTGACTTAATGTGGTAGTCCTGTCTTCTAAGTGCTTAGAGCCTAGCAAATGACCCCAAGATTACCTAAATCACTTAGAGCTAGTATGATATTCAGTGATGAATGTCCAGTGCCAGAGGGACAAAGATGATACCACATTGTTAGGTGGGTGAAATGAGAGGGATTTCCAAGAGATCTTGGTTTCAACCAATGTCATGATAGAGCATAAGAGACATTGATGGAAAAGGATGAGGGAGAGGCCATTAAATTATGGGATAAGAAATGGGCACTGAGAAAAATAAAGAAAGATTTAAAAAGGAACATTTCTATTCATGGACACTTGTATGAACTGGTTGGGTGGGAGGTGGGAGGTGGGAGGTGGAGTGGGGTTGGAAGTGGGTCTAATGAATAGAGCAGGATTGAAAAATTAACAGTCAATAGACTGGGCACACCAAGAGGAAAGAATGGATTTTTGCAAATAATGTAATTTGCAACTAGTTTTTAATCCTACCCACCCACCCTGAAACTGGGAACTTCTCTCCCCTCCCCACAAGAAAATCCTCACTTCATTGACTGAAGCAACGTGATTAATGAGAGCAGACATGCTGAGGGCCCGAGCCCTTGGGCAGAAAGATGTACTTGGAGGACTAGAGGAAATATAAGCTCCACAGAGATACCCCGGAAAAAGGATTTTTCCAGCTATAGACAAAATATGTCATACATAAAGCTGTGGGGACCCTGCATTTCCTAACTATTCTGACTGTTGTGTGTAGTGAGCTCCCAAAGAGACAGAGGGATGGGGAGGCCAAAATAGCAGATCCTGTAAAGGTCATTTGTATTTGTTTCCATCATACAGGTCAGAATAAATTCTTTTTCCTAGCTGAATTCTCTTTACAGGGTTATTCAAACAAGTTTGTCTTCCCATTGTACACACTAATGATTAAGCAAGCTTTTACCAATCAGCAACAGGAATACTGAAGGCCCTCTCCATTAGCATCTCAGTTTTCTCACCTGAAAAATGAGGGAGTTGGATTAAATTATTTCTTAGATATTTTGCACTTCCATTATTCTGTGTTCTAAGGCCCTTTTTATGTCTAATACTGCTCTGAAGTTCCTCCCCACTCTGCTATTTTGTGTGCCAAGAACCTTTCCAGTTCTGATCTTCTCTATTCAAAGTCCCTCCCAGTTCTAACATCTTGGGTTCTATGCTCTCTTCCAGCTGACATTTTGTGTTCTAAGGGCCCTCCCAGCTCCGACCTCCTGGGTTCTAAGGGCCCTCCCAGCTCCGACCTCCTGGGTTCTAAGGGCCCTCCCGGCTCCAACATCCTGGGTTCTAAAGGCCCTCCTGGCTCCGACCTCCTGGGTTCTAAGGGCCCTCCCAGCTCTGCCATCCTGTGTTTTAAGGGCCCTCCTGGCCCTGACATCCCGGGTTCTAAGGGCCCTCCCGGCTCTGCCATCCTGTGTTTTAAGGGCCCTCCTGGCCCTGACATCCCGGGTTCTAAGGGCCCTCCCGGCTCTGCCATCCTGGGTTCTAAGGGCCCTCCTGGCTCCGACCTCCCAGGTTCTAAGGGCCCTCCCAGCTCTGACATCCTGTGTTTTAAGGGCCCTCCCAGCTCTGACCTCCTGGGTTCTAAGGGCCCTCCCAGCTCTGACATCCTGGGTTCTAAGGGCCCTCCCGGCTCTGCCATCCTGGGTTCTAAGGGCTCTCTTTCCCCGCTCTGACTTTCCCCGCTCCTGGAAGATGAGGCCATGTGATAGCAAGTTAACTGGGGACATGACTCTCCAGGGCGTTCACTGCCTCCTTAGCTGGGGCCCGATCCCAGATCGCATCTGTGTGGGGCTCTAGCTGAGAGACAGCGGGTAAATGTTAAAACAACAGTCGGATGTCTGAGATTCTGAGTCCTAGGTTTAAGTTATATGGAAAGGGAGGAGAAGGGGGGGCTGCACCGAGCAGAGTAATATTAGCAGCAGGGATTGTGTCACAGTCCATACAATTGAAAACACTTATTGTCTGACGGGCTTGATTAACTGTACATATTGCTAACACCTGCTTGGAAATCTAATGAGGGACAGAACGACTCTGATCAGGTCTGTGTGGGCGGCGCGCGTGACTTGGCTGCTGATGTCCCAAACACGGATTTACGTGTGCGGGTACATGGATACGATCACATAGATGTACAGCAAAATGAGGGAACATATGTTGCAGCCTCAGAGACTTTTAAAACTGAAAAGGCCATTGGAACATCGGAGCGGGAAGAGAAACTGGAGCGTGATAATAGCCAAGATGTATATAACACTTCTCATTTGCATTTCAGAGTAACCCTGTGAGATAAACTCCAGAATTATCATTTATCCCCTGTTTTCCGGCTAAGGAAACTGAGTTCTAAGGGGTAACTAGTTGACACCAAAGTGTACAGAATACTAGACCTGGAGTCAGGAAGTTATTCAGTCGCAACCAACTTTTGGGGATTTCCTTGGCAAAGACACTGGAAAGGTTTTCTATTTCCTTCTCTAGCTCATTTGACAGATGAAGAAACTGAGGCAAACAGGGTAAAGTGACTTGCCGAGGATCCCACAATTAGTGGGGTGAATGGGATCAGATTGGAGCTGTTCCCACTGGCCATTCTTATCAGTTTTGATGGGAGGAGCACTGTAGGAGTTCCTCTACTGAATAAAAGTGTGAGCTTTCCCGTATTTGCTCTGATGTCGCAGAAGTCCTTTTCCATTTCCATCCTGATGTACTGTTTCCCACCAACCTCACCACCATCCTATTTCACTTGGGACCTATTGTCTCTGGAGCTGGCAGACAAACACTTGACTTCCTTGGTTTAGGGAACTCACATGTAAAGAGATGAGTTAAACTTTACTCTGAATCCAAGGGTCTATGTCTATATTTAAGCTTCAATTAAGTAGGAAGTCAACAGGTAAAGGAGATTCAATAACTCTCCAGCAGTAGGAGAATTGGAATTGCGGAGGCTTCCCAGAGCAGTAGTCCCTGCATCAGTCTTTCAGTTATCCCCTTCTATCTCAGTGTTGTCCTCCCATTAACACTAAAAATTAGAGTTTTAGGAAGTTTTCTAGATCACCAAGAGGTTAAATAATTTAGCCAGTCTGTATCAGTGGCGGAACTTAAACAGAGATCCCACAACAGAGAACGCTGGGCTGTTCTCTATCCATAGTGACCTGCCAACTTGTCAAAATTGTATAAAGAATAAGAGAAGGAAAGCCAGGAGTGAGGGCTATAAAGGCTTCTGCATTATGCAAACCCATCTTCCTGGAAGATCAAATCAACTTGGATACTTTCACTTCTAGGATCCCTTATTCCTGGGACCCTTCCCTTCCTCCCTCAGATTAAAGAAGGCATAGGTTGGATATTAGAAAGTTCCTTCCAGATTTCCATTTAAGAAGGATAACTAGGGTAGACATCTCATCATTTCCCACCTGGCAGCAGGTCTTTATCATGCCCCCCCACCCAGGAATTCTCCCTCCCCTTCTTCTCTACTTCCTCTTTTCATCTTCTTTTTATGTGCTGTCTTCCCACATTAGATTGTGAGCTTCTTGAAGGGAGGGATCATCTTTTACCTTTCTTTGAATTCCCAACTGTTAGCATAGTACCTAGCATGCAATAGGCACTCAATAAATGCTTTTTTTCCTCCATTTCTGCTTAGACTATGAGGTCCTTGAAGATAAGATTTTGTCACCAACCCTAAGCGCAGTGCCCAGCATAAAGCAGGCACTTGATAAATGCTTTATTTATTATTTATTCATGTTGTCTCTCCCATTAGAAGGTAAGTTCCTTGAAGATAGAATGTTGCCTTTCTTTGTATCACCAGTTCTAAATGCCCAGCATACAGCAGGCACTTAATAAATGCTTTATTCATTCATATGGTCTCTCTTGTTAGATTATTAACTTCTTGAAAGCAGAGATTGCCTTTTGCCTTTCATTGTATCCCCAACATTTAATACGTCTGGCAAACAATAGACACTTAATGTTTATTAAGTGACTGTAAAATACATGACATTTCATGTCTGAAACTCATGACATTTGCTTCATTTTCTTAAAGGCTCTTTTTTTGGCTTTCATCCTACTTCTTGCCTATATTGCCTCCTGATGGGCAAAATCACCAGGGAAGGGATCCGAAGATAAGTAGAGTGTGACTCTTATCACGTAGTTATCACTCCCTTCTCTGAATTCCTGTCACACAGAGAGATTATAAAGTAGAACTTTCTCTTTAACTAGAGAAAGATATAAGCCAAACTAGAGCTTCCATGTAGGATTTTTTCCGTCTCTCCTAATAAGGGTAGTCATTGGCAACCTGTCATTGTTGCGATGCCAGGACTCCAGCCCCTTTTTTTCCAGTTTGGAAAGGTTATGAGTCTCATCTTTCTCCATTTGGGGTTAAAAACATCGGATAAGGATAAAAAAATTTCCTCTTACTAATATTAGCAGTTTCTTAATTAGCATGCCTTCTGAAGGAAGGAATCATTCTACAATCCCCTAGGCAAGTCATTTATTCAGTCTTTTATTCAGGTCTTAGTTGTCTGATCTGTAAAATGGAAATAATAATAGCACCTTTCTCTAAGAGGTATTATTAGGATCAAACTATATAATATATGAGCACTTTGCAAACCTTAAATTATTATAAAAATGCTAGTGAATTTTATCATCATCATTGACTTTCAGTGGAATGGACACCTAGCACTCTGCTTGCTCTGTGAGCATCTCTGTCAATATTACCAGGAGCTATGCTTAGATTCAGGTTTGATTATGTAGGATTTCAACAGGTGAAGGAGAGTCAATGACTCTCCACTGGTGGAAGAATGTAAAGCATCCTAGTTCTGAGCCCCTCCCCACATTTATTTCCCGAATCTTCCTCCTGTTTCCATTATCGTCATCCCATTGACACGATCAACCAAGATGGGTAAGGAATTGTAGAGTCATAAATTAGAGTTAGAAGTAATCTCAAGCCACCTCAGCGCACCTAGCCCATCCCTCCCCTTTGTTATAGTTAAGGAAACAGAAGTTCTCATTCCCAAAAAGAAGATAGCTCTCCTCAATTTTCTGGACAGCTGTCCACTGAAGATAAAGGATTCACCTTGTTTTTCCTTGGGCCCAAGGGTGGAATCAGGAACAATGGGTAGACATTTCAAAGAATCAGAAATAGGCCTGGTATTGGAAAGAACTGCTGTCTTGTTGAGATGCTGAGCTGCTATGGGAAGAAACATTTGTCCCCAGCAAGTCTCCAGATGTGTTTCTCTGAACTTAACAGACATCCTAGCCTAGGCTCATACTGATGTCCTCCTAGCTTGATTTAGTCTCCCACAGCCTGTATCGTCCCCAGCTCCATCTAGCCTTCAAAGACTCACACTCTCCTCTGCACAATGATGAGGAAACCTGTGGCAGAACATTGTGCACACAGAAGGCACTTAATAAATGCTCACTGAAAATAAGGTCATTGTAACAACTGGAGTACAAGGATTCTTTTCTTAATCAGTGTTTACTGAATGTTGATTACCTTGATGATTCATTCAATAAACCTTCTTCCCAAAAGCATCTTATCTACTTTATGGAGCCCAGTGCTACCTTTTGAAAATAGATTTGGGCAATAAACTGATCCCTGTCTTAGTTGGGGGATAAGAAATAAGCATGTTTTCAAGGTGATCCCAGCCTTAGTAAGGAAACAAGAAATTAACATGGATTACAGGTGGTCCCTGCCTTAGTAAGAAAAGAAATAAACATGGATTCCAGGCGGTCCCTGCCTTAGTAAGGAAACAAGAAATAAACATGGATTCCAGGTGGTCCCAGGCTTAGTAAGGAAACAAGAAATAAACATGGATTCCAGGTGGTCCCAGCCTTAGTAAGAAAAGAAATAAACATGGATTCCAGGTGGTCCCTGCCTTAGTAAGAAAAGAAATAAACATGGATTCCAGGCGGTCCCTGCCTTAGTAAGGAAACAAGAAATAAACATGGATTCCAGGCGGTCCCTGCCTTAGTAAGGAAACAAGAAATAAACATGGATTCCAGGCGGTCCCTGCCTTAGTAAGGAAACAAGAAATAAACATGGATTCCAGGCGGTCCCTGCCTTAGTAAGGAAACAAGAAATAAACATGGATTCAGGCGGTCCCTGCCTTAGTAAGGAAACAAGAAATAAACATGGATTCAGGCGGTCCCTGCCTTAGTAAGGAAACAAGAAATAAACATGGATTCCAGGCGGTCCCTGCCTTAGTAAGGAAACAAGAAATAAACATGGATTCCAGGCGGTCCCAGCCTTAGTAAGAAAAGAAATAAACATGGATTCCAGGCGGTCCCTGCCTTAGTAAGGAAACAAGAAATAAATATGGATTCCAGGCGGTCCCTGCCTTAGTAAGGAAACAAGAAATAAACATGGATTCCAGGCGGTCCCTGCCTTAGTAAGGAAACAAGAAATAAACATGGATTCCAGGCGGTCCCTGCCTTAGTAAGAAAAGAAATAAACATGGATTCCAAGTGGTCCCTGCCTTAGGAGGAAGATAAGAAATAAACATGGATTAGAACAATGCAGAGGGAATAGGACTGACTTTGGAATCCGGATCAGGATTCAGATCCTGCCTGTGTCGTTTAAAACCTGTGTGATGTAGGACAAATTATTTAACCTCAGTCTCAGGTTTCTCATCTGTAAAACCAGAGGGCTACTGAGGTTCCAGTCCTAAATCTTGCTGTCATTGTTTAGTCATTCCAGTTTTATCTGACACCATGACCCCTTTCTAAGATTTTCTTGGCAAAAATGCTGGAATGGTTTGATATTTCCTTCTCTAGCTGGGAAACTGAGGCAACCAGGGTTATGTAACTTGCTTAGGGTCACACAGATATTGGGTGAATGAGGTTGGATTTGAACTCAGATCTTCCTGACTCTAGGTCTGATGCTCCCATGGCTGATCTGCCCTAAATCAATGATTTTTTTTCTAATGGCACAAAGAATGGCAGCATAGACTTAGGTGAATTGTAGTGCAAAGGGAAAATGTGGGTTCCTCTTCCACAGAGGGGAAGGATCTAAACTCCAGATGATGAGAGGGATTTCCTACCTCACCTCCAAGTGAGTCTCCTTGGGTTCCAATTCCCTTAAGTCTGCACTGGCCACTCTCTGGAACCAGGTCACAACTGTCATGCCATAGACGACCACGGACCTCTCCAAGCTCCAACTCTAACATCCTCGAACACTTAGCATTTCATGGAAAGTTCATTTACAAAGTAAAGTGTTCTGTGAGACCCAGGAGGGGCTCATTCCTGACCCTCACGGGGGCGTGAAGCTCCCGGGGCTTTGTGGAGGAGCTATGAGTGAGAACCGGACAGACAAGGCTGACTCGGTGATTAGAAGTGAAATCGAAGCCCTGAGATTGACTTAGACTCTCTCTAAACTTTCGTCTGCTTTCCCTCCCTGACAGCTCCTCCCACCTCCATTGCTGTCGTAGCTGCTGACACACCTGCCCCGTTTAGCCGCTACCAGGCTCAGAACTTCACCCTGGTCTGCATTGTGTCAGGAGGGAAGCCAGCACCTGTGGTAAGTGTCCCGGGGCCCCAGCTTCCCACTTTGCCCTCCCTTGGTCCGATAACGTATGGATATCCCATTTCCTCAACAAATCAAATGAAGGTTCGGCTGGGAGATGAGGCTGAACCTTGAGAGAACCTAGCTGCTGAACCAGGCCAAAATTAACTCCAGGAGTCTGAGGAGCTGAGTTTGAAGGACAGATCTGCTGCTCTCTACCTGCATGGCCTTGGAAAAAATCACATACCCTCTTTGAGACTCGATTTTCTCATCAACAAAACAAACAAGTGAGACTGGATCATTTCTAAAGTCCCCTCCAATTCTTGAGCCTATGCTTTAATGAGCCACTACAATATTTTTGGTCTTACCTGCCCACAATGACCTGCCCCATCTTTCCCAGCTTCCTTCTCATCTAGTCTCCCAGGGCTAAAAGAACATGGACTCCTCCCAGATCCTGAGGCTCAGAAAAACAAAGAAAAGTGAGAATGAATAAAATCTAACTGACAGTTTTCTTTAAGGGTCACCCTAATATCCTGGAAACCTTAATATTTTCCCAACATTCATTGTCATGGCTATTTTAAAGGACAATTTGAGTGTAACCTGGGGTGACTTGGGAGAAGGCAACAGAGTGGAGAGGCAAACGGGAATCAGGGAGAAATTTGACTCCAGACTTTCTCCATGTGCCTCATTCCTTCTAACTACACAGAAAAAAGACAGCAGAGTATTATAGAAAGGTTACTGGATTTGGAATAATGACCTTTACTCTGATACTTACTGCCCAAGTGATTTTAGATCATTTCCCCAGACCCGAGTTTCTTCATCTGTAAAATCAAGAAGTTGGATTAGATTGCCTCCAAAGTCTCTTCCAGTTCTAGAATTAGGACCTGCCTTTAAATTTCACATTTTACTATTTAGTACCTTTGGAAGCATGTACAAGCTCGGACACCCCTTTCTTCCATGAAATGAAAGATGGCAGACTTGAGAGTCTTGTCCACCTCTTAATTCTCTGGGGATTCCCAAAGGACCTGGCTGGTGGGCTCTGCCACAAAAGGCACAAAATCTCTTGATTTAAAGATCAATGTGATTCTGCACCAACTCCACTGGAAACCCACATTCCCTCCCCAGACACAATGGGCACAATAGAAAGAACAGGATAAAAGGCTCCATGTGACCTCCTGGACCTTAGAAGACGGGGTCAAAAAAATTTCCGAACCCTCTCCCCTCCCCCCTCTTACTTCTACTTGCTCCCCTTTGTTGGAAAAGGGGCCTGCAGGGTGCCCCTGCTCTCTGAGGGTATCCTGGGAGGTGCCCTCCAGGAAGCTGCTGGTGGGTTCTATTCCCCTTCCCCATTCCGCCACCCAAACAACGGTGCCTCGGGCCCTTGAAGCCTTTCAGGCCTCTAAGGTTTCATACAATCAAGTATTCCCCCTTTTTAGAAAATGCTTCTCAGCCCCCATATTCTGCCAGCTTCTTGCATCTGCCTGGGATGTTGGAAGCTCTGAGGAATCCTTTGATATAAATTACAATCCGGCTTTTGAAGCACTTTTCAAAAAACCCAAAGCAGGCCTTTATGTGCAAGCGACATTCATTTTTGGAGGCTTTAAACCCTGACAGATTGGCCTCTCCTGAATTTGATTCCATTCCCCCCCCCCAGCAACACCCCCCCCTCACTAATTCTGTCTCCTCTCCTCCCATTGTCTCCCTCTTCTCTCTTTCTTCCTTTTTCCTCCCCTATTTTCACTCTCCTGGGACCCAGCCTCCCTCAGTGATGCTTCCCACATATACACCGCCCCCCTCCTCAGCTCCCATCGATTTATTTATACGATTTATTAAAGAGACACCCGTTTCCCACAGGCCTCTGAGCGCATGTACCAAAATATAAAAACAACAAATTGAATTAAATCTCGCAGCTCAAAACTTGAATTCCCCATTAGAAGAGAAAGCTGGAGGACAATTTTCTTTCTTCAGAGCTGCGCTCCTCTCTCCCTCCCACACAAGCACACCTGTTCAGATTTCAGGCACACACACACACAATTTTCTCCCATTTCTTCTTCCAATATTCTTCTGATTTCCTCTCCCAGCTACTTATTCTATCTGCGGTATCTCCACATTCTCAGTGGCTCCCAGCCCCCTTTCCCAGAAGCCGCCGATGTGCTCCCAGTAGCGCTCTAATGTGGGTACCCCGCTCTGATGCACTTTGGCTTTATCTGGAATCCTGGGCTAAGCGTTATGAGGCAGGTATGGGAGAAGGGGTGATCTGTGCCTCCAAAAAGCAACCGTGCCTGCAACGGATGCCTCTGGGAAACTCCCAGTCTAGTAGGCAAAGACACAGTTAGTCCCCGTCCCAGAAAGCCCATCTCCGACTAGGTAAGGGAGAATTACAGGGATCTTGGGAGTCACAGGAGAGCCTAGATGTAGAATTTAAAGGATCTCCAAGACCAGCTGACCCAACCTTCCCTTCAGGGAACAGGAAGCCCTATTCCAGGGGTCCTCTAACTGCGTCCCAGGGGCCAGGGGCAGCTGAGGGGCGTTTCCCCCCCCCAGGGCTTAAATTTCTTTTTTGGACCAAATTTTTTTTTCCCCCCCCCAAAGCGGGGAAGTCCCCCCTATTTAAAAAGTGTGAGGACCCTTGGCCCAAGGCCCCGAGCAGTTTTGGAAGTTTGACCGTCCCCCCAGCGTGCCCTCGGGGCCCCTTTCTGAGGAGAAGGTTTCCCCCCCCCAAAAGATCCCGCCTAAAGGGGGGGGACCCCCAATCCAGGAGGAAGCCCCAGGGGGAAGGCCCCCCGGGCGCTGGACAACCCCCCAAAGAAAGGGGGAAAAAAGCCCAAAGCGCGCCAAAAGGGCCCCAGACAGAAACCCTCCCCAAAATGAGGGGGAATCCCCCCAAAAGAAATTTTTCCCCCCCCCGGCTCAGGGGAGGACCCCCCATTTGGGGTGGGGGACCCGGCCCCCGGTCCCCGCCGCGGGGCGATTGACGGCCCCAAATCCGGGTTTCCCGGGGGCCCTGGGGGGGTTAAAACCCCCGGGAGCGGCCCGGGGGGGGGGGGGGAGGCCCACGGGGGGCCCGGGGAAGGGGGGGCGGGGGGCCCGGGGGGCTCCCGGGGGAAGGGGAAGGGGGGGCCAAGGGGGGCCGGGGGAAGGGGGGGGAAGCAGGGGCCCCCGGGGAAGGGGGAGGGCGGGGGGGAAGGGGCCCGGGGGGGGGGGGGGGCGCCGGGGCCCCCCCGGGGGGAAGGGGGGGAGGGGGCCGCACGGGGGTCCTAAAACAGGGGGCCCAGGGGGCCCCCAAAACCCCCCCCCCCGGGGAGCCGGAACCGGGATCCCTCCCCAGGAAAATTCAAGGAGGGGCCCATCGACGGGCCCGGCGGAGCCCGGGGGGCGGCCCCCTGCGGAGGCCCCCCCGCAGCCCTGCCCGGGCCGGGCCCCCCAAGTGCGACGGCCCCGCGGACGGGAGGGCAGGGGCGCCCGCCCCCCCGGGGGCCCCCCGGGGCGGGCGCCGGCCCCGGCCCGCCCTCCCCCCCCCCGGAACGCCCCGGCCGGGTGAGCCCGGGGCCCCCGCTGGGGCACAGCCGGAGCCCGGTTTTCTTGGGGGCGCCCGGGCCGGCCCCGGGGGGCCCCTGCTCACCTGGCGCCAACCCCAGCTGGACAACGGGCCCCTTCAGGGAGGTCAAGCACCCGGCCCTGTCCATGCCCATGCAGGCCGAGGTCACCGTGAGGGGTAGGGGCGGGGGGCCCGGGGGAGGGGGGCTGGGAGGGGCGTCCCAATGGTGAATGCCAAATCGGGGCCCTCGCAGGGGCCTGAGCCCAGGGACCCAGCTTCACTAGGCCAAGGTCACGCGCTTGCCGGCTGAACCAAAGCCAGGGACACTGAGGGGGCCCGAGGGTCTCTTCCAAAATGAGCAAACGGTCCCTCAGAGAGGGGAGCGAAACCAGGGGAGGGGGACGGAACCCACCGCGGGAAGCCGGACAGGCCCTTCCCCTGCCTGGGCTCTGCTGCCTCCTGTGGGACCCGAGAGTGCCCCGAACTGCCTCCCAGCCGTGGCACTGCCGGCTCTGTGACCCTCCCGGCTCTGACCTCCTGTGTTCTAAGGGCCCTCCCAGCTCTGACCTCCCGGGTTCTAAGGGCCCTCCGCCTGGGACCCTCCCGGTTCTAAGGGCCCTCCCAGCTCTGACATCCCGGGTTCTAAGGGCCCTCCCAGTTTGACATCCGGTTCTAAGGGCCCTCCCAGCTCTGAATCCCGGGTTCTAAGGGCCCCCCAGTTGACTCCGGTTCTAAGGGCCCTCCCAGCTCTGACCTCCCGGGTTCTAAGGCCCCTCCCAGCTCTGACCTCCCGGGTTCTAAGGCCCCTCCCGGCTCTCAGATCCCGGGTTCTGAATTCCCTTCTGACTCTGGCACTGTGTGTTCTCCTTCCAAATGCTAATTAATTTTCTGACTTTTCCTGGTTTTAAAGAATACTCTGGGAGAGAAACAGAAATATTCTAAGGCAGAAGATAAATCTTCAAAAGGGTCAAGCTCTAGTCCTGACACCGGGTACCTAGAGACGGCCAGGAAACAGTATCTATCCCTTTTCCTGTTGTAATTTTCACACACACACACACACACACACACACACACACACACAACCCCACATCTGCTCTTAGCTCTGGCTTAAGGAAGATTCTAATTAATGGAATTCAATTCAGCGATTCAAATCAACAAACCTTATTGAGGTTTTGTACAAAGCCCTGGGACGGGCAGCAAATTTGGGAAAGGGAGTAACCGAGGGCAGAAATAGGAAGATGAGTTAGACATGTTCACTGTCCTTTGTGTTGCCAAGTGACATATATGTAGATACATGTGCTGTAAGAACCTGTGTATATACATGTACATACACATACACATATACATATAAAACTCGATCCCCACAACAATTTGGGGAGACAGGTTCTATGATTATCCCTGTCTTATACAAGAGGAATAAGTTAGATGGACTTGCCAGGTCTACTAAACATCTCAGGCCATATTAGAACTGAAGCCTTCCTGAATCTAGGTCTACCTTTGAAACCCAGCTGCCTCAGGAACGTATACCATTGTTCTTTGTGTCACACTCAGAGGAAGAAGAGAAGGCTGTCAGTCAGGAACAAGAAGGGCTTTCAGTAGGAGGAAGCATTTGAAATGAGCCTTGATAAATTAATTTACACTAAGGTTTTATCACCTAATCAGAATAAAAGATCGTATTTCTACAGAGCAGTGAGACTTACGAAGCCTTTGCTCACAGACTGTTGTGAGAGTGAAGGAGCACTAGACTTGGAGGCGGAGGAACTGTTCAAATTCAAGCAAACACCAGTTCTGTGACTCTGGGCACGTCTTTCCCTGAACCTCAGTTTCTTCATCTGTAAAATAATGTGAAATGAAGTGTAACTAGATGATCTCAAAGAAAAGATCTCACGTTAAGGGATCTGCATTTAAATAATATTCTGTATTTGTGATCTTGGACAAGTTCCTTAATATCTTTGAGCCTCAGTTTCCTTATTTTCATGACTGGATGACTGCTGAGGTTACTTCTAGTGCTAGGGTCACTCAAGTTTCTTCCTCAATGATCAATGGGAGTGAAAGTATGACTCCCCATCTTACTGATGAAGAAATTTTGAGGTCAACAATCGAACGATACTTTTAACATAATCCATACAGTGCTGCCATTACAATAAGGTAGACTCCTTTGGGTCTCTAATGGTAATGTTAATGGCAATATTTTAGGCAATATAATGGATAAGTTTAAGGAATTAGAAGTAGGAAGATACCACAAAATCACACCCTGGAGGCAGATATGATCACATAAAGACAATCTTGTCCTCCAAGGCGATGGTTTTCTCCTCAGCTTTGGCTGGAATTTCATCCCCCATAGAAGCTCCCTCTCCCAGACCTCAGCTTTAGAACTTTACTTAGATGCTTAACTGACTGGCTGATGATACAAGAGGAATAATAAACACATGTGATGAGAGAGGCAAGATCTGGGCAAGTCCAGAGCATTGGACTGAAATGAATAAGATGCAATTCAATCTTAATAGGGATAAATGTGAAATCTTCTACTTGAATCAAAATATATATATATTGGGAAAAAAAACCCAGGATAGTGGGTATACAGGAAAAAGATCCAGGGGCCTAAGTAGATTATCAACTCAATAAGAGTGAGTCAAAAAATGCTAAAGTGATCTTGGACCATATTAAGAAGAGAGAAAGTTTCCAGGAACAAGAAAGCAATAATCTTGGTATCATTGTCAGATCATGGTGTTTCATTGTTGATCCTCATCCTTGAGGAAGGATATTGATAAGATGGAGAGCAGCCAGAGGAGGGAAAGGATGGTGAAAGGCCTTGAGTCCATGTCACATGCGGATTGGTTGAAGGAACTGGGGTTGTTTAGGTGGAGGGGAGGCGATGTGAGCAGGAGAGGATGTCTGTAGAGCTACCATGTAGAAGACGGCTTTGCACATGTTTGGTGTGGCCCTGGGAAACAGAACCAGGAGCAATGCCTAGAAGATAGATGCAAAGAAGGCTGGATGTCAGGAAAAGGCTTCTGATAATCAGAACTGTCTGAAAGTGGAATGGACTGCCTGGAGCAGTTCTAGCTATAATGGGATTCCTTTCAAGAATGGGTTGACTTAGATGGCTGCTGAGAAAAATTTGTTTCAGGTCCTGTACCTCTAAGTTCAGACTTCTTTCTACTGCCCCATGACTCTCAGCTCAAATTTCATGATTCTGTAATTCAGTAATGTGTGTGGTTAGGTTAATGGCTATATCATAAGTTTGAAAGGTAAAGATAAGATTTTTGTTTTGTTTTATTTTTATTTTTCAAAAATGTTTCCATTTTTTTTCATTATCTCATTTTTTTATTTTTTCCAATTACATGTAAAGAGAGTTTTCAATATTCCCTTTTATAAGCTTTTGAAGTCTGAAAAAATTCTCTCTCCCTCCCTTTCCTCTCCCCAAAACAGCAAACAATCTGATATAGGTTATACATATACGGTTATATTAAACATATTTTCACATTAGTCATATTGTGAAAGAAGAATCAGAACATAAGGGGGAAATCACAAGGGAAAAAAACAATAACAAAAATGAAAATAGATACTTTGATCTGCATTTAGACTCCAACAACAGAGCTGTGAGTGTCAAAGGAGATATACATATAGAGATAGATACGTGCACATGTGCACATGCATATGTTCATATAATGTGCATATATACCTGTGTACATATACATGTGTGAGCGTGACTCTGTATTCATACATGTGCATTGTGTGAGCATGTGCACATGTCCACTATTCTTCCTATGGACGTGGATAGTATTTTCCATCATAAGTGTTTTGGAATTGTCTTTTATCATTGCATTACTGAGAAAAATTAAGCCAATCACTGCTGATCATCCCACAATGCTGCTGTTACCATGTACATCTCCTGGTTCTGCTCTCTTCACTTTGTAGCAGTTCATGTAAGTCCTTCCAGGTTTTTTCTGAAATCCACGGCTCATTATTTCTCATGGCACAATAGTATTCCATTACATTCATAACCACAATTTGTCCTGCCACTTCCCAGTTGTTGGGCATCCCTGTGATTTCCAGTTCTCATCCACCACAAAAAGAGCCAAAAAGCTCCCCTTCTTCCAGGAAAATGCTCCTCTTGCCCTCTGGGGGGGGGGGGGGGGGGAGAGGAACACCGCTGAAGCATCTCTCCCCTTCAGAGTTCTAAACTTCCAGTTAAAGAGGCCTAATCCAACTCGAGCAACATCATAGCTTTAGAGAGAAGATGCTCAGGAGCCATGTAATCCATCCTCTTCATTTTATGGGTGAGTAAGCTAAGAAGAAGAGATTGCTCAAAGTCACAGAAACAATAAAGGGCAGAAATAGGATTTGAACCCAGATTCTTTTACTCCAAACCCTGCCCTCTATATACTATACTGCTTCCTATTTGGGTTTCATTAGATCATAAATATATAGTGTCCCTGCAGGGTCCCTGCACTGCCCCTCTAACTGTGTCCTCTCATCCTGGGACCATCATCAGAGCTAGAAGAAACCTGAGGACACAGAATTTCAAGATGAGAAAGTATCTGAAGGGTCATTTAGTTATGAGGTTCTCAGAGACAACTTGTTCTTTCTAATATCTTCACAACTATATTTCATATAATGAGCTTCCTTTGTATCATATTTTATTTTATATACTTAAAACCACTATTCTGAAATAGACTATCAAACGGCCAAAGAAATCCAGGACACAAAAAGAGGTTAAGAGGATTGAACCAAGGGGTTCAACCCAGTACTCATTTGACAGAACCTGAGACGGAAAAAGCAGAAACCACCTAGCAAACACACCGAGGTAGATCATCAATGACGGAGCTGTGAATCCTATCTAGCATTCCCAAGTCTAAATCCAGGGCTCCTTCCTGTACCAATAGCACAGCCTGCTCCATTGGCTAGTCCCACTTATCTCTCTGCTCTTTCCATCGCTCTTATTCTTTCTCCTTTCTTTTATGCCTCCAATTACTCAAACAGAAAACTAGCCAGCTGCTACTTCTGCCTAATGAAGCATTTCCTCAGCTCTGGGTCCAAGGATAAAGGAAAGTCTATTTCCCTTTTTGTGAGACATTTGCTATCTACAGAATCAGTCCCTCTCCTATCTGTTTCCTCAAAAAGAGAAAAGAGAGATATGGCAGACAGGTACTTCAGAGGGATTTGTGGTGAGTGGAGCTTCAAAGTGCCTTCCCCCAACAGCTCTGAACTCAGGTTCTGAACCGCTGGCCTTTGCCAATGCTTCACCTCTGGCTTCCCGTCGGACCTTTCTTTCTTTAAGTAGCTGACCCTGCTAGTTCTTATTCTAGGCTCCCATGCTAACAGTCACTCCTTGCTTTCCCATTCCAAGGGCTTGGGAGAAAGAAAAAGGCAACTATAAACAGGCTTCACACTTGGGGGATCCCACCTCAGGTGGGAAAGGGAGATACTGTTTTGAGCTGAGAGTCATGGGGCAGTAGAAAGAAGTCTGAACTTAGAGGTACAGGACCTGAAACAAATTTTTAGCTTGACCATTTTCTAGCCATGAGACTCTGGGCAAATCGCTCAATGTGTTTAAAGAAACACTTTTAACTAAAGAGTTAAAAATGGGGCAGTTGGATGAAATTTATCTTTCAATCCTTTCCAGCCCTAAATTTACTTTCCTGTAAACCTAGAAGCAAAAGCTGTGGGTTAGAATCCCAGCAGTGACTGTGTGATTCCAGGCAAGACACTTCTCCTTATTGGGGACCTCAGGTTCCTCATCTGTAAATAGTTCTTGACCCACTTCTCTCACATAGATGCCAAGAGGCTCAAATGACATAAAATATGTAAGAGTGTGCTGCAAAGCATAAATGGTAAAGGGAGCAGAAGTTCAGTAAAGGTCTGTTGCTTATTAATTCATCCCATCATAACTAATTCACTCAATTCAACAAATATTATTAATTAATCCCCTACTATGTGTAAGACAGAGAGACTACATGTTCTGGATAAAGAGCTGACGCAGGAATCAGACAGACTTGGGTTCGAGTCTTGCAAGTGATACATACTGACTATGGGATCCTGGGCAAGTCACTTAACTTCTTAGTAGAGAAGATTTAAAAGTGCAAAGCAAGTACTGGCTGTCATTCATTAGTAGAGGGAATTTCTTCAGGATGAAATCCTATATCAATGGAATCATAGGGATTCAGTCCCTAGGTAGGCACCATATTTGATGCTTAGAAAGCAGTCCCTGCCCTCAAGGAGCTTATATTGAATAGGCAAGAGAGAGGAGGTGTAATTCAACATGCTCAAAGAATGCAGAAAAACTGAGGACTGATCGTGGAGATCCAGGAAAACTTCTCAGAAGGCAGAAGACATGAGTTGAGTTTTGAAGGAAAGATTTGGAGAGTATCTTTCTCAAAGTGTCCACCTGCCGAGGCTGGGCTGGTGAGATGCAGAAAGGGGCCAAATTGTCTCTGAATGAGTCCAGTTTTGTGGTTTCTGTGGAAAGGCAGAGTAATGTCACAGGCTATAATTGAGAAGGACCTGATCATTCTTCAGCCTTTGGATTGTTGTTTGTCCTTCATTCCCAAGGGGACCAATGACATTGGGAAGGTGATGTTCTGACTTGAGGGTGAAAGGGAAAACCTTTCCTAAAGGACCATTGTCTCCTGAGAGAAAATCATTCCACATTAGAATAACTATGTTAGAAAGTTTTTCCTTAAGGAGAACTTTGGAATTATCCCTTGATAACTCCCACCTTCTGCTCCTGGTTTTGCCTTCTGGGCGGATCCAAATCCTTCTTCCACCTAACATGCCTTCAAAAATTTAAAGACAATGATTTCTCCCTTCCCCACTCCCTACTTTATTTCCCTCCTCCTTTGAATCTTCTCTTGGCTAACCATCCCTAGTTCCTTCAAATGATTCATAAGTTAGGAACTCAGGACCCTTCATTATGTGGTTGCCCTCCCTGGATGCTTCCCATGCATGTTATAGTGGATAAAGGCCACTAAAACACCAGGTCTTTTTCACACCAGCTTTTTTGTAGCAACCTTTGACCCATCTTGTATTCATAAAGTTGATTTTTAAAACCCAAATACAAAGACTTTACCCTATTAAATTTCATCTTATTGGATTCAGCCCAACATTCTAGCTGACACCTGGATGGAGTCTTTGATACTGACTGTGTATCAAATGCCCTTCCTAAAATGTGACTTTTGTAGCTGAACACAGTCCTCCAACTATGATCTAGCCAGGACACAGTCAGAACTCTCACTTTTCCAGTCTTACACCCTGTGCATCTAGAAGCAGCTAAGTAGTACAATAAATAGATTGCTGGACCTAGAGGCAGGAAATCCTGAGTTCTTAATCAAGTAGCCATGTGATCCTGGACAAACCACTTAACTTTTGTCTGTCTCAGTTTCCTCAACTGTAAAATGGGGATTATAATAGCACCTACCTTCCAGGGTTGTTGTGAGGATAAATGAGATAATATTTGTAGAGTGCTTAACACACACAGTGATTATTAACTGCCCCTTTTAATAAAGGTTTGAGTTGGCCTAAACTTCCTTGGCTGCCACATCAAACTGTTGATTACTATTGATTTTACAGGCCACTAAAATACCAGGTCTTTTTCATACCAGCTTTTTTGTAGCAACATTTGGCCTATCTTTTACTCATAAAGTTGATTTTTTAAAAATACAAATACAAAGCTTTACTCTATTAAATTTCATCTTATTAGATTCAGTCCAACATTCTAGCCTGTCAAGATCTTTTTTGATCCTGACAGTCATCCAGAGTGCTAGCTATCCCTCCTGGCTTTGGACCATCTGCAAATTTTATTCGCATTTTAAACACTGAAAAAAGTGCTAGATTTTTGGAGCCAGAAGACCTCAGTTTGAGTCGTGATTTTGATGTTTTCTACCTCTATGATCCTGAGCAACTCATTTCCTTGACTTTAAAATGAGAAGTTAGCTAATTATGACTTCTAATCTCTTTCTAGCTCTATGATTTGTCCAAATCAATGATAAAAAAAAAATGAACAAGCACAGATCCCAGACTAAGAACAGGTCTCTGGGGTATTTCATTAGAGACCACTTTACCTACTTAACTCCTACTGAGTAACTTTTCAATCAGTTCAGAACTAAACTCTATTACCATGTAGTCTACATCGCTCCATCTTCTCTGTAAGAATAGTATGGGAGACTTTGTCAAATGTTTTGCTAAAATCTAGACAAATCATGTCCACAATATTCTAATAATTGGGTCAAAAATACATGAGTTTAGCATGCACTTGGTTTTGGTGACACTCACTTGCTCTTTGTCATTGCTGCTTCTTTTTCTATTCATCAGCCATCTCTTTGATGACAGAAATCTGCCAGGAATCAAAGTCAATAACTATCCCCACCCCCCATAGTTGTTAGACTCTATTCTTTTCCCTTTAAAAAAAATTGGGACAATTTTTGTACATCTCCAACCCTGCAATGTTTCTTTCTTTCTCCAAGGTCTTTCAAACATCCTTGACAGCGGCTCAGCAAACATATGTGCCACTTCTTTCAATACCTGAGGATCTAGTGTGTCTGGACCAAGGGCAGCCTGGGACTCTTACCATCTTCTTACTTATTTGGGACTTCAATTCAGCTCCCTGTTGACCATCCTCTCCAGGTCAAAAATCATTCTTCTCAGCAGAAAAATCTGAAGTTAAATCAGAACTGAGCAGCTCTGACTTCTCTCTGATGTCTGTTCTCACCACCCCCTTCCAACCTCACCAGTGATCTTATTCCTTCTTTAATCCTCCTCTTTTCCCCAATGGAACAGACAAATCTTTTTGTTATTGTTGTTGTCATCACCAGCCTTAGCTCATCTTAAGCATTAGTACTCTTGCTGCACTTCTTAAAAGACCCTAACACCCTTTTGTATTAAAAATGTGCTACCTGTTTTTGCTTCCATCTTCTGAATGTCTCTTTTTTAAAAATCTAAGCTGATTGATGTGTTCCCAATGCACCTACGTTTCTCTTTTTTAAAGGCAATCCACATTTTCCTCCTCAACTGAATTGTTTCTCTTTGTGTCTTCAAAACTTCACTCTCAAATAAGTCTCATCCTTCCTGAGCTGACTTTACCCCATAAAATTTTAAGTCAGGGGATTCTATCTATGTTTTCTCTGAATCATTTGAAATCTGCTCTCCTAAAATGTAGGATGCATATCAGATTATAGTCACCTTCCCTTCACCCTCTACCACAAATTCTAAGATGAATTTGGGAAATTGGGGAATGCTCCCCAAGATTTTCATCCAGCAAGTAACATCCTTATTGGTGATAATCAGATAATTCCATTGTTCCATCTTTCTGAAAAATGGATCATCAGCTTCTGGCAAAGAGAGACAGCTCTAGTGGCTATCTGAGGAACTAAAGTCTCCCTTCTCAACTAGATCATGTCTCAGGGTCAGGGTTATGAGCTGTCAACTGACCTCCTTACCCATCGCTTCCTTTTGTTCAACAACAGGAGACATTCCTTCAACAATATCACTTTTGTTCCTGCAGCCATTGGTTTCCCCAAAAAATACTCTCGCCAAAATGGTTTTGTTTAACCACATGTGAGTTTTTCCTTCTATTAAATAACGCTATTCTATTCCTCTTGGGATGATCCTTCTTGTTTAAATTTCAAAGAATGGATATACCTTATTTCTAAGTTCAGAACCAATAGTCCATCCAAGAATCCCATATGACAAAATATCAGTGATACTCATGAATGTAGTTTTGTCCTCTTAGGCTCTCTAGTATTCCTAGCTGATACACTTCTAAATTGACATCTAAGGACATGGATTTAAATGTTAACTTCTGGATTATGTCTCTTATGAATTTGGGAGCAGCTTTACTCTTGTTTTATTCCTACATTGGAGTTTTTCTCTGTGATACCTGGTTTGTTAGATGTATATAGGGAGCATCATCCTTCCAGACACCAACTTCTCCCAGATTTTTTCAGTTTAAAGCCCTTTTGATCAGATTTTTGAGACTCCAGGCAAGAACGTTCATACAAACTTTTGTTAGATGGACTCTGTCCTTGGTGAGGAGTTTTTCATTCCTATGTTTGAAGTTATAGTTCACACATTCAAATCCCATTCTCAGACACCATCATCTTAACTATCTGTTCTCAAGTGGGGGTTGTCTTCTGCCTCTTTTTGTGTTGCTAGTGCTTGGTTTGGTGTTTGGAATACAGTAGGTGCTTAATAAAGACAGACTGATTGATTCTCAGATCTGCCTTTCTCCTCTAAATAATTTTCCTTCTATCAAAAGAAAACACCATCTTTGCCCCTAAAATATCCAGTATCTTATCCCAAACTTCAGAATCTTTAGCAATGCTTTCTAGATTTCTTCCAGCAGCATCAATGAATTTCCAGCAGGAGGGTAGTTAGCTGCTTTAATAAGCCTTGGATCCTGGTTACCTGCCCCTCGGAAAGCATCCGGCCTCTTCTGGGGATAACTCCCTCAGTCCCATTCAGCTGGAAGCCACCCATTCCCACTATTCCCTTCTTCTTCCTCCGAACCTGATAGATAGTCTCACTCTTGCTGATACCAGTAGATTCATGTCCCAGAGGTCTGGCATCTGCATCCATATTTGAAGGACCTCATTCCTCTTTAGGAAATTCCTCCTGGCTCTCTCCCATCTCCATTACTTCCATGGCTTCTTTTCCTGTCTTTGGGACCCAGATATCTCAGCTTTGGCTATTGCAGTGTCCTCTAACTAGAATGTCCTCCCCATCTGTGTGAAGGTCCAGGGCAGTGGTCAGTTCCTCTGTAACATCACTGAACCTCAAAGAGACAAAGAAACTCAACAGACAACTACAGTTATGGAGGAGTCTCCTCCATGGCCTTCCTGGTTAGTGCTCATCTTGCCTTCATGCCAGTGTTGGGAAACGCCCATCTTCCTCAGGAAGCCTAGTCTGTGAAGTCCTATTTGTCCTGCTTCAGATCCAGCTGAAAGCGACTATCCTCCTCAAAATCCCAGCATCCTTTGTGGGCACTTCTGAGGTACCTCTGGCCCTTTTCTGCTGATCACCCGGCTGTTTGTGTCCTTACCACGCCCACTTAAGCCAGAGATGGAAGCAGAGCAGAAAATGGGGAGAACAACATATTGTGACAGAAAGATCCTTATCTTATTGTCAGGAAATTTAATCAGAGAAGCAGCATGGCAGATTGGGAAGTTGGGAAGGCCTGAGTTTGAGTCCTGACTCACACACACACTAGCCACAAGTCTGAACAAGTCATTTAACCTGAGGCTCAGTTTCCTCATCTGCAGAGTGACTTCCCAGGCTTCTTTCCAATTCTAGATCCCAGGGACTTGTATGAATAGGACAGGGAGGGGTCAGTGACTGAGGATAGAGAATGATGAAGAAGGAGGGAAGGAAGGCAGGATATTCCCTGAGAAAAGAAATGGTCTGGCTAAAGAGGAAAGCCTTGGGCAAATGGTTTCCCAAAAAGGGTGAAGTAGAAAGATACAAAAATGGAAAACATGCCTTAATTACCTAATTCATAATTATTGTGAGGAGAGACTTTAGAACCCAGGATGTCAGAGCTGGGAGAGCCCTTAAAACATGGAATGTTAGCTTTAAAAGAAATCTGGAGATAATCTAGTCACCCCGCCCATTACAGGTGGGGAATCTGAGGCCCAGAGAAGTGGAGGGACAGGTCATCCAAGCAGGAGGAGCAGAGCCAGGAGAGGCAGCCAAGTCTCCCCGCACCCCCAGTCCCCAGGTGCCCTCCACCGCACCCTGTTAGGAAATCTTCTTTCCGAAGCTGTCAGAGACTTGTGGAGGATGGAAGGGGGTGAGAAGTGAGGGAAGGGAAGCTGCCAGGGCTGAGGCTTCAAGAGCTGCTGATGGACTTGATGAGGCGGTGACGGCAGCTGGATCAGGCTGCGGAGGCGACATCTTGATGAGAAAGCTCGGGAGGGAGGGAGGGAGCCGGCTGAGCCATCTGCTGCTAAGGCGGCTGGCAGCAGCTGCTCAGAGCCCAACCCGGAGATGGGAAGGGTCTGCAGGCCCCGGCTGCCCCCTGCTGGCCCCACATCCAGGGTCTCAGGCAGCCGGGAAGGGTCACTCCCTAGAGGAGGAGCTGGGGAGCAACTCCAGGCTGAGCGGGACTGCTTTGCCCCTCCAATTGGAAAGAGCAAAAGAGGCTGCCAAGCCTTTGCTAATCTCTTTCCTGTACCCAGAACTTTGATCAGAAGGTACATCAGGCCTCCTGGAGCACCGAGGTCAAAGGCCCAGGTGACACTCGTGTGTGTGCGTGTGTGTGTGTTAACAGGAGGGGGGGAGGGCGAGGGGGGAAGTAAGGATGGGGGGGGTAGAGACAAGGGGGAGAATTGCCCCTAAGAAGCCAAGAATTTAATCAGTACTCACATAAACAAGTGAGGTGTGTACAAAGTACTTTCCATCACAACAAACCAGGAAAGGATGAAAGACTAGGATTATTCTCCCATTTTATAGCTGAGAAAACTGAGGCCCAGGAAAGGGTCAGACATTATACTTGAGCCCAGAACTCCTCTGAGTCTGATCCCACCAAACTTTCCTCAGTATCAGAAGCTACCTGACCCCTCTCACTGCACAGTACTTGAGGATCTGTGATATCATTGGGACATTCCCTGCACTCTCCTCAGGTGACCTCCTCTAGGTGGGGTCCCTTCCAATGTGCCAGGAACCTTCCCTGGGAACACCATGGAACCCTCTCGCTGAGGGTTCCCTCCCTCTCACCATGTGCTGGTCTATTTTTTCCCCATCATGCTGATGACATTCTCTATCACTTTGAGCATGGCTATACCCAGCCTCCTTGCTTTATAGATGAAGAAACTGAGTCTCAAGAAAATAGTTCTCCCAAGTCACATTAATAGTCAGAGGCAGAATTCGAATCCACATCCTTTGATTCCAGAAACAGTGCTGCTTCCATTGCAGCTCATCCCTATCTGCCATTGGTCTGATCTTCCTTATTAATTCTGTGGAAATCCTTCACAGGAGGAAATACTCCGTAGAACAGCACCATACAGCTCTCATGTAATGACAATAAACAACTCTTCTTAGAGTCAGGAAGACCTGGGTCCGAGACCTTCCTGTGACTCACTCTAGCTTCGTGACTATGGGAAAGACACATAACTACTTGGCGTCTCCATCTGTATCAGTGAAGGGAGTTTCCACACTGAGATTTAGCATAATGTGTGGCATCCAGTAGGCACTTAAAATATCAACTGATAAATTTATTAGTGAAATCAATGATCTGGATACAGACAAATAATAATAACAACCCCCATCTCAAATACAGAATGAAGTTCTAAGTAATATATTCAGTAATCATCATAATGATAACGATAATAATGGCATTTACATAGCACTTTCATGTTGGCAAAGTGCCCTCCCCATACAGCCTCCTTTGATTCTTAACAACTGTATATGGTAAGCACCACACGTATTGGGAACTTCATTTTAACAGATGAGGAAATTGGGGCTTGTTGAGATTAGATGGCCTAAATAAAGCTAGTGAATATAGGAGGCAGTATCCAAACCCATGACTCTCCTCATTCCAAGGGTAAGAGTCTTTCCACCAAAGATTTAGCATAGCTCCATCCCTTCTCCTCCTCCTCCCATTATAAAGTAGAGTCTGAATTTCGCTAGCACAAAGATTGTTCCTATTTTATAGATGAGGTGCCTTACTACTCTAGACCTTCAAAAGCTGGGCCTCTTTCTTGTACCTAGCGTATAGCACTTCTTGACATGCAGTAGGTGCTTAATAAATGTTTGTTGACTTATTGAAAAATAAAATATAAGCTAAACCTTTGTTTCCAGGAGAAATTTGAAAACATTAAAAGCATGGCCCAATTTGCCAAAGCAAACCACATTCTCCAACTTGTATTCAAATCTGAGAATAGTTTATTATCTTTCAGTTGTCTCCATCTAAATCTATTGCATTCAGTCATTTCAGAGTCCTCATGACTCCAGTTGGGGTTTTCTTGGCAAAAACACTAGAGTTATTTGCCATTTCTTTCTCCAGCTCATTTTATAGCTGGGGAAACTAAGTCAAACCAGGGTAAGTGATTTTCCCAAGGTCAAATGGCCAAAAAGTATCTGAACCTAGATTTGAACTCATGAAGATGAATTTTCCTGATTCTGTCCAACACCCTATGCTCTAGAGTACCACTTAGTTGCAAAATATATGCCCGGATCAATCTAATTCTTATCACAGTTGGGGGCAATGGGCCTTCTTCATCTACTTGGTTTTTCCTGTGTGGATGAGCTGAACTCTCTTAAATTATTATAGATCTTGCTTCAGAAGCTCTGCCATATTCCAGAGCTGATGGACTCAGCACACTGTGCAAGGATGAGGATACAAGAAAGAGAGAGTCCAACTTCTCAGTTAATCAACAGACATTTATTCATGCTTAATCTATGCAGATGCCAGGAATTGTGCTCAACACAAAGCTCTTGCAAAGCTCTTCTCTCACAACAGCCCTGGGATTAAAGAAAGGCAGATTAAAGATTAATGGAGATTAAAGAAAAGCAAAAATATTCTTCTTGACCGAAAGGAGCTCACATTCTACCGAGAAGAACAACAAATAAATAACCAGTACATTCTGGATAAAGAGGGAAGCTAAATAGCATAGTGGACAGAATGCTGAGCCTAAAGTCAGGAAGTCTTGAGTTCAAATCCAGTCTTAGACACAATCTGTGGGAATTTGAGCAAATCACAGCCTTATTTGCCTCAGTTTCCTCATCTGTCAAATGATCTGGAGAAGGAAATGCTAAGCACTTCAGTGTCTTTGCCAAGAAAACCCTAAATTGTATAACAAAGAGTTGGAACCAACTGAAAAATGACTTTCCCTATAGTAGGCAAATCACTTCACCCTGTGTGCCTCAGTTTCCTCATCTGTAAAGTGAGCTGGAGAAGGAAATGGCAAACCACTCCAATATCTTAGCCAATAAAATCCCAAATGGGGTCAGTGAGTGAGTGTGTGTGTGTGTGTGTGTGAGAGAGAGAGAGAGAGAGAGAGAGAATATGAATAGAAAGGAGGTGATTATCCCAAAGGGAAAGACCCCAGTAGCTGGAGCAATCAGGAATGGACTTGTACAGAAGGTGAGATTGGAGAATCATCTTGAAGGAAGTCAAGGAAACTCAGAGGTAATGTGGCCTTTAAAAGATGCTAGACTTGGGATGAGGAAGAACTCGATGCGAATCTGCCCTCAGATATTTGTTACCTGGATAAGCCTAGACAAATCCCTTCATCTCTGTAGGCCTCAGTTTTCCCTCTGGAAAATGACGGAATTGAACTCAGTGAACTCTGAGATCCTTTCTAGATCTAAGATCCTATGACAATTGACTTAAAGGGGCAGGGAATATAAGACTTCACTCTGCCTATTGTTTATTAACTAGGAGGAAAAAAACTCCCAAGTTTTTGATTCACTAAAAACAAAATGCTGCCTTCAGGCCTTTCCTCCCACAAATATGTCAGAATCATGCAGGCTTTCTTAGAAGATGTAACAGCAGAGATCACTTTGTTTGACGACCCTCTGATTACTAATATCAATCGAGGCATAAAGCAGAAAGCTACGTGCTTGTCATTCCCTGGTAGGCTGGCCAGCATCAGGTCTGAATAGAATTGGGATTCCCTCTAGTGCTGAAGTCCTCCAGATGCTCCTGTTTGCAGAGATAATAAAGCTGGAAGTAAAATGGAGATCTTCTCCTCCCAGGGCTGTTGTGAGGGAAGAGCTTTGTAAACCTTAAAGAGCTTGAAAAATGGGACATTATTAATTAGTAGTCTCTTGCCTGGTCTTTCCTGCCACACACAGAGCCATCCCCATTCCTCTCCCATCCCCAAGCAATCATCAAATATTTGTGGAGACAGATGGCTTGGGGTGAGGTGGAGAAACCCTCAAGCCTCCTAGGGGATACAACCCAAATCCATGAGCCTCATTTTGTAACCTGTAAGTTCTGACCACTGGACTAACCGGTCCATAATGCTTAGCTCCAGAGGTTTTTCTAAGGCCTATCATCATTCATCTCTTGGGTCTATCTTTTCCCTGGAGGAGAATGTCTAAAAGCATTTTGCTTTGCCAAATCAAAACCTTTTTTTTTTAATCATTCAACAAATAATGAGCACAATGGGATCTTGTATTCTCTTTACCTTTCAGTCACCTGATGTGGCTGACTGGGAAATATTATCTAAGAAAGTCTGCTGGTTTCCTTCTTGTACTCTCATTATTATGCTGATTCCATCAAGCCTCTGAAACTGCATGACATGGAGCAAATCACTTAGCATTTGGGGGCCTCAGTTTCCTCATTACTAAAATAGTGGATGTGGATTCCTGTTCAGTCACATTCAGTCCTTTCTTACTCTTCCTGACCCGATTTGGGATTTTCTTGGCTAAGATACTGGAGTGGTTTGCCATTTCCTTCTCCAACTTACTTTACAGATGAGGAAACTGAGGCAGACAGATGCAGTGACTTGCCTACTACAGTCACACAGCTCCTAAGTGTCTGAAGCCATACCTGAATTCAGATCTTCCTGACTCCAGGCCTGGTGCTCCACCTACCACACCACTTAGCTGCTCAGGGTATAGACTAAATGGATTCTAAGGTCCCTTCCAGCTTGAAGCCTGGAGTCCAATGAACATGTCAGAGACTCCAAAATGAGAATCATCAAACAGTTGCAAACTATCCACATGAGAAAACTCTCATGGCTGAAAAACTGGGAGCCACAGTCCATTCGTACTCTTTGCCTTTCTTCCCTGCCAAGTGCCTTCCTTTCTCGGGGGACACTGCAAAACCCCTAATATACACACATCCAGGTACACGCATATTTACATACACACATGCACATCCCAACACCTTCAACTTCTCAGTCCTGTTCCCAGCCCCACGGCAGCAGCTGGTCCCAATCAGTAGAGCAGAGACTACAATGCAGGAGTCACAGCCCAGAAAGCTGGGGTTCTTTCAAAAGCTCCCAAGGAACCAACAGTATCTAAGCGAAGGAAGCAGCTTAAAATTTTGCCCACCCCAGTCTGGCTTCCTTCCCGCCCCCAGGGAGCTTCCTCAGCACAGCCTGAACAAATAGCCTGGCAAATCCTACAACCAGCATAATATCGGAGAATGAGCTGGATGACATCCCCCTCTACAGATCACAGAACGTTAGTTCTAAAATAGGTTTTAGAGCATACAATATCAGAGAATGTCAGAACTTAGAAGGACCGTGAAACCTAGAATGTCAGAGCTAGAAGGAGCTTAGAACACTAAATATCAGGGCTAGAAGGGCTCTTAGAACCCAGGATGTCAGAGCTAGAAGGATCTTAGAACCCGGGATGTCAGAGCTGGGAGGGCCCTTAGAACACAGGATGTCAGAGCTAGGAGGGGCCTTAGAACACAGAATGTCAGCGCCTTTAAGACTTGGCTCAAGATCCATCTCCTGGAGGAGACTTTTCCTGGTTCCCCCTCCTACTAGTTCCATACTTTCCTTTTGATGCTACCTCCCATCCATCCTATATTTATTTATGCTCTGATTTATAGATGTTTTCTCCCCTTCCTTTGCTCTTCCACTCACTACAATGGAAACTCCTTGAAGCCAAGAACTTGCAGCCTTAGCATAGTGTCTTGCATACAGCAAGTGCTTTATGAATGCTTATTGATTGATGAACTATTGGGAACCATAGAACACAGAATGTTAAAAGTTAAAGGAACCTTAGAAAGAATACAGCTCATCTCTCATTTTATAGATTAGGAAGCTGAAGTCTAGAGAGGGAAAGCCGTTTGCTTAACAACACTCAGTAAATCACTGACAAAGCCAGGAGGAGCCCCTTCCACTGGAGCATATTGTCTGAATTTAGTCTCACTGGATCACGCTCTTGCCCATGTAGCATCACTCCAGTGGTCCCTGTGGTACATTCTCTTGGACATAATTTCCTCCTCTCTTTTTCTTCTCCTCTCCCCTCCTCCTCCTCTTCCTCACATTCTGCTCCTAGAGCTAAGATGTAACGGGAATCCATGTCCTTTTCAGACATTCTCATTTTTAAAAAAGGACCAGTGCAAACGCAGTTTTCCAAAAGTCCTGGGGTTCAGTGGAAGAAGCCACGTCTGACTTCCCACTATTCATTTGTACCCTGGAGTCCGCCTATCCTGAAGGGAGGTTCCACTAACCAGACCCAGGACAGGGAGAGGGAACTGGAGGAAGAGTTTGATAGCCTCCAGCGCATGGCCAATTTAATTTAGAGAGAATGAAACTAGAGACAATTAATTAAAATCATGAGCAAGACATCTGAGATTCTGTCCAGGGAGGAGGGAAGGCAATTGGAGGCAGAAGACATGTCTACATCAAGTGTGGGTTTGTGGTGGAAGGTGGGAATGAACAGGGAAAGGTGGGCATGGTGGAGAAAGTTATTGCCATTTCCTAGGATGGATTTGCATATGTGAATCTTGTTGGGACAAGCAGAACTGAACTGGCAGGAAGGAGCCTGGGGTCTGATCTTCTTTCTGCTCTTCACTGTGTGACTTTTGGGAAGCTCAGACGATCTTTCTGAGGTTCAGGACCTTCTTTTAAATGGATTGTTGATGTTGGATAGGTTCTAAGATCTAGTCTAAGATCTGACACTTTATATATTGACTCTTCACCTATTGTAGCATTATGTATTCTAAGGTTCCACCCAGCTCTGACATTCTCTGTGTTCTAAAAACCCTTCCAGCTCTGACATCCTGTATTCTAAGGTCTCTCCTACCTCTGATATCCTGTGCTCTATCCCAACTCTGTCCTTCTGTGTCCTAAGGGTTCCCCCCCCCCAACTCTGACATCCTAGGTTCTAAGGGCCCTCCCAGGTCTGACCTCCTGGGTTCTAAGGGCCCTCCCAGCTGTGACCTCCTGGGTTCTAAGGGCCCTCCCAGGTCTGACCTCCTGGGTTCTAAGGTCCCTCTCAGCTCTGACACCTTGGGTTCTAAGGGCCCTCTCAGCTCTGACCTCCTGGGTTCTAAGGGCCCCCCCAGCTCTGACACTACGTATTCTTGAAGTCTTCCAGCTGTGTATGTTCTAAGACCCTGAAGCACTGATGTTCAGTGATACTTTGGGTCCTCATAACCCCCTCCCCCTTCCTGCAGCCCAGCCCATCTGAAGCTCCCACTCACTGAAAAGCTAACCTTCCTCCCAGCATCCTCAGGGATCCTGACTCACAGCAGCTGATCCCAGTGACAGGGGGGAGCAGCTCAGACATGGAGTACTGTTGCCCGGGTAATAAGACTAGCTTGGGAGCCAAGCTGTGGGCAGGCTGGCAGGAGCACAGTGAGGGGCAGAGTCCCTCCCAAACCCCGGAGCAGCAGCTGCCCTCCTGCCTCAGGGTTGGGGTCTGGTTGCTAGAGTCCCTTCCTGGGCCAGGCCCACCCATGGCCTATCTCTCCCCAAACTCTCCTTTACTTCCATTAAGCTGGAGACGGCCCAAGGTCCGGAGCAGAGTGTCCCCTCCTAGGAAGTGGACTTGGGGCACATTTTGGCACTAAGTGGCAGCGTTTGAGTCCAACAGGAATCTCAGTACCACAGGATCTGAAGCTGGAGAGGAAGGGGCCCAGCAAGTCACATGGTCTAAGTCTCTTTTTTACAGAAAAGGAAACCGGGACTCGGCGTGAAAGTGACCTGTCCGAATTTCCCCCACGCCTAAGTATCAGCCAGGATTTAAAGCCAGTTTCTCTGCCCTCCAAGGGTTCCTTCATTGGGGGCCATGGCAGTGGGAAGTCTGGCACAATGGGAACTGAAGACCCGTATAGGGATCTATCTGGGTCTCCTTCTGTCCACTCACTCCTCCATACTGTGGCCACCAAGCTGAAACCTCATCTTGTGCATCCTTTTCTCTGCTGTTCTCTCATCCCCTCTGTACCCTAAGCACCCAAACCAGGCCCTTGGGGGGAGGTAAGGGGAATGGGACCTGTTGATATTAATGCAAGCTTAGGGAAAGGGCAGGGTGGGGGGCAGCTCCCTCTGTCCTGTGGCCTATCTCTCTCCCAATCAGCGGGCTCCACTGCCAGGAGCTAACTGGCAGGTCCACTAGCGGGCACCATAGCAGGCTGAGGAGATGCCCCAGATATCCCTTAATCCTGGGCAGGCCCCTGACTTCTCCTCCAGATTCATTCTTATTGACACTCAGGTCTAGGTGGGACAAGGGGTGACTAGCGGGGTAAGAAGCATCTGAATTCCCCTCTCCCCTTTGTGGAGCTGAGAATCTTTCAGGGCCCTTTAGCAGGACTAGTGAAACCCTCCAAACCCAGGCTCCCGTCCCTCCCCAGACTACCTCGCACATTTGACAAGTCAAAATCGCTCTTTTGTGCAGTCCAATCACATCATTGCCTTGCAAACACCCCCAGTGGCTTCCCATCCCTTTTTTAACTGGCACTTAGTGCCCTTTGCCAGTTGTCCCCAAGTCGAGGGGGGAATGGAAAGCAGAGTCTCCATAAAGTCTGCCTCCTCGTCCCTGCTCTGAATTAGCTCTGGGATCGTGGGCGAATTGCCTTATTTCCTTCATCTGAAAAATGAAAAAGCCAGAAGGGATAATCTTTGAGCTCCTAGCACCAACATTCCAAGTCTATTCACTCATTCATTCACGTGTCTTTTCATTGATGAAATCCTTCCCTTGTTCCAGGCACTGTGCTAAGCACTGGGCACAAAGACACAAAAGGCAGCTAACAATCTGATATGGGAGACAACATGCAACAAATATACACCAAGTGCTGGGATCAGGGGTGTGCTAGTAAATGTTTAACAACCAGCTCTTCCAAAAAGTACTTAAGACATATTTGTCGAGTTTCACGGGGCATTTTAACTTTCTCTCCATCACTTTCTTAAGTCTAGATAATCAATGAACAAGAAATCAAGGTCCCCTGATATACAGCCCTTGCCAATTTCTGTGGTGTAAATGGTCAGTGAAAATTTGGCAATCGGCTCTCAGGAACCTACACGAGCCAGCTAAGACACACTTTGGAACAGTTATTAAAAGAATTTTAATTAAAATTAAATTAAAATGAATTAAAAGAATTATTAAAAGAAATTGCCCCTGCTCTCAGGGAGCTTACTTTCTATTGTAGGGAGAGAAAATGAACACAATTGGCAAATCCTTCGGCTCTGAGAGTCTAGGTTTGAGCCCGCCACCCCCCAGTCTCACATTTATATTCTAGAGTCTCTCCTAGCTCAAGACCTCATTTTACAAATGGGGAGACTGAGGCCCGCAGAGGCTAAGTAATATATGACTTCTGACACTGCACATTCTAAGGCTCCTTCTGGCTCTAATGTTCGATGACCTCAGGCAGGGATAAATGGTGATAAATTAGTGATAAATAGACAAAGGATGACAAAAGAAGGTGTGAAGAAGACAGCCAGGTCAAGGAGAAGATTCTGACTCTGGTTCTCTCCCTGTCCTAGCTCAGGGACAGCAGGCAAATCTCTGTTCTCTTTTTTCTTTTCACAGTTGCCCCCAAAGGCCCGAAAATCATGATGACTCCCACCAGGGCCCGTGTGGGAGATACCGTGAGGATCTTGGTCCACGGCTTTCAGGTCAGGAGCCCTTTTCAGGCCTCCAGGTAGCTTAGGCAGAAGGGAAGGGGGGAAGGGGGAGAAAAGGGCTCCTCTTGCCATTCCACATCCCATACAGTAAAGGGGGCGGTGGGACCAGGGTCCAGGCAGCCCCCACCAGAGTCCTGACGCATGTCGCCCCGTCTGATCTCTTGGCTCCACAGAACGAAGTCTTCCCTGAGCCCCTGTTCACATGGACCCGAGTAGGGAGCCGCCTCCTGGACGGCAGCACGGAGCACGATGGGAAGGAGCTGGTGCTGGAGAGGGTGCCTGCCGAGCTCAACGGCTCCATGTACCGATGCACAGCCCAGAACCCCCTGGGCTCCACCGACACGCACACCCGCCTCATTGTGTTCGGTAGGGAGCCCAGGGGCTGGGGAGGAAAATGGGGGAGCCACGGAAGGGGCCAGTCTGGGGCCACCATCCATTAACTAATCGTGATGCTAATAGTAACTAGTGATAATAATGATAATAGCTAGAGTTTATATTGTTTAAATTTTACAAAACACTTTACACACATATGATCTTCACAATAACACTGGATTAAGGTAATAATCACAATTATATATAAATATATAATGACCTATAAGAGAATAATAGATGATTATTCCCTATTTTACAAATGAGGAAACTGAAACATATGGCAACTGAGTGGTTTTGATTCAAGGGTTATCCTATTGCTGTCTGAGGCAAGATTTGAATTCAGGTTTTCCTGACTTCAGCACTTACCCACCATACTCTTACCTGCCCAATCTACTGGCCTTGAAGGAATAGAGCAGAAAGGGCCCTAGATTTGAATCCTGACCCTATGACTTATTAGCAGTATAATCTTGGATTTCTAAGGTTCACCTTGTAAATTGTAAAATACAACCTTATCTTTAACTTAGCCTCTCTGGGCCTCAGTTTCCCTATTTGTAAGATGAGGTATTGAGCTAGACAAATTCTAAAGCCACTTCCAGCTCTACATCTGGCTTCTTCCAGTTCTAGACCTTAATCTAAAAGGACGGACCCCTGGGTAATGTTTGAGGAAGGGTGGTCTTTGGTCTGAAGGCCAACTGGGGCAGGGAATGTAGGATGTGAAGAGGAGGTTATTATATTTGTAGGCAGAAGACCCGGGTTTAAATGTTGTCTATTATTTACTAGTGCAGCTTTAGATAAGTAATTTCCTCTCTCTCAACTGCAAAATATTGAACTAGAACATCTTGTCTGACTCCATGAAGATCATAGGAGAGGGATCCCTTTCTTTACCTAGGCATTAAAAGACCGCTGTGGCTGTATCTACATCTCAAACCAGTCCTAGGTGGTAATCAGAAGGCATCGAGTTCTTCTGCCCCATAGGGAAATCACAAATTTGAATTTGGAAGGTACTAAACCCCAAGAAATAACCTTGATGAGTTACTGGATGAACAAATTGGATTAGACACAAAAAAGAATTGTCCAACAACAAGGGGAGCGAATGCCAGAACAGAGGGAGGTTGTGAGATCATTCCTATTGTTCTTAGAGAATTAAGAAAACCCACTCCACAATTGGGTTGATGTAGTGAGGTTTCTCTGAGTGATTCAAGCTCTGTTTGTCTCAGTTTGCTCATCTATAAAATAGGGATAAAAATAACATCTACCTCCCAGGAGTGTTATGAAGATAAAATAATAAAATGTTTGCAAACTTTAGAGATTTATTAAAATGTTAGTTATTACTATTATTATTGTCATTATTATAGGAAGATAGTGAAAATAACAATCTTTCATTTGCACAGGACTTTGAAGTTGGATAATTTGAAGGGAGTATTGTAGGAAGGATACAAGCATTTATGGCAGGCACTATGCCAAATACCTTTCAAATTCTCATTCAACCTCCTGAGAGAATGGCCTTTGAGCATTCACTTTAGCTCTCACCAAAGTCAGTGTGATAGAGCAAGATGAAAGAATCACAGATTTAGTACCAGAAGAGACCTTCAAGATTATTTATTACAACCTCCCTCATTTACCAATGAGAAAACTGAGGCCCCAAGAAGTATAAGGAAGTACATGTCCAAGGTGGGACGTCTACCAAGCCAGGGTACATGCTACAATACAACCTCTGAATCTCTGACTCCAAATTTCCACCTTTCAGTCTTCATCCTATGCCACAGAACTTTGCTCAGACCCTTAATGCTCTTCTTTTTTTGTTCCCTGCAGAAAATCCAAATATTCCCAGAGGAACAGAGGACTCCAATGGTAAGTTTCTCCTTCTAGGCCTTCCAACTGGAAACTGAGTTGGATGTCCTGGATAGGTGATGGATCCTTGGAAGGAAGTGGCCATATCTGCTCCCCTGGCTCCCAAAACCCAGCCCTATTTCTCACCAGGGTGGGGTGGTTTCTCTACTTAACTCCATTTCAAACAAAAGTCTGAAAGTTACAATAGTTAAGATATGAGGTTTGCAGAGAGATGATTTCCCCCTCCCCATGTCCAAAGTCCTCAATCAACAGATACAGATATCCAAAAAACAGAGTACTTGGTCTTGAGGGCCAGGAAGACCCGAGTTCAAATCCTATCTCAGACACCTATTAGCAGTTTTCTGTTTGCCTCAGTTTCCCCATCTGTAAGAGGGAGAGAGGGATGATAGTAGCCCCTATTTCCTAGAGCTGATAGAAGGATCAAACCTTAAAGCACCATAGCAATATGCACTGGAGCAATTTCTGCACATCACTCAAAAGGAGGAGGCTGGATAGAAGGCCCCCAAAGCCTCTTCCAATCCTATGACTGGAGGTAGAAGAGATCATGGCAGCCAAGTAGCCCAACTCAACTGAACATGAGTCCCCTGGAGGACTCCCTGGGCCAGCTGCTGGGAAGTCCTCCTGGGAGGAGGGTCCACAACCCTGCCCAAGCAGCCCCTTCTGCTCTCTGGTCACCTCAAGTCCTTCCAGCATTTCCTCCACATGCAGCTGAACTTGTCCCCACTGATCCTGCTTCTGCCACGTGGGGCCAGGAGAAATCCCCCTGGGGTCAGTCCCATCTCCCCTCCCTCCTGGGACTGCCCTGCAGAAGATGACCAGAGGCTCAGCCATTAGAACACAGCTTCTGCCTGGCTCCTTTTGTCCCTCGTTCCACCACCTAGAGCAGCTCGGGAAGGATAGCATTAGGACCCAGTGCGGCCTCTCTCTCTGGCTAGACAGGCAGGTTGGGCGCACCTGCTGCTGGTGCCCTGAGTCATTGTTCACGCAGGGGGCGAGTCCCACCCAAACAGTCTCCCAGAGCGCTGGGAACTGGCACCTGGGCGTCTCCACAAACAGCCGTCCTGACTCACGTGGCTCCCAGCTGCGGCTTTGTGTGGGAAAGATGCTCCCCCTGAGCTAGGCCCTCTGACCATGGAGTCCATACCCGTAGTCCCGGGCACTCTCAGAGAGGGTGGGCCAGTCCCGAACAGCAGGCTCAGGAGAAAACCCCTGAGAGCCTGGGGGAGCAGAAGCTCCAAGCAGCTGGCAACTAGATTACACTGGAGCCTCTCTTCAGAGTCTCACAGAGGATGTAGGAGTTGGAAAGGATCTCAGAACAGAGAAGGTTGGAGCAGAAAGTCAGAGCTTGAAAGGTCGTCAGGACATAGACCAGCTCCACTGTGAGGGAACTTAAATATAGAATATAAGAAGGTAGAAAGGCAGGACTAGAAGGGAAATTAGAGTGCAGAATGTCAAAACTGAGGAGCATCTTAGAACATAGAATGATAGAGAATGATTAATTGACAACTTAGAACATAGAATAGCAAAGTTGGGAGGGCTCCTAAAATGCAAAATAATAGAATTGGAAGGAATATTAGGACACAGAGCCTCAGATCTGGGAGGTACATTAAAACATAGGATGTCAAGATTGAAAGGGCCCTTAGAACCCAGGATGTCAGAGCTGGGAGGGCTCTTGGAACCTAGGAGATCAGAGCTGGGAGGGGCCTTAGAACAGAGAATGTCAGAGCTGGGAGGGCCCTTAGAACTCAGGATGTCAGGGCTGGGAGGGCTCTTAGAACCCAGGAAGTCAGGGCTGGGAGGGCTCTTAGAACCCAGGAAGTCAGAGCTGGGAGGGCCCTTAGAACCCAGGAGGTCAGAGATGGGAGGGCCCTTAGAACCCAGGTCAGAACTTGGAAGGACCTTCAAATATAAAATGTTAAAACATGGAATTTTAGTTGAATAAATCATTTAGTATAATTCTCCATTCACATTTGACAGATGATAAGACTGAGCTCCAGAAAGGAGAAATAACTTATTTCCCCTCTGCTTCTTTGTATCCAGGCCAAAGTAATGAATCATTTTCACACTGCTTCTTAGTATCAAACCCAGGACTCAAATTTTTGTCTCCTGACTCCACCCCGGGGACTATTTCCACCATATCTCAACTGCCCACACAGCTACCAACTTATTTGTAATGACACAGAAATAACAACCATAAGCAATATAGCTAATATTTATAGTAATTATTAATTAATTATAATGATATAAGCAATAAAAAAGCACTGGAGGCATTTACCCCCAAGGATTGCCAGGGTCCCTTTTGTTTTTGGGAGCTGGCACATTCATCTGGCTGCTTCTCCAGCTCCCCAGGCCCTGCTGGGCACTAAACACAGAGAGAAAGACCAAAACTTATCCAAACACACATAGAGAAAGAGCCTGAAGGGAATTTGGAAAGCATCTCATCCACCATTTCCACTTTGGAGGCTCACATCCCCAGGCTCACACGAGTAAAACCCAAGCAGCAAAACCCAAGGTTAAACATAGACTTTCTGTTTCCCAATCCATCACTCTTTTGCACAGTCCCAGAGAGAGGAAAACTCTGATAGAGAGCCTGGAAAAACTGTCCCAAGAGGTGGGCCACGAAGCACAGGGAGATGAATACATAGACTAATAACAACAGTAGTTCATTTACATAGAGTTTGCAAAGTCCCTTTCATTTATTAACTCCACTGATTCTCCAAACACCTTAGATACAGGGGTCCTCAAACTACAGCCCGCGGGCCAGATACGACAGCTGAGGACTATTATCCCCTTCATCCAGGGCTATGAAGTTTCTTTATTTAAAGGCCCACAAAACAAAGTTTTTGTTTTTACTATAGTCCGGCCCTCCAACAGTCTGAGGGACAGCGAACTGGCCCCCTATTTAAAAAGTTTGAGGACCCCTGCAGAAGATATTGTCCCTATTTTGCAGGTGGGAAAACTGAAATTAAAAGAGATTAAGGGATTCACACACCCAAAGAATATCTGACCGGAGATTCCATTTCAGGTCTTACTGACTCCAAGTAAAGTCCTGACTATCCACTATTCACTATGTGGGCCACAACCCCATATGAGGTCTTGTAACTGAATGTGAGGGTCATGAAACTATGCCTTATTAACAGCAAATATTTAATTTGCATATCTATTTTACATACCTATGTACCTGGAGCTATGTAAAAAATTCTTGGGCAAAAAGGCGTCACAAGTTTAAGGTTTAAGTCCTGCACCCACACCACTGCTTATATATGTATATGACTGCAATTACAGACTCAGGTAGAGACAGGTTCTATTGTTTAGCCCCTGTGTGACCTTGGGCAAGTTAGACAATACAATTACAAAGGTAAAGAGGGAGAACCGAATGAGAAACAAAGACCTGGAGAGAGACCACAGGGCATGTTTGGGAGGAGAGTTTGACTACAACACTGAAGGATGTAGCTAAATATGGAAAAGTAGTTTGGGGAACAACTGTGTGGCACAGTGGATAGAACCCCAGCCCTGCAGTCAAGAGGTCCTGAGTTCAGATCCAACCTCAGATACTTACTAGCTATATGATATTGGAAGGATGAAATGAAGGGAGGGAAGGGGAGAGAGAAAGAGAGAGAGGAAGGGAGGGAAACAAGGGAAGGAAGGGAAAGTGGTTTGGTGTCAGAAAGTTGTATGGCTTTTGAACATGCAAAAAAATTTTCACCTTCCTCAGAAAGCAATAGGGAGCTACTGAAGAGTATGGGACAGATGAGTTTGAGATCTATCCTTTGAATCAACTAGGTTTGTATGCAGCAGGAGGCTAAGCGCCTTCTCATGCTCCTGTCCTGTTTCCTCTCATCTCCACTTCTAGTGAAATGAGGTGTTTGGAGAGTGCAGATGAAAGGTGCTCTCTAGGGGGAAATTTTTTTTTTCTTTTTATAGCCTGAGTCCAAGAGCAAATCAAACAGCCTCGAATGCCATCCCTAATTAAATTTTAATCAAATGTCTTTAATTCCTTCTAGGTTGTTTCACACATTGAATGAGGTGACTCTTGATAGCTCTTTATATACAGACCTGCCCCAATTATCCACACTGAAGGAGGGGAGGAAAGACTAAACAGTTCAGAAAAACACACTGTCCCAACTCTATTTGTTTGACTGGAAATTAAATGAAATTAAATGATGTAGAATGTGAAGGAAAGTGTGTTAGATTTAAAATCATAGGATCTTTGATCTTTAGTCGTAGGGAGGCCGGTTAGTCCCAATCCCTCATTTGACAGATAAGGAAACTGAGGCTCAGAGGTGTTGCCCAAGGTCACATAATTTGTAATGTCAAAAGTGGGATCTGAACAGAGGTCCTCCGACTTCAGGGATGTGCTCTTTCCAGTGAATGGGGAGAGAGACTGAAAGACAGAGACACAGAGAATGAAAAAGAGAAAGAGGAATAGAGAGAAAGGGAAGAAGATAGAAAGGGAATGAAAGGGAGAGAGATGGAGGGAGATAAAAGGAAAGAGGGAAGGAGGAAAGAGAAGAAGAAAAGAAAGAGAAAAGATGAGAGGAGAAAAGGAGGAAAGAAGAGGGAAGGAGGAGAGAGGGGAGAAAGATAATAAGGGATATGGACTTAGAGGAGGAGAAGTGGAGAGGAGGGAAAGAGAGTGGAGAAAGGGATGGAGAAAAGAAAAGGAAAAGAGAAGAGAGAAAGAGAAAAGACAAAGAGGGAGACAGGGTAAGAGAGGGAAAAGAGGGATGGAAGAGAAAAGGGAAGGGAGAAAAAAGGGGAGGAGGGAGGAGGAGAAAGGGGGAAATGGGGAAGTAGATGGAGGAATAGGGAAAGGGAGAAAGGAAGACAAAGAGAAGGAAGTGAGAGAGGGAAAAGAAGGGAAAGAGAAAGAGGTAAGAGAGAAGAGAAGGAGGGAGAGGGAGACAGAGGGAGAGAGATGGGGGAGAGGGAAGGGAGAAAGGAAGATAAAGAAGGGAGGGGGAGAGAGGGAAAGGAAAAGGAAGGGAAAAAGGGAAGAGAGGGGAAGGAGGGAAAAGAGAAGGAAGGGGGGAGAGATGGGGAGGGGGAGAAAGGGAAGAAGGGAGGGGGGAGGGGAAAGAAAGGGGTGCGTGGGGGGGCCCCCGGGGGTGGATGGGGGGTTTGCGGTGTTCGAGGTTTTGGAGGGGTGGGGGTTGGGTGGGGTGTTTTTCAAGGGTTTGGGTTTTGGTTGGGGGCGGAGGGGGTTTTTTTTTGGGGTTTTTTTTTTGGGTTTGGTTTTGGTTTTGAAAAAATTTTTTTTGGTTGGTCGTTTTTTTTTGGGTTTTCGGGGGGTTTTGCGGGGGCCCCGTTTTAAAAATGGGGGTTTTCCGGGCCCGGGGCGGGTTTTTTTTCCGGCCGGGGGGTTTGGGGGGGGCCCGAAATTTGGGTTGCCGGCGGGGGAGTTTTCGGGGGGGGCCGATTTGCTTTTCGGGAGGGGCCGGATTTGCGGGGGGGGGGACTTGGGTGGGGGGCTGGAGGGGTTTTGGACGGGGATTTTGCGTTTTCGGGTTGGATAAGGGGGGGGTTTTTAAGCCCGGGAGGCGGGGATTTGCTGCCCGGGGTTTTTGGGCGGTTTTTGGAACGGGCTTTGGGCCCGGGTTTTGGGACGGGGGGGATTGGCGGGGGGGGGTTTTAGGCCCGGGAGGGCTGGGGGGGGCGGGTTTTTGGAGGGGAGGGGGGGCCCGGGATTTTTGGGACCCGGGGGCGGGGGATTTACTTTGGATTTTTCCCCAAACTTTGTGAGGTTGGGGCGGCGGGGTGGGTTGAGGTTTTGGGCGGCGGCGATTTGGTGAGTGTTGAGTTCGTTGTTTTGGGAGGGGTTTTGGGGAGTGTTTCTTTTTTTGAAATGGGGTAATGGCGCGCTTTACGGGTGCGTTATTATAATGAAGATTCCAATAAGCTTGTGTGAAAGGGTTTGTTGGGGTGCCCTGGGGGCAGAGGAGGGGGCGGGGGGGGAAGATTCCCCGCCCTGTGCCATCTTTTTGTCCGGTACAGCGGGGAGTCCCTTTTCCCCTGTGCGCCCAGGGTTGAGCCCCTCCGCCGTTTTAATCCCAGATTTTTTCGTGTTTCCGATCGCAATATGAAGGGAAGAATTTTGAGGGCGGGTCCCCCTTGACTAGGCCTTTGCCCTTCCTTTTTTGGGCCTGGGTCTCCCACGTGCAAAGGATTTTCCCTGTCCCACCATTTAACCTAGTTGGTCCCGGGAATGGTTCGTAGTTTAAAAAATGTGACCCTTTCCTTTCAAAGCTTCCCCCTTTCCGTTCTTTTTTACGTTTCTGCAACGCCCACTCCTTTCTCTTCCTCACCCTTGACCCTTTGTCTCCTACCTCTACGCCTTTATACCGGCTGTCTCTCATGACTAGACTATTCTCCCCTCCTCATCTCGGGCCCTCCCTCCCCATTTCCTTTCCCTCCCCTTTCCCTCCCCTCCCCATTTCCCTTTCCTCTCCCCTTCCTTCCCCATTCCCTCGGCTTCCTAAAGACAAGTTTTATCCCCTTTTTCTAGGCCCCCACCAACTCTAGTGCCTTCCCCTCATGGAACACCTCCCTTACTGTGGTATAGACCCTTCCGGACCTGGCTATTGCCGCGGTTCCTCCCCCACTAGAATGTGAGCTCCTCAGAGGGCAGAGACAGTTGTTTTTGTCGTTCTTCGCTGCCTGGGCACTCAGCCCAGTGCCTGGCACACAGTAAGTGCTTAATAAATACTCCCTGACTGACTGACACAAAGTCCACACAGAAGGAAAGAAACAGCAGACACGGAAGCCTCCTTTTCAAAGGGGAGTTTCACTTTGCTCCAAAAGGGGAGGAGGAAAAGACCATGGGGAACCAAGGCATGGAGACTAGTGGGAAGAGTTTGTACAAGAAACCCCATAGAGAAGGGCCCTGATTCCAATAAAGAGACCAAGCTGGGGAGGAGAGGGACATGAGACCGGTGAGACCCGGGGAGGCTGGATAAAAATGAAAAGAATAACAAACGGCTCTCACTTTTGCAGTTTAAGATTTGCAAAAGCACCCTCTTTAACAAGCCCACAGGTAAGTATGGAAGCATTAGGATCCCCATTTTACAGATGAGGAAACTGAAACTCGCCAAGGTCATGGAGTCTGGGATTTTAGAGCTCATTCAGCCCATCTACTTCATTTTACATACAAGAACATTTAAATGGTCCAATCACTTTGGAAGGCAGTTTGGAATTAGGCTAAAAGAGGAACTTTAAAGTAGATATACTTGGACCCAGAGACCCTACAATTGGGTATACACCCCAAAGAAATCGAAAACAGAAAGACCCCCCACGTGTGCCACAATATTTAAAGAAATGGCTTTCTGTGGTAGCCAAGAACAGGGAACAAAGTAGATATCCCTCCAATAGGGAATGGCCAACCAAGTTGTGGTCTGGAAATTCAATAAAATATCATCGCACTGTAAGAAATACCGTGAAAAATTCAGAGAAACATGGAAAGATGTGGAAGAATTAGAAATAGTCTACACAACAACTATAGCAATGTACATGAAAAGAACAATGTTGGCCATGTTGGCCCTGAGAGAAGGGATGAGAAAGGTACAGCCTCCATTTCTTTTTTAACAAAGGTGGGGGACAATGGGTGGGTTATACTGCATGCACTGCCAGATTTGGTTGATTTGTTGATTTGTTAGTTTTGCTGAACTGCTTCCCCACCCCTCCATTTTTTATTCATTGTTACAAGGAATGTCTTGTTCAGTAGGGGAGGGGGAGGGATATATTTGGAAATGAAGGTGATGTAAAAACAAAAAGATGTCAATAAAACATTTTTTAAAAAGAAAGTCGAAGCCTAGAAAGGTCATGACAGTCCAAAGTTGCATGGTTTCTAAGTGGAAAATGGGGGGATTGATCTCAGGCCTTCTGCATTTGGAGTCTAGTCTCTTCCCATGGCTGTGGATGCTGCTGGCGTTTCTTGAGGGTGGGAGGAAGAATTAAGTCTAAAAGACAGGAAGGGGCTATTGTGGACTCCCTACTCTAAAAGTCAATGCTTATAAGGTTTTCTGGGTTTTTTTAATTACAGCTTTTTATTTTAAAAATATATTCACGGATAATTTTCAACATGCACCCTTACAAAACCTTGTGTTCTCATTTTTCCCTCCCTTCCCCTCACCCTTCCCCTAGATGTCAAGTGATTCAATATATGTTAAACACGTGCAATTCTTCCATATCTATTTCCACAAATATCACACTGCACAAGAAAAATCAGATCAAAAAGGAAAATAAATGAGAAAGAAAACAAAATACAAATGCTTATGCCTCATTCAGGCAGTGAATACATGCGTCAGATCCTCCCTTCCCAGGCTGAGATAGGTATATCCCATCTGGGTCAGGAAGCACCAGCCACTCTGGCAGCATCAGGAACCAGGGATTCCACCTGCTCTCCCTTAGCACCCATTGCTTTGAGACCTTCTCTATTCCACCCCTCTAGGTAAACCCCAGATCATCTGGGTTACCTAGGAACAAGGTAACCTGTACAGGTCCACAATTTGACCATTCACATGTGCCAGTGTAGCAAAGGGCAGGAAATCCTCTCCAATCTTCCCAGCTGCCCGGCCCCTTCTTTTTTAGATCACCTTCTATTTGCTCTGTAGTGTGGCTACCTGGTTACTTATGTATTGTCTCCTCTATTCAGATGTAAAGGTAGGAAGAGTATTTGTCATTCTTTATATGTTCAGTGTTTTGCACAGTACCTGGCACACAGTAAGCAGTTAATTAATGCTTGTTTGTCAACTGACTAAAGGAAAGAACTGTCTCTTTTATCTCTGTATGTCAATGCTATTGGGTATGGTCCAGAACATAATAGGCATTTAATAAGTGTGTGTTTATTCATTTGAGAGGAAATGTAATTTAGTGGAAGTGACATGAGATGACCATATTTTAAATCTCATTTCTGCCACTTACTATCTTTGGGCAAATTTCTCTTTACCTCAGTTTCTCCAACTATAAAATGAGAAAGTTGGATTAGACATATTCTAAGGTGTCTCCCAATTTTATATCTATGATTTAGTGATCGGATTTTAAATTAAAATTCCTGGTAATGAGTCCCAGTCCAGCCACTTACTGTCTACATATCCTTGAACAAGATTGATCTCCTCTCAGAACTTTAGTTTCCTTCTCTGTAAAATGAAAGGGTCAGCTTAGATGAACTACAAGGTCTTATGGTCCCCATAATCCTCACTCATGGTTTCCAGCAGCCCAACCAATCGACTCTCTTACCAGATGACCGGTCTGTCCAGACGAGCTGTATAATGCAGTTTCTAGGTCATGGTCCAATCAACCGTGATGAGCCGTTTGACTGTATCCTTATACAGAAATGACATTTTTAATTTATGGATCAAGTTAGATTTGAGGTCACTAGAAAGCCTAAAAGTTCTTTTATATGACTCAGCAGGAATGAAAAACTGAACATCAGCATGAAATCCATTGTCCTCTGCTGCACTTGGATCCACCTGGAATATGCTGTTCAGTTCTGGGTAGCATGTGTGGAAGGTCACAAAGAAGCTAGAGAGCCCCCAGAGAAGGATGACCATGATAATGAAGGGCCTTGAGACCTGCATGAAAATGAATGAAAGAATTAAAGCATTCTGGGATGAAGAAGAGACTTGAGGGTAAGAAGGAAGAAGTGAGAACTGTCTTTAAATATTTGAAAGGCTGACAAGTAGAAAAAGAGTCTGACTTCTGCTTGGCCCCAGAGCAGAGCTAGGAACAGTGGGTAGAAGATATAGAAATACAAATTTAGGACGGATGTCAGGAGGAACTTTTTAACCAAGTTCAGTGAAAACCTTGAGGACCTGTATAAATGGTAGCTACCAGTGATAATGATGATTTCTCATAAATGGCTATAAAGAAGATTTCTCCCATTCAGAAAGTGCAAGTATTATCCTTATGTTATAGATGAGAAAACTAAGGCCCAGAGAGGTTTAGTGACTCCGGATCATAGATCTAGATCTGGAATAAAGTTCAGAGGCCAACCTCTTCATGTTCCAGATGAGGAAACTGAGGACCAAAGAGACAAAGAGTCTTGCCCAAATTCTTTTTTATTTTTTTATAATAATAGCTTTTTATCTTCAAAATAGATGCAAAGATAGTTTTCAACATTCACCTTTGCAAAACCTTGTGTTCCAAATTTTTCTCCCTCCTTGCTTCCCTAGATAGCAAGTAATCCAATACCTTACCCATATTTTAACATATCTTGCCCAAATTCACCCAAATTTTTAAGCATCAGAGATAGGATTTGAACTCTGGGTCTAAAGTCAATGGACTACAATTTCACACTGTGACTCAACCCTGTTCCCACAGGATGTATCAGACCCAATATGTATTGAGTTGGCTTTGTGATTTTAATTGTCATTATACTTCCCCAGAGAGGGGACTTTCTCAGATGGACTGCACTGCAACATATTGTCCTAGAAAGTTGCTTGGGCCACCGTGAGGGTAAATTAGTTGCCCAATGTCACTTAGCCAGTAGGAAATCAGAAGCAGGACTGGAAGTCAAGTTTTTCTTTTTATACCATGTTGCTGCTTGATTGAGATTTAGAATTGGAAAAGACCATAAAAATCACCTAAACCCATTTTACAGATGGAAAATGAAGGCTTAAAGAAATAAAGTGACATATTTATGTTCACCCTGGTAAAGAGCGGAGCTGACACTTAAATTCAGGTCCTCTGAATGAGGATGTCCTTCAAGGACCTTGCCAACTTAGAGGCTCTAGGATTCTGTGACAACTCCACAGGGCAACCCTCCCCGTGCCTCCTACTTCCTCCTTCCCCAGCATCAGGTTGGGGCTCCTTCTGCGAGCTGTGGGCCCCCTCTGCTGCCCGGTGACAGGACTGCTGCGGCCTCCAGAAGCCAGCCTACTTCACAAAAGAAATAAAATGTGATTTCTTCTCTCTTCTTCCCTTAATGGAGGAAAGCCCATGTAGGCATGAAATTGGAATTGCTTTGGCCTATTAACAGCTTTGGTAGTTGAGCTCCACTGACCCCTGAAGTACATTAATATCTCAGCGGCAAGTGGGTGAACTGCAGTAAATGGTGTGGGGCTTTCCCAAGGAGAAGAAGACAGCCACAGGAGAATCACTGCGTCCCCTGCTCGGCCTGACGGGATTGCTGGAAATGTGGGGCTGACGGTGCCGGAGGTCCAAGGAAAGAACTCCCAGTGGGCTGAGCCATTTCTGAGGAGGAAGAAGAGGCAGAAAATGAGAGTTAGCAGGAAGTAGTAAAAAGTCTTCCTGGGACAATTCCTCTGGACTCAAAGGACTCTTGTTTCTGTCACTTGGGTACCTGTGCTTCCCTCTCTGGTCTTCTGTTGGTTCATCTTTAAAACAGACAAATTCGGCTAATTCTGATCTTAAAGACACTATTGCTTTACAGGGGAAGAAAGTGATGCGCAAGGAGGGGAAAGGAATTATTAAAGTCACACAAAAAGCCAGTGGCAAAGCTGGAATCCGAGTCTGGTGCTTCTGGGGTTGAGTTTCTTTGTTGTCATAAGGAGGGAGAGTAAGGGAAGAAATAAGGGTGCAGGGCAGAAAAAGGGAGGCCAGGAATACCAGACTATCCCAAGCTTCCTAAGGAAAGTGACAAATACTTTCACAAGAAATGAGGGCAAGTTCCTGTGAAAATTTTAACCCCAGCTGTAAATGATTAATAATCCACTGGCTTTTTTCCAATAACTAAGGGTTTTCACAACAATCTTGGAAGGTTTGGAATGTTATAGGCTCAAAGAAAAAGGGTCATAGATCAAAGAGCCGAAACCTTAGGGGGTCATCATTTTGTAATGTAATTTATTAAGGGCCAAGCACCATGCTAAGTGCTGAAGGAACAAAATGAGGCAAAAAATAGTTCCTGACTTCAAGAAGCTTACGATCTAAGGGGGGAGACAGCATGCAAACAGGGACATGAAAGGGAAAGAATCATCACCATCATCATCATCACTAGCATATATATATATATATATGTATATATATATATATATATATATATATATATATGTCACTTACTATGTGCCAGACACTATGCTAAGTGCTGTACAAATGTTATCACTTCTTCATCACCACAATCCTGTGAGATAGGTGCTATTAAAGTGAAAGATAAAGTGTTCTGTTTTGGTCATCTCATTAGCTCTCATGGGTTTAATTATCATTTCTAGGAAGGTGGGTCCCAGATCTATATATTTAGCCCTAACTTCTCTTCTGAGCTTTAGTCTTGAATCACCAACTACCTGCTGGGTATCTCAAACATAATATCCAAACCAGAACTCCCTCCCTAGATAGATAGATAGATAGATAGATAATAGATAGATAGATAGAGGGATGATAGAGATAGATGGATAGATAGATGATATAGATAGATCGATAAATGATAGATAGATGATTAGACAGATGATATAAATAGATCAATAGATAGATGATGTAGATAGATGATATAGATAGGTAGATAGATGCTGTAAATAGATAGATGGATAGATAGATGATTAGATAGATAGATAGATAGATAGATGATAGATAGAGATAGATATGGATAGATAAATATATATCTTCATCCCCACAAGATTCTCCCTCTGCCTAACACTGAAGTTACCCTATCTTCCCAGTCACCCATTGGTGTCTTCAGCTCTACTCTCACACCCACCTGACATCTGATATATTGCCAAGCCTTCTCTTACAAACTTTCCCATATACCTCCTTCTTTCCTCTGACACTGTCACCACCGAGGTGTGGACTCTCATCACCTCACACCTGGACTATTTACCTGCCTCAAGTCTCTCTCCACTTCAATCCATCCTCCATTCAGCTGCCAGAGTGGATTTTCCTGGAACCCAGGTTTGGCCTTTTTCTACCTTTCCAATCTTTTTTTTTTTAATTAAAGTTTTTGTTTTAATTTTTCAAAACATACGCGTGGACAATTCTTCAACATTAGCCCTTGCAAAATCTGTGTTCCAATTCCCCCTCCCCTAGATGGCAAGTTGTCCAATATATGTTAAACATGAAGAAATATATGTTAAATCCAATATATGCATATGCATTTATACAATTATCATGTCACACAAGAAAAATCAAATCAAACCAGTAAAAAAAGAAAGAGAAGCAAAGCAAAATGCAAGTAAAGGACAACAAAAAGAGTGAAAATGTTATGTTGTGGTCCACATTCAGGTCCCATGGTCCTCTCTCTGGGTATAGCTGATTCTCTTCATCACAAGATCATTGGACCGGGTCTAAATCATCTGATTGTTGAAAAGAACCATGTCCATCAGAATTGATCATCATATAGTCTTGTTGCTGTGTACAATGATCTCCTGGTCCTGCTCATTTCACTCAGCATCAGTCCATGTAAGTCTCTCCAGGCCTCTTTGAAATCATTCTGTTGGTAATTAGTTATAGAACAATAATATTCCATAACATTCATATACCATTATTTATTCAGCCATTCTCCAATTGATGGGCATCCACTCAGTTTCCAGTTTCTAGACACTACAAAGACGGCTGCCACAAACATTCGTGCACATACAGGTCCCTTTCCCTTCTTTATGATCTCTTTAGGATATAAGCCCAGTAGAAACACTGCTGGGTCAAAGGGTATGCACAGTTTGATAACTTTTTCAGCATAGTTCCAAATCATTCTCCAGAATGGCTGCATCTGTTAACAGTTCTACCAACAATGCATCAGTGTCCCAGTTTTCCCATATCCCCTCCAACATTCATCATTATTTTTTCCTGTCATCTTAGCCAATATGAGAGGTGGGTATCTCAGAGTCATCTTAATTTACATTTCTCTGATCAATAGTGATTTGGAACATTCTTTCATATGAGTAGAAATAGTTACAATTTCTTCATCTCAAAATTATCTGTTCAGGGGCAGCTAGGTGGCACAGTGGACAGAGCACCGGCTGTGAAGTCAGAAGGACCTGAGTTCAAATGTGACCTCAGACACTTAACACTTCCTAGCTGTAGGTCCCTGGGCAAGTCACTTAACCCCAATTACTCAGAAGAAATAAAGAAAGAAGAAAATTGTTCATATTCTCTGACCATTTATCAACTGGACAATGGTTTGAATGCTTGTAAATTTGAGTCAGTTCTTTATATATTTTAGAAATGAGGGCTTTAAATGAAGGCTTTATCAGAACCTTTGAACGTAAAATGTTTTGCAAGTTTATTGCCTCTCTTCTAATTTTGTCAGCATCAGTTTTGTTTGTACAAAACCTTTTTAACTTAATATAATTAAAATTATCTATTTTGTGATCAATAATGATCTCCAGTACTTCTTTGGTTGCAAATTACTTCCTCCTCCACAGATCTGAGAAGTAAACTATCCTTTGTTCTTCTAATTAGCTTATAGTATCACTCTTTATATCTAGATCATGACCCCATTTCAGCCTTATTTTGGTATATAGTGTTAGTGTGGGCCAATGCCTAGTTTCTGCCGTACTAATTTCCAGAATTAGTTTTTGTCAAATAGTGAGTTCTTTTCCCAAAAGCTGGGCTTTTGGGCTTGTCAAACACTAGATTACTATAGTCATTGACTATTTTATCCTGTGAACCTAACCTATTCCACTGATCCACTACTGTATTTCTCAGCCAGTACCAAATCTACTTTTCCAATTTTACATGTTACTCTCTTCCACCCAACTCTATGGTCCAGTAACCCTGGGCTCCTAGCTGTCCCTCCTTCACCACCTCCCAACTATGCATTTGCTCATTGTCCCCCTTGTCCAGAATGGTCTCCAAGCCTTCAGTGACACGGTTCAAGATAGTTCAAACCCTATCTTCTACAGGCATCCTTTCCCCACAGCACAAACTACTAGTCCCTTAGATTACCTTTGCATTATACTGTATGTACAGACCATTCAATGTGGCCTCCCCACTGAGAGCATAAGCTCTCTGTGGGCAGGAACTGTGTTCTTGCCTCTCATACATCTCCAGTGCCCCTTCATATATGCTTGTTAAATGACAAGAGTTTGTTAGTTAGCTCTTTCCAAGTGCTCTTCCCTCAGGCCCTCTGACAGGTGTCTATACGGCATCTCAAGGAAGGAGAGGGGGGAAAGGAGCTGAGTAAAATAGAGCTAGTATAAAGAAGGGGGCTCTGGGAAGTAGCCACAGGAATTCCATGGCCAAACTGAAGGGAGAAGGAAGAGTCTTAGAAATCCTTCTCTCGGTCCAAGAAGGTTTCCACAAGGAAGTGAGTTTTGAGACTTGGATTTTCCTGATTGGTAAAGCAAGCAGAGGAGCAGAGAAGGGAAAGGGACCCAGGAGGTCTAGTTTCCTGTGAGGAGGTTTTCCCCAAACTCTCCTCTGGCTCATAGCAAAGACTTTCTGAAGGAAAAGAGAAAAAACAAAGGGAAAAATTTTGAGAAAGGTCAGTTGACCTCCAATGTACTTGCTCCAGGAAAATAAAAACTTCATTAAAGACCTTGTCTTCCTCCTTCTGTTATTGAAAGCAGTTAAGAAATGAACATTTCCCCCCACCCAGCTCTGACATTTTCAATTTTCTCAGGTGAGATGGGGCTCTTGGGTTTAATCCAGTAGCTAGGACAAATAAATTCCTCTTCCACTCTCTTGGGACTAGCAAGGTCTGCCTGGCCCACAGAGGGGCAGGACAGTAATGAAAAACAGCCTGCCTTTGGCCATCCTGAGTAAGCACCCCCTGGTCTTTCCTTCAAAGGAAGAGGAAATAGGGTTTATCCTGGGAGCCTCAGTGAACCAGAGGCCTGGAGTCCAGCTGTGAGGTTCTGTTCCCCCCAAGGCCCTTCCTCTTCAGGAATCCTTAGCTATTCTATCTGGGAACCTTCTGTGGCACTCTGATGAGAGAGGGGGATGCAGTTTAGACAGACAGCATCCAAGAGCCTGGGCCCTAGAGTCACAGAGTCATATAAGCCTTTGGCATGAATTTTATATATAAACTTGAGTCTCTCCCTCACCTTATTGGGAAAATTGAAGACAATAGGATCTCTTCACCACTTACCCCCTGGACAAACTGAGAATTTATTATGGAGCATACAAAAGAAAGTGGTTTGAACTTCTCAGAGCAAAAAGTCAAAGAAATTTCAAGCATTTAGACTGTAAAATTTTCTTGGGGGTGGGGTGGGGGTAGAGGGATTCCCAGTATCTTTCTCAGTAACATCTAAAGTAACAGATCTAAAACTGTTCCACAAAGCAGAAATCATCAAAACACTTTGTTGCCGGTTAAAAACTAGATCCATCAATGGAACAGATGAGGTACATACTATACAGAAGTGAAAGAACACAGTAATCTAGGATTTGATAACCTCAAAGATCTCATCTATTGGAGTAAAAAGCAGTATTTGACCAAAACACTGTTGAAAAAATTGGAAATCAGATTGGTAGAAACTAGATAGAAGTCAGCATCTCACAAGGTAAACTGAGATAAGGTTAAATGAGTACATGATTCAAACAGGGTAATGTCTTAAACAAATTAGAGGGGTAAGAAAGAAAACATCCATCAGATTCATGGAAAGGGAAAGAGTTCATGACCAAATAAAGGATAACATAAGGCAAGATATACCATCATGACTACATAAAATTAAAGTCTTTCTCTCCCACAAACTCATTGTAGCTAAAATTATTTTATTTTATTAAAACACATTGTTTTATGAATCATGTTGGGAGAGAAAAATCAAAAAAGGGAAAAACCACAGGAGGAAAAAAAAACAGAAAAAAAAGAAGTGAAAAGAGCATGTGCTGATTTACATTTAATTTCCCTACTTCCTTTTCTGGATGCAGATGGAATTTTCTGTCCAAAGTCGATTGGGATTGCATTGAATCATTGAACCACTGAGAAGAGCCAAGCCTTTCATAGTTGATCATCACACATTTTTCTTGTTACTGTGTACGGTGTGTTCTTGGTTTTGCTTGTTTCACTCAGCATTAGTTTATATGAATCTTTCCATGCCTTTTTAAAATCAGCTTGTTCATTTTTTATAGAACGATAAAATATACCATTACCTTCATGTACCAGAATTTGTTCAGCCATTCCCCAACTGATGGACATCTGCTCAGTTTCCAATTCTTTGCCACCACAAAAAGAGTGACTACAAACATTTTTGCACATGTGAGTCCTTTTCTCTCCTTTATAATTCCCTCCTTTATGACCCAGGCATTTTGAAAGGCACTGCTAGGGCACAGGGTATGCACAGTTTTATAGTTCATTGGGCAGAGTTCCAAATTGTAACTAAAATTAGAAAAGAATCAGCTAAATGATAGGAAAAAATCTTGGCAGCACGTTTCCCTCCAATAGATTTCATTTCTTTTTTTTAAATGGTATTTTATACATTTATTCAATTACATGTCAAGACAATTTCCAGCATTCATTTTTACAAGATTTTTAGTTCCACATTTTTCTCCCTCTCTTTCTCCCCTCCCCACTTCCTAAAAATGGTAGGCAATTTAATATAGGTTAGACATGTGCTATCATGTAAAACATATTCCATATTAGTTACACTTGTGAAAGAAGAAATAGATCAAAAGAAAAAATACCAAAAAAGAATGAAATAAGTGGGAAAGTATGCTTTGATCTACATTCAGAGTCCATCAGTTCTTTATCTGGATGTGGACAGCATTTTCCTTTGTGAATCCTTCACCTTGGGTCATTGTGTTGCTGAGAAAAGCTGATCATCATGCGATGTTACTGATATTGTGTACAATGTTCTTCCGCTTACTTCACTTAGCATCAGTTCATCGAAATCTCTCCAGGTTTTCTGAAATTTGCCTGTTCATCATTTCTTTTTCTTAAGTCTTTTTTTTTTCTTTTTTTGCTAAGGCAATTAAGTGACTTGCCTAGGGTCACGCAGCCAGGAAGTGTTAAGTATCTGAAGCCAGATTGGAACCCAGGTCCTCCTGACTTCAGGGCTGGTGCTCTATCCACTGTTCCACCTAGCTGCCCCTGTTCATCATTTCTTAGACAATAATAGCATTGCATCATTTTTCTTACAACAATACATTGCATTCATATACCACAACTTGTTCAACCATTCCCCAGTTTGTGGGCATCCCCTCAATTTCCAGTTTTCTACTATGACAAAAACAGCTGCCATAAATATTTTTATATATGGAGGTCCTTTCCCCTTTTTATGATCTCTTTGAGATACAGATCTAATAGTAGTATTGTTAGATCAAAAGGTATGGACATTTTAATTGCCTTTTTGGCATAGTTCCAAATTGCTCTCCCAAATGGTTGAATCAGTTCACAACTCCACCAACAGTGCTTGAGTATCCCAATTTTCCCACATCCTCTCCAACATTTATCATTTTCTTTTTTTCTCATATTAGTCAATCTGATAAGTTTGACATGGTATCTCAGAGTGGTTTTGATGTTATATTTTTCTTATCAAAAGTGATTTAGAGCATTTATTCATATACTAATAGGTAGCTTTTATTTCTTCATCTGAAAACTGCCTGTTCATAACCTTTGACCATTTATCAATTGGGCAATATCTTGTATTCTTTTAAATTTAATTCAGTTCTCTACTTATTTGAGAAATGAGGCCTTTATCAAAGATGCTTGCTGTAAAAATTGCTTTCCAGATTTCTGCTTTCCTTCTAATCTTGGCTGGTTTGACGTTGTGCAAAACCTTTTTAAATTTAATATAATCAAAACTATCTATTTTACATTTCATAATTATTTTTATCTCGTTTGGTCATGAGTTCTTTCCTTCTTCCTAGATCTACACATAGGTTATTCCTTGTTCTTCTAATTTACTTATAGTGTCACTCTTTATGTCTAAATCATGTACCCATTTTGATCTTATGTTTGTATATGATGCATATGTTGGTCTATACCTAGTTTGTGCCCAGTCATTTTTCATAAAAGGAGTTTTTATCCCAAAATCTGGGGTCTTTGGGTTTATCAAACACTAGTTTACTATGGTCATTTGCTACTGTGTCTTGTATACACGGCAACAACAAGATTATACAATGATCAATTCTGATGGCCGTGGCTCTTTCCAACAATGAAATGATTCAGATCAGTTTCAATAACCTTATGATGCAGAGAGTCATCTACCCTCAGAGAGAGGACTGTGGGAACTGAGTGTGGACCCCAACATGGCATTTTCACTCTCTCTATTGTTAATTTGCGTTTTGTTTTCTTTCTCAGTTTTTTTTTCCTTCTTGATCCGATTTTTCTTGTGCAGCAAGATAATTGTGTAAATATGTATATGTATGTATATATATATATATATATATATATATATATATGATTTAACATATTTTAACATATTTAACATGTATTGGATTACCTGCCATCTAGGGGAGGGGGTGGGGGGAAGGAGGACAAAATTTGGAACACAAGGTTTTGCAAGAGTCAGTGTTGAAAAATTATTCATGCAGATATTTTGTAAATAAAAAGCTTTAATTAAAAAAAATTTATGTTATGATCCACATTCAATGCTGACAATGTTCTTTCTAGCTGCACATGGCTCTCTCCATCATAAATTTTCCAATAAATTTTTAATCTGTCTTTCCACTGCCCTTTTTTAAATGTAATTTTTATTGCAGTATAATCCAAAAAAAAGAATACATTAAATATTTTTGCCTTTCTACATTTGATTTTGAGGTTTTGTACCCTAACACATGATCAATTTTTTGTGTAGGTACCATGTGCTACTGGAAAAAAGGTTTATTCTATTCTGTTCCCAGTTTTCTCCAAAGGTCTGTCATATCTACTCTTTCTAATATTTTATTCACTTCCTTAGTTTCTTCCCTGTTTATTTTTTTTTTTTGTTAGATCTATCAAATTCTGAGAAGAGAGAGTTGAGGTCTTCCACCGGTATAGTTTTGCTCTCTATATTCTTCTTGTAATTAACTTAACTTTTCCTTTAAGAATTTGGATGCTATATTGTATTTAACTTATACTTTAACATATTTAACATGTATTGGTCAACCTGCCATCTGGGGGAAAGGGTGGGGGGGAAGGAGGGGAAATACTTGAACAAAGGTTTTGCAATTGCCAATGCTGAAAAATTACCCATGCATGAATCTTGTAAATAAAAAGGAAAATAAATTTTTTTAAAAAAAAATTTGGATGCTATCCCACTTGGTGCATATTTGTTTAGTATTAATATTACTTCATTGTCTCTAGTAACTTTTAGCAAAATATAGTTTCCTTCCTTATCTCTTTTAATTAGGTCTGGTTTTGCTTTTGTTTTATCTGGATCATGATCATTTCCCCTGCTTTATTTTTTTACTTCAGGAGAAGTATAATAGATTCTGCTCCAGGTCCTTACTTTACTCTGTGTGTCTCTGTGCTTCAGCCAGCTTTCTGATAAACAATATATTATAGAATTCTGATTTTTGATCCACTCTGCTATCTGCTTCTATTTATGAAAGAGTTCATCCCATTCACATTCAATTATGATTACTAATTGTGTATTTTCCTTATCAAATTCACCTTATACCCTTGCTCTCTGTCTATGTATATTCCTTGTAGCTCTACTATTAATGACACAATTTTTAAGAATTACAAATACCATCTTCCCACAAAGGGAAGTAAACAGTTCCATTCCACTGAATTCTTTTGTTTTCTTTCCACTTTTTTCCTTTTGAGGCTTCTCTTGAGTCAATATTGCAGATCATATTTTTTGTTCAATTCTGGTCTTCTTATGAAAGCTTGAAATTCTTCTGTTTCACTGAATGACCATGTTTTTCTTCGATACATTATTCTTAATTTTGCTGGGTATATGATTATTGGTTGTAGTCCTCGATTCTTTGCTTCCTGGAATATCATGTTCCATGATCTCCAACCTTTTGATGTTGCAACTGCTAAATCCAATAAATTAATTTCCTTCTGGCCACTTGCAGTATTTTTCTTTGACCTGATGGTTCTGTAATTTGACTCTAATGTTCTTTGGAGTTTTTATTTTGGGATCTTTTTCTTTAGGTGATTGGTGGATTCTTTCAATACCTATCCTGCCCTCTGGTTCTGGGATATGAGGAAGTTTTCCTTGATAATTTCTTGAAAGATGCTATCCAGATCCTCCATTTGATAATGGTTTTCAGGTAGTCCACTAATTCTAATATTGTCTCTCCTGCACTTATGTCTGGGGTAGTTGTTTTTGTCAATGAACTATTTTACATTTTCTTCTCTTTTTTCATTCCTTTTAATTTGTTTGATTCATTCTTGGTGTCTTATATTGTCATTAGTTTCCACTTGCCCAATTCTAACTTTTAAGGAATTGTTTTCCTGTTAGCTTCTATAAATCCTTTTCCATTTGCCCAATTATACTTTTTAAGCTGTTTTCTTCAATGGATTTTTATATTTCCTTTTCCATCTGGCCAATTCTACTTTATAAGCAGTTATTTTCTTTTTCCAAGCAGTTGGCTCTTTTTTTCATAATTTTCTTACATCACTCCTTCGTTTTCCCTTCTATCTCTCCATTATGATTTTTAAGCTCTTTTTGAAGCTCTTTCATGAGTTCTTTCTGGGCTTGAGACCATTTCCCCTTTTGGGGGGGACTTAGCCCTTAGACATTTTGATATTGTTGTCCTCTTCTGAGTTTGTCATGATCTTCCTTGTCACCATAACTTTCTACGGTCAAATTATTTTTTGTTTTGTTTTGTTTTGTTTTGGGGGGGGGGGGGTTTGGCTCACTTTTTTTAAGCTTTTTTTCTTTCTTTTAAATTTGAGGTCTGCTCCTTGTGTGGATGGGGCACTGTTTCAGATTTCTTGTGTCAGGAGTTGTAGACCTGGCTGTTGACTTGATGCTTTACTGGGCCCCTCATATCTGGTATTCCATTGAAGGAGTAGTGAGGAAAGAGACTAGTGGAGGTCAGGCAGCTTATCTAGTGCTGAGCCAGGGCCCTGATGCTGGTATGTCTGAAAAGGGCTGAGACCAGTGGGGTCCCACAGGGCTGTACTAAAGCCCATGAAAGTGTGGCTGCTGGGGGTTCCTGTTTATCCAGTCCATGTTAAAGCACCGGGCAACTTTTTGAGCTGGGGTCCATCCATTACCCTGGCTGTGCTGGGTCACATGAGGGACCTTGGTATGGGGTTTGCCTGCTCCACTGCCCTGGGGTCCAGGATCTCCCACCAGTTTGCTGAGGTGCAGCTTGTTGCTAGCTTGCTGAGATATTTCCTCTTGTTCTGCATTCTGCATTCTCCTTTTACATGAGACAGGTCTTTCCTGACAATCTTCCAAGTTTCTTGGCCTGAAAGACTGTTTCACGCCATCTTTTTGCTGATTCTGCTGTTCTAGGACTTGTTTTAAGGTGCTATTTTATGGTTGTTTGGAGGTGAATATGGGAGAGTTATAGCAATTTACTGTTTACTCTACCATCTTAGCTTCTGGAATTCTCCTCTAGGTCTCATTTTTAAGATATATAGGGAACTGATTCAAGCTTATAAGAAAAGGGGTTATTTTCCCAATTGACAAATAGTCAAAAATATAAACAGGCAAATTTCAGAGGAAGAAATCAAGCTATAAAAAGCTATATTTTTCATGTACTCAATCATTAATTAGAAAAATACAAATTTAGACAATTCTGAGGTTTTAAATTATATTGGCAAAGTTGATAAAAGGGGAAAATAACAAATATTTGGGAGTGTTGGAAAAATAAGTACATTAATGCATTATTCATGGAACTGTACATTGGTCCAACTATTTTGAAAAGTAATTTGTAATGCTATCCCAAAAGTTATTAAACTGTGCATACCCTTTAAGCCAGAAATATCACTACTAGGTCTATACCCTAAAGAGATCAAAGAAAGAAAGATCAAAGTACACAAAAATGTGTATAAAAATATTTATAGCAGCTATTTTTGTGGAAACAAAAGCTAAGTGGAAACTAAGGGAATGCCCGTCAACTGAGATATGCTTGAACAAGTTATGGTACATGGATGTGATGGAATACTATTATGTTGTAAGAAATAATGAAGGAGATAGTTTCAAGGAAATCTAGAAAGATTTATACGAACTGATTCTGAGTAAAGTGGACAGTATGAGGAGAAAAATTTATACCATAAGGATATTGCAAAAACAAATAATAAATAACTTAGAGCACCTATCAATACAAAAACTGATCATGATTTCAGAGGTCACAAGAGGAAAAATTTGCCCACCTGAGAGAAAAGGATGAGACTAAGGGCATATTGGGACATATAGACATAAATTCATATGGCATATATATATATATATATATTATATATACATATATATACACACATACACCCATATACAGATACATGCATATATACAAATACATAGATACACACACAAACACTCACACACACATTGGACATGGCCAATGCAGGAATTTGTTTAACTTGAATGTACATATTTATAACAAGGGTACTGTTATTCTTTATTTCTCATTGTAGAGAGGGGAAAAGGAGAGAAAATTATCAACTGAAAAACCATTTAATTTGGGGTGGGGGGGAAATACCTCTCTGAATCTCACCCTCTTTTGTAGAATAAGATGGGTGAACTAACTGATTTTTAAATTTCCTCCCAGCTCTGACAAGCCATATAATCTAACATTTTTTGTTCTTTTTAGAGATCCCACTCCAGTATTAATATTCTGTTCTAAGGGCCCTCCCAGCTCTGACCTCCTGGGTTCTAAGCACTACCCAGCTGCCCCTCCTTGGGGTCTCCCCTCTCCTCCTGCTCACACCTTTCAGGCCTCTTCTGAATGATCAAGGATTTTTTCAAACTTAATCTAACATTTTTGATCGATTGATTCTTACCCAGTTAAGATATAACTTCCTTAAAATGGGGCAGAGCAATATGACTGATTTATTAATCAAGTCCCCCCAATACCTGACTTTTTATCTTTCAAGAACTTCGTCTTATGAAACAAAGCCCTGCCCTCAGGGAGCTCCCAATCTGAGCTGGGGACTCAGCAGTTAAAGGTAAGGAGACATTCTGCCTTCAGAAAGCCCTCAGACTGATGGGGGAAATCCTGGGGAGTACAACATCAAAGGGAGAAAGTCAGTTCTTGACCTTTACAAATCATCCATCTAAGAAAGGCTGCAAGACAGACCCAAAGGAGGGCCAGGATGCCAAACAGGGCTGGGCGTTAGAGCCTGCAGGAGGGGGGCCCATCCAGGCCGGTTCCCAGGGCACTGCTAAGGCTGATGGGAGGAGGAAAAGATGGGGCACGGAAACATGGAAAGTGTGATGCAGAAGGAGGAAAGGGGGGGCAGGAAGAGGAGAATTGGAGACTCGGACTCCCATTTTTCCTCTTCAGGACTGAAAGCTGGATCCACACCATCATTCTTCTTCCATCATTCCTGCTTTCTAAGGAAAACACTAGAGGAGCTTAATGAGAACTAGAAACTAAAGAAGGTACAAAACAAATAAGAAACAAATATTTGGGGAATTAAAGGCCAAGCTCAGCCCAGGAGGGGGGTAAAGCTTCAGCACTATATGAAGAAGTGGGGCACGGTGCTGAAGTTGTATCAATTAGTTGTTGGAGGGAGAGGAAATTGCTTCCTTTTTCCTTTTTTTTTTGTGTTCCTTTCATTTTTCTTCCTCTTCCCTTTTTCTGTTTTCCTTGTTCTTTTTTCCACACAAGAGGGTTTCTAGAAAATAAAAGGTGGGTAAATGGAAAATAAAATTTAAAATTAAAGAATTAATGAGAAAAGGAAAAAGGGCCCGGGGGGGCGAAAGCGGGAAAAAACAGAGGGAAAGAGGAAAAAGGGTAAGAAGGAAATTGAAAAAGGGAAAAAAAAGAACAGGGAAGACAGAGAGAGGGAAAGAAGAAAAAAAGAAGAAAAGAGAGAAAAGAAAAGAAAAGAGAAGAGAAGAGAGAAGGAAGAGAGAGAAGAGAAGAGAAAGAGAAAGGGAAGAAGGAAATAGGAGAGGAAAGGGATGAGAGAATAGAGACAGAGAGGAGAGAGAAGAGAGAGAGAAGAGAAAAGACAGAGAGAAGAGAAGGGGAGGAAAGAGAAAGGGAAGGAGAGGAAAGAGAGAGAAAGAAAAAATAGAATGGAAAGAGAGGGAAGATAGAGAGGGAAAGACGAGAGAGAAACAGAGACAGAGGCAGTGAGAGACAGTGAGATTGAGAGAGACAAAGAGAAAAAGACAGGCAGAGAGACAGAGAGGGGAGGGAAAGAGAGAAAAGGGAAGAGAGAGAGAGAGAGAGAAAGAGAGAGAGACAGACAAAGAGACAGAGAGACAGAGAGAGAGAGACAGAGAGAGAGAGAGAGAGAGACACAGAGAGAGAGAGAGACACAGAGACACAGAGAGACAGAAAGACAGAGAGAGACAGAGAGAGAGACAGAGGGACAGAGAGAGACAGAGAGAGAGAGAGAAAGGGAGGGAGGAGGGGGAGAGGAACAGCTGGAGAAGGCAAAGTTGACTGGGCTGGAGCTTAAGCCATTATGTAACCTACACAGCCCCCAGCCTCCCCCGGGAGGACCCCCTCAGAAGGATGGGTGGGAGGGGAAAGCCCTGCGTGATCCTGCACTCCGGGGGTGGCCGCAGGCCAGGGGCAGCCCCGCTGGCCCATAGACCCGGGATGTCACGCCCCCCCGGAGCAGGAGCCTTCCCGGGTGGACGCCGGACTGGGGGATTCTCTGCCAGGGCGGCAGGTCAGAGCAGAATGACCCTCTCCCTGCCTCCTCTGCTCCCGCCCGACACCCGCTTGCTCGGACACCGAGCGGACCCCGGGCTCCCAAGAACCGAAGTGGAGGCCGCTGTTTGAGCGGGAAGGGACCTGGGGGACCGCCTAGTCCGAGACCTCACCCCGGCCCAGTGCAGGGGAAACTGAGGTCCAGGGGAGAGCCCGGATTCTCCCATAAACGCCCAACAGAGCGTTTCCCGGGCAGCGTTTTTAAAACCCCGCTAATCACCTCTTTCCGAGACCTCCGCGGCCTGCCTGAGAAGAGATTCAGTGACCGTCCTAGTGAACTGAATCAACAGGATTTCTCCACTAAAGTCCGGCCGGCACCAAGTGTTTTGATCTTTTTATTTGAAAAGGCAGAGGAAAGGAAAGGAACAAGCGTTTATTAGGCGCCCACTGGGAGCCAAGACCTTTATAAATATTCTCTCTTTGGTTCTCACCACATCCCTGAGAGGGGCTCTTCTTATCCCATTTTACAGCTGAGGAAACTGAGACTGAGGTTAAGGGCCGATTTAAAAAATAAAAAACAGAAAGAGTGGAGGGGCGCTGCCCCAGAACCCAGGAGGTCAGAGCTGAGAGGGCCCTTGAACCCAGGAGGCGGGGAGCTGGAGGCCCTTGAACCCAGGAGGTCAGAGCTGAGGGCCCAGAACCCAGGAGGTCAGAGCTGGGAGGGCCCCGGGAACCCAGGAGGTCAGAGCTGGGAGGGCCCAGAACCCAGGAGGCGAGCTGGAGGGCCCCTTAAACCCAGGAGGTCAGAGCGGGAGGGGACTTAGAACCCAAATGTCAGAGCTGGAGGGTCCTGAACCCAGGGAGGCGAGCTGGGAGGGCCCTTAGAACCCAGGAGGTCAGAGCTGGGAGAGACCTTAGAACCCGGGAGGTCAGCGCTGGGAGGGCCCTAAGTGCCATCTGGTCTGACCTTATTTCCCAGATGAGAGAATGGGGATCCGGGGGGATTTCAGTGAGTTCCCCACACCGTTTACAGCATCAGAAGAACCATTTTGGGGGCCCAAATGAGCTCCCAGTCCATCTCCAGGAGGCCTGACAGAAATTCCCGCTTTCCAACCTGGAGGAGAATGCTAATCTCACTTAGCAGGGAGGCCCAGAGAGCCAGAACTCATTAGGATGAGGACAGCGTCAGGGCAGGAAGGAGGCCGAGTCTGCATGAAATGTATAATGCAAGGCTGAGGTCAGAGAGGTGAGAGGGAGCAGGCAGGGCCCAGATGAGCGACTGCCAGGGTGAGGGGAGAGCAGCCTCTGGGCCGGTCTGATGGGGAGCTCACCCCAGTGGAGTCTGGTGGTTTGACAGAAGTCCTGCTCTCGGGCCTAGATGATCTGGGTTCGAATTCCAGAGCTGCCTCTTGTTCTGGGCCAGTCACTGACTCTGAGACCTGATTTCCTCCTGTTTTCAACAATACTGAACCTGACCTTCACATGTATTTGGAAAGATAAACTAAATGGAGCTGAGGGGAATTATTTAACCCGACCTGCCTCAGGCTGGAGTGAGTGAAAGACTAGAAACCCTAAAACACAGAGGAAGGGGCTGATGCCACCTCTGACACAAGGCCGTTCCTTTAATTCAGGCTCCTCCTTTGTGCCATTTACCCCTCCGTGGATCCACTCCCAGAATCACATTTTAAGTGCATAAAAGAAAGCTTAAGACCCTTCATGATCCGTGTGAGACTCAGACCCAGGCCCCCTTACATCCGGTACAGCCACCCACCAGTGGGAATTGAGTAATGGGGAGTCAGTTGGCCATGACACCATTTCACTTCCACATTGGTTAAAAGAGATCCCTGTGGAGTGCTCAGGCTGGCAATAACTTCCTGAAGTTCATCTAACTGTAGGATTTAGAATTCGACAGAACCTTAAAGATAATCTAGTCCAACCCCTTCATTTTACAGAGGAGAAAACCCAGGTCCAGAACTCTCTGGAATCTTTTTCTGAAGTGGACTCCCTGTTCCCGTGAGCTGGAAGTGACAGCTCACATTTTCCCAAAGCATTTTGGCTAGTCCTCCCTGCCCCATCACAGAGCCCTCCTAGGAATTAAGCTTATTTGTAACATCACACAGGTCCCTTCTCTAAGAGCAATGTCAGCCACTTGAGTGCAAAGGCCTCCCGTGACCCCTTTGGTCTTTGTGCCCCAAGTGCCTTCTGTACTCAGGTCCATCAAACAGAAGGAGGAGGAGAACTGCCTGGCTCCTTTTGTGACCTTAAGCTTCTCCAGGGATAATAGGTCAGAAAATTCCAAGCTCTCCATATTTCTCCCACAAACAAAATTTTAAATATACTCCGGTGAAAAACAAGTAAGACTTGGGACAGAACAGGAGTCTTGGGATATCCAGAGAAAACACAAAGAAAGATCCTAGGACTCTGGGTTTAGTCAGTGTAAACACATCCAGGCTAGTGCTAATGAAACAGCAAGAGGGAGCCCTGGGTTTGGAGGAGACCTCAGCCCAACCACAGGAACTTTCCCTTCCCATACAGTGTGGAGAGTCAGGGGTTTGAGTCTGGGAAGATTGAGGGAACCTCGGCTGTGCTGCTGGGAATTCGCCCCTGGTAAGGGCAGAAGTGCTTGGGCAAGGAAGCTTCTGGCTGCGGGCACTTAGAGGAGGATGGCGCTCTTGGTTTGGGATTCTAGGCAGAGGGAAGAACTGAAGGAAGACCTGAAGTCAGAGGCACCATTCTCCCCACTCAGGGATTAGAAATGATTACACTAACAAGCTCTCTTTAAAAAAAAAAAAAAATGAGTGGGCAAAGGAGGAAGAACTCAGCCATAAAAAGTTACTATAGGAAGGATATTTTCAGAGGAAGATACTGAAGTAAAAATAAAAGCCTCTTGTACCCCAAAGAAAAATGTTAAATAATGTGCAAAAAAAATTACATAGAAGAACTCAAGAAAGATTTTAAAAATCATGAGGGAGATTAAGGAAAGAATATCAAAAAAAAAGAATAATCCAAGAAAAACAAGATTATGAAAAGAAAATGAACCAACTAGAAAAGGAGATCAATAGACTTAAAGAAGAAAATGACTTTGAAAATTATAATCGGACAAGGAGAAACCAGTGAAGTTATAATAGACCAAGAAATAATAAAACAAAATTGAAGAAAATATGAGTTCTCATAAGAAAAACAACTGATCTGAAAAGTAGATAAAGAACAGCAGCCATAATTGGACTAATTGAAAGCTGTGACCAAAAAAAAAGAATCTTGATACAATAACATAAGAAATTATCAAAGAAAATTGTCCTGAAATGATAGAACAAGAGGGGGAAGTAGGAATAGAAAAAAATCCATGGATAGCCACCTGAAAGATACTATCAGGAAAACATAGAGGAACATAATTGCTAAATTTTGAAAGTTCCAGATCAAAGAGAAATTTTTACAAGCAACAGTGACAAAAAATTCAAATAGTACAGAGGAAACAAGCAAAAGAGTTAGGAATGTTTAAAAAACTTTTAATATATCAATGCAAATAGTATGGGTTCAATTAATAACTTAATTGATTGGAAAGTCATGGATAAATGGGCAAAGTATAATTTGATTTGGCTGAATTTGCATCCCATAATAGTAAAGATTTTACATGACCTTGCTGTCATAATAAGACTAGCTTCCTTAATGTTCCTTGACAGTTAGAATTCAGATTTGTGAAACCATATAAAGTAACTTCTGAAGTTCTTTATCTACATATTTCAACCTTTTACTTTTTGAGTGTCAATCTGAATAATAAAAGGGTACCAGTAAATTTTTCCCCAGGATAGTTTCCAAGCTCTAATGTTGCCACTAACTCAGGTTATGATTTGAACAAATCAATTTTACTTTTAGCAAATTAATTTTATTTTCTAAATATAGAGGATCTTTTTATTAAAATAAAAAAAGAAATTAATAATGAAAAAACATTCACAAAAATGAATAAAGCCCATTAAAAAAAAGAAAAAACATTCAAATATGTTGGAGCTACATTTAGAGTTACACAAGAACTACCAGTGGCTACAATAAATGACCACAGGTCTTGGAATACTATATATCAACAATCAATAGAACTAGGGTTTTAACTAAAAACATTATGTCCAGAAAAAAATAAATATTATATTGAAAGAAAAAATGGACATACAATGAATTGACAGATTTTCAGGATTTTGTTGCAAACAAACCTAAACTCAATAGAAAATTTGAACCTATAAGAGCCAGAATAAAGATTAATTTTATAGGACTCAATAAGGACAAACTGTGTTTATGTTTTATATATGGAAATGTAAATCATGCGTCTAAGATTATCATTGGTAATTGGATAGTCCAAAAGAAAAAATGGGGTACAGTCGAGTATGATGTGACTCTAAAAAGCAAAACCATGTGGGAAAAGGTAAAAGCAGTAATTATACTATATGAATAAGGCAGGAGAACAAAGACAGAAAAATTAGATGGCTGAGGAGAGCTGGTAGTTCTGAAATCCTATTCATTATTAGAAATAGGTTAAAACGGAAACAATACATACATATATCTGTGTGTATATATATATATATATATATGTGTGTGTGTGTGTGTGTATATGTATATTTACTAATAAGGGTATAACATCATCCAAAATCTGTAAAGAAATAAGAGGGGGGTGGAATAGGATAAGGCAAGTTATAGAAAGGTGTGTAGATTAATGAAAATGGAATAGGAAAGAGATGAAGAGGAAGGGAAAAGGTGGTATAGGCTAGGTGGGGTACAGAGGACACAGGAGGGATCTTTTAGGAATGGTGTAAGTAATGGCAAGATAAGCAATAGCAAGCTAAGCAGAAGTAAAGTAGAAGAATTAGAAGGAATGGAAAATAAGAAATAATGAGTATATATATATATATATATATATATATATATATGTGTGTGTGTGTGTGTGTGTGTGTGTGTGTTTGTCTGTGTCTGTGTTTGTGTGCCTGTAAATATAAATATAATTCGTATTTGTCACCTGCATAAAGGAGTTGGAAGGGGATGTAGAGAAAAGGGGGAAAAGACAATAAAGTTAAAAGTCACAGCAGAGAACAAAAGAAAACCTACAAAGAAGCAAAGAAAATATGGATAATTCTTAATTCAATGTGGAAGGGAGGGAAGGAGAGAATGCAGGAGGAAGAGAGGGAAGGCAAGAAGGAAGGCAGGAAGGAAGGCAGGAAGGAAGGAAGGAAGGAAGGAAAGAAAGAAAGGAGGGAAGAAGGAAGGGAGGGAGGGAGGGAGGGAGAAGAGAGGGAGGGAGAAAGGGAAGGAAGGAGCTAGGAAGGGAGGGAAGGAGAGAGGAAGAGAAAGGGAAAAAAGAACTCTTGTTTCTGAAGAATTGGAGATGAACATCACATACAGAGGGAGGGCAAGGGAGTGAGCAGACTATAACATAGAATCAATAGCAAATTTCTAAAGAAGAACCATAATAAAGGACATCTTCAGGCAAATCATACTAAATAAGCATAATAACTAATATCTAACATTTATATGGTGCTTTGAGGTATGAAAAACAGCTTACAAAGGTTATCTCATTTGATCTTCACAGTAACTCAAAGAGGTAGATGCTATTATTCATATGGTCTCCATTTTACCATGAAGAAACTATTACAAAGAGGTTAAATGAGTTGCACAGGATCACACAGTAAATGTCTGAGGTTGGATTTGAAATTAGGTCATTCGATCACCAGGACTCCACCAACTGAATATAGTTTATATAAAGGGGGGGGCAGCTACCAGCCCTGAAGTCAGGAGGACCTGAGTTCAAATCTGACCTCAGACACTTAATACTCTCTAGCTGTGTGACCCTGGGCAAGTCATTTAACCCCAATTGCCACAGGAAAAAAGAGAGACAGAGACAGAGAAGATGTACATATAGAGAGGGAGAGGGATGAAAAGTTTGACTAGAATGCTCCTCTGGTGTCTTCATAATGTCAGAAAAGATGAGAAAGGTTTCTATAATGTTGAGTGGACTCCTTTGGGGCAAACTCATGGAGGATTGGACACAAGTCACCCCAGGATAAGCAGGTATACATAAAATGTGATTTCTCTCATTGGAAACAACATCCAAAGTGGTGAGAACCCTTTGTGCTGAGTACATATTCATTTTCTTGAGCTCACCATCATCATCACCATCATCACCATCATCACCATCATCATCATCATCATCATCATCACCATCATCACCATCATCATCATCACCACCATCATCATCATCACCACCATCACCATCATCATCACCATCACTATTATAGCTAGCATTTATATATCACTTTAATGTTTGCAAAGCACAACAACGGGGGCCAGGTGCCATTGTGATTCTCTTTTTACATATGGGGAAACCAAGGTTTGAGAGAGGTTCATGATTTGCCCCTGGTTACAGAGTTTGAGGAGGGATGACCGAACTGATCCATTCAGACTCTCATCTGGCCCCATTCAGCAGACAGGACCAGTAGCCAGCACTCTAATTGAGAAACTGAGTGAATCTAATTTGACATATGGCATCAGTGGTAAAAATAAGGAACAATTTGGCTTCAGTCGGTACCTTAAGGACCAGTGTAGCAGAAATGTTCTCTGCCTCTCTGCCTCCCTTTTGTCAGCAGAGACTAAACTCTAAGCAATAAGCTTGTCTTCCTGCCAGGGAAAGCAGTCTCCGAAGGCCTCTTTGAGATAAGGGAAGAAGGACCAAGGAGTTCCCATTCTCCCAACAGGAACAAGTACGCCTATTAAGGAATAAAGGCTGAGATGGCAGAGCTGGATGCTGGGGCAACAGGACTCAGTAGAAAGAGCACCAGACCTGAAATGAGGGAGACATGGGTGGAATTCTGGCTCCCGTATTTAGCAAGCGTATGAGCTTGGCAAGTCACTTTGATTTTTCTCTCTGACAAGTTCACAGTCTCTCCACTTTCAATTTCCTCTCCTATAAAATGGAATATAATGAAATTTTCTCTCCTTGCCTTCCAAGGTTAGTCTGGAGAAGGGATTTTGTAAACCTTATAGGCTATAATTAAAAAATTATGCTAAGTTTTATAATTACCTCTTGGATGTTTTTTGGGATAGAATGTAGGTTTTTAAGGGAAGGAGTTTTCTTTTCATTTTTATCCTTATATTCCCAGAACCTAACACATAGTAGGTACTTAAATCTTTTTTCAGTTGATTAATTATGGGCTAGCCTGGGAAACCAAACATCTTTTCTTAGCATAGAAAAATCATAATTTCCTGGAAAGCAGAGACTTCTTTAGTTTCCATTTTTGTACCCCCAACACTTAAAAGAGTGTCTGGAAGTTGCTTAAAAATAAATATTTGTTAACCAAAGGGTCAGTAAAAAGCCAACCATCTGCCCACTTAAAGGATTCTTCTCCTGGTACCTGTGGCCAGTAGGCTTGTTAGCCCTTTTAATGTGTCCTAATAGCCCTTCCTCAAGCAGAGAAGAATAGGTATCTGAGCTGGGGAGGCTTTAACCTAGAGAATAATGATGGGATGGGATGTCCTAAGCACATGAAAGTTGGAACTCCGGTTTACAACAGAATCATAGCTCCAGAACTGAAAGGAGCATTTGGAACCATCTAGTCCAATCCCCCTCTTTTTATAGATGACAAGCCTGAAGCCCAGAGCATTCAAATAATTTGCCTAAAATCACGTGAAAGAAACAGGATTTGAATCCAAGTCCTAGGACTCCATGTTTAGTTTTCTTCCCAGTACAACAGGAGAAGACAGTGCATAAATATTGACCGAGTATGATAAGCAAAAAGAGACTCTTGCACACCCCAGTTGCACCCCATCTCCCATGACAGGGAGGGGATGAAGAACAGAAAAGGGAGTCTTAGGGGAGGTATCTGATTAGCAGAGCATTGAGTGATGAAGCTCTCTGCATCAGCTTTTCTTCCCTTCTGAGACAGCGTATAGGTACCTCACAAAAGCAAAGATAGTTTCAGACCTGTGCTGGTCTTCCTGAAGCTGGTCTTCAGCTTGTGATTATGTGCGGAGCTTATTGATGACCAGAGCAAAAAGAATCAGGCAAGATCTTGCCCCAGCAGAGCAGTGTGAACCAGCTAAGTCTGTTGGCTGAGGGTCTTCCCCATGCGTTGTTTGTTTCCCCTGAGCTTTCTGAGGGAACTCTGGTGCATTGGGCTGGGCTCAGGCTGCCTGAGGTCTCAAGCTCAGAACATCATCAAGGACTGGATCTGGCTAACTGAGAGGTCACTGCCAGCTGCATCACCGACCCCGAGTTCTGTATCCGGACACTGGGATCTTGACCTATCACTCTATTCTATTTGGACAGCTAAATATACTTCCAGATGGACCTTCCTTATCTCAAATTATGTGCCAGGGTGAGCAGCGTTGCCATGAGCATGTATTTGATGCTTTCAATGAGCCCATGTTTTAAATAAGGCCTTTGTTTCATTCTCATCCTGCCCTCATCTTGTCCCTTTTTCCAATTTCTCCTTAAAAAAATATATACGTGCCCTAGTTGTTCCCAGAGGACTATTAACTACGAATAATTTATCCTGGAAATTTGTTATGTTAGAATTACCAATTAGATATGATTATAACTTACCATGGCTAACTCTGCACTAGTGATGGAAATCTGAATCCCATTAAAATCAAATTAGCATATATTAAAGCAAAGGGGCCGTTCTGCACTGCACCAGCAGTTTATAGCCAGGCCAGGCCGGCTGGAGGAGAGGCCACCCGCTTCCGCATGCACCCCATGAAGGCAGGGGCAGCCAGGTGCGTGCAGGGACACTGGGGGCTGCCTCCTCCTCCGGAGCGGATTCCGGCTGGTCCTCTCTGTGGCAATGGAGCCGCTCCGCAGGCGGCCACGGTACTCCAGGCTCTATTCCCCGATGAACAAAGAGGCTGATGGGAGTTCTTCCTTGGCTCAAGGAAGGGCAGTCTTCCTTTCCCCTGTTAGAGCAAAGCCTGAGGCCCATTTGGTCAGTGGTTAACACATGTAGAGTGACATATTAGACTCCCCTGTGGACCAATTACTCAGCTCTCTAAGTCTGGATTGTGGTCCAGGAGCATCTTCCTGTCTCTTCACTTCCTCCTCAGCTATCCCCCACCTCACTCTGCACTTCTCCCAAGCTACAAACGTTGTCCCTGATTCCCATGCCATTCTCTGAAACTGTACCTCCTTTCTACTCTCCTCTGAGGTCTGGCTTGGGCCTCCCCCCTTTGCCTTTCAAGCTATGTTCAACAGTCATAGAAGTTTATGATATTCAAAGGTCTACATCCACATTATCTGTCAGTTTGTCCAGCCATGCATTCATCCATCCATCCAGCTATCCATCCATCTATCAATCCATCTGTCTGTATGTATCTATCCACCATCTATTTATCCATCATCATCTATCCATCCATCCATCCATGTATCTATCCATCCATATATGCATCTATCATCCACTCATCTATCTATCCATCCATCCATCTACCTATTTATCAGTCTGTCTATCCATCCATTCATCCATCTATCTATCTATCCATTATCCATCTATCAAACTGTCTGTATCTATCCACCATCTATCTATCCATCCATCCACCCATCTTTCCATGTATCTATGCATTATCCATCTATCCCTCTATCAAACTGTCTGTCTGTATCTATCCACCATCTATCTATCTATCACCCATCTATCCACCCATCTATTTATCCAGCTATCCAGCTATCATCTATCTATCTATCCATCTATTAATTCATCCATTCATTTATCAGTCTGTTAATCCATCTATCCATCCATCTATGTATTTATCTATTCATATATCCATCTATCATCTGTGCTTCTATCTATCCATCCATCTATCAGTCTGTCTATCCAACCATTCAGCCATCTATCTATCCATCATCTATCTATCCATCCATTTATCTATCTATCCATCTATTTATCATCCATCCATCTGTCTATTCATCAGTCTATCTGTCTATCCATCCATCCATTCATTCACTCATCCATCCATCAGTCTATGTATCCATCCATTTGTCCATCCATTTATCTATCTATCCATCCATTCATTCATCAATCTATCTATATACTTATTGTCTGTCTCTCTATCTTATTTGAGCTCACAACAACCTTCTTTTCTTTTCCTTTCTGGCCCTCTCCAATCCTATTATCCTCTGAAACCCTCCTCTCTTGTTTACAAATGCTCCTGCTCTCACCTATCCCTTCCATCTTCTGGATCTCCCTGACTTTCTCCAGATCACACAGGTCTTGGCCCATCTCTAAGCCCATCAGCTTCTCTCACATCCCCTGACACATGAGGCCAGGACATTTTACGGATTCCTTGCTCCCCTGTAATATGCCTCCAGAAGCTCTCTCTGCCACCATTATCTAACAACCACTTCTCTTCCTTTAAAGTCTACTCCCCAGTGTCCAAGTCTTTGTTGCTATCCCTTGATAAACCTTGGGTGACTTCTTCGTCCCTAAAAAGCCTATTAATTAAATGGAAATATCTTTTACTTTAACCTCTGTTCCCTTCAAATGCCTCAGCCTAGTTCCTCGCCTTCCCAATATCTGTGAGTTTTGTTTCCCTTTTTCCTCATCCATACACAGAGTGCACATGCCTTAGGAGAACCCCCTCCTCTTTCTCCAGAAAAACTAAACACCCCTAACATTCTCGTGCACAAATGGCCATCATCAAGTCTGGCCCCTTCCTCTGCCTCCCACCTTTTGGAGATGAGGAGACTCCATCCCAGAGAGGGGAAATGGATCACACAATAGGGAAGAAGCAGAGCCTGGGGATTTGGAATCCTGGTGTTCTCCCTCCAAATTCAGCTCTTTCCATGGTTTCATTTATATATGTGACCCAAGTCCCAAGCCCATTGGTATGGGAACCGATATTCTACTTAAACTACTTCCTGCATTAAAAATTTTTACTTATTTTTATCGCAAAATTCAATTTGTATACTATCCCAGTATTAATTTTTTTGCAAATTTTTAATTTTACTCAAGTAAAAATATAAACTCATGTATATATATGTATATATATCATCAGTGGAAATAAGCGCTCCATGTGTGCACCGAATTATGGAGAATAAGAAAAGAGGCCTCTTCTTCAGGCTATTCAGGTTATTTTCTGGCTTCCAGCTTTGAGAAAGAAAATAGATTATGACAAGCTCTCTTCATGTCGCTGAAGGGGAAAAAGACTCCACAATTTTGATCCTGTTACTATTGTTATATTAGAGACTTTGGGAAATTTCCCCTTGGGTGGGATCTGGGACTCAGTTAATCTGGGTTCTCTCATTTTTAATGGAAGAGTCCCTTGAAAAAATCTGCATCGTATATATTCTCATGTGTATGCTTTGACTTGGTTTGCTATCAATTGGGATAAATGAATTTCTTTACTATTTACTATATGTGTTTATTGTGAAACTGGCATCTAATGGGAAAGGCATATTAGAGAAATAATCAAAATTTAGTGTGAATGGGAAAACTATATCCCTTACCTAGACTAACAATATTTAAGGGAGCAGATAACTATAACTCTGACGTGGTACTTCCTCCCTTTCAGGAGACCTTAACCCCCTACTTCCCCTTCTGACAGAAACTGAAGTCTCTCTTAGAAAAAGATTGGAGGAAGAGACACTAGAAATGTCCACTCTTGCCTCCCTAGGAGTCACACAACACTCCTCATGTTTCATGTACCGCATTCAGGAACATAGGATGCTAGATTTAGAGCTGAAAGAACCTTAGAGTCCATTTACTCTAATTTTTTTTCATTTTACATATGAGGAAACTGAGGCACAAAGAAGTTAAGCTTGTTATTATCAAAAACCTAGGATTCCAACCCTGTTTTATCTTCACTGTCTCATTTATCCTTAACTTTAAACCTGCAGAATAATAGTTTTCTGAGGTGTTTTTATCCCCACCCACCAGGTTTCTTCTCCTGGGCCAGACAGATAATTATTAACAATATTAATAGGAATGCTTACATTGCATAACCACTCGTCCTAAAAACTCTGGGGTGCTTCATAAGCAGGAAGAGTTCTCCTCTCCCCTACCACCAAAGTCAGGAAGGCTTGTTCAAAATTAACTCATTTATCTATCCTCCCCACTGGGAAGGGCTTCCATGCCTCGATCTTAACCATGAAATTCTCCTGTTTTATTATGTGCTCGATGCTTTGTAGCTTTGTGGCTGCTGTGGTCATTTTGGGGACTTTAGGGAAATGTCAAAAAGAAAAAGAAAAAAAGAAATCTTCCTCTAAAGCAAAGGCAGAGGAAGAAAGGGACTCCAGCTTGATGATCTCTGACCTGAGGCTCCAACTAGGACTACTCAGAGTTACTGAAGAACAATGGAGAATGGTTTAACTCCAAGTCCCAAAACCTGGACCCATTCTGCAGCATACGGATCTAAAGTAACAAGCATTTATATGTTCTTATTGAAAAATAAGAAGAAAAAGAAAGACAGCCTCTGTCCTCGAGGAACTCACAATCTAAAGGGGGAAGAGGAAAAGGAAAAAGAAGGGAGAAGTTTGGAAGAGGCAGAAGAGCTAGGAGAGACCAGAAGGAGTGAGCAAGGCCAGCCTGGATATTTCCCTAAAATGGAAATTCTGGAAGGAAGTGATCAGTCAGAGGAAGGGTCTGCAGTGGAAGGGATGAAAAGGCTGTTGAAACCTGGTAGGGAAAAAGTCTGGAGAATCAGGAGAATATGCTGAAGAGGAACAAAGGAGAATTATTGACTTCAGCAAGCCCATTTGCTCCTCTGTCAAAGAGATGCTCTCAAAGGTCCCTTCCAAAACTAAGCTTCTGGGGGTCTGTGATTCCCCAAGTTAGGAATCAGGCACCAGAACTTTGCAGGTAAAAATGTTCTATGGATTTCTATGATGGGGGGAATCTCACAGAATTAGTTGGAAAAGACCTCAGAGTCTCCTCTCAGAGACTCCTTGGAGTCAAGAAGGATTTCCTCCTCATACCTCATACACTTTCTAGCCCTGTGACTCCAGGCAAGTCATTTAATCTCCCTGCCTCTGTTTCCTCATCTGTAAAATGGGAAGGATAATATTGTCTTCCTCACAAGCTTGTTGAGAGGATCAAATAAAATTATTTTAGTAAAGTGTTCTGCAAACCTTAAAGCACAGTTTCTATGTCAGCAATTCTCATTATTGTCACTGACTCTTCCTTGCTTGTAACAAGAAATTAGTATGTTTTTTAAAAAAAGAAAGTTTCAGAAATGCTGGTTTTTCAGGTCAAGGTAGAAGGAAACTGGTGCCTTTTTTTGCCTTAACTCCACTCCAACATGACTATTTCTTTCTTGTCGTTCTCTTTACCCCAGTTCAGACAGACTTAGAAATTGAAAAGATACCTAGATACCTGGAATGCTTTAGAAAAAAGCCCCTACGGAGACAGGAGGATGTTCAGATGACCTTTGAAAATATCTCCTGCCAGCCGCCTGTCCCAGAAGCAGAGATTTTTAAAGTTAGCAAAAACCTTGGCAGCCATCCACTTCAACCCATCTCTGAAAGGAACTACCCCCTACCCCCATCCCCTCCCAACCCCCACTAAAAATATTTAACTGGGGGTGACTCAAGTTCCATCTTTTCCCATCTTCCTAACACATAATACTGCCCACCCTCCATCCCCTGGCCATTTTGATATAAAAATTCCTGGTTTCATAGCATGGCTGAATCGCACCTTCAGGGAGGCTGATCTTCCTAATCCCATCAGCCATGCTGTCAGAAGAAGGAGGTCTGATGGGCCACGGGAGAATGTAGGCATCGGGGCAGCCGTGACCATCCAGGCTTCCAGGCTGGGCACACAGTGGGCATGTTGCCTGATAAATGCCTCCCGGGAGAAGGGGGTATTTGGGGGCTAGGGTAGGGGTCTTAACAACAACATCGATAACAATGCAACAATTATAATAACAACATCTATAGTACTTTACAAAATGCTTTATCCATGTGATTCATTTGATCTTTACAACAACCCTAGGAGATTGGGGACACTAGAATCCCCATTTTAAAGACAAAGAAACTGATGCTGGGAAAGGTTATGTGATTTGCTGAGAGTCATGTATCTCATATCAGAGACAGAATTTGAACTCAGTTGTTCCTAATTCCAAGTTCCATGTTCTATCCATTGTGTCACCTAATTCTCCAATTACCATTCTGGTTGTGAGGTTGAAGATGTCTAGTGGATCAAAAATATATTAGAATCACGGCTTGAAAAGACTTTAGAACCCAGAATGTCAGAACTAGGAGGACCTTAGAACCCAGGAGGTCAGAGTTGGGAGGGCCCTTAGACCCCAGGAGGTCAGAGCCAGGAGGGCCCTTAGACCCCAGGATGTCAGAGCTGGGAGGGCCCTTAGAACCCAGGATGTCAGAGCTGGGAGGGCCCTTAGAACCCGGGATGTCAGAGCAGGGAGGGCCCTTAGAACCCAGGAGGTCAGAGCTGGGAGGGCCCTTAGAACCCGGGATGTCAGAGCTGGGAGGGCCCTTAGAACCCAGGAGGTCAGAGCTGGGAGGGCCCTTAGAACCCGGGATGTCAGAGCTGGGAGGGGCCTTAGAACCCAGGATGTCAGGGTTGGGAGGGCCTTTAGAACATAGAATATCAGAGTTGGGAGGAACCACAGAAAATTAAATGTCAGAGTTAAAAGGGACTTAATGTAAAGGTTTAAATTGTATGACTGAATAAATTGCTTAACCTGTCTCACCTGTCTTCATCTGTAAAATGGGGATAATGGTTCACTTGTCATGAGGATCCAATGAAATAAAACACTTAGAACATCTTAAACACCTAAAGGTTCTATGTAAATCCTATTTTTTTAAGGGTAAACAAAACAGAAGAAGAAGGAGTTGAGATCATGCAGGGAGCAAGCACTAGAACCAGACCCAGAACTCACTTGTTCCCAGAGTCCAGCGTGCTTTCTCCCTCTCACTACTTGTCCCTCTTTGTCAGAGGTTGGGGAAGGAGGAAAAGCTTTCCCCTCCAGCCCTTCCAGGCCGGATCTGGCCCCTGGGCTCCCCGGCCCACCATCCTCTGGCCCTAAGCCAGGCTATCTGCCTCCTTCCCTTTTTAGTAATTATGCAAATCTCCTGTCCCAGGCTAAGCAAAGCAGGGGAGGAAGCCTGGGCCTCTTTGGCCCACTCACTCAGAGCTTGACAGAATAAGATAGGCAAATGACAGATTACAGCGGCCCACTCTGGTAAACACAAGTTTAATTACTTTTTGAGAGAGAGGCAGGGGGAAAAATGAAAGAAATTCCCCATGGGCTCTGTCAGGGCAGCAGAGTTAAGTGGGTAGAACACAAAGAGCCAAACGTGGGGGACTCTTAACTGGGGGGTGCAATGGGGGACCCTAAGAGAAAGGGACTGATGGTTCTGTACTGGAGATTCCCCCCCCCCCCGGGCCGTGGCCACCTTCCAGCAGAGCCAGGGAGGTGGCAGCGGAGGGACCGGAAGGCTGCAGCTGTAGCCCGGAGCCCTAAGTGGGGCACAGGCCTCTCTTCCAAAGCCCTGCTATCTAGCCCAACACATAAAAGCAGAGGCTCTCTCTTGGCGTTTGAGATTAACTCACACAATAGAGAAAATCTGATGGAAGTTTTTAAAAAGCTCATTTTTTTTGAAGGGATGTGAACTGAATGCAGAGAAGGAATGACAAATGCAGGGAATTCAGAGAAATTTGGGAAGGTTTGTATGAACTGAAACAGAGCCAAAAACAACCCAATATTCACATGAATTTAAAGATCATCCTAAAGGAAGCTGAACTCCGAGGGAAAAACGCAGTAAAAGGGTTAAGGATTGGATGATGACAATTGTCCCTTCTCCCTCACTTCAAGAAAGGCTTGGGATGGGAACGGGGGTATTGGAGGATTGTTTTTTGCTTTGTTCTCAATTAATTGGTTTTCTTTGTCACAAGAAAAGGTTTCATCAGGCCAGATAGTAAGGAATGGGATGCAGAGACAAAAAGCAATAAGAAAATGTGTGTTTTTAAAATATATATATCGCATGGTATTAAGGAAAGAGAATTATGTTTCATTCTGAGTGCTAAATTTTAGGAAGGACATTGACAAACTAGTGTAGGAGATAAACAAGCACCTAACCTGGAGATGGGAATATCTGACTTCAAATCTGGCCTCAGACACTCATGAGCCATGTGATTCTCAGCAAATCACTTAATCCTAATTTGCCTCAGTTTCCTCTTCTGTAAAATGATCTGGAGAAGGAAATGGCAAGTCACTCCAGGATCTTTGCCAAGTAAACCCCAACTGAGTAATAGACTGACCGGAATATAGAAGATGTATGAGATGAAATAGTAAAGAAGGATGATCAGGCCATGTGAGGATCAGCTGAAGGAACTAGGGACACAGAGTCAAGAGAAAAAATATCAGAGAAAACTGAATAGCTGTCTCACTATTCCAAGAGTGTTCTCTGGCTGTCCCCCATTCCTAGATTGTTCTCCCTCCTCTGATCCAACTCCTAACTCACTGGCTTCCTTTATTTTCCAACTAAAATCCCACTTTCAACAGGAAACCTTCCCCACCTCTCAATTTCAGGGCCTTCCCCATTAATTATTTCTTATTTATCCCTTATACAGCTTGTTTGATGTATTTGTTCACCTGTTGTCTGCCCCCTTTGGATTGTAAGCTCCTTAAGGGCAGAGACTATCTTTTGCTTTTGCCTCCACGGCACTTCACATAGTGCCAGGGCACATGATGGCTACCTTAATAAATAAATATTAATTGATTTATTCATCAATAAATATTGACCAATTTGAAGGGTTATTTGAAGAAGGTGGAGAAAGGAGCATTTAACTTTGCTTTGTTTGGCCCCAGAAGTAGAAGCTTCATGAGTAAAAAAAACAGATTTAGGTTCAATGTCAGGAAAAAATACCCACCAATTAGAGTTCTCTGTAACTGGAATGATTTGGATCCAGAGTTTCTGTTTCACCCCTCACTGGGGGGTCTTCAAATAGTTGGGTTTTTTCTAAGGCAATTGGAGTTAAATGATCCCTAGGGTCACACAGCCAGGAAGTGTTAAGTGTCTGAGACCACATTTGAACCCAGGTCCTCCTGACTTAGGGCTGGTGCTCTAACCACTGCACCATTTAGCTGCCACAGGAGATCTTTAAGCAAAAACTTAACCAAAGACTTTCCAGGGTGACTTTGATTTGGAAGAGAGGGATTAGGGGAGGTTCTTTTTAGCATATGGTTTGGACTCTGGAGCTCCCTTCCAAGTCTAAGATTCTATGCTTCAGTAGGACCTTACGGGAACAATTAAGGTGACACCATTGCACTGGGTGTGGAATCAAGAAAATTCATCTTTCTGAGTTCAAGTCTGACCTCAGACACTTACTAGTTGTGTGACCCTACACAAGTCATTTCACTCTATTTGTCTCGGTTTCTTCATCTGTAAAATGAGCTGGAGAAGGAAATGGCCGACCACTGCAGCATCTTGTTAAGAAAACACTAAATGGGATCATGAATTCAGATGGGACTGGATTAAATAAGGACCTTACAATCTAACAGACACTTAAAACCTGGAACAGGTTGAAGACAAATCATCAGCATTTTAACTATTCCTATTTAGGTAAGACTGTGCTCCATGGCCTCTGAGAACTCTTCCAAAGTCCTGGGACATTGCTCCATCCCCATGGAAAGCTAGAGAAAGGTTCTTTCTGCAGGTTTTCTGAACAGGGATGTACCAGAGTGAGCTTGAAACCAGATCACTAGGCCCCATTGTTACAATTTCATTGTGAATATTTATGCCTCAGAAGTTAGAAAATAATATAAATCAATTTATTGTCTAGATTTAAGAAAGTAGTGGTTGAAAAGTTTACAATGCAGATTAAACTTAAAAGTTATGTCTTGCACACTTTTTTGGAGCTCTACTTACGAGCCTACACTGTTTCTGACTGGTTGCTCTCTGACTTGCCCTAGACTGCACCTGTGACAACTGCCCCTAGAAGACTTTGTGAGAATGCTCCAATGGTCCGTGGTACTTCTCCCAGGCTCATCGTGGCTCTATTGAGAATAACCAGTTGAGCATAGCAAGTAGACAGCTTAGCTCTCATCCAGTGAATACAGTTACAAGGTCATGCTAGAAACACCTTTCAATGGCAAGAGCTGGGAGGGCCCTTAGAACCAGGAGGTCAGAGCTGGGAGGACCCTTAGAACCCAGGAGGTCGGAGCTGGGCGGGCCCTTAGAATCCAGGAGGTCAGAGCTGGGAGGGCCCTTAGAGCCCAGGAGATCAGAGCTGGGAGGGCCCTTAGAATCCAGGAGGTCAGAGCTGGGAGGGCCCTTAGAACCTAGGGTGTCAGAGCTGGGAGGGCCCTTATAATATAGGAGGTCAAAGTTGGGAAGGCCTTTAGGGTTCAAATCTTGCTTCAGACACAAAATATCTGTATAATTTTAGGCAAATCACTTAAAATCTCTTTTTTCCCAGTTTTAAAACCTGTAAGATAGGTTGGGAGAGGTAGTTGGATTTAATGTCTTCTGATGAGTCAGTCAATCATTCAGTACTTCTTAAGAACCTGCTCCTGTGCCATGTACTGTGTTCTTATTGACAGCAGCTGGAAAAATTGTCTTCTCCCTCCCTTGGTCCTTAGGGCTGGGCACTGACTTACTTTCAGAAGTGTCATTTTAAGTCTTTGAGAGTCATGTCAGCAATGGGAGGCAGCTCATTATAGTTGATGGTGCTGGGCAGGGGAGCTGGGTTTGGTCCTGCTTCAGATGCTTGCTCCCTAGCATCCTCTGCCACCCTCCATGCTAAGATTTGTCCAGGAGGGCTGGGGGGACTAGGGATGGAGGAGGGGGAGGGAGACAGCAGGCCCAGAGCTGTGAAAAGACCTGAAGCTTTGAAAAACCTGGAGAGGGAGAGAGAGAGAGAGAGAGAGAGAGAGAGAGAGAGAGAGACAGAGAGACAGAGAGAGAGACAGAGAGAGAGGTTGTGAAAATCAAAACAGTTGTGGAAAGATGACACCTTGGTACAGACTCCCAGAAAAGGAGGAGGAAACTTCCATTCCCCTAATGCCTTCCTCTTGCTTTTCAGAGCCACAGGAATTTATTTTGTCTTAGGTTGACATGCTACCATGAAAGCAGAAAACCATCAGGGGGGAGTGACAGACACGGGGAACGATTCTCAAATCCTCTTCTGGGCTGGATCTCAGCAGTGACTGCAGGGGCAGTGAAAGGTGGAGGGGGTCACCTAATCAGAGACCTAGAATGGAGTCGCAGCCCTGACATTTCCTGACTGCTCACATTCCAGTTCTGAGCAGAGAAGCCTTTCTAGAAAAGGAAGTGACATGTTCAAGAACCCATCTAGGAAGCCTAGTTCCACCCTCCCAGGTCTGATCTCCTGTGTTCTAAGGGCCCTCCCAGCTCTGACATCCTGGGTTCTAAGGGCCCTCCCAGCTCTGACATCCTGGGTTCTATGGGCCCTCCTGGCTCTAACATCCTGGATTCTAAGGTTCTCTCAGTTCTGATAATCTGGGCTCTAAGGGGCCTCATGGGTCCACTCTATGTTCTTTTCTATCCTAAGCACTCTCTCAGTTTCCCCATTCTACATTATAAAATTTCTTCATGTTTTCACATTCTATGATTCTATCAGTCTCAGCTAACACAATAGTCAATTTTGGTCAACTGCTTGGTTTTTTTCTGTCATTCTTTGTTATGGGGGAAGCTCTCGTGGTAGGGTATAGAAGAGATATAGTTGGAAACCAAGGTAACAAAAACAAAATATATCAATAAAGTCTAAAAGCCATGGCACGTTTCTATGATTCTCTATAGATAAAGATTTTATCCATATATTCAGTCATTTTCAGTTGTGTCCAACTCTTTATGACCCCATTTGATCTTTTCTTGACAAAGACATCGCCGTTTCCTTTTTCAGTTCATTTGACAGATGAGGAAACTGGGGTAAGCAGGATTAAGTGACTTGCTCAGGGTCACACAGCTAGCAAATAAATGAGACCAGATTTCAGGTAAGGAAGATGAATCTTCCTGACCCCAATCCCTGCACCCTATCCCCTGAGCCACCTACCTGCCCCTGAATTATAGATCCACAGAATCTCAAAGTCACAAGGGAGCCTAGAGACGAGCTAGTCCAATCCAGACCTGATCAAGGTGTTCCTCCATCACACACTCAAGAAATGGTCAGGCAGCCTTTGCCTAAAGAGTTTTCTATGAAAGGGGAGCTCACTGACCATAAGGCAGCCCCCTCAGCTTCTGAATCACTCTAATTATCAGGAGATTTTTTCTCAGCATTAAGCCTAAATCCACCATTACTTTTGGTTGTGCCCTCTGGGGCCATGCAAAGCAAATCTGATACTTCTTCCCTGTGACAACTTTTCAGAGACTTGAGGATAGAGACCCAATTAGTGGAACAGCAAATAGCTGGGAAAATAAGCCAGGAGTTGTCTCCACAATACCTTTGTCGGGTCACTGGATGCAGCCAGGCTCCCCATTTTTCCTAGAAGGAGGCCCTCTTGCTTCCTTGCCCTGAGTGACATACAACTTACCTGAAGATTCCCCAGTCTTGAGTTATCCCTTGCCAAGTGTTGAACACCCACATATCCCCTTGTCTCTTATTCTAACATCAAGGCCACATGGAACTTCCCTGTTACTCTTAGAACCATTATACTCCTGGACAGAGTCATATGTGGTCTTTCTTAGGCCATCACTGCATGTTGATCCACGGAACCACTGAACACACATCCACATGAATAATCTCTTAACTTAAATCCAACGGCATTTTCTCAGTCCTCCTTTTCCTTAACTCTACAGGTTATTTTTTAAATACTAATGACTACCCCACCTCCTGAAGACTCTTCCATTGACTGCTCTCTCATTGGACCACCTTCTGATTCTCCTTTGGTCTTATCATCCACATCCCATTCCAGAATATATATATATATATATATATATATATATATATATACACATATTATATATATATATATATATATTAATTTTTAAAAAGGGGGGAGAAGAGAACAGTGATTTCAAATGCTAGGGAAAATTCTACAATAGATAATCCAAGAGATGGTTAGAGAGTGAACATCTCGAAAGGGAAACAGTGCTAATAAAGAGTCAACAGGACTTTAATTAGAACAGATCTTGCCAGAATAGACTCATTTCTCTTTCTTGACAAGGTTACTAAACTCAAAGCTGAGAAGCAGGTTGTGGCTATGGTTATATAGATTTTAAAAGAGCAATAGATTGTGTGTCACGCTGTTCTTATACAGGTAGGGAGATATGAACTAGATAACAATACAATTAAATGGATTCTGAGCTGGTTGGATAGCTAGATTCAAAGAATAGTTAGAAATGGTTCATGGTCAGTGGGACAGGAGGTCCCTAGTAAAGTACCTCGGGGAACTGTAAGTGACTTGGATTGGAAGTATACAAGGCATTCTCATCAAATTTATAGATGACACAATGCTAGAGCAGCTGGGGGCAGCCAGATGGCACAGTGGTTAGAGCCCTGGCCCTGGAATCAAGAGGATCTGGATTTAAATCTTATTTCAGGCACAGGCACTTACTAGTTGTGTGATCCTGGGCAAGACACTTAATTAATCCTGTTTGCCTCGATTTCCACATCTACAAAATGAACTGGAGAAAGAAATAGAAGATCACTCCTGTATCTAAGTACATTCCAAAGCAGGTCAGAGAGTTGGGCCCCATTGAAATAATTCAGCAACAACAATAACAAAGCTTGGGATTTGGGTGGAGAAAGATAGATAAAAGAGGAGAGAATAGAGCACATCAAGTACCATCTCTCTCTATCCTCTCTGATGAGAGCCTTGCCTCATATTTCAAGGAAAAAATTGGGGTCATTTGCCTCTTCTCCCCCTCCTCCTGATCTTCCATTCCTCTTTTCTCATTTCCCATCATCTCCTCTTTCACTGTCTCCAGTGATCAAGTCAATGGCTTTTCTCCCTAGACTTCTCCACTCCCATTTCCTCCACCATTTTGACATCCCTACACCCCACCCCCATCATCCCTATCATCTAATGGTCCATTTCTTCCCTAATGGTTCCTTCCTTGCTTCCTACAAAATATGCCCTTGTCTCCTCCATTCAGAAAAACAAACAGCAACAAGCCTACTAGATCCCGCCATGCTCCCCCCAGCTATCATTATTTCTCCTCTCCTTCACAGCTACATTAGTCTAAATCTAAAATCAGTGCTTCCACTTCTCCTCCTCTCAATAATTTCTGAACCCTCTGTAATCCGCGTTCCAGTCTCTTCATTTGACTGAAAATGTTCTCTCCCAAGTTATCAAGGATCTTTTAAATTGCCTCTTTTCAGTCTTTCTCGATCCTCTATTGATCGCCTCTCCCATTCGTGATTCTTTCTCCATTTTCATGATTGCCTTCCCTTGGTTCTTCTCAACCTCTTTAATGGATCTGTTCCCACTGCTTGCCCACTGATCTTGGGTGCCCCCCAAGTCTCGGCCCTGGGCCCTTTTATTCTCTACACTACACTATCTCACCTGATGATCTCATGTATTCAATTAACCTCTTAGTGCTGATTACTCCTGAATCTCTTTATCAGCCTTGGTCTCTCCCAAGCTCCGGTCTCACATCACTAAGTACCAATCAGACATCTTGAACTGTGTGTCTCCTAGGCAGCTCTAAATGGGTGTGTAGGAGGCCAACATTTCAACATATCCAAAGCAGAATTCATTATCTTTCCTGCCAGCCCTTCAAAAGCACCACCATCTCCTAGTCACCAGGCTCGAAATCTCAAAACCCTCCTCAGTCCTCCTTTGTGTTCACCCCATATATCTAATTAGCTGTCAAGCCTTGTCATTTCTTTCTCTACAACCTTTATGCATTTTTCCCTTCTCTTCACTCACAAGGCCCTCATCACCTCTTGCTCAGACTCTTGCTAATTAGTCTCCTTGCCTCAAGTTTCTCTACACCATCCTTCCCACAGCTACTGAAGTAATTTCCGTAAAATGTAGGTCTGATCATGTCATACTCCTCTTCAATAAACTCCAGTGGCTCCCTATTACCTCCAAGATCAAATATAATAAGTAAGTCATGTTTGGCATTTAAAACTTTTTCACCCTTTTTATTTTTCTTTTTATACTACTTTCCACATACCCTTCCTAGGCTGACAGACTAACAGACAGGGATAAATGTAAAACCTTGCACTTGAGTACCAAAAAACCCCTAGTTTTACACATGTAAGATGGATGGAGGAGGCTGGAAGACAGAAAAAAAAACTTGCTAACAATAAGAGTTGTCCCAAAACAGAATGGCCTTCCTTGAGAGACAGCACTAGACGTTCTTAAAGAGGCGATGAAATGAGTTAAGGACCTACTGTGAGCCAGTTTTGGACAAAGGTTAAATAAAACTCATCCCATCTTCATGGTGTTGGAAGCACTTGTCCAGAAGCTGATCTCCTTATTTGATGAAAGCATTTGATCACTTCCCTCTCACATTCTCCAGAAGACCCTATAGCAGTTGGGTACAGAATGATGAAATGGACAAATAAAGATGGTCAATCTGTGCAGATCAGGGATCTATGGTAAAGATTGCCAAAAGGGGAGTTAATTGTAGAACTCGCCTCTATTCTAGCCCTCTCTATTGCCCTCCCTCACAATTTGAATACCCCTTCCCATACCCAATACACTCCTAGACCTTAACCTAGGACTTATTTTCGTTCTTTCACTATCTGGACTATCAGTATACTCAATTTTATGATCAGGGTAAGCATCCTCCAAAGTTCCCCACATAGAAATCTTCCTGGAAGATGGTCTGAAAAGCTCAGAAACCCAAAAGAACAGGATAAGGAGCTCACCTCTGTATACTCATTCAGACTTTCAAATGATAGAAGGAGACCTGAATTAAGGATCAGTGCCTTCAGTTTCATTTCTTCTACTTACTACTGGGTAACCCAGGATAAGGAGAAATTCCACTTTTATGGTCTCACTTTCCAAGGACGGACAATCACAGTTGTCAAACACTCCACTTGCATGTATTCCACAATACTCCCGAGTCAGGGCTGAACCGAATTAAAATGTAATTTGGAAATATTTAAGAAAATTGATTAAAATATAATAAAACATAGAAAATGTTAATTTGTAGTTTTCTAACTCAATATGTGGGTTGCAGGGATGTATGTCTTCTAGTTTAACACTATTGAACTAGATGTTCTCTTAAGATCCTATGTGTTTCTAAAATCCTGTGATCCTATCAAAAATATCCTTTTTTTTATGGAATATTACTGTTCTGTAAGAAATGACCAACAGGATGATTTCAGAAAGGCCTGGAGAGACTTACACGAACTGATGCTAAGTGAAATGAGCAGGACCAGGAGATCATTATATACTTCAACAACAATACTAGATGATGACCAGTCCTGATGGATCAGGCCATCCTCAGCAACGAGATCAACCAAATCATTTCTAATGGAGCAGTAATGAACTGAACTAGCTATACCCAGAAAAAGAACTCTGGGAGATGACTAAAAACCATTACATTGAATTCCCAGTCCCTATATTTATGCACACCTGCATCTTTGATTTCCTTCACAAGCTAATTGTACAATAATTCAGAGTCTGATTCTTTTTGTACAGCAAAATAATGTTTTGGTCATGTATACTTATTGTGTATCTAAGTTATATTTTAATATATTTAACATCTACTGGTCATCCTGCCATTTAGGGGAGGGGGGGGGGTAAGAGGTGAAAAAATTGGAACAAGAGGTTTGGCAATTGTTAATGCTGTAAAGTTACCCATGTATATATCCTGTAAATTAAAGGCTATTAAATTAAAAATATATATATATCCTTTTTTACTTACCTAAATCTTACACATCTTTCTCTAAGATCTTGGCATCTCCTTCTTGCATATGGATGAAAGAAAAGCTATTCTAGGGGGCATCTAGGTGGTGCAGTGGATAGAGTACCAGCCCTGAAGTCAGGAGGACCTGAGTTCAAATTTGGCTTCAGACACTTACTACTTTCTAACTGTATGACCCTGGGCAAGTCACTTAATGCCAACTGCCTCAGGGGGAAAAAAGAAAAGAAAAGCTATCCTAGGGTCAAGAAACCATGTGCTTCTATATCCCATCAAAACCATAACTGAGAAGCCCCCACTTCAGCCAGAGAAGAAAACAGTTCAATGCAAAGTCATTTAAGGAAATAACAAAGCAAAAAAAATAGAAATAAAATATCTCTCCCTACACTCCATAAACCTTGAACAGATTTCATACCATCAGTGGAAAGAACAGATCTGCACAGTAATTTTGCATGAGGGCTTCTATGTAGGGAATGAATGAGGCACATATGTGGAAAGGCAACAATCATCACTGACACTAAAAAGTGATATTGAACTGCTCTCTGTTCCCTATTGAGTGCAATTTTCTGCTATTCCCCTTAAGCATCACATCTTTACTACTACTCCTCAGGATGCTATGTCATTCTTCAGCTCTCACTCTCCTAAGCTTCTCTGCTCTTTGCTGAAGGAGTCATATTTTACTGGTCTTTTTGCTGATGGTAGACAATGCTCCCTGCTTCCAGCTTCTGGGGTGTATCTCTTCAGGATCACTTGTACCTTTTTCATTTCCAATGTACTAGAATATAGAGACTAAAAAGTCTTTCTTTGAAAAAAAGAAGTCAGAAGTTCCTTAGTCACACCAGACACTAGAACCTCTACATGAGTATCTACAGAATAGTATTGTTTTTTTTCTTTTTTTAAACTTTTTATTTTCAAAACATATCTAGAGTTTTCAATATTCACCTTTGCAAAACCTTTTATTCCAATTTTTTCCTCCCTTCTCCCCACCCCCTCCCCTAGATGGCAAGTAATGCAATTTATGTGCAATTCTTCTATATATATTTCCACAATTATGATGCTGCACAAGAAAAATCAGACCAAAATGGGAAAAAATGAGAAAGAAAACAAAATACAAGCAAACTACAACAAAAAAAGTAAAAATGCTATGTTGTGATCCACACTCAGTTCCCACAGTCCTCTCTCTGGACACAGATGGCTCTCTCTATCACAAGATCATTAAAACTGGTCTAAATCACCTCACTGTTGAAAAGATGCACCTCCATTAGATTTGATCATTGTATAATTTTGTTGTTGCCGTGTACAATGTTCTCTTGATTCTACTCACTTCACTCAGCATCAGTTCATGTCAGTCTCCCCAGGCCTCTCTGAAATCATCCTGCTGATCGTTTCTTATCACATAGTATATGAATATTCTATAACATTCATATATATACCATATAAGTTTTTTCTTTTAATTCCTGTATCTTGAGATGAAATAAATCTCTTGTCCCAGGCAGTTATCTGACTTAGAGTTAGAAGTTCCCATACCTTCCCTGTCATGGGATGAAAATCATTTTAGATGATGAAAAAAAGCTAAACAAAGGATGCAAGGTCATTGTTATCTACCTGCCTGGCCCGCTTCCTGTTTTTATTATGTCTATGTCAGCAGTAAAAATAAGACCTGAATTTGATGTTATATATTATCCAGAAACAGACAAACCAACAAACAAAAACATTAACTGAGTCCCTATGCTACAAGAAATAGCTCAGATCCACCAGGAGCTTTCCTGTGATCCTTCTGAATTCAAAAGTTGAAAGAAATATTCCTCAAACATCAGATCCATGTCTTTTAGAGACAGTTTCTAGAGGTAACTGGGTGGAACAGTGGGTAGAATACCAGGTCTGGAATCAGGAAGACCGGAATCCAAATCTGGTCTCTCTAGTTTGTGTGAAACTTAATATTTCTTTGCCTCCATATCCTGATCTGTAAAATAATAACAGAGGGTAGTGGAGAGGGTCAATTATAAAATGCACAGGGCCGGGAATATCGCAAGTGCTATATAAATGTTAATTATTATTAGTTATTATTATTCCAATGCTTATACAATGCAGGGCCAATTTATAAGCACTGAATAAATACTTGTTGACTTGACTTAGCACTCAAGGCCTTCCCTCCCTCTCAGTTCTGTCCAAAAAAAGCTATTCTGGTAAGAGAGACGATTCTTTCCCTAATGAGTTTGAAAGGAGCTGCTGAGGGAAAGAGAAGAATCTGAATTGGAAGTCAGAGCTCATAGATTTGAAACCTGGTTCTCCTCCTTGCCCTCTCCGGGCCTCAGTTTCCACATCTGTACAAGGGGAGGATTAGCCCAGATGATCACAAAAAGGATCCTCTTTGCCTCGGATCCTCTGAACTCATTTCTCTCCCCCTTGGCTCCCGGGATTTAAGAAGCAGCAACCTCTCAGTGCTCCAGGGGGTTCATCTAAACATGATTAAACAGCCATTAGGGCTTCTCGTTCTGAAAATGGAGATTTACAGACTTCCCAAACCTCTATTTAAATGCAAATGTGGCGTTTTTTCGCCTGGAACCATGGAAATGAAGAACACTAAAGACAGTAGCTTGTCTCACACTGTCCCCAGCTCTGCTTGGTTGGACAGCCCCAGCACTGGCATTTAATCTCCCTGCCTGAGTGAAGCTTCAGGGGGTAAGCGCCCATCACAGTCAGCGGAGAGCCAGATTATGAACCTGGGATAATGGAGAGTGGGATGGGGTTTCCACTCCTCTCTCAAACCATCCATCACTCCCCTCCTCTTGCCCAGAACAGGGGGACTGAAGGTACAATCCCCTCCTCCACACACTGAGGAAGGATTTTAGGATCAGAGGGTCAGAGGTGAAAAGGACCCCGGGACATAGAACATTAGAGCTGGAAAGACCTTAGAATGTGGAGTTTTAGAGCTAGAAGGAGCTTTAGAATAGAAAGTGTGGGCAGACTGTCAGGGCTAGAAGGGACCTTAGAATGTGAAATTTTGGAGCTAGAAGGAGTTTCAAAACAAAGGATGTCAGGAAAAAAGGATCTTGGAACATAGAACATCAGACCTGGAAGACACCTTAGAATGTGGAGTTTTAGAGCTAAAAGGAGCTTCAAAAAAAGTTAAGAAAAAAGTATCTTAAGAAACAGAATATCAGGTCTGGAAGGGATCTTAAAGCTGGGAATGTTAAAACTAGAAGGAGCTTTAGAATAGAGTATGTGTGGGGAAAGGAGTTTTAGAACGTTGAATATCAGCGCTGAAAGGGGCCTTAGAACAAGGAAGCCAAAAGGAGCTTTAGAACAGAGAATGTCAGAAAGGAAAGGGTCTTAGAATGTTAGAGCTAGAAGGAGCTATAAAACAAAGAATGTCAGGGAAAAAAAGCATCTTAGAACATAGAGTATCAGAGCTGGAAGGAACCTTGGAATATGAAATATTAGAGCGAAATGGAGCTTTAGAACAGAGAATGTTGGAAAGGAAAGAGTCTTAGAACATGAAATATTAGAACTAGAAGCTTTAGAACAAAAAATCTTAGTGTTGGGAAAGGCAGAATTTTAGAACAGGATTTTAGGGCTAGAAGGGACCTTAGATCATGGAATGTTCGAACTAAAAGGAATATTAGAATAAAGAATGTCAGAAAGAGAAGGGTCTTAGAACATAGAATATCAGGACTGGAAGGCATCTGCGAATATGAGAGTGTTAGAAGTATAAGTGGCCTAAGAGATAAGACACTAAAACCCATATACCGAGCTTTAATTAAGATAGATAATAAGTCGTAGAATGAACCCCATTTCCCTTCTGCCTCCAAATTCAGTACTTCTGTTATGTCAACTTCCAATGGAGATGATGTGATGAAAGGTAAGATGAGTCAGTTTCCAGACTTCTGCATTTGTCTGATATGAAGAAAAAGAACTGTCACTTCTCTGTATTTGTATTTTCCTTTCCATTGTCGTGAGAAGACCACAGCAAAGCCCCCGCAGAATCAACCCGCTCTGGGAGAAAAGTCCCACACAGGATTCATGATCTGCTTTGAGGTACAATGCAGCATACTAGAAAAAACCCAATTCCACAGATACAAGTCCACATAGCAAATAGAATGCCTCCTCCAGGCTATTCTTTTACCTGTGCTTTAAAAAAGAAGCAATCCTATCTCCTATATCTTCTCTTATTCAATTGGAATCCCCAGGTTTTCACCTATCTTCCCATGACATGATTTAGTGCCATCCTAGTTTTCGCCTCTTGCATGAGCAATACTATATCAAGAGTCTCTCCTTAGACACTTCATCTAACTGGTCTTCATTTTTCTCGTCTGTAAAATGGGGATAATAATTTCTGTGCTGCCTATTTTATAGTGTTATTTTGAGAATCCGTTGACAAAATGGATGTGAAAGTGCTTCAGAAAATATAATGCACTAAAAAATTACCTTATGTGTATATACATCCATGGCTCAAAGCTGAAACTCTGGGTGTATATGGTTTAATCTTAGAAACTTCCCAGCAATCATTCTTTTTTTGACTTGTGCCATAGCCGGGGTTTCCCCTGGGAACATCAAGAATTGACTCAGATCTAAGGATCAATGAATGCTCCTCAGCACCCATGTAAGTATCCAGGCTAACAAAGCATTAAATATAAGATCATTAATGATCTTATGTCCTGATATTGTCCAATCTATGTCCCGAAGCCCTTTTCACCTCTGACCCTCTGATCCTAAATGAGCAAAAAAAATCATTAAATACAAGATCATTAAAAATATCACTCCCCAAAAATTCAAAGAAATTTTATCAAAACCTATAAATGATCAATTCAATTTCTCTTCCCTTTTTCCCTTTCTCCACTTCCCCAAGGGCCTATATAATTCTTCAGATTGATAGGACTACCATGAAGTTTCCCTCCCCACTCAAATGTTCTCTGGCAGATATACCTTCCCCAGGGTCCTACACAGTCCTCCTGACTATCTTGGGATTGAGATCCATAAGATAAAAACACCTGGAATCACTAGGAGGCCAATTTCTTTTTCCCCCAGACATATGCTAGTATTGTGGCAGTGAAGAGCAGGGTCCAAGTTTGCCCCTTCCACACCATGACTCTGTTTCTTTCTGATTCTTACCTGTGTTTTGTCCAGAAACTTCCCTACCAGGAGGGCCAGGAGCTAATCCACAGGAACCATGAGCTTGGTCCAGGAACTCTTCCCCGAGGGCTTGGCAACTTGGTCCCCGAAATGCTCTGCTTCCTGGAAATCTACTATTAACTCCCTTTTGGTGCTCATCATGAGCCAGGAATACTTCATGGTTACTTCACTCACATCCCCGGGGCCATGGGGCTCCCTGGATCATAAATCTAGAATTGTAAAGAAACATAAAGAGCGTCGAATCTACTCCCTAAAGGGGATAGACTTAAACCTTCCCAGGATCACACAAACAGCAAAAGGGCAGAACCAAGATTTAAACTATGTCCTTTGCTCTTTTTGCTGGGCCACAACCTACAAGCTGATTGAGCTTCTCCACAGGGAACCAAAGTCTATTAGATTCCCCCCATCTCTTCCTTTTTACAATCTGTTTTCCTTTTTGAAAGTCAAGTTCAAGAGCATGTGAACCATCTCACAATCCATCAATCATCCTTAAGGTGGTATTAAATGAGCAAGGGAAATGCTCAGGGTCAGAGGAGCTCATACTTTATCAAACAGCAAAGCTCATCAAGTGATTAACACCTCATTAAAGACACATTAAAGAGGGATTTCAAGATCAGGCTACACTGCCCCCCCCCAACTCTCCTAAAATGGATCAACAAAAGAACCCGACTTCAAGTCTGGTCAAATCTACCCTGACCCAGTCCCACTTCTCCACTCCAATACAGCCATCCCACCCCTCACTCTGCCCCTGAGCACTTCTAGCCTGGATGGTTGCAACACACCTTCTGGGCCCCTGCATTTTCTCTGGCTGTCCCCTATGTCTGAAATACTCTCCTTCTTTGAATCTAATTTACTCAAAAGTCAAGACTTTGCCTTGTAAGGCCATTGGTCCTCTTCTAGAACAAAGGACAAACAACAAGGCCCCTTCTGTAGCTCCATTTACTGTTTTCCCTGGCTTTCTTCAATTCCCACTGAAAATCTGATCTTCAACAGGAAACACTTTCCAGTCCCTCTTAATTTTAATGCTGGTTTTCTTTCCCTTATTTCTTATTTATATTGCATGTAACTTATTTGTACATTTTTGTTTATTTATTTTTTCCCCTCATGGATTAGTTGAAAGCAAGGACTGCCTTTTGTGGAAGCATCCTCAAGGGCTTAGCACAGTGGAGATGCTCACCAAATATTGATCGACTGACTGACAAAGTCCTTGGCCAATTCACTTTGATTCTTTCCCCCATCCCATGCAATATTCGCAAACTTTCCAAGACACTTTTCCTAAAAGCTAACTTTGTGTTAGTTCCCTGAGAGCAGGAAAGCACAGAAAGATTAATAAAGGATTTTTGACTGACTCACTAAGGTCTGCCCATATCATTCCCCTATGCAAGAAGCATCAATGGCTCCCACTCACCTCTAGCACAAAACTAAAATTCCTCACTAACCCTATCTCCAACCTACCTTCCCAGACTCATCCCCTTCACACTCTACTCCAGCTAAAGGGAGACACTTAGTAGTTGTATAACCCAACAAGTCCAAGTTACCTAGAATGGAGGATTTGCTTCTGGGAGAAGACATTCTGAATTCCCCTTCCACCTCTTCCTCTTTCCATTCCCCAGATGCTCCTGAGAAACTGAGATTTTGATTTGTTTCCTTTTTCCTTTTCAATTCTAGGCAAAGGAAGTAGAGTCCCCAGATCCAGCTGGAACCATACTTTGAGCCAGTATCCTAGTTAGGGTTAGGGGACTCAAATCCACGGGACTTCACTCAGCTCAGAGGAGTTCATACTTTATCAAAGAACAAAGCTTATCAAGTGATTAACACCTCATTAAAGATATATTAAAAAGGGATTTCAAGATCAGGCTATAGCCCCCCCCCCCAACTCTCCTAAAACATATCAAGAAAGGAACCCGACTTCAAGTCTTGTCAAATCTACCTGACCCAATCCCACTTCTCCACTCCAATACAGCCACCCCTCCCCTCACTCTGCCCCTGAGCACTTCTAACCTGGACGGTTGCAATACAACCAGAATTTGAATCTAATTTACTCAAAAGTCAAGACTTTGCCTTGTCAGAATTTGGTGGGACTGGGCTTTATAGAAACTGAATTAAATTGTGGGCCAAATTCCCTTGCCAGAGACAGGGGAGATGTGGGAGGTTAATAATACTCTCAATACCTGGGAGTTCCTGTTGTATGTTTGGGTTATACCTTTGTAAAAGTTAACCTGATTGTTAAACTGCTACGGTTAAATGGATCTGGGGAGTTGGGGATCTCTAAAACTGAAGAAATATAAGCAGTAGGGGCTCAGGCCAAAGGTAAACACCAGACACCCTCAAACCTCCCTTAGAGGGTACCAGAGAACCCTGGGGGAGGGGTGAAATGTAATATACCCAGATGTCAGGGGGGGCACTGGGCACAAGACTAAACAGTGACAGAGGGCAGAAACACAACATACCTTCAGTGAAGGCAAGAAAAGTTCTTGCTGAGTGATTTGTATTCAGGCTCAGTGGTTTTTGTCAAACAACGAGTCCTCTATCCCTGGCAGCATACTCCTCCTCAGTCTGACTCTTAGACTCACCTATCTCCTTAAGACTCATCAATCAATCAATCAACATTTATTAAGCACCTACTATGTTCCAGGCATTATGCCAAGTGATGGAAATACAGAAAGAGTCAAAAGAAGCCTCTCTGCCCTCAAAAAGCTCACAGTCTAATGGAAAAGGCAACAATGCAAACAAATATATAAAGAGAGAGTTATAGATAAAATATATAGGAAATAATTAAGACAGGAATGTCCTGGGATTCAGAGGGATTGAGGAAGACTTCCTGTGGAAGGCAAGATTTTAGTTGGGATTTAAAGGAAGTCAGGAAGGTCAGTACTTAGAATGGAGGACAGAGAGAATTCCAGGCTTGTGGGGATACCAGGGAGAAAGCTTGGAGGTGAGATGGAGGGTTTTGTTCATGGAACAGCCAGGAAGCAGGGTCACTGGATCAAGTACATGGGGGGAAAGATAAGCCTGAAAAGGTAGGAAGGGCTTTGAATGTCAAACAGAGCATTTTGTAGTAGCTTCTGGAAGTGATAAGAAAACCAGCTCTGGTACCATCTCCTAGAAAAGAGCTGAAATATTTATATTCTCTCCTTTTAAAATTAATATTATAATTATTTATCTGCTTAAAGGTTATCTGCTACACACACAGATAAAGACACCAACCCACCAGCAGAATACAAACTTCTTGAGGGTAGGAACTGTTTTTTCCCTGGGTGCCTTGGTATCTCCAGCAGTGAGTAAAATGCTTATACTTATTAAGAACTTGATAAATCCTTATTGAATTGAACTCCCCATATGCACAATAAGTATACTAATACCTGCCTGTCTCATAGGGTTATTATGAGGATCAGACAAGACAAAGTGCCTTAGGGAAGGTAAAGATATCCTTATGAACAAGGAAGAAAAAAAAACCTTTGAGAGAAGCAAAGCACAGTCATTTAAAATAACTCATTTCTTTAGCTGTAAGGTTTTTCTGGTGCTTTCTTCACTGAGACAAGGTAATACCTTATGATTAATTCCATTTCCCAGATAAAAAAATTGAGAATCAGAAAATCTAAGTGACTTGCCCTAGCTAGAATGGGTCAGAGTTGACAAGATCCAAGTTCAAGCTTTTTCAGGATATAAGTCTGCCACATTAAAATTAGAACTGGGACCCAGAGGGGAAAACTAATGAAGGACAAATAAATGGCATCGTGGGTACTGCAGGAGGGTATGAGTTCAAATGTGACCTCAGACACTTAGTAGCTGTGGGACCCTGTGGTGCAAGTCACTATTTGCCTCAAAAAAAATACTTACTGGTTTGGAGTTAATGGATCTGGCTTTGAATCTCACTTCTTCCACGTACTGGCTGCGTAATCCTGGACAAGTCACTTCTCTCTGTTCCTAGAATGGCAGGCCTGGAGTCAGAAAACTCATCTTTCTGAGTTCAGTTCCAACCTCAGACATTTATTTGCTGTTTGATGCTGAGCTCCGATTGATTGTGTGGCTTCAGTTTTAAGGTTCCTTAGCTCCCCAGATTTTTCTAACCTTAGCAGTGAGATTAATTTTCAGAAAGGAATATTTACTTCACAGGTATAACATAAACATGCTTTGTTTAATCCTGTTTGCTTCAGTTTCTTTTTCTGTAAAATAGGTGAAAAAGTAAATGTCAAATCATTCCAAGAAAACCCCACATCAGGTCACCAAAAGTTGGACATGATTGAAACATGACTGAACAACAAAAATTCATTGATTCCACAAACTTTATAAAGTTTCTGCTATCAGTAGAATTTATTAAGAATTTATCAAGTAGAATTTATTAAGCACCTACTCTGTGCTAGTTATTATACTAAGCACTGGAGTTACCAAAAAAAGGGGGGGAAAGATAGCAACTTACAAACAATTATAAATAAAGAGGTATCCAGGAAAAAAATGGGAGACAATCAAATTACAGTTTAATTGAGTAGGATCAGAAAAGGCTTATTTCTTTTTTTCCCCACTTAATATTTTATTTTTTCCCCTTGTATTGTAATAATACAATAAATTTGTTCCCCTTGTAATACATTTATTCCCCTTGTATTGTAATAATACAATAAATATTTATTTTTACATTATATTTAAAGATAGTCTTTGATATTCACTTTTATAAGACTTTGAGTTCTAATTTTTTCTCCCTTCTTCCCACCCTCCTCCTCCCTAAGACAATAAGCAATCTGATATGTTATATATGTATAATCATGTTAAATACATTTCCACATTAGTCATGTTGTAAAAGAAACATCAAACCAAAAGGGAAAAATAATGAGAAAGGAAAAAAGTAAAAATAGTATGCTTCGATCTGTGTTCAGACTCTATGATTCTTTTCCTGGATATGGATAGTATTTTCCATCATGAGTCTTTTAGAATAGTCTTAAATCATTACTTTGCTGAGAAAAGCTAAGTCTGTCATAGCGGATCATCACACAATGTTGCTGTTACTGTGTACAATGTTCTCCTGATTCTGCTCACTTTACTTTGCATCAATTCATCCGTCTTTCCAGGTTTTTTCTGAAATCTGCCTGCTCATCATTTCTTATAGCACAATAGTATTCCATTACATTCATGTACCACAACTTCTTCAGCTATTCCCCAATTGATGGACATTCCCTCAATTTTTCAATTCTTTGCCAGCACAAAAAGAGCTGCTATAAATATTTTTGCACATATGGGTCCTTCTCCCTTTTTTATGATCTCTCACCTAGTAGTTGCATTGCTGGATATGTGCAGTTTGACTGCCCTATATATATAGTTCCAAATTGCTCTCCAGAATGGTGGGACCAGTTCACAACTCTTATCAACTATGTATTAGTGTTCCAATTTCCCCACATTTCCAACATTTGTCATTTTTCTTTTCTGTCGTATTAGCAAATCTAATAGATGTGAGGTAGTAGCTCAGGGTTGTTTTCATTTCTATACTCAATAATGTTTTAGAGTGTTTTTTTCAGATGATTATAGATATCTTTAATTTCTTCATCTAAAATCTGCCTATTCATATCCTTTGCCCATTTATCAATTGGGGAGTGACTTATATTCTTATAAATTTGATTCACTTCTCTATATATTTGAGAAATGAGGCAGAAAAAGCTAATTTTCCAAAAGTGGAAGTTTAAGATTTTAAGGAAGTCAGGGAAGTTAGAACGTAGAGATGAAGAGAAAGAGAGTTCCAGGTATGGGGGAAATGTCCAAAGTTAGAAGATTTTTGAGGAAAACATGAGTCAGTTATCAATAGGTGAAAGAGTACATGAGGGGAAGGGGGAATAAAAAGAAAGATAAAAGGAAGATATAAGGTATGAGAAGACTGGAAAGGTAAGTATGGGCCAAGTTTTGGGAGATTTTGTTTTATTCTAGGGTAATAAGGAATCACTAGATTTGACTGAGTGGGGTGAGGATGGAAGATGAAATGATCAGACATGTAGTTTAGAAAAATCAGCCACTTTAATGGCTGAATGAAGGATGGAATTGAAATAGGGAGAAAATTGAGGCAGGCAGACCGTCCCCCCATCCTCAAGCAGACTGATGTAATACTCCAAGCATGAGGTGATGAGGGTCTGCATTAGAGTGGTGGTAAAATGTCAAAGGAAAGAAGGGGGAGGATTGGAGAGATGACTTGAAGATAGGAATAACAAGTGTTGGCCACTGATTGAGCCTGGAGAGTAAGAATAAAGAGTTGAAAACATCCAGGTTGTGAGCGCAGGTGATGGGGCACGATCTGCCCTACTGTGTGCAATACTAGAAGAGAAATAAAACTTAGAGAAGGCAAAGTCCCATCCCTCAAGCCTAGCAGGAAATAAGACACAAACCCAGGTACTGATTATATAGGATATTACCTGTTGAGGGCATTCAAGAGCGCCAAAGTTCCTTGGGAGATCACAGGGAAAATGCATAAGTAATCAAGGAAATCTTCCTGGAAGAAATAGCATTTTCCAGAACCTCAGAAGGGATTCCAAAGGTCCAAAGATCATCTAGTTTAATAGTCCAACCAGTTGAACTTAAGTCAGAGTCAGAATTCAGTAGGAAGAGGAGTAGGGGTAAAGGCATTGCTGACATAGGGAACAGAGTAAGTAAATGCTTTTCTTTTTGTGTGATACTCAATTATGAGGACTTGGTTCTTCTCAGCAATTCAATGATCCAAGGCAATCCCAATAAACTTTGGATGGAAAACACCAACTGCATCCAAAGAGAAACTTATGGAGACTAATGTGGATGAAGGCATACAATTTTCACCTTTTTTTCCTTTTTTCTGTTTTTTTCCCTCATGGTTTTTCCATTTTAATCTGATTTTTCTCTTCCAACATGATCCATATAAAAATATGTAAAAGATGAATGCATATGTAATCTTTAAAAATGTATAATTGCTTTGTAAAAAAAAAATTAAAAACAAATAAATAAATAAAATAAAATGAGGCCATAAGAAAGGAAGGAAGGAAGGAAGGAAGGAAGGAAGGAAAGAAGGAAGAAGGAAGGAAGGAAGGAAAAAAGAAAAGGAGGAAAGGAAAAAGGAAAGCAAAGCAAAGCAAAGGAGAAAGGAAAGGAAAGGAAAAGAGAAAGGAGAAAGGAAAAGAGAAAGGAGAAAGGAAAGGAAAGGAAAGGAGAAAAGAGGAAGGAAGGAAGGAAGGTTTCATGTGACCTTCCCAATAATCTTGGGGGTGGGTGCTACTATTATCCCCATTTTACAGATGGGGAAACTGAGGCAGAAATAAAGTGATTTGCCCAGGGTCTCATAGCCAATAAGTGTTTGAAGTTAAATTTAAATTCATTTCTCCCTGACTAACTCCAGATCCAGTTCTCTAACCACTGTATTCCCTAACTGCCTCACTGAAAGGTTAGCTGAATTTGAAATCAAGGCAGTTGGACATAGATCCTGGCTCTTCTAGTCACTCTCATTTTCCCCTCTTCTGTAACCAGCGGTGATCCAATACAATAGCGAGGATCCTAGAATCCATGGCTTTCAGCTCTAGATCCTGAGGGGGAACTAACCTGGACCACTCAGGCTCCTTTTGGTTCTGAAATGCTCTGAAACTATGAAGGCCATAAGGGGGCCCTGGGCTTAACATATCAGGAAAACCCAAGTTCAAATCCGACTTCAGACAAATCCTAACTGTGTGACCCTGGGCAGACCATGGCCAGCCTCTGTTGTTTCCTCAACTGTCAAATGGGGAACATAACAGCACCTACTCTCTCAGGCTTGTTGTAAGCATAAAAGGAGACATCTGTAAATCTTTTAGCACAATGTCTAGCACATAGTAGGTGCTTAATACATGCTTCTTTCCTTCCATCTCTCCCATATTTGAGCAGGAAGCAGGAGGTTAGAGGAAGACCCGGGGTGAGAGCCAGAAGGGGAGCCAGGTGTGGGACCATCAATCAAGCCTTTACCCAGAGCCTGGTTCCCTCTCCCCAGTTCTGGGAATAATTACAAAGGACACCAATTAAGAGGGTTGAGTGCAGACCTTTTCTGGGTTCTTTGTGTGAAGACCTGGTGGTGAATTATGCAGGAGGCTGCCTGGAGGAGAAGCTGCCTGGATGGATTCATTATTGATGAGAGATGGCAGGTCCTGGGCTGACAGTCTGCCTGAGAGATATGATTAGCTTGTAAAAAATTAATCACACTTCTCAGGGAGGACACAGATTAAAACCCCGAGGAGCTGGTGTTATCGATGTTCCCTAATTTCTGGGGACTTTGAAAAGGTTTTAGCAGAACTCAGAAGAGACAATTAAATTCAATTACAGTCACAAGTGCTAAAATGTCATTCCTAGCGCCACGACAGGCCAGGTAGGGTGGTGGGCAGCAAAAGGAGAGGGGTTCCCTGAGCACCATAGAGAACAGTGTGGGCCGGCAAGAGGGCAGGAGCCCAGGCTTCTTCCATAGCGGGAGGCCAACGGGCTTTCCCAGGGCTGGCCACTAGTTGATCAGGCAAGGCCCAGAGGACTGAAGCCTTGAAGGGGAATCTGCCTTTGGCTTGGGTTCTGTCCCCCTGGGCAGGACTGAGAGTACGGAGAGGTAATCAGGAACAACAGTTATGTCAGCCTGAAAAGGACCACCAGTGATTTGGCTCAGCCCTGAATAGGTGGTTAATCTAGAAATGTCAGAGCTGGAGGCCCTTAGAACATAGGATGTCAGAGCTGGGAGGGCCCTTAGAACCCAGGATGTCAGAGCTGGGAGGGCCCTTAGAACATAGGAGGTCAGAGCTGGGAGGGCCCTTAGAACCCAGGAGGTCAGAGCTGGGAGGGCCCTTAGAAACCAGGATGTCAGAGCTGGAGGCCCTTAGAATAAAAAGATATCACTAGGCTGGTATCTTAAAGATATTCCATCTGTTGCCAAGACATCACCTGAGCCTTGGTAGGACCTGTAGCAGCAATCCCTCTGCTGCCCCAGCCTGTCAAAGCTCTGGGAACCTCATCAACACAGGCATGCCATTTCTCCAGAAGGTAAATGTTCAGAGTTGTCCAAAAGCTAAATGGACTGCCTCAGCAGGTAGTGGGTGTCTGGTCAACTGAGAGCTTCCTGTAAAACTTGGATGACTATTAGTCAGGGATAGTGTTAGCAGAGATTCCTATTCAGGGAGGGGTTGGACGAGATCAGGGGTTCTTCCAACATTGTGCTGTAGTCCCTAGAGCAATCTAGCAAAGCTTAGGAAAAGAATGTTTTTAAAAGCATAAAATAAAAGCCAGAGGGTTACAAAGAAAACCAATTATCTTGAAATACAGTAATCAATCTATTAATACCCTACACTCATGGACTTCAGGTTATAAACCCTTAGACTAGGCAGTTCCTAGAGCCAACTCTGGGATTCTGAAATTGTGAACAATGGACTACAAAAAAACTATAAAACTGTGTGCACCCTTTGATCTGGCAATACCACTGCCAGCTCTGTGTCCAAGAGAGATCATTAAAAAGGGGAAAAGACCCTTATGTACAAAAATATTTATAGCAGCTCTTTTTGTGGTGGCAAAGAATTGGAAATGGAGCAGATGCCCATCACTTGGGGAATGGCTGAACAAGTTGTGGTATATACATGTAATGTAAGTATTATTGTAATGTAAGAAATGATGAGCAGGTGGAATTCAGAAAAACCTGAAAAGACTTATATGAACTGAACTGATGCTGAGTGAAGGGAGCAGGACCAAGAGATCACTGTATACAGTAACAGCAATATTGTATGATCAACTATGATTGACTTAGTTCTTCCAAGTTCTTCCAATGTTCTTCCAAGTTCTTCCAATGATCCAAGACAATTCCAAAAGACTCATGGAAAATGCAAGGCATATCCAGAGAAAAAACTATTGGTGTCTGAATGAAATCAAAACCAATTATTTTGACTTGTTTTTGGTTTTTTCTTTACCTTTTATTCTATTCTTCTTTTACAAATGATGTAGGAAAAATGTTTAACATAACTGTACGTGTATAACTTATATCAGATTGTTTTGCTATCTTATGGAAAGGGGAGGGATTGGATAGAGGAAAAAATTGGAACTAAAGTCTTGTAAGAGATTAATGCTGAAAATCTTCCTGTGTAATTGGAAAAAATTAAGTACTATTAAATGAGGGGAAGAAAAGAAAAATGGGCTAAAATCTTTACTTGGGGGGGTCTGATTCTCACTATCAAAATCTTTATGAAATACTCAATGCAATCCTGCTAATTAATATGCCTTCAATCCCTCCTATATGCATGGAACAGAAGAGAGGTCAGAGACATGGCCCCATTCATATTCTTACAAAGGTCCCACAAAACTGGTTCATACTCTGAACTGAAGCACTCAGAAATTAAAAATATTTACCACGTGCCTATTTAGTGCCAGGTGCTGTCCAAGGTGCTAGAAAAACAAAGAACAAAATGAAACGTACCCTGCCCTCAAAGAGCTTACCCCAGATCAGAGAAGAATTATAGATATAACTCTATATCTTGGCTCTTCTGATGGCATAAACTTTTTAAAATGTTAAAAATGTTGAATATAGCAGAGTAGGGGAGTGATCTTTTAATGGATGGGTTGAACTCGTCAGAAGCTGAGGTCTCTTCTAGTTCTGAAAATGTATGATTCTGTGAAACTAGAAATCCTAGCATGTGGAAATAGGATTGAGTGCATTCCAGGCAAAGGAAACAGCCACCAGTGCAATATTGAATCCAAGGATGACCAAACCTCAGGGACTGAGCACTAAAGCTGGGATATAAGAAGGCTTCAAGCTGTCACTTGGGGACAGTCTGAAAGGATAGATAAGGTTGAACTGAGGAAAAATGAATGGGGAAGTGGCATTCTAGGCAGAGAGGACAGCATCAGCAATGACAGATGGAATACTGTCCTTAGCAGGGTGAGACCTAGCATAATATCTGGCACATTGTAGGTGCTTAACAAATACTTCACGACTTGTCAACTGGAAAAGTAGGAAAGGGCCAGGTTGTGAAGAGTGCTAAATGCCAAACATAGGACTCATAACTGATCCTAGAGGTTATAGGGAATTTCTCAGAATCATAGGTTTAGACTGACTGACAATATATACTTTCCTCACAACAACCCCATTATTGTTATTACTTACATTTTTACAGAGGAGAAAATTGAGGCAGAGAGGAGCAGGAGGCACATAACTGGCAGAGCCAGTTCCTATATCAACCCCTTTTTGAATCAGGACACCCCTAAGTGAAGAGTTTGTACCTTTTCTATTTCTTGCCTTCTCAAAAGGTAGGTGAGGAGGAGAAAATTTGGAACTAATTTTGTTTTTAATATTTTTTAAAAGTTTGTGTCCTTAAAAGAGCCAAGATATAGCTCTAAAAAAGGACCCCAAGAACATGTTTGTTCTTGGTATCCAGGTCTCCCAGGTCTCCCAAAGACATGTTGGAAGTCCTTCCCAGCTCAGAGACAAAAATGCTTTCCCCAATCATAGTTTCCCAAAGATAATTTTTAAATCTGTATAATCTCTACGGTTTGTGCGAGAAAACATTGGGGACAGTTAGAGAGGGAGAAATGAGCAGTCCCTGGGGCCATCCCCAGCATTTAAAAATGACCAATTGAGAACAGAACCCTCAGAACCCTGGGAATAATCCCAGAATCAGCCCCCTGACTAATGTTAGATTTTGAAGAACAAACAGAGAAGACTTGCTCATTAACTGGAATTAGAGTGAAGTCATCCACCCACTTGAAGTGCTAATAATGGCTGGTCTTTAATGATGTTAATTTAACAGTAACAATGTTACAGATTTCTTGGTTCTTACAAAATGGAACATTAGCCTGAGCCTGATTGGAGGGAGGGAAAGTGAGAGGGAGAAGGGAATCATGAGGATTGCCACCTCCATCCTCTGCAAGCCTGGCTGTCATCAACTTTGCCCTGATCTAGCCAAGGAGGCTTTGTGAATCACAGGATTTATGGACCTTAGATACTGAGCCCAATCCTCACATTTGACAGCAGAGGAAACTGAGGTTGAGGAAGCTTAAGAAACTTTGCTAGAGTTACACAATTAAACTTATCAGAAACATAATTTAAAGGGGCTCTTTTATGGCTGTTCAGATTTGTAGCCTTGCTGCATTGAATGAACAAAATAATGAGGAGGATGAACTCCTGGTTCTTATTGTAATCAAGAATTGCTCAATATATCATAGGAATTAGATGTTTTCTAGCAGTGTGAACCTGGGTAAGTCACTTATTTCTAATTTCTCACCTATTAAATAAGAATAAGATGAGGTCCCTTCCCCTTGTCACTCTGCTCCTATGATTTCATAGCCATCGTTTATTCGAAGGACCTAATTTTGGTCACAGATCAGGAACTGGAAGTATTTTGTCAAATCCCTTAATATTACTGATGTGAAAACAGAAACCCAGAAAATTTTATAATGTATTTAATATCATATGGTTAATGGTGGAGCTGGAATTCAAAGCTAGGCTTTCTCACTCCAAATTCAGTGCCTTAGATGCAGATGACCTTCTCAGGTTTCCAAGGAAGAGGTTTTCCCCGAGTCAAAACAAACTCGCTTGCACAGGGAGGACCAGGATGTCCAGGGCCAGGTCTGCCCTAAGAGCAGCTGCCAGTCCATGGGTGAGGAACCACATATCAATGGACCCCTTGTTCTCAGCTCCAATTCATGTGGCATCTCAGCCCAAATCCAACTTTGGCGTTCAGGGTTTTTTCCTTTGTCCTTTGTCTGATCTCCCCTGCTGCCTGGCTGCCCTCATCTGAATGTGTCTCTGCTCAGTGGGATAAGAAACTCCATCACCCAGTCCTCAAAGACTCTAAGCTTGGTAGTGGTCACTCCTCCTGCCATTTTACAAAGGGAAAACTAGAATTTAGAGCCACCTTCTACTTATCAGCTACCTGTAGGGCTAGAGAGTAGAACAAAAATGTTCCAATAGAGTGTTAGAACAGAGACTATCTGCACTAGGAGGCAGAGAACAGAAAATGTCAGAGATGGAAAGGCCCTTAGAACCCAGGAGGTCAGAGCTGGAAGGGCACTGAAAACCCAGGATGTCAGAGCTGGGAGGGCCCTTAGAACATGGGATACAGAGTTGGGAGGGCCCTAGAACACAAAATAATAATAAAAATAATAAGTGACATTTAAATAGCACTTTAAGATTTACAAAATCCTATACATGGACTCTCTGATTCTCATAATAGTTGATTATCATTTCAATAAGGCTTTACTGTGCGCATTGTTCTTCTAGTTCTTCATTTTGTATCAGTTTATCTATGTCTTTCAAGGTTTCTCTGAAACTATCCCCTTACTTTCTTGCAGAATAGAATTCCATCACATTCATATACCATAATTTGTTTAACCTTTCCTCAATTGGTAGACATCCCCACCTTTGCCAACTTTTTGCCTCCATAACAAGAACTGTTATAAAGATTTTTGTACATATGAGATCTTTTCCTTTTGCTTTGTTTGGGGTATAGACTAATAGCGATATGTTTGGGTCACAAGGAGTGCCCAATTTTTTAGCCCTTTGAGGGTAATTCCAAATTGCTTTCCAGAATGACTGAACTAGTTCACAACTCCACCAACTATGTATTAGCATACTTTTACCCACATCCCACATGTCATTTTACTTTTCTGTAGCTTAGCCCATCTGATGGGTATGAAGCAGTATCTCAGAATTATTTTGTGTTGTGTCTCTAATCGGGATCAAATATAAAATTCTCTGTTTGACATTCAAAGCCCCTCTATAACCCATCCCCTCTCTCCTCAATTTTCCAGTTTTTCTTACAGCTTCCTCACCTTAGACATTAGCTTCTTGGCTGTTCCACAAACAAGACACTCCCTCTTTTGCCTCTGGACATTTTCCCTGACTGTTCTCACTCCTGGAAGGCTCTCTCTCCTCTTCTCTACCTCCCGACTTCTCTGGCTTCCTTCAAGTCCCAACTAAAATCCCACCTTCTATAGGGACTATTTTTTGATACCCCCTAATTCTAGTGCCTTCCCTCTGGTGATTACTTCCATTTTTTTCCTGTATATAAAATGGTTTGTATATCGTTGTTAGCATGTTGTCTCCCTCATCAAATTATGAGAGCATCTCTTTTACCTTTCTTTGCATGCCCAACCTTAACACACTGCCTGGCACACAACTGGTACTTAATAATTGCTTACTAACTAACTTAACTCTCCCCTAAGAAGAGGAAAGAAGTCATCACTGAGAGAGAATTTGGCTTAGTGGGTAGAATGTCAAAAACTAAAGTCATGTCTTTGCTATTAATTATCTATGTGACTACAGCAAGCAACTTATTTTTCTTGGGCATCAGTTTTCCTTATCTGTACAATGGGGATATTAATAAAAATAATAACATTTATCCCACCCCCGGTGGGTTTTGTAAGAGTCAAATAAGGTAACTTATGTAATGCATGGGGGCAACTAGATGTTACCATAGTGCAGAGGCTCAGACAGCTTTTGTATGATCCTGATCAGGTCACTTAACCCTGTTTGCCTCAGTTTCCTCATCTGTAAAATGAACTTGGGAAGGATTGTCATCAGCTCCCATGTATTCTACTATCATCTTCATGCTGATGATTCTCAAATCTGCTTCTCTTCTCCAAACCACTCTAGTTTTTGCCAAGAAAACTCACAAAGAGTAGGGTATGACTGAAAAAAAAATTGAGTAACAACATCAGCAGATGCATGTCTGGTTCTAGTTACTTGGTGAGTCTGTGAAAAGAGGAGCTCGGAAAGCATGTGGTGGTTGAAGTCTGTTACTGGCTAAGCTTGGAGGGCTCAGGCTGCTTCATGCCGGGTGAGGTTGTCCTGCGTCCCTGGGCCTCCTTTCCCCAGCCACAGAGCACATTGCTCTAGCTCCAGCCTCAGTCTCAGGAGAGCTCAGAACCTTAACTAATGCTCGCCAAGCACTCGGGGCTTTGTTTGACAGGTGCTCCCTGAGCATAAACACGTCTATTCTTTCAGTCTAGGAGAGCACCAGATGAACCTTTCCCATTTCATCCAAACCTCACCCAGCCTCTGGGAAAGGGTAACCTGCTCAGGAGGCTAGATAAAGCAGAAAAGGAACTCAGAACCCAGACCGACAGACAGAGCTGGTCATTGCTGAGGAGGATGGGCCCTAAACCCACCTGGATCATGGATCCCTTTCATAGCCTCTTCTCAGAACAGTCTGTTTCCTACGTTCTCAATGAAAGGAAATGCTTAATTTAAGTAAGAAATGAGTAAAAATAAAAATGTGGGTTTTTTCTTCATCCAAGTGAATGGACCCCTTCAAGTCTATTCACAGCCCCGTTAGAGGCTGGGAGGGATCCATTTTCAGAAGGTTAAGAATCCTTGCTTCAGAGATGGGGAAAAAAGCAAGCATTTAGTAAGCACCTTCTATGTGTCAGGTGTTGTCCTAAGCCTTTACAAATATTATCTCAGCTCTTTAATGCTTTAATATTAAGGTTCCAGAAGAAAGAGATATGTTAAAAGGAAGGAAAGAGTCTTTATCCAATCAGATCAGCCCAATATTCACAAATACATACAGAGAGACAGACACAGAGAGAGATAAAGAGACAGAGAGAGAAACAGAGAAAGACAGAAAGAGAAAAAGAGAAAGAGAGAGAGTGAGAGAGAGAGGAGGGGAAAGGGAGAAGGGAAGGGGGAGAAAGAGAGAGAGAGACAGAGAGACAGAGACAGACAGAGACAGAGACAAGACAGAGAGGGGAGGAGGGGGAAGAAAGGGAGGAAAGGAGAGAGAGAAGGAGGAAGAGACAGAGGGAAGGAGACAGAGACAGACAAACAAAGAGACAGAGAGATGCAGAGAGAGACAAAGACGAGAGACAGAGACCAACAGAGAGGGGTGGGGATCCTTGTCTCCTTTGTCTGGAGAAGGAAATGCACTCTACTATTTCTGCCAAGAAAACTTCAAATGGGAGGCAAAGAATGGAACACAGCTGAAATGACTGAACAACAACAATTCTTTCTAATGCACTTTCACACTCAGTACCCTATTAGTCCCCCAATTTTATTGCTGCTATGTTCTCTGCTTCTCTCATTTAGCAGTGAACATGCATGACTGTACTCTCAGTCTTTTCTGTGTCAGTGCTCCATAGCCCGAGCTGGGAAAAATCTCAAGAGACGGCTTAATCCAGACCCCTCATTTGATTAATAAAGAAACAAAGTGCTCCTGATTCCCCATGGTCACCTGTACAGTAAGGAGCAGAGTTGGGAACTGAACCCAGATCCTTTGGGGGGGGGCACATAAGTGGGAAACAAATCCCATGCCCTTCCCACTACACCACCCCCACTTACCCACTTGCCCACCTGTGTAGCAAACATAAGCAGCAACCATCAGTCTAACTAACAGCAGGTGAATGTCCTAGGGCCTCTGGCCGTCCACTTGAAATAATCAGATTCCTTGTACTCAGTGGAGAGCACATCCACCATATAATCACTGGCAAAGGGGACAGCTGTCACCGAAGGGAGAGCCAGTTAACCAAAGCAGGTGGAGAATAAATATACAGATGGTACCAGTCTTATCAGTTGCTGCTCCCATTGGAGGCAATTTTCCTGGGCCTCTATGTACCAGAATCAAAGATTCCTCTAATTCTAGTGAATTGATGAGCCGCTATTCTGGATCTTGTTGAGAGACTTCTCACAGAGCAGGGATTTTTTCATTCCGGGGTTGGAAACTTGTAGAAATTAAAGTGTACCAGGAGAATTCCTGCCAATTGAGTGAGCTTGTGTATATCCCTTTGTCTCAGTCCATTAACTGTACTATCCTGCGGAGTAGACTGTGTGACCCTGGGCACGTCACTTCTCCCTCTTTGCCTCAGTTTCCTCTTCTATAAAATGAACTGGACAAGGAAATGGCAAACCACTCCAGTATCTCTGCCAAGAAAACCCCAAATGAGGTCACAGAGAGTTGGACACAACTGATAATGAGTGAAGAACCAAACAACATCCTGTATTCCCAGGAGAATGAAAAATCCATAGCTGTGTCTTTCTGTGAGTAGTAGAAAGAAACCAGAATACTGGTCAGAGCTTGTCAGATTGCTAGATGTATCCTATTTATAAGAATTCAATTCCATTGAAATATTTATTAAAAATATAAACAAAAACCTGCTAGGCGCAGGGTGTTAAGCTGGGTCCTAAGGGAAATTCACTGTTTAGATAAGACAGACCTTGTCTTCATAAACTCAGAATCTAGAAGGAGGATATAACATATACATAAATAAACAATAAAAAAAAATCTTGTTTTTTTGTTATTCAGTCATATTCAGCTCTTCACAATCCCGTTTGAAGTTTTTTGGCAGAGATACTGGAGGGGTTTGTCATTTCCTTCTCCAGATCATTTGACAGATAAGGAAAGTGAGGCAAACAGAGTTAAATGGCTTCCCTAGGGTCAAATGGTTAGTAAGTGTCTGAGGCCAGATTTGAACTTAGGAAGATCAATCTTCCTGACTTCAGGTCCAGTGCTCTATGCACCAGGGTACCATTGGCTGCCAAAGAAAAATGTTATCAGTGCATGAAGAGATGAACAAACAAAATGCTGAGTGAGATCAAAGGCAGGAAAGGAGAGATCAAGGAAGGCTTCCTGGACAAGACAGACTTTAAAAGAAGCAGATCTCAAACTTTTTGGTCCCAGGATTCACTTATTCACTTCAGAAATTATCAAAGACTGCAAAGAACTATTATTCATGAGAGATGCAGCTATTAACACTTACCATCTTAGAAATTACAGTTGATCATTTTAAAATTCTTATTAATTCATTTTAAATAGCAATAATACATGTTAAGCAATATATTTGTAAAGAAAAATAACTACATTTTCAAAAAATAGTGGGGGAAATGGCAGTTTTTTATTCATTTGCAAATTTGTCAGGCTCAGCAGAATACACCTGGATTCTCCTGTTTCCTTCTGCATTCAGTCTGCTAGGATCTGTTATTTCAGGTGGTACAATGGATAGCTCACATGCAGTGTGGATAGAGTACCGGATCTAGTCAGGAAGAGCTGAGTTCAAATTCAGCCTCAGACACAACACTTTCTAGCTGTGTGACTTGGGGCGAAAGAAAAAAAGAAAGAGAGTGAGCAAAAGTGAGAGAGAGAGAGAGAAAGAGAGAGAGAGAGAGAGAGAGAGAGAGAGAGAGAGAGAGAGAGAGAGAGAGAGAGAGAGAGAGAGAGAGAGAGAGAGAGAGAGAGAGAGGAGAGACTGAGAGACAGAGAGACAAAGAAAAAGAGACACAAAGAGACAGACAGACAGAGACAGACAGAGAGAGAGAGAAACTGAGAAAGAGAATGGCAGCCCAGCCCAGCATGTTTATCCAAGAAAACCCCAAATGGGTCACACAGAGTTGGATACAACTGAACAACAAGCAGTAAAGAAAATCTAGCCTCACAGAGATATGCAATTGAAAAATGAAGATTTTAATAGGCAAATAAAATTTTAATATTATTGTAAAAAAAAGTTTGGATCTCATGAACTCCCCAAAAAGATCTCAGGAACCCTCAATATGAGAACTGATGCTTTCAAGAATGGGATAAGATAAGATGAGAACTTGGTGGTAGCTATCAAAAGGCACAACAACCAGTAGGTAGTGAGCTGCAGTTGGAATCAGGAAGGTCTGTGTTTGAATCCCACCTGGGATGCTCACTATTTAGGTATCCCTGGTTACTTAAACTTTTTGGGTCTCAGTTTCCTCATTCACAAAATGTGTCAGATGGATTTGATGGTTGAGCTGCAAAAAGAGTGCCATGCTTATTTCCCAAGGCTTTTGGGAAAATAATAGTTATTAAGTGCTTTGCAAAATATAAAGATTGCCTCGGGGCGGAGGGGGGGGGAATCTTGAGGCAATACAGAATAGCAACAACAATGAAATAATACTATTATCTGAGGTTTGCAAAGAGCTATACACATTCTTATCTGATCCTAGCAACCATGTTGAGGTAAGTGCTATTATGGTTTGCATTGTACAGATGAGAAAACTGAGGCTAAAGCACCAAAGTGATTTGCTCTAGTCTCACAGCTAGAAAGTGTCTGAGTCAGAATTCACTTTCAAGTCTTCCAGCAGTCAGATTCAAATCCTGTCCAGGATACTTCCTAGCTGTGTGAGCCTGTACAAATCACTCAACCTCTCTAGGACTCTTTTCCTCTCCCCTCCAGTTCTAGATTTCTTATCTTCTGGCTGTCTTTTTTCTTCCTTTGCACTCACATAGAGGATATAGCCTGAAAAATGGGTTTTGATGCCGAATATTTCCTTGGTTGTCAAGCACAGCCCACCCCACCCCTCCTGGAGCTGAAAAATCAGTGATGATTAAAGTTTGTCTTTCCTCCCTCTCCCTCCCGCGCCCAGGCTTTCCTTTTCAGAGCCTTCATTTCCACTTTCCTGACAATCAACCCCTTCTGCAAAGTTCCCCAGCACTGCCACACCTGGGGCTTCATCAAAGAAGCTCTGATTTCCCTCCCGCAGCCCTAAGCTGTCAAAAATCCTCCCCACTGACTATGGGGCCAGCATCTTAATGGGCTCAGACCCACTCCCACTTTGTCTGCCTCCTTCCCCAACCCTGGAGCCCCTCACGAGCCATCAGCATCCTCCTCCTTCTCCTCCATCACCTGGAAGAGGATGCTTTAGCCCCTTCCTGACGCCAAGACAAAGGTAGCCTGAAAGGACATTGTAGGAAAAGCAGGAAGGAGGAAGGAGAATTCAATTCAATGTAAGAGAAATTTTCCAAATCGTGGGATCTGTGTCAGGGTGGACTAGACTGTTTCAGGGAGTGGTGAGCTCTCCGTCATTCAGGCAGAAGCGAGCTGGTCACTTATGGAGGGAGAAGGATGATGCGGATGACTCCCCTTCTCCTCCCTCAGTTAAATGTTAGGATTGGACAAGGTGACCTCCGGCTCTACGTGGGTGATCCTGCATCTTGTGAATCTATGATCACATGGAAAACTTCTTCCCTCCCCTCCTGGAGAAACCCTTCTCCCCAGAAATGAAAGTACCATTAGCATGGATACTAATAATAATAATTCACATTTTCCTGATTTGTAAAGCACTTTCCTTGGAAAAGCTTTGTGAGATTAATAGCAAACCCAGATGAAACAACAAAACCCAATGATTTTGTGTCCCAGTTCAGGCTACTGGGGTTCACACCTTACCCACCATATTTGAAATCACAAAATGAGATTTAAATTGGGCAGTTGCAGACAATAGTGATCTCCCTAAACCGTTGGTTTCTACCTCAGTTTCTCCTGGGGTGCATTCCCCAATCTCAGGGGATTTCTGGGCTTCCCAGAATTCCCACCAATCTCAGGCGTGGAATCCAACCTAAGATTTGGGAAGCTCAGAAATTAGGCAAGGACAGTTGTTCTGAGTCCAGATGGGAAAATTCAGAACAATTAGATTCAAATAGTGAATGTTCCCTATGTATGAAACCCTTGGGATATTCAGAGGAGAAAAAAAACATCCCTGTCTTCAACGAACATTCGTTTTATTGGAAGGCAATAACCTCAACACAAACGAGAAAATGAAAAATAATTTGAGGAATGGAGAAAGTATGACAAATTAAGGGCAGGACGCAAGGATTCCAGTGGGGTCACTGAGCTCTTTTCCCAATTTGTCGTATTTTCTCCTCAGGATTTCACAAGGCAAAAATGAGGCAGGTAATTCAAAAAAAGGAAGAGAACCTAAAAATCGTAGAAATAGAAAATTTGGGGGATAATGTTAAGGGGAAGGGCAGAATATGTGACCAATCTGGAGTGGTACGTTAGAGCCAATCATGAAGGGCTTAAATGAGAGAGAAATTTGCATTTTATCCTAGAAGGAAGAGGCAGCCATTGAAGCTGTGTGAGCAAGACAGTGACCTACTCACACCTGTGTTTTAAAGATATCACTTTGGAAGGTGGGCAGAGAATTATTTTTTCCAGCAGTATTTTATTTTTCTAAATACATGTAAAGATCATTTGCAACATTCATTTTTGTAAGACTTTGTGTTCTAACTTTTTCTCCCTTGCTTACCTCTCCCCACCCCAAGACAGCAAGCAATAGGTTATACATGTACAATCCTTTTAAACATATTTCCTTATTTGTCATGTTGTACAAGAAAAGTAAGACCCAAAGGGGGAAAACCACAAGAAAGAAAAACAAACAAAAAGGTGAAAATACTATACTTCGATCCGTATTCAGTCTCCCTAGCTCTCTCTCTGGATGTGATTGGCATTTTCCATCCAGTCCACTGGAGTCTGGGAAGAGGATTATTGAAGAGAGAAGAAGATGAAGGGAAACTAGTTAAGAGGCTCGGACAATAGCCCAGGCAATACATGATTGTGACCTAAGATGGATAAGTGGCCGTATAATGGGCCCAGGAGATGTTGCAGAGATAAACCCAACAAGACAGAAATTTATTGCATGTGTAAGGAGTTGAGGTTGACTCTACTGGAACGGTGGTTTTGTCCACATAGAAATAGGGGACTTAGAAAGGTTTGTGGGTAGGGAAGGTGATAAGGCGGCAAAAGAAAGAACTGGGGACGAGGCTGGGGATAAGGACAGAGAGGAATGAGCATTTATCATCTTCTATTTGTCATCCAGGGCAGGGAGGGGTGCCATTGTGCATGGAGTAGTGGGCAGGAGTCAGGAAGACTCATCTTCCTGAGTTCAAATGCAGCCTCAGAAATGTACTAGCTTTGTGACCCTAAGCAAGTCCCTTACCCTGGTTTACCTCAATTTTCCCATCTGTAAAATGAGCTGGACAAGGAAATGGCAAACCACTTCAGTATCTCTGACAAGAAAACCCAAATGGGGTCACAGAGTCTGAAACGAGTGAACAACAACAAAATCTTTTTTTTTAAGTAGAGAAAAGTGTGAGATTGGCTGCTCTCCTAGATAGCTAAAATGCTTTTTAGTTCCAAATAGTAGATTACAGGCTCATCCATCTGACATAAGAGTCAAAATTGGGTATACCCATAAAGTATATACCCTTTCCCAATTCTACCCATAAATTTCATGTTCCCCTCCCTCTGTCTCTGTGACATTTAATTTAAACTAATTAACTATTTAAACTCTCTAATAGTCTCCACTCCTATAAGCATTAGGGTTTGCATAGGATTATGCATGTGTTATATCATTTAGCAATCCTGGCAACTCTGGGATGGAGATGCTATTATTACCCCCCTTCTACAAATGAGGAAAATGAGGTACCCAGAATTTCCCAGCCAGTAAGTATCTGAGTCAGAATTAGAACTCAGATTCTCCCAACTGCAAGCCTTCATATTCAAGCCCCTTTTTGGGGCACTGATGGCCTCTCCTAGTTTAGTTCCAGCCTGATTTTTCTGAGTTTATTTCACACCCACAAACCAAAAGCCTTTGTCTAGCATCAATACTCTTTTTAAATGTATTGTTTACTCCTTTTAGAATAAAATCTTCTTGCGAGGTATGGATGGCCTCCAAATTTTAGTACAAGGACTTGATATTTACACAGTATTTATTTTCATTCATTCATTCACTCACTTATTCCAACCATCTTCCATGCAAATTAGCCTATTTGCTGTTCATTGAATTTATCATGTGATCTGTTTACATATGGGCAACTAGATGGCCCAGTGGAGAAAATGCTGAGCCTGGAGTCAAGGAAATGTGAGTTCAAATCTTTGCTCAGACACATTTTAACTGCTGCTTGCCTCAGTTTCCTGATCTGTAAAATGAGGATGACAGCACCCCTTTCCAGGGTTGTTGTGAGATCATTTTTACAAAGTACTTAGCCTGGTATATGGTGGTTACCTAATAATTGCTCCTTCCCTTCCCCCTCCCTCTATATAAAATATCTTTTGCCAAGGACAGAGACTATTTTGGTTCTTTCTGACTTTATGTCCCCAGAGGAGCCTGGCAGAGCTTCCTGTACAGTAACAGGCACTTAATAAATCTTCCTTGGACGGGATTGGCCCAGACACTCAGGATCACTCATCGAGTGACTGACACAGGCCATCTTTGAGCCCCAGGAAGAGTATAGACAGAAGTTGCCTCCTGCCCAGCCGAATATTCCTTCCACTCATTGATTCCCCAAACACTGGGAAGCACCTAGTGCAGGAACGCCCAACATGGCAGGCTTTCGGTCGGCTGGTTTCAGGGGAGGGGGGCCCAGATGGGGTGGCCCTGGAAGCACGTGTACACCTGGGGAGGGAGGCTGGAGGCGCCCCATGGTCCGTGTTCCTCCTCCTGGAGATGCTGATTCCTACAGAAACCATCAGAGCATCAGCTCAGTATTTATTTATAGGCCCAGGGTGGTGAGGGACTGAGCCAGGCAGCCCAAGTTTTCAAAGTCTAAGCAGCTTTCAGAGAAATCGGCTCTTTCTGCTGAATGAGAGGGAGTTTGAGGAGGAACAGGGGAGGGGAAGCGATTACAGAAGCTGGATGCAGGGGTCGGGCCTGTCAGCGAGATCATCTGTTTCCTGAACAAAATGAGGCTGGAGAAGGGAGGGAGAAATGGGGAGGGGGAAGGAGGGAGAACAAAGGAAACATCAGCAAATTGGCCGGCAGTCCCTGGGCCTGGTAGTCCCTGGGCCTTGTGTTCTCTGGGCCCGGCAGTCCCTGGGCCTGGTATTCTCTGGGCCCTGAGTCCCTCGGCCAGCTGTTGCTACCCAAAGACAATCACACCCCTGCTCCGCTCATGAGGGCGAGCATCCCTGAGGGTTGGCTGACACTACCTGGGGCAGGAGGGGTACACAGGGGCCCGAGCCCCAAGATCAGGGCCAGTCTTGTCCCATAGCTGCCTCTTGCTGGGAGAGTCCCCTCCCTACCTTTGCTCAAGGGGCTGAATTACAGGATGCCCCCACCTCTGGTCATCCATGAGATGGCATACAAGAGCCAGGGAGAGAAGTCCAAGGGAGGGGGCATCAGTAATGGGGGGGGCTAGAACCTAAGCCCCTTGTTGTTAGGGGGATGCTTTTCTTTCTTCAGTAGCTTCCCTTTTTGTTTTACGTGTTCTCTTTTGTCGGGAACTTAATAATCAACAGAGACATTTTAAGATACAAGACGCACGAGGGAGGGTTACATAAGATGCTGTGAACTCCTGTCACATCCGATTGGATTATTTTCAGAACTATATGTTAAGTTTAGTAAGGTAGTAACAAGATGGTTGGGGGGTTTGAATGCCCTTTTCTGTGCATTCTTTCTTAAAATGTTCAGTTTTAAAATGTTTTATGATGCTCTTTCCCCCCTTGCCCATGTCTGTTCTCACACTCTTGCCTCCCAGACCCCTTCTCAGAGCTTCTGTGGCCCGGCCTGGCCCAGCATCCCTCCCTCTTCCCCCTCCAATCTGCCTCTGCTCCTCATCCATGCCCTTATGGCTGCTCTGTGTCCCTGCTCTCTGGTTGTGGCCCATGGGGACAAGGGCGACCTCTGCTTCTGGAGCTGAGCCCCCAGGTCACCTCCCACAGGTGAGGATCGCAGGTGGGCAGTTCCGGGTCCTTCTCCCCGGACTCTGGGAGGATGGTTGTCAGGGCCCTGCAGCCAGGACTCACCGAGCTGAGCCAGGCCAGGCCGAGCCCTAGAACAGGAAAAACAGGTTTCAGAGACAGCCATGCAGTGACCTCCCACCCAGAACTGCCTCATGGCCAGGAATGCCGGAAACAGCAGAAGGTTGAAAAGTCCATAGGGAGTGTGGGATTGGAAATCTCTGTGGTATCATGGAAAGAAATTTATGGAACTTTAGTAGAGATAGAGAGAAGACAGAGCAACAAGAGAAGAGAAAGAAGAAGAAGAAGAGAGAGAGAGAGACAAGAATAGAGACAACACAAAGAGAAGAAAAAGACAAGAAGTTAGAACGAGACAGGAAAGAGAAGAAGGGGAAAGAGGAGACAAGAATGAAACAGAAAGACAAGGAAAGAGAAAAGAAAAAGAGGGAGGGAAAGAAGAAGAGAATGAGGAAACAAGAAAGAGAACAGAAGAGAAGAGACAGAAGACAGAAAAAACCGGGGGGGGAAAGGAAAGTAGAAGCCTAGCAGAGCTCATTATTTCAGGAAATTTTTACACCAAGGATCAAATTAAGCCAGGAAGCAGAGGATAGAGAAAGGCAATTCTCCTTGACATATGCTATAAACTTGGGAGTTACTTGCCTCTTTTGTGCCTCAGTTTTCTTATCCACAGTAATTGTTAAGTCCCAAGGAACTATGGACATGGCAGCTATGATGGGTGTTGTTATTGATGGTCTCCAGATGATGGGGTTCAGTGGGTGGGGCCCTTCCTTGCTGAGCAGCCATCTAAGGACTGTCTTGCCCCACTGGACCCTCCCTGATGCTATCCCTGAATCCTGACTTTCCACATCTAACCTCTGGGCCTCCCCAGGGTGGCGGCTTAGAACAGGGCCAGCTGGGTGAGGAGGCAATAGCCCCGGGTTCTAGCCCTGGCTTGGACTTGGGACAAATCATTTTCTCCCTCTGGGCCTCAGGTTCCACAGCTATAAAGTGGGAATTCTGGATTATTCCATTAACAAGGTACCCTAGTACATGACCCCCCTTGAATCTTCCCTCTGCCCAGTTTTATGGACTGCCCTCTCCCCTTCAGATGCTGGGCAAGGTGCCCTTGCCCAAAAGCTCTCCCTGTTCATCCCAGGCAGCTTAAATCCCAATCAGTACAGATCCCCTCAGGGCTAAAATTCTCTACTTTATTCCCACTGGCCTTGTACCTATGACGCTGTTCAGGTGATTCCAAATACCTACTAAAATACCTATTGTGTTCTTCATTCTGCTTGGTCTTGCACCTGTGATGCTATTTAAGTGATTCTAAATCTCTTTTCTGTATCTCTTCTCTCAGGTTAGAAACTATTGCCCCCTGTCCTACCCCTTCCCTCCCTCCCACCCCATTAGACTGGGGACCCTCCTGAGGATGGATCCTGTGTCTCTCCCTTCAGACTGGATGGTTCCTGAGGTCAACATCTGTTCCTCTTCTCTCCAATCAGGAAGTTAGAAGAGGGGGGTCTTTGCCCAGGAGGGCAGACGCAGTAAATCTACCTTCAGATTGGGTAGGAACTAGGACTTTCCCCTTCAAATTGAGTAATCCGTGAGGGAAGAGACTGAAACTTCTTTCCCCTTCACACTCGGGGGTGGAGGAAATCTCGAAGGACCAGATTTCCCTCATCATCCTGAAAATTCTTCAGAATGAAGACAACGGTCCCCCTTCAGACTGGGGGCTGCACAAGGATGCAGATGGAGCCTTCCTCTCCTTATTCTCCCCAGGCCTCTACAAGCAAAAGGGGCTCCATAAAGGCTGGTTACTAGGTAACCTTGAGCAAATGACCTCACTTCCTGCCTCTTCAAGACAAAGCAAGAGTAGCTTGAATAAATAAGGGCACAGAAAACAAATGTGCTTTCTCTCTCTCTCTGCCGGCTCCCTGACTTCTGGAAGCCAACAACTCCCCAAATCCAGGAAACTCAATGCAGTGTTCATTCACCCCATTGCCAACGACGTCTCCTTGCCAACCAGTCCAAATACCTACAAGCTGGCACTCAGGGGAAAGCCTGGAAGTGCTCCAGGTATGGGCCAGAGAAGGGCAGTGTGGAAGATGTAGAGGACTATAAGGGACACCCAGTCATTCTCCTGCCTGGACCTGAGGACTTTCAGCCATCCAGACAGAAAGACCCCCAAGGTAAGAATTAAGAGTCTGATGCACCCCAAATGTGGAAGCTGAGCCCCCACCTCTCATCTGGAAAAAGCCCCTCCTGCTTCTCTGGTTGAGGAGTGGAGTTTAACCTTCATGCTCCAAAGGAAGGTGTATCAGGCCCTTTTCTGGGTGTGTAAGAAGGAGGAAGAATGACAGGACCTGTGATTGTGAAGGGAAGCTGCTCTTCCAAAAGAGATGAGCAAACTATCCTACATCTTACAGGCTAAGAAAGCTTCCCGGGCACTTTCAGGGCAAGGGATGCATCACCCAGATCCAACTCTCTACCCACTAAACCTAGTGTAGGGGAGAAGTTTCAAAAATGCTTCTTGAATTGAATTGAACTGACCTGAAATTAACTGAACTAAACTAGGCTGAACTAGATTGGATTTGATTGAATTGGATTGGAAAGAATGAACTGAATTGGCACAATGGAAAGAATATTGACTCTGAAGTAAGAAAATGACTTTTCTTATTGAACATGGGCCAGTCATTTAATGTCCCTTGGTCTCAGTTTCCTCATCTATAAAAAGGGAAATGGTGGACTCGAACCCGGCTTCTTAAACTGTGGTTCATGACCTCACATAGGGTCTTGTGACTGAATGAGAGATTTGTGAAATTACAATTTCTTATCAGTAATTGTTTAATTTGTATGCCTATTTTACATACATCTATACCCAGGCTCATGTAAAAATTTCTTGGGTGAAAGGAGGTCAGCAGTGGAAAAATTTAAGAAGCCCTGGACTACATGACCTATATGATCTCTTTCATCTTTTTATCTTTGATTCTATTATATATAAAATCTGTCTCTTTGGATCTACCCTCAAAGGATCAACCAGGGAAAGCTGAACTATGCCCTACAATCCTGTGAAAAGAATTCTTCCATGTGTCCATGACCTCCATTAAAGCAGGTGGCAACTTTCAGTCAGGATTTAATAGATGGTCTTTGTCCATTGCTGGGGACCATTTTGGGTCTTTTTAGATATGCATCCCGATAGCCCACCTGGTGAGGTATCTTCTGCATTGAGTTAAATTGGTCCTCATTCATCAAATACAGTCTAATGCAGAGAAGGGGCTGATCTGTATCTGCAAAGGGATTTTCCTCATTTGGGAGTTCCCTAGACTCCTCTCCCAGCTTTCTACTACTGGCCCTATCAGAGCTGACCCAGAGTCTCTGAGAGTCTAAGTGGGGTCATCTCCACATTGCAAAGGCAAAGGGTTTCACTAGAATAGTTGATGAAAGGAATTTACTGTGTAAAGTTTTAACCAAGCCCTCTATAGAGTTGTCATTGACATCATCCTCAGGATGGTTTCCCAAAAAGGAAAATAACTAAACCCTAGCTTTGAGTTCCTCAGAAACATAACTTCATTTGTCTGCATCAGGCTTAAAGTCACTAACCTCTTGGTATCCAGAGTCACAGGGGACAATATTTGAACCCAGATCTTCCTGATTCTGAGAGGCATTATCTGTTTTCTTCTAGATAGCAAAGCTGCCTCTCTATCCCTATGTTAGAATTGAGGAACTGAAGCACAAAGAAATAATATAGAGAACTATCAGCTGAGGAAGCCCCTAGTAATGAAGGTAAATGGCTTTTATGTGCCTTTAAAGTTAAGAGAGTTGCCTAGAACCATGAGAAGTTTATTGTTTTACCCAGAGACATACAACTAGTATGTGACAGAAGGAAGAGTTAAATCTAGGCCTTCCTGTCTTAGAGGTCAGCTCTCCATCCATAAATGAAAAGCAATCATACATATAAGCTCAATTTCTACCCATTTCCAAATAGGAAAGAGAAAGTATCAGCAGAAATCCTTCATTAAATTCAGTTTGAATTCTTCCTGCTATAAGACTTCAAGTCTCATTGCTGTCCTTGTCCTCATACCCAATCAGTTCCTATTTTCCCATATTAATCCCCTAAGAGCTGGGTTCAAGTCTAACACTCTCCAATTCACATGCATGTCGGGACATCGTCTGCATGCTGTCTTTGATCTCCTATGCCAGCACTAGCTCTGTGTCTAATGTGTAGTTCAATGAAGGGTGCACACTATCAAGCTGGAAGAAACCTCTCTAGTCCAACCTTGTCAATTTATAGATGAGAAAATGAGGGGAAAATGACACACCCAGGTTCACACAGCTAGTCAACAGGGCAGAGAAATGAGCCCAGCCCCTTTTGTCACAGCTTCAGGACTGTCAGAAGCCTTTAAGGTTATCCAGTTTGGCCCTCTCCTTTGACAGAGAAGGAATTCAACATCCAGAAATATCACATAATTTCTTTGCGCAAGAAACTAGGGTGAGAGCTGAACCCAGAGCCTTTGATTTCAGATGAAATTCAATTTCTTCTGCAGCAAGACAGTCCAAATCCAGACCTCTTTCCAGCATAGCCCAGATGTCAACTGGAAGAAAGATCAGTCTCAGACTGCTTGGCCCCAAGGGCAGAACAAAGTCTCAACACACTCGAGTCACAGAGAGACAGATTTCAGCCCAATGCAAGGATGAGCTTCTTAACAAAGATTTCCAAAGTAGAATCAATAACCTTGGGAAGTAATGAGTTCCCCATCTCAGGTGGTCTTCAGGAAAAGCCTGAATGATGGCCTGTCAGGGATCCTGCTCAGAAATAAATGATAAGAGCTTGAGACTCCGTGATTCTCTTTTGGATGGGAGGATGCTGTTTGAGCCTGGTCTTGGCTGCGGAAACTGCTGCACCTGGCCAGCTGTGTTTTCTCAGCACATTGATTAGGAATCAGCAGCATGTTACCATAATGGGACCTCAGGGCCTTTGGGGGCTGAACTGAAGCTAGTGACAGTCAGCACTTCCCAGGGCTGTGGAGGATGAGCCTAGAGCTGGGTCCATTGTTTCTGAGGACAAAGAGGAAGACAAAGGAGCCCAGAGCTGCATCTGCTGCCCCCACAGACCAGGCTGGTCCTCCCCTGCTTTGGCACTGGAGCACTTTGTAGGTTTCTTAGGATTTACAGGTGGGAGGGATCTCAGGTAGGAAGAATCCCCCTCCTCAATCCTAGCCCTGGCTACAAATCGGAGAAAGAACAATGGGGCAATGGGAAGACTTCAGGACTAGGAGGCAGGAAAGGAGTAATTCATTCAATGTGAATGTGATTCATAGAATCACAAATTTAGAGCAGAAATGGATTTTAGATATGTCATCTAGTTCAACCCCTTCCTTGTAAAAATGGGTAAACTGAGACCCAAAGTCACATAGGTAGCAAGTGGCAGAGCTGGGATTCAACCTAGGTCCTCTGAGTCTCTTTCCAAAGAAATATCCTAAGTGACTTTGTCACTTAACCTCCAAGCAGTATCCTGATATATAAACTATGGAGATCACAAAAGTCCTTCCAGCTTTATATATATTTTATATATGTTCCATGAATTCGCCTACCTCACACCTTATGTTCTAGGGTCTTTCCTTTTCTAACATTCCATGTTCTAAGTCCCTTCCATCTCAGATATTCTAGGTTCTAAAATCTCCTGCTCTTAGGTTCATTCCAGCTCTGACACTTTGCAGTAAGATCCCTCCCAGCTCTAACTTCCTGTGTTGTAAGGGTCCTCCCAGCTCTGACCTCCTGGGTTCTAAGGACACTCCCAGCTCTGACATCCTGCGTTCTAAGGACCCTCTTGGCTCTGACATCCTGGGTTCTAAGGGCCCTCCCAGCTCTGACATCTTGGGTGCTAGGGCTCTCCCAGTTCTGACATTCCAGGTTCTAAGACTCCAACCAAATTTGGCATTCTGTGTTCTAACATTCTGCTTACTTTACCAACCTGAAAGTATAATAGAAATGTGGAGGTTGTGCTAAGTATTACTCTGTTCTCTCTCCTCTCCTGTTTTTGCATAACACACTAAATCCCAGGGAGGGGATTTGTGGGTCAGTAAGTGTCAGAGCAGAGATTGGGACCCAGGATCTTCTATGTCCCTCGGTCTGTCTGCCCCATCACGCTGTCTGCCTGAAATCTCGGTCATCTTGTTTCTGAAGGCACCCACCCTGGCACAGGGATGAATGAGAGGGAAGGGAGATCCTAGCTCTCTCCCATCCTTTCCCTCTCCCTTGCTTTTTCCTGCCCTCTCCATCCACAGCTGCTGTGTAGTGCTACCTTTCCCCCCCCCACCCCTATGGCAGCCCCCTCCCCTAGAGTCCCGCATCCCCGGTCCTTCCCAGAAAGCAGGAGAGCCTTGTGGAGGCCCAGCCAGCATGTGCTACTCTTAATGTAGAAAGCAAAACTAATCCTCTTTAAGATAGGTCTGTTTATTTGCATCCCAGGCGCCCGAGTTAGATTGTTTTATCCTCCCCCCTGAGCAAACTGAAGGGTTCTCAATTTATCCTCCCGGCACAGAGAGACACCAGATTGTCAGCAACCAGGCACACACACAGCAGCCCAATATAGTCTTCCAATTATCTTTTAATTTCGTTCCTGTCTTCATTTGTTTATTCCGCTTTTTCCAAGAAGAAAAAAAGAAGCTGTGATTTATAGAGTTCAGAGCCAGCCAGCACGAGTCGGGCTTCAGTGTTCACCTGCTCGTGGGCTCACGGGGAGAGAGTGGCCCCCACCTCCCAGCTACAGCCCCCCAGGAGCCAGCCAGAGGGATGCTTCTCCAGGGACCCAGAGCCACAAAGGATCCTCCTGGGTGGAGAGAGGATAAAAAATGGGGTGGGAAGGACCACCAAAAAAAATCAAAGAGCTGGCCCAGATCCCAAGGGATGGAGGAAATGCAGGCTCACTGGGGCTGAGAAATAATCCACAGACCTCTGGGAAGGTGAGGGGCAGGGGGGTAAGAGGGGAGAAGTCGGAGAAGACTCGGTGGCTGCTCTCCAGGAGAGAGAACACAAACTATGGGGTACATGCTAGAGATACACAGAATAGATAATCAGAGAGAGCAAGAAATTAGAGGGGGGAGAATGGAGCAAAGTGGGAATTGATATCTCAACCCCACTTCTACTTATAGAGCAATGATTCAATGATGCTGGGTTCAAGTCTAGTTTTTGTGCCTGTCACTAACAGGGACAGGAAGGATAACCAGGAGATCCCTGTTAAACTGAATGTGTCCAACCCCCAGATTGTGCTAATGGGAAGAGGACTTTTGTCAGGAGGGAGCACCTCTGTGGATAGACACGGATACTATGACATACCCATATGGATCTGGAGGCCTTTCTAGCAGCCCAGCTCTTGGAATAAATGTTTGTGGAATGACTTATTTCCACCAAGATTTCAGTCATTGCTCTCTGCAAACACCTTTCTAATCTAAACTCTTTTCCATGATGTTTTCATAAATTCAAAGACTTAGAACTAGAAAGATCTCATTGACTAACTAGTCCAACCTGCTGGTTTTATAAAGGGTTAAACTGAGTCTCATAAAGGTTGACTTTGCTCAACAAGATCACAGTTAGCAAGTATCTGAGGTGAGATTTGATTCAGCTTTTCTGAATTCCAAGATCAGCTCTCTGTCCACTATGGCACACGACCTAATATGCTCAAGGCACAGTGTTGGGTACTAAAATATGAAGTCCCCGCCTTAAAAATAATTCCTATCTTCAAGGAGCTTATAATCTACTAAGAATTGCAAGAAGGAAAGGGACAATTTGAAAAGAGAATAAGCACTGACAGTTTAGGGGGATTGGGAAAGGCTCCTATAGAAGGTAACTTCTCTTAAGCCATATCTAAGAGCAGGCTGGGAATTTTGATAAGGAGGGCAGTGAAGAAAGGGCATTCAATGTCCAGGAGGCGTCCTGGGCTAAGGTACAGAGTCAGCACCCATAGGTCTCTAAAATGCCCTTGCCCCTCACCTCTGATCTGTATTCCTTCCCTCTCCTTCTGAAAGACTGGCTCTGAGGACTCCTTAATTCTATGCTCCCAGGGCAACCACATGCTTCAATTTGCTCTTCAGTGGTTTAATGTCCTCAATTGATTTTGTGAAAACATATCAGTCAAAATAATATTATGGCGTGGAAGAAGGGGGCTGTCAATTCCACAGGAGCTAGATGGCCCTGGTGGAAGTCAGGACTCAAGGGTGGAAGGTATATCCGTTAACCCCTTAGAGTCCTCAGTTTCCTAATCCATGAAACAAGAATGAGAAAATATTCCCCTTCCTACTTCAGAATTTTTTCCCATGAAATTTAGAACCAAAGCCTTGAGCAGTGAGAATATCCATTAACCCCTTAGAGTCCTCGGTTTCCTAATCCATGAAACAAGAATGACAAAATATTCCCTTCCTACTTCAGAATTTTTTTTCCCATGAAATTTAAATTAAAGCCTTGAGTTGTCACAATGACTATGATGCATATGGGCTGAGTGATCCGGTGTGAGTCACTTCTCAGGGAAAGAAGTGATATGACTTTCCTAAAGTTGAACAAGGAGCAACTACAGAGTGGTTCTGGAACCCCTGGTTCTCTGACTCCAAATCCGGGTCTCCATTCCATGCTCGGAATGTTCTTGCTCCTCACAGCGTCTCTCTCTTTCTTTGACAGCAGCTCAGATGCCATCTTCTGCATGAACCCTTTGCAGATTACACACACACACAATCTGTGTCCTCCCTCCCAAATATCTTGTATTTATTCTCTTCACATTTATTCATCATATATTTATTTGTGTATATACTGTCTCCCCAGATAGAATGTAAACTCCCTGAGGGTACAGACTATTTGATTATTCTCTTTGGTATCCCCAGTGCCTGACCTGTAATAGGCACTAAATAAATGCTTATTGATTGATCGACCCACACTGCCTCCAACTAGTGAGACCCAAATATAGATAAAATGTTCTGTAAATCTTAAAAAGCCATATCACTGTCACCTCTTATTATCCTCATTATAATGTTAAAAATAGGTGATTGATCTATGGTGTCACTGATGATAATGCATTAAAGAAGCATTGGAAAACAATGTCGGTCTGGTCATTTTCAAGAAGACATGTCTATACTAATCCATACCTGGTTATTTGTCATGGCTTAGTAAAAAAAAAAAAAAATGCAGTCATTTTTTCTCCCAGATTCTGCCCAGATCCAAGTATTCCAAAGGGAAAGAACTGTAAGAGGTTGTCTATATTTGTTCACAGTGCTACTCATCACCCAATTGGAAACCCAAGTAACTCAAGCCCAGCTGGAGAAGAAATCCTCTCGACTACATCCCAAACTAATGGTCATCCAGCCTCCAGATGAACTTCATACTTGAACTGATGTCTTCCTAACTCCGGGCCTGACACTCTAACCAATGTACAGCTAACTTCCCCTGGCACATAATTAGTTGTTTAATAAATGTTTGTTGATTTCCTAGCTATATGATCCTGGGCAAGTCACTTAATTCCAATTGCCTCAGCAATAAATAAATAAATGAATAAATAAATTGATGAATGAGTAAATAAATAGAAATCGATAAATGTTCATTGATTAGATACTATTTGTAAAATTACTTAGCACCATGTCTGGCACATAGTAGGTGCTTAATAATGCTTATTTCCTTGACTCCTCCCCTCTCCATAACATCCAGTTAGTCATCCAGTTCTCGGGACTCTAACCTCCACAGTATCTCTCTTTTCTCCCCTTCCTTCCTCTCTCCCAGTTGCCACCATCCCAATCCCCCCAATCACCTCTCACCTGGATGAGTTCAGTAGCCTCACAGAATTAGTATCATAGCCTCATAGTATCATACAGTGTCAGAGCTGGAAGGTATCCTATTGTCCAAACTCTTCATTTTGCAGATACTGATAGGAGACTCACTATTATATGGTGCTGAAAGAAAGATCCAGCCTTTTAATGTCAACCTTCTTTCTCTGTGGCTGCCTGACTGAGAATCTCAGTTAGTTGGAAGGGACCCCTGAGACCAGCCCCGTCCTCCAGCCAGAATTCCCCCCACAGCATCCAGGACAAGTTAGGCTGGCTTTGAAGACCTCCAGTGATGGGGAATCTTCTCCCTCACCAGCTTGAGACATCCCCTTTGGGGAGGGTGGGATGAAGAAAAAATTGTCCCTTACCACCAAGCCCAAGCATTCACTCATTCATCTTCATTCCACTCTCAAGGGGGCAAACCTTCCAAATCCAATCACTTTGTGAAATGTCAGCCCTTGGATTCCTTCTTACTTTCCTCTTATAATTAGGTTTGGCCCAGTGTTTCAGCCTGCCCAGAACCTTGAGATCCTGACCACATTATCCATCTCCCACCAAGCTCTGGGTCATCTGCAAAGTTGAGCAGCGCAGAGTCAATTAGTGACTCTTCAGGCTGACATCAAATCATTAAGGACTGTTCTGAATATACCTCATTGCTCTGTCTTTTGTTTCAGTGGGTCCTGGTCTCAGAATCTCCTTAGGGAGTCAACTGGATGGAGAGTTGGACCTGGAAATAGGAAGTTCTCATTCTTGGAGAGCTGGACCTGGAAATAGGAAGTTCTCATTCTTGGTCAGTGGGGCCTTTGTGACCCCACTGGGGTTTTCTGGTGGTTTGCCATTTTTCCTTCTAGTTCATTTTACAGATGAGAAAACTGAGGCAAATGGTAAAATGACTTGCCTAGGATCACACAGCTCTCAGCTCTTCTCTCGGGAAGACTTAGGGCACCATGCTCTATCCACTATACCTTCTAGCTGAAGTCAGGAAGATCTGAGTTCAAATCCAGCCTCAGACACTTACTAGTTGTAGACCATAGGTGTTTGCCTCAGTTTCTTTGACTGTAAAAAGTTGTAGGAAAGGGGTAATAACAAGTCTTTTTCTGTGAGGTTGTCATGAAGGTGAAATGAGATCATAACTATAAAGCATTTAGGACAGTGCCTAAATCTACTATTTATATAGTAAATACCATAGAAATGCTTATTCCTGCCTTTCCTCCTTTTCTTTTATACCCTTAAATATTATTGCTATCCCCCCAAGAGCTTTGTTTATGTGGGTTAAAGCTACCAATGCTTATCCTATTAGAAATTAAAACATCTTTGGTATTATAAAAAAAATTAAATTCACAGATCCCCCTCCCCCCCTGAAAAGATCTCAGTAACTATCAGGGCTATTAACTCTATGCTTTTGAGGACCACTTTTCTTTCTTTTTAAAAAAAATTATTGATTTATTTTTAAAATTCATTACTTTATGAATCATGTTGGGAGAGAGAAATCAGAACAAAAAAGGGAAAACCTTGGGAGAGAAATAAAAACAGAAAAAAAGAAGTAAACATAGATGTTTTGATTTACATTCAATCTCCATAGTTCTTTTTCTGGATACTAATGCCATTTTCTATCCAAAGTCTATTGGGATTACTTTGGATCACTGAACCACCAAGTCTTTCATAGTTGATCATCACACCTTCTTGCTGTTATTGTATACAATATATTCCTTGTTCTGCTTGTTTTGCTCAGCATCAGTTCACATAAATTTTTCCAGGCCTTTTTAAAATCAGCTTGTTCATCATTTTTATAGAACAATAATAATCCATTACCTTCATATATCACAATTTATTTAGCCATTCCCCAATTGATGGGCATCTACTCATTTTCCAATTCTTTGTTAGCATCAAATATTTTGCACATGTGGATCCTTTTCCCTCCTTTATGATTTCCTTGGGATACAGACCCAGTAATGGCACTGCTGGGTCAAAGGGTATGCAGAGTTTGATAGACCTTTGGGTATAGTTCCAGATTGCTCTCCAGAATGATTGGATCATTTCACAGCTCTACCAACAATGCATTATTGGATGACCACTTTTAACCTTAATCTTTTCATCTTTTCCAAATTGTTTGCTAAAACCAAGTAAATTCTATCCATGGTGAGCCTCTGATCTACCAATCTACTAATCCATCCAAAAAAAAAAAATTAAGTACTGTCAGTCTAGTTTGACCTGTTCTTGATAAAAAAAAAAAAAAAAAACCACGTGGGCCCTTTGAGAGCACTGTTTCCTTTTATAAATATTTGCTAATCATCCCTCCTAAAGGTTGGTGCTTTTCCTCTAAGAATATCTCCAATTTACCATATCTCAACTTTACATAGTTATTTGCGTGATATCTCCTGCATTAAATTGTAAGATTCTTGAGAGCAGGGAATACTGTATTCTCAGTACTTAATTAGCACAGTGCCTGACACACAGTAAATGCTCAATATTTACATTTTAGAATTTTGCCAAGAATCAAAGCCAGGCTCACCCTGCTTTAGTTTGCTGGATTCATTCTCTTCCTTTTTAAAAAACTGGAACATTTACCTCTCTCCCATATTATACCTACTTGTTTTCCAGCCTTTCAGAGGTCAAAGACAAGTAGTTCAGTAATTATATCTGCCAATTTTTTCAGTATTGAATATAAATGTGTGTATGTATGTATATGTATACTTCTGAAGATTAAAAGTCACAAATCAATCAAAAAACCATAAAGAGACACATAGGTAATGTGAATTGACATCACCAAGGGATAGGTGCATGAGAGAGGGGCTGTAAAGGATATCATTTCCATGACTAGAAAGGAAGCAAGAGCTTCCTTTATTTAACAAGAAGGAGAGTTGCCCTATAGCCAAAGGACAGCCTACAAGTTCCATTGGTAGCAATCCAATGTCCTTCTATCTTTTCCATGGAAAAGGATCTGGATCTCATGGTCTCTAGCATGTCAGACTGGAGGCATCAGGAGGATTTAGGGGAATGCATGGTGAAGCGATGTACTGAGAATGAAAAAGAGCACCTATGCTACAATTCTCCCTGATGGAGGGAGAAACATCTTGGGTGAGATGACAGAAGGATTCAAGCATCCAAGTTCCTCCTAACTGTCCGGTGAGGCAGGGAATGCAACTATTATCATTCTCATTTTACAAATGAGGAAAGTGAATCACAGGGAGGGAGTCGCCTTCTCCAAGGTAAGGCAATAAGGAAGTAGATGAGTCAGAATTGAAAGCAAAGTCCTCTGGCCCCAACGTCATTGTTCTTTCCATACTGACCTATAAGCCTCCTTATTTATGTACCTATTTCTGGTGTTTTCTTCCAACCCAGTGCAGTCAGTCATCCATCCATCCATCCATCCATCCATCCAACTTGCACAGAAGGTGAAACTAATAAATCTTATCACGAACTGTAGGATTTGGAACAGAAAGGGATCTCAGAGATCACCAATCTAACACATACAACCCCACTTTTATATATGAAGAATCTGAGAGTTAGGAAGGAAAGAAGGGAGGAAGGAAGGGGGAAAAGTGGGAAAGAAGGAAGGAGGGAGTCCTTTTTCAAAACCAGATTCCCTGACTACACATTCCAGTTCAGATTCTGTCCTCACAGCTCTATTCACCTTATTCCCCTCCTGGCACAGATTTGTTACCTACAGATAAAGATCAGATTTTTTTAACTGGACATTCCAGGCTCTCCACTGTCGGTCTCGGTCTGTTGGATCCAGAAGGGGTCTTGTAGATTGCCTAGTCCAGTTCCTTCATTTTAAAGAGGAAAAAAACCGAAGCACCTTAGAGACACCCAGTGAAGTGGTGGCAATGATGGGATTAGGATCCTGATCTCCTAATGCTCAAACTCTTGTTTTGTTTTGTTCCTTCTGAGTCCTGCAGCTTCTTTCTGCCCATATCCCAATTACTCCTCTTAACTAAGTAGAGTAGAACCTTCTGTAATAAAATGCTGTTTTGCTAACTCCCTATCCTGGGCCTCTCTGTAATAATAACAAAAACTTAGGTTTGCATATCATTTTACCTTTTACACTCCCAGGGACTGTCTCTACCCCAAATCATATTCCAATATACAGCACTTTAGCTTGCATGTATTATGACTCCTATTTTAAATACAAAAAACTCAAAGCTAGCTTGTGTAGCTTGGATTGCAGAAGTTCCCCACCCTCTCCCTAGAGTATAAGTTGCTTGAGTAATCACTTCACTTTTATTTTTGTATTTTGAGTGCATTTTGAACTCAATTAAGTGATAGAGCAAGAATTCAAATTGGGTCATAGCTTTAGACCTGAAAGCATCCACAGTAAGTAGCCATATAATTCAAGCTTCACTTTGAAAAAGAGGACACCATCATTTTGATTATATTGGTCCTGCCTACCCATGAACAATTACTATTTCTTCTATTATTTAAATCTGATTTTATACATATAAAAAGTATATGTATATATACATACATATATATAATTTTGTTTATATATTTCCTGGGTTTGTTTTGACAGGTGTGCTTCTAGGTACTTTTGGCTATCTAGAATGATTTTAACTAACTATCGCTTCTTGCTGGGTTTTATTTGTGATATATAGTAATCCTGGTGAGTTTTGTGGATTTATTTTAAATCCTCGCATTTTGCTAAAATTATTTATTGTTTCAACTAACTTTTCAGTTGAGTCTTTGGGATTTTCCAAGTATATCATCATTATCATCCGCAAAAAGAGGTTGTTTCATGACCTCATTCTCTATTCAGATTCCTTTTTTTTCTCTTATTGCTATTGCTAGGATTCCCAATATAATATTGAATAATATTGCATGTCTTTGAGCAAATAAGTCATTTTGATTATTCTAAGTATCCAAATTAACTAGAGAAAACATATGGAGGAAGACACTTTCTACATCAAGATAAACAACTGATAAATAGAAGCATGAATAGAAAGGTTTTACCCAGCCATCCATATTTGTGTCTAATCACAGCCGTTTCTGGGAGAGGCAGGGGGAAAATAGTAATAAATAAGTAAATAAATGTATATGATAACTTTGTTCTGTCTTCAAAAGGAATGGGAAATTGCACATAATAGATCTGCAGTTTCATGTACAATCATTCTTTTATATTATGTTATGGAAATGATTGTTTTATTCCATAAATTCCATCAATTAAATTATTTCATAAATTAAAAATAAAATAAAAACTAAAAAACAAAAAAAAGAAAATAGAAACCTAGAAAGAACAAATAGGATCCTACCTATTTAGACCGTGCTTCCTGCTTACAATTCAGAGAACAGAAGTCCAAGTTAGTCAGGGTTTAAAATCTGCTCTCTCCAAGGTCATATGGGCAGACAAGAGTTGACAAGGGATCGGGACTCCAGCCCTCTGACATTGATTTCTGACTCAGAGTGGAGAGATTTCCTGTACAAGTCGCTGCCCCACCAAGGGCTCTGCACATTTTTAGGGACTTCAGAGACTCTAAGACAAAACTTTCCGAGCTCAGAGGGACCTCAGCGAGCCCACCCGAGTACCCGAATGAGGCCCGACAAGTGGTCACCCGGCCTGGGCTACAAGGAGACTGGCACTACACGGGTGGGCTCTAAGCTCCTTTGCACTAAGCAGCTGGAGAAGGAGGCCGGCCAGGAAGGGGTGTGAGCCGGAGAAGGGGGGTCGGATCAGGTGGTTTGGATTTAGTTCTTGGCTCAGGCCCTGGGCCGCTCTGTTCCCAGCGGCCTGCTGCGTGACGGCTCTCTGCCCCCGCCCCTCCCCCCACAAAGGACCGGCCGGGCCGGAGGAGCCTCCCCGGCAGGATCCCCTGGACCCTGGCAGGCCCCCGACCCGAGGCGAGCAGCGGCCGGCCCCCGTGCCGGGGAATCTGCAAAGTCTGAAAATGGAAACAGCCCCAGAGAGTGTCCCCGGGCATCGGGCGCCTGGTAGAGGATCCGCTTCTGCGCTTCCTGCATCTCTGTTTACCTGGGTGACAATAAAGCTGCCCAGCTGGGCCCGGGCGGCCGCGCCCTCCCCTCGCGGCCCCATGCAAAGCGCCCAGGGCAAGGAGGCGTTGCCCGGGGCCTGCCCGCTGCCCGCGCTGCCCGCCGGCTCAAAGCCACCTCTCGGCGGCGGGGCCCGGGCCAAGGAGGAGCCCCTGGAAGCGGCCGCAGCCGGCTCTGGTTGGGCAATCATTAATCGGATTCCTGGCATTCCTTGGCCGCCGCGGGCCGCTGCCCCAGGATGAGCCACAGCCGCGCCGAGCCCTGGGACTGGCACTCGGACATGCAGTTTGCAGGAAAGCTGGCGCTCTCCGCCGCCGCCCTGCTCCTGGGGACGCTGGTGTACAGGCTGTACAAGTCCCGGCCGGCCCGGAGCCCACCCGGGGGCGGGACAGCGCGGGCCGAGGCCGCGGCCCCCGGGGAGGCAGACGTCGCGGGCCCGCCCGAGCCCGCCGGCCAGCCCGAGCCCGCCCGCAGCCCGCCCGGGGCTGGGCTGCCGGCTCTCAGACCCCGCGCCCGGGTCCGCAGGGAGGAGGGGGCCGGGGGCAGCGGGGCCTGGGGGCACGGCCAGCCCGAAGGGGCCCGGGACTGCCTCGGGGAGGCGGCCGTCGGGCCGGGAAAGGACCGTCTCCTCGGTGACTGCGACCCTGAGCCCGGACCTGCGGAAGCCAGTGACGGCCCCGGGGACTCCCGCCCCGAGCCGGGTCTCCTGCGAGACCGTGCCAGGGGGCAGGGAGAGGGGGCGGCGCGCGCGGCTCCCGGCCCCGAGCAGGCCGCCGCCCGTCGGGAGGACGCGCCCCGGAGCTGGGGCTTCACCCAAGCTGCGGGGGCCGGCCGGGGCGGCGCGGGGCTCGTCAGGGCCGCCTCGGACATGGGTCTGGCCCTCAGCCGGCGCGCCGGGGAAGCCGACACCTGCTACCTCTTCTCCTCCCTGGCCAGGGCTCGGGTGGAGGAGAGCCTTCTTGGGGCGCGGGCGCCGGAGGAGAGGCCCGGGGGGCCCGGCCTGAAGGGGAAAATCTATGACTACTACGTGGAGTCCACCTCCCGATGCGTCTCCACAGACAGGCCGGCGCCCCCGCTCCCCAGCCTCCCCGAGAGCCGTCCCAAGCCTCCCCCGGGCCGGGCCGAGGGTCCCCGGGAGAGCCCCCCCGCCGCCCCCGGGCCCAGCCTCAGCCGCAAGGAGAGCTTTCTCCAGATCGCCGAGAACCCCGAGCTCCAGCTCCGGCCCGACAGCCCGCGGCCCCCCGGCCCCCGCGCTCTCCCCGCGCCCGCGGCCCCGCCGGGAGCCCGGCCGGAGCCCGAGGTGGAGCGGGTGGCCGGGACCAGCTTCTTCCGGCTGCCCCTGGGGCCCGGGGCGGCCGAGAACGCCCGCCTGGACCTGGGCAACTGCTCGGAAGCGCTGCGGCTGGCCAAGAGGGAGAAGCTGCCCGCGCTGGAGGAGGCCGCCTACCGGGTGATGAGCGACAACTACCTGCAGGTCCTGCAGAGCCCGGACATCTACGGGCGCCTGAGCGGCGCCGAGCGCGAGCTGATCCTGCAGAGGCGCCTGCGCGGGCAGAAGCGCCTGGTGGTGGCCGACGTCTGCCCCCAGGGGGGCGGCGGCCGCCTCTGCGCCTACGACGAGGCGCGGGACGCCTGGTGGCCCCTGGCCGCCCTCCCGCCCGAGGCCACGTCCAGGGGCTGCGCGCTCTGCAGCCTCTTCAATTACCTCTTCGTGGTGGCCGGCTGCCCCAGGGCGGGGGGGCGCGCCTCCAACCGCGTGTTCTGCTACAACCCGCTGACGGGCATCTGGAGGGAGATGTGCCCGCTGAACCAGGCGCGCCCCCGCTGCAAGCTCGTGGCCCTGGACGGCTACATGTACGCCATCGGGGGCGAGTGCCTCTACACGGTGGAGCGCTACGACCCGCGCCAGGACCGCTGGGCCTTCGTGGCGCCCCTGCCCAACGACACCTTCGCCCTGGCCCACACGGCCACGGCCTGCGACGGGGAAATCTACGTCACGGGCGGCACCCTGCGCTACCTGCTGCTCCGCTACTCGGGCCGGGAGGACCGCTGGCGGGCCAGCCCCGCGGCCGGCGGCAAGGACCGCACGGCCGAGATGGCGGCCGTCGGCGGCTTCCTCTACCGCTTCGACCTCAACCGCAGCCTGGGCATCGGGGTGTACCGCTGCAGCGCCCGGGCCCGCCTCTGGTACGAGTGCGCCACCTACCGCGCGCACTACCCGGCCGCCTTCCAGTGCGCCGTGGTGGGCAACCTCATTCACTGTGTGGGCCGCCAGTTCCACCTGCGCTTCCTGGCCGACTACGTGTCTCCCCGCTTCCTCCCCAACGAGCCCCGGGGCTTCCCGTCCCCGCAGGGCACCCTGATCCCCGCCGTCCTGGCGCTGCCCGCCCTCGGCGGGGCGCAGACCCGGGTGTAGCCCCGCCCCGGATCCTTTGGAGAGCGCCCCGGCCGTGCGAAGGCGGAACCAAGAATCCCGTGTTCATCCTGCCTCTGCCATTGGACAGCTGGGGGAGCCCCGGGCGAGCCCTGCCCCTTCCGAGCCTCCGTTTCCCCTTCTGTAAACTGTGCATCTATCTGTCACCCTGTAATCGTGTTTGTTTCATATTTAGCGCATTTGTGTTTCTTTCGCTGCTCCCCATCTCCCAGCCAGCCTTGCGAAGGCCCAGAACATCCCCACTCTGCCACCCCCGGGCCTGAGCATCTCCAAACCAAACTCGCACAAGAGAGAAGGATTCTGTACTAGAAGTCCTTCCGGGTCGTAGGGCACCAGGACAGCGAATTTCCCTCCATGGCCTCCAGAGACCCAGATTCAAATTCTGTCTAGTTTTCTGCTCATAGATCCATGACTTCGGTCACATTTTAGCCTCCAACGCCCTGGCAGCGGCCTGGGCCTTAGCTCCTTAGTGGCGGGCGGGAGTTTGCAACAGGGACTCACTAACCATTTGTCTGTTCTTCTAAGCAACCGAGCGCCCCCAGGGAGTGGAGGAGACGCAGAATTTAAATAGGGAAATCACCTGTGCCCTGGCATCCTCCCAAATCAGAGCCCGCAGCCTGGTCACAGAATAAAGCAGAATCTGGGCTCGGATCGGGAACACCCGACCTCAAACTCTGCCCTTCTCACCCAGCAGCAGAGCCGGGAGGTCAGAGGTGGGAGGGCCCTTAGAATACAGGAGGTCAGCGCTGGGAGGGCCCTTAGAAACCGGGAGGTCAGAGGTGGGAGGGCCCTTAGAGTACAGGAGGTCAGAGCTGGGAGGGCCCCTTAGAAACCGGGAGGTCAGAGGTGGGAGGGCCCTTAGAATACAGGAGGTCAGCGCTGGGAGGGCCTTAGAACACAGGATGTCAGAGCTGGGAAGGAAAACTCAGCCCGCCAGCCCCTCCCTGGCCTAACAGGAATACAGAACACATGGCCATCTATTAAAATAATAGCCACGCTTTGGTCTCTCTGGGAAGAGAGAGTTTGTTTGCACAAGGTGTGCACCTGTGTAAATACAAACATTCTTCCAGTCAGTGCCCCTAGTCTGAGCTCTGCGGGAGCCAAACAGCTGGGCTAAGACTGCAGCCGAGACCGGCTGTCGTGATGAGCAGAAGTGGGGGAGGGGACAGATGTGGGCCGGGGAGGCCAGACCCACAAGATGAGGGATCCCAGCTTAGAAGGCTATTCCCGGGCTTTGGTTTCTTCTATTAAATGGAGAGAATGATCCTCTCTCTCCTCTACTTGGGGATTCTGGGAGGGTAAAAAGAAGTATCTCTGGGAATTCATTTTTTTCAGCAGTGGGAGAAGTTTTTCTGTAACAGAAGCCCGCCCAGACTTAGCAATGGTCACTCCTCTGCTCTTGACCCTTTAGCGGCTCTTGAACGCCCACTGAGCCTGGCATTCAAGGCTGCCACCCCCTGCCCTTCCCTTTCCTGTCTCACGGATGCTCCTGTCCTCAGAAGCCACCCTGGATGCTCCCCCCCCGCCATCCTCGCCAGCACGGCCTCTGCTCTCCTCCCAGTGCCTAACTCTCACTCTCCCATGTGCCTGGTTTTTGCCCTTCTTCACCCATCAGGTCCCCGTCCAACTCAAATGCTGCCTCCTTCAGGAAGCTCTGGGATCTCCCTGGTTAGTAATGACTTCCTCACTCTGGTCTCCCCAGGGGGTCTCACCCCTTCCTCCAAAGCATTTTTTAATGTAATCTCGTAATTTCAGGGGGGGGGGGTTTGCAATTTTTCTTTTTTTAATAGCTTTTTTATTGACAAAATATATGCATGCGTACTTTTTCAACAGTGACTCTTGCAAAAACTTCTGTTCCAACTTCCAAAGCATTTTTCATATAATATAGTACATCCTGGTTACCTCTGGAGGTGACTTATTTCCCAGCCAGACTGAAAGTTTCTTAAAGGTAGAGACTGTTTCTTCTTTGCATCTCCCCAAGCTCCAAGTCGGGTCCTGTGAGAAGCAGGGTCTTTCATAAATCTGTGTGGTGAAGAAAGAACAGGAGGGTGCTGGGTGAGAGCATTATTGGGGTGGGGGAGGCAGGGAAGAAGTGGTGCTTCCCAGGAGTCTGGGAAGGCTTCGGAGCAAAAGTGGAACCTGAGCATTTGGAAGAAGGGGACATAAAAATAGGAGAATCCACAGGAAGACAGTCCCATACATCTCCAAGGGCAGTGAGGTGACATAGTGATTAAATCTGAGTTCAAATCCAGCCCTCAAACACTTAATGACCCTGAACAAATCAATCAATCTCCCTCCATCTGCCTCAGTTTCCTCAATTGTAAAGTAGAGGAATAATAGCACTTACGTCATAGAGTTGTGAGAATTAAATCTTATAAACTGGTTAGCTCAGTAGCTGACACGTAATAGGAGTTTAGTAAATGTTTGCTCCTCTCTCCCAGGGCTACACTAAGCAAATCAAAGAGTGATATCAGTTTCCTACTCCACCCCTCTCCAGCATTCCTAGGGAACAGCTTTAAAGTACTTCATACACAAGAACTCAGGGTTCAAAGCTCACTGAGACCTTAGAGGTCAGCTAGTCCAAACTCATTTTAGAGAGTAGGAAAATGAAGCCCAGAAGTAGTCATCTGTCCAAGGGGACCCAGGTAGTAAGCAGCTGAGTAGCCCAACTCCAACCCAGCTGCTCTGATGACTTGAGTTACTATTGACTCACAACAGCCCTGTGAGATAAGAAATCCAATAACCCCTTTTACTCTTGCTCCATTTTATGGATGAGGAAACTGAGTCTAACTAGGATGTCAGAAATGGAAGGACCTTTGGAGCTCAGAAGACCAAATACATGGAAGACCTACATGGAAAGTTGCAGGTCATTAAGTCCAAAGTTTCCTTTCACGGATGAAGAAACTGAGATTCAGAGGAATCTCTGAAGGGATCTTCTCTTGTGCAATGGGAAATGAAGTCCAAGTCTCCATAGAATTCCCAGTCTGAAAGGATTTCAAAGTCAGCCAATATCTGAGGCAGAATTTGAATTCAAGTCTTCCTGATCCCAGGACAAATTCTCTAACAAACCACTCTTACTCATAATTAGAAATAGATGGTATGGTAAATAGAGCGCAGGACCTGGAATCAGAAAGACCTTACTCAAATGCTCCCTCCCACACTTACATGGATAACTCACTTAATGGTCATCTGCCTCAATTTCCCCATTTGTAAAATTGGAACAACAATAGTACCTGTCTCCCAAGATTGTTGTCTGGATCATGAGATAATATTTACAAAGTACTTTGCAAATCATAAAGCTCTAAATAATGTTTTGCCATGTTATTATTAAGGGGAGAAGGTAGAATACAAAGGTAAGTCCAAGATCAAGATGGCGAATCAGCCTTTTTTTCTGTGTTTCTCAGAATGCACATCATTTATAACAAGAATAACCAGGGGAGAAAGCGTAGGTGACTCAGTGCAACATATCCTCATTCCTGGAGATACAGCTCTGAAAGCTCAGGCCCCATTCAAGGGTCACTGGCACCCTTCTATACAAAGAATTAAAAATGCTTAGAAATTCTGCTGAGAACTATGGGTAAGGGAGATAAGCTCTCATTCTATCTATCCCAGCAGAATTTTCTAGGTAGATAAAGAATGAGACAATGGTAGTTGAACTGTGGGGTAATACTTGCTTATATCTCAAAAAAATTTTTAATAATGTCATTTTAAAAGTTAGCATTTTAAAATACAACCTGCTTGTTCATTTTAAAAATGTTTCGTTTAGTTTTTGTTTCTTTAGTTTTTAATGAATAAAAATATCCTTTGTGATTACATATAAAATAAAGATTCACCTTTTAAACACAATTCCCTGAGTGCACACCTGAATGAAATCTGCCAATGGAATTATGGGTATTCTTTTAGTATTTTCAGAAGATTACATGGTTAGATAGGTACTATGCATAGTGGGTAAAAAGTTGATTTTGAAGCCTGGAAGATACGAATTCAAATCCAGTATCTGACTTATAATAGGCTGTAGCATTCTGGGAAATTCTTTTAACCTCTCAGCACTCCAGGCAACCAGAAGGTGCCACTTGTGCTAAAAAAAAAAAAAAAAAAAAGTTTCTTCACTCAAAAGTTCCCTCTACCAGTGAAAAACAAAGGATTAGTCTTCATCCCCTACATAGTGAATGGTTAGGAATCTAGGAACCTATACATCCCCATTGTAATTTAGTATTGTCTGCCATAGGTTTGTTTAGGATTTTATTAATTCCATTAATAAACATTTCTTTAGCCCCCATTATATATATATATATATATATACAAAGACAGTACAGTGGGGAGGAAGACATACAAAATTAAGTAATAAAACATCAGATCAGAGAATTTTTCAAGGTGGAAAGAAGCTTGTAGAGTATTTAATATCATCTCCTTAGTATTTTATATTGTCTCTGCTTTCAAGGAGTCATGTAGGGAAAACTTTTTAAAAAATCACACATATTCCCAATTTATCAATTTAAATATGGAAGGGATCATAGAGGTGATCTAAATTGTAAGCTCTCTAAGGGCAGGACTGCCTTTTTATATTAATTGTATCCCCAGTGTTTAGCACAATGGCTGGCATATAGTAGGTGCTTAATAAATGTCTATTGATACTGGATCTCATTCAATTCCCTTCGTTTTACAGATGAAAAAAACTGAAACTCAAGGAAGTGAAAGAGTAGCCAAAGTCACGTGGATAATAAGTAACAGAGTCAGAATTTGAACCCAGCACTTCTGATTCCAAATGCTGCTGCCATCATTGAAAGGAACCTCAAGGGTCAAAATCTAGTCTGATCTACACTTGAGCAAGCATCCCCTCTGTAGTATCCCTGACAAAGGGGATACTGACAAAATATCCTGACTGTAGTATCCCCGACAAAGGCCCTCCAGTCTCCATGGTTCAGGGTAGAAAATAGGATGTCTAACTAAAGAGATTTGTTGTTCAGTCATTTCAGTCCTGTCCAACTCTTCATGCTCTTATTTCAGGTCTTCTTACAAAGATATCTTGTCCAGCTTATTTTACAGATGAAGAAACTGAGGCAAATAGAGCAAAGTGATTGTATCTGGTCTTCCTGACTTCCTGACTTCAGACTCAGCATCCCACCTAATTGGACTACCCAACCATGCCAGCTAAAGTGATAGGGATAGCCATTCGCTTCCAGGGGACCAGGTCCTTCCTGGGATTGCAGACCACTCAGACACACAGAGACAATCCTATTCCAAAATGCTCATTCTCCTTCTGGGACAGACTCATACCCTCCTGGACCAAAGAAGAAGGGCCCTGGAAGCAGGTGCAGCAGGAGAGTTCGGAGCCCCCAGATAGCAATGGCATCCCCCTTGGAGTACACAGTGGATATATCTCTCAGGATCAGCTGTCTCTGGGATTCCAGGGGAGCTCCAATGGCTGGGATGCTTCTAGGGGGGAAGTCCACTTTTTGTGGTCAGAGCATTCAATATGATTGGCAGACTGAGGACACTTCTGGGATTTGGACACTGAAATGCTAACAGCTGGGCAGCTACAATTATGTGATGTTAGCTATTAGCCTGTGGTTCTACTTTGTACGAGAGAACAGCTGCTCTTTCCCAGAGACCCTTGAGAGCAGTTATGTCATTTAGCATGGACAAACCCAGAGATGCTCTGCCATATTCTCCTCCAAAACAGGTTGCTGGTTCCCTGCTCTACAGAAAACAGCTCGTGGATAACTGATGATGATGATGATAACAATAACAATAAGAGCTGGCATTTCTATGGGGCTTTAAAGTTCAGCTAGGTGAAAGTGGATAGAGTATCAGGTGGGAGTCATGAGTTCAAATTCAGCTTCAGATCTTTCCTAATTTTGTGACCCTATTCTATCTGCCTCACTTTTCTCAACTGTAAAATGGGGTTAATAATGGCACCTACCTCGAAGGATTATTATATGGATCAAATGAGATAATATCAATGTTTCTTTTCCTTTCCTCTTCTGGACCTTGGTATCAAATAGTTCCAAGAAAATATGTTTAGGACTTCCCAAGGTGACATTGATTCATTGTTGGTGGAGTTGTGAACGAATCCAACCATTTTGGAGAGTAGTTTGGAACTATGCTCAAAAAGTTATCAAACTGTGCATACCCTTTGATCCAGCAGTGTTACTACTGGGATTATATCCCAAAGAGATTATAAAGAAGGGAAAGGGACCTGTATGTGCACGAATGTTTGTGGCAGCCCTTTTTGTAGTGGCTAGAAACTGGAAACTGAATGGATGTCCATCAGTTGGAGAATGGCTGAATAAATTGTGGTATATGAAAATTATGGAATATTACTGTTCTGTAAGAAATGACCAACAGGATGATTTCAGAAAGGCCTGGAGAGACTTACACGAACTGATGCTGAGTGAAATGAGCAGGACCAGGAGATCATTATATACTTCGACAACAATACTAGATGATGACCAGTTCTGATGGATCAGGCCATCCTCAGCAACGAGATCAACCAAATCATTTCTAATGGAGCAGTAATGAACTGAACCAGCTATGCCCAGAAAAAGAACTCTGGGAGATGACTAAAAACCATTACATTGAATTCCCAATCCCTATATTTATGCACACCTGCATCTTTGATTTCCTTCACAAGCTAATTGTACAATAATTCAGAGTCTGATTCTTTTTGTACAGCAAAATAATGTTTTGGTCATGTATACTCATTGTGTATCTAAGTTATATTTTAATATATTTAACATCTACGGGTCATCCTGCCATTTAGGGGAAGGGGTGGGGGGGTAATAGGTGAAAAATTGGAACAAGAGGTTTGGCAATTGTTAATGCTGTAACGTTACCCATGTATATATCCTGTAAATAAAAGGCTATTAAATAAAAAATAAATAAATAAATAAAAAGAACTTCCCAAGGTTATGGAAAGTAATGACTAGAGTAGTCATAGACCCTGAAGTCTAGATCAAGACATAGTAGATGCTCCTTCCACAAGTACCACTTGTTACATGGAATAGAATACATAGTTCGGTACCTTGGATAGGGTACTGGGCTTGGAATCAAGAAGTCCCAGGTTAGGATCCCACTTCAGACATTTATTAATTTTGTGACTCTGGACAAGTCACTTAAATTCTCTGTGCCTCAGTTTTCTCATCTGTAAAATGAGAGAGGTGTAATATCCAGTTCTAAATCTATGATTTCATAAGCCTAGGACTGCACTGTAGGAAGTGATGAATATTAACCCTTCAAAAAAAATGAGAAGGTTTCTACGAACAGATGAAGAACCAGAAAAATAATGGATACAAAGCCATCACAAAATGCCCAAAGTAAATCCTGTGTGATTACAGTGACTGAGTTCATCCCTGAAGAGGAGGTAAGATAAAGAGCTTCCCTTCTTTGGAGAGATGGAGAACTGCCAGTGTCAAACATGGTCTATGTTATCCAAAGTAGTTGATGTGTTGATTAATTTTGCTAAGCTGATTTTTTCCTTTTATATCTTAAAAAATGTTTGTTTTGTTTGTTATAAGATATCTACTCATTGGGAAGGGGACAGGGAAGGGATCTATTTGAAAACTAAAGATAACAATAAAAATTCAAAATATTTCTCCCACCTTCAAAAAAAGGAGGAACTTTCTTTTATCTTTAATTGGGACAGTTTTGGGTGTTTCATCACTTACAGTTATAGAATTTGATAAATCCATGTTGATACAATAACTGATTGATTGATTGTTACATCATGGTGGTATACAGATGTCCCTGGGTGCCAAAAGTATGTACTTATGGGAACACAAACACCAGCATAACTTCAAAGATGGGACTCTTCCCAGGCTGCCCACCATGAAAGATGGATGTCTATTGTCTGAGAACCAGCCTTGCCAGGTGTAAAGAGATTCCTCGTGCCCAAATGATGAAATTTTCCAACCAAAACAACTTCTATCTACTAACTGAGGCACAGAGAAGTTGCTGCTTGGTCTCCCTAACTACAGTCCATCCTTTACACTTACTTATTTCAAGGATCAGTGGTTTTATTGGGATGAATCTTTACTCCATCACCCACCTATTACCCGACAAAGACCACAGTCTCTCCATAACTCCACAGATGTCTGACATGTGCTGCAAGTGGAAAAAAAATTTTCTACCTTCTGGTCAACCATCTGATGAGCCTTTCTACTCTTAGCTGGGCCAGTTTCTCTTCAAAGCTATCCCCTCCTTGGCAAGATCTGCCTTAGCCATGAGGAGTCCCAAATCACCCGACACTGTGAAAAAAAATCCAGGGCCTCTGGATTTTACACCTGTTAGGAGCCTTAGATATTATCTAGCCAAACCCAGAGCCTTCACCAATTACCAGTCCTCCTGATCTATGTCTTGCCACTGGAGTCGAATAGTCGACTGGAGGAGAGAATGAGGCTGGTGGCTTTGTACACCCTCATTTAAATTCAGTTCACTTGCAAGTCAAGACATCCCCTTCCTGATATCTCTGATACCCTTTGAAAATAAAAAAGGAACAACAAATAATCCAACCCCTTGATTTTGTAGGAGAGGAAACTAACTTTTAAAAGTGGGAAAGAAGCTTCCTACTTGATTTTTAAATCCTAGTGATTTTAAATCAATAGGTAATCAGAGTTAGGATTCAAACTCTGTTTGGGGGGAATACAGACCCAGTGGTCTTTCTGCTTGCTATACCACATAGTTCCTCCTTCTTCTTGAACAATTCTGAGTTATCACCCTGACACTCCCATTTAATGACCTTAAATGGCTCCCCATTGCTTACAGAATAAAGTATGGCATTTAAAGGCTTTTTCTGGCGCCAGTCCTCCAGTTCTATTTTCTGCTTCTCTCCTTTCTGAAATTCTGATACAATTTATTAGTACCTCACCAAGCTCTGTTAATTGCTATATTCCTCCCCAGAGGTGGCCACCCTTTTCACCCAACTACAAGGCACATCTTTCAGTTCCCTTCATTGGACAAGCTTTCCCTCCTTCATCTCACCAATCCCTGTGACCTTGGCAGCTTCTCAAACACTTGCTACATAACTTCAAGAATCCTTACTTTTGTCACAATTCTTTCCATGTCTTAGTAGTTGATTTTGTGAACAGCTGTTCCCAGAAACATAAAAATATATCAGCTAACAACTAACCCTCTGGTTGAGCTTCTGGAATGAAAATGACAAATCATTTATAGTCCCGAGAGAGATGGATAAAATCCTGAGTCCTGGACTCCCCAACCATGTGCAGTGTTATAGAGAAAACCCTGGAGAAGTGGAAGGAGATGAGAGAAAACTAGTTTTGTGACATGGCCCATAGGGCCCATACTGCCTCATAGGTTATTTGGAATCAGACCTAAAAGGGTAGGTACCCTTTAATCCAAAAATCTCTCTTCTGTACATCTGTCCCAAGGAGATTAAATATAGAGGAAAAGAGTTTCACAAATACTAATATATATATATATATTATATATATATATATGACATACATATACATATAATACTGCTATACATATATATATAGCAGCATTTTTTGTAGAATCAAAGATTTAGAAATAAGAAGAATCAGAGGAATATCTAAATAAATTAAGGGTTATGAGTGAAATGGAATATTATTGAGCTATAAGATATTAAATACAGAGAAGTTTGGGAAGATTTCCATGAACTTATACAAAGAAAAATAATCAGAACCAGGGAACAATAAGCACCTAATGACTATAACAGTGAAAAAGGAAAGAACAGCAACCACAAAACAGTCAAAAATTAATGTTAAAAAAGTCACAAAGAGAAAAAAAAGAAAAATATTTTAATTGATATGTACGGTGAAGGAAAATAAGAATTTCCACATTGACCATATCTAAAAATTTGTACCGGTGAGAACTGGGAAGGAGGGAGAGAATTTGAAAATTAAAAGTTTTATCTCCACACAAAAAAAAACAAAAGGACCCACATATGCAAAAATATTTGTAGCAGACCCCTTTGTGGTGGCAAGGAAATGGAAACCAATGGATGTCCATCAATTGGGGGATGACTGAATAAGTTTTGGTACATGAATACAATGGAATATTGTTGTTCTGTAGGAAATGATGAGGAACCCAATTTCAGAAAAGTCTGGAAAGACATAAACTGATGCTAAGTGAAGATGAATCAAGAAAATGTAGCAAAAATAAGATTATGTGATGATTTATTTAACCTATATTGAATTACTTGCTATCTAGGGAAAGGAAGAAGGGAGGGAAAAATATTTGGAGCACAAAATTTTGCAAAGGTAAAAGTTGAAAACTATCTTTGCATGTATTTTGAAAAATTAACAAAAACTATTATTATTAACAAAAAAGATTATGTGATGATCTACTGTGATTGACTTGGTTCTTTTTAACAATGAGGTGATTCAAGGCAATTCCAGTAAACTTGTGATGGAAAGAGCCATCCACATCCAGAGAGAGAACTATGGAGACTGAAAATGGATCAAAGCTTAGCATTTTCACCTTATTTTTTTGTTTGTTTGTTTGCTTGTTTTTTTCCTGGTGTAATTTTTTTTTTTTTGCCTTTCACCTTTTGAGCTGATTTTTCTTGAACAGTGTGGCGAATATGGAAATATGTTTAGAAGAATTGCACATGGTTAACCTATATTGAATTGTTTGCTGTCTGTGGGAGGAGATGGGGAGAAGGAGGGGGAAAATTTGGAACATAAGATTTTGCCAGAGTGAATGTTGGGGAAGGGGAATGTATACTATTCTACATCCTGCATCTATCACCGCTCTGCCAGCATGCTCCATCAAATACCTCTGGAACTTTGATTGGCTATTACATAATTAGAGGGTGTTTGTTTTTTAACTGAGTCTCCTTATCTTACCAGGCTGGATATGAAGGAGGTACTCTTGGTCCCATTCCCAACTGGGAACCTTTAAACTGTTCTGTTCTTCTAATCTGGGCTGGATCTCTTTTGGTTCCTGTTGGCTCATCCCTCTAGGGAGCTCACCTTTGGGACAAGTCTTGGCTCAATGAACGAGAGCTGAGCCTGGAGTCAGGAAGACCTGAGTTGAAATATAGTTGAGACCCCTGATATGTCATTTCACCTCTATCTTTTCTCAACTGTAATATGGGGATCACAATAGCACCAACCTCCCAAGATTGTTGTGTGAATCAAGTGGAATAATATTTGAAGCACTCAGCACAGTACCCATCATATAACAGCTGCTCAATAAATTCTTATTCTCTTGTAATTCAAAATTCCCAGACTCAATAAATCCATCAGCCTGAGCCTTCCTGAGCCAACAGTACTATAGGAGTTCACCACCATGTCTGGCTGCTATACAGAGCTCTTAAGTTTTTCAAAGTGGTTTGCAATGTTTCTACAATGTTACTTTTATTATATAAAATGTTGTCCTGGTCCTGCTCACTTCCCTCTGCATCAGTTTACACAAGTCTTCCCAGGTTTCCCTGAAACCCTTTTCTGAGGTTCAATAATCTTCCATTCCATTCATATACAATCTTCATTCCTGGAAATCTGAAGGTATAAGGGAGAAAGAACCCCATCAAAGAAAATAAAGAGGGAGTCTGTATATCACATGGACAGAAGCGGGGGCAGAATAATGGCAAAGCCATCCTTTCTATCAACAATTTAACCAAGACATAGATATTTCTTCCCTCAGGCTTTGGTTGGGAGAGTGTAAGGAAAGATGACAAATATTTATTAATAGCTTACTTTGTACCAGGCAATGTGCTAAGCTCTGGGGTTACAAATTCAAGAAAAGAACAAAATTGTCTTCATATGCATAAAGCTTACAATATGATGGGGGAACATGTAAAAGGAAGCTGAAAAGTGGATGGGGGAGAAGGGATTTCCTCCTAGACTTGGCTTTTTTCAACAATGAGCTGAGTTAAGACAATTCCAATAGGCTTGTGATGGAAAGGACCATCCACACTCAGAGAGAAAACTATGGAGACTGAAAATGGATCAAAGCATTATATTTCACCAAGCTCCTGAGCCTGACTTCCCAGAGAAGGAAAGGTTAATGCAGGAATCTCAATAGTCTCTTGGAAAAAAGAAAATTCTAACTTTAAGAGACTTTAAGAGAGAGAATTGGGGAGTTCCCCATCCTCTTGAAAAATAGAGGCTGGATTGGAGCAGGGGTTTTTACAATTGTCAATCCTGAAAAATTGCCCATGCATATGTCTTGTGGATGGGGAGCTATAATAAAAAAAGAAAAAGAAAAATAGAGGCTGGGGGACCAGCCCCAGAGTGAGCCTTATAGAGAATCCTATTGTAAGTTATTCACATAGTATTAGTCTGCTAGAGAAGAGGGAAAGAAACTAGCATTTATTAAGTGCCTACTGCATACTAAGCACTTTACAAATACTGTCACATTTGAGCTTCACAATAACCATGGAAGCTAAGTGCATTTTACAGTGGAAGAAACTCTGGGAGACAGAGATGAAATGTGTTACCTAGAGCCACATATCTAGTATTGGAAGCTGGATTTAAGTTTTAACTGACTCTGGATCCAGTACTTTATTATTGCCTCTAAGAGTGGGAGTTTGCCTCTCTAGCCACCTCAAATTTGTTTCTTTTCTGAAAAAAAGATAGTCAGTCAACAAGCATTTATTAAACTCTTATCCAGAAACAAATCCTGCAGAGTTTGAGATGCTAAGAATACAAAGAAAAGGAGTTGTTCCTGTCCTCAAGCAGCTGTCATTCTAATAGGAGGAATATTGTGTAAATAACTTAAGTAGTTAGAGACAGATAGGTGATACAGTGGAAAAAGCAGACCCAGGAGGACCTAAGATCGAATCCAGCCTCAGACACTGATTAGCTGTATGATGCTGGGCAAATCACTTCACCCTATTTGCTTCAGTTCCCTCATACCATTTCAGTACTTTTACCAAAAAAGGAAAAAAACAAATAAGGTCATAAAAAATCAGACATGATAGAAAAATGACTGAGCAACAACAATAACTATTATAATGGGTATAACAAGAACGAAGATCCAGCAAAGAAATTAAGGAGGAGAAGGAGTTGACAGGTTCATAGGAGGAGAACCAGGGAAAAACAATTTCACAAAAACCCAGAGGAGAGGATTCCCAAGAAAAGAATATAATCAACAGTGCTCAGAGTTGACAAGAACAACAAGAATGGAGAAAAGGTCACTGGATGTAGCAATTAAGAAATCACTGATAACTTTGGAGAAAGAAATATAGATCCCTGGGGGAGAAGTAGAATTTGTTGTAAATTGTATAAACTAAATAGGATTGTATAATTGCATAAACTAAATGAGACCTTATGAATTCTTTGTGCTGGCTTACATTTTCTTCAATGTAGGATGAGAAACGTTATCCTGTGTCCAACATGCGTTGTCACCTTGAATGCTTGTGCAGGAATAGGAGATACCTTTATTTACATCATAAGAGGGCAGGGCAGGAGCCATATTTTAAGGTTCCTTGAGGGAGCTCTCTAGGTTGTAGGCAAAATGGGTCAAAGAGATATTCTTATTTTGAGAGACCACAAGGTCAAAGCCAAGACCTGAAAGTAGTCCCAGACCTAGAACTATTGGGTCAAGAGTTAGATATAAATGAGCTCATTTGTTGCTCTCCATCAGAAGCAACATAGAATGGGTACTAGAGACACTCTGAATTGAGATTTAGTTAAAATGGGTATGTGATCAACCGGTTGGTTATTGGGGGAGAGGAAAGACAAGCTAGGAAATGAATTCTTTCCTAACTCCAAGTCTTATACTCTTCCCACAATGCCATTCTGGCTTCAGCTAAAATAAAAAAGAAAGACTACTTCTGCAAAATCCCTTCTAACTCTCTGTTCTATGAATTATTAATGTCCGATCACGGGACTTACATCTGAAGGGACCATGCATGGAAGTCATACTTTGGTATTTCGTCCGAGACCTGTGATTGCATTGGAGTCAGAAAGCTAAGGGATGCAATACAGATTGTCAATGATTCTGCAGTTTGTTGAGGTTCCTAGCCCTTGGGAGATTAATGACTTGTCAAGAGTCACAAAGGCAGCCTGTGTCAGAGGTAGAATTTGAACTTGGCTTTCTCTATCTACTTATACTATTCTATGCATGAAAGTCAGATAGAGAGACCAAATAGTAAGGAAGCTGACCCAAAGAGGGAAAATGACTTCAACGTGCCCTAATCTGGTAATAGGAAAGGCAGGGTTCAAACCGACTTTCTCAGATTCTAAAACTAAGCCAGGGATACAACAATCTGTGTCCATCCCAATGCTCATTCTCCCAACCTAATTCCTGTTTTAAGTTCCTTAAATACTATTCTCTTTCCTGGATAGCACACAATTTGGCTGAGATTATTACTATGTAATTACAGTTACTCATTCCCCCATCACTATAAGTGCCTGAAATTACATAATGAGACCGCCCGCCATAACACCATCATTAACATGTTTTATACCTCAACCGTTCACAAACTATATTTTTGTCAAAGCACCAAAAGTAATTAATCTGGAGCAAGGATGGAGAGACCATACACTGTAGGGGATTATTTTCCCTCCTCTTCTTCCCTCACCTTAATTACTACGGAATCATTAATGTCTTTGAAATAAGAACCATTCCACAGAGTCTCCAGAGAAGAAAGATCCTTTTCTCACTTTCCCATAATCTGCTGTTCCTCCATAGTTAAATCATGAAGATGGGAACTCAGCAGGCTGAGTTTTCCAGAATTAATGAACAGGAACACTCATAGAATCATAGAAAGTCACAACTACAGGAGAAGGTTGGAACATAGAATGTCAGAACTGGGAGGGACCTTAGGACAATAATGTCAGAGTTGGGTGAGTTCTTAGAACACAGAGTCTTAGGGCTAAAACATCAAATGTCAGTGAAAAAAGACTTTCGAGCACAGAACATTAAAATATGGAGATTTAGAGATGAAAGGACCCTCAGGACTTGCAATGTCAGAGTTAGGAGGAACCTTAGAATACAAAAAGAACTAGGAGGAACCTTAGAACACAGAATAGCAGAGCTGAGTGGGCTCTTAGAACACAAAATGTCAAGGATATTACATAAAATATTGGTGAAAAATAATGGATCTTAGAACAGAAAATGTCACAGCTGAGAGGGACTTAGAAAATATGTCAGAGCTTTGAGGAAGTTTAGAACCCAGGAAGGCCCTTCGATTACATAGTGCCAGAGCTAGGGGCATATTAGAACACAGGTCTAGAACAGAAAATATCAATGGAAAAAAGGGACCTTAGAGCATAGAATATTAGAATGTGGACATTTAGAGCTCAAAGGACCCTTAGAACTTAGAATGTCAGAGTTGAAAAGATACTTAGAATCTGAGATTTTAGAGCTGGAAGGGAACCTCATAGAATGCTAAAGTTGAATCTGAATCTTGAAATTACTGAACTTAGAGGTGACTAGAATCCAATAAAACAGTTCTTCTTATTCTTTCTTTTTCCTTATAAGAAATCTATATACCACTGATCCTGGAGTCAGGAGGGCCTAAGTTCAAATCCAGCCTGAGACACTTAATACTTCCTAGTTGTGTGACCCTAGGCAAGTCACTTAATCCCAGTTGCAAAAAGAAGAAGAAGAAGAAGAAGAAGAAGAAGAAGAAGAAGAAGAAGAAGAAGAAGAAGAAGAAGAAGAAGAAGAAGAAGAAGAAGAAGAAGAAGAAGAAGAAGAAGAAGAAGAGAATGAAGAAAGGGAGGGAGGGAGGAAGAAGAGGAGAGAGGGAAGGAAGGGAGGGAGGGAGGAACAAGGGAAGGAGAGAGGGAGGGAGGGAGAGAGGGAGAAAAGAAGAGAGGGAGGGAAGGAAGGAAGAAAGGGAGGGAGGGAGGCAAGGAGGGAGATAGGGAAAGAAGGAAAGGAGGGAGAGAGGGAGAGAGGGAAGGAAGCAAGGGAGGGAAAGAGAGGGAGGAAGGGAGGGAGGAAGAAGGGGAAAAAGGGAAGGAAGGGAGGGAGGGAGGGAGGGAAGAGGGAAGAGAGAGAGAGAGAGGGAGGGAGGGAGGGAGGGAGGGAGAGAAGAAAACTGAAACCCATAGAAATGGGAGTGACTACTCACCCCCAAACAGCTAATAAAGCCAGGTATTCTCATTTGATGGCCCTATTCCCCACTTCTCCCTTCCACCACTACTTTACTATGGTTTTTCCCTTTATTTCTGAAGGGAATTCTCAATTATTGTCATTAATGGAGAAAAGAATTTTCCCCCAGAAACTACAGGCTTTGTATTTGATCTTGGAAATCTCTCATACTGTAATTCTGGAGAAACTGAGGCAAGATAGAGATTAGAGAGTTTTAATATTTTACTTATTGGAGAGCTTAATTGATTGACTGGACAGGACTCTTGTCTCGAAGTATCCAGTAGTGAATGTGAGTTCTCAATGACATATATACACACATGGCTCAGCTACACGGGTAGACCAAGGCAGGGGCGGAGTCAGAACATTGAGAGTGGGAACAGGGTGGTGGGAACAGGGTACACGGGACATTCTGATAAATTGGGATAAAGAAGAACAATGACAGGGTAGGGGGTAAGACTATAAGTTTTTGATGACAGAAGGAGTTAGGAGCCAGGAAATCTGAACTCCCCCTTATCTTGAGTCTCATATTGACAATTTCTAACCTTAGAGCAAGTGGCCCTCAGCCTTAATGAACTGGAGAAGAGGGAGGGGTTTGCAACTAAGGGAACTGAGTCAGGACAATTAGGGAAACTGAGGCAGAACAATTAGGGAAACTGAGGCAGAACAATTTAGGGAAACTTAGTCAGGACAATTAGGGAAACTGAGGCAGGACAATTAGGGAAACTGAGGCAGAACAATTAGGGAAACTGAGGCAGAACAATTTAGGGAAACTGAGTCAGGACAATTAGGGAAAGTGAATCGGGACAATTAGAAGAGAACTGTGGCACAATGCCATCTTCACCCAGTAGTCACAGGGCAAACTTGTCTTAGATGGAAGAGAGAGCAGAGGGAGCCTGATACTTTCTCACTTTCTGTGTTCCTCCCTCCAGCCTGGGAGAAGGTAAGAGGAAGATAGAAACAACAAGAGAGAGATGCTGAAGCAGTATTTTCCTCAGGATATGGTGATGGCCTGGGACTGGTTAATAAGGGAGATCAGGCTTCATTGTAGGGAAGAAACATGAAACCCCCTGCCAGTGCCCTGGGCTATGCCCCATTGCCCCCATCCTAGTTTTAGCTCTGGCTTCTACTTCCCTATTTGGAAAAAGAGGTATTTAAACTATATCATAGAACTTATCATAGATTTCCAGTCCCACTTGTTCAGTGATGAAGAGAGCCATCCACACCCAAAGAGAGGACTGTGGGAACTCAGTGTGGACCACAACATACATAGAATTCTCACTCTGTTGTTTGCTTGCATTTTGTTTTCTTTCTCAATTTTTCTTTTCCTTCCTTCTTGATCTGATTTTTCTTGTGCAGCAAGATAACTGTATAAATATGTAAACATAGATTGGATCTAACATGTATTTCAATATAGTTAACATGTATTGGACTCCCTGCCAGCTAGGGGAGGGGCTGGGGGAAGGAGGGGAAAATTTGGAACAAAAGGTTTTGCAAGGGTCAATGTTGAAAAAATTACCCAAGCATATGCTTTGCAAATAAATAAATAAATTATTTTAAAAGAAAATTTATCATAGCTTTTAGAGCAAGAAGGCACCTTAGGAATTATCTGAGGTGTTATGTTACATTCTGGAGACCATAATTTAGGCAGGACATCGATGAACTAGAGTGCACTTTCAAAACTCATCACAGGAAACAAAAGGTTTGGCAATTATTAATGCTGTAAAATTACCCATGCATATAACTTGTAAATAAAAAGCTATTAAAAATTTTAAAAAAACTCATCACAGGAATTGTCAAATTTATGATCTAAAAAAATCTAAGGTTCTTGGCGACAAGAATCCTTGAGGTAGGGATGGGATGGGGATTGTTTATGTCATTTTCCCCCCATTTCTGATCTCTCCTCATCAGTCCAACACTTAGTAGGTCTAATAAATATTTAGTGAATTGAATTAAATTACATTTTAAGCTTTTTCATTTAGAGCTCCCCCATTTAGAAAGTTTTAGAATTCCATCAAGGTCCAACTAAGGTCATTTTCTCTCTACTCTCTGCAGAACAAACAGTTCTCACAAAAAGATTGCCAAAGAAAACTCCTTAGCCTACTTAAGGAAACAAAGGGTTTGTGGGTATTTTCCCAACATTCATTTTCACAGGAACAATTAAAGTACTAATGAAAGTAAAGTCTTATCTATTCATTAAAGCTGGCCTAGCCAGATCTCAATTTGGCAATTCAGAACTGGACTGGAAATTCAGGTTTCCTTCATATTCAAAAGAAACAAAAAAGATTTTTGTCAATTATTCATAATTCAGGTGCTTCACTGATCCAGGTTGTCCCCAGTGCTCTGCAATCCCTATCAGTGATGTGTCAATACAGATATTTAAAAATTCAATAACTTTGACTGAAACAATTTAAAATTTGATCATTCACCCTGGTAAGGACTGAAGTTTGCCATGCTCTGTTCATAAGGAAAAGATTTGCTAAGCAAATTAGTGCAAGAAGTGACCTGAGATCACAGAATGTCAAAAGTTTGGGAGAATTCAGATCCAGAAGATTAGAGTTAGTGTAATACCAGAGAAACTGAGGCAGACAGAGATTGGATTTTGATCTTTAATGGGGAGAGTTTAGGCTAGCTGACCACATGGGACTCTTGTCCAAAGCATTTGGCGCAAATAAACTGAGGCAGGGGACTTATATAGGGTTTTATCTCACTAGGGTTTAACAAAGGCTGAGAAGGAAGGGGGTGAGGATGCTGGGAAGGACAAACCATAATTCCAGGAAAGGATTGTAACTTAATCCTGACAGGATAGGAGTCAAGATAAGAAGGTCTAGGGCAGGAGACAGCAAGATGGGGGGGGGGGGGGGGCAGTACTCAAAGGGAGGAGGGATTATCCTAGCAAGGATCCAGATAATGCACCTGGAGTTTATGACTCTGTGGTATGTAAGGGTGGTCAGAGGTACAAGGATGGCAAAAAAAGGGGTCATAATTTTTATTCAAGGCTTAACATTAGGAAAGAACTTTAAATATAGAAAGTCAAAGAGATTTAGAACACAGTGTCAAAGCTGGGAGGGCCCTTAGAACACAGGAAGTCAGAGCTGGGGGGGGGGCCCTTAGAACACAGGATGTTATAGCTTAGAAGAGTTTAGTGTGGTGTGTTAGAACTAGATGAGATTGAGGGCAGCCAAATGGTACAGTGGACAGAGCACTGTCCCTGGAATCAGGACAACCCCCTAAATTCAATTTTTGCCTATGATATTTAATAATTATTAGCTGTGTGATCTTGGGCAAATCATTTATCCCCAACTGTCTCACCCAAAAAGATAAAAGAAATAAAAGAACTGGATGAACTGGATGAGATTGTAGGACACACAATGTTAGGGATCTTCATTTTCTAGTTCAGTTTCCTTGGGAGAGGAAATAACTTGGCCAAGATAACACAATGTCAGAATTCAGTTCCTGAACAGTCAGAGTTCAGTTCCCCCAGAGAACAGACTCACAGTCTAGTTCTCTTCACAGTTCCTGGTTGTTTAAAAATTAGGAAGTGTGGGTAAATTGGTAGCACAGCAAATGAATTTAGGTACTACTGTGCCAAGTATAATAGCTGGACACCCTGAGAAACAGTCAGTCAGACCTGACAGATCTGGACTAATTGTGGGGGAAGGCTGGTCTGAGTGATTGAGAAATCAAATCAGCATGGAAGGTTTGTTACGAAGAATGAAGCCTTATGGCTTTCCAGTACCTATGGATGGCAGACTAATGGCTAACAAAGGGTTGCCAAGTAGGGACCTTGCCAGACCTGTTTTAATGAACAAATAAAGCTCATTTGTAATTAGCCCACTAATTGTATGCAAATAGTGTGGCTAATTACTTGAAAACAGTTTGTTCTCTTAAGTAGGTTAAATATCCCCTCCTGAAAATGCCTTTCTGTTATACAGAAACTGTGTGTGAGGGGATCTGGAAATAAGCTTGGGACTCAGTGGATGATTCTGTAACAATTACTTCTCTTTTCATGGTCCCACATTTCCCATCTATAAAATGAAGAGTGTAGATTGTTAAGTGATCTTTAAGGGCTGTCTCAATTTTGACATTCTAAGGGACTCTCCCAGCCCTGACATCCCGTGTTCTAAGGGCCCTCCCAGCTCTGACCTCCTGGGTTCTAAGGGCCCTCCCAGCTCTGACATCCTGGGTTCTAAGGACCCTCCCAGCTCTTATATTTCATGTTCTAAAACCTCTCCCATCTCTAACATTTTGTATTCTAAGGCCTTTCTAACATTCTATTTCAAATAATTCACTAATTTACTCTACTTCCCAGAAACTAATAGGAAAATCATAAAGGTAGAATTAGAAAATGTTGGACTATCTAGAGGAATCAATCAACATGCATTTACTATGTCAGTCAGAATTTATTAAACATTTACTATATGATAAAGAGATGAAAGTAAAACATTTCCTGCCATGTAAGAACTTATATTTTACTATGGGAAATATGCACCCATTTAAGAATTTATAAGACAGGTGCAAAATAAATCTAAGGTGAAAAGTCAGAGAAACGGACAAAATGGCATTTAAAAATCCTTTCCAAGCCCAAATGTTCTGTTGTCACTCTATCTATCCTTCTCCTATCTCCCCACCCAGTCATTCCTCTTTCCAGACTTATTATATGTAAAGCTTATTTTTGAGGGTAGGGACTGGTTGATTATTTGTATTTGGACCATCTTTCCTTCTCTATTAGCATAGAACAGAGCTTCTTAAAATTTTTCCACTCTTGATCCCATTTCCCCCTAGAAATTTTTACTGGACCACAAGTATATAGATATATAAAATAGATATAAAAAAATCAAACAATTACTGATAATAAATCATAAAAAATTTTATTTTAAAAACAATCTTTAATATACATACAATCTTACCATTTATTAAAGATAAAAGCAAATCTGTATACTAATGAGATGGGTGTACTTGTTTAACTTTACTACATAAAAGAATTAAATCTTGGTGGAACACTTGATACATTTTACTGTTGCCCAACTTTTCACAAGCCCCACATTCAGTTATGTGATTTCATATGGGGTCTGAGCCCACTGTTTAAGGAGTTTTAGTGTAGAGGTCACCATCATCCCCCCAGTCCCTCAGATCCATAACCTGGACGTCATTCTGGATTCCTCAGTATTTCTGATCTCTTGTCCTCGTGTCTGATCTCTTGCCAAGAACTATCAATCTCACTTTTGCACCATCTCTTAAATATGGTCCCTTCTCTGCTCTGACACTGGAACCCCCCTGGTGCTAGCCTTTATCCCTTCTGGTCTGGATGACTGCAATAACTTGTGGTGGGTCAGCCTGCTCAGGTCTCTTCCTCATGTCAATCCATCCTCGATTCACCACCAAAGTGATTTTCATAAAGTTCATCTGACCACAGCACCTCCTATTCCATAAACTCTGGTGACTCCCATCACTTTCAGGATCAGATATGAAAGCCTCTGACATTCAAAAGTCACCTTAATGGTCCTCTTGCACTTACCTCCACATATTCTGAGATCCAGTAACATCAGCCAGGTCAGTGGCTGCCTCCCCTTCTTCAACTTCTCTCCTTGAGAGCTGGGATTGTCTTCAGCGTTTCTTTGTTTCCCTAGCATATAAAGAATAAGCCCTTAATAAATGCTTCTTTGCTGACCAACTGAGTACTGTGACACAGGAGAAACGGAAAAACTATTGAACAACTGAACTTAAGGAATAGACATGAAATGTATGAGGGGTGAGGAAGAAGAGAAAAAAGCTTTGAAAAAGACAATTGAGAAGGAAGCTATTTCTTGCTCTCAAGGGGAAGATAATGTTAGTTCCCAGATGCTTTCAAGAGAAAAATCACCCAGGAAGTATCAGAAGAGGACAAGAGAAATAATAGAATTTGGTGACATTCTGCTGAAGGCCCCCAAGGCCATTACTCATTGACCAGATACTAAGAATGTAGAGGGCTACTCTCTGGGATAGCTAAATGATGAAATGGGTGGAGCACCAGGCCTGGATCCCAAAAGATTCTTTCTTCTTCATGAATTCAAATCTGGCCTCAGAACCTTGTGATCCTGAACAAGTCATTTAACATTGTTTGCCTCGGTTTCCTTATCTGTAAAATGACTTGGACAATGGAAATGGCCAAACGTTCCAGAATCTTTGCCAAGAAACTGACTGAACAACAACTGTCTTCCTGGAGTTTGTGTTCAGAGAGTCTCCGAACACTTGCTAGACCCAACATACTTTGTGTAGATACAAAAGATGCTTAGAAGCAACCTAGAAAATACTTTTAGGGATTACAAGTAGGAATAGATACTACGGACCTTAGGGACACAGATAGTATCATTGCTGCTACAGATTTGTGGTGGGACTTCCGGGGTGAAGCCACAATGGCAGAGAGGACACATGTTTCTTTCTGACCTTCTCCTATAACCCTCAGATTAATTAGTAAATCCAGCCTCTGAATTAGCTCTGGACCAGCAGAATCCACAAATATTGCGAGTGCAACAAATTACCATCAGAAGACAATTTTGAAGATCACCAGAAAAGGTCAATGGAGTACGATGGACTCCATGGGGTGGAGAATCTATGGGGAGGAATCTACAGCAGTGTTGACCACTCTGCCTTGGTTGCAAGCCAGTAGATCAGCAGAAAAGTTATAAAACATCCAAGACAAACACAAAAGTAAATAATGGACCCTGAAACACCAGAATCTCAAGGGACCTGGCCATGCCCATCTAGCACTGGGAGAGAATCAGCACTGACCCAGCACAGCCATGGCTGCTTACAGAGGAATCCACTGCTTGTAGAGGAAGCTAGGAGAACCTCCCCTGCCCTAAAAGCAGACTTTAGCTTTTTAAAAAGTGAGTAAAAAAGTAAAGAGAACTCTGACAATAGACAGCTTCTATGGTGAAAGAGAAGAACAAACTTCAAACTCTGAGGAGACAAAACCCCAAAAGTTGAAAAAGCCTGGTCCCCATCACATAAGGCTCTCCTAGAAGAAATTTAAAAGGATCTTGAAAGAGAGCTAGAAGAAAAATGGAGAAAGGAAAGGAAAACTTTGCAAGAGGATTTGGAAAAGACATATAACTCATTAAAAGATAGATTTGATCAAGTGGAAAAAAGAAAACAAGTGCCAGGAAAACAGAATTTGTGAAACAGGAAAAAAAATAACTCCTTAAAAAGCAGAATTTGTAAAACAGGAAAAAAATAACTTTTTAAAAAACAGTTTATGAAATGGGAAAAAATTCCATAGAATAAAACAACTCATTTAAAAATTCAATTGGACAGATATAAAAAGAAGTAAAAAAAATAAATGAAGAAAATAATTCAGTAAAATTCAGAACTGAACAAATGGAAATGAATGACTGGATTAGACAACAAAAATCAGTCAAGAAAAGCAAAAAAATAGGAAAAATAGGAAAAAAATATAAAATACCTAATTGGGAAAGCAACTGATCTGGAAAACAGATCTAGAAGAGACAATCTAAGGATTTTTGGACTCCCTGAAAACCATGATGAAAAAAAGAGTCTAGGACTTGGATTTTTAGACTATAATTGCAAATACAGGAATGCTGAACTATTGTCCAGAGCTGAAAAGCATGTAACAAGAACTGGTAAAAAATATATTTGTCCAGAGTCTTGAATCAAGACATATATAATCAATGGCATAAAGTTAAATGGAGTAATAAACACACTAAATGACAGAATTGGGATCCAAAAGGTTCTTTATAAGCTAGAATCTTGAGTTGAATAGAAAAAAATTGAATCATTGCAGATCTTATCTTACCTCTGTCTTCTCTGTCTAGAAGAATGATATTTGAACCAGAAAAGATGGAATGAAAATAGAAGAGGTGACTCCAACCCCAAGAACCACAACAAAACCCCAAACTGAATAAAAGATGTTATGATTGAAATTCATATATATGAAATAACTTGTGTAGAGTTACACGGTTAGTAAGTAAAGTTTCCAGATCTCAAATTTAGATCTTCAGCTTCTGAACCCAATCTGACTAAAGTTATCACTATAACTGTCTGATTTCATCACTCATTGCCATTATAGTTACAAAGATCTTTGTAACTGCTTGATTTGCAATTTGTGTGATTTTTTTCACTTCAAGAATCTCTGTCCCCACCAGACTCTGTTAATGACCTGTGAGCAGGTAATGATATGTAAACAAATATTTAAATGTACTTGGGAGTTTTCCTATTTAAGACATTTCCTTTGGGGTATTTTTTTTTGTAAAGTATAAATGTTTTTGGTGATATGAATAATCATTACATAGGGAAAAGAAATCAAAGGGAATATGTATTTACATAGCACCTACTATTGCCAGGTAATATGCTAAAGAATTTATAAATATTTTTTCATTTGATCTACACAACTACTCTTTTCAATGTAGATGCAGTTATTTTCCCCTTTTTCAATGGAAAATATTGAGACAAATAGAAGCTAAGTGCCTTGCCCAAAGCTGAACAGCTATTAAATATCTGAGGCCAGATTTGAAGATTGGCTTTAAGGTCTCCTCCTGTAATTTCCCTTTACACATGCTTTGTTTGTATTGAAAATCGTCCTGGGATCTCATTTAACATATTATTTTATATTTCTTTAATGTTCATGTAGCTCAGTTTGGGAGTTTATGCTCTCAAATGTCCATATCCACAAAGAGTATTTCTCCATTTCTCCTTAGTGTTCTAAAGTAGTTCTAAACTACTTTAGAAGTTTGAAAGATTAAGGAATGGTTTCCTAGTGCAATAGTTCATGAGCCCCCACCAGTTTATTCTCCCAATGATTATCAGTTGATATGAATTAATCAATTAAATTTAATTAGTCCTTACAAATAGGTATTTACTAAGATAGACTAGTAAAAAGGGGTCAGTACACATGAGGAATAGAGACAGATTTAATACGTTACCTAAATCTAAGTATTAGAGGCAGAATTTCAAACCCAGGCGTTCCTAATTCCAAGTCCAACATTTTATCCATCACCATAGTGACTGTGTCCTTTCTTCTGTGATGGAAAGATGAAAAAGGAATTTTATAATATTCTCACATAAACCAATATGAAGTTCTAAATAGTACATTATGGAAGGAAGAAAATGACTACATGATTCCTTGTTATTTACATTTGGTTTTTGTTTCTAATACTCTTTGCTGTTAGCTTAGTGATTATTACATGGGCGGATAACAAAGAGTATTCTAAAGGAGGATTTAGGACATTATTTGCATAATGAATTTTCCCCAAAACAATCCCACTGAACCTAATGTATAGCAGTTATCACATTCATCTGGTATAGAAAAAGTTTTGGATCTAAATTGGGCACAAAGAAGTCTTTAATAAAGTTTCCCTTTTTCTGACTTCCCAAAGCTTCAAGAAAAGGGCACCAAGCATAGTGTCCCATGAGTTGTTCCCAGAGAGAACCTGTACCTCCTCTACCATATTTCATTTTGATTGGATTTTAATAGGCAGAGTGGCTGGACCTAGGATTAGGAACCTAAATTCAAATCTTACCTTAACTATTCTTAGCTATGTGTGGAAAGATGAAGAATTTACAGATTAAGCACATATTGATCAGAGACTGTTAACTCAAGTAGCTCAGGCCTATAGGCCCCAGTCACGTGATTTTAGATGAGACCTGGACTGCATTCCATTGTCCAAAGAAGGAATTACTTGGCCGAAGCTGTATATCACCTTTTTCACTGCGCCACTGACCTGATAGGGAGATAAAGGTTTATGCAACCAATCACAACCTATAGAGGGTAGGATTTGGGGAGTTTTTTGTCTGAAATGTATAAAAGTTGTAAGCATCTTCAAGTGAATGACTCTCCTCCTGTGGGTATCTTTGCTGTCCTTTTGGGCCCACAGGCCAGGACAGTCCGCTTCTCGAGATTCTAATAAATTCTTTCTGTACATCATTTGGAGTGACTCCTGAGTAGTCAGTTTGGGTAGGTGCAATTGTCCCAAACAGTTACGAGACCCCAAGTTATCCTCTCTGGACTTCATTTTTTCATCTATCAAAATAAAGCATGACCATGACATCAAAGATCCCTTTCCACTTTAACTCTATGATCCTATGAGGAAGTTTGACTGGACCAAGGCTTCTTCACCTTTCTTGCATATTTCATGGCCTCCCTTGGCAGTCTGGTACATAAAGCATGTAGACAGCCTCCTCACAATAATGTTTTTATTCATACACTAAGGTAAATAGGATTATAAAGGACACATTATCTTGAAATACAGTCATCAATTTTTTTTTTAAATTCATGTGAAGAACCTCTAGGCTAAATGAACATGAGCCCCCAGGTTCTAATTGTATTAGCCTAGGGCAGAGTTGTGACACAGTGGAGAGTGAGCCAACCTTGGAGGCTGTGTTCAGGTCCTGCCTGTGGGACTGGATAAGTCATTTACCTTCTCAATGCCCCAGGCAACTCTCGGAGCTTCTCAGTTAGAGGAAAGAGGCAGAGGGCCTAGGTAAAAGGAACTTCCTTTCTCCACTCTGTGCTCGGCTCGTCCTGAAACAACTTATATGGTCCTCTATATGTTAATATCTTGCAAACAACCAAATGTTATCTATATGGACACAGATCCACTTGCAGATGTGTTTTTGCTCAGTTCTAGGCCAGCAGCCCTGGACACAGGGAAAGTAAACAACTCTTTGTTGACCAGAGTGCTTCCCCATCCCCTCTCCCATCTCTTCTTCCCCTCCTTTCCCTCACATTGTAGTAGTAAGATGAGGAAGGAAAGCAGCAGAGAGTAAGTCAGGGTTAGCCCCAGGCTTCCTGTCACCCGGTCCACAGAGCACCAGTGGAAATCGTGGTGGGGAGGAAAGGGGTCCACACCAATGAGATGTTCTGTGGGAAGCCTTCTCCCACCCACAGATTTAATTAGTCACAGCATCCGTGCTCACTAGCCTGAGAAGACAGGCAGATATAATCTCCTGGTGGGAAGAGAAAGAGAGGAATGAGGGAAAGAAGGAGGGAGGGAGGGAGACAGAGACAGAGACAGAGACACAGAGATATAGAGACAGAGAGAGAGACAGATACAGACAGAGATAGAGAGGAAGAGAGAGACAGAGAGGGGGAGAGGGAGGGAGGAGAGGGAGAGGGGAAAGGGGAGAGGAGGAAAAGGGAGAGAGGAAGGAGGAGAGGGCGGAGGGAAGGAGGGAGGAAGGAAGAGGAAGAGGGAGAGGGGCAGAAAGAGAAAGAGAGAAGAGAGAGAGAAAGGGAAAGAGAAAGAGAAGGAGAGAGAGAAGGAGGGAGAGGGAGAGGGAAAAAGAGGGAGAGGGGAAGGGGGGAGAGGGGGAAGGGAGGGAGTGAGGAAGGAAGAGGGAGAGGGAGAGAGGCAGAAAGACAGAGAAAGAGAGAAGAGGAGATAGAGACAGAGACAGACAGACAGAGACAGAAAAAGAAAGGGGAAGAGAGAGGGGGGAAAGATAAAGGAGGAGAAGAGAGAGAGAACTCTGAAATTCTTTCTGGCACAGATAGCAGCCAAGGGTTCGGTTTTCTAATTAAAGGCTGCCCAGCCTCGAGGAGGAAGGGCCCCTAGCAAACAACAGGGTGCTAATTTATGCAGTGACACCCACGCCCCCTCCCCTGGCAGCCTGCAGCCCTTGGACTTGGCGGAGTGGGGGCTGGGGAGTTATTGATAGCTTCAACTGCAGCTGTGGAAGCCTTCCATGCCAAGGTCTCTTGCGGGAGGCTGGGGGAGGGGAGAAGACTCCAAAAGTGTCATCTGCCTCCTAGGCTGTTCAGAGCCAGGGACGGTCACAGCCCAAGGGCCCGGGGCCGGGCGGCTCTGGCCCAGGAGGCCCTTCAGCTGAAGGTGGCTCTTTGAGGAGCTGAGGGGGAAGGGGGCGCCTGAGCCACAGTGGCCCTATTATTTGTCCCATTCTGTTTGTTTTAAACATACTAGTGAACCCAATGTGCCTCGGGACGGGCTTCAGGGATTGGGGATCCCAGGAACCTAAAACTAGAAGAGACCTCAGAGGGCGGAGCAATCTAACTCTCTTCATTCACAGATGACAAGAGAAAGACAGAGAGACAGAGAGGAAGACAGAGACAGAGACAGAGACACACGGAGAGAAACAGAAACAGAAACAGAGAGACAGAGAGACATAAAGAAACAGAGACAGAAACATAGAGACAGAGACAGAGAAAAACAGAGAAAGACAGAGACAGAGAGAGAAACAAACAGAAACAGAGAGAGAGACACACAGAAAGAGATAAAGAGACAGAATCATAGAGACAGAGACAGAGACAGAGAAAAACAGAGAAAGACAGAGACAGAGAGAGAGAGAGAGAGAAACAGAAACAGAGAGACAGAGAGACACACAGAAAGAGATAAAGAGACAGAATCATAGAGATAGAGACAGAGACAGGGAAAGACAGAGACAGAGAGAGAGAGAAACAAACAGAAACAGAGAGACAGAGAGACACACAGAAAGAGATAAAGAGACAGAATCATAGAGATAGAGACAGAGACAGAGAAAGACAGAGACAGAGAGAGAGAGAAACAAACAGAAACAGAGAGAGAGACACACAGAAAGAGAAAAAGAGACAGAATCATAGAGACAGAGACAGAGAAAAACAGAGAAAGACAGAGACAGAGAGAGAGAGAAACAAACAGAAACAGAGATAGAGACAGATAGATCGAGAGAAAGGGAGAGACAGGCACACACAGAGACAAGCATGGGAGGAGGGATTTAGACAGTTATTCTGCACAGTCAGACCTTCCTTGGCTGCCCCCCCCCCCAGGGCTTCATCTCTCGCCCTCCTCTCTTTTCCTTTGAGCTCTCTCCCTCTTTCAGCTCCCAGTGATTCTCAGACTTTGTCCAGCCCTAATCCCCTGCCGAGGGTCTCCAGCCGGATGTTTGCCCTGCCTCAGGCCTCTCTTCTGAACCCCAGCCTGAGCCCATCACCCTCCTCCCTGCAAAGATGCTGCACTCCCTTCCCCGGGGAGCATCACTGAGAATCACACATTCCGAGGTACATCAACACTTTGTAATGTTAAAGTTTCCCTTGGGGAGGGGGGCTTGCCGGGACACAGAGTCACAGAATGACCTTTGAACTGAAGAAACCCCCCCTCTAGTCACTCAGGATCCCAACCTCAAAGCCATCTTCAATTCTTCACTTTCTCTCCTCTATTTCCCACCCACTTCCAAACCCGTCATTTCTTCCATTACAGGAAAAATATTCCCACTGAGTTCATATGATCAGAAATCACTGCCAAGTAACACTATTAGAACACAGACTTTCCCAGAAGTTAAAAACCTAAGTTTTATTAGACTCAACCACAGGTTCAGAGCTCAGAAAAATAACTCTGGACCCTGATTAGGATTCTAATGAAACTTTTTATAGGCTAAAATTATATCAGATAGACAGAGAAATAATTTTTTACATACAGAAATGTTGTACATCCTCTTAGGCCATAAATTTTTTTTAAAGACTTAAACAGAATCATAATCTTATACCTTCTTCTTTAAGGAAACAGACCTAGCCAAACAGATTAAATTTGAAAGTCTATAGATAAAACAAGTCAAGTTTCAGATTAAACTTCATTTAAAGACTTAATAGCCTGATAAAGAAAAAAGAGTTATATGCCATTGACAAAGATTACCAGGGGATCCGAGCCAATTGGGATCCTTCCACCAATCAAGCAAGTCAAATAACTTTGAGAAACCTTCACTCCCTTTGGACTTCATATTTGAGGAACATTTGAGGCCTTAAGTAAATTTTAATATCTCAAGAGACAGGTTTTAGCCAGCCAAATAACCTTCTCACCAGGAGAAATAGTTCTGTGCCCCGGGTAATAAAAATTAATAAAAGGAAATAAAAATTTTTTACAATACTACCTCGGTACCATCTCTCCTGAGAGTGTCAAACAAAGGCTGTGGTCAGATTGACAAAGGTCTGTATACAACCTCTATCCTGCTCTTTCAGGAGTTGTCAGGCAGTAAAACCATATCAGCTATTGCTCAGCCCCTTCTGAAGTCACACTTGTTCTCAGGTAGATGATCATTTTCCAGGTGAAGGATCAGCCTATTAAGGAGGAGCCGAGCAAAAATCTTTCCAGCAACAAGTGAGAGACGCCCTGTGATTGTCACAGGAAGACCTATTTCCTTTACCTTTAGAAGATGGACAATGGAGGCATCCTTGGGGGTTAACCCCCTCTTGCCATATAACCCAAAAGATTTCAGTCAGCTTTTGTACAAGCAGTGGACCCCCTGCCTAACAAATCTCAGCTGAAATAGAATCAGTACCAGATGCTTTGCCACATGAGAGGTGTTTAATGGCATTCAGAATCTCATCATCAGTTGGAAATTCAGTCAGAGAAGGATTGACTTCAATCTGGGGTAAATGGTCAATGGTTTTACCATTGGCTGATGACAGTCTGTTGAGAATACTTTGGGAATATTCGGCCCATCCATCTCTTCAGGATCATGTCCTCATCAGTAATCAATGAGGCTCCATCAGTGCTGAGTAGTTCAGATGCGCCATAGGCCTTTGGCCCATAAATAGTCTTCAGAGCTAATAAAAGTGCTTTGAATTACACTATTAACGGAAAACTGAATTTTATCGGCCTTCTTACTGAGCCAAGAATTTTGTATCTCTCTAAGCTTTCCTTGAACTTTGCTTTTGATGGAGTGAAATGCTGCTTTTTAAGAAATGAATGCACCGTCCTGGTAAATCCTGTGTAGTTCTTGCTTTTCATTTTTTCACCTTTGATGAGGATGAACTCAGTATCACAGTCAAATACCCAACTGATGGTGAACTATTTAATCGAAAAGGCTACAAGCCAAGACTAAAATAAAAGGAGAATTGATGCATGACCTTTTTGTTTGATGATTGTATATTCAATGCAGTCTCTGAAGCTGAGATATAAAAACATATGGATCAATTCTCTGCTACTTGTATTAATTTTGGACTAACAATTAACACCAAGAAAACAGAAACAGCATCATAATGTCCCTACATGGAGCCACTGGTTATAGCAAATAAGGAAATATTGAATGCTGCAGATAAGTTTACTTATCTTGATAGTATACTTTCCACATAAATGACGAGGTTGACACATGCATTACCATTGCCAGTTTGGTGTTTGGGAAACTCCAAAGGAGGGTGTGAGAGTTCTTAGATTGCCTCCCAGACTGAAACCATTGTTTTATACCTGTGAAATCTGCACAATATACCAATGAGTCAGGAAATTAAATCATTTCCGTTTAAATTGTCTTAGGAAGATTCTGAAAATCACCTGGCAGAATAAGATACTAGAAAATGAAGTCCTTTCTCCAGCTGAACTGCATTCAAACTCGATTTCGGAGAGCACAGTTCTAATTGTTGGCCATGTTGTTGGAATAACAATCCATGAACTTGCCTAAAAGACTATTTTATGGCAAACACTCGCAGAAGTTAGAAAAAGTAAAACAAGGACACTCTCCAGATCTTCCTGAAGAATGTTGGAATAGATAATGAGACATAGGAGTCCCTGGCAAAGGACCATCCAACATGGTTTGCCCTCATCAAAGAAGGAGCCATCCTCTAGGAACAAAGCAGAATTGCAATAGCTCAAAAGAAACATGAGATGCATAAGTTTAGAGATATTTCCAACCCAAATATTCAGGTGGACTATTTGTGCCCAACCTGGCATAAAACCTTCCAAACTCATATTGGAGTTAAATGTCCTGCCCATTTAATACATACAGCTGGGAAGTGTTAAGTGTCTGAGGTCACATTTGAACTCAGATCCTTCTGATTTCAGACCAGTGCCCTATCCACTGCACCATCTAGCTGCTCCATGTCCCCTTCTTTCTATGCATGCAGATCAACTTCTCATCACCTTTCACCAGGGCTATTATAGTAGATTTCTTACTGATCCCCTGCCTCAATTGTCCCTGCTCTAATCCATCTTTACAAAAACCTTTCACAAATCACTCAAAATCTGAGCAAGTCCCTCCTCTGCTAAATGAAGCACCAGTGGCTCCCTCTTACCTCGAGAACCAAATGCAGACCTTCTGGCAGTTAAAGACCTTTACAACCTCACTCCTCCCTATATTTCTAGTCTCATACATTACACCCCATTATGCACTGTATGGTCCAGGGAGCAGACCTTCTGACTGCTTTTCATGCATGATATTGTAATGCCAGAGAAACTGAGGTGAGTAGAGATTGGTTTAAATTTTTAAAGTGGAGAGTTAATAAGCTGGCGGACCAAATTGGGACTATAGTCCAAAGCACTCAGTGTAGATAAACGGAGGCAGAGAGCTTATATAGGGTTCTAGCTAACTAGGGTTTGCAAACAGAATACAAAAACAGAGTAGACAGTTTTATCCTAACATTTTGCAACTGTTGTTATCTTTAAAGGAAACAAAGGCAGATAAGGGAGGGGCAAGGACACTGGGAGGACAAATAAGACGTAATTCCAGGAAAGAATCTTAATTTAAACCTGTCAGGATAGAGGTCAAGAGAAGAAGGTCGAGGGCAAGAGGCAGCGAGGTGAGGGGGAATTATCCTGGCAAGGATAGAGATAAGGCACCTGGGCAATGATGGCACAATGGTATATAAAGGGGAGTGGATTTTTCCTGAATTCTCTTCTAAGCTCAATTTTTCCAGTCCTAATTGCAAGGAAGGGGAGGAGTGGCTATGACTTATTATGAAATTGCCTCCCTCATCATCTTTGCACAGGCTGTGCCTCCTCCCTCCTCACATCAACCTCTGAGAATCTCTAGCTTCCTTCAACACTTTGCTTAAGCACTACTTCTGAGGGTTTTTAGAATTTAGAAAAGTAAAGCTGAAAGAGACTTTAGAATATAGAATGTCAGACCTGGGAGGGTTCTTAGAACCAAAAATGTCTGACCAGAACAGGAAACATCAGAGCTAGGAGAGAATCTAGAACGTAGTGTCTGACTAGAACACAGAATGACAGAGCTTAGAAGGGGCTTGGAACACAAGGTGAATAGAATATAGAATGTCATATATGACAAGGACCTGAAAACATAATTCAGACCTAGGAGACGCCTTGAAGGGTGAAGGAAACAAGCATTTATTAAGCTTCTACTATTAAGCTCTCTATTATTAAGCTTCTTATAATCTCCTTTGATCCTCATAACAACCATGGAAGGTAGGCACTATTATGGGTCTCCATTTTACAATTGAGGAAACCGAGGCAGAAAGTGGTTAAATGAATTGCCCAAGATTATACAGCTTTTAACTGAATCTGGATTCTATCCACTGTACTATTTAGATACCTTAAAACATAAAATGCCAAACTTTGGAGGGACCTTAGAATAGAATAATAATCGGTGACATTTACATAGTGTTTCAATATTTACAAAGCACTTTTTACATACAGGGTCTTAGTGTATTTAAAAATTTAAAACTCTTCTCATTTGAATGAAAGAATGTGTTAAAGGCTTTCTGTATTCTAAGCCCATTTAATCATCACACAAACCCTTAGGGTGTCTACTATGGATATTACTTGACAGATTAGGAAACTGAGTCTGGAAGGAACCACAGAAAGGGCACTGGCTCTGGAGTCAGAGGTGCTGGCATTTTATCCACTTCTCTCTACTGAGCCACACAGTTTTTTCCAGAGAGAATGAGATCTAATATTGGCTCTGCCCCCATTCTGGCACTAGAGGATTCCTTGAACAACCAATTTCCCTTCTCTGAGACCCTGTTTCACCATCTGTGAAATGAATTGAACAATCCCTCCTCCAGCCTCTGGAGAAGGAACAAGATGGAGGGACCATCAAATGCTATGAAATGGCATAACCGTCAGAGATTATGGAAAACAGTGTCTAAGGCCTATTTTCTGAGGCCAGCTGTCATTTATTCAGGCTGTCCCAAAAGTCTTAGTGTGGTTTGGAGCTGTTAAACTTGAAAATTTTAAACCTACACAAAGAGAATGTCTGATTGTAACATGGAATGCCAGGGCTGATGGAATTTCAGGATATTCTGATTGAAACACAGATGGAATAGTCTATATGGTGTTTTTTTTTAAGTTTCTAAAGCATTGTTTAAAAAAAAAAGTCTGCAAATTTCATTTGCACCGCACAACATTACCCATGAAATAGGTACTCTGGGTATCATTATACCCATCTTACAGATAAGGAAATTTTTAAAAAGCATAAAAATTGGCACAGCTTTTGAATATTGCCCCTCATCTCACTGTCTCCTGCCCTCGACCTTCTTATCTTGACCTCTATCCTGTCAGGTTTAAGTTATGATTCTTTATCTGAGGTAAAATTTGAACCCAGATCTCCCAACTACTATCAACTTCTTACTTAGCCATTCATTACATCTTCTGTCTTAATTCTAATCCTTATGATCCTATATAGCCCCTGACCCTGAACACACCAAAGTTATTTATCCTGACTGTATATCAAAGGGCTGTGCACTGAGAGATGGAGATGGGGGTGGGGGAGGGGAGCTTCTTCCCAAAAGGCCCTTAGGGGCACCGTTTTAATGAATAGATTTTTTAAAAGGAGCCGTAATTAGCTCTCAACTGTTTGGCTATAATGGGTATTTCTAAGATGCCTGAGGGGACCTGAAAACTTGCTTGCAGTCAACTATTTTTAAAATGAAGTTTCTGTCCCCTTCCCTTCTCTTCCATCCCCCTCCAACACTTGTATTCCTAATTTTAAAAAGGCTTGGGAAACAAAGATAAACTTCAATGCCTGTTGAATTGATCATAAATTTTTGGAGAATTGAATGGAAAAAAATGTTTAATTGGACCTTAGAGACAGATGTAACCAAGGGCAGCAGAGGGGACTGCAAGGGGGAGACGTTCAAGCAGCAGTAGCAGCAACAGCAACTCATAACACTACAGTAAGTTTGTGGGGCCCTTTTCTCAGAAGAATGCTTAAAGGTTCCAAGAAACTCGGGTTTCTTGAGTGGAAGTGGCTGCCCAAGATCATGAAGCTACTGCCCCAAGTGAGATTCAGACCAAGGACACCACTCCATTCTGTGGCTTTCTAGAGCTCAGCCTGCCTCCGAGACAACTGAATTTAGCCCACAGAAAACTAATGGAGAGTTAAAGCTTTAATGTTTGCACAAAGCTTTGTAAGTAGCCAATAGAGGAGCATTTATTAAGCACCTACTGTGTGTCAAGCATTTTACAAACATTATCTAATTTGAGAGACTGCTTAAGTCCCAAATGAAACAATCAAAAGAGTCAGGAGTCAAGATAAGAAGGTCGAGGGCAGGAGACAGCGAGGTGGTGAGGGGCAATACTCAAACAGAGGGGAAATTATCCTAGCAAGGATGGAGATAAAGCACCTGGAGTCTATGACAATGGTATGTAAAGGTGGGCAGAGCTCCAAGGTTTTTCCTTAAATTCAATTTCCAGTCCTAATGGCAAGGAAGGGGAACGTAGCTCAACAATACTTGTATCTATTTACATAAGTGTGTTTATCCATCTGTTCTACTCAGTTTCACACTATTTTCCCTGGGAACCTGAGCCCTGCTAGGGGAGCTTCCACGTGTTCTCACCTGGAACCTGGGCACTGAACCATTATCCAGCCATCTTACCTCACACCATACCCTTATGTCCTTGCCTTTCCTTTCCAACTCTAGCTCTCTTATACATACTGGGCCCCCCTCCCATCACTCTGTGAATGTTTTGAAAGCAGACTCTGGCTTACTTGCTTTCATTAGCATCTCCAGTATGTGACGTAGTGTATGACAAATAGAGTTTAGTAAGTATTGGGCAAATAACAATTGCTTAATAAATGCACTTTATAAAATAAAATAAATAAACAGATGCTCTATGGTTGTGATGGGTTATTATTTAATGTCATTTAGTATTTGATAATATATGCTCATAAGTCTCTAATATTCAAGTATTTCATTTGTGGCACAGGAAATAAATAGCTGTCCCATACCTGATATCCACTCCTCTGGATGGGGAATATGTTTCTGGAAGGGACCCTATTGATACCTTTTGGGGACAAGCTAGACATAAACCATCCCCATGCTTTGCTTTAGACATTTTTCCCAAGTGTTTTGCAAGGGCAGAACAATGAGTCAGAGTTTGAGAAAAGCCCAATTTTTCTCATTTAGAAGTGAGGCTTCCTCCAGACTGCACCTAATGAAACAGTGTAGATACAGAGCTGCAAGGATCTTAGAGGCCCTCTATTCCCAACCAGCTTCCTTTTACAAATGAGTAAAGTAAGTCACAAAATATTCCTTACACAGAAAGTGAGAATCTCAAGCAGGGTTTGAACCCAGTTTTTCCTGATTATAAGTCAAATTGAAGTCAAGGTTCTAAGTCATTCACTGGGCCATACTATCTCTGACCAACGTGAAAAAAATTATTTCACAATTAACTAGATATGAAATTTTGGACAAGTCATTGACCCACTCAAGGAACTCATTCGATGAGGGAGCTAGACTAGAAAAACTCTAAGATCTCTTCCAATTCTGTTTTTCTGTTTTCAAATGACCCGAAAAACAATGGTGTTCTATATTAAGGTCCCTTCCTCCCAGGTCTGATGACAATGTTCTAAGGGCCCTCCCAGCTCTGACCTCCTGGGTTCTAAGGGCCCTCCCAGCTCTGACCTCCTGGGTTCTAAGGGCCCTCCCGGCTCTGACCTCCTGGGTTCTAAGGGCCCTCCCAGCTCTGACCTCCTGGGTTCTAAGGACCCTCCCAGCTCTGATACTCAGTATTTTAAGGCCCTTTCTATGTTCTGACATTCTGTGATTCTACAAGTACAAATGGGCTGGAGGTAGAACAAGGTCATGAACAAGGGAGGTGGGGTATCAGGAACCCCAGGCAGGCAATGAACAGCTTTTCTATTGTACTCCCATCTTGTTCCTCTCTGTCTTTGCCTCCTTCACCTTATGAAATATAAATGAAGACCAAGAGGAAAAACTGGCTAATTGGCGCCATTTGTTGCTTAAATAGGGCTCCTTCATCATCCCTCCGATGGGACGGCCATTCTTGGGGGAGACAGGAGGCTGGAACAGTTAACATTTCAGAGCGAAGCTAGCTCCAAGCCCATCCCAGGCTTAAATGAGCTCCCTGGAGAGCTGCACATGTCAGCCCCGGAACATTGGCTTTTCCCGCTTCTTGCTGCTTCCCTGGCGGGAATACTTAAGCAGGAGGAATGGTGGCCCTGATGAGGCCGTTTCTGATGATGGCAGCCATCAACAGGCATCTCCAGGGCGACAAAGAGTCCATAGCTGGAGGACCAGTGAAGGGGGCTGAGGATGGGATGGGCCGCCCAGCCCCTGGAAGCTTCCCTTCTCTGCTTTCTGCTGAGCTGAGCCAGCAGCGGGACCAAAGAAAGATGGATCCCAATTAGGAGCTGCCTACTTATTTGGGAAGAACTTTATCGGCTTCTCTTTGGCCCTCCCCCTTCCGTTTTCCTTTTCTCTCTAAGACTGCTGTGTCAGCCTCTCCCCCAGCTCGGTCTCTCCTGAAATCGGGACCTTCAGCTTTCTCAGCAGGGCCAGAAGAGATGGAAAGCAGCCAGCCTCTCTATTAATCCCATTCATTTTTACCTTTTCCCCCTCAAACTCTTTCAAACTGACAATCCCTTTGTATAATAGAGCACAGCCCTCCATACAGAGCAGCTTAGCAGCTGTGTGAGGTGTTCCCTCCCTCAATTTCATCCGTAAAATGGGGCTATTAATCCAGCCAGAGCCTCTGGGGTGTTGTAAGGGAAATGATTCTTGAAGTGCCATGGAAGAAAACGAATGAATGAATGATACATTTTTAAAAAAAACACTAATTTTCTTAAACTATTTTGAAACTATTTGGAGAGAGTATTTATATATATATATATATATATATATATATATATATATATATATACATATATAATTATATTTATATACATATATAGGGAGATTTTATATATATATATATATATATATATAAAATTATACTTAAACTATATATTTAAACTATAGGGGCTAGGGATATAGATAGGAAAGTAAGCCAAATGCCTGCCTGCCTTCAAATTGCTGACATGGTGACTGAGAGAGATAGAACAGATAGGAAGGCTCACTTACAGGGGGAGTTAGAAATATCCAAAGACCCTTAGGATGGAGCAAGCAAAGAGATGGCAAAACTCAGTGGTCCTCGGGGCATGAGGCGGACAATGGTGAGCTTAGCCCTTTGTTCACCAGCAAGCACATTTGTTCTTTAGAAGGGAAGCCCCTCCTATCAGGTACAGGTACAGAAACTCCCCAGTTCTGCCAAGCTGGGCCAAGGCCTCCAGGACCCCGGGCAAGGCCTTGAGCATCCCCACTGCAGAGGCAGCCACGGCCAGGCCTTCTCCCTAGTGGCCCCTGGAGCGGCCGAGGCTCCTGGAGACCAAGGGCACCACTGCCATGGGTCAGTCTGACTGAAACCCCCCTGAGCACATCACCCCAGGAGTTATTGCTGCGGTTCATCCCCAGCTCCAGGCGGCTCCGCCCAGCCACCATCTTGCTGGAAAGACCATAGTGCTTGTTCAAGAGTTTGATCCTGCCCTGGCTCTCACTTCCCGCAGATCTGTGGGCAGCCCTGACTGCCCTGCCTGTGGGCCTGAGCTTTGACTAGCGGGAGGGAATCCTGAAGGTGGCCATCAGGATAGCCGTGAGTCAGAACCACAGATGGGTCAGAGGAACGGGCACGTTTTGTTTGGAGAAGAGAAGACTCAGGGAGGGATATGATAGCTGTCTCCAGGAAGGAGAGGTCTGCTTGTGGAAAGATTAGATTTAACCCTCCTAACTCTAGAAAGGAGAAATGGGAGCAACAGGAAGACGTTGCAAAGAGGTACATTGAGGTCAATGTTCCTAATGGCTGGAGTGGTCCCCAGTGGGCAGATTTCCCAGAAGATGGAACCCTCCCTATCAGGAGGCCTTCAAGCCGAGGCAGAAGCCAGCCCCTTGTTGGGTACAGGAGAGTGAGGATTCCTTGGGTGTAGACTAGACTAGGTGAGATCGCTTCCATGATTCCATAGTTGCAAGGGAAAGAGACCCTTCCCCAGAGATGGGGGACATATCCAGGTTTAATATCCAGCCAGGAAGAAGAGACATTAGCAGATAGATTGGGGAAGAAGGGAAATGGATGGGAAGATGGGGGGACACTTGTCACTTTTCCATTCTCCTCCATCACAGCTGTATCTAATAGACCGTGGGGTCTTATATGAAATGGGGTCTTCAGGCTAGTCCAACCTGATGATTTTTAATAGGGAAACTTTGGCCTAGAAAAGAAATAGAAACTGTTAAGGGTCGTAGAAAGAATAAACACTAGATGGGACTGGAAGGCAGGCCCTCTCCCTCAAAATCCAGGGTCCTCGATACTAAGAAGTTGCTTCTCCATTGTGTCTCCCCAACTTTAACATATTTTTTTACTCAGAGAAAACAGGGACCCAGGTAGTGCAATCTAGACTAAGCCACAATTGAGTCTTCCTGATGCTTCAGGCAGTTGATTGGCATCCAGTCAATCCCCTCCAGGAGTCACCATCCCCAAAGACCTGACCCTGACCCTGACCCTGACCCCAGAGTTAACCAGCTCCCCAGCCTCAGAGAAATCTTCTGCCACTAATTGGGAGAGCAGAGTGGGTTTCCCCAGATTGCCCTCTCGGCGGGCAGCCCCCGCCAGTCCTGCCTCACTTGCCAGCCCACACCGCGTGACCCTGTGTCATAATAGTCCCCCAATCCACGGATTCAGTTCATTGAAATGACTTAGGAATGAGACAAAGATTGTGACGGCCTAATTTTCCGTGTGCTCATGTAGCCTGATTTTTAAAAATCTCATTTGTTTTTTTTAAATGGACCAGACTTGACATTTCGTTGGTGTAGAGAACTTTCAGTGAGGAGACACCCTCTACCAATACAGATGAGCAGTTCTCTGATGGGCCTGCCCAAAGTCACACAGTGCAAACGTGTTAGAGGTCGGACTTCCACCCAGGTCTCTGTAACATGAGAGCACTGTGCTTCCTGCTATCCATGCTTCTCCATGGTCCTAACTTCCAGAGAGAAAGGGGAGAGAGACAGAGAGAGGAGTAGAGAGTCAGAGAAAAGAGATAAAGAAACAGAGACAGAGAGAGACAGAGACCAAGACAAAGAGGAAAGACAGAGAGAGAGACAGAGAGAGGGAGATTCAGAGACTGAGAAAGACATAGAGAGATAGAGAGAAAAGAAATGAAGAAACAGAGACAGAGAGAGACAGAGATAGAGAGACTGAGAGAGAGAATAGAGATAAAGAAACAAAGACAGAGATAGAGACCAACACAGATAGAGGGAGAAGAGCCAGAGACAAAGAAAGAGGAGAGATAGACAGAGACAGAGAGAGAAACAGAGATGGAGAAATAGAGCCAGGAGGAAAGAGAGAAAGAGAAGAGAGAGAGAGAGAAACAGACAGAGAGGGAAGAAAGATAGAGACAGAGAGAGAGAGAGACAGAAGAAGGAGGAAGAGGAGGAGGAAAAGGAAGAAGAGGAGGACAAGGAGAAGGACAAGGAGGAAGAAGAAGAAAGATCTAGAGAAAGAGAGAGAAGAGAAAGAGACAGAGAAACAGAGAGAGAGAGAGAGAGACAGGAGGGAGAGACAGAAAGAGAAAGGGAGAGATTGAGAGCATGAGAGCACCAAAAAGTTTGGATTAGATCTCTAACAACAAGTCACCATTTAACTTGAGTAAAGTGTCTTTTCCTCACATGTAAAAAGGGGTAATGGAGAGATCTGAGCTAGAGCAGAGTGGATAGAGAACCAGACCTGGAGTCAAAAAGGCGTGAGTCCAATTCTGCATTTACTAGGATCAAAGTATGTGAGCCTCAGTTTTCTCATCTGCAAAGTGGGCAGAGGGAGAGAATAGCAATTATAATAGACTTCACCTTAGAGAATTATTGAATAACATGAAATAATCTACAAAAATTACTCTTTAAGCATTAAAGCACTTTGTATAGTCAGGAATTATTATAATCTTTGAGGCATTTTGCAATTCTGACATTCTGTGAATTAAGATACCTCTCAGGTCTGACATAGAAACATTCCAAGTCACTTTTCAGCTCTAGCACTCTTTGTTCTAAGGGCCCTCCCAGCTCTGACCTCCTGGGTTCTAAGGGCCCTCCCAGCTCTGACCTCCTGGGTTCTAAGGGCCCTCCCAGCTCTGACATTCTGGGTTCTAAGGACCCTCCCAGTTCTGACATCCCAGGTTCTAAGGACCCTCCCACCTCTGACCTCCTGGGTTCTAAGGGCCCTCCCAGCTCTGACCTCCCAGGTTCTAAGGGCCCTCCCAGCTCTGACCTCCTGGGTTCTAAGGGCCCTCCCAGCTCTGATATTCTATGTTCTAAAGGCTGTCCCAATTCTAACATTCTGTGTTCTAATATTCCTCTCAGCTCTGAAGTTCTCTGTTCTATGCCCTATCTTCCAGGACTGTGGTGTGGCTCAAAGGGGATACCATTTATAAAATATTTAAGGCACTACATAAATGCACTCTGTGATAAACACAATGACTCTATGCTCTGCGATTAGACCTCTTACACAGGAATTTAAGAGAAATCATTTTTAGTATAAAAGAATCTGTCCTAGCAATCCTTCCATCACCCAAGCTCCCTTGCTTCATTTATAACCCTCTGTGACACTGGCTCCACACTCCCCACCTTGTACTCTAATTTACACCATCACCACCAGGGAAGGGCCAGATGACCTCTGGGGTCTCTTTCTCTGTCTACAGCCAGAATCCTGTACTTAGCGGTTCAACCCTTTCCTTGGCGACTGACTGGTCACTGCAGACAGGAAGCAGCTTTATCACAAGATGCTACTTTCCTTACACTTTGGCACATAGCAAGATTTTTGTTGTCCTTCAGTTATTTCTGTCATGTCTGACTCTTCATGACCCCATTTGAAGTTTGCTTGGCAAAAATAATAGAGTGGTTTGCTATTTCCTTCTCCAGCTTGTTTTACAGATGATCCATACATACAATGATGGATTGATGGATGGATGGACAGCCTGGCAAATGAATAGACACATAATAGACAACAGATAGACAGACAAATAGACAATTAGAAAGATAGATAGAGAAATATTTAAGAAGTACTTATAATGCTCCAGGCACTGTGCTAAACACTAAGAACATAAATATGAGAAAAAAATCAGCATAGTCCCTGCCCTCAAGGAGCTTAAGTTCTTAAACGTTTTTATATTACAGGGGCCCCTTTTGGCATCTGGTGAAGTTGTTGGAGACTGTCTCAGTTTACTATCTTAAATACATAAAATACATAGGATTATAGAGGAAACCAATTTTATTGAAATGTGGTATCAAAAAAAATTATAATTACACAGAACTCAGGTCATAACCCCTGATTTAGAGTTATGTTGGAATAATGAAAAAACATAAGAATTTGAGTCAAAAGTGCTGGGTTCAAATCTTGACCCTCATACTTTATGAAATTCAAGGAGGCAAATTTGAACACAGAAGTCACTGAGACTTAGTGAGAAGGGACTTAGGGTTAGCCCATGGTTCTAGAAAGGGGCACCTTATTTAAAAGAGTGAAATGAGAGCAGCATTGTAGATAAAGAGGGTTTGCTCTTGTGGGGAAACCTAGGAACCAGAGGCGGAACAGCAGCCAAAGGATCCATCGTTGGCAGAAAGAATGGAGGTAAAACTGTCCGGGGCCTTTCCAACAGACCATCGGGGAGAGAAGGGCAAAGGAGCTGAGGACACAGATCACAGATGAGATGCTTAAAAAGCAGGTGTTGAGTCCTTTCACTCCTATCCAGCCCTTCCTGACCCCATTTGGAGTTTTCATGGCAGATACTACTAGAGCGGTTTGCCATTTCCTTCTCTAGCCCATTTTACAAGTGAGGAAACTGAGGCACACAGGAGGACGCGACTTGCCCAGGATCAGCAGCTAAGTGTCTGAGGTCGGATTTGAACTCCCGAAGATGAGAGTCCCTGACCCCAGGACCAGTGCTCTTTGCACCATGGCTCCACCTACCGGCCCTAAAAAAGCAGAGCCGCTAAAAATGAATGACGGGCCTTCCGGATCATTTCCCCCGGCAAAGGCGGATTCCTCCCCAGCAGCCCCTGCTCTCCCGGGAGCTTACCTTGGTGCTGGACAGGCTCCGAGCGCCCAGGCCGGGTGGGCCTTCCCCCAGGGCCCGGGCCTGTCCCAGAGTCTTCTCGGCTCAGAGGATGCGGCAGCTCTAACTGGTCCCCATGAAGGCAGAGTGTATGGAAGAGACCTGGTGACTAAGCAACAGGGGATGGGCTCTGGCGGGGTCACCTCCCCATTCATAGCTGTGAGAGGCCTAAAAAGCCTGTACCTCTTCCGTTGGGGAGCTGTCCTCTCCTGAGACAGCTCCAGTTTGTGTCTCTCTGTATTTCTCTGCCTCTCTGTCTCTCTCTATGTCTCTGTCTCTGTTTCCCTCTCCCTCTTTCTCTCCCTCCCTCTTCCTTCCTTCTTTTCCTTCCTCCTTTCCTCCCTTTCTTTCTCCCTCTCTCCCTCCCTCCCTCTCTCCCTCTCTCCCTATCTTCTTCTTCTTCCCTCCTCCCTCCTTCCTCCCTTCTTCCTCCTTCCCTCTTTCCATCTTTTCCTCCCTCCCTCCTTCCTTTCCTCCTCTTCCTCCTTCTCCTTCCTTCTTTTCTTCTCTCTCTCTCTTTCTCTCTCTCTCTCTTTTCCTCCTCCTCCTCCTCCTCCTCTTCCTCCTCCTCCTTCTTCTCCTCCTCCTCCTCCTTCTCTCTCTCTCTCTCTTTCTCCCTCCCTTCCCACCCCATGTGTACGTTTCTCTCTGACTTCCAGCAAAGAAAGGCAAGGGATTTCCTCTCCCTCCCCCACCTCCAACAGCAAAACAATGTAAGTGCAGCTGGAGAATACAGGGCTGCCTAAGTGAACATGCTCCTGAACCTCACATCTCTCTTCTATTTTGTATCATTTTTCCCCTGAGCCTGGGTCACAGAATAGCAATTCTGAGAAATGGAGATCTCTTGAGTTTGAGTCCCTGGCTTCCTGACAACCAGTTGACAGGATTCTATAAAAAGCTTTAAGAAATTATTGAGATCCTTTATAAATAATTTTCACTTCTCAGTGTATCCTTTCCTCCCCTCCCTCCTCAGGGAACCATCCCTTCTTTTTAACCTAACTTTTCAGGAGCATCTCAATGGTGGAAATAGAAGGGCACCCACCCAATGCCCAACACTGAGATCACATTCACCATCCTGGCTCCATCCCCGATCAACCGATCAAAGATGACCGAGGAAAGAGTCCAGAGTCGGGAGGGGTACACTCAAATCCCAGCTTCCCCCTCTACTAAATTGTGAACACCTTGAGGTGTTTGTCCTCCTAGCATTTATCAGGACTCTGCACAAAGTAAGCACTTAATAAGCATCAGTTGCACAGATCAGAGAGATGGATGGATGGGTAAAGGGTGCCCTCACTTGATTTACACAAGTGGGGTGCTGTGAAAATGTGCTTTGCAAAACTTTAAGGGTAAAAAGAAGGATTGCTCCCTGAAAGTTCCAGTCTTGGCTCTATCACTCACCAACTGTGTGACTTTGGGCAAATCCCATCTCCTCTCAGACTTTCTCAAAAGTCTCTTCCAATTCAAACTCCCCAGCCCTTACCCAGTAAGACACTGGCCAGAATGAGAACGAAAAAGAAGGCCTTAGGAGCTGGGTCTTCCTCAGCTTCCCGATCCCAAGCTGTGACAGCTCAGTCCTATGTCCTCCTCCTCCCCCCATTCCCATCCCAGGTCCTGGGATCCTGCCTGGGGCTTTGCCTCGCTCTGCTGCAGCCCCCTTGAGAAATCAAACAGCAGGCAGGAATTATCCTAAAGCTCTTGGCTTAATCTCTCTGGGGGTCCTGAACCATGCAACAGGCTTGTTAAAGCCTCACTCTAGGAAACCTCTTAACTCAGCCCTTCCCCCTCATACTCTTTCCCAAGACAGCACTGCCTGGTAGAAAGACCACTGGATTCGGAATGAGAGGGAGAGGGTTTGAATTTCAGCTTTGGGACTACTTGGAGCTTAACTAGCCTTGACCTTAGAAGAGTCACAACATCAGTTTTTTCATCTGTAAAATGGGGAAATATCACTTTATTCCCAGAGATGTTTCCAGGATCAAATGAAATATCAAATGAGTGAAGTGTTTTGCAACCTAAAAGTATGCAATTAATGGTAGATATTATTAGTGCCAGCTGTGTGACCCAAGAGGAGTCAAAAACCTCTCTGAGTTCTGTTTTCAGGGACTGTCTTATAACTCTTTTTTATCTCCAGTATTTACAATTTCTGGCACACATTTGGGACTTAATAACTGTTGATTGATCTAGAATGGGTTATAATGGCACTTAAACACTACTTGAGGTTCCATGGTCAAATGAAATAATATATGGACTGCCCACTGGGGACAATGTTTTAGCATGCTATGACTGTGCTGCTATTATTTAGGACTAATAAGAGGGATCTAAGTTGAAGATCCAGCTCTGCTACTCTATAAACTGGAGGTTTTTGAACAAGACACAGCCATTTTTCTAATCTGTAAAATAAAAGGGTTTGATCAGATCATCTCTATATTCTAAATTTTATTATTCTATTGGATAAGAACAACCAGAAAATCAATCCCCAAAAGTTTCATCTGTAAACACTTTAGGGTGTCTGGGGCCGACCCTTTGACCTGACAGATAATATTCTTCTCTGGACTGTGTTAGCCCCTTCCTTCTTTGTCCTGTCCCTATGCAGAAAGAAAGTACAGACCACAGAATCTTACCTGGTTGTACACCCAGCTGGGTTCTCCTCTCCTTACTTCTCCCTAACCAGTTATATGACCCTATAAAAAACAAGAGGATACTCCTGGATCTCAGTTTACCCTTCCCCGCCAAAATGGGAAGAAAGTTCTCTGATCTAGCTAAAATCAAGGGATTTCTATGAGAAAATGAGCTAATGAATGGAGAAATATTTTGAAAGTAAAAGCCCCACAAAAATGCAAGGGATTATTATTGTAAATACTGCACACTCAATTTTTGATTACCCACACTAATGGAAGAAAGCAATGGCGCAGTTAATTAAAAAATCATTTATATTTGGCTTTGCAGTGCATTTTTGTTCTTGGATTTGGATATGGGTGTGTTCTATGTTCTAGGAATAGAGTGTGACTTTAATTTTAGTGAATTTTTTTAAGGATTGTGAAGATACAGCTCAAGAAGAGTTGGAAAGGTTTTTTTTCTCCTCACTTTACCCATGACTCCCCCTCCCAATACTCCTTCCATTACCACTCTCCTTTATGTCTTCCCCGATTTGTCATCCACCCATTTCCCATAAATCTTTGGGATAAACAAAGTCATCTCTACGGGACTGATGCAAAGTGTCCATTCAAGCAGTTTTTGTTTCTTTAAACCAGCTAACAGGCTAGCACAATTCTCTCTTAGGGTAAGAGGGAGTGATTCTAGCTACTCTTTGGAGCTGTTGTTGGATTGGATAATAATAATAATGAAAATAATTAGAATTTATATGGTGCTTCAAGATTGCAGAGTGATTTACAAATATCATTTCATTTTATTCTCACAACAATCTTGGGAAGTAGATGCTATTATTATCACCTCCACTTCCACTTAACATATGAGGAAACTGAGGTAGAGAGAGGGCAGTGATTTGCTCAAAATCACATAGCTAGTATCTGAGTTGGGATTTGAACCCAGGACTGGTATGAGTCCTATCTTTTCCCTTTCCCAGAAGGTTAGTAGAACAGAGTTTACATTCTAATAGAACACACACAAAGGGATGGTGTCCTGGAAGTGGAGGTGGAAAGGATTTAAGAGGGCAACAGGGAGACGAGCAAAACTAGACTTCTAAGACCAGGTTATGTATGGTGAATTCTCCCCATTAAGGAGGGCAGGACCTTGGACAGGGATTGGAGAGCTAGTAGGTAACTCACAAAGATGGCCAGAGTGATGGAACTGCACAATCATCCGATCATTCTCTGAGTCTACTTAGGGAGCTCATGAGGATACACTTTCATCCCTGATTGTAAGGGCCTGCTAGTAACAAATGACCTCAAGGTATGTGAAATTGGTTTGGAGAAGGAAAGGAAGCTGAAGTGGGAGGAGTTGACACGATGAAGCCGGTGGATCAGAGAAGAGTTTCTATGAATTAAGGTTGGGGTCTTCAACTTAGACCTAAGGTCCTGGGACTCTGAGTGAACAAGAATGTCATCAACAGGAAAGTTCTGTTTTCTGTGTCCCAATGGCCCCCAAACCTGACCCTGTGTTCTCTTCAAGGAAAGAAAGAAAAGAGAAGAACAGGGGGGAGAAGGAGAGAAAGGGAAAGGAGACCTAGAGAGAAGCCATAAGTGAGAATAGCATGACTGAGTATAAAGTTTAATCATGACCAACTCTTGAAAAATTTGGATTTTTCTTGGCAAAGATAGTGGAATGGATTGCCATTTTCTTCTCCAGCTCATTTTACAGATGGGGAAACTGAGGCACGCAGGGTTAGTGCCTTCCCAGGATCACCCAACTAGTGTCTGAGACCATATTTGAACTCAGGTCTTCTATCCACTGGGTCACCTAGCTGTTTACCTGCCCTTTAAAGTTCAACTCAAAGGGTTGAAAGGGAACCTGAGATCACTGAATCCATCTTACAGATGAGGAAACCATGGTCTATACAAGCGAAATGACTGGTCAGGATCACATAATTAGCTATGGATGGATCCAAATCTCAGCCTTCCTGATCATCCAGACAGCATCCATGCTTCCTGTCACTGAGACACCTCCTCCTCCAAGAAGCTCTCTCTCAATCCCACTTCATTTTGTCATAACCTTCCCCCCACTTAGACCTCATCTGGCACTCTCTTTTCCCCTCTGTCTGGTGATATCAGAAACTTCATCTCCAGCCCAACAGCAACACAGGGGGCTACATAGCTTCCATACCTGACAAATGTTAATTGTACTGATTCAAACAACAACTCACGTTTCCACGACTCAGATTCTCCCTCCCAAACATCCTGTGAAGCATGTGGTACCTCGCTATTGTCATTTGCCAAAAAAAGAAACTGAGGCACATTCCCAAAATGGGTCAGCTCCAATGCCATGAGTCTAGCCCAGGCTTGCTGGCTGTGACTTCTCCCTCCTCCTCTATATTGCCTCCCTTTGTATCTCCTGGCGTATTTCTCAGAATCACAGAACTGGAGTCAGAAGGGATTCAGGGGCCGTAGAGTCCATTCCACTTAGGAAAGAAATCTCCACTATAACATAGTAGCTGACAAGTGGGGTCAGCTTGTTGGCCTTATTCAGTCACAGCGATCCCAAGCCCCCAAGCAGGGATCAAGTCTCTCAGCTCCCGTTTCTCTTCTCTGCAACCCAGAGCACAGTTTAGAGCTCCTGAATAATTAATAGTGCCAACATATGCTGAATCGGTAACTGTGTTGCCCCCCTCAACCACCCTGCAAGGGACTGCAGGAAAAAATTGGGGTGAAAATTCAGTCAGCTGATCCTTGCTCCCATGTGGGCTATAGAATTCTAATTTGGGTCGCTTTTTTTCCTAAAACCCCATCAGACCTCTTCCTCTCTTTCTCCCCTTCCACCTTAGATTTACAAATTTAGATTCTTTGATAGAAAGAAAGGATATTAATCATAGAATTATCCTTTTAGAGAAAGGGAAATTGAGAGCCAGTGCTTGGCTCTGAGTTACACTGCCATGTAGCTAAGATGCAAACTCAGTCCTCTGGCACCAAATCCAGGGATTCTTGGGTGTCCCAAGTCCTTACTCAGATGTCCTCCCCCTTTCTCTGAAATTCTTCCATCCCTCCAGGCAGAATGACCCAAATTGGCCTCTCAGTTCCTGATGGAATTCTGTAGTGGGTTGATATAATGGTGCAATATTTCCTATATCATTTCCTCAGCATGTTTTTTTTTTAAAAACAACCCCCTCGAGGCTCTATTTACCTTACAGCTGAGCCCAAGATGGTCATTTCCTTTGGGCAGCTTCCAATAAGCCCTAAGTATCTGTGATGACTCCTAAGTTGTTTTTCCTGGGAGGATTCTGCAGGTTCAAAGCCCAGAAACATATAAAGTAATAAAGCTTTGCCTTCATGGAAGCCGAGAGCTCAAAGCACATTAGAGTCATTAACTCATCTGTCTTCACTAGGGACTTGGAAGGGAAGCTGGTAGACAACAGATCTGGCTCGGTCCAGCAAAGAGATTGGGAGAATTCCCAGTCACTTAATAGCCCGAGCAGTCCTGGCTGCATCCCTCATCCCCCTAGACTATTCCCATCCAGCTGTTTCCTTTCTACTTTTTTGCTTCCAAAGTAATTTATAGTCACAAAGCACCAAATATCAGTTTCTGAATGTTGCAGACCACCCAAGGGGCCAATGAAGAGATACACAGTGGCTGTGAGTAGGCTGAAGCATATAACCAAGGAAGACTGCCTGGAAGATCAGAGATGGGGAGCTAAAAATGACTCTGGTGGTCCCTGCATTCTGATCCTGATTTTGCCACTTACCCTGTAAAAGTATAATGTCCCTGGGCCTCAGTTTCCTCCTCTGTAAAATGTGAAAGTATTGGATTCCATGATCAGCTCTTAATCTATGGCCTAGACTAGATCATAGAATTGATGATCCTCGTATTCCACGATCTAATCTAACTCCCTCATGACCAAGCTAAGGTACCAAAAAGTTAAACAACTTTCAAGTTCACCAAGAAACATTTCTATTGTGGTTATTGTTGTTCAGCCATTTCAGTCATGAACAACTCTTCCAGACCCATTTTGGGATTTCTTGGAGCTGTTTGCCTTTTCCTTCTCCAGTCCATTTTATAGTTGAGGGAACCAGACAAACAGGTGCTCGAGGTGACCTACCCAGGTAGAGTGTGTGAGTCTAGATTTGAACTCAGGAAGATGGACATGATGAACAGTAACGACAAAGTCCCTGCCCCCCAGATCAGTTCTCCAGAGAGCACATTTCACTGTTATGTAGCTCTGAGACTTCTCTCCCTGCCTCGAGCCTAAATCTGCTCCTTTTTAACCTCAGTCTGGGATTCCCAGTTGAAAGTGAATAAATCCAATCTTTGCTGGCAGAGAACATCTTAGGCTCCCACACACAAATCTTCTATTTTCCTACATAAACAAGGCAAGGCAACTAGCATTTATTAACCACTTACTGATAAGCACTGGGGACAAGCAAAACAAAAACAAAAATAAAAAACACAGTCCTGTCCTCGAGGAGCTTACAGTATAATGGAGAAGAAAATACAGAAAAGGGAGATGAAAAGCTTACAATATAATGGAGAAGACAACACAGAAAAGGGAGATGAAAAGCTTACAATATAATGGAGAAGACAACACAGAAAAGGGAGATGAAAAGCTTACAATATAATGGAGAAGACAACACAGAAAAGGGAGATGAAAAGCTTACAATATAATGGAGAAGACAACACAGAAAAGGGAGATGAAAAGCTTACAATATAATGGAGAAGACAACACAGAAAAGGGAGATGAAAAGCTTACAATATAATGGAGAAGACAACACAGAAAAGGGAGATGAAAAGCTTACAATATAATGGAGAAGACAACACAGAAAAGGGAGATGAAAAGCTTACAATATAATGGAGAAGACAACACAGAAAAGGGAGATGAAAAGCTTACAATATAATGGAGAAGACAACACAGAAAAGGGAGATGAAAAGCTTACAATATAATGGAGAAGACAACACAGAAAAGGGAGATGAAAAGCTTACAATATAATGGAGAAGACAACACAGAAAAGGGAGATGAAAAGCTTACAATATAATGGAGAAGACAACACAGAAAAGGGAGATGAAAAGCTTACAATATAATGGAGAAGACAACACAGAAAAGGGAGATGAAAAGCTTACAATATAATGGAGAAGACAACACAGAAAAGGGAGATGAAAAGCTTACAATATAATGGAGAAGACAACACAGAAAAGGGAGATGAAAAGCTTACAATATAATGGAGAAGACAACACAGAAAAGGGAGATGAAAAGCTTACAATATAATGGAGAAGACAACACAGAAAAGGGAGATGAAAAGCTTACAATATAATGGAGAAGACAACACAGAAAAGGGAGATGAAAAGCTTACAATATAATGGAGAAGACAACACAGAAAAGGGAGATGAAAAGCTTACAATATAATGGAGAAGACAACACAGAAAAGGGAGATGAAAAGCTTACAATATAATGGAGAAGACAACACAGAAAAGGGAGATGAAAAGCTTACAATATAATGGAGAAGACAACACAGAAAAGGGAGATGAAAAGCTTACAATATAATGGAGAAGACAACACAGAAAAGGGAGATGAAAAGCTTACAATATAATGGAGAAGACAACACAGAAAAGGGAGATGAAAAGCTTACAATATAATGGAGAAGACAACACAGAAAAGGGAGATGAAAAGCTTACAATATAATGGAGAAGACAACACAGAAAAGGGAGATGAAAAGCTTACAATATAATGGAGAAGACAACACAGAAAAGGGAGATGAAAAGCTTACAATATAATGGAGAAGACAACACAGAAAAGGGAGATGAAAAGCTTACAATATAATGGAGAAGACAACACAGAAAAGGGAGATGAAAAGCTTACAATATAATGGAGAAGACAACACAGAAAAGGGAGATGAAAAGCTTACAATATAATGGAGAAGACAACACAGAAAAGGGAGATGAAAAGCTTACAATATAATGGAGAAGACAACACAGAAAAGGGAGATGAAAAGCTTACAATATAATGGAGAAGACAACACAGAAAAGGGAGATGAAAAGCTTACAATATAATGGAGAAGACAACACAGAAAAGGGAGATGAAAAGCTTACAATATAATGGAGAAGACAACACAGAAAAGGGAGATGAAAAGCTTACAATATAATGGAGAAGACAACACAGAAAAGGGAGATGAAAAGCTTACAATATAATGGAGAAGACAACACAGAAAAGGGAGATGAAAAGCTTACAATATAATGGAGAAGACAACACAGAAAAGGGAGATGAAAAGCTTACAATATAATGGAGAAGACAACACAGAAAAGGGAGATGAAAAGCTTACAATATAATGGAGAAGACAACACAGAAAAGGGAGATGAAAAGCTTACAATATAATGGAGAAGACAACACAGAAAAGGGAGATGAAAAGCTTACAATATAATGGAGAAGACAACACAGAAAAGGGAGATGAAAAGCTTACAATATAATGGAGAAGACAACACAGAAAAAGGAGATGAAAAGCTTACAATATAATGGAGAAGACAACACAGAAAAGGGAGATGAAAAGCTTACAATATAATGGAGAAGACAACACAGAAAAGGGAGATGAAAAGCTTACAATATAATGGAGAAGACAACACAGAAAAGGGAGATGAAAAGCTTACAATATAATGGAGAAGACAACACAGAAAAGGGAGATGAAAAGCTTACAATATAATGGAGAAGACAACAGAAAAGGGAGATGAAAACAACAAGGGAGATGAAAAGCTTACAATATAATGGAGAAGACAACACAGAAAAGGGAGATGAAAAGCTTACAATATAATGGAGAAGACAACACAGAAAAGGGAGATGAAAAGCTTACAATATAATGGAGAAGACAACACAGAAAAGGGAGATGAAAAGCTTAAATAAATGGAGAAACAGAAAAGGGAGATGAAAACTTCAATATAATGGAGAAGACAACACAGAAAAGGGAGATGAAAAGCTTACAATATAATGGAGAAGACAACACAGAAAAGGGAGATGAAAAGCTTACAATATAATGGAGAAGACAACACAGAAAAGGGAGATGAAAAGCTTACAATATAATGGAGAAGACAACACAGAAAAGGGAGATGAAAAGCTTACAATATAATGGAGAAGACAACACAGAAAAGGGAGATGAAAAGCTTACAATATAATGGAGAAGACAACACAGAAAAGGGAGATGAAAAGCTTACAATATAATGGAGAAGACAACACAGAAAAGGGAGATGAAAAGCTTACAATATAATGGAGAAGACAACACAGAAAAAGGAGATGAAAAGCTTACAATATAATGGAGAAGACAACACAGAAAAGGGAGATGAAAAGCTTACAATATAATGGAGAAGACAACAGAAAAGGGAGATGAAAAATAATGGAGAAGACAACACAGAAAAGGGAGATGAAAAGCTTACAATATAATGGAGAAGACAACACAGAAAAGGGAGATGAAAAGCTTACAATATAATGGAGAAGACAACACAGAAAAGGGAGATGAAAAGCTTACAATATAATGGAGAAGACAACACAGAAAAGGTAGATGAAAAGCTTACAAAAATGGAGAAGACAAAAGGGGAGAAAGGGAGAAAGCTTACAATATAATGGAGAAGACAACACAGAAAAGGGAGATGAAAAGTTTACAATATAACGGAGAAGACAACACATGAAAAGGGAAATGAAAAGGGAGCTTATGATATAATGGAGAAGACAAAATAGAAAAGAGAAAGAAAAGGGAAGTGAGGAACACTCATCCATGTACAGTGGCAAAATCCAGAGAGTCAGAAACACAGCAGGGGGAGGAATCCTCTCCCAAAATGGAATCCGGCCTCCAAATAGGAACTCACCAATGGAAGAAGGAGCCCAGTATAATGCCCTCTGATTCTTTACCTATGGTATGATCTCAGGACCAGCCACCACTCTGGTTTTCTGCCCCTCTGGGTACTCTTCAGCGTAATATGTCCATCCTAAAATGGGGATTCTTGAACTAAATCCAATATTCCAGATATAATATGAGCAAGGCAGAGGATAATGAAACCATCAGCTCCCTAAGAGTACTGGATACCCAGCATCTTTTAATGCAACTTAAGAGTATTTGGGGGCTTTGGGGGCTACCCTATCAGTGGTAAAGCAAATTATCAAACCTCAGTTTTACCATCTATGAAATGGGCACAGTTTGCTATTATCCTATCTACTTCACAGAATTGCCGTAAAGCACAAATGAATATATTAATGTAGGTAACACTGTATTTTGAAACAAGTTAAAAGCTACCGACATACTTTCTTCAATATTTCAAGGATCCATGATTAAACCAATTTTCCATTAATGTACATTTCAACCCCTCTATAACTTGGGGGGGAGGAACTCAGATATGTATAAAGCCCCATCATTATGACAAGCTATTATTCTCTCATTTGATCCTCACATCAGTCCTGGGTTGTAAGTGTTATTATTATCTTTATTTCACAGTTGGAAAAACTGAAGCTGACAAATGTCAAGTGACTTAACTAGCATCAGACATCTAAGACCAAATATCCATTGCACCACCAAGCTGCTTCAGTCCCCGTAACTCTTAGAAGATAGTCTAGAAGACAGTTACTGTGACAAAAAAAATAGCTATTCTCTGATGTCTGTCCCCTGGCCTCAATCATAAGCCCCGCTGCACTTAACCTGATTGAATAACTGCACCCAGTCAGTCTACAATGAGACTGAGATGCAAAAGTCTTTACATCTTGAAATCATGGGATCAGGGACACTGAATATTTATTAAGCACTTGCTGTTTGCAAGATGTTGTGCTGGACTCTCAAACCTGGAAAACAACTTTAGTGATTATGCTCCAACCAGCTCATATTTATGCAAGGAGAAATTTGCCAGGTGTGGTCCTCCTCTGACACAACTTTCAAGAATCCAGGTTTAGCTCCTGGGCACATGGCAGGCCCTTCATAACTGTAAGCTGAATGGATGGATGGATGGGTGGGTGAATGGATGGGTGATTGGGTGAATAGGTGAATGGATAGATGGATGGATGGATGGACAGATGGATGGGTGGGTGGATAGGTGGATGGATGGACGGACAGATGGGTGGGTAGATAGGTGGATGGATGGATGGATGGATGGACAGACAGATGGGTGGGTAGATAGGTGGATGGATGGATGAGTGGATGATGGGTGATTGGGTGAATAGGTGAATAGATAGATGGATGGATGGACGGACAGACAGATGGGTGGGTGGATAAGTGGGTGGATGAATGGACAGATGGATGGATGGATGGATGAGTGGGTGGATGGATAGATGGATGGAAGTTATAATATGGCATCTGAATTATATAACATGAAGTTTATTATATGCACAGATAAGACCTTAAATACATGAAGGTACTTACCTAGTATAGGCCGAATGCTAGTCTCTTTGTCTTTGTTGTCTTCAAAATTTTAATCAATGGATTTTGTTTTCCCGTCACTTTCACTTCACAGCAGAACAGTTCATCCTTCCTCTATCCAATAAGATGCCCCTTGTAACAAAGTATGATAGCAGGGAAAGAATGCAGGTCTGGGAAACTAAGCACTATGTCAATCGCATCTGACAGCACAATATTTCATAAGCAAGGATTCTCACCTCTACAGAGAGAGAGAAAGACATGTAGCTTTTCTCTTCTTTAGGGACAGGCTGTGGTGTTAAAATTCTATACTTAAATCATACTTTTTAATAAACTATGTTCACAGGATGTCAGAGCTGGGAGGGCTTTTAGAACACAAGATATCAGAGCTAGGAGGTCCTTAGAATACAAAATGTCAGAGCTGAGAGGGCCCTTAGAACACAAGATGTCAGAGCTGGGAGGCCCTTAAAACCTGGGATGTCAGAGCTAGGAGGGCCCTGAGAGCACAAGATGTCAGAGCTGGGAGGGCCCTTAGAACACAAGATGTCAGAACTGGGAGGGCTCTTAGAACCTGGGATGTTAGAGCTGGGAGGGACCTTAGGACATAGAGGGTTAGCCCTGGCTGTGAGGCACCTAGGAAACCAACAGTCCAACCCCCTTATCTTACGTTTGGGGAAACTCAAGACTAGGAGTGATGAAATCATGTGTTTAGCTATATATATATATATATATATATATATATATATATAGGCTGTAGCCTATAAATGGTAGGACTCACACCCTGATCTTCTGAGTCCCTTCTCTACTGACAGGGTTTCAGAGTTCATTCCTGGTATGTGGTACTTTGTTTTGAAGTAGCAGCATAGCAGAAGATCAGCCTTTATCTCTCTCTATCCCCTTCATTTCACTTCACACCTTGCATTGCCCCTACTCATTCCTTCTTTCATTCATTCATTTGACAAACTGTTGTGCATCCAGGCAACAAAGTGGCACAATGGATAGAATGATGAACTTATAATCAGGAAGGTGAATTCAGACATTTAGTAGTTGTGTGGCCTTGGACAAACCTCTCTCATGTTCAGTTTCCCTATCTGTAAAATGGAGATAGTAATACTTCAATTAGTTGTTGTAAGGATCAAATGAGATAGATAATATATATGAAATTCTATATAAATTCTAGCTTATTTATTTATTATCTATTATAAGTGGCAAAGTTATCTAGGGGAAGTCTTATTAGTGTAGAGAGATGAGATTCAGAGAAAGATCAGAAAAATGCATGCTAAGATCATCAAGTTAGATCTGGGAAGGCCTAATGGTCATCCCTCTCCCATTTTACAGATGAAGCCTAGAGCAATGAAGTGACTCACCCAAAGAGGGCCATACAGGTACTACATGGCAAAGACTGGTTTTGAATCTAGGACTACTGATCCCCAACTCAGCATGTTCAATAAAAGTTGAATGGATTAATGAAGGAATGAGTCCCCAGTGACCTCTCCATAAACATAGAAACAGATTTGTCTTCTCCTTTAGGACTGTCCAGCTTCTAATTCTGTCCATCTGTTTGGGTCAAAGAAAGACAGATGGGAAGACAGTCCTGGAGGAAAAATTTTGGCTACAAGCTATCTTGCAAAGGAGGGTACTGAGAAGGGACCAGAACCTGGAGCAAGAGTCTGGACCAACTCCTACCCTGGCCATAGCTGATAAAGGATTTAAGGACTGTAGCCAAGAAGATGGAATCTCCAGGGGAAATTCTTCCAGAAAGTAAGAAGGAGGCTCTGAAGCCACAAAACCCTTTCTTATTGAAGAGGAAAACTGAGAGTCAAAGAAAAGAGAAAATTTAACCACTTTGATGAAATTCTCTCCAGCTCTTGCCTCATGTTCAGAACCCTGGATAGCAGCCACCAAAAATGGTGGCCATTGGCTATGGAACCACTGTTTTCTCCATGAGGAAATGAGCCCACTCCATGGCACCCTTGCTCCTGCCCCCTGGCCCAAAGCTCCTGGCAGGACACCAGGTTCAAGCTCATGCCAGCCCTGAAAAGCAATCTTCAGTATAAGCTAGTAGCTTTTGAGTCAGATCTGTAAGGCACCAGTGGGACTATGGGGGTGCCCAGGAAACAGCAGGGAGGCAGAGGAGATAGATGGCAAGAGAGCAAGTTGGCAGTATTGATATTTGGCCCAGAGAGACTCAGCCATGGGAATTGTTTAGGCTGTGAGGGAATCCAGGGCTCCAGGCAGGCTAGGGAACCAGGCTGGCAGAGTCACACTGCCATCTAAAATATCATACATACCATAAGCTATGTAATTCAGGGTGCTAACTTCTTCCTCTGGTCTCAGTTTCTTCATCTGAAAAATAAGATTGGATTAATCAGTCACTCTGGTCCTTCCTAACTCTGACACCCTATAGTCTGAGGTCTTTTTTAGCTCTGATATTTCACCTTCTAAAATTATGATTCTAAAATTATTTTTCCTAAGGTTCATGTTATCTTTAACATCTTGTATTTTGAGATACTTTCCAGCTCTGACAATCTTTGTACTAAGTCTATTATTTTTTGATAGTCTTATTATACCATTTACTTTATTTTTATTATAGCTTTTTATTTACAAGATATATGCATGGGTAATTTTTCAGCATTGACAATTGCCAAACCTTTTGTTTGTAAATCTCCAGGCCTTTCTGAAATCATCCTGCTGGTCACTTCTTACAGAACAATAATATTCCATAACATTCATATACCCCAATTTATTCAGCCATTCTCCAGCTATGGGTATCTACTCAGTTTCCAGTTTCTGGCCACTACAAAGAGGGTTGCCACAAACATTCTTGCACATACAGGTCCCTTTCCCTTCTTTAAGATCTCTTTGGAATATAAGACCAGTAGTAACACTGCTGGATCAAAGGGGGAGTGAAAATAGGGGAGTGAAAAGGTATTCACTATACAATATGAATCCTGCATGGGATAAATAATATATTCCTACAGACACAAAAAAAGTGTTAGTCAAGTTAGCATTTGACAAAACAAATAGTATCAGAATTCAATCATGTCATGTATAACTACTATTTCAATTCATTCAGTGGCTGATACTTGAAACTCCCAGAAAATAAAGCAGCTTTCAGAATTGCTAATTAGGCATTTTGCATTTCACCTTGGCTCGGCACTGTCCAAATAATTCCTGACCTATGCCTGCTGATAAAACAGCCTGTCTTGGGCAAATCCTCTCATCATTCATCTCCACGTGCATTTGGAGTAATTACCAGGAGAGTTCTCCTCTATATCCCTTCAGCTCTTGCTCAGGGGAAACTCTAGAACTTCAGTGATCACCTCTAAGCCTGGATTCCTCCATCTCAGAACTGCTATTTGTTCCCTTAAGATAGGAAAAAGGAACAAATAAGAGGCAGCTTGAACCCGGCTCCAACTTGTGTGCTTTGGATGCCCCCTGCTTGACTTGGCTTGGCAGGCCCTACCCTGCTCTGGATTTCCTCTAACCTCCTGGTCCTTGCCACCCCCGGAGCCTAATTCAAAGATACTAGTTTTACCCCCCATTCCCTCAGGGTCCTGAGAGGCTGTTAATTTGAAAAACTAATTTATGCTAATATGCTCAGTGGATGCTAATAGATTGGATTGCTTCCCCCTGTGCCAGGTAATGTGTATTTCATTAAGAGAGGCCTTGGTTCCTTAACCCAAGGGAATGACTCCAATAAGACAAGTTGGCAGCAGTGAGGCAGTCCAGTGGGAAGGAGATTTAGGAGAAGATCAGTCTCTTGGAGGGTGCCTGAAACCCTGAAATTTCATAATCAAAGACTGTTATATCTAGATGGAATCTTAGAACAAAATACTAGATCCCCAGGAGCCCGACTCAGTGGTGGATGAACATCTGAAAAAATTGAAGGTAATCTGAGGAAAGATACCAGTTTTAAAAATAGGAAGGCCCTAGTCCCATATATGTTACCTTCATCAGACTTCATCTGCAGTGCCGTGTTCAGTTCTGAGCACTGTTTAAGAAGGACATTCATCATCTGGACCATATTCATGGGAGAGCAGTTAGGATGGAGAAGGCCTGGGAGTCTGTGCCATACATGGGTTCAGTGATCAGACTGTGGATGAGAAGACTCAGGGATGATGGTCTGTCCTCAGGTACCTGAAGGGCTATCATTGTATGAGGGTTTAGATTTAGCTCCAAAACCAGATCTTTGAGCAACAGAGGGAAATTACAAAGGGACAAATTCAATTTCAGGGACAAAGCATCTTAACAACTAGAGCTGTTCTCTAATTAAAAAGGGCTGGAGATAATTGGGTTCCCCTTCACTGGAGGACTTGCAAGTGAAGCTGGCAGACCACCTGGCAGGAATTCCTTTGGGGGTCCAGACTAGAGGGCTAGCCAGATCTGGTCTACCTCTGAAACTCTGAAGGCCAGAACTGGAATAGGGAATAATGCAGCCCTGTCACTTTGCAGAAGGGGAAATGGAAGCTCAAAGCCCATGAATTTGCCCAATATCACCATCAGGGAAGGAATGAGCAGAGAGTCTTCCAGAATCCTCTCTGAATCCCAGGGCAGTGCTCTCTCCCCTAAACTGAACTTTCTTAAATTGTGTTAGAATCCAGGAAGTCAGAGCCGGGAGGGCCCTTAGAACCAAGGATGTCAGAGCTGGGAGGACCCTTAGAACCCAGGAGGTCAGAGCTGGGAGGGCCCTTAGAACCCAGGAGGTCAGAGCTGGGAGGGCCCTTAGAACCTGGATTGCTAGAACCCAGGATGGGGTTTCCTAACTGAATGTGGGGGTCACAAAAGTATGATTATCTGTAAATGTTTGATTTGTACAGCTATTTTATATCCTTATATACCCAGGATGGAGTAAAACTTTCTTGGGAGAAAAGAAGTCACAAATGGAACAACTTTAAGAAAGCCTGCGGCCCAAACTACCCCTGTGGGGAGGGTTCCATTCTCAGTCATTCCCAGAACTTGTCGGGCTCTCTCCTCCCTGTCCAGTCTCCTGAACTAGGACCCGGGACAGGAGCCCCAGCATCCTCACCTCCCCGCCCATGGGAAGCCGGGAAATCTTCCTCCTCCCTACCCCCCTCACCCCGGCTCCAGCTGAACAGGCTCAGTCTTCTCCCCCAACCAATTAGCAGAACTGGGGAGGTCTCTGGGGAGCCCCGTGCAGCGATGGTCTTATTGATCAGGCCGAGGATTGGAGTGTCAGGCTGGAGAGAGTGCTCATTTAAGCAAAGTCCTCCTTCCGAGAGAGACTGGGAGAATCCGGAGGTGAAAAGTAAGTAGTATTTACTGTGATGGTAATTGAAAGGCAGCGGCGAGCACCCCACATTGTCACTGCCACTACCTAATTGCTATACAGAAAACTGCTGGGCATGTGGGGAGGTTAAGGGGGAGGGGAGAGAAAAAAGTTAATATAGCTAAGAATCAATAGAGAAAGCATTCACAGTGTCAGGCACAATAAATGGGGCTGAACAACTGGAAACTGCAGAAAATTAGCCTCCGGGCTAATGCTGTTTGAAAGCTAAAAGCTGGTAAACGGAGAAACAGAAGGGAGTTTTATGTCGCCCCTTCTGCTGGTGTCTGTACAGGAGATGACTGGAGAGTGATCCGGAGCATGGACCGCTAGGACAGGGACGTCAGGAGGAGGGGGAAGGGTGGCTCTCCGGCTATGTGGGTGGTCAGAGCAGGAGGGGAACTGGGGGGCATCTAGGCCAGCCCCCTCCTTTTAAAGAGGAGAGCATCATGGAGCAGTACCAGCGTGGCGACCAAGTGGTGTATGTGTGCAGGGTGCCGGAAAGCATATGGGTGGATATGCAGGAAGCCGTGCAATAATGTCTGAAAGGACCTTAGAACATGGAACGTCAGAAGTGGGGGAAGGGGACTTGGAACAAAGATGTCAGAGCTGGGAAGGCCCTTAGAACCCAGGAGGTTAGAGCTGGGAGGGCCCTTAGAATCCGGGAGGTCAGAGCTGGGAGGGCCCTTAGAATCCGGGAGGTCAGAGCTGTAGGGACCTTAAAACAGAAAATGTCAGGAATATAAGGGAATTTGGGTCTGACAACAAGCCTCCAAGGGATTCTAGGAGATGATCCCTTCCAATGCTCACAATTACAGAATGGAAAACAGATCCAGAGTGAATTTCCCAAGCTGGAGCAACCTGCCCTTGCCCTGGTAGTAATCTGAACTTCACTCCTATATCCCTAGAGCCACAGAAGTGGCCATGTAAAAGGCACTTGAAAATTTCTGTGGAGCCCAAGATTTGCGTACAGAAAAGAATCACATATAAATCCACCTAGATGCAGTGGAATCCGGACCTCAGCCTGCTGGACCAGAGGGTAGCTTTTCGTTTCTCCCCTGGCTAAGAACAGCTCCAGTCAGAGGTCAAGGTCACTCAGACACCAGGACCCAGTCAAAGAATTGTTTCTACTCCTATATGGTATCCTCTCCCACCAACTCATACCCAGATGCTGTCCCCAAAGAGGAACATCAGTCACAGCCTTGTTGGCAACCGGCTGCTTGTCTGGATTTGGGCTGTTGGAAGGGGAACGAGGAGGAGGGCACAGAATGAGGAGGATGGAGACTGATGGAGTTGAATATCAATAGACAATAATTTTCTTTTGGAAAGCTCTTGAGCAAACAGTCTTCCTGGATCTCTCTCAAATCATCCAGACAGTCATTTTACAAACTAAAAGTGTATCTGGATTGGGAGAGACCTTAGAATATAAAATGGTAGAATTAGAAGGAACTTTAGAGAATGTCAGAACTGGGAGGGCCCTTAGAACTCGGGAGGTCAGGGCTGAGAGGGACCTTAGAACCTGGGATTTCAGAGCTAAGAGGGCCCTTAGAACCCAGGATGTCAGAGCTGGGAGGGCCCTTAGAACCCAGGATGTCAGAGCTGGGAGGGCCCTTAGAACATGGAATGAAATTGTATACACTAACAACAGGATTGTGTGATGATCAGCTATGGTAGACTTAGGTCTTTCAGCAAATTGGTCATCCAAGACAATTCCAATAGCCTTGGGATAGAAAATGGTACCCACATTAAGAGAGAGAACTATGGAGACTGAATGTGGATCAAAGCACAACATTTTCACCCTTTTGGTTTGCTTTTTTTTTCTACTTGTGTTTTTTTCCCAGAGTTTTTTTGCACAACATGGCAAATATGGAAATAACTTTAAAAGTATTGTACATATATAACCTATCTCAGATTGCTTGTTATCTTGGGAAGGGGAGGAGGGAAGGAGGAGAAAAAAATGTGGAATTCAAAATCTTACAAAAATGAATGTTGAAAACTATTTTTATGTGTATTTGGAAAAATAAAATATGATTGGGGAGAAAAAGAAAGGGAAAAATCATGGAATATCAGACCTAGAAAGGGCCTTGAAACATGGAGTGTCAGAGCTAGGAAGGATCATAGAATATAGACTATAGTATATCCTTATTAATGTTTAATGAATGAGCATAGAGTAGTAGAGCTGGAAGAGAGAATCGGGACTGGAGGAACCTAAGACCACATAATGTCTGAAGTAGGAGGTACCTTTGAACAGAGAGAGTTAGAGCAAGAAATGTTAAATTAACTAGTCCAATCTATCTCTCCTGCCCACTCCATCATTTCTCCCACACAACAGGAGACATAAGGGAAGCTAGTGACTCCCATTAGCAGCCAAGGACGAGGCTGGTGGAAATAAACCATTCCAAGAATCCCACACTGGGTAAAGGGCACTGGCCCCCCACCAGGCAAGGGGAGAAGAGACATCCTGCTACCCATGCACCTTTCTGTCTTCTTGGAAAGCTGATTGCTTGCAAATTTAACACCTGCACTTGGTCTCTCTAATTGGCACTTACTTGTTAAAGCCATTTCATCTAAATAATATATATTTTTTTCATATCTATTTACATGAAATATGTGAAGATGATAAGCCAGGACTTTTAAAATATCAAAGGGATATTTTGTGGAACATCAGTGGAATAGGACTCAGAATACCGGAAAGAGAAAGGTCCAGAGAGAGGGGAAAGGACCAAGAAGAGGTGGAAAGACTGATAATTCCCAAGGAGATTTAGTCAGGAGTCCTTCAGGCTAATGGGATGAAAATTGGATATGCTTGTCGTGGAGCTGCTACCGTTGGCTTCCAATGAGCCAGTGTGGAAATAGATGGCATCGAGGAGCATGGCATCTGGGACTAATGAAATAGCTACATGCCTGGCCTTCTGTTCTGGAATAATAGAAGAATTATAGGATTTAAACCTAGAGGTTTAAAACCTAGAGGATCAAAAGGGACCCAGCATCAGAGGGGACAATGGAAGCCACCTAATTCAAAACTGCTCCTTTAATGTGAGAGAACTGGGGCAAGAGAGATGAAGTGAAAAGTGTCCAAGGTCACCCAGGGAGGAAGAGAAAGAGATTGTATTTGAACTTAAATCCTGGGACTCCAAGCTCGGTGCTGCCTCCAAGGGATCCCAGGACCCCGGCCATCCAGTTGTTATCCATACAACATTCTCATTTACAGATGAGCAAAGGGAAGCAGAATTCCAGCAGGCTTCCTCTGACTCCACATAAAGTGATTTTTCTGATACACCATGAAGAAAGCAAGTTAACAAGCATTTAAGTGCTGACTGTGTGCCAGATACTGTGCTAAGCAAAAAGAAAGACAATTTCTGTCCTCCACTTACACTGTAATGAGGGAAGGCGATGGATAAAAGGAAACTGAAAAGGGTAGAATAAAAGTGAGGAAGAAGACGACATCTGATGGGGGGAAGGGGAACAGAGTTTTAAAATCTGGAAACTGGAGCAGACTCAAGGAAATGAATATGGGCCATCCTCTCTCCCAAATAAAGACCCCAGAAAGAACTCTTCAAAGGCATAAGAGGGCTGGCCTGATAGATGAATATTCCAGACTGAAAAAGCCACTGGAATAGTTGAATGTCCAGACCGAGAAGGTCCCAAAAGTAAAGGGAAGTTCCAGGATGGGACAACAGCTTGCGTAAGTTATGAAATCAAGATCACTATCTGAAAATTTCTGGACTTAAAACCAAAGAGCTGAGTTTGAATTTTGGCTGTGTATTTTCTAATTGTGTAAATGTCCTTTCTCAGAACTTTAATTTTCTTGTTTCTTAAAAAGAAAGGATTGGCTCAGAAGTCTCTAAGATCCCAGTTCTTTTTAGTACTTTGGTGCTTTATCAGGCAAGCACAGAAGGCAAAGGAAATTATCTGAACCACTGATTTTTGGCCCAATGAATATCTTGCCCACCCCAAGCCACTACCCTAGAGAGCCATTGCATAGGCTGCTGTGACCCATCTCCTAAATAACCAGCAGTGGTGAAACCCCCAAGGAAAAAAGAGATTGAGAGCTAACAGATCTGGGAACTTCTGTGCTGGGAAGTTAAACCCAAAACTGACTGTTTTGACCACCAGAAGAGAGAACTGCAGTGATTACTAATTATAGTAAGAAAACACTCTCAGATCACAAAGCATGAAGGAGGTGGCCATCCTTCTTGCCTCTGTCTGATAGGAACTGCTGTGTGGTATCTGCATTGGGATTGGGAGCAAGTTGGACAGGTCAGTTGGGATAGACACAGAGAATGATTTTCATCACTTGATATCCAAGGGCCAATAGTTGGAAATGCAAGGGAAAGTAGAATGTAGGTGTAGAAGGTGTAGAAGGAACATTAAAACACAAAGAGCTGGAAAGATCTTAGAATACAGGGAGGAATTTTGCAAAAATTTTACTCCAATGCTCCCATTTTACAGCTGAGTTTACATTTACAAACCGAGTCCTAGGGAAAGAAAGGTTGGACCAAGGTCATGCAAGACATTAATTATCCTTCCTATCTGTTCTATCCTTCCCTGCCTGGGCTCACTGGCTAATGTTTCCCAATAGATAATTAATGAGATTCCTGTGCTCCTTTTAAAGAAACAAAAGCCTGGTGGCTTCTATCACCAGGAATCAAGAGAGCCGAGTTCAAATCATGTCTCATGGGCCCATTCATAGTGATCTTAGACAAACTGCTTTACTTTCCTGGAAGAAAGTCTGGGTAATATAGCCAGCGCCTTTACCAGCTCCCAGAGGACCGTCGGGGTGATGATGAATTCTATCTTAAAGTCTGCCAGGGGCTCTGAGCTGAAGAGAAGAGGTGTTATGTCACCATCCAGGTGTTTCTATTGAAAAGATAATGTGCTAAGTCTATCCCTCCAGTCTTCTCCTAAGTGGTCGTTTGGCCACCTGGAATATGACAGCCCTGAGTGCTAATTGCATCCTACAACACCCCCATCTCAGCATCTTCCAGAAAAACACTGATCCAATTAGTATGGATTGAGTGGCCCCAATGTGTCTTTCATGTTGATATATTTGTCCATTGATGTTTTCCCTTCTCTCACACCCTTCCCTCGTGGTTGCCATGCCCACCTGAGGTCAGAGAAAAAAAGGAGAGGGAAAGAAGGGCTCTTCCTGAGCAGAAGAAACATCTGGGGAGATGTGGAGACAAGACATCCAAAAACGGGGTGGAGATTGGGGTGGGAGAGCAGGAGGGACTGAAGAAGTCAGAGCCATCAGATGTCCCAGGTGGAAAGACTCTTAGAACATGGAATGTCCTAGCTGGGAGGAACCTTAGAACAGGGAATGTCAGAACTGGAAGGGTTCTTAGAAAAAGGAATGTCAGAGCTGGGAGGGCCCTTAGGACACAGGATGTCAGAGCTGGGAGGGCCCTTAGGACACAGGATGTCAGAGCTGGGAGGGCCCTTAGAACACAGGATGTCAGAGCTGGGAGGGCCCTTAGAACAGGGAATGTCAGAGCTGGAAGGGCCTTTAAATCACAGAATGCAATTGTTGGGATGGCCCTTAGAACACTAAATGGCAGAATTGAGAAGGTACTTAGAAATCAGAATTTGCTCTTAGAACAGAGACTATCAGAGCTGAGAGGAGCTTTGGAACAGAAAATGTCAGATTTGAGAGGGACCTTAAGATGCTATAAACATAAAATTTCATAGCTGGCAGGGTCTTTAAAATACAGAAATATCAGATTGCTTGCTGTCTTGGGGAGGGGGGAGGTAACGGTAGGAGGGAGACAAATCTGGAACACAATCTTACAAAAATGAATGTTGAAAACTATATATGTATTTGGAAAATAAAATGCTATTGACATTTTCTAAAAGAATGTACAATCTAGATGGGCTTTTAGAACAGAGAACATCAGATTTGAAAGAAAATTTAGAATCCTTGGAACATAGAATGGCAGAGCTGGGAAAAAACCTTAGAACAAATGTTAGAATATAGAATTACCAGAGCAAGAAGAATCTTTAAAAATTATCTAGTATATCTAGTATAAATCTAGTATAAATAAATTTCAGAAAAAGGGGAAACTGAGGCTGAGAGAATTGATCTATCCAATATCTCACAGTGATTTATCTGTAAAACTGTAACTGTAACCCTGAGCTCCATACAACTAGCTCAGCCTTCTCACTACTCCACGGATGCCTCTTCTGGCACCTGGTAATCATGATATTGTTGCAGTTTCAGAACTGATCTGGTTTGGGTAGGAAGCCCCAGGTAGAAAGATGCAACAGGCATCCTAATATGTGCCATGACCTCCCTGATGCTGCTCTGCAGACACACATGGGCTTTCCTGGACCAGCTGTCACAAGTCCATTTCTATGCAGAGAGCCTGGCAATAGACTCATAATAGAATTAGATTGTGTTTGTTTAGCGAGATCTCACCTGGAACTGAGAGAGTTGAAGCAAAACCTCAACAGAAGCCTCTTAATAAACACACACAAACACATACACACCTGGCCATACTCTTAGGCACTATTGGCTCCCATCGGGCCCTGCCTCAACTTAACAGTTGAGTTGTTTTTACTCACGTCTGACTCTTTGTGACCTTATTTGGGGTTTTCTTAGCAGAGATACTGACGTAGTTTTGCCATTTCCTTCTCCAGCTTATTTTTTAACAGATGAAGAAACTGAGGAAAACAGGGTTAAATAATTCACTGCTATTTATGTGTCTGAGGCCAGATTTGAATTAGTGAAGATCTTTCTGACTCCAAAGCCAATGCTTTCTGCACTATGGCAGCAGCTTCCTGCCTCACTACAGCAATACCTAGATTTTTCTATCTGTAGGAACCATTTAGAGAGAAATGTATTCATTCGGGAAGCATTTAAGTACCTAGAGGCAGTTGGGGCTTCCTCTTTAGTGCTCTGGTCCTGCAGTCAGAAAGACCTGAGTTCAAATTTGGTTTTTTTTGTTTGTTTGTTTTGGTTTGATTTTTGGTTTTTCTTGTTGTTGTTTTGATGAGGAAATATTAAGTGAGGTCGGATTTGAACTCAGGTCCTCCTGATTCAGTGCTCTATCCACTGTGCCATCACTATTCCCTGGCCTCAGACATTTAGTAATTCTTTGGCACTGAGCAAGTCACTTAACGTCTCTGCCTCAGTTTCTCCAGCTGTGAAATGAGTATAATAATAGCACCAGCTTCACAGGGTTGTTGAGAAGATGATGAGGTAATATTTGTGAAATGCTATATAAATGCATTACTACAACTACAATAATAACAGCGACTACTACTACAATATTTCAAGCACTGCACTAGGTTCTAAGATGTCAGAATTAGCTTTTCTTAAGGTGTGTGTGTGTGTGTGTGTGTGTGTGTGTTATAGACCCTTTAGTTCATCTGGGGAAGCCTATAGACTTCATCCCCATTTCTTCCTCCTGTACCATTTGCATCCAAGAGTGTCGATAAATCTCCCGTAGCAGATCCATCCAATACACAAGAGGCTTTTGAAGGCAGGCCTTGTTTCATTGATGTCTTTGTATCCCCATCACTGTTACAGTCCTGGCACTTAATAAATCCCTATTGACTGATTTATTCTTCTGGCTCTTTCCAGAGAAGTTTCCAGGCTTTCAGCCTGTCTACTATCCTTTGCATTCAATACATAACCAGGCCCCTTCTTCGGCCATTGAGAAGATTAAAATTGATCCGATATCATTTTCTTATTGATCCTATTTACAAGGGATTGATTTCGCTTTTTCACTGCTTTTGTTCTGTAACTGCTTAAGTCTTGGTCCTTTGTCTCTAAACTTGGTTCAGAATTCAGCTGGCCTGTAATGGGTTAAGTGTTTAAAAAAAATCCAGCTCTTGTACCTCAAGGAATTTTGCTAACCTTGAGGAGAAATTGGGTAAGAGAATAGGAGAGCTTGGGCCTGGTATCTTTTTTAGTCCATAGGGCCAACCTCCAAGGATATACTATCCAAAAGTCGGGGCCACTATCTCACACCTGGATTCAGACAATGAGCACTCCTTAGTCCCTTAAAAATCTACCAAACTTTCAACCAGAGTCTTAGCTCTGTAACCAATCATTGCCTTTAACCTCATGATATCATCTATTCTGTCCTTTTCTTTGTTGTGTACTAATGCCCAAAACCATAGAAAGAGAGCTGTCTTTTTGCTCTGGATCTTGGGCACGAATGGAGACAGGCCATTGACACCATTTATTGACAAGTAGCACAAACCTGCTAATAAATAATATCTTGCGCAAAAATCTGCCTCAGTTTACCCTTCTGTTAAAATTCGATCCCAACATCATTAAACGTGTTCTTGCTGCCTTGTCCTTCCTTCTCTTTTTTCTACTTTCTGGTAAAATCTTTACTATTTATAAGACAAGGAAGGTGCACAGTGACCTCCAAGGTCCTTATGGACAATTTTCTAATGCAGAACACATCTTCATGGCCACATGTTAACCGGGAGAGAGTAGAAAATACAAGAACCCCATGTGCTTATTATTTGTTGATTTATTTTTTTAATAGCATTTGATCTAGTAGGAAAAACACAGCCACAAAGGAAAAACACGTCCATCAAGGGCCAGGAAGCCTCCTCCAGACAAGTGTGATTCATGCCCCAGAGACCAATAAAATGTTAGATCCTCCAGGGATTCAGGTCCCTGCTGTTTCTACTATTCTGTGGAGAAAGGATTGACCAGAAAGGTCTTTTCCCTCCTTTATCCCAATTCAGACTCCATTGATTTTGGGGGGTGACTCTGCCTATGGAGCTAGACTGTTCAGGACAGCATCTATGGCACACTGGGCAGTGAACTTTAATGAATGCCTCGGTTTTCTCATCTTTAAAACGAAGGAATTAGACTATCATCTCTAGATAATTAAAACCTCTCAAGAAAGGAAGGAAACAAGCAATTATTGATAGATGTGCCAGTCACTGTGCTCGACATTTTACAAGAATCTCATTTGATTCTCTCAACAACTCTAAGAGACAGATGCTATTATTAACCCCATTTCACAGATAAGGAAACTGAAGCAGTTAAGTGACTTGTACAAGGTCACACAGGCTATCTCCTGTCTGCTCTGCATCTTTGCCTCCAAAGGACTGACCTCTCCCTTCAATGGACACAGTTTAGCCTTTTATTCTATTGGCTAGGAAAGAGAAAGGCAGCCCAGAAGCAAAGTATTAGATTATTTCCCATTCCTGTTCTGACAAATAAGTATCCAAGAAGACTGGCCCCATCTGAAGCTAAAGCTGTATGGACCCAGGTAAACTCTTCCAAGGGAAGTTAGATTACAGAGGCAGTGTGATGAGGTGAACAAACCATGGGTGTGAGGGTGGGAAATGCCGGATTCAAATCTTGATTCTTCTACCAACTAGTTGTGTGACTGGCCAACGCATGTGCCTTCTCTGGGCCTCAGTTCTGCCATCTGGAGAAACTGGAGGCAGAAATATAAAAAAATGGCTTCTTGGTTTCTCCAAAGCTCTGAAATTCTGTGTTCAAGGCATTTGTCCAATACATTATCACATCACAGCAATTTTATGAGTATTATGAATGGCACAATGCCCATTTTACAAATGAGAGAGAAGTTAAATGACTAGACTAGACCCTGACTATAAATGACTGACCCTAGCCTACTGTACTCCAGGCTATCACTGAGTCTGGGGCAGCTAGAGGGCTCAGCGAATAGAGCTTGAGTGGGAGGATTCGAGTTCAAATCTGCCCTCAGACACTTACTAGCTGAATGACCCCTGTTTGCGAATCCCTCCGGTATCTTTGCCAAGAGAACCTCATGGAAGCATTGATACACAAGTCACAGAGACTGAACATGGGGCCAGGCCCTATATCAAGTGCTGGGGAAACAAAGGAAAGCACTGGTCCCTGCTCTCAGAGAGCTCGCCATTTAAGATAGAAGCAAGATAAATTGGGAGCTCTCAGCAGGAAGACTGGGGGGGTGGGGGTGGGAAAGGCTTCTTGTAGAGGGTGGGGCTTTAGTGAGACCCCAAGGAAGCTGGGTGAGCTGGGAGGCAAAGATGAAGAAAGGGGAGAGTTCCAGGCCTGGGGGAAAGTCGGGGGAAATGCCCAGTGTCTAGGGGAAGGAACAGCAAGGTGGTGGGCTCCAACATCCCATGATTCCCAATGACTGCTTAAGCAAGCTACTGCAGTTACCAAGTGTTTTTAAATACTTAGCCACTGGGTAGAATTCAGCTGATTGTTTTCAAAATAGTGAATTAGATTTCCTACCTATGTCACCTTAGGAAAGGGATCTAATCTCTCTAAGACCTCTATCCCCAGCTCTAGAAAGAGGAGGGTTGGTCTAAATTAATTCTAAATAATCTCCCACCTGTAAATCCTCTGCTCCTGTGAATATGACTTGTTACTTAAAGAGTAGGTTCATTTCTGAATTCAGTTCAACATCAATTGTTTTCCCAATCCCCAAATGATGGACAGAACTTAACTGGCACTTTGTGTTTTGTGGTTGTTCAATCCTCTTGTCAAAGACACTGGAGCGGTTTGCCATTTCCTTCTCCAGTTCATTTTACAGATGAGGAAACTGAGGCAAATGGGGTGAGTGACATGTCCAGAGTCTTGTAAATGTCTGAGATTTAATATGATGGAGACGAGTCTTCCTGATTCTAAGTCCAGTGCTTTATCTGCTGCATGTTGCCAACAACTAAATCACAATCCTGGCTGGGGGGTGCGAGGACATCCAGCTATCCCCCGGACTAGAGTGTCACTCTATTTATCCAGCTGCTTATTTGCAGGGAAGAGGGTCCACAACTGATGGTGGCGGCTACAAATGGACGGCTCTTCAGGGCCTTGTTCAAGCTTTTCTGTTGAAAAAGAGGTCAGTGGGCAGAGTTTCTGCATTGCAGAGCCTACAGACTAGTGGGGAAGGAACTTGCCTGAGGAAGCTCCTCTGGTTCCATGCTGACAAACCTGATGACTATTATCGGGATGGTTATTGATAGGCTGAGCAGGATGGCTCTGGCTCTTTATAAAACATGAACAAGCTGACATTCTCTGCTCTGAGCAGTTTGGGATGCCAGCTAGAAAACAGGAAGGGAGCTCTGTGATGAGGAGGTGGGCAGCAAAGGCTGGGATGCACATCCTGTGGGGAGGGACTGGAAAAGGGAGGAATGCTGGGAGAAGGCCAGAACAGTGCTCATCTGTCACTACATGGGGGAGAGCAATTGGAACACAGGAGCAAGGAGACCCTTAGAACCCAGGAGGTCAGAGCCAGGAGGACCCTTAGAACCCAGGAGGTCAGAGCCAGGAGGGCCCTTAGAACCCAGGAGGTCAGAGCCAGGAAGACCCTTAGAACTCAGGATGTCAGAGCTGGGAGGGCCCTTAGAACCCAGGATGTCAGAGCTGGGAAGACCTTTGGAACCCATAATGTTAGAACTGGGAGAATCTTTAGAATATAGAATGTTAGAACTGAGAGGACACTTAAAACAGAATGTCAGAGCCGGTAAGGCCCTAGGAATACAGTAAATTCTCTTTTTTATAAATTTACTTTCCTTCAATTTCATGTAAAGCATTTTTAAGAGCCTTTTTTAAAATTTTGAGCTCAACATTTTCCTCCTTCTCTCCCTCTCCTTCTCCTTCATTGAGAAGGCAAGCAATTTGATATAGGTTATATATGTGCAGTCATGCAAAACACATTTCCACATTAGTCATGTTACGAAAGAAAACATTAACCAAAAAAATAAGAAAAATAAAGTTTTTTAAATGTGCTTCAATCTGCATTCAGGCTTTATCAGTTCTTTTTCTGGAGGCAGACTGTATTTTTCTTGGATCATCGTTATTGCTGAGCACAGCTAAGTGTTTCCAGTTGATCATCAGACAATATGGCTGTTACTGTGCACTCTGTTCTCCTGGTTCTGCTCACTTCACTTCACATCCGTTCATGCAGGTCTTTCCAGATTTCCCTGAAAGCACCCTGCTTATCATTTCTTAACGTCCAATAGCATTTCATCACAATCATATAACATAACTTCTTCAGCCATTCTCCAATTGAAGGGCATCCCCTCGATTTCCAATTCTTTGCTCCCACTGAAAGAGCTGCTATAAATATTCATATACATGTGGGTCCTTTTCCTTTTTTGCTTTTTATCTCTTTGGGATGCAGAACTAGTAGAGGTATTGCTGGGGAAAGGATATGTATGATTTTATATCCCTTTGGACATAATTCTAAATTGCTCTCCAGGAGGGTTGAATCAGTTCACCACTTTACTGACAATGCAATTATGTCTCAATTTTCCTACAACTCCCTCAACATTTGTCATTTTCTTTTTCTGTCATAGAAGCTTATCTGACAGATTTGAGGTGAAACCTCGGAGTTGTTTTCATTGGGATTTCTCTAAGCAATAGAGATTTAGTGCACTTAGAAAACAGAATATTTTATCTAGAAAATTCTTACAATACAGAATAGGGATTCTGGGATAAATGGGGTCTTCAGGACTGTCACTCAACTCTCAGCTGTGGTTCCAAGAAGCTGTAGCATATTCAGTTCCACACCATCTCATCAGTGAGTTAAACTGGATTGAGGGTAGCCAATGGATTTGAAGTGAGTTAGGGGGATGGCTACCCCAAGCATGTTAATGGAGGATGAGAACAATTTGTTCCACCAGTCTCGAAGGTCTAAGAACTATGCTTAGAGTGTGGTCAGACATCAAAACACTGATGTGGGGGCAGCGAGGTGGTACAATCGGTAGAACACTGACAAATCAGAAGGAGTACAAATCTAGCCTCAGACACTTACTAGCTATATGAACTTAGTCAAATAATTTAATTCTGATCGTCTTAAAAAAAAATAGACACCACAAACATTCACTGCACCCCGGGGCCATAACTAATTATCCTTGACTTTTGTCTTGCCACTGGATTTCAATGAAAGAGAAAGTGAGAATGTGCAACTCTGACTCACTTCAATCCAATTCATATACAAGTCAAAACATCACCCCATGATGCCATTGATTATTTTGCAAAAGGAAAGACAAGCAACAAAAACAACCCCTTGACCTAATTCTATTCTCTGAGGTCAAACAAAATCTTCTCCACCCAAGGCAATCCTTCCAGTACTTAAAGGTACTTCCCAACACCCCAGATTTTGTCTGATCAGGAAACAATAAGGCAGCTCTGTCATTTCTCGATGTGGACATCATTCTTCTCTCAATACTGTCTGGAGAGTATTAGCTTTAGGGGCTACCATGTTATATTGTGTGGATGGATAATGAACTTAAAACCATCCTCTCTTTTACTCACAAATTATTGTCTAATGTTGTCAAGTGCCTTCCATGTTTGAGGAGTAGCAACGATGAGTCAGAAGACCCGAGTTCCAATCTCACTCCAGCTCCTGACTGCCATGGGGCACATGACTCCCCCTCTCTGGTCCCCATTTCCATCATTTCTAAGATAAGACTCATTGGTCTCTTATATGACTATAGATCTGTGGTTCCATCATTCCCATCTTGCATTTGTGAAGTTGATTTTTTTGTAACCCTCCTCATATTCCAGTTCACCTCACACATCTGGCCTGTGGATCTCTCCACTAAGTTCTTTTCAGATGCTGACTCTATCCATGGACATCTTAGCTCTTCTTCCTTGCTTCCTCTCAACTGCAAATTTGACAGATATTCCACATGTTCTCCCATCCACGTAACTGATTACAATGTAAGGACCATGGACAGCTCAGAGCTTCAGAAACTTAGAACTGAGCAGAGCCCTGAGTCCAATCCAATAAATCTCCCTCCAACTGACCATGAACTGCGTTCTCATGCCAGTCATTTAACCAGCTAAATCCATTTCACAGTGATATTCTCACCTACATCTCCCCATCTTGACCCTAGTATAGACAGTTTGTAAAGTTCAAAGGAAATGTAAGAATCATCTCGTCCAGCTACCTTTTGCTACAGACAGAGAAACTGAGACTCAGATAAATAAATGAATTGCTGAATTGGGCCTAAGATGGAGTCTGGGGAAATGAGGAAGGAGAGAGAAAGCAAATATGGAGGCTTGTGTGGAAGGCGTTGTTGTAGATCTTTCTATCAATCAGGCCTGACCAGGTAGTGATGATATTTGTAATCAGAAGGACCTGGGTTTGAATCTTGATGATGGTTGTATACACGACCAAGTTGCTACCCTACTCTGGATGTTTGTAAAATGGAAGCAGGAGGGGTCAGGTGGACTGGGTCAGGGGGACCGATGGCAAATTGAATCTGGGACTAAACTAAAAACTTCTTGTTGTTTTCGAACAATAACAACATTATCTGTGTTGTTGTATTTTTATTTATTTTGTTAAGTGTTTCCCAGTTGTATCTTAATCTGGTTCAGCCTACGATCGTTGCCCAACGTTGCTATGCAGAAACCACATTCATTCCCTTTGTGTGTGTGTGTGCATGTACAAGGACACAACTGATACCGGAGGATTCTGGAACATTGTGTTCAGAGGTGGACAACACAATTGAAGAAGGACATTGATCATGGATAGCGTCCAGAGCCTGGAGGTCATGTCATATCAGGGTCAGTTGAAGGAGCTGGGCATGTTCAGCCTGGAGAAGAAAAATCTTGGAGGCAAATGGCAGCTGGCTTCAGCTGTTTGAAGGGCTGGTCTTTGGAAAGATCAGACTTGTTCCCTTGAGCCCACCCAGCAAGACGGGAACGATGGATAGTGATCACAAAGGGGAGATTTTGCCTTAATAATCTCAGAAGAGGGACAGCTAGATGGCCCAGTGAATAAACCACCAACCCTGAAGTCAGGAGAGTCTGAGATCAAATCCGGCCTCAGACACTTAACACTTCCTAGCTGTGTGACCCTGGGCAAGTCACTTACCCCAATTGCCTCAGGGGAAAAAATAATAATAATAATAATATCAGAATAAAGTTCCTAATAAAGGTAATGATAAATGTCACCAGCTGCCTCAGGAGCAATAAGCTCCCCATCACTGGAAGGGTTTAAGCAGAGACCAGATTCCCCACCGGTCCGGGGATGATAGCAGAGAACATTCTAGGGCAGAAAGATATGGGCAGGTCTGGATGGCAGTGGGGGAGGGGGCCTCCAGCTCTGAGATTCCGTGATTCTCTCATTTCAACATCCTTTCCTGCCCCAGACATGCAAAGTCTGGAGTCTGGAGCCAGAAGTAGACCATGTGTCCTCAGCATTGCCCTTTACATTAACCTTTATATGTATCAGATTAACAACTAAATCCATCTTCTACCCCCACAACAGACAGACCCAGTGGCTCTCCTCTCTCTGGGAGGGGCTCCCAGCAGGGTGAGGTCCTTCAGCAGATCAGCCAGAAGAGCTCCTCCTCTCCTAAGAAAAGATTCGGTTTCCCAAGGATTAAAAATGAACGCATGGTGGCCACTCTTCTGAGAACCATGAGAGAGATGGTCAGCACGCACAGGGCTAGGGTGGCCCCTGATTGGTGGCTGCCTCCAGCTAGCTTTATAAAGCGGAAAATCTTTCGTTCATTGAGTCCACACAGCACCTCTAAATCCATCTGCTTCTAAGGGAGCAGGATTATTTTAAGTAGGCTGGAACAGAGAGTGTGAGTAAGTCACCCAAGGCTTCCCCCACTAGAATCTCGTGATCGAAAGGACCATCATTGGTCAGCTTGTCCAATCCCCCACCTGATGCAAAAATCCTTTCAATGAGATCCAGACGAGGGCTCACTCGGTGGCTCCCTAAACACCTCACAAAACCACAAAGTTAAAGAATTTCAGAGTCAGGAAAAATCATTATAACCAGCTCATCTAACCCTAACCCCTTGTTTCCTCCAAGTGGTCATCTACAATTATAGAGAAGCGACTATCTACAAAGGTAGCCACTCCTCATAAGAGACTGAAGCATAATTCCTCTTGTTGCTGGGTCACCGGTGTCGTCTTCCCCTATGAAGGATAGAAAATTAAAAATCTAATCCTGAGATTTTTGGGGGGAAAGGTTTATAGGAGCGTATTAAAGACACTCAGAAGGCCCTTCGAATATCAAACAGCTGTGAGCAAACACTAATTTGATGATATAAGTGTTAATGAATCCCAGACATGCAGATTAAATTCTCTTTAAATCACACGTGGCTTTAAAATATATTTCTCTGTCTGGAGTACCTGGTTCTATACAAGGTTATTGAAACACCTGGGAGACAGCTACGTGGGGCTGTAAGGGATAAAAGAAATAGAAGACGTGTCTCCTGCCTTCAGGACGAGTACAGTTTAGACAGACCAGACACATAGGTATGGAAACATTCATTTTAGTTCCAAAACAAGGCTGTTTGCTAATGTGTTAGAACATCTGAGCCTCAGTTTCCTCCTCTGTAAAATAAAAGGATTAGACAAAATGATCTCTCAGTATTTTTCTAGGCAGCCAGTTAGAATTGTAGGCTTGGAGTCGGCAAGACCTGAGTTCATATCCTGTTTTAGACATTTACTAGTTTGTGTGATTCTGGACAAGTCACTTAATTTCTTAATCTCGGTTTCATCATCTGTAAAATTAAAATAACAATTGCACCTACTTCACAGGATAGTTATGAGAATCAAATGAAATACTATATGCAAAGTGCTTTGCAACTGACTGTTATTAACAATTTGTATTCTAAGGGCCCTCCCAGCTCTGACCTCCTGGGTTCTAAGGGCCCTCCCAGCTCTGACCTCCTGGGTTCTAAGGGCCCTCCCAGCTCCAACATCCCGGGTTCTAAGGGCCCTCCCAGCTCTGACCTCCTGGGTTCTAAGGGCCCTCCCGGCTCTGACATCCTGGGTTCTAAGGGCTCTCCCAGCTCTGATCTCCCAGGTTCTAAGGGCCCTCCCAGCTCCAACATCCCGGGTTCTAAGGGCCCTCCCAGCTCTGACCTCCTGGGTTCTAAGGGCCCTCCCAGCTCTGACATCCTGGGTTCTAAGGGCCCTCCCAGCTCTGATCTCCCAAGTTCTAAGGGCCCTCCCAGCTCTGACATCCTAGGTTCTAAGGGCCCTCCCAGCTCTGATCTCCCAGGTTCTAAGGGCCCTCCCAGCTCCAACATCCCGAGTTCTAAGGGCCCTCCCAGCTCTGACCTCCTGGGCTCTAAGGGCCCTCCCAGTTCTGATATCCCAGGTTCTAAGGGCCCTCCCAACTTTGACCTCCTGGGCTCTAAGGGCCCTCCCAGATCTGACATCTGAAGTTCTAGAGACCCTCCTGGGTTCTAGAAGGCTTTCCACCTAAGCCCAGTGAGTTGCCACCCCCACCAGAGGCCTTCCCTGATCCCTCAGCAGCCCATGGACCTTGTCCCTCAGATATGGCAGAGCCTTTTGTTTGTCATTTCTCCCAGTACACTTATGGTGTCATGAAAGATAGGATTCTCAAATATCTTTGATGTCTTACTCATCTTGTTGGTTGAAGGCTCACTGAAGGCAGGGCACTTGTCTTTTCTAAACTTTGCATCTTCCCAACTGTATTAATGGTGTTCGGTCTGTAGTATTCCCTTGTTGAATGTCTGTTGGATGGCTGAATAAATGAATGAATCTCCCCTTCCTCAGCAATGAAAACCCTTCTCAGGAGGAGGCAGAACCAACAGTGATGTCCAGAGGAATCTTTCCCTGAGGGCTTAGCCGTGGCAGTGATCCCCTGTGCCCGTGGGGATGGAAGGGGCAATGAGATGGTGATGAAACAGGGATGTCCTTCTTGTGTCTTTCTCATCAGAGGTCTTCAAAAGTTGGGCAGCCGCTGAAGGGGCTCATCACAGAGGGGCACCGATATGGACACTGATTAGACTAATGGGCTTCTGAAATGACTTGGGGCATCTTGATCCCCAGAAGTAACCTGACTTCTGCTCTGTAGCCTGGTCAGCTCAGCTCCCTCCTCCCTGGCTGACCAGGGCCTCCCTCTGGAGGACAGCAGCCCAAGGTCACTCCATGTGCTCCAAAGGACTCAGGAGCAAGACTCTGCCACCAGTCCTGGACAGGGTAGAGATGGCAGTCACACATGACTGGGATTCTACTCTGGGCCTTGTTGGGGAAGAGCCAAAACAGGTTAAGGAAAATAGCCATGCTCCCTGTTCTGTCCAAACCCATTAAGCACCTATTTCATTTCACTTACAGCCTGAGAAGCCACATCAACACATAATCAGAACTACCTCAGCACACTTGTCACTTTGGGTTTACACAATTTTCTTGTTTGGCTCTATTGACAAGAAGGAAAAGCCCCTGAAAAGGAGCTGGGGGCAGGGAGGGATCTCGGGTCTGTTTATTTGCTGAGGTGAAGGCCCCCCTGCTCCCAGAAGGGAAGGATACTTACAAAGCCATAGAATTCTAGGTCTGCACAAATACTCAGGAGAGAGGATGTCAGAGCTGGGAGGGCCCTTAGAACCCGGGATGTCGGAGCTGGGAGGTCCCTTAGAACCCGGGATGTCAGAGCTGGGAGGGCCCTTAGAACCCAGGAGGTCAGAGCTGGGAGGGCCCTTAGAACCCAGGAGGTCAGAGCTGGGAGGTCCCTTAGAACCCGGGATGTCAGAGCTGGGAGGGCCCTTAGAACATGGGATGTCAGAACCGGGAGGCCCCTTAGAACCTGAGATGTCAGAGCTGGGAGGGCCTTTAGAACCCAAGAGGTCAGAGCTGGGAGGGCCCTTAGAACCCAGGAGGTCAGAGCTGGGAGGGGTCTTCAAATGTAAAAGGGGTTAGCAAACACAGTGTCAGAACTAGAAAGGCTCTTAGCACATTGAATGCTAGAACTGGGAAGAGCCTTAAAGGGTAGACCCTCAAAGCTACGAAGACCCTTACAGCACAGAATATCAAAGCTGGAATGGTCCTCTGGACATAGAGTGTCAAAGCAAAAGGGAAATTTGGAACATAGATTTTTCGAATTGTAAGAGAACTTATTGCTATGGTCCAGACTTTCTGTTCCACAACAGCCATACCCAGGATTCCAGAACAACCTAAGAGATGCCTAGAATTCTCGAAATGCTTTGTTGAGCCTGTGAAATTCTAGCTAAAAGCTCCCCACACCTGCCTTACCTGTGCTCCTCACATAATCCTGAGACCTCATCTTCCTTGATCCATTTAGGTAGTATATGATCCCTTTCCCCCAATGCAAATTTCCTTTGTCCATCTCTGGGTCCCTGCGTGCATGATTGGACAGTATGTTTGTTCTGATACCCTCGTCTCCATTCATCTTCAGCCTATTCTTCTGCTTATAAAATGTTCCTCTGGGCCCTCACTGACTGTTAACTCTTCCTAGCCATAAAAATATAAATGTTGGAGCTGAAACAGATCTCAGACCATAAACTAAATGAACAGAGAATTTTCAAGCTGGAAGGAAATCTAGTCATTATCTGACCCTGGGTTTCATAACCTGGGACCTCATTTCCTTTGTTATCTCTGTCTCTCTCTGCCTCTATCTCTCACTCTCCGTACGTCCATCTCTGTTTCTATGTTTCTCTCTCTCTCTTTCCACTCTCTATGTGTCTCTATCTCTCCTCCTCTGTCTCTATCTCTCTGTTTGTCTGTCTCTGTGTATGTGTCTATGTGTGTCTCTCTCTCCCCTCCCTCTGTCTTTCTTTTTTCCTCTTTCTTCTTCCCTCCCTCCCTCCTTTTCTCCCTCTCTCTCTCTCGGTCTCTCTCTTGCTCTGTCTGTCTCTCTATTTCTATCTCTGTCTCTGTGTCTGTCTCTATCTCTCTGTCTCTGTCATCTGTCTGTCTCTGTCTCTATTTCTGTCTGTCTCTCTCTGTCACTCTCTGCAGAGATATCTCTCCTCTTTTCCTCTCTTTCTCTCTGTTTCTGTCTCTGAGTCTTTCTGTTTTTCTTTCTGTCTGTCTTATCATTCTGTCTTTCTATCTCTGTCTCTCTGTAGAGTTATCTCTCCTCTTTTCCTCTCTTTCTCCATCTGTTTCTGTCTCTCTGTCTCTGTCTCTGTCTCCCTCCCTCTCCTTTTCCCTCTCCCTCCCTCCTTCCCTCTCTCTCTTTCTCTCTCTCTCTCAGTAGGTGTGTGTGTGTGTGTGTGTGTGTGTGTGTGTGTGTGTGTGACACCCTAAGTGCTGACAGCTGATAATTTCCCGAGGCTACTCAATGTTCTAAAGGGAAGAGGAGGGTGGAGGGAGATGTCACTCTCTAATGATCCGATGGACTCTCTGACTTGCCCAAATACACCTGAATCAGAAGAGCCTTAAGAAGTCCTCATGCCAGAGCATGAAACTTTAGGTAAATAAAGCTGCCGATTCAATAGTTGCATGTCAATGAGAGCTTCCATCAAGGTGACCTCCCAAACAGGCCAGGAATTTGCCACCAAAGGGTCACTGGCTGGGGAGCAAACTAACCTCCCGGGGGCCAGGATTTCCACACAGGGCCCAGGGGTTTGGGACTAAGTCACTCATTACACCTTCAGTCATTGACAGCTCCACACAGTCTACAAAGAGTCTTTCCCTCTCTTCTAAGCTCTGGTCCCTTGTCTCTGCCATGTTTGGACATCTCCACCTCGACATCCCATAGATATCTCAAAAACAGAATTCGTTGCCTCTCTCCCTAAACTCATCCCTTCTCCCAACTCCCCTCTTTCTACCAAGGGCACCACTTTCTTCCAGGAACCCAGGTTTGCCACCTCATCACTCCCCCTCCCACATCGTACCAACCATTTACCTAGGTCCGGTAATTCTACATCCACTATGGGGCATCACGTCTTCTCTGGACTAAACAGCCTCTGATACATTTCCCTGCAGCGAGCCACTCCGATTCATCTTCCCCTCGATTTCCAAACTCATATTTCTGACATCAGCCTTTAACCTACGAGTAGCAGAGCCAAAACAGAGGAGCTCAGAGATAGGAGAGTCAGGACACAAACAGAAGTTTTATTTTAGAGTAAGGAAAATGGCATCTCCTGGCAGAAGCCCCCTCCTGAGAGGGGGGCTCCACTGTGACTTTTCATGCAGTTGAGTGGTCCCACAACAAAATCACTCTTAGATCTCGAGATAATTCTCATGATTAGCAATCCCTGAGATAATACAGGTGTTCTTTGGTCCCATGGAAACAGTCATTGTCTCAAGTTTTGGAGGGTCATGGCCACCCTCCAGGGACAGTCCCAGAATTCTGTGATGGGAACACAAGTGTACAATATCTATCGATGACAGGATTTTGAACATGTGATGGGCTTCCCTGGGAAATAAGGGGAGCTAAATCCTTCAGCGAGCACCTGGTGTCAGTCCAAGCAATTTTGCCACTTTGTCAGAGGATGATTTTGCCCTCCAGAATGCAAAGGATTATTGTTATGCCAAATTAGGGACATAGCCTACTTACTAAGTTTTAGCTCTGGGGAACAGGGAGCCTCCAAAATATTTTGACACTAAGAAACAAGTCTGTCCAAGTCATTCACAGGAATGAATGTTCAGAATGTAGAAAGTTCCAGTGGCTCCCTATTACTTCTGTAATTAAATATCCACCCTTCTGGTTGGCATCTAAAGTCCTTCCTAAGCTGACTCCATTCCCTCCCTCTCTGCATTCTGCTCAGACTGACCAGTTGCTATTTCTTATTTACCCCATCCCATCGCCACATCTTTGCACAGCCAGTTCCCCAAGTCTGGACTCTCAGAGCTTCTGGTTCCCTTGCAGGCTCCCCTCTAATACCACTTCCTACAAGAGACTTCTCCTTCCCTCCTCTCTCCCAAAGCTGCTAATGCTTCTCCACTACCCCAAATTATTTTATATTTATTCTGTGGATAACTTCTTTTTACTTTTCTTTGTGTGTGGCCCCCATCTCAGTAGGGCATAAGCTTGCTGATTCCAGGGACTATCTCCTAGACCACCACCTGGCACAAAGTCAGTGCTTCTGTCGTCATCCACTTGCCAGTAAGGACATTCTCCTGAGGGACTTCTTGATGGCTCCCCCAAGGGTGACCCACTATTCTCAGCACTAGGATAAAAAGTGACCCAGTCCCTGACCTCAAGAAGCTTACAGTCTAAGAGTGGAGTTAATGCATAGCTACATATAAAAGTAATATATTTATATATTCTCTTAAAACTTACAAAGCATTTTAATACACTGTCTCATCTGATCCTCACAGAAACACTATAAAATAGGTGCTTTTATTCATTCCATTTGACATATGAAGTAACTGAGGCAAACAAGGTAAGTGACTTGCTAAGACTTACAATTAGTGTCTGAGGCAGAATTTGAATCCAAGTCTTCAGGGGATCCTTTTGCCAGAGAAGCTTTTTTTGTGATCCTGGGTATAGAGGTATATAAAATAGAGATACAAATCAAACTGATAAGAAACCATAATGAGACCTCATATAGGGTCCCGACCCACAGTTTAAGAAGCTTTCCATTATACCACCTGACTAAGCATACTAGTCATTAGCTGGTAGGCAGTGGGAAAGGAGGAGAGACTCAAAAAGCTTCAGGATTATTGGAGGAGGAAGAAGCTATTTCCACTCAGGGAAGGCTTTGTGAAGATGAAGATGGCATCCAAAATAAGCCATGAGGAAAAAAAGAGGGAGGGGTAGGCTTTCCAAAAAAAAAGGGGTGTAGAGGGAAGGTCCAACTGCATAAATAGACAAATATGGACAAAGGCATAACAATATCAGGGAACAGCCAACCATCCAATCTGGCTGAAACACGCAGCATGCTAAGTGGGATAGAGTGAATTGAGACTAGGAAGAATCAGATCACATGCATGGCCTTGAATGTCAGGCTCAGGAGTTTGGATTTTATTGTCAAGGAAATGGGCAGCCATTGAAGGTCTTTGAGACCTATGCCTCTGGGAGATTATCTTTACAGCTTTGTAAAGAGATGTAAAAATGTAACGGGTCAGTCCACCTCTTTGCATATCAGTTTCTTCATCTGTAAAATGGGAATGACAATTTTTACTATTTACCTCAAAGTGGAGAAAGTGCTTAATAAACAGTAACTATAGAAATGTGAGCTAAGATTATTATGAATAGGGACAGAGATAAGGAAAAAGTAGCTGGATGACAAAGAGGAGGATCAGGAACTCTTAGGAACTGAGGGCAGAGACTGAAGAAATTAGGAGGGTGACCAGTCCAATAGTCCAGATGATAAGTGATGAACACCTGGACTAAAGTGGTAACAGCTAGAATAAAGAAAAAGGAAGGATTTCAGAGATAATGTAGAGAGAGAATCAACAGAACTTGGCAACTGAATTGGTTTATTGAGTGGGGGAGAGACAAGAGTCTAGACTGCAGTCTCTAGTCTGGGGAGATGGTGTGGGAGGCATCAGGAAAAATGCTCTGCCCCTTTCATAGAGGGGACTGGGAGGTCCAAGTGAGAGGAGGTGATGGACTGAAGGGGATATGACAAGTCTATGATAAATCCAGCACTTGAACCCAGAGTCCCTGCTTGCCATTTATCCGTGATGTTCAGGTCCTCCAATTCTCCTCATGTGCCTTCTCTGACATGGCCCAAGACTTCATTCTAGGGAGCAATGAATCCTTGCAGCATCCCCCTCCCTTCCAGGCTCCAGCCAACATCTGACACCGGCTCCCTCCCACCAAGCAGAGTCCCACGTGGGTGCCTTCCGATCACAAATGCTCCTCGGGACGTCTTAAAGTCTTTATCAGCACGCAAGAGCGATGTTCTCGGAACACTTGTCTTTCAAGGTTCAGGGAGAAATAAAAATAGATTGGGGACAGGAAAAGTTATCATCTCCTTCCTTTTGTCATTCTAGCCAACAGGCTGAGGAGAGCCCCTAATCACTCATGTTGTCTCATCATGCTCAGGATCCACTGCTGGCAGGCTTGGGCCCCAGTGGCAGCTGATGGCGGCAGCTGTCAGTCTCTTTATGAACACCTTATTTACATGAAGAGAGAGTTCAGAAACCCCCCTTATCCTGAAAAGTTGGGGGGTAGAGTAAGGAAGATGCTAGGGCAGGGACACGGGCTGGGGAAGCAGGAATGCTCCCAGTTCCTCTAGGTTCTTGGGGAACAATCACGGAAGTCAAAAGTGAAATACTTCTTATAAAAGGTTTATTGTCCCACCAGTCCCTTCTCATGCTCAGCTCCAGTAGAGAGCTAGATATCAGAGTTGTTGATAGTTCTGAAGTTGTAGTATCTCAGGGAGAATAAAGAAGATGCTTTTGGGGAAGCGGTAGAAAACATTTGTCTTAAATACGCATCAAATTTGAATGTCAGAGCTGGGAGGGCCCTTAGAACACAGGTTGTCAGAGCTGGGAGGGCCCTTAGAACACAGGAGATCAGAGCTGGGAGGGTCCTGAGAACACAGAGTGTCAAAACTAGGAGGGACCTCAGAAAGGATCTGTTCCCACCCTCCTCTTCAATTCACACAAGATTTTTCTCCAATATGCCCCTATTCACTTGGGCACTCTATTCCTTCTCTACTCCTAAGGGATCTTGATTCCATACTTCCCTCTCCAATATTTTCGCTCTTTAACCCTCCATTCATTCTATCCTCTTTTAAAAAGGTTTCTCTTGACCCTGTTCTCATCCCCAGCTAAAAGGTACCTAAGTAGTGCAATAGATAGACCCCTATACCTGTAGTCATGAAGAGCTGAGTTCCAATCCAGCCTTATACCCTTACTTGCTATGTAACTCTGGGTAAGAAATTTTCCTTCTATCTGCCTTGGTTTCCTCATCTTTTAAATAAAGATTAGAATAATTCCTTCCACCTATCAGAGTTGTTATGAAGATAAAATTAAATTTTATTTAAAGGACTTTATAAACCTTGAAGTACCTTGTAAATGCTAGCTATCGTTATTGTTACCGTCTTGCTTGTCAAATTGATAGTCGACACTAACGATGACCAGTTTTTCTTCTTCAAATCTTCATTGTTATAATATTCTTCTAGATGTCTTGACATCTTGAGTCTGGTTTCTCTTATCCCAAAGAGACATAGAGGAGACATAAGAGATGTCTTCAAGTATTTCAGAGCATGACTCCTAAAAAAGAGTCTAGACTAGAAATGCTTAGCCCAGAAGGACTAGTTTTGGACCAATGGATGGACACTTCCAAAAGGCAAGTATGGGTTCAAGATCAGGAAAACTTTCAGAATGCGAGCTGTCCAACAGCAGGATGTGCTGCTGGGGAGGTTGTGGTTGCCCCTTCCCAGGAGAGTTTTCCAAGGAGATGAAATAACCTTTTGTCAAGGATGTTATAGGTAGGAATTCTTTTTTTTTCTTTTTTTTTTATTATATCTTTTTATTTACAAAACATATGCATGGGTAATTTTTTCAACATTGACCCCTACAAAACCTGTTTCAAATTTTCCCCTCCCCTCCCCTAGATGGCAGGTAGACCAATACATGTTAAATATGTTAAATCTAATATATGTATACATATTTATAGTTATCTTGCTGCACAAGAAAAATTGGATCTAGAAAGAAAAAAAAACCTAAGAAGGAAAACAAAATGTAAAGAAAATATAAAAGAAAGAGTGAAAATGCTGTATTGTGATCCATACTCAGTTCCCATGGTCCTCTCTCTCTGGGTGTAGATGGCTCTCTTTGTCACTGAACAAATTGGAACTGGTTTGAATCATCTCATTGTTGAAAAGAGCCATGCTCACCAGAATTGATCATCGTATAATCTTCTTGTTGCCGTGTATAATGATCTCCTGGTTCTGCTCACTACACTCAGCATCAGTTCCTCTAAGTCTCTCCAGACCTTTCTAAAGTCATCCTGCTGGTTATTTCTTACAAAACAATAATATTCCATAGCATTCATATACCACAATTTATTCAACCATTACCCAGCTGATGGGCATCCACTCAGTTTCCAGTTTCTTGCCTCTACAAAAAGGACTGCCACAAACATTCTTTCCCATGTAGGTATAGGGTAGGAATTCTTGTTCACATTGGTCTAAATGACCTCTAAGGTCCCTTTCATGTCTGAAATTCTAGCACTTTGTCATCTAATTATTCTCAGCCTAATCTCAGCTGTTACCACTCTAAGGAAACAGTTCCATCAAAAGTCATTCATGACCTCTTTTTTAAAAAATTTTTCCTGAGGCAATTGGGGTTAAGTGATTTGCCCGGGTCACACAGCCAGGAAGTGTTAAATGTCTGAGGCCAGATTTGAACTCAAGTCCTCCTGACTTCAGGGCTGGTGCTCTATCCACTGCACCACCTCGCTGTCCCCATTCATGACTTCTTTATGGCCAAATCTATGGGGTTGTTTCTTAGTCCAACTTTTCTGTTGCATTTGCCACTATTGACCATCCCTTCTTTCTAAGATCATTTCCTTGACTGCCATGATCTATGCTGTCTCTCCATTGAACCTTCCCAACTCCTTGATCAGCCCCTCTTCTTTCTCCTGACCTCTAACCAAGTGTTCTCCTTCCCTTTCTTTTCCTTTACTTCTGTTCTTTTCTCTCCTGACCCAACCTTAGGAAACTCCACCTTTTCATAACCTCAATTCTCACTTCTGAGATGATGATTCTCTGTCCTGATTTCTCTCCCCAGCAAGTCTAGGTCTCCAGTCCTTTGACAGACACCACCATATGTCTATGTCTATTCCAAGATCACTTCAAACTCAACATCACTGAGTCTTTAGTATCTATCTTTCCCAGCAAACCCCTCTCTTTTGCCAAACTTTCTGCTTTCTGTGAAAATACCCATCATCTTCTCATCATCATCCTTCTCTTATACCCCTTACACATGCACACACACACACACACACACACACGTGTGTGTGTGTGTTCAGTAACTTGCTTGTCTCTAGGTAAACTGAATTTGCCCATTTCCAACCACAATTTATAAGACTGAGAGGGAATTTTAATCATCTTTATTTTTCATTTTACAAATGAAGGCAATAAGCATGAGAGAAAGGAGTAGAATTGTCCAAGAAATCAGCCCAAGAGGGGATACAAACCCTTGTCCTCTCTCCAGGTGCAGTGCCCTTGGTATCGCCATGCTACCTTATCCTTTGGTGATTATTCTTTGCCTTTCCTAGTACCAGTGTCAACTCTGACAGAACCTCTCTATTCTAGGACCTCACCCAGAACACGCCCTCCCCTTTGCCTTATATCCTCTGCGTCCCAGTGCAGTTGCTCAAACCACCCTCTACCCTTGGTTAAACCATTGTCTCACCAGGTTTGAGAGATCAAGGCCCCTTCCTATGCCAGGAGGACACAAAACTTCGCTATGTACAGCAGGTGGCAGTGGGATGCATGGAGTGGGGCCTGAGACCAGAAATTATAATTTTCTGCAGAGAGTGGCTGAGAGAAGGGAGCCAGGGAAATCAATGAGATAGTTCCCATCCCAGAAATCTGATGTTATACGTTAGAAATTGTATAGGGAGAGACAGCCTTTCTCTGCCGTCTGCCAAAACCATCTTAATCTATCTCCTTACAGAGTCCTCTAAGGCCATTTAGAATAAACTAGATCCTTGCAAACATCTGCCTGCTGAGTGAGGGCCTAACTTCTTAATAATTTTTCCCAATTTCTCCTGGAAAGCTAAAGATCCAAGGGCTGAAACTCAGATCCAAAATGTGCTCCCTCCTCCCCTCTGCCTCTCAGACTCCATCAAAGCCCAGCACACGTGCTATTTTCTACAAGAAGCCTTTCCTGGTCTCCCCAGATCCTCATACTCCCCTCAAATTATCTTTTATGTGCTTTGATAATTGGGCAGCTGGGTGGCTCAATGGATAGAATGCAGGGCCTGAAGGCAGGAGGACTCTTCTTCTTGATTTCAAATCTGGCTTCAAACACTTACTAGCTGTGCGATTCTGGGCAATTCACTTTACCTTGTGTGCCTCAGTTTCCTCATCTATAAAATGAGCTGGAGAAGGAAACTGCAAACCATTCCAAGTATCTCTGCCAAGAAAACCCCAAATTAGATCACAAAGAGTCAGACACGACTGAAACAATGATTTTGTTTATGCATATATGTGTGAAAATATACACATATACACATATGTATATGTGTATATATATATAATAAAGTGTCCCCCCCAATAGAATATAAATTCCTTAAGGATAAGAATTATTTTTTTTTATTTTTCCCATCTCCCGGCAGTTCTCCAGACATTATGCCCCAGAAGTCTCTCTGCCCTGGAAGACCTCTTCAGCCCCAGAAGCAGCAGCCTCCACTAAGCGTTTCCCTGTGACTGGACAGCTCCTCCCATTCAAAGAGAGAGCCCAAGCTAGCTATAGCTTGATCTCCCACCAGATGGCTCTCTCCATCACCTTTTCAGGTTCTTTTTTAGGGTATCTCCCTCATCAGAATATAAGCTCCTTGAGGGCAGGACTCTGTTTCTGCTTAAGTTAATAGCACAGCCCCCCCCTCCAATATTTGCTGTTCAGTCCCGTCTAACTCTTTGTGACCCCATGGACTTTATCGTTCATGGAGTTTTTCTTGGCAAAGATTCTAGAGCGGCTTGCCATTCCTTTGTCCAGGCCTGGTATATAGTAAGTGCTTAATAAATGCTTTCTGGCCTTGACTTTTGCTTTTATATACTCATTCTTATCATAGAGTCAGGTACTTGTTAATCTGGTTAATCTATTGCTTGATTGATCTGTAAAGAGATTGGTCCAAGCTCACGGGAGGAAGCACCTTCCTAAAAAATAACTGTATTATCTAAAGGAAAGAGCAATGAACTTGTAGCCAAGAGACCTGGGTTCAAATCCAGTCTCTGACATTAGTTAGCTACAAGATGTTAGACAAGCAATCCCTCTCTGAGTCTCAGTTTCTTCGATGAGAATAAAGGGTTGTTGTAAGAAGTATGGTGGGTAAAGCCCAGAATGTTACTACTGAAAGGGACCTTAAAGCCCATTCACCCCCACACCCAGGTTTGAAAGATGAGGAAACTGAGGGACTAAGAGCATCTTCCTTTGGGGGTCCTGCTCCTGCGCCCTCTACAGGGAAGGAACCATCAGTGTTTGGCCAAATACTATGTTTTTTGGCAAATTTGCCCCCAAACTGGTTATGGAATGTAAACAGAAGTCAGAGTTTGTCCTCCCTCCCCACCCAGCCTACAAATCCAGAGGCAAAGGAAGAAAAATGAGTAAGGCAGTCAAGGGATAAGTTGTTAAATGAAAGAAGAAGGGTCCCTCTGCCATAGATTAATGTTCTGCTGTCCGAGTGAGAACTCCTCCTCCAAAATAACGGCTCCCTCTTCTCAAGCTCTTTTGGTTTCTCCAAGCTTTTGCTGTAACAGTGATATTAATGGTGATAGCAAACATTTATATAGCGCCTGCTGTGTGCCAGGAACTGCGCTAAGTAAGCACTTTACAATTATTATCTCAATTGATCCTCACAACAATCCTGGGGGTAGGAAGGATAGGTGCTATTATTATCCCCATTTTACAGAGGAAAAAACTGTGTCTCTAAGAGGAAATATTCCTGCTCAGGAATGGCTCTCCCTAGCTAGTAAGTATCCAAACCATGTTCTCAGACTCAAGGCTTTCCCCACTACATTTCTGGGGTTTTGGGGAGTCAGGAAGCCAGACAAAGAGTCTTGAAGACCTTGTTACTTGCTCTCATTCACTCACCAAAAGCTTTGAGGTCCAGATCTAATCATCCCCCAACCTTGGAAGAGTTTCCTGGTCTGCTCCCCTAAGGATCCCCAACTTCTCCATGGGAGCCCCTGCTTCTTGCCAGCACTCCGCTCCCCCGCAGCCACCGAGCTCTCCCTGGAGACTGGTGGATAGGGAGCCCTGTAGGATTTACCCAGCTCAGTGCCCACATACAGTAGAACTCCCTGCAGGGAAAGAGATTGGATTTCTGAAAAGGTGAAATGGGATAGAGACTATTTATTGTATTTGGATGAGAACACAGGTCCCGGCTTTTGTATGACTGGAGGGAAGGGAGGAGCCCTGAGGTCCCCAAAGTTAAAGCTGGAAGGCACCTTAAAGGTTGTCAACCAGCCCAGATCCCTCATTTACAGCAGAAGACACTCGGGCCCAGAGAGGATGTGGCTCACCCCAAAGCACTCTTGTACAGTCACTTCACTCACTGGAAATATGTAGCACAGTGGACAGAGCACTGCAGTCAGGAGCTTGTTGTTCAGATTTAACTGATTTTTCATGACCCCAAATGGGGTCTTGGCAGAAATACTGGAGGAGTTTGTCGTTTCCCTTGTTAAGTCATTTTACAGATGAGGAAACTGAGAAAAACTTCTCACCCAGCTCATTTTACAGGTGGGGAAACTATACTTCTCATCCAGCTCATTTTACAGATGGGGAAACTGAGGCAAACCTCACCCAGCTCATTTTACAGATAGGGAAATTATACTCACCCAGCTCATTTTACAGATGGGGACTGAGGCAAACTTCTCACCCAGCTCATTTTACAGATAGGGAAACTATACTTCTCATCCAGCTCATTTTACAGATGGGGAAATGAGGCAAACCTCACCCAGCTCATTTTACAGATGGGAAATATACTCACCCAGCTCATTTTACAGATGGGGACTGAGGCAAACTTCTCACCCAGCTCATTTTACAGATAGGGAAACTATACTTCTCATCCAGCTCATTTTACAGATGGGGAAACTGAGGCAAACTTCTCACCCAGCTCATTTTACAGATGGGGAAACTATACTCACCCAGCTCATTTTACAGATGGGGAGACTGAGGCAAACTTCTCACCCAGCTCATTTTACAGATAGGGAAACTATACTTCTCATCCAGCTCATTTTACAGATGGGGAAATTGAGGCAAACTTCTCACCCAGCTCATTTTACAGATGGGGAAACTATACTTCTCACCCAGCTCATTTTACAGATGGGGAAACTGAGGCAAACTTCTCACCCAGCTCATTTTACAGATGGGGAGACTGAGGCAAACTTCTCACCCAGCTCATTTTACAGATGGGGAAACTGAGGCCAACAAGGGTATCCTTATCCAGCTCATTTTACAGATGGGGAAACTGAGGCCAACAAGGTATCCTTACCCAGCTCATTTTACAGATGGGGAAACCGAGGGCTAAGTGACTTATCCAAGAGGATCAGAGCCAAGATTTGAAACAAGGTCTCATGTCTCCAACTCCACTTCCCCAGATGCTACTTTGTATTCATCCTGGTCCTGCCCACTGATAGATCAGGAGGCCTGTCTGGTCCTGGGCTCCGGGGCTGGTTTGTCTCCCCGGAAGGGCGCGGGGAGGGAGGGAGAAGGTCCCCATTAATGACCGTGGCGGAGGGAGGAGGGGAAAGGGGAGGAGGAGCAGGAAGGGAAGGGGACGGAGGGGAGGGGGGAGAGGCAGTGAAGGGGGAGGGGGTGGTAAAGGACCGGGAGCGCCGCTTCCCAGACCTTGGCCTCTGCTGCCTCCTGGTGGCCACAGCTCGGTTTGACCGGCATCCAGGATCGGCCGGGTCTGAGAGGGACAGGGAAAGGAGGAATATAACTCCATCCCTAGAGACCAGAGAGCCCTGTACAGACAGGGGCCGCCCATTGGGGAACGCCACTGCTGTTGGAGCGAACGGCCGGGCGCACGGGATGGAAACCCGGGAGATGCCCTTAGAATGGGGAATACTTTCAAAAGAGCGTTCTGCGGGGCAAGGCCGGCGCTGGGAGGGGCTGTAGAGCCTCGGCGGCCCGGGACTGGAAGGGACCTCAGGACCCCAGAACGTGCGGTGTCCGCGCGGGGAGCGCTCCCCCCGCCAGAGAAGGACCACGGAGGCGGTGGCTTGTCCCTCGCTCTTGGGGAGGAGGCGCCGTCGGGGAGGGGGCCCCTAACGCCAGGGACGGGGATTGAAGTGAGGGGGGCGAGGGCTCCCGCCTCACTCTCCCCTCCAGAGCCCTCCGGGCCAGTGGCCGGGTCTGGAGCAGGAGACCGGGGATGGCCCTGGATGCAGCGGGAGACGCACGAAGACCAGCTGCGGGGCTGCGAGGCCCAAGCACAGTCACTCCCCTTCATCCAGTCACTCAGAACTTGAGAGGTCTGGGGGGTCTTGTTCTGTTTTTTGAAAGCCGAATCGATTAGAAAAATGTCTTTTGCTTCCCTTCCATGTGCAGAACGTCTTCAGATGACTAGCACGTCTGAAAAAGAGTGCTCCCAGATGGAGGCTAATTAAACCTCTCTGGAATTACCTTGCTAATTTTTTATTATTCCTGATTTTTCTCAACGAGTCCTCTTCTCCTGGACAGTCTGTAGGTACACGTAATAAGGAGCATTATTTTATTTATTGGATAAAACAGAGAGCGTGAGCTCTGGAATTCAGAGGGATCAAACCTTTTCCCACAATACCATCTTCAATCACACATATAGTCTAAACTACAAAAGGCTTTCCAGCATTTGATCATTTTCTTTTTGTTTGTTTTTTGGGGAGTTTTTTGTTTTGGTTTGGTTTTTTTCATTTCCTTCATTTTTATTAAAGCTTTTTTATTTTTGAAACATATACATAGATAATTTTCAACATTCACCTTTGTAAAACCTTGTATCCCAAAATTTTTTCCGTCCCTTCCTCCCACCCCTTCCTTTAAATAGCAAGTAATCCATATGTGTTAAACATGTACAATTCTTCTATACATATTCCCACAATTATCTTGCTACCCAAGAAAAATCAGATCAAAAAGGAAAAAAATGAGAAAGAAAACAAAAAGCAAACAAACAACCACAAAAAGAGTGAAAATACTATGTTATGATCCACACTCAGTTCCCACAGTCCTCTCTCTGGATGCAGATGGCTCTCTCCATCACAAGGCCATCGGAACTGGCCTGAATTATCTCGCTATTGAAAAGAGCTATGTCTGTCAGAACTATCACTGTATAACCTTTCTGTTGCCGTGTAGAGTGTTCTTCAGGTTGTACTCACTGCCCTTAGCATCAGTTCATGGAAGTCTCTCGAGGCCGCTCTGAAATCATCCTGCTGATCCTTTCTTATAGAACAATAACAAAATTTGAGAGTTTAAAGGGACTTTGGTAATGATCTGTATCCCCAAATAAGAAGGTAATTTGCCCAAAATCCCCAAACTGGTTGATGGCAGATACTTCAACAAAGACCTAAACTTCTATCTCCAAGTCCCATGCGACCTTCAGTTCTGCACAGGGAACTAATGAAAATATATCTGACTTCTACCTTCTGGGAAATGTTGCCCTCCCAGGTAAAAGCCAGGTATGACATTCTGGGAACTCGGATGTAGACAAATAGACAAGGAAAAGTAAAAGATTTGGGGATTGCTCTCCTCAGAGACCTATGCTTGGTTTTCTATAAAATGAGATAGGGATTGGTCTAAATCAGCGTTGTTTAACTATTTTGTGTCCTGGATCCCTTGGGCAATTTCTTGTGAAGCTTATGGAAAAGGATCACCGAAGAATGTTTTCCAAGGCATAACACAAACTAGAGAGGATGACAAAGGAAGCCAGTCACACTGAGCTACAGTGATCAAAGTATTTTATAAGCAGGTTTCTTCACCCCAGGTTAAGAACTCCTGAATAAGACCTTTTTCAGCATTAAATCCTATGTTCCTAAAAAGGCAGGTGGAGGGGGATGGGAGGGAAGGGAGAGGAGGACTTGGGGGGGTGTCAAGAATCTTAGGTTTGAATCCTGAATCCGGCAATTCCTAGCTAAGGGCAAGTCACTTTCATTCTTCTTTAGTTTCTTCATCTATAAAATGGGATTTTTCCTATTGATCTCACAGGACTGTTTGTCAACCTCAAGATGTTTTAGAAACAGAAGTTATTGTTATTATTAAGTTGGAATCGAGTCTGACCTTCATTTTGTGCTTACCTGGAAGAATGTTGAGGTTGAAATAGGTGGTCCCCGCAGGGATTCTTTAGACTAGAAAAAATAAATTGGGCTCCATCCACCCGAAAAGATGAAGAAGGGGAGGGATTGGATAGATGTCTCTGAGCCCCGAGGGGCATGAAGACAGGAGGACACAGCAGCATAGGTACATTAGAGCTTAGAAGAGAGAAATGGAGACCAAATAAAATGCTTTCCTATTTCCTGCAGGAGTAAATGAATGGGGCTCATAACTACAAGACACGGTACAAACGGAGAATAGATATCCGATCAAGAATACACACACACACACACACACACACACACACACACACACACAGAGGAGCTGAGTACAGAAATGCATATTACTCAACAAAGAAATCCAAAGGAAAAGGGAGAGGGGGAAGGGGATTAGATGGAAAGTAGATTAAGGAAGGGATTAGTTCTAAGCAAAACAAACTCTAAGAATGTACCAAATATTAATAGACCTGATTTCAGTGGCAAAGAACTAGGAACTGAAGTCAGTCAACTAGGGAATGGCCGAACACATTATAATAGATGGATGTGATGAATGCCATTATGCCGTAAGAAATGATAAAGGGGATGTTTTCAGAGAAAGCTGGGAAGGCTTCTGTGAACTGAAGTCCAGGGAAGGGAGCAGAACCAAGAGAACTATTTGTACAAAGATAAGAACGGGGTAAAAACAAGCAACCATGAAAGAATTAGCAACTCTGGCCAGTGTTAATAATCAACTGTGACTAAAAATAAAACTCACTGCCCAACTCTTGATAAACAAGTGAAGGACTCAAGACAAAATAAAAAGGCAAAATACATGAATTTGTGCATATACATATAGTACATATATATGTGGATGTATGTGTATATGTATGAATGTGTGTCGGGGAGTGTATATATTGGACATGGCCAATGAAGAAATGTGTCTTGCTTGAATGTATATGTTTGTAAGAGGGGTTTTGCTTTTCTTTTGTTCACAGTGGAGAAGATAAAGACTAGGATTGGAAGGGTGAGAAGGCAATTTTTTGCTGAATGGGAAAAAATATAAAATTCAATCAAAAAAGAAATTGGGTCAAGAAGGCCTTGAGGCTATTAAGGAAATTGGGGACTGGTTAGGGGCATAAGGAGACAACATACAGTAGGTAAGTTGGGATATCTAAAATTTAATCTTGGCTCTGTTACTGACCCACTGTGTAATGTTGGGAGAGTAATTTCCCCCATAGAGAGTTTAGGATCTCCTAATAGGGGACCATGTTGGAATGGATGTTCTCTAAGGTTTCTTCAAGCTTATCAGATATTGTGTGTTCTCATGTAGTTCCTGTGCTATTATGTTCTAATATTCTCTCTTCTAGCCTCCTGTGTTCTAGAGTCCTTTCCATGTCAGATTTCTGTATTCTAGTATTCTCTCTTCCAGCCTTCTGTTCTAGAGTCCTTTCCATGTTGGACTTCCATGTTCTAATATTTTCTCTTCCAGCCTACTGTGTTCTAGAGTCCTTTCCATGTCACATATTTTATGTTCTAATATTCTGTGCTCGAGAGTCCTTTCCATTTTCTGACAGCTTATGTTATGGGCTAACATTCTAAAAGATTCTAGCTCTAAGGTGTCCGACCTGCAGCCCAAGGGTGATTCTCAGTGTGTGGCTGGAAGCAGGTTACATTGTGATTGGGAAATATTTAACAACGCTAACACAAATGCAATAAAACATAAGTAATGCTAATTTGTGGTTTTCTAAATCAATATGCGGCTGGCGGGAATCCACCTTGGCTCTGATATTTCAGAAGTCATCCCTGTGGGTGGCCCAGCATCACGTGTCTTAAGTTTTAATAAACCCAGAACCCTGCCCCACCTCCCTTCCCCTCCTGGATCTGAGAGCTAAGGGTTTAGAGCAGGAATTTCTCTGAAGAAAGGGCCTCCTAGAATACCCTGAACGGCTCTGCCTCTCGTGGGCTCTTCCTTGGTTCGATGCCCTGAGTCTCCTCCAGGTTGTAGGTAATAAAAAGGGGCATCAGTCAGGCCCGAAGTGAATTGTGTACCTGCCGCCAGGAGCTGCCAGGGACTTTTATCATTGACAATGTCTTTTGCTTCTCTCTGTGTTATCATTTGCCGTCTGGCTGGGTCATTTTTAAAAATCTGAAGCCTGATCACATGGAAATTTTCTTTTTAAAAAATCAGAGCACCGGGGTTTCACTGGGGCTCAGAAATTCATTTTCCAACATCTCATAGGATTTATCACCTTCAAAAAAGAATTTGGTCTCCAACTCAGTGTGGAAGAATCAAAAAATATAGGACTGAAGTTGGCATTTGAACCTAGACTCAAATCCTAGTTCTGCTACTTCTTTACCGTATGATCTTGAGCAAGTCACTTAATATCCGGGTCCCAAATAACTCTAAACTTTAAACTTCAGAGCAATTACATTGTTTTTTGTTTGTTTGTTTTTGCTGAGACAATTGGGGTTAAGTGACTTGCCCAGGGTCACACAGCTAGGAAGTCTTAAATATCTGAAGCCAGATTTGAACTCAGGTCCTCATGACTTTAGGATTGGTGCTCTGTCCACTGCACCACCTACCTGCCCCTCATCTTCTTTGTTAAGGGGAATGCCCTTATGCAATGTCCTTAATAATTGGTTTTTATATCAATCAATCAATAAAAAAGGAAATTGCCTTCTTCACTCATCTCTGATCCTTAAAGCATCATCTCCTAAGCCTGGACCAGCCATTCCCTTTCCTAATACTGAGTCCCTTCTGCTCCTGAAGGGTTTCCTTAAAATCTGCCTCCTTTAGGAAGCCTGCCAGGCTAAGCCCTTACCTAGCATCCAGCTACCATTACTCCTATATATCTGTTATATAAATAATAGATCCCACTCATTCGCCTAATATAATGTCTGTAGCTTTGTTTGATACTAATGAAATCTCTACCCTCAGGAAGCTTCCAATCTAGGGGAGCGAGCCAAGGCCAAGGCCAGGAAGGATAAGATTATGGGTTTTTAAATGGCATTTTAGAACAGGGAAATAGCAAAGCTGAAAAGAATAAGATTCATGATTTTTAAAAAATATTTTGATAACTAGATTTCAATGTAATTGGTAATTCTGTAGAATTTATTTTACACCTTTAAAAATTTTATGCTGAGTCCCGAGGTTCTGCTGGATGATCAAAGGGGCCCAGGACATACAAAAGGATTAAAAACCCTTAAAACCAGCCCAAGTCTCATTTCACAGAGGTCCCGGAACTCCTAGGTCACATTCTGTTGAAAAAAAGATCTGGGGATGTTAGTGGAAGGAGACGGGGATGTTTCACAGGGAGTAGAATGCAGGCAGGATGGCACGTGATGACTTTCTGCCCCATAGAAAAGGGTTTAGTCCTTTTCTGTTTGGTTCAAAATGGTACCACCAGGAGCAACGGGCAAGGTCCCAAGGGCCAAATTTACTCTGGTTTTCGGGAATCATTCCCTGGCGGTGCACAGTGAGCCACTTCTCGGTACTCATGGGCCCCTCAGGTGAAGACTGGAGGGCCAATGGCCAAACATGTTCAGGGGGATTCCTGCTCAGGGACAGATCGGACTCTAAGACCCCTGGGGTCCTTGTTGGCTTTGGAGCTCTGTGACTCTGAGGTTCTTTGCAGTCTATTCTCAAATCTTCACAAACTTGAAAGGTTCAGGATCCATCATGACTGTGACTGTGCTGCTCCAATTTCTAGAGGCGGAGGACTGCCCTCTTGGCTCAAGAACATCAGCATTCCCTGCTCTGTTAGCTGGATGTCTGGGTGTCTCCTCCACCCCACCCCCTTCCCTAGTCTAGACAGCTTCTCCAGTAAATGGCACCAACGTCTCTCGGCGGGCCCCAGGTTGCCAGCTTTCCAGCTGCTTTCTCTGAAAAGAGTCATAAAATGAGAGCTGGGAGACCTGGATTCTAATCATCACTCTACCCCTTATTGGTGGTATCCTTCAGGCAAATCCCTTTCCCCAGTGTGCCTCAGTTTCCAAGTTTGGAAAATGAGTGAGAGGGTTCTAAGGGCCCTCCCAGCCCTGACCTCCTGGGTTCTAAGGGCCCTCCCAGCTCTGACCTCCTGGGTTCTAAGCACCCTCCAGCTCTGATATTCTTTTCTGAAGCCCCTCCCAGTGGTCCCCCAGCCACCACATCCCCTCCTGCTTCTAACAGTTCCTGCTCCGTTCTGTTCTTGGTCCTCACGCTCTTTGTGTTCAGAAGTGGGCTGGGGCACAGCCCCCCACCCGACCCCCTACCCCCTCCCTCCCAGCCCTGCTCCTCGGCGGTGTTCAGGCCCTGCCCGAGCAGGTCTCTGGGTCCCCGCGGTCCCCGTGCCCCCTTCAGCTGTTGTTGGCATTCAGGGGATGATGGGAGCGAAGCAGCCTCAGGCAGGAGGGCTATAAAGGGGGCAGCCACCTGTCCACTTCCAGCCCCATAAAACGGAGCTGGAGCGTGAATTGATGGGCCCATAAAAAGCCCAGAGCACAGCTCGGCGATGTCTTCCGCAGTTTATAAACACATAAAAAAGGCCTCGGTCGCAGCCGCACACCAGGGCCTCCTTTAGCCCAGAATAAATGGGCCTCCCCAGGAGGAGCTGCGGTGACAGTGCCGTCAGCCTGCTCCCCGTGGTTGGCGGGGGAGGGAGAAGGCGCCGACTCCCGGACCTCACCCAGAGACTCTGGGCCCAGAAGCGGCCAGGTTTCTACATTAATATCACTGATCACGGCTTGCTTTCAGCCGGACTTTGATGTTCCAAAGCACTTCCTTCATGGATAGCTGGTGCGAGTGTATTATCCCCACTCAAAGATGAAGAAACTGAGACCCGGGGAGGAATAAGCTAGTAAGGTAGAGCCGTACGCAGCTAGTGAGTCCCAGGCCAGGATCCGAACCAGTCAGTCAGGTTTCCCCTGATCCCGGACAGCTGGGGGTGGCTAACCATCAGGCCTGGAGCCAGGAAAACCCAAATTCAAATCCAACCTCCAACACTCCCTGGGCAAATCCCCCCGTCTGCCTCAGTTTCCTCATCTGTAAAAGGCTCAAGAGAAGAAAATGGGAAAACACTCCAGTATCTTTACCAAGAAAATGCTAAGAGTCAGACAGGATAAACAACCGAAGAGCAAGCACAACATTCCCGAGTTACCCAGTCCAGTGTCAGACCAGCTCTTCCTGGGCTCCCCATTAGAGATTCAGCCCGAATCCAAGTCCACACTTTCTGCGCTTCCGCATGATACTGCCTTGATCTTTGCTCCCCTAAAACGTTTCCAAGGAGAGGGAGTGAAGAGCCAGTAGTCGAAAGAGTATATTTGGTCTCGGTAGGGAGCACCTCTGCCACTCTGCCTATGCTGCTTTGGCAAAATTCTTTCACACTCTGGACCTCAGTTTCCCTCATCTATAAAATGGGTATAATAATAAAAGTACATGGGACAGTTGGGTGGCGCAGTAGTTAGAGCACCATCCCTGAAGTCAGGAGAACCCAAGTACAAATCTGGTCTCAGATACTTCACAGTTCCTGAATGTGTGATCCTGGGCAAGTCACATAATTAACCCCAATTGCCTCAGCAAATAAATAAATGGATAGATAGATAGATAGATAAATGAATGAATAATTAAATGAATGAATGAATGGATAGATAAACAAATAAATAAATAAATGAGCAAGTAAATAAATAGATAAATAAATAAATAAGTGATGGGAGTACATGTAGAAACTGGAAAACTGGAAAGAGGATGCTCATCACCCAGTCCTCAGTAATCAGGAGCAAGACCAGAATTCAAGGATGTTATTTGGGATAATGTTGACTCATTCACTTATTCAATCAGCATTTAATGAATGTATGCCTTGTACCAAGCACTGGGCTAGATACTGTGGAGACAAAGACAAAAACAAAAAGTCCCTGTCCTCACGGAGCTTACAATCTTTTTTTTAATTATTATTATAGCTTTTTATTTACAAGATATATGCAGGGTAATTTTTCAGCGTTGACAATTGCCAACCTTTTGTTCCAATTTTTCCCCTCCTTCCCCCCATCCCCTCCCCCAGATGGCAGGTTGACCAATACATGTTAAATATGTTAAAGTATAAGTTAAATACAATATAAGTATACATGTCCATACAGTTATTTTGCTGTACAAAGAATCAGACTCTGAAATATTGTACAATTAGCCTGTGAAGGAAATCAAAAATGCAGGTGGACAAAAATAGAGGGATTGGGAATTCTATGTAGTGGTTCACACTCATTTCCCAGAGTTCTTTCCCTGGGTGTAGCTGGTTGAGTTCATTACTGCTCTATTGGAGCTGATTTGGTTCATCTCATTGTTGAAAATGTCCAGGTCCATCAGAATTGATCATCATATAGTATTGTTGTTGTTGAAGTGAATAATGATCTCCTGGCCCTGACGGAGGTTACATTTTACCAGGGAAAACAATGTGCACTCAGAAAAGTAATTCAAAGTATTTACAAAGAAATTGGAGGGGACTGGGAATTGGGGACAATTTGAGTTAATCTCTAAGTAATATAAGAATTCTAAAAGATGGTGTCAGGAGGGAGACTGTCCCAGGGATGAGGCAGAGCTCGCGTAACACTTGGAGGCTGGAGATGGGGTATCATATATGGGGGCATTAAGTGCGCCAGCTTGGCCATAATGTAGAGTATATGAAATAGATAAATGGATCAAGAGCCTGGGAGGTGGTGATGGGCTCTACCTGCTAAAGAGAGGCGTCCCATAGAAGAACTTCCTGAGCCCCTGAGCAGGTCTATATTTGAGGAGGGGCCTTTTGGCAGGATGATGTACAGCAGGGGAGCAGGGATGGCTGCAGCAGGCCTGATGTGGATGCCAGATGTTCCCCAGATGTGGGGTTATGGGTTACCTTCAGAGTTCACTTTTTTCCAGCTTGCAAATTTGCTTTCCTCATCACAACCAGGAGGGGCCCTCAGTATGAGGATTGTCTTTATCTCTGCAAATGAGAAAAGAGAGGCTCAGAGAGGAGCCTCCCAACTCCTCCCCCAATGACCTCATATCTCACAGAAGTTAACACAGGAATGTTAAATGGATGCCATGCAGATGGTAGAGGGCAGGTCACACATCCAGGGGACAGATGCTCTGTACCCTGTCTGTTTTGACAGGGGTCCTCAAACTTTTTAAATAGGGGGCCAGTTCACTGTCCCTCAGACTGTTGGAGGGCCAGACTATAGTAAAAACAAAAACTTTGTTTTGTGGGCCTTTAAATAAAGAAACTTCATAGCCCTGGGTGAGGGGGATAAACGTCCTCAGCTGCCACATCTGGCCCAAGGGCCGTAGTTTGAGGACCCCTGTGTTACCATTTTCTCTAAGGTTTCCTTGTCTTTTCTTCTTCCACTTTTCAAAAGTTCCTTCATTTCACTGGTCTTGCCATTTCCTCCATTGATGTTGAACATTACTCATCTCTAAAGTTTACAAAGCACTTCACACAATCTATTCTCTCACCTTATTCTACATGTTCTACATATTCTTCAATGGTTTCTATGTGCACTTCTATTATTATACCCATTTTAGAGATGGGGAATCTGAGGCCCAGAGTGTGAAAGAATTTTGCCAAAGCAACATAGGCAGAAGGGCAGAGGTCGTCCCTACTGAGCCCAAATATGCTCTTTTTTGACTAAACTATTAGTTTAATATTAGTAGTACTACTACAAATAATAATAATAAACTATTAGTAAACCCTTAGTATTGTGGGACTTTTGGAATTGAAGATGAGGCAGATAGCTCAGATAGATAGATACATAGATAAATAAACAGCTATAAAGATAGACAGATGAACAGCTACAAAGAGAGAGAGAGAGAGAGAGAGAGAGAGAGAGAGAGAGAGAGAGAGAGAGAGAGGATAAGTGGCAGATAGATTAGAAGAACAGGAAGTAAATAGATAAGCAGTTAGAATGATAGATAGATAGATGAACAACTAGGATAGATAGATAGATGGTAGATGGCAGATAGATTAGAAGAATAGGAAATAGATGAACAGTTAGAAAGATAGATGATAGGTAGATGATAGGTGGTAGATTAGAACAGGAAATAGATAGATGACAGTTTAGAAAGTTAGAAAGATAGATAGATGACATAGATAGATGGTAGGTAGATGGATAGATTAGAAGAACAGGAAGTAGATAGGTGAACAGAAAGAAAGAAGAAAGAAAGATAGAGGGAGGGATGGATAGATGGATAGATCTTTATTCACTCTTTAAAATGTGACAGATTCTTTGCTAAGTGGTAGGGATACAAAGAGAAGCAAATGGCAGTCCCTGCCTTCACCATTCAGAGTTTAATGTGGTAAACAATACGCAAACACACTTGTACAAAAAGGTTATATATAGAATAAGTAAGAAATATTTGTGTGTTTTGTCCTTCAGTTTCAAGGGGGACCAATGTAACCAGAGTGTGACATTTGGACTTGTATATGAATTGGATTCAAGTGCAGCAGAGTCGCACAAACTCCTCGACCTCATTCTCTCTTCCAAAATGTGACAAGACAAAAGCCAGAATGACCGTCGATGGCCCAAGACATAGTGGACAGCCTTGGCGTCTTTGATGTTTAATCAGCCAAAATCAAGCACTCCATAGCACCTGATGCATCCTCCCTCGTGGCCATTGGAACAAATTGTTCTCATCCACCCATCCTGCTGGGGAAAGTCTTCCCATGTTTGGGGTGTACATTCCCCTAATTCATTGACAGGTTTAAGAATGATCAGTTACTCTTAAACTGGTTCAGCCTGTCTGCCAAGGTGGCTGTCCTGAAGCGTGACCACTGCCCAGGCTACGGCTCCTTAGAGCTCCAGGAGAAGCTGGGTAAATCGGGCAGGTACCAAAGGTGGATGGGCAGAGGTGCTAGTCCTCCTGAACACCCCACAGGTCCCAAAAAGAAAAAAGGTTTAGAAAGGCTTCCCATAGAAATAGAGTTGGTTTTAGCAAACAAAAGAGTTCCTAATAAGAACTGGAAAGCTGGCAAGAGATTCAGACTCAAAGTGAAGACTGGGCGACTATGGAACCATGGTTGTTGTTCAGACATTTCAGTCATGTCTGACTCTCCAAGACCCCTTGGGGGGTTTTCTTGGCAGGTCTTGGAGTGGCTTGCCATTTCCTTCTCCAGACTATCTTACAGATGAGGAAATTGAGGGAAACTCTGGGACTTGCCCAGAGACACACAATTAGGAAGTGTCTGAGGCTGTATTTGAGCCCACGTGTTCCTGTCTCCACTAAGTCTGGTGCTCTATTCACTGCGCCACCTATTACTTAACCTCTCTGATTGTTTTTTTCTTCGATCAAATAGCCTTATTAATCATATTTATACTTCCTGTGACACAGGATTCTTGTGAGTGGAGCATCTTGAAAGCCTTAATGAGTTGGTATTTTCATTATGAATTGCTGTGGTTCAAGAAAATTTTAATCTGTCATCCTTAGGGGGCCAGTCTCGCAGGGATGAAGCTCTTGGTTTTAGCTGGTTCTTGGATGCATTGCAAACACTTGAAGCTTTGCCTGGACCAGCCTCAGCTTGAGGTCTGCTGGGTCGTCTCTCTTAAGGGGTTCCAGGAGGACTTTCAGTCCCTGGGAGCCCCAGGACTTTCTCTGCTCCTACTGATGCGTGTTCTTCAGGGTCTCATCCTTGCCCTGAGCCCTGGGAGTAATTCTGACCCTCTTTCCCACCCCACAGCCAAGAATCCCCAAGCAAAGCTGGGTCTCTGAGGCAGAGAGAAGGGGCACAGGCCCTTTTCCTCCAGGAGCTGGAGAAAAGAAGGAGCATCAAGATCATCCCCAGCTGGAAGGATGGGGTGTTTACATCCATAGGATGAGAGCTTAAAAAAGGACCTCAGAGACCACAGAGTCTGGCCCTCTCATTTTGCAGAAGAGGAAACTTCAGTCTGAAAAATTTAAATGACTTTGGCCTAAGTCATACAAGGCAGAAAGATCAAAAGCAGGATTTGAATCCAAGTTCTTGAACCCCAAGATTACATTCCATTGTATCATGCTGCCACCTTTCTCCTTAACTAGCAGGCTCATGTGTGGGAGGCTGGAACATGAGGCCAAATGTCTGGGAGCTGAGCAAACCCTCTCTGCTCTCTCTTGTGAGGACAGGACGTGATTCCTCCAGGACACAGCTGGGTACGGACCCTGCTGTCTGTGGTTCAGGGAGAAAGGCACAAAGTTGCAAGAATCCAAAGAACTGGGTTCCAATGACAGCTCTCACTAGCTTGGGTCATTTCTCCTCTGTGGGCTGGACTTTCCTAGTGTTTCTTACATACTGGGACTCTTATTGTGTACCTCATTGACTTGTTGTCAATAAAGCACTTTGTAAGAAATTATAGAGATACACTAGGGTGATTTTTCCATGTAATCCAGGCCCTTTCAGTGTTCAAATTTTATCATTCTTTAATAGTCCCATCCTGCCCACCCACTCTGCCCCTGTCTTTGACCTTCTGGGATCTAAGGGCCCTCCCAGCTCTGACCTCCCGGGTTCTAAGGGCCCTCCCAGCTCTGACATCCTGGGTTCTAAGGGCCCTCCCAGCTCTGACCTCCTGGGTTCTAAGGGCCCTCCCAGCTCTGACCTCCCGGGTTCTAAGGGCCCTCCCAGCTCTGACCTCCCGGGTTCTAAGGGCCCTCCCAGCTCTGACCTCCCGGGTTCTAAGGGCCCTCCCAGCTCTGACCTCCCGGGTTCTAAGGGCCCTCCCAGCTCTGACCTCCCGGGTTCTAAGGGCCCTCCCAGCTCTGACCTCCCGGGTTCTAAGGGCCCTCCCAGCTCTGACCTCCCGGGTTCTAAGGGCCCTCCCAGCTCTGACCTGCTGGGTTCTAAGGGCCCTCCCAGCTCTGACCTGCTGGGTTCTAAGGGCCCTCCCAGCTCTGACCTCCCGGGTTCTAAGGGCCCTCCCAGCTCTGACCTCCCGGGTTCTAAGGGCCCTCCCAGCTCTGACCTCCCGGGTTCTAAGGGCCCTCCCAGCTCTGACCTCCCGGGTTCTAAGGGCCCTCCCAGCTCTGACCTCCCGGGTTCTAAGGGCCCTCCCAGCTCTGACCTCCCGGGTTCTAAGGGCCCTCCCAGCTCTGACCTCCCGGGTTCTAAGGGCCCTCCCAGCTCTGACCTCCCGGGTTCTAAGGGCCCTCCCAGCTCTGACCTCCCGGGTTCTAAGGGCCCTCCCAGCTCTGACCTCCCGGGTTCTAAGGGCCCTCCCAGCTCTGACCTCCCGGGTTCTAAGGGCCCTCCCGGCTCTGACCTCCCGGGTTCTAAGGGCCCTCCCAGCTCTGACCTCCCGGTTCTGAGGCCCTCCCAGCTCTGACCTCCCGGGTTCTAAGGGCCCTCCCAGCTCTGACCTCCCGGGTTCTAAGGGCCCTCCCAGCTCTGACCTCCCGGGTTCTAAGGGCCCTCCCAGCTCTGACCTCCCGGGTTCTAAGGGCCCTCCCAGCTCTGACCTCCCGGGTTCTAAGGGCCCTCCCAGCTCTGACCTCCCGGGTTCTAAGGGCCCTCCCAGCTCTGACCTCCCTGGTTCTAAGGGCCCTCCCAGCTCTGACCTCCCGGGTTCTAAGGGCCCTCCAGCTCTGACCTCCCGGGTTCTAAGGGCCCTCCCAGCTCTGACCTCCCGGGTTCTAAGGGCCCTCCCAGCTCTGACCTCCCGGGTTCTAAGGGCCCTCCCAGCTCTGACAGAAGGATTATTCCTCTTCTTCCTGAGTCTTTTCAATGGAGAAAGAGGGAGCCATCCGGGTAAGCCACAGACTCACAGACAAAGGAATGCCCCTTGTTAGACTCCTGGCCCCTTCCATCCATAAGGAGCATCTCCTGTACTGAAGGATGTCATACACCTGTATTTTTCACGTGCTTTGGCCCCACCTTGTGGCCAACATGTTGCAATGCAGGTTACCTTTCCTGAGCCTCTTCCCTAGCTGGTCCCCTTGCTTGGGAATGACAACAGCATCTTTGACAGAGGGTCCATTTCCACAGAGGCCGCTTGCAGTCCCACTCTCTGTCCCCCTTCCCCTGCCTTTGGTTAATCAGAAAGGATTCCCCATCACCAGAATGGTTTCCTTATTCTCTCTTTGGGGGGCAGGATTTGGAGAGGAAAGAATGAGGAGCTTATTCCAGGTAGGAAAGTTCGTTCTGATGGACTGAGACAGGGGAAGGGAGGTTCTTAGAGGCTCTGCTCCTGGCTCAGTTCCTCCATCAACCCTTCCATGACTTCCTCCTAGTCCCTGGAGACACCTTCCTTCTCTGACATTCTACATTTATAAATCTGTTCCTCATAATTAAGCCCCCAATCAGACCAATTACCATCATCCTCCTCTTCATCCTTCCCTCTCTCAGCAACCCTGTGAACACAACCTACATTATAGATGAAAAAGCTGAGTCACAGGAACACTAAGTGCCCACCCCAGTGCGTTCCTGCCTCTCAGTCCAAAATAATCTGTAGAGAATTATCTTCTTTTTCATTCATCCATTCCCCAAAGAGACAAGAAACTCTTTGTTTAGTTCTTTTTTATTATTATTTTTTGTTGTTTAGTTCTTTACTAGCTCCTTACTGGCACTCAAATTCAACACATATTAATATATATGTTAAATTCAAACATGTATTAAAGACAACCAAGAAGAGATTTTATATTAGAGAGATCTCAGGTCAGATCAAATACTGATTTTGGGAGCTCAGTTAAGTCTCTGTTGTATCCGTTTATATTGCCTTTGTTTTTAAGTTCAGCTTTAGATTTCCAAAGCTTTCCTGCTTGTTACTGCTTCTTCTCAGCCCACACTATAAGTAGCAGAGCAGCTAAGTAAAGCTGGTTAGAGTGCCAAATCTGGAGCATGGAAGACTCATCTTCATGCATTCAAATGGGACCTCAGATACTTACTAGTTATGAGACCCTAAACAAATCACCTCACCCTGTTTGCCTCAGTTTACTCATCTGTGAAACAGGCCTTAGAAGGAAATGGTAAACCATTTCCAGGGTCACAAAAAATTGGGCATGTTTGAAATGACTGAACAATCACAAAAGTTGCTGTGTTTCTAAAAAAGACATTCTCACCTGGAGTTCCCACCTTCCATGAAATTATGGATCCAGATCCCCAAATATATGAGGCCCTTCCAATCACAAACTTCAAAGAAGTAAGCACAAAGCAATTTTAGGAGAGACAGAGCACTTACTTGGGGGATAAGGTGGGATCAGGGAAGGCTTCCAGGAGGAGCTGAGCCAGGAAGAAAGGGAGAGATTCTCAGAGTGGAGATAAGAGGTACATCCCAGGTATAGGGGATGCCATGGACAAAGGCACACACATCCAGAAACACAGTCTGGCAGGAATTCGGAGGACGGGGACAGGAGTAAAGACTGCAAAAATAGCCCAGGAGCCAGATTTTACAATCTGGCTGTACAGGGCTCTGAATGACAGGGAGAGGAATTTTTATTTTATCCTACAAGGAACTGGCGAGAGCCTTTTGTGTGCAGGAATCATGTGATCTGTGTTTTACAAGTAAAAATCTAGCAATTGGAGGATGGACGGGAGAAAGGAGAGACTGGGGAAGGGAAAGCAGTTACAAAGCTTTGCTGAGTATCTATTAAGTGCTTACATAGAGATAGTGGGTAGAAACTTTAAAATCTTTAAGCCAAAAGGGACCTTAAGGTGTTACAACAGAATATTAGAACAGAAAAATAATGTTAGATCTGGAAGGGATATAGACCTATCCTTTCATTTTAATACCAGTCAGCATGGGCCTGGAGGCAGAAAGATCTGAGCCTTAGACAGTTAGCTATGTGACTCTGGTCAAGTCATATGTTTGCCTCAGTTTTCTCAGCTGTAAAATGGAAATAATAACACCTACCTCCCAGGGTTATTGTGAGGATCAAATGAGATGATGTTTGTAAAATACTCAGCATACTACCTAGCACATAGTAGGTGCCTAATAAATGCTTATTCTCTTTTTTTCCCCTCCTATTAATTAGACTTCCAGCTATAAAGTGATGGAAACCTGGACAAAGGCCTGCTTCTTACAGATACCATTTGGGTTATCCTGAGCAAGTTGTTTAACTTCTTAGACAAGCAGGGCGCAGGAAGCTCATTTATAATTAATAAATTAAATTGCAGAGCAGATGGCAAATTGCCTTGCATAAAGAAAGTTCCTCAGAGGGAGTTCTCTAGGCCTAAGAAATCCAAAATCTCCTCCAAAAACGGGTTGTGGAGGAGAAAGTGGATTGTTGCCATTTTTATAGAACTTTAAAATGTTCAAAAACTTTTGCATCAGCATGATAAATGTGGAAATATGGTTAGAAGAATTGCACGTGTAACCTACATTGGATTACTTGATGTCTAGGACAGGGGGAAGGGGGAGAAGAGAGGGAGAAAAATACAGAACACAAGGTTTGGCAAAAGAATACTGAAAAGTGTCTTTGCGTGTATTTTGAAAAAATAATTATTATTTTTATATTTTATATATAATAATTATTATTATTAAAAAAACAATTTTTGCATCTATTATATATTACATATTATTTCATTTGAACTTCTCAAGACCTGGGGGCCTGAGGAGTGACTTGTCTCTGTGGGAAAGTTGAGATTCAGATCTAGACCCCTCTGAGGGCTCATCTGGAGTGCTATCCACGGCACCACATGGTCTCCAAATGGAAAGTGTGGAGAGAAGAAGCTCCTTGTTCCCCCCCCCCCCCCCACAGCAGCAGGGATGCCCACCCTGCCTGACTTCAGGAAACTTGCTGTGTGCTTCTTCCGCATCCTCGCCCTTCCATCCTTCTAAAGACCTCCTTCAATTGCATCGATTCTCTTAGGCAGATCCCTGGCTCTTTGGGAGGTCTGTCATTCTTCTCGGGCTCCCGTTCGATCGACCACTTTGTTCCAACCATTAGGAAGCTTTTAATCACCAGCTGGGAAGCTCTTTGTCAAGGCAGAGTTAGCAGAAACCAAACCAGAAGGAGCCACCTAAGATCACTGAGTCTAACTCCTTCTATTTACAGGCAAGCTAACTGAGGCCCAGAGAGGAAAAGAAACTTAACAAGAATCAAAATTGCTAGAATTTGTACGTCATTTTAGATTTACCAAGAACTTTCCAATTATTAACTTATATAATCCTTACAACAACCCCAGGAAGTAGCTACTGTTAACCAGTAATCACAACTCCATAAGACAAGTGTAGAGACTAGATTTATTATAACAAAAATGAAGACACATGTGGAACTCCTTTTTACAGATGAGGAAACTGAGGCAGGTAGTGGTAAAATACCCAGTCACATATTATCTGAGACTATATTTGAACTCAGATCTTCCTAGTTTCAAGTCCCATGGTCCATTCATTTCAACACTTAGCTGCCTCTTGTTCAATGACACAACTAATGGATGACCCAGGTCTCAGAACTGGCTTGTACCCTACCTTCCCCACTCCACCTTCTGTCTTCCTACCTCAAGTCCTTAGGAGAGCTAGTGATCTCTCACCCAGCTCAGCCCAAGCATACAAGAGACAGAGAAACTAAACCCTTGCTCAAAGGAGTCTACACCAGCAGGAAGAAGAATATGGGGCTTGTGGAATATTATAAATCCCCCAGAGAAGCTAGATTTCAGGCAGTAAACTAATGATCTCCAAATGCTTTTGATCACACACCCCAGTCAATTAAAAAACCATTTAGCTGCATCTCAGAATGTGTATACTTACTTATTTATAAACTACCGTCAACTAAGTGATAACAACGGATAGAGTGCTAGACCTGGAGTCAAGAAGACCTGAATTCAAATTGTGCCTTAGACACTTATTTGCTATGGGATTCTGAACAAGTCACTTGCAGTCTTTCTCCTGTTTCTTTCTCTATAAAATGGAACCTAACAAAAAAAAAAAAAGAAAATTTTTAAAAAAGATTAAAAAAGAAAAAAATGGCACCTACCTCCCCAGGGTTATTGCAAAAATAAAATGTGATAATATGTGTAAAATTCTTTTCAACTTCCCAAGTGCTATATAAAAGTTATTTTATTAAACTATTATTAGTAATATTTTTATTGCTTCTACATATACCGTGACACAGGAACAGCTAGCTTGTACCATTGGATAGAGCTCTGACAGGAAAATGCATATTCATGAGTTCAAATTCTGCCTCAGACACTTCCAAGCTGTGTGACTCTGGACAAGTCACTTCATTCTATTTGCCTCAGTTTCCCCATCTGTAAAATGACCTGAAGAAGGAAATGGCAAAAGTCTTTTCTGAAGAAAACCCCAAATAAAGTGAGCAACCCTGAACACATTAGCGATTGTGTCACCCTGGGTGAGTTCCTTAATATTTCATTGTTTTAAGTAACTCTCTAAGACTGCAAATGAGGAGCAAGACCTATTGCTTGTATGAGTTCCACTGTACTAATGATAATGTGCATTTTAAAAACCACAAAAGGATGAGATAAAGATAATAAATAAATTACATTTGATTCAAGATAATAGGATGAGAGAGTTTGAGTGGCAAAATGAAACCTCTTCTCCTTTAGGAAATATTTTTTGAATGGGCCCCGATTGGGGGGAGGAGGCAAAGGGGGAAGGGAAGAGTTTGTGCCGTGTTCGGGAAATCTGAGGGTTTGAAACCAGGATGGGGTCTGTAAGTAGAGCCAAGGTAACAGGGAAGACATGATAGGAACATGGAAATGACAAGGAAATGGGTTATGAGTCTGAGGGAGACATCAGGGCTGACGCCAAACTAGCCTGCCTGGAAGGTGACAGCATCCTGGGCAGAAATAGAAAAATGGAAGGGAGGGCATGGAGTAGAGAGACTAGAAAGAGAACTGCAATTAGCCACCCAGCTGAGTTTTGCCTGTTTATCCTTTGTGATTCCTTCTGTCCCACCCAAAATGCAAAGGAAGAAAGGAACGCTTGTTGACCTTTGACCCCCAGGTCAACTCCCAGAGGGGGGGTACCACAGGATGATCGGGAAGGGGGATGCGGATGGGGTGGAGTCCGTGATATCCAAAACCAGCTGCTTTGAACTTGGATTTTAGATTCCCTTGGACAAAAGGCCACAGAAAGGAGGAGGGAGGGGGAAGGGAAGGAAGAGACAGAAAGAAGGAGGAAGAGAGAAAAGAAAGAGGGGAAGGAAGGAAGGAAGGAAAGAAGGAAGGAAGGAGGGAAGGAAGGAAGGAAGGAAGGAGGAAGGAAGGAAGGAAGGAAGGAAGGAAGGAAGGAAGGAAGGGAAGGAAAGGAAAGGGGGGAGGAGGGGGGAGGGAGGAAAGGGGAAAGGAAGGAAGGAAGGAAGGAAGGAAGGAAGGAGGAAGGAAGGAAGGAAGGAAGGAAGGAGGGAGGGAGGGAGGGAGGGGAAAGGAAGGAAAGGAAGGAAGGAAGGAAGGAAGGAAGGAAGGAAGGAAGGAAAGGAGGGAAGGGGAAGGAGGGAAGGAGGAGGGAGGGAGGAGGAAGGAAGGAAGGGAAGGAAGGAGGAAGGAAGGAAGGAGAAGGGGGGAGGAAGGGAAGGGAAGGGAGAAGGGAGGGGGAGAAGAAGGAAGAAGGAGGGAAGAAGGGGGAGGAAGGAAGGAGGAAGGAAGGAAGGAGGAAGGAAGGAAGGAAAGGAGGAAGGGGAAGAGGGAAGGAAGGAAGGAAAGGAAGGAAGGAAGGAAGGAAGGAAGGAAGGAAGGAAGGAAGGAAGGAAAGAAGGAAAGGAAGGAAGGAGGGAAGGAAGGAAGGAGGGAAGGAAGGAAGGAAGGAAAGGAAGGAAGGGGAAGGAAGGGAAGGAAGGAGGAGGGAGGAAGGAGGAAGGAAAGGAGGGAGAGAGGGGAGGGAGGAAGGAAGGAAGGAGGGAAGGAAAGAGGAAGGGGAAGGAAGGAAGGAAGGAAGGAAGGAAGGAAGGAAGGAAGGGAGAGAGGGAGGGAGGAAGGAAGGAAAGAAGGGAGAGAGGGAGGGGGGAAAGAAGGAAAAAGGAGGGAAGAAGGGAGGAAGGAAGGAAGGAAGGAAGGAAGGAAGGAAGGAAGGAAGGAAGAAGGAAGGAAGAAGGAAGGAAAAGGAAGGAAGAAGGGAAGGAAGGAAGGAAGGAAAGAGGGGGAGGGAAGGAAGGAAGGGGAGGGGAAGGGAAGGGAAGGAAAAAGGGAGGGAGGGGAAGGAAGGAAAGAAAGAAAGGGGAAAGAAAAAAAAAAAAAAAAAAAAAAAAGGAAAAAAGGAAGGAAAGGAGGAAAAGGAAAAAGAAAAAAGGGAGGGAAAAAAGGAAAAAAAATATTAATTTTAATTTTAAATTCTATGGTATTTCCTTTTTAAATATGAAATAAAAAATTTAATATTATAAAATCAAAAATTTGAATTGATTAAAAAAAATAAACAATATTTTTGCTTCCATGTCCCAAATTTTTTCCTTTAAAATATAACCTTATTTGATCCTCCAAAACCCTTCTGAGGAGATTCAACCTTTTTTCAAAAAAGGCGGAGGGGAAGTAAAAAGTTTCAACTCTTTTAAGGGCCTGGGTTCAATCCCAAAATCTTCCTTGCCTTTTAATTATGGTTTTCCCTCTGCCTCATTCCTTGAAATGAAATACAACTGAGTAATTAAAAATAACCATTGATCCAACTTCAGAAGCCCAAAGCCCCTTCTCCCCAAAAGGCAGGATGGGGCGTGAAAGGCATCTCCCGAAACCTTTCAAAACTACATTGCAACTGTTTGGAATTGACAAGGTATTTTACCTTGGCCATTCCCCATCTGAAATGAGCAGGAAAATGGTCTCCAGTCCCAAAAAAAAAGGGTTCCATGATAATTTCCTCCTACCCAGGTGGAACCCTTCATCTCCCCCACTATAAATGAACTTGTTTTAAACCTAATAAGCCCCGGCTTGGACTCCAAAACTCCCTTTCCTTAAAATCCTTTAGACCTTATTCTCACCTGGACAAGTCACTTAACCTGTTTGCCTCAGTTTCCCCATCTGAAAAATGAGCCGAAGAAGGAAATGGTGAACCACTTCAGAATTTGTCAAAAAAAAAAAAAATGGGGTCACAACTGAAATGACTCAACATTATCTTTACCCCTAAAAGGATGGATAGATAAATCTACCCTTTTTCTTAACTTTCTTATTTCTTTTTTGAGAGCAACACAATTCTTGCATTTGCCAAGATTCAGAACCTATATGTCCCTCCTTACCTAATATAGCCAATCGTTTGCCAAGCTTTGCCTACTCTACTTCCTTAATATCTCTTACGTCTATCCCTTCTTCTCTACTCATAGTAACCATCCTAATTTAGACCTTCATCTCCCCTCACCTGACTATTTCAATACCCAACTCATTGTCTTTGTCTCCAGGTTCTTTCCTCTCAGATCGATCACCTAAACAGCTGCCAAATTAATATTTAATTTAATTAATATTTAATTTTACTTAATACAGGCCTGATCATGTTACTCCTTTACTCAAGAAATATCAATGGCTCCCTATTATCCCTATTAATTCCTCTGTTAAAACCTTTCTTAATCTGATTCCAGTCTAGCTTTAGAAACTGAATCCACATTATACATACCCCCTCACACTTACTGGCTGTTGCCCCTAACATCCCATCTCCTTCCTCTTTGGCTTTGCATTAGCTTAGAATCCTATTTCTCCTCATCTCCTTTTTTCAAGGACCCTAGCTTCCTTCCAGGATACCTCTTCCAAGAAGTCTTTCTTGATTCCCCCCCATTTATTAGGGTTTCTCCTCCCCCATATAACTTTGCATTTATTTTGGCCACCGATAATATTTACAGATCTGTGATGTGTTATACCTGCCTCCCAACAGGATAGAATCTTCTTGAATCAAGAGACTTTTTCATTTTTGTCTTTCCCTTGCCAGAGCCAAACACATCACCAGGCACATAGTACGTGTTTAATAAATGTCGATTTCTGATTGATCACTTGAGAACAGAGACCCCGGCCTGCGTCTCTGCTATTTTTCTTCTTGACCTTTCTGGAGAGTTTTTCTCTCTTTAGTCCCAGAATTCTTAACCTTTTGTGTCATGGACACCCTTTAGCAGACTGGTGAAGTCTATGGAACTTCAAAATAATTTTTAAAATCAGAAAAAGTAAATTTCAATTAGAGGTGAGTAAAAATAGAGATAGATTTTTTTCATCCATATTCATGAACCCCACAAGATTGCAGAGTAAGAAATTCAGCTCCAGTCTTAACATTTCTTTAACTCATCTTCTCTCAAGGTTCTTCCCCAGTGACTTTAAACCTACTTTGTATTGATGAATTCTGTGTATACTTCTATATGAACAAATCATCTCCCCTGGTAGAATATAAATTCCCTGAAGTGAACAGTTTCCTTTTGCTCTTTATATCCATCCTCCCACTCAGCAGAGCGCCTTATAGTTTGATGGGTATGAAACTAAGTAAGTAAATTAATTTAGGGAGGATTGTCATTTTATTATATTGGCTTGACCTAATCATGAGCAATTAATAATTCTCCAGTTGTTTAAATCTGCCTTTATTTGTGTGGAAAAAAATGTTTGGTAATTCTGTTCATTCACTTCCTAGATTTGTTTTGGCAGGTAGACTATTTTATATTGTCTGCAGTTATTTTAAAAAATTATTTTTAAAGTTATTTCTATCTCTTGCTACTGAGCTTTGTAGGTTATATATAGAAATGCTAATGATTGATATGAATTTATTTTATATCCTAAAACTTTGCTAAAGTTGTTAATTATTTCAACTAGTTTTTAATATATTAATAGTTATTTTCTCATTTCTTATTCCTTCTATTTCTTTTTCTTGTCTTGTTGCTATATCTAGCATTAGAGAATAGTGGTAATAATGGGCATCCTTGCTTCACCCCTGATCTTGCTGGGAAAACTTAATTTATCTTCATTTCAGATAATGTTTGCTTTTGGTTATAGATACTACCATTTTCCCCTTTTTTTCTTTGAGAAAAGTTCCATTTATTCCTATGCTTTTAATGGAAATGGGTACTGTGTTTTGTCAATGGCTTTACCTGCATCTATTAAAATATTTATATGATTTTTGTTTTTGTTATTGATATTGTCAATTATGCCTATGGTTTTTCTAATATTGAATCAGCCCTACATTCCTGCTATAAATCCCACTTAGTCATAGTGTGTGATCTTTATGATATATTGTTGTAATCTCCTCACTAGTGTTTTATTTAAATTTTTTGCATCAATATTCATTAGGGAAATTGGTCTACAGCTTTTTCTCTGTTTTTTTGTTTAGTTATTAAAACAATTTTTATATCATAGGAAAAATTTGGTAGGATTCTTTCTTCACCTATTTTTTTCAAATTATATGGTATTGAAACAAAATGTTCTTTAACTGGTAAAATTCACTTATAAATCCAACTAGTCTTGAAGATTTTTTTCTTAGAGAATTCACTTATTGATGGTTCAATTTCTTTTTTCTAAAGTAAGGTGATTTAAATATTATATTCAATGGTGCAGTCCTGAAATCAGGAGGACCTGAGTTCAAATCTGACCTCAGACACTTACCACTTCCTAGATGTGTGACCCTGGGCAAGTTACTTAACCCCAATTGCCTCAGCATAGATAGATAGAAAGATGGAAGGATGGATAGATAAATAAATGGATAGATAGGTAGGTAGATAGATGGATGGATAGATAGATAAATAAATTAATAGATGGATAAATAGATATTACATTCCTCTTCTGTCAATCTGGACAATTTATATTTTTGTAAATATTCATCTATTTCACTGAGATTCTCAGTTTTAATGGCATGTAATTGAATAAAATAGTTTCTAATAATTTAATATCACCATGATTTGTGGCATGTTTTCTCTTCAGTTTTGAAACTGATATTTTGCTTTTCTTTTTTTAAAATCAAATTACCCCAAAAATTCATATATTTTACTGAATTTTTCATAAAATAACTCCTAATTTTATTTATTAGCTCAATCATTTTTAAGTTTCAGTTTTATTAATCTGACTTAGTTTTCAGGATTTCTATTTTGGTGCTTAATTGAGAATTTAAAATATGTTCTTTTGTGGGCGTGGGTGTTAATTGCATGCCCGTTTCATTGATCTGTTCTTTCTCTTTATTACTGATGTAAGCATTAAGATCAAGGACTACTTTGGCTGCATCCTACAAATTTTGGTGCATTGTCTCATTTTGTCATTATCTTTTATTAAATTATCTATTGTTTCTATGATTCATTTCTTAACCCACTCATTCTTTAGGATTAGATTTCTTAGGATTATTTAGTTTCCAATTAATTTTTAATCTTCACTTTCAAAGTCTTTTATTGCATGTAATATTTATTGCATTGTGGTACCAAAAAGGGTAGGCTTAATATTTCTATTTTTTCTGCATTTGTTTGTGAGTTTCTCCTGACACAATTTTTATAAAGATGCCATGTAGAGCTAAGAAAAAAGTTATACTCCTTTCTTTTCCCATACAATTGTCTCCAGAAGCTTATTATCATCCCTAACTTTTCTAAGTTAGTTCTATTTTGTCTTCTTAGCTTCTTTCTTATTTATTTTTAAGTTAGACTAATCTAATTCTGAGGGAAAAGCTGAAGTTCCTCTTCCCAATAATAGTTTTACTATCTGTTTCTTCCTATAACTCATTTACCTCTCCCTCATTTTCAAATGTTTCCTGAAACCCACCTAAGTCCCAAGAAATCTTTCATAATTGACCTTGGAATCTGGATGCTGCTCCTTGTCTAGATCTGAGTAGAAATATCCCTGATTGCTCTCACTTACTTCCCCTCTAATCTAACCAAGTCCCTCTGTCTTGATCCCTAAAAGAGCTTGTCCTAATTTATACACAACAGTAATCAGGCTGCCCAGCTACCCTATGGTTTTACAGTATGAGAGATAGAAGGGACATTGAATGTCAGAGCTGAGAGGGCCCTTAGAACCCAGGAGGTCAGAGCTGGGAGGGCCCTTAGAACCCAGGAGGTCAGAGCTGGGAGGGCCCTTAGAACCCAGGAGGTCAGAGCTGGGAGGGCCCTTAGAACATGGGATGTCAGAGATGGAACAGACTATAGAAGATAAAATTTCAGAATCTGGGGAGGGGGCAGGGGAGGAGAGGAGATCTTCAGAAGGCAGAATGCATGTTTAGCACACTGACCATTATAGGGAGCACACACAGACACACACCTTCAGCTCCCCACCCCCTACACTACCAAGTGAGTGACAGGACCTGGAAGGGAGGGGCAGCTCCCACCCTGCTTTCACACAAGTGGATTTCCTGCCTCCTGACCTGACGTGACACAACAGCTGAGGTCTCCCATCCCTCCACCTTCCCCCATCTTTCACACTCACTCACTCTGATGTAATCTTGGCAGGGCGCACCTTCCCCAGGCCAGCACACGAGATTCTGGGGAGGAGGGGGGTCGATATGGGTGTGAAGCCCACATGAGACGAGAAGGAAGAGAAGCGGCTCCTGGGGCTGTGCTGAAGGGGACCTTGCAGCCCCCCTTGTCCCAATCCTCTCTCCCCACATCTCCCCAGCCCTGCCGGGGCCCCACAGTACCAACTCCCTCCACCTCCTGCTAGAATCTGCCCGGATAAAGCCAGGGGCGCCTGCTTCCCATTACTCACGTCCCTGTGGCAGCTACTGGTCGGGGTCCTGCTGTCAGTTCCGCCTTCCCACCCCATCCATCCTCTTGCTCCAGACAAAGATAAATAGCAGCAGAGAGTAATTTCACACCCCTACCCCGAGGCAGTGAGCCTTGGCCCTCCTCCATGGCCCCCCAAGTGAAGTCGGGTGGCTCATGAAGAACTATGAGAAGTACCAGCACAATGGCCATGGGCAATCTCACTGGGCCTCAGTCTTCTCATCTATAAAATGGGGATAGTGACTAAATTTCATTTACATAAAGAATTCCAAGGGAAGGAAATCCTATGCATTTATCCCATTAGAAAATTATCCTAGTGGATAAGGTACCAACCCCAAAGTCAGGAGGAAGTGAGTTCAAATATGGTCTCAGACACTTAACACTTCCTGGCTGTGTGACCCTGAACAAGTCACTTAAGCCCAACTGCCTCAAAAAAAATGGCCTGGAGCTCTGAGAGGTTAAGTTAGTTGCCTACAGCCCCACAGTCAGTATATGAACCCAGGAGCAGGTTTTGCACCCAGATCTTCCTCTCTTTGAGACCAGATAGCTATCCACCACTTCACATCGCTTCTCTGTAAAATGCAGGGGTCATTTCTATAATATCCATTTCATGAGGTCATCAGGGGACTTGTGTAATGGGGAGGGGGAGAGATTAAGTGACTTGTCCAGCTAGTAAAAGTCAGGTCCTACTGTGTCCAGGACCAGTGCTCTAGCCACAAGGCTCATATAAATTAAGGACTCTGCAAACCTCATAGAGACAGAGATTCATCTTTAGAGCCCAAAAATCTGGTGGAGGCCGTCTTACCCAACCTCCCGGTGTTACAGATGCCTGCCCCAGTACATGTCTCCAGGAGACTGGACTAAAGCTGAGAGAGCCACGCCCCTCTGACTGCCACTCACTGGCCCATTCCCTAGGCTCCCACACCCCATCCCTGCCCAATGCAGGAGGCTACCTGGGGAGCCACCCTCACTATGTTTGTAACATATTCTAGGAGCCCCTGGAAGCTCTTTGAGCTCAGATTGCGTCCTGTTCCTGCCCCATGGAGCCCATGCTATACAAGCCCCCAGAACGCAGACATGGGACAATGAGCTTGGGAAAGGGGGAACGTCCGAGATCGGGACCTCAAGAGGGCGTCTGGGCCAGGCCAAGCCAGGGAAGACAGCGTGGGGTTCTGTCCCACCAACAGGAGGTGAGGGAAAGGAGTCTTGTAGTCTCACTCTGTACCAATTTGTATCAATGTCTTTCTCAGTTCTCTGAAGGTTGAAGGTTTCTGTAGAGTCAAAGAAACTCAGACCTGTGAAAGGGAGAAAAACAAAAGAATGTATCCAGCACCATTACTGCCACTATTCCTACCACCACCACTAATATGATTACTACTACTACTGTTACTACCCCCATCACTACCACCACTACTATTAGTTATTATTGTTATTATTGTTGCTATCATTATTACTACAGTTAGCATTTATATAGGGCTTTAAGATTTGTAAAAAAAAAAAAAAAAAAATTCACTATATTCTCTCACAATAACCCTATAAATTAGGTGCAATTATTGTTCCCAGAGATGAGGAAACAGAGATTAAGAAAGGATCCATACTTTTCTCAGGATCACACAGCCAAGGATAGCTGTTTCTAACAGAGGAATTGGGAGCACAACCAGCTCTGGGTAAAAAAGATAAAAGAGTTGATCTTAGATTCCTCGCTTCTCTTTCTCATCTATCTCAAGGTATGTTGAAATGATTACTGAATTGTCAAGAAGATAGTCTCCTATGCTCAGGCTTTCAAGGTTGGGAGCTAGTGCAAGTCATATACACTGTATGACCATGAGCAAATCACACAGCCACAGTCTGGGACTCAGCTTCTTCCTCTGTCAAATTTAGGTGAATATTACAATTCTTTCTAGCCTTGACTTTTGAAGTTCTAAGACCTTTTCTAGTTCTGACACTGACACTGTATTTTCAGCATTTCCTCCCAGCTCCGACATCCTGGGTTCTAAGGGCTCTCCCAGCTCTGACATTTTGGCTTCTAAGGGCCCTCCCAGCTCTGACATTTTTGTTCTAAGCTCCCTCCCAGCTCTGACATCCCAGGTTCTAAGGGCCCTCCCCACTCTGATAGCCTGGGTTCTAAGGGCCCTCCCAGCTCTGACATCCCGGGTTCTAAGGGCCCTCCCAGCTCTGACCTCCTGGGTTCTAAGGGCCCTCCCAGCTCTGACCTCCTGGGTTCTAAGGGCCCTCCCAGCTCTGACCTCCTGGGTTCTAAGGGCCCTCCCAGCTCTGACCTCCTGGGTTCTAAGGGCCCTCCCAGCTCTGACCTCCTGGGTTCTAAGGGCCCTCCCAGCTCTGACCTCCTGGGTTCTAAGGGCCCTCCCAGCTCTGACCTCCTGGGTTCTAAGGGCCCTCCCAGCTCTGACCTCCTGGGTTCTAAGGGCCCTCCCAGCTCTGACCTCCTGGGTTCTAAGGGCCCTCCCAGCTCTGACCTCCTGGGTTCTAAGGGCCCTCCCAGCTCTGACCTCCTGGGTTCTAAGGGCCCTCCCAGCTCTGACCTCCCGGGTTCTAAGGGCCCTCCCAGCTCTGACCTCCCGGGTTCTTTTTTTTTTTTTAATGCCTTTAATTTAAGGATATATACATGGGTAACTTTGATTAAAATTTAAACCTCTTGTTAATTTTTCACCTCTTACCCCCCCACCCCTCCCTAAATGGAAGGATGACCGTAGATGTTAAATATAAAAATTCTTAGATACAAATAAGTATACAGAAAAACCGTTTTTTTGTACAAAGAAATAACTCTAATTTTTCAATTAACTGAAGAAATCAAAGATAGGTGTGCATAAATAAGGGACAAAATTCAAGTAATGGTTTTTTAGTCATCTCCCAGAGTTCTTTTCTGGGTATAGTTAGTTCAGTTCATTACTGCTCCATTAGAAATATTTGGTTGATCTTGTTGCTAGGATGGCCCTGATCCAAGGACAATATCATCTAATTGTTGTTGAAGTATATAATGATCTCCTGGTTCTCATTTTTACATCAGTTCTTTAATCTCTCAGGCCTTTCTGAAATATCCTGTTGGTCATTTCTTACAGAACAGTAATATTCATAATTTTATATACCAAATTTATTCAGCCATTCTTGATGGACCATTCAGTTTCCAGTTCCTACCACACAAAAAGGGCTACAAACATTTTACATGGGTCCTTTCCTTCTTTATAATCTCTTTGGGTTTAAATCCCGTTAAACTCTGGATCAAAGGGTATGCCAGTTTGATAACTTTTGAGCATAGTTCCAAACTACTCTCCAAAATGGTTGGATTCGTTGACCTCCCGGGTTCTAAGGGCCCTCCCAGCTCTGACCTCCTGGGTTCTAAGGGCCCTCCCAGCTCTGACCTCCTGGGTTCTAAGGGCCCTCCCAGCTCTGACCTCCTGGGTTCTAAGGGCCCTCCCAGCTCTGACCTCCTGGGTTCTAAGGGCCCTCCCAGCTCTGACCTCCTGGGTTCTAAGGGCCCTCCCAGCTCTGACATCCTGGGTTCTAAGGGCCCTCTCAGCTCTGACCTCCTGGGTTCTCAGCTCCCTCCCAGCCCTAACATTCTCTCCTATGTCGGTTCCTGTATTGTGTCCTAGCTCCTTCCAACTCTGACAGGTCCCTTCCAGCTTTAACATTTTAGATTCCACTCTCCCTTTTAGCACAGACCTTTTCTGTCCTGACCCACAACTTTTACATTTTCCGTGATTCTTTCCTGAAAACAGTTTGATTGAATACGGGGTAGGAGGAGGGGGTAGATAGGATGAAGAGGGTCCTGGTTGGGACAAAAGACCAGCTTCACAATATTTAAGGAAGGACAAGGAACTACCATACCTCAAACCCCACCTCCCACCCTAAAAAAGAATTTGTGTACCTCTCCTTGGAGGGGAATCTATTCATAATAAAGCCCACAAGGTGGCAGCATCTGTCCACCAACCCAGCGAGGAAGCTCTGATGTGCTGGATTTAGGAGTTTGGATCAACCTAGAAATGCTGGGCAAAGGAACAAATCCCCTCAGAAAAGCTTTTCCCTATGTGTTCTGCAAAGTCATGGGAACTCTGGTCTTCTGAACCCTGCCCATCACTCAGCTCCTTCAGAAAAGGGTTCTAGATCATTAACCATGACAGCCATCACCCAAGTCAGGTCAGGAAGCCTCTAGTATTTATTTTGTGCCAGGCAAAGTGCTGAGAGGCAAATTATACATTCAGAAATAAATGTAAATAAAAACGCAGATAGTTCTTGACCTCAGGGAGCTCACATTCTAATTTCTTGCAGCAGACATATTCTTGAAAAACTATTTCCTACTTAACATCCCTTTTTATCTTCACACCAACAAACTGGGGAAGCCAGAGCCAGACTTATGCCCATTTACCTTTTCCACACCTCAGTCTTGAATCAGAAGCTGGGATTTAACTTTATTTCCCTCCAGGAGGAGCTTGGTGAGGTCATTGGTTTGGGGCTCAGTGTCTCAGACTCTGAGACTAACCAGTTCTGTGATGTTGGGCAAATCATAACTTCTCCCTGACCCTGGGTTTCCACATTTGGTAAATGGGCATAAATCCTTATGTGGCTGGGAAGGAACTGAGAGAAATTGCCTCTTTCGTGGAACCCCTCCCCTTAGTAATTGAAGTAATAAGTGGTATGAAGGCAAGGCCATAATACACCTCACACCTTTCCCCTTGACTCCATGGACCAGACCATGACCCTAGAAGAGCCCTTGATCATTTCTCAGTTAGACAATTGCAATTACTTCCTAATTGACTCCCCACAGAGCTACCAAAGTGATGGAGGCAATTGGATAGTGCAATAGAAAGAGCACAGAGCCTAGAGTCAGAAAGCCTTGAATTCAAATCCAGCTTTAGACACTGACTAGCTGGGTGATCCTGGGCAAGCCACTTAATCTCTGTTTACCTCAGTTTCTACCCAAAGTGGGGGCAAACATAGCCCCTCCCTCTTAGCACATCTTAGGTTTGTTGTGAGGCTCAAATGAGACAATATTTATAAGAAGGACTTAGGATAGTACCCTCACATAGTATGTGCTATTTAAATGTTAATTATGATTATTATATGTAAATCATTATATCAATAACCCTTGCCATTATATTTTTAAAGACATTCCTTTCAAACAAGCAAGAAAAAAAATGACATGTTGTAGACACAGAGCAAACTCTGGGGAAACAAAGGTAAATATGGTCAGGGTGGGGCAGCAGGTAAATAACTGGGTCCATTCCAGTTATATAAGGAGTAGAAATACAATTACCTTGTTTTTATGAGCTATAAAATGGTTATAAATTATTAATTTATGTATGTTATTAATGTATAAATACATTGCATTGAATTGTATTGTTTTGTGCTCTGTTCAAGTTAGTTATTATTGTTATTATTATATAAAATTAATTTTATTAAATGAATATTTAACACTCCCTCACCTTCTTCCTGGAATATTAGGAGAATGTACTACAAGGGAAAAGCCTAAAATTTGAATTTTAGGGAACGGTCTAAATCTTGTTTATGACACTTATTCTCTATATGACCTCAGATCACTTCCTGTAAAATTAAATACAGGTTAAACTAAAGAATCTATCTGGAAACTCCCACCTACAGATCATGCAACTCTGCAACCTTCCATATGTGGAAAAGGACAAAGAGAGCAGCTGGGCCAGAGCTGCCTCACTCCTCTGACTCTTACTTGCTTCCAAATGTCTGAGGTCTTTTCCCCTTGCAATTAGAGATTTAGAGCTAGGAGGAACCTTAGAAACCACCAAGTTTGACCTCCCCTCCACCAATTTTACAGATAAAGAAACTGAGTCACTGAGAAGCAATTACCCAGCATCACACAGGGTCACCTACACATATAGTAATTATCTGGTGAAAATTTTGAACTTTAGACATTTTCTCTTTCCTTTTTTTTTTGGTGGGGGTGGGGGGGCTTTTTGTTTGTCTTATCTTTCTTTTATCACCAGCACTCACCATAGTGTCTAGCACTACAGTAGGTGCTTAAGAAATATTTTTTTATCAACTGCAAGTCCATGTCCTATCCACTATGCCAGTGGTAACAAATTCAAATAGAAAGGGGATGGAGAACTAAATCATACATGAGGATCCCTGCAAGCTACATATTGATTTAGTTTTAAAATTATTATTATAATATAATTATTATGTTGCATTATTATTATTAGTTTTATTGTATTTTTATTTGTGGGGTTTTTGTTATTTTGGGGGGGGCAGCTAGGTGACTCAATGTATAAAGCATTGGGCTTGGAGTCAGAAAGACTCCCCTACCCGAGTTCAAATTCTATCTCAGACACTTATTAGTTGTATGACTCTGGTCAAGTCACCTGGCTCTATTTATCTCAGTTTCTTCATCTGTGAAATGAGCTAAAGAAAGAAATGACAAATGAACCCATTGTTTTTGATAACAAAATTGCAAATGGGATCATCAGGCACGACTGAAAAAAATGGCTAAAACAACAAACTTTTTTATTTATTATTAAATATGTCCAAATTGTATTTTAATCTGGTTTGTACCCAAACATTTATTAGTTGCATGATCATGGGCAAGTCATTTAATCTGTTTGCCTCAGTTTCCTCATCTGTAAAATAGGGATAATAATAGCTCCTACCTCACAAGGTTGTTGTGAGGAGCAAATGAGATAAAATTTGTACATCACTTAGTATAGTGGCACATAGTAGACACTATATAAATATATATTCCTTTCTCCTGCCCCGTTAGACTAGGATCATAGGACTAATCTATGTTCCAAAAAAAGGTGACTAATAAAGGTCGGTTAAGTTTTTGGTTGGTTTAGCTGAAGTGGTTATTATATAGAGATGCAAACGTTTAGGGTTGTAAGGATCTCTGATTTAGGAGCTGCAAGGCAGCAGCTATTCCTGGTGGTGATGTCAGGGTTGGATATTGGAGGGGCTACTGGGACAGGAGCTCTCCCACTGCATTAGCTGCTTACAGAAATTCAAGTGAAGCTCAGTTAAAATGCCCAATGCTTCCCTGGCCAGTCTCCACACTGATGGAGAAATTGGGCTGGTACAGACACCCCCAGTGTAGAAAGAGACAAAACAAAACACACCCTCCTGGCCCCAAACAGCCCTGGGATGCTTGGGGTCTGAGCAGGGAGCGGGCAGACTGCAGAGCACAAGGCTGAAACGAAGGAAGGAGACATGTTCACAAATTACATTTCGGACAGTCTGCTGAGAAGATTAGGATCAGGCCAGGGTTGGGAGCCAACACAGGCTCCCAGACAAACGGATCTTTGTAAAAAGAAAGAGGAGAAAGAAAAAGACCGAGTCTCAGACAGAAGGGAAATGGGAGTGGGCACAGGAGGGTGAAAAAAGAAGGGAGGGAGAAACAGGAAAGGAGAGTTCAGAGAACAGGAGAGATACTGAAAAGGTCCAGAGAAATGGAGAGAGGTAGAGAGGAGGAGGTAGAGAGAGGAGAGAGACTCTGAGAGAAGAACAGAAACATAAAAAGAGGGGGAAACACCATATGGGACAGAGATGTGACAGGGAGAGACAGAGGAGAGACAAGACAAGAGAGAGATAAAGAGGGTGAGGAAAAAAAACACAGAAAGAGGCAGGGAGAGAGGTCTGGAAGGGGAGAATCAGAGGGAATGCAAGATCTACATATGGAGAAAGTCACAGAGAGCTAAGGAGAGACAGAGAGAGAAGGGCAGCCAGAGGAAGGGGAGACAAAGAGGCAGACCAGGAAAGGAAGGGAAGAAGGAAGAAAAGTGAGAGTGGGAAGTGTAATTCCTTCCAAGGCCTTCAGGGGATCTGGGTCATCCATCCGGAAAGGTGTCTTAACTGAAATCCAGTTAATTATGAGGATGAGGAGGGTAATACAGATGATGATTGTAGTGGTGATAAGAAGGAGGAGGAGGAGGAGGAAGATGGTGGTGGTGGTGGTGATGGAGATGATGATAATGATGATGATGAAGATGATGGTGATGATGGAGATAATAATAATGAAGATGATGATGATGATGATGATGATGATGATGATGATGATGATGATGTTGATGACGAGGATGATGGTCATGGTGATAATGATGATGATAGTGGTGGTGGTCGTGGTGATGATGATGATGATGATAACGATGATGACAGGCAATTGTTGTGTATTGCAGTTTTTCTATTTCATTCCTTTCTTTTCCAAAACCTCCATTTCCTCACAGCATTCCTCTGAGGGAGGCAAACCTTGAATTGGCCTCCCATTTTGCAGGTGTTATAACTGAGGGCTGGAGCAATGAAGTGACTTTGACCTAGGCAAGACATGTTGCCCCAGAGACAGCACGGCATACTAGAAAGAGAACTGATGGGGAATCAAGGACTCTAGGTGAGAATTCCAAGTGAAATTATAAAATTTCACTTAGATTGTAGCCTGACTATGAAGGCTAAATGCAAATGGAGTAGTATACACTTTATCCTAGAGATAATAGGGAACCACTGAAGGTTCATAAGCAAGAGTGGTCAGATCGGTGAGTTCTGTTGCTCCCTACCTGTAACGTTGGATAAATCATTTCCCCTTAGTTTTTGCATCTATGAGATGAGGATGATAGAACTAGATGAATGATCTCAATGGTCTCTTCCCTCTCTGGAGCCTTTGAGGATTGGGAGGAGGAAGAGGCTGGGGATTCTTCCCTGAGTACTCCTCCCCCTCCTCATCACCACCCATCACCCTCCTCTCCCTGCTGGCTCACAGCTGCCTTGGGCTTGAAACCTGAGCTCTCTAATTGTGCTCCTGGATAAAAATCGGGAAATGATTCTTCCCCAAACCACAGAATCAGCCCATCTTCACACACAAACAAAATCCCAGGGTCATCTGAGGCAGGAAACAAAAGAGAAACATGAAACTCAACTCTCCTTCACCCCAACCCTCAAGAACGTCTCTGCCTTTGGAGAGTAGCCTGGGAAACTACAAACTGGACACCACGGAGACACGCTCAGGGGTCAACTTCACTCCTCCCTTGTGGCACAGAACAGCCCTGACCACTGGGCTACACAGCTTTGGGGAAGACTCAGAGCCTTGGGATGCCAGAAGCCTCATTTTATCCAAATTTAGCAAAGGAGGAAACTGAGGCTGAGAGGAAGCACTGTTTCCACAGTCGCAGAAATAGTATTAAAAAAAAAGATCTGGGATTTAATCCAGATCTCTTGACTCCAAGTAAAACATTGGTTCTGTCTAATTTGACTAAAATCTCTTATTGCTCATAATAAAGGGAAAAGGACCTACACGTGCAAAAATATTCGTAGCAGCCCTTTTTGTAGTGGCAAGGAACCAGAAAGTCAGTGAATATTTATCATTTGAGGAATGACTGAATAAGTTATGGTATATGCATGTTATAGAATATTATTGTTCTATAAGAACTGATCAGCAGGCTGATTTCAGAAAATCCTACAGAGACTTGCATGAACTGATGCTAAGTGAAGTGATAGAATGAACATAACACCGTACACAGCAACAAGAAGATTATGTGAAGATCTATTCTGATGGACACAGCTCTTTTCAACAATAAACTTGGGATGGAAAGAGCCATCCGCACCCAGAGAGAGGACTACTGGGGACTGAATGTGGATCACAATATGATTTTTTTACCTTTTTTGTTGTTGTTTGCTTGCTTTTTTTCTTTCTCACTTTTCCCCTTTTTGATCTGATTTTTCTTGTGCAGCATGAAAAATGTGGGAAAATGTTTAGAAGAATTGCATGTTTTAAAAAAGTTTTCTTATCTCAGAGACAATTGACTCTGAACTCAAAGGACTACTATTCATCCAAATTCTGCCTCTGACATTTCTTACCTTGAATAAAGTCTCTTCAGTGCTCTGGGCTTATTTCCTCATCTGTGAGAAGAGCAGGTAGAAGGTTAATGACTTAGAAGATCTCTCCCAGCTCTGGAGTGAGCTCTCCTTGCCAGATTAAGAACTGGCATATCCCCTAGCAAAGGGAACTTTTATGTGCCTTCTCTCCTTTGAGTCTCCCAATTAGAATAAGCAGCAACTATGATGGATATTATTACTCTCACTTGGTAATTGAGGAGACAGAGTTGGAAAGCTAAAGTGTGTCTGAGGCCACATTTAGCCCTGTCTCAATCAGCCACATCCTGCTGCTTCATACAATCCTAGGACTGGGAACTAGCAAAGCCATTAGAGATCATTTAGTCCAATGCACTCATTTTCTAGATGAGGAAAGTGAATTTTTAGAATTAAATTACTTCATCCAAGGTCACATGGCTAGTAAAGTAAAGATCTGGAACTCCTTTGACCCAGATTCAATATTCTTTCCATTATTCCATAGCTGAGGGGAAAAAACAGTCCTCATGCCTTATCAATAGCAATCACAAAGTCAATTCATGAAACACCTACTATGTGTCAGGTACTGTTTATTAAGAGTGTAAGGGATATGGAGAGGGGTAAAGGGCAGTCTCTGCTCTCCAGAAGCTCCTAAGCTAATAGGGAAGATAACAGTCAAATAACTACATACAAATAAGCTATAGATAAGTAATTAAAAATAATCAACAGAGGAATCAACAGAATTAATGGGAATCAAAAAAGGCTTCCAGTAGAAGAGAGGATTTTAACTAGGACTTGAAGGAGCTCAAGGAGGTTAAAAGATGGAAATGAAGAGAGAGAGACACAGAGAAAGGGAAAATGACACACACACACACAGAGACAGACAGACAGACAGACAGACAGAGACAGAGAGACGAGAGGGGACAGAGAGGCAGAGGACAGAGACAGAAAGAAAGCAAGAAAGCAAGAAAGCAAGAAAGCAAGAAAGCAAGAAAGAAAGAAAGAAAGAAAGAAAGAAAGAAAGAAAGAAAGAAAGAAACATAAAGAAGGAGGAAGAGAGGGAGAGACAAAGAGAAAAAGAATATAAGAAAGAGTAAAGAGAAAATGGGAGAAGAGAAACAGAGAGAGAAGAGACAGACAGACAGAGACAGAAAGACTGACAGAAATGGAGAGAGACAGCCAATGAAAACTGTCCCGAGTTGAGAGATGCGTGTCTAGGAACAATAAGCAGGTGTTTCCAAATCAGAAAGTACTTGGTAGAGTGTAAGTATAAAACGACTGGAGACTGGGGAGTGGCAGGCCAGGGAGGATTGTGAACCCCAAACACAGGATTTCCTACTTGATCTTGGAGGTACCAGAGAGCTCCTGAAGTTTATTTACAAGTTACTGAGTAGGGGTTCCCTGTGGTTGAGGACTGTCCCTTTGATGGCTGAGTAGGGCACTGACAGGGATGCTCACCAGGTGACTATTGCCATAGTCTAGGCTTAAAGGGAAGCCGGTCTCTCCCAAGGCCTCTCAAACCCCAGGAGGATCTGAAAGAGATTACTAAAGTGGAGTAGAAGAAGTTGCTCTCCAGAGTGGTGAGGGATTGCCTTGAGTCATCCCCAATCCCTCTGTCACTGTCTGTGGATCAGTCAGCTGTTTCTGGGGAACAAAGCAAAGTCAACCAGTCCCCTTGGGACTAAATCCCCAGCAGCAGCCTCAAGGGCACCTTAAACTAACGAGCTGCAGGTTTTTAGATGGAAGCTCAGAGATGGCTCGAGGTCACTCCAAAAGACTACAAGACAAGGGTTGAACTCCCAAGAGTCCTGGGGCCTGCCCTACCAGCGAGGCCGTCTGGGGTTCACCGGCCACCTCTGTACTTTGCTCCCAACTTGGAGAGCTGGACTACAGTGAGAAACCATCTGACTGGGAGCTAGAGAAACCACAGGCTCTAAGAGCTCAGTTCAGTCTGAATCAGAGGAAAATAATTGAGGTTAATTCCTAAGCATCCACCCCATACCACCCACCTCTCTCCCAGCAGGCTGGGGAGGATTTAGGAGTTAACGGAGGCATTGTCATGTAAAGGGCTTTGAGATCCTCCAAGGGAGTGCCCTGGGGAAGTGGGAAGTATGAAATGTGAGGTATAATGGCATTAGTGCCCAATTATTCCTGGGAAATACTCTCTCTCTCCTGCCGTGGAGATCACCAGAATCACTCTCCCTCATGCAGACTTCTGTTCCTCAGTGCGAGGGGAGGCTGGCTCGGATGTCTAGGCCTGGTAGCCGTCACCCCCGGACTGCCGGGGAGACCTTGCTGTCCCCGACTGGCTTCGTGCCTTTAGGCAAATCACTTCGGCCAGGGTTCTCGCTTTCATCCTCTATCATAGTGAGAGGGATAGAGATCAAGAGTTCAAAAGTCCTTTCTGAAACTTCACATTCTAAAACCCACCTTAGTTCTGATGTTCTATGGAATAGCTTTCTAGGTTCTAAGGTCCCTTCGAGCTCCAACATTCTGATTAAAAATCCCTCCTGGTTTTGGCATTCCATGTTCTAAGATCCCTCCCAACTGTCACATTCCATATTCTAAGGGTTTTCTCAGCTCTGACATTCTGTCTTCTAAAGTCCCTCCTAACTCTGCCATTCTTTGTTCTAAAGGCCTTCACAGCTCTGACATCCCATGTTCTAAGAGCCCTCTCAGCTCTGACATCCTGGGTTCTAAGGGTCCTCCCAGCTCTGACATCCTGGGTTCTAAGGGTCCTCCCAGCTCTGACATTCTGTATCCTTTGATAAGGTATTCACCTGTCTTGGTTCCTGGCTGTCTCTCAAGTCTGGAATAGTGTCCTTTATCTTTGTCTTCCTGTCTTCCTTTAAATCTAATTAAAATTTCATCTTCTATAGGAAGCCTTTTCTAACCCCTCTTAGTATTTCTTCCAAGGGCCCTTAGAACTCAGGATGTCAGAGCTGGGAGGACCCTTAGAACCCAGGTCAGAGCTAGAGAAGCAGTGACACTGGATTAAGGAACAAATGTTGGGGAGTAAGTAATGAGAAGACTGGAGAGATGGGAGGGGGCTAGGACGGGAGGTACTCTGTAGAACACTTTGTATTTGATCCTAGAGATAGTAGAGAAGCACTGGAGTATACTGAGTTAATGTGGCGGTGACATGAATGAACCTTCACTTTTGGAAAAAAATCACTTTAGTAACTGGAGTGGGAAAAAACTTGAGGCAAGCAGAACTACGAGCATGTTATTGCAGTAATCCAATCATAAGATGATGAGAGCCTATATCAGAGTGGTAGCAAAGTTAGGGGAGAGAAGGGGGTGCATTGAAGAACTCTCACAAAGCCAAAATTAACAGGTCCTGACAAAAAGATTGGCTCTGGAGGGAGGAAGGTAAAACATAGAGAAGGGTTGAGAATTGCCCCCTAGGTTGTAAACCTGGTTGTGTCCCCAAGAGCAACAGGGAAGTTAGGAAGGCCAAAGAGGTTGGACTAAAGATAATGGGCATGTTGAGTTTAAGATGTATACGAGAGAGGGGTGGGGGTGTGTACTGGACATCCAGTTGGACTTGTCTGAAAGGCGACTGGAGATGTGAGACGGGAGATCAGCAGAGATGAGAGTAGGATGGATGGATTTTACACGGCTTCAGCTGTGTTCTCAGGTGACTCAAACATTCTTTTCATCAGAGATTTGGTCTTTTGCCAAAACCCCCTGACCAGGAAACCCAAGAAGCCCAGGATCTAATCACAGAAAGTAAGAGACTGATAATGAGATGTTAACTAACTTTAAAAACTTCCATTTATGAAGAGTGAACAAATTCTTTGACTGAATTAAATGGAATTATGGCTGTTAGCTAGAAAATGATTGACCACATACACAAGTAACCTTTATAAGACTAGAAGCATTTTTGTAGAGTATAACCTCTGTGTCTTGGGGATTGGGGATTTTTCTCTCCATGATCTGATCAATTTGATAGAATAAGGAAATAAGAGATCGAACAAGAATTCAAGAAACAGATCCACTCTTCACACTGACAAAGACACAAAGAGACACTGGAGACCAGAAGCAGCTTCAAGAATTATAATTCTTATCGGAAAAGAGATAACTATAAATTCAAGGAAGAACTAGCCCTGGTAATTGAGGATCAAGTCCTCAGGAAAGGACTTTACAAAATCCAGGAAGGACCTTAGGATCCTGCTGTATTAAAAACTGAGTTGCCTTCATACATGCTCCATTTTATACTCACTTCAAGTTTGTTCCCACTTTTCTCACAGGTGCTCCACATATTCGTAGGAGATTTCATGTTTTATTAGCTACTTTTGTTACAATGCCATCTTAGTAAATGCCTTTTGTTCAAGACTTTTCTTTAATTGTATCTCCTGGCTGACTATTAATAGATAGCATAATAGTGGGGGCTCATGACCAATAATTGTAGAAACAGAGCTCCAAAAGGTAAATTTTTAAACCACATAATCACAGGGTAGGGGTTGGGAGGGTGGAGGAGAGTGAAAGATAGCCCCAGTAAAGTGATACATGTGTAACCACATTCTATGATATAAAGTCACTTTCAGCTCTAACCTTTTAGGTAACAGTGTTAAATGCGCTAAGATCCTTCCCAGTTCTGACATTCTATGTTCTAAGGCCCCTCCTGATTCTGTCTATGTTTTAATGTCTCTTTCAGTTCTGACATTCTTTTTTTTTTTTAGCTTCCTATATTTTAAGATTTCTTCTTGATCTATAATAGCATATACATATATATACACACAAATATATTATATGTAACCCATTACATATAATAAATACAAATATATGTTTTAAGGTTCCTTCTTCCTCTATAATAGCATAAATATATACAGCTACCTATCTGTATCTATAGATAGATAGATAGAAAAAAGAAAGAAGAAAGAAAGAAAGAAAGAAAGAAAGAAAGAAAGAAAGAAAGAAAGAAAGAAAGAAAGAAAGAAAGAAAGAAAGAAAGAAAGAAAGGAAGGAAGGAAGGAAGGAAGGAAGGAAGGAAGGAAGGAAGGAAGGAAGGAAGGAAGGAAGGAAGATGCATAGATAGATAGATGGATAAATAGATAGGTATTATAATGTATATTCCCATGGATCATCACACAGATTTTGTCTCAGATGGAGGGTTCTCTTGGAAGGACACTTACTTTCCAAGTTTGTACCTAACTCTCAACCCATGCCAACTGTTATGCCTTTTAAAAATCATTAAAAATGTACATACTCTATGATCAAGAAAATTAACTACTAAGAATATACCCATGTTTATTGACCAGCTGATTGACTCACTGGCTAATCAATGAAGTCAAAGACAAATGGAAAGTTTATATATATATATGTCATCTAAAATAGAGGCACCACTTGGCTGGGGTTCATTAGGGCTTGGATGGCTGCTCTTCCATGTACTGTACCAGTTACTGTGTTTTGAAGACTAAGTTATAATTAGAGATATTAGACTCCCCTTTCTAATGCTCATCAGCTCACTGAATCTTCACTTCAGACTCCAGAGGATAATATCACTATTTGATTCAAGTCTAGACTCTCTGCAAAAAGAGGAAAGTAGGAAATAAATAATTCAATGTGCCGTATTAATCAAGTATAGAATAGGTTGTTTTAATCTTATATAGAGAGCAATGATAACCATTTTTTAAAAGTATAGTCTAAATCATAGTATGGATCAAAAGAATAACCTACACAAGACTCAGTAACTTAATTGATAATTAGAAGTATAATTATCTGGATGGCTAATGTCTAAACTTTGTTATAAGGAAGGAATTACATTATCTATATCAGCAGCCACTGTGCTAGGCACTTTGCAAATATCTTATTTGCTCCTTACTACATCCCTGGGAAATATCATCCCCATTTTACAGATAAGAAAACTGAGAGAGGTAGAGGTCAACAGATTTAGTCCTGGGTCATACAAGTAGGACTTGAACTTGGATCTCGATGACCCTAAGCTCATGGCTCTATCCCCTATGCATCCCCTAGCTGCCTCCAGCAGTGCTGGAACACAAAGCAGTTTCTTATGTGGCTAATTGGGTATTTCACATTTCACCTCAGCTGCAGGCAACCTGATCAAGTTAAAGCTTTATCTTCCTTCCGGTGGTCTGTCTCTCCTTTGGATGTAGCAGGGCTAACCCTGTCAGCTTCCTCCTTCCTCCGTTGATTGTCTCTCTGCATCCTTCTCCCCCAGAGTGTGTCTCCTACTACCATCATCCACTAGCACCAATGGATGCTTCTCAGATGACAGTAACAGATCTCCAGCAAAGAGCTAGAAGGAAAGTAGGTGCCACCCATCGGTGAAAGGCTGAACAAATTTAGGAATATATTGGACAGGTTTTTATTGTGCCATGAGCAATAATAAATAGAAAGAATTCAGAGGGATTCGGGAGGACTTCATGAATTTATGCAGATCTGCATGAGCAGAATTGAGAAAACAATATGCATACTAGCTATGACAATATAAAAGAAAATAACCTTGAAAGACATCAGAATTCTTTTTTTATTTTATTTTTTTCAGGTTATACATGTATATTCTTTTTTTTACATATTTCCACCTGAGTCGGGTTGAAGAGAAAAATAAGAACAAAAGGAAAAAAATGAGAAAAAGAAGAAAAAGGGGGAGGAGTAAAAATAGTGTGCATTGATCCACATTCGGTCTCTATAGGTCTCTCTGGAGGCAGATGGCCTTTTCTATCCAACATTTATTGAGATTGCCTTGGATCACTGAATTGCTGAGAAGAACCAAGTCTATCATAGCTGATCATCACACAATCTTGTTGTTGCTGAAGTCGTCAGAATTCTGATCAATAATGCAGTGACCAGTTGTGACTTCAAAGGCTTGAAAGCAAAGAGTGATTACCCCTTGTTTCTCAACAGAGAGGTGGTGGTCCACAGGTGCAGAAAGAGGCATACTTGTCAGACAGGGCCAACGTATTTGTTTTAATGACATCTGAGGATGATGAGGGATTTGGGGGGGAGAGTATAATTGAGAAGAACCAATTTAAAAACATCAACAAAACATGTGTCTATGTGTCTGTGTGTGTTCTGAGGAAAATGTTCTCATGTTCTGTTCCCATCATGCTGCTCTTTACTGACTCTCTCCCCATGGACTTAACTTCCCCATATATTACGTCTTTTCTTCGTTGTACAGAAAGTTCTATTAAAGTGATAGGCTGAAGGATTGTGACAGAAAGAAAGATAGGGTCTATAGATGATCTTGTTTAAGACACATATTAATCTAAGTCATAAGGAACTTTTGAGAAAATGAGAGAGACATGGAGACAGACACAGGGAAGAGATAGAATAAATACAGGAATGCAATTTACCACTTTCCCTAGGAAATATAGATGATGGAGATGAAAATACTGGTCAGCTATTTTCAAAGAAAGCCAGGAGAGAGGCAGAGACAGAGACAGAGAGACAGAGAGAGAAAGAGACAGAGACAGAAAGAAAGAGATAAAGAGACAAAGAGACAGAGAGAGATAGAGAGACAGAGACAGGGAGAGAGACAGACAGACAGACAATAGACAGACACAGAGAGACAGAGAGAGAAAAAGATAGACAGAGAGAGAAAGAGACAAAGACAAAGAGAGATAGAGAGAGAGAGACAGACAATAGACACAAAGACACAGAGAGAGACAGACAGAGAAAAAGACAGAGAGAGAGAGAAAGAGACAGGCAGAGAAAGATACAGAGACGGAGAAAGAGAGACAGACAATAGACAGACACAAAGACAGACACAGAGAGACAGAGTCGACTGAAAGGCATCAAGAAAAGCAAAAATAAAAATGGAGTCAATGCTGCAGATGAGCTGTTCTCTACTTTCCCTCCACTCCCCCACCCCCAGCCAAAGACAGCCCCCAGTTACTCAGTGATCAGGAGCTGGAAACCAGCCTCCAGCAAACTGGGCAGAGCCCCAGCTATTTTTAGATGTTCCATAGCTCCCCCTCCCTGGCCCCCATGGGCTCCCTGGGCTTCTTGGAAGCCTGCCCCCTCTCCTGAGGTACAGAAGTCCCTCAGGCCCCAAGCGCTCCCTGGCTAGCCTCCTCCTCCAGTCAGCCCACCACACTTGCCTCATGCTGCCTTCTGCCCTTCAGAAGTTAATTCCTCAGAAACTTTATTTGGGAGCAATTTTCAGCTCCTATTATGCCCGCTGCGCCAGCCCGTCTCCTCGGCTATCTGGCTCCTTACAGCAGGGAAGATAGTTAGACTTTTGCCTGCAATAACAGAGGTGATGGTGCAGGGGGAAGGCTCTCGGGATTACGATAAGGGTTGGCTGCCCGATTGGTATGCCGAGCATGGCCGCTAACTTTCCTTTCCATATTGGGGTGATAAAGACAATTTTCCACACGGGGTCCCTATCTCCTATCGAGACCAAACATTCAAATGCAGCAGACGTTTGAGAGCCCACACCTCCCTGGCAGATTCTACTTCTTCCAAAGGAAATTGAACTATATGATTTTTTAAAAAATTAATATAAGTAGCCGGGTCATTTATTTCCTCCCTATCAACTCCCAGATTTAATGAAAAAGAACATTTTGAAAATATGAGTGTACGTGGTGGGGGTCCAACCTACCGCTGGAGGGGGTTGGTAGACTTGGACAAGAAAGAAACGGAATATCAGCTCAGATGGCGCTGAGAAGGCCTCTGTTGGGGTCGCTTGGATCCAATGGCCTGATTCTGTGGCTTAAGCCCCGGGGTGACTCTGGACAAGCCATTCTGTAACCCGGGAAGCCTTCCTCTCCCAAAGGAGTCCCACTCCCAACCCTAGTGATTAGCAATCCTTGTATCCCAAGTGCCTAACACGGTGCCTGATACATTTATGAAACGCACAGTAGGTGCTTAATAAAGTTGATCGTTTGCTCTAGAATCAGAGATTCTCAGCGTTTTTGTAGAGCCTTTGGTAGTCTGGCGATGGAGCCTTTAATACATGATGATCAGGTTTTAAATCCATAAAAAAATAAAATCACACAGAATTACTAAAGAAATCAATTATGTTGGAATTCAAAGGAAGGGAAAGGGGAAAGAAATAAACATGTAAACAGTAGCTGCTGTGCCCCAGACACCGCGCTGTATGTTTTACAGAGACAATCACATTTTATATATTATTTAAATAAAAGAATCAAAAGTACTTTTTTAAAAACAAGTTCACAGGCCCCAGGTTAAGAGCCCTTGAGACCTGCCTTGCCCCTCCAAGCCAATGGCTTTATGATCTTATGAAGAGATTTTTCTCCAAATCGTTTCTGACATCAAGATTTTAAAATTTAAGATTAAATAACCGCACGGAAGAAGACCTTGACCTAAAATGAAAGTACGGGGGGAGATGGTAGGGAAGACAGTCTGGCTTAATTTCCCTTTTTAATGAAATCTCACCAAATGAGACACTGACTTTTTCAGGGTTTTTTTAAAAGTGTTTTTGAATTGTTTCCTGGGTTCAGAGCCTGTCAGCGGAATATTTATTGTACTTTATGGTGCATTAGTAACTAGATTGTCTTCCATTTCAGAGCTGACTTCAAACCCCTGATCTATCTGGATGGAAAGTATATGAAGTAGGAGAATTTCTTTCTGCCACAGTCAGCATGTCCGCCAGAGCCTGGAAACTCTCAGGAATCCCCCAGGGTGTGCTGGCTCCTAGGGCTGCCGGGGCCTCTGTGGACTACAGTTCTTTGGTTAAAGAATTGGGCCTTTTCCAAGAAGTAAGGCAGGACAGCCCACTCTCCACCTGGGAGCCCACAGGGAGCAGATCGACCCTTCACAGGGCCCTGCTGGACACCCACCCCCACCCTGTTCCCTGCTCCATCAGAGTGGGCCCAAAAGGGCAGACCAGGTGAGCGGCTTCATGGGATGTGAAGGATCAGGGAGGGACAGCGTCCCTGGGCACTTTCTTAGATGACTTTTTATAATTGGGCATATGTTTAAAACCAGCAAGTTCCTCTCCCTGTTGCCCGGAGGGATGTTGTTCCTTTATGGTAACATAGGGAAAGGGTAGCGGCAGAGTATTGGGCAACAGGGCTGAACTCAGGAGGCTCAGCTTCGACTCCCAGCTCGGCTAACTTACTCTTCTATCCGTGTCACCTTAGGCAAGCCATTTAATTTCTTTAGGTTTCCCTTTCCTTATCTGTAAAATGAGCTGTTTGGAAAGGAGGGCTACATGGGAGTGGGGACATGGGGAGGGAGGTAGAGGTATTGGAAAAAATGATATTGATGTTAAAGAAAAAAAGCAAGGAAAGGAAAAATTATCAATGCAACTTAAAAATGAAATGGAAATGAGGCTGTTGAACTAGACAGATTCAGAGAGTGCTGGAATTTTTTTAAATGCTGCCACTCTGGAAGGTTCAAGGTCCCCAGGATTCTGGAACACGCTGATTCCAAGGTTGGGATTTGCTTAAATCTTGTTCTCTGCATACAAATGCCCTGTCTCCTCTGCTGAGTTGGGAAAGCCTAGGAGACAAAGGCCTCTGCTGGGCCTGAAACAAGAGGACAGAAAGAGCAAGAACCCTGATGCATTAAACAGACTTAGAACAAAAAATGTTTGTACTGAAAGACACGTAGAGCTGGGAGGGGTCTTAGAACCCAAGATGTCAGAGCTGGGAAGGGCCTTAGAACATGTAATGTCAAAGCTGGAAGGGCCCTTAAAACCCAGGAGGTCAGAGCTGGGAGGACCCTTAGAACCCAGGAGGTCAGAGCTGGAAGGACCCTTAGAACAGAGGATGTCAGAGCTGGGAGGGCCCTTAGAACTCAGGAGGTCAGGGCTGGGGGGGCCCTTAGAACCCAGGAGGTCAGAGAGAGCTGGGAGAGTTCTTAGGGATCATAATAACTTCATTTTATGGAGGAAGAAAAGGAAGTGACTTCATTAAGTTCCTCAACAAATCAGGCAGAGTTAGGCCTGGAATTGCTGTCCAAGGCTCCAGTGGAGCCTTCCGAGGCAACCTGACTCCTTTTTTCCCTATTTTCCTAAAACCCCATTTCTTTCCCCTACTGAACTTTTCAATTTGCTGTTATCAGGGCTCCACGTGGAGAATGAGGAAGGGGAAATAGAGGCCCCCTGGAGGGCCTTGTTTCTTCTCCCCTTCGTTGGCCTCCCTCCCCCCATTCCTCCCCCAGCTCCAGTCTAGTAAACCCAATCTCAGCCTCAACAACCCCCAAATTACAACCTAGAAATAGCTCAAATGATGGTCCCGTAGGAATGGAGCTGGCCCCAGGGGTCGGGGGATGAGGTCCCCCCTCAACAGAGAACCAGCAAACAAAGGCACAAAGCTCCTGCCTGCATGAAGCCAGCCTTGCCAAAGAGCCAGGGAGGGTCCCTGGGTGAGCTGCTCGTAGCTAATTGGAGCTCCTCATACAGGTTTTACAGGTCTCTGGCAAAAGCAGGGGGGAGAGGGGCTTCCACAAGCCATTAATTACAAATTGGTTAAGGGAGGGAAAAGGTCTCAGAGAGGGTTTCACATCACTGCCTCAGCACAGGGGGGACCCAGCAGCTCATAGGGAAATTCCAGGCCTTTAGACCCAGAAGAACCATACAAGGCAGTGAGACAACTACTCTGGGGCTCAGGGGTGAAGGCAGAATGGGGCCCCCTGCCGTCTTTCAGTATCTATTGGTTTCCCCAGCACTTAGTGCTGTGCCAAGCACATAGTAGGTGTTTAATAAATCTTTGTTCAAGTTATGCCTTCACCACTTAATAACTTCCTGAGCTTTGGCAACATCCTGTCTCGGGGTCTCAACTTTTTCTTGTCAAAGGAGAGTCTTGTACTTAGATGGCCTTTAAGGCTCCTTCAAACTATAACATTCTATATCCTAAGGGCCCTCCCAGCCCTGACATCCCATGTTCTAAGGGCCCTCCCAGCCCTGAAATCCCATGTTCTAAGGACCCTCCCAGCCCTGACATCCCATGTTCTAAGGGCCCTCCCAGCCCTGACATCCCATGTTCTAAGGGCCTTCCCAGCTCTGACATCCCATGTTCTAAGGGCCCTCCCAGCTCTGACATTCTATGTTCTAAAGGCCTTTCTAGCTCTGACATCCTGGGTTCTAAGGGCCCTCCCAGCTCCGACCTCCTGGGTTCTAAGGGCCCTCCCAGCGCTGACCTCCTGGGTTCTAAGGGCCCTCCCAGCACTGACCTCCTGGGTTCTAAGGGCCCTCCCAGCGCTGACATCCTGGGTTCTAAGGGGCCTCTCAAATCTAACATTCTCTGGTCTAAGGGCTTTCCATGCACAGAACAATCTACCTGAACATCCAGCAATACTTCAGACCAAGGCAACTATCCCAGGAATGGTGGTCACAGAAGGTGAGACCATATTGCCCTGGGGAGAACCTTCCTGGAGCACCATTACCTCTTAACTGAACACTGACAACGAAGGAGTAACTGAAGGAGCATTGATGGAACCTAGAGAAGTCTCAGGTCCAGAGAGCTCAGGAAGAGTCTTTTCAGTAGCACCAACAATTATTCTGCACCTGCTCCATGGAGAACCTTTGTGCTTGGCCCAAAGACAAAGATGAAAATTAGCCTCTTCCACCCTTGAGAACATTCACTTCTGGTACACAAGCAACAACAACTAGCTTCCATAGCACATTTCAAGGTTTCCAAAGTGCTTTACAAAGTCCTCACAGCAGCGTTGGGCAGTAGGTTTTATTGACATTAATATCCTCATTTTACAGATAAGGAAACTGAAGCTGAGAGAAAGCTTACATGACTTGCCCAGGATCAGTCAGCTAGAAAATGTGCAAAAGCAGATTTGAACTCATATTTTTCTGATTCTAGACCCAATGCGCTTTGTGCTGTGTCACCTAATTAAAATACAAATTATAATATGATCACTTCACAGAGATGGAACCCAAGTGGTTTGAGAGATACAGAATTGACAGAGGAAGATTGTGTGAGACCAGGAGATGTGGAGAAAGGCATCCTGGGTGTGGATGCCTCCTGTGTTGGGCCTTGAAGGATGTGGCAGATATCTTACACATTAGGTACCCATGTCACTGGACTGGATATCCCTTCCATCTCTCACACTGTGTGTTTACAGGACCTTATTGCCCCCTAAATATCCCTAGTACTTCCCCAATCCTAGAAAAATATGGGCTATTATATTATTATTGTTTTTAGAACTGGAAGACACTTTAGAAAATAGAATGATATATTTAACATGTATTGAACTACCTGCCATCTAGGGGAGAGGGTGAGGGCAGAGGGGAAATTTGGAACAAAAGGTTTCACAAGGGTCAATATTGAAAAATTACCCGTGCATCTGTTTTGTAAATAAAAAGCATTAATTTAAAAAAAAGAAAATAAAATGTTAAGGCTAAAAGAAATTCTGCATGGGAACATGGGAGAATTGTAAGGGATTTAGAAATTACCTGAATCTGCACTTACCAAAAAGATGGGTACCATGCTCCCCCCAATCTTTCAGGAGGTCCATGCAATCAAAATGATTTTCATGATAATGCTAAGACTTTTAAGCCTAATAAGGTATATATAAATAGATATAACCTACATTAACAAAAGCTCTTTGGGGTGCTCAATCATTTTTAAAAGTAAAAAGGGGTCTTGAGTCCCACAGAATCCCAGAGAGGGCAACTGATTTACCCAGGTCACACAGCTAAGACAGCATTTGCCCCATGTCCCTTGACAAATGGCTCTTTGGCAAAGACAAAATAATGAAGTTTATTATCTAAATTTCAAGGCATTCAATACAACTTCTCCCCTCCCCTGGGCTGGGGAGAAAAGAAAGAAGAACAGAAAAAAATCTTTTCGGGGCTCAATTGCTACAAAAGTTTTTCAAAGCCTTTGCTAACCTAATATATGTAAAGAAATCTTTGGAGAGTCCTCGCCTGCTAATCAGCTGTCAGCAGCGTTTGGTGGCAAAGAGACACTCGGCTCATTACCCAGGCTGCTTTAGGATGGCTGGAATGAGTTTTGAGAGTCCAGCTTCTTTGAGAGCATCTTCCAGGATGGACAGTGTCCCCAGGGCCACTAACCCCATCAGATAATACGAGCCTGAAAAGTGGATATAGAGACTGGGATGATCCAGGAGGAAGTCTTGGTCCTTTGGAGGAGGATTGGGGGAAGAGATGGGGTGAAGAACATTACCATTCTGATCTTAAATAAAGTAAGTAAAATAAGTAAATTAATGGTACTGAAAACCATGTTGTTTTCCCTGTCTATGCAATCCAAATACTTCCAGTGGCTAACTCCACAGTCTCTCCAATGGATTAGTATTTTGTATTTTTAAAAAACCCTCAAAAAAACAAACAAAAAAAACCCCTCTAATAATAGAGTTTTGAACTAAAAGGGACCTTAGATGCTTCCACATTTCATTCTCCTATTTTATAGATGAGGAAACTTTATCAGAGAAATTAAGTATCTTGCCTAGGGTCACACAGCTTCTAAGTATCTGAAGGAGGATTTGAACCCTTGCATCTCTAATGCTTGACAGAACATATTCCTGACATTCTAATCTTCCTAGTCACCTCCTCCCCCAAAAGGCTGACAAAGATGACAAAAGAGGAAAATGACAGTGTAGGGGAAGGATGGCTTCTGGAAAAGAGAATTATGGGTATACTGTTGTAGAATTGCAAATTGGTCACTGAAGGGTACCCACCTATCGTGGAGTGATTAAGCAAACTGTAGTATATGAATGTGATGGGATATTGTTTCTCCATAGGAAACTGGGCAGCCTCCGATGAAGAGAATTAGACAAGGAGAACAATTTACCCAAGATCACAATCGAAACAATTTTGAAAGTCTAGAATTCTGACTGGCACAATGACAGACCATGATCCTAGAGAAATGAAGATGAAGTGTGCCGTCCACCTCCTATCAAATCCAGAAGGAGACCTACATTTTTGGACAGAGCCATTATGGGAATTCGCTTTGCTGTACTGTGCATTTTTGTAATGAGAGAGAGATTGTTCAGTCCTTTCAGCCATGTAAGAGTTTTTGTCATGACCCCATTTGGGGTTCTCTGGACAAAGATTCTGAAATGGTTTTCCATTCCTTCTCTAGTTCATTTTACAGAGCAGGAAACTGAGGCAGACAGGAGTTCTCAAGGACAAACATAGGGTCTCCAGCTGGATTTGAACTCTCAAACAATGGAGGTATAAACAAGCTAGAAGGGAGTCTCCAAAGGGCAGACCAGTCCAGGAAAGACCTCCAGCAGAAGGCAGCATTTGAACTGAGTTCTGAAGGTCACACAGGTCAGAAAGAGCAAGATGCTTTCTGTGCAAGAAAAAGAGGCACATACATCCCCATAAATTTTTATATTACACATGGCTCCATGTACATGTTACATATACACATAAGGTGAGGTCTTGTATTTCTATATTATGAAATAAAGAAATGTCAAATCCCAGAGAGTTTTCTATTCAAATCTGGTTTTCTCCTATATCTCTAAGGAGAAATCCATTAGTGTGAAAAGCCATAGTGGAGTATAGACCCAACCTTGGTTATATGAAACAGCTGCAGCAGGACTGGGGCTGGGGCTGAGGCTGGCAAGCAATCCTTTCTATCTTCTCCATAGTGTGCTGTCCCTTTCCTCTTCTCTGTACCTGGAGAACGAGGGAGAACGAGCCTTTCTCTGCTCCTACCCCACACTCTGCTAGTCGAGAGGAGAGAAAAAGACAAGGAAAATTACTTTGAACCCACTTCCAGATGAGCCTCTTACCCCCCTGACTTCTCAACCCAACAAACTGCCTTTCTTTTTCCAATATGGCTGTCAAAATTGCTATTTGACTAAATTAAGAAATGTATTTATTTAATGAAATTTCATATATAATATATATATTTCTCTCCCCTATTACATATTAAAAACAATTTATAAAAAGCATATTTTAAGTTAGAATTTTAAAATTCCCTTAAATTCTAATGGCTAGTGTTCAACTGTACCTAAGGGGATATGAGTGCCCTTGTGTATGTGTATGTGTGTGTGTGTGTGTGTGTGTGTGTGAGAGAGAGAGAGAGAGAGAGAGAGAGAGAGAGAGAGAGAGAGAGAGAGAGATTAGAATAGGAAGCTAACAAAGGGAAAGAGTTCAGTTCAAAGCCCATCTTGGATCACTGGATCTCACACAGAAAGAAAAACTGTTTCACAGCCACCAAGGACACTTTAACCCTATTCAACATCACTGGCCACAAAAGGAACTGGATAGCTACAGTTCAGTAGAACCCGAGCTCACAATTGAAGAGGCAAAAATAACTCAGAGAACTTAGAAGTACATTGTAGGTGCTTAATAAATTCTTGTTGACTGCCTAGCATCCTACAATGAAATGAGTTAGAAACATTATCCAGGACAAAGATGTGGAGTTATCTTCGTTAAATCTGCTGTCAGAAAGACTGGGTTCAAATTCTACCTTTTGTGAATATTAGCTGTGTAATCACAAGTAACTAGGATTTATCTACTAAAATATAGCTCATTGCAATGGATGTATCCAGAAACCATTTATGTGTCAGATGTGGCTACCACAGAAAGTTCCATAGATGGATAAAAAATAGAAGGATAAATGATAGGTAGAAAGATGGATAGAGATAGATAGTAGATAGATAGATGGATGGATGGATGGATGGATGGATGATAGGTAGATGGGGAGACAGATAATAGATGGTAGAAAGATGATAGATGAATAGAGCAACAGATATAAACAGATGGATGAATAGACGGATGGTTGATTGATATGACAAGTGGCTAGACAGACAGATAGATAGTATATATATATTATTTTTAGCCCAGACTTTTGATTTCACAAGTGTTGGAAACTCCTATATAAGTCATTTTACACTATTTGCCTCAGTTTCCTCATTTGTAAAATGAGTTTGAGAAGGAAATTGCAAACCATTTCAGTATCTTTCTCAAGAGAATCCCTGATGGGGTCATGACTAAGACTCTTCCATGGCTGAAAGGGCTGAACAATCTGTCTCTCTCTCTCTCTCTCTCTCTCATAACAAAAATGCACAGTACAGGAAACCAAATTCCCACAACGGCTCCGTCTTTCTGGATTTGAGGTCTATCGCCTTTCGCACACTTATCCCTCCACCAATAAAGATAAGGAACTCTTCTTTTGTGACAAGTATCATAAAGAGTTGTTCAGGATGTTGGGAGATTAGGTGACACACCCAGGCTCCAGAGTACAGAACAAGTGTGTGTCAGACGGACAAGAATTAAGATCTTCCTCACACCAACTCCATCTGCTGGAATATTCTGCCTCTCATATAATATAATCTGGTTTGGTCTGGTCTGGTATAATATCCATACTGTACCCCACCATACTGTACCCTTTCCCAGCTCCCATGGTATGGCACATGGTACTATGGATTAGTAGAATGCCAGGTATATATTAAGTACTTAATAATTGATCACTGATGACTTGCATTGCATGTGGATATACATGCACAAAATACAGGTGTATATCTCCAAACATACACACACAGACTTAGAGAGTGTGTCAAAATAAGTTTTTAAATCTCAAAATCATTGAGAAGATACATTTCTACACTGATTAAGTTTCTTTCTTTGGATGAAATGACAGATCTGGTAAACACATATGTATATATATATATAATATATATGTATATATACACACACATCTGTATTCACTTATACCCATATATCTATATGCAATTACCCCTTAAGCATCCTAGAATCTCCCTGTGGGAAAGACAGTATCTTAGGGACCTCATTTTCAAGGAGAAAACTGTGTGGAAATGACTTATCCAAGATCCCACAAGGAAAATCAGTGGTGTGGCCAGGAGCAATGTAGAGCTTCCCAGCTTCTCAGACTTAATAAAGAAACGATCCTGATCCTTGCTCCATTTTTCCCAAACTCAGCATTTGGAGGTATATGGGGGAGGGGGAAAGGGGGGGAGATATTAGGTGATTTTTTTTTAACAGGGTGATAGGGGAAGGAGGGGAGGAAAACTTCTGCAAATGCCCCTTTTTGATCTGCTCTGGCTGCTAGTATAGAGAATTAAATGAAATTCATTTTTATGATGAAGGAATTAATGGTGATGGAGAGAATCAGGTTCAGGTGGAAGACTTGAATCCAAAGAAGGGAATAAAGCCTTGAAATTCAAATGAAAAATTATTATATAAGCATAAAGGAAACCTATTTTACACCTGTAAGACTAAATGTATAAATATGAACCAACTGCTCCCTCTGGGAAATGGGGATTGTGCTTGTAATTCACCTAGACAAATACTCAGCCCAGCTCCCCTCCAATCCCATACATTTCAATGAAGGCCGACCGCCTCAAGAGTGGCTCCTCGGTGCCCGCCCCACCCCCAGACCCACCATCTTCTGACATCCACCTCCTGGTAAAAAAAAAAAAAAAAAAAAGGCTTCCAAGGGAGTCTTTTCTGCCCTCCTCAGCCAGAATCCTTCCATATACACACAACCTTCTGGGAAGAGTTTGTCTAATAATGCCATAAACCAACTGGCTCTCACCTAATGAAGAAGACCCTGGCCCTCCCCCTCCCCTGTGGCTATCATTTTCCCCTTCCTCACTGCCAGTCCTTAAAGTCCCCAGCTCTATTCCAGACTCAGCACAGGGCACTTTACAAGGGGCCTCCCAGGTCTATCTCCCACCCCTACAATTACTCTGTGATCCCCAGATCCAATGCTGCCCGCTGCTGGCGCCCTCCATTATCTCCAGAATCTTCACTCACCAGAGAGTCAGCCATCTGCATTAGCAGAAAGTTCTCATCAGAGACTAAGGAAATCAAGGGGTCTTGATTGAAGAGCTATATTACACACACTTGTGATTGTATGCTCGTATGATTTGGAAACACATATAACACATAGCATTTCCTCCATTACAAGGTAGGGATTAGCTTTTGCTTTCCTTTGCACACCCCAGGGCTTACCATAATGCTTGCACATAGTAGGTACTTCATAAATATTTGTTGATTGACTGACAGAATGGCTTCTTTCAAGACAGCGCAAACGCTTCTGGCAAAAAGACTTTCTGTGTCCTTTCGGCTGCTATTAAGGTTACCTTTCATCAATTCTGTACATATGGAGTCTGTGCACCCACTAGAATATGGGCTCCTATAGAAGAGGATCTGTCCAATTTTGTCTCTGTATCCCTAGGATCTACCACAGTGCCTAGAATATAGTAAGTGCTTAATAAATGCTTCTCGGAGTAGAGTGAAACAATTAATAATTAATAATAAAGTAAAAAATTAATAATAAAAATAATAATTTAAAAATTTGCAAAATACTTTACAAATATTATCTCATATGCTCATCAGTGACTTTAGAAGGTAGGTGCTACACATATATTGTATCTAGGATATACTGTGACCTATTTAGCATATATAGGACTGCTTGCCATATAGGGGAGGAGGTGAGGGAGAGAGGGGAAAAATCAGAACAAAAGTGAGTGCAAGGGATAATGTAAAAAAATTACCCAGGCATGGGCTCTGTCAATAAAAAGTTATTATAATAAATAAAAATAAATAAATAAACTTCATATTTCAAATGCCAAAAAAAAAAAAAGTCAAGTAAGCTCTGAGTTACTTAAAACAAATTTCTGCATCATCCATTTCTAGCAAAAGAGCATCTCATTTTGCATCCAGAATCCATCACCTCAGTGCTACAATTTGTGAGGCAAATTTAGTCTTTCATAGATATTAGATTTATAATTGATATAATTCTTATCTATGTTTCTTCATTAAACTTTCACTCACTATAAAAAAAAGAAGGTAGGTACTATTACCATCTCTACTTTACAGATGAGAAAAATAAGTCAAAGAGAAGATATAATATGCTGAGTCATGTAGCTAGTAAATATCTGGGCATGGACTTGAACTCAGATCCTCCTGACTCAAAGTTAGCCTCTAGACTCAAGAAATATAGCTTGTAATTCAATGTAATATGATAAAGAAAGTGTTAGCTTAGGCTCCAAAGGATACGGGTTCAAATTCTGCTTTTGATGCTTATATGGGCATAAGAAAGTCACTGCATTTCCCTGAGCTTCTTTTGGTTCTATATGCTTCAAATTTCACAAAGTGATTTATTCATGAAAACCAAAGGTGGTGTTATTCTTCCTGTTAAACAGAGGAGGAAACTGAGGGAGGCTTTCAAGAGGCTAATCAACATGTATATAGACACAAAATTAACATGTGTCCAGCCTGAGATTTGAATATACTTCTCTGCCTTCTGATTCCAAGAACAATGCACTTTTTATTTTGTGTTAATTCAATAATTCCCAGATATTTGTTGAATACCCCTTATGTGGATACCATAAATGACTACTTTCTAGTAATCATAATTAAAGATACTTTAGAACATAATATGTCAGAGCTAGAAGGATTCTTAGGACAGAATGTCAGAAATGGGAGGAGTCTTAGAACAAAGAATGCCAAAGCTGGAAGGGCCTTTAGAACTCAAGATGTCAGAGCTAGGAAGTTCTTAGAACACAGAATGTCAGAGCTGAGAGGGCTCTTAGAACCCAGGAGGTCAGAGCTGGGAGGGCCCTTAGAACACAGGATGTCACAGCTGGGAGGGTCCTTAGAACACAGGATGTCAGGGCTGGGAGGGCCCTTAGAACACAGGATGTCAGGGCTGGGAGGGCTGTTAGAAGAGGGCCAGAAGAGACTCCATACTACTGCAGCAAGACTATCTCCCCCAAGCACCCCAAAGCAAAAAAGGTCTAGAACTCTTGGGAAACAATGTTTTATTTTCTTGAAGCCCTTAACGCAGCTGGGCTGGGGATGAGAAACAAGTCTGCGATTGTTCGTTTTCTTTGGAAGCCCAGAGCTGCTAGCCACCAGTGGGCCTGGCCTCCTTACTTTGGTTTGTTTAATGAAAATACTTTGCCCATTCCAGAGATGTCATGCTTTGATAAGGTAATTGTCCAAGGATGCAGTTTACATCCTATTAATACTGGACCTGGTGCAAATCGAACTTGGAGAGCTGATCCGAGGAGGCCCAGGGAAGATAGCCACATGCTTTGACACTCGGTCTTTTGTTTAGGGAGCCGGGAGCTCCCAAGAAAATTTATCCCCCGCACTGCAGACAGGGTCCTTCCAAAAAGAAATTCCCATGGTCCAACCCTAGTGCAAAGGCACATGGCTCCATCACACACACTCGTTTATTCATTCATTCGGCAGATGCATATACCTTCATCACATGTTTATTTTTGCATTTTATTTGTGTTCATTCATTCATTCAGTTGACATTTTTAAGCTCCTACTATGCGTCAGGTATTGAACCTAGAACCATATGAGATAAATAAATCTCAGGTATACATAAGGGCTTATACTACCAGCTTGAAGAGTACATACATCTCAGTACACATAGAGACACACATACATATATGAAAAACAGCATCATGGGACAGGATCAAAGTCCCCATCTTTCTATCACAGTCATCATTTATGATCCACTTTCTTCATCTGTAAAATAGGGGGTAGGGGAGTGGAATAAAAATCTCTGAAATCCCCTTTTGCTCTAAATCCATGATATATAATGATACATAGAAAGGAAACAAGCATTTATGAAGCACCTACTATGTGCCAGGCACTTGTTAAGTGTTTTACAAATATTTGATCCTCACAAAATCCCTGGGAGGTGGTGATAATATTAGCAGGTGAGGAAACTGAAGCAGACGGAGACAAAGTGATGTCCCCTGGGTCACCGTTCTAGCATATGCCAAAGGCAGGACTTTCTGTCTTTCTGTGCACTGTCCCACTCTGTTTTTCCACATTCAGTCTAATTCAACAAGCACCTGCTAAACGCCAGCAGCCAAAGACCAGAACTCAGATCCTTCTGGTAGGGAACAATATGTGCTCGAGTGAGTAAATACTGAAAGAAATATAAAATGACTCGGGGATTCACAGGCACATATCGCTAGTCTAATGCACACATTTAGCTAAACTTATTGGTCCAATGCATTTATAATTTGCCAATGGAATTTTTGGTTATCGCAGCTAGATGGCGCCAAAGTGCACGGAGCACTGAACCCGAAGGCAGGAGGACGGTTTCATGAGTTCAAATACAGTCTCAGACACTCACTGGCTTTGTGATCCTTGGCAAGTCACTTCATTCCGTTTGCCTCAGTTTTCTCATCTGTAAAATGAGCAGGAGAAGAAAATGGCAAACCATTGCAGTATCTGCCAAAAAAAATGGGGACACAAACACTATTAAACAGATATATAGATATATATTCATACATATGAGTCCAGGTAAAAATAAAATACAGAGACCACCCACCACCACCAAACAAAGCACAGTATCACTTTCCAATTCCCACGATTCCTCCCAAGCATCTCAGGCTGGATGGGACAGGATCATCACTTCAAGGAGCCGGGGGGAATTACTGTATTTCTTCTTTGATGGAGGAAGGATGGCAGAAAATAAGGACTGGGAGGAGGGGAACATTCGAGGCTACCTGGTCCAATGTCATTTTACAATTGAGTTATCCAAGAATATGCAGGCAGGAGGTAATCAGGGCAGTATTTGAACTCAAGTTCTTTACTCAAGAGATAGAGCAGAGTCTTTCTGCAACTCTGCAGACCATATATGGTACAAGTAGGTGAAATAAAAGTATTGGGGTATAAATTCATTTTAAGCTCACTGAAAGCAACTTAATTATTATTACTTAGAATATTCACTATTCTAAAGAATAGTGGAGGGGAAGAGTTCTCTATTTAAAGAAAACCAATCTCCCAGAGTGTCTCCTTCCTATTCAGTTCTGAGCCTACATTTCAAGGTCACTCGTGGAATAGCTCTAGTGGTTAAAAAAATTGGATTTGGGGTTGCCAAAAATGTGTTCATTTTCAGGGTGCCTTTTAAACTCTCTCACAGAAAAATTCCTGCCTCGGGACTGGGGAGTTAGTCTCCTTGAGGCTTTCCTTTGTTCATCCCTCTGTCATTTTCCTCTCCTCCCCATTCTCACCTACTTCTTGCTTCTGTCTCATAAAATATATGAAGGCAAAATCATTGTGTATGGTGGAGTATAGAAAATGGTGTTCTGCTCCTGTAGTTGAAAAAAGTCTAGTCTGATCATTTGAAAATGCAAAGGCCCTTTCGAAAGTAAACTTTCTGGTTTCCAGAATGGATTTATCACCTTTTTTAAAGGGAGATGTGTTGGTTAATCACCTTAAAAGAAAATACTGATTACTGGGAGAGTTCTACTCAAAAGAGCAGGCCTATCTTTTTTTTTTTTTTTTCAGCAGCTGCTCTTGGTAATCATCGAAGGTCTGTTTCGAGATAGCCTGCTCTCCCTGGTCATAATTCATCCTCACACTTTAAAACAATCCATGGGAGGGGGGAGTAGAGGGACAAAAGAAAGGACAAAAGGGATAGAGTGGAAAACTAAGTTTACTCATTTCTTCTGTGGTTTCTTCTGGGTTTATGTCTTGGAAGTCCACACTGTGGACTACAGTTGTCCCATCTGTAAAGTGGGACTAGAATAAGTCATCTCTGGTGATCTCTGGAACTTCCAGTTTCAAGATCTAGAATCCTATTCCAAGAAATCGCCTCCTTCATTTCCTTCTGTAAAGTCTCTTGTAGCTGGACTGAGCTGGGATGCTGGCTTTTTTTTTTTTTTTTAACTGGATTTGGGAAATTTTATTTGGAAACCACTATAATATTTTTTTAAATTATCCTTAAAAGGATGATAGTTATGGGTAAATACTAGGGTGGAAGTGGGAGGGCAGAAAGCAGTTTTTTGGATCATGATAGTGGGGGAGGGGAACCAGTGGATTCCCCGACCTTACTTTTCCTGGACAATTCCAACAGCTTCAAAGGTTCCTTAATCCAAAGCTTAAACGTTGCCCCTCTGGCCACTCCCTAGATCTGAAAGAACTCGTACACCTACACACGCACATCCACACTCCTTCCTTCTTCCAGTCCTCCCCTAAAATTTCATTTTTCTGTCATCTACCCTAAGCAGTGTGTCTTTCCAGATTTTCCCAAACCTCTCTCCTCCTGTCTCTCCTCTCTCCTCAAGCCTTACCTTTCTCCAAGTCCCCCAAACTGGTTCCTTTCTATAAACACTGTCCCTCTCATGAAACCTTTGCCTTCTTCTCCAATCCCTTTCTTTCTCCGATCTTCTCTCCAACTCCAGCACTGTTCCTATCCCAAGAAAGGGAGAAGGGAGTGCTGAGGTTGATTTCTCTAACTAATTTTTTTTTTTATCCAAACCAAATATCAACGGAAAAGATACCTTACTATGACATATATAAAGGCATGGAAGAGGGAGGTCAGAGGCTACTCTTTTAACTCCATTGGATCCCCTCAATTAACAGGAATTGTCTTATTTTATTTTATTTTTGCAGGGAGGGCGGGCGGGTCTGTCATTTGAATGATGTTTGTTTTAATGGATGATAGAGTCGACAAACAGAGGGAAGGAAGTCAAAGGGGGAGAAAAAGAGAAAGAAAAATAACAGAAACAGAGCTAGACAGAAAAAGAAGATAGACACCGAGGAAAAATGAAATTAAAGACAAAGCCCGGGAGAAGTCCAGAGACAAGAAGGCAGACCCAGGAGCAAAGATAGAAGCCGGGAAATAGACAAAGACACAAAGTGAGAAGTGGATGAGAAACAGACAAGACTCAGAGAAACCGAGACAGAAAGAGGGAGAGCCAGACAGACGGACAGACAGAGGGACTGAGTCAGCTGAAGATAGGGGAGGAGAAGTCCGGGGTTGGGGGAAGCCCGGGCTAAGCTCCTCCCTCTTTCAATTAACAGGTAAATCCCTCCCTCCCCCACTCCAGCCACCCACCCCCCCCCCACCCGCGGCCTGGATGTGAAATCGCCATTTCATCCTGCACACTGCTTAATTGTTGCAAATATTATTTGTGAAATTGGCCTCCAACAGGAGTGAACCGCCACGCTCATTCCGCCCGACAATCCCCTGCCCACCCCGGTCCCCCGCCTCTGTGCTCTCCCTTCTCATCCGCGCCCCCCATCCTCCTGGCCCGCGGAGCCGACCAGCCTCTGACCTGCGAAATCGTCACCCCCTCCAAAAACATCCCAACACTAACTGAAAGACTTCAATGGCCTCGCTTTGCCGTGGGCCGCGTTGGAGAAAAGGTGACTTGGGAGTGGGGCGCAAGGGAAAGGAGGGCTAGTCCCCTGCCACGGTTCAGGCCGCTCTGCACCTTCTGAAGGAATTCATCTGCGTGGGGCCGGGGAGGAAGGCAACTCCTCCACGCAGTCCTTCGCCCCGAGAGGCTGGCCCGGCGAGAAAGGACCAGAATGTGGCCCCGTTCACTCGGGGAGATTGGGGAGCCATATCAGCTCCCGGTGATTCCCAATCCCCGTTCCAAGCTTTTCCTTTTAATTCTGATAAGGGCGGAGTGTGGGGGACGCCGTTTGAGTGTGTGTGTTTGGACTCTGGACACGGAAGAGGTAACAAAGTGGGCTGAGAAAAGCCCGGAATAGCGGCTCTTAGCACCTAGTAGGAGCCTAATAAATGCTTCCTGGTTGAATTTGTCATTTGAAGGTCTGGGTTCTAAACGTTACTCTACACCATGACTTTAAGCTTCAGTTCCCCCTAACCTGTAACAGGTCTGATGAGGCGACCTCTGAGGTGACTTCCAGCTCTGAAATCCCCCTCGGTCTCTTATTACTGGTGTGACAGATTATTGAAATTTCCTGAGCCTCAGTTTCTGCTTTTGAAAAATGAGGAGGTAAGGCCCTTGAGGCTCCTCAAGAGCTCCAAGTTTTCCACACTCTGAACCTGTGATTCATAAGAAAAGATAAATAAGAAGGAAGGGGCTGGAGCTGAGAGAGGAAGAGAAGTAGCCTGGCTATTTGCTGATTCTTGACTTTGCCATCAAATAGCAGTGACTTTGGCCTAGGTGGACCATAGGGTCCTTAGCTTCTTGCCATAGGACAACTCTCAAGCAATAACCAGAAGGGCCGCTTGGATGGTAAATTCTTTAAATCCTGTTCCAGCCTAGCGGAAGGACCCTGGAGCTCTGGCTCCCAGTGCTGCCTCCCTCTATTCTTCTCCCACCTAGCACCCACCCCCAGCTGGAGTCTGTCCCCAGAGCCTAGGTCTCCAGGCTTTTCGTCTATACTCCTGGTGTGGTCCATCCCCTCCCCCAAACTCACATACGAATACCCTGACTGTGGGTTCTGTTACTGGTCCTCCCTCGAATGAGATCCTGCCCCAGAACTGTGAGACGGGGGCCATAGAGGAGACAAAGAAATCAGCACGCATCACTCTGCCACTTACTCCCTGGGTTACGCTAGGCAAGTCTTTTAAAATCCTTGGGCCTCAGTTTATTCATCTGTTTATTAAGGTGACTGGGCTAGGTGACCCTTTAAGGTTCCCTTATATAAAACAATAAAATAAAATAATCTCTCACAAAAGTCCCTTTCAAATCTAAATACTACAAATCCGGACTGAATTGCGCCTCCCTCTGGAGCGACTGGGGACTTCCAGCTGGGCTCAGGGCTTGGGGGAATTTTGCAAAAGATGTCTAGGGACTAGGGAAAAATGCAGTGTTTCAGATTGGCTCTGCGGTCTCACTTTCCCGGCTTCTACACCTCCCGGAATAAGCCCAAGACTCGGGAATCTTGCTTGGAGGAAGGGCTCAGTGCATATTAGGGGAAGAACTGAGTGTACTAATAAGGCGAAAGAACCCTTGGTACCGCCCCCCCTCCTCTCTCCTCTCTCTGGCTCTGGCTCTCTGTATCTCTCAGTTTCGGTCTCTTGTTGTCTCTGTCTCCCTGTCTCCCTGTCTCTCCGTCTCTGTCTCTGTGTCTCTGTCTCCCTGTCTCTCCGTCTCTGTGTCTCTGTATCTTTCCGTGTCTGTCTGTCTGTCCGAGTCTGTCTCTCATTCTGTCTCTCTGTCTCTCTCTTCTCGGCATTCACTTTTCTTCTGGCCCTGGGCACATGCAGGTATATGCTTACAGGCTCAGGCTGATTTTCTTTTCTTCCCCGGTGTCTCCTCAGTTTAGGGAGTGGAGTGGCGAGAATTTCAGGGAGTTGGACCTCTGAGGCCGTCTAGTCATTTCTCCCCGCTCCCATTTTTCTATTTCTTGGACAGGGCTGTGTTTGGTTTTTTGTTTGTCTGTGTTTTGTTTTTTCCCAATGGGATTTTCAGTGCAGGTTTAAAGGAGGTTGGGCTGGCCGGCCGGAAAGGCAAAGTCTTGTGGAGCCCAGGAAGGCCGAGGGCCCGAATTTGGGGTCGTCTTGCCGCTTCCCTACCTTGCCTCGGTCTCCGGGGCGCCCTGCGCCTTTCTGATGACCCCGGGGAGGTTTCAGGAGGAGAGTTTTGCCAGACTGGGAGTGGGGATTGGAGAGGGGAGGGACTTGTACAGAGATGAAACGTTGAGTTTATAAAAAGAGTTTGCAGGTGAGGGGGAAGGAAAAAAAAGGAAGTGTAAGCAAAAGCTTTGGCCTGCTCACCTCTAGATACTGGCAGACCCCGGCTGAAGGACGACCTTCTTCCGGCCTGGGAAGATGGTAGAAGGGGACAAAGTTTGGAGGCTGGGTTCATTTTATTGTATTTTGTCTCCAGGCTAGAGCCCGAGCTCCGTTTGGGGGGGGAGTTAAACAAAAGGCCAGCAGCCCTGGCGTCCTGCCCCGCTGGGAGGGCGTTCCCCCCCCCCCAGTCTCCCCTCCCCAGATTCCCTTCTGAATCGGACTTCCGGTCACTTTGCTCTGCTGGACCAAGGGTCCGAGGACCCCCGGTGTCTCCTCCATCTCGGCACTCACCTCGAGAGCAGGATTCATTCCCTTACACCTGGCAAGTCTCGGGCAGTCCCACCTTCACCCTTCGTGTCCTTGCCCAGGTCCCTCCACTCTTCATCCACCCCCCCACCTCGTTCCCGACTCTCGGTCCCCGATATTCGGGGTCCCGACTAGCTGCTCGGTGAGCTGGCTGACGGTCCCCCCCCCGGCCCGGAAAGATGCGCCCACCTGCTGAGGGCATGCTGGCAGGAGCCCGCAGAGGAGGTTTAGGCTGGGGAGCTCGATTTAGGTAGGACTGCAGATTTCTGGTGATGAAGGGGGGTGAAGGAGGGGAGGGAGCGGGGTGAGAATTAAGGGGAAGGGTCCGAGGAGGGCTCCAGGCAAACGGGAAGGAGACTCGCTCATTCAAAAACTGGCCCTAAATACAAATCTTAGGACCCCACTCCCTACTCCTCCTGGAAGCTATAGCAGGTGGCACTGTGGACTTGGGACAGGCCCTGGCAGATGAGGAGGAGACACTGTCCGAAGACAGTGCAGAAAATTCTCCCCAAAACGCTTCCCCTTTTAATTCTCTTAATTTCTTGACCTGGCTGGCCGGTGCCCTGAAAAAGGAGGAGAGGAGACCGAGTGAGAGAACGAGATTTGGCCACAAACGGGCCCCCTGCCCCTCGATTTTGATGGGAAGAGAGGGCACGTAGGGAAGGGGTTGGAGGGACGGCACCGAGATCCCCGGAAAGCAAGAGAGGGAGGAGAGAAGTGCGCATTCCTTTGAACTGGTGGTGAGCTCCGCCGCTGCCACTCCTTTGGGGGGGACCCTCTGTGGACCTAATCCATTCATCGAGAAAGATACTGGGACAAAGTTTGGCTATCTTCTGCAGGCCCCTCGATGCCCTCACCTTTTCTTCTCTGCCCCAACTACTTTCACCCGGGTTTTAACAAGCAGTTCTGTTTCTCCCCAGACAAGGCCGGACCGCGGGTTTTAAAATACAGATATATTCCTTGTACATTTCTTTTCACTATTGGCCCTTCGGTCCCTTCCGCCGGGCCCCCTTTCCTCCTCATGAATAAAAGAAAAAGTCAGAGCCTATCAGATCCCAGTCACCACTGCTTCTCTCCTCCTCCTCCTCCTCCTCCTCCTCCTCCTCCACCACCACCACCACCACCTCCTCCTCCTCCTCCTCTTCTTCTCTCTCCTCCTCCTCTTCTTCCTCCTCCAAGAAGTAAAGTACTTTAAACAACTTACGTAGATGATCACTCTCCCTCCCTCTTTACTCCCCTTCTCTCCAAAAGTCTCCCTATATAACCTCCCTTCTCCTCCCACTCACACCCCCAAACCAACTAGACACCTTCCTCCTCCTTCAATCACCCCTTCTTGGAAGAGAAAGGATTGTGTTGCTGTTGGGGTGGGTATCAGAAAGAAAGAGGCGTGGGAAGGAAGAGAAAAAGAAACAGGAAGAACAGACAGAAGAGAGAGAGAGAGAGAGAAGAGAGAAGAGAGAAGAAGAGAGAGAGAGAGAGAGAGAGGAAGAAAGAAGAGAAGAAGAGAAGAAGAGAAGAAGAGAAGAGAAGAAGAGAGAAGAAGAGAAGAGAAGAGAAGAAGAAAGAAATAAAACCCAAAATCCGTTTCACACCTCAGCTCGAAACTTTAGCCCTATGCGAAACCTTGCTTTTCTGGGCTGGGGGCAGAATTCCCACCCCTCCTCCTCCCCCATCTCTACAGCGCCGGCTTCCAGTTCTGCCTCCCCAGTTCTGCCCGCACAACTTCTGGCGGAGGGGGACGAAGGGAGACTTGGGTCGGATTTGTTTGTTTTAACTTCCTTACCACCCCCACCCCCACCCCCCCCCCCTCCCGGTTTCCCAGCTTCTGGACGCGTTTGACTGCAGCCGGGGGTGGGGTGGGAGGAAGAAAGTGTGGGGGTGGAGAAGGTTTTAAAAAGGAGAAAGGAGAGGCAGGAAGAAAAGGCTCACAGTGAGAAAGAAGACAGGAAGGATTTCTGAGGACTCCGGACCTGTCCCTGCATTTAAGAATGGCAGCTCTCCCACACTACCAAATGTAGACCAGCTCCAGGACAGAACACCCTCAGACCATTTCCCCTGGAAATAAAACAACGTTCTATTCTCTTCGGCTTCTTTCTGGCAGCCACCCTTCCCTCCCTCTCAGGGAAGAAACTTCTCAAAGGGACACCCTGAGCAGCAGAGAGCAGGTGGCCCCAGACTTCCAGGCACTGGAGAAGATCTTCCACTCCTCCATCCAGGAAGTCCTGGGTCAAGAACTTTCCAGGATCTCCACTTTCAATTTCCTTGATTCTTCCTGCTTCAACTCCCCCCCTCTCCTAAGACTTTTTTTCCCGGTCCCCGACCTTAGCAAGGTTCAGCAGCTGGTGAATTTCACCTCCTTATCCAATTTCACTTACTTTCCCTGAAACGTTCCCCGCCCTCAGCAGACCCGGCCAACCCGGCTCTGTGTCGGTTTTCGATTTAAATTTTAGCCACGAAGATTCTTTTACGAAACATTTTATTTTAGGGGATTATCCACAACGAATATTCGGATGAATGTATCGTAAGGATAGTGACTTCGATACTTTTTCCCCCAATGGAAATTAATCCTAGAAAAATCTCCTTTCTGGGCCTGCTCCCAAAACTATACGAAAGGAGAAGGATTTCATTTTAAAACTTTTCCACCGGACTCCCAAACTCTCGGGTTTTCAGAGAGACGCCGCTTCTCCCCCCTTTCTCCCCCGGTCCCCGTCGCCCTTATCTCCTTGAACGAGAGACGGTGGTTACATAGAGAAAGAGGAGTAAAGAATTTGTTCCCCAAAGTTTCCCCCGAAAATCAAAATTGCAAAGGGAAGGCACGGTAAAGCGCCTACATCCAGTCAAGAGGGGTGTGTGTGTGTGTGTGTGTGTGTGTGTGTGTGTGTGTGTGATTTTAGCTAATTAAAAGAAGTTAAACTTGTCAGTGAAAACGAACATCAGGAAGATTCTGGGAATAGGGGTGTCTCGCGGAAGTGTTTCGAGGGTCCCGGTTTGAGCCCCAAGCCCGCCGAAACGTGAATTTTTTAAGATTTTGTGAAGGCGCCGGGTGCCCGAGGAGGAGGAAGAGAATCGCTGGACTAGGGGGGGAAAGGGGGCTGGGCAGGAGGAATGAGCCGGGCAGCCCGCCCGAGGTCTGGGGAGAGAGGCGGCGGCCCCGTCCCCGAAGGAGACGAGAGCCAGCGAGTGTTTCCGTGATCAAGTGCGCGAGAGAAAGTGGTGGGAAGCCACGCAGGCGGGAAAACCTTCACGCCGGGGGGATTTGGTGGAGTGCCTTGCTCTAGCGATGCCGGGGAAGCAGACGGCGCGAGGACGGCTCGGAGGATTAGGACAATATTTGCACACCATGCCGGAGAATACAGACAAGGCAGAAGTGGCGGCCGCTGGAGAGGCTCTTGAATATAAAGTTGGCCACTCGAGAGCTCTCGTCCGCTAATGGCATAGCGGGCCGCGGAGGCCGGGTGACTCCGCCGCGGCGGCGCGGGATGGCTGATTAAATGCGGAGGTAGCTGCAGACACCGACTTTGGCAAAGAGTGGGGGCTGAAGGGAGGGGAGGGGGAGCACGGGGGAAGGGGGAGACGGTGCTGCAGCCCGAGCCTACTCTCCCCCTCCTTCTCGCCCCCACTCCCTCCTTGCCTTCCAATTATGCAGCCAGCTTCCTCCATCCGGGCGGCTGTGAAATTGTATTAATCTGCTAGATTTCCGCGGCAATGCAGTCCCCACACTGGGGGCTCGGGTCCGGATTAGAGCAGCCCCCCCCCTTCCCGGCACACCTTCTGGGAGAAAGGGGTGCCAGCGGCGCAGCCGGAGCTCGGTTAAGGAGCCCCCAGTGGCGCGCGCACACACCCCAAACGCACAGCCGAAGTCCGGTGTGGGGTTTTGGTGCCGGGAACGGGAAGCTCTGCTCCTGCTCTCCCCGGCACAGCCCGGGCCCTAGGGCAGTCCCGTAGGCCGGTGGGGTTTTCTAAGCCAGAGCAAGGGCAGAGAAACGTTTCGGGGAATCCAGAAAGTCTGACCCCACGAACCCCTTCCAACGCACCCACCCCCGCCTCCCTCAACCCGAGGCTGACCTACAACGAAATAAATCCTCGGACAGCGAATCAGGGGGAGGAGGCAGGCCCCAGCGGTCCAGGCCTGGCCCTGGCTGCCCCTTCTGGGGAAACCCTAGCGGAGGCCGCTGGCTATCGCGATATACTACGATCTCCCGGCCTCCTCCTCCTCCTGGCTCTTCCTTTCGGAGGTTTGCTTGGCCCACAGGAAGTCTGGACAACAACGTTGTCCCTACCAAGTACGGGCTACTTAACTCCCTCAGCCCTCGCACGACCAAAGGGGTTTGTTCAGACCTCCCGATTTGGAACGGAAGGTTCCTTTGGGGTCCTTTGGATCCGGGTATCGTGACTGGCGTTCTCCCTGCTCAAAAACAAAAACAAACAAACAAAAACAATTGGCTTTGTCTCTGAGTTGTTCCGGGTCAACCAAATCCGAGACAGGGATCCTCAGTTCTCGGCATAGTGGGTTTGATGTGAGGGTGGATCGAGGACCGGCGAGGAAGGGGAAGAGAGTCTAGGGCCTTTCACCGGGTCCTTTAGCTGGTCTAAGGAGATCCCCACCCACTCCACCCCACCCTAGTACCGCCGCCACCACCGGCCCTTTCCTTCTATAGCTGAATTCGATTTTTTCTACCTGCGTTCTTCACACACACACACACACACACACACACACTCCTGGCCCGTAGATACAGAGGGTCATGTAGTGAAATTGGGGAAATATGAGGTACTTCCCCCCTTTTTGCACAACCGCTACCTTTTTCACCTTCGAAAGTGAACCTGTAAAGCTCCAGATGCGGCGGCTGGAGAGGGCAGAGGGCTGGGTCCCACTAAGGACAGGGAACGAAGCGAAGCGGCTTCCAGATTTGACAGGGAACACTTTCGTTGCTAAATGGGCGGTCGCCTGCTCTAGGAACCAAGGGAATAGCTGCACCCTAAAATACTCTCCTTCCACCTTTGTAATGGACTTCTCCCATTCTTTTCTGATTCTCCTCTCTTTCCACCTTCCCCACAGTATCCACCCCACTGGGCCAGGGCCGGGTGAATCAACTTGGCGGGGTCTTCATCAACGGCAGGCCCCTACCCAACCACATTCGTCACAAGATCGTGGAAATGGCCCACCACGGCATCCGACCCTGCGTCATCTCTCGCCAGCTCCGCGTCTCCCACGGCTGTGTTTCCAAAATCCTATGCCGCTACCAGGAGACTGGCTCCATCCGGCCTGGGGCCATCGGGGGCAGCAAACCCAGGGTGAGTGTCCTTGGGAGTCCTAAGTTCCTCAACCGCCATCCTCCGAAAGCGGAGGGAACCTAGTTCCAGATACAAGACCTGAAGGTCATATGTTCCTGAAACACCAAGTCAGGAGAAGTTATATAGAGATGCTGATGGAGAGGAGTATCATCCCCCAAGAACATACACCATCTCCAATATCCTATCTGTAAGAGAGAGTTTGATAAAAGTGGGAAAGTCTATACTGGCTCCCTTACCCCACTTCAGGGAAATGAAGGCCAGATCTCCACTTCCTCAAACCCCTAAGTCCACAATCTCCTCAAATATTTAGATAATTCATAAGCATCCTTATTCTGAAAGTCCACTTCCTTCCTTCACTATCTGATAATTGAGGATAATTTGTCAGGATTACCCAGGCTTTTGAATGCCCGGTAGACATTGCTGGAAAAGCATGAGTAACCTTCCTAGAGACCCTTGTCTGAAGACAACTCCTTGACTGCAAAAGGCTACCTCCATCCTCTACAGGTTGGCTATTTCCTCCTGGGACCTGGAGGGAATAACCCAACATTTATCTTCTCCCTGGTCTTGGCCAGGTTTTGAGAGCTATCAGGGTCTCTTCATATTGGCTTCCCCTTTCCATCTTTCACTTCACCCCCTGTCTTCAGGCTGCTACTGAGAACTTTCTTAGCTTAATAACAATAACAAACAATTCCTATGTATTTATTTGACACTTTATAATTTTCAAGACTTTCCCTTATAACATCCCTGTGAGGTAGGTAGAGCAAGTGTTAGGGTATTGCCCCATTTTACAGTTGAGAAAACCGAGACTGAAAGAGGTCAAATCACTGGTCCAGCAGTACTGCTACTAGTAAGAGATACAGATTAAATAGGAACCCAGATTTTCTTGACTGATTCTTTTTTGCCCAGCCTATGACTTAATAGAAAAAGCGGCGACTCATAATTGTGAAAACTGAGTTCCAAGTCTTATTTTTGTGACTAATTCCACTGTCACATTGGGTAAATGGCTGTCCTCTCTGGACCTCCATTTCTCCTTCTGGGAAATAAGAAGGCTCCCTTAAAGTCCCTCCCAGCTCAGCTTATCTAAGGACTGGGGTCACTGCCTCTCTCTCCTGTCTAGGATTTGTTGGCAATCTCATAATCTGAGTGCCTCAATTTTAGGTTTATATTGAAAGTGATTTCTCTCCTCCCCCCTTTCCTTTGCTACTCTTTTCCCCTGTCCTACTCCCACATTCCCTCACTAAAGCAGGTAGCCACTCCAGACGTGGAAAAGAAAATAGAGGAATACAAAAGAGAAAACCCCGGGATGTTCAGCTGGGAAATCCGGGATCGGTTGCTCAAGGATGGACACTGTGATCGCAGCACGGTTCCCTCAGGTGAGAAGGCAACTGAGCAGGCTGGGCTGGGAGCCTCACAAACAGGAGAAATGTAGTCTCCTGGAGGTACCAGCTGAACCATCTAGGGTCCTTTGCCCTCTATTTCCAGAATGTCCCTGTCAGAAGGAGTCAGGTGAGGAATATATGGGGAGGGGGAGAAGAGCAGGATAGAACATGCAAGGAGAAAGTAATTCTGTGAGAAAGGAAAGGGAAGGTAGAGAGAAACAGGGTGTATTCGTAAAGGAAAAAAGAAAGCATGAATAAGTAACAAAATTGTACCAACAAGCTCTGAGAAAGGATAAAAAGAGTTTGAAAAGGAAAACGAAGACAGTAAGAAAGAAAAAGGGGACAAAAATGCTAAAAGAACTAAAGATGATGAATAAAGAAACAGAATGGAGAGAGACAGAGGAAAGGGACCCAAATGCAAAAGCTTTTATTAAATAACAAACTGAATTTAGTAAGGGAAGAAAGTTGTGATGGCGCTCAGCTACTAGTTGACAGGAAATTGACCAGGATAAACTTGTTCTCAGAAGTGCCGGAATCTTGGTTCCCTCACCCAAACGCTGCCCTGCTCAGCCTCGGGCCCCACTGTACTTCAGGCTCTAGGCGGGCTCCAGCATGCAAGGGTCACAGCCTCCCGATTTCATCTCTTGGGCCCCCCGGCTCTGGCCTTCCCCTCTGCACTCTTAACCTAGCCCGCATTTCATGGCGCTCGTCTGGGATCCAGACACCAGAATGAGTTTCAGAGCCAAGGCCAGGGCCTTGGTTCCGGGATGGTGCTGGTGCTGGCACAAACTAGGGTGCCGGTTCCGGGTGCAACGGTGGCTTAACTGTGTTTGATTAGGAACAGCTTAGGATTGGAGAAGGAGGGGGTTCATTTAGATGTGTGCACAAATGCAGGCATAAGTATGTGGAGATGTTTGTGCATAAGTGTGTGCAAGTGTGTAAAGATACAGATATTTATTGCGTGTTTAGGAGCATGTGCCTAAAGATGCGTCTGTATAAAAGAGCAGTGTGTGTATGTTTGAGTGTGTGAATAGATGTATAGAAACATGTTTGTGAATGACTGTAAATGTGGGTTCTTAATGCATGTGAACGTTAGCGCTATATACCAGACTGGGAAGCTATGGGGGGCACCTGGGGGTGTATCCGTGGATATCCCTGTGGGTAAGTTGTGTATTTGAGTGCGATGACTTTCTCAGCGGGTGCAAGTTGCGCTGGGACACTTGTGGGCGAGCAGCTGCCAGTGCCGCTCCTTCCCCAAAGCTGGAGGGGCCAGGCTCCTGGTGGGGATGGGAGGTGGGGATGGGAGGGAAAGCTTTACTTTCTCCACAGCTTATACTTTCTCTTTTGCCTTTGAATTTCTGAGGTTTAGTGAGTTCGATTAGCCGTGTGCTCAGAATCAAATTCGGGAAGAAAGAGGAAGAGGATGAGTGCGACAAGAAAGAGGAGGACGGGGAGAAGAAGGCGAAACACAGCATCGACGGCATCCTGGGCGACAAAGGTAGAGAAAGGCCTCCCGGGGCCTCTGCGTCCTCAGAGAGAGAGAGAGAGAGAGAGAGAGAGAGAGAGAGAGACAGAGAGAGAGAGAGAGAGAGTTGTTTGTCTACTTTGAAAGAGGCACCCCGTCTTAACCTGGGAATCAGGACACCTGAGTTCAAGTCTTACCACAGCCATAATTTGCCTAGTAAACCCAGGCAAATCACTTGCCGTCTTAGAACCTCATTCTCTTTACCCGGAAAATGGGTATTAGAGAATTTGTCCTGTCCTCCTTACAAAACTATTGAAAAGATCTAAGGAGCTAAATGAATAAGCTCGGCAAGATCGGTGTAGTGGGGTAGAGCCTTGGACTTGGAAGTGAATATACCTGTCCTCGGATGCTTGCTGTGTGACCACGGCCAAGTCTACCCCCTCTGAGTCTGGCTTCCTTGTCCGTAAAAGGGCTTACTTGCATTATCCAACTTTTAAGATTATGTGAAAAGAGAGTCCTACAAATTTGCAAAGGCTCTACAAAAGCTAGATATGGCCGATGGATATAAAGCGCTTTGTATCCCCAAAGCGCTAAGAAGGGCTGGATTCTTATCGAGAGATTAGGGCTAAAGCAACCGGATTGTACAGGGCAGAGATTCTCGGAGGGAGGGGAGGACGAATGTATTCGGATCTGGAAAAGCGGGCTCTCTCGCTCTCTCTCCTCCTCCCCAAACACGCATCACGTTATTGCTATTATTTCTGGCCGTTGTAGTAAATGAATGAAGGCAAGGGTATGTCTCTATATCGTCATTGTATTACCTCCTATTATAGTCTGTTTTCTCAGCGGAGTGAAGTGCAGGGATTCGGAAGGAAGTGATGTTTGCAGAGAGCTTTGGGAAGCTCCTCCCGCCCCCAATCCGGAGAAGTAGGGGGTCAGTCAGGTCTCCCTTCTAACCCTCTTCCCCGCCGTGAGTGCAGGAAGGCGTTAGCCTGTTCGCGGGGAGTTGGGTCTCGATCAATTATTTATAGGAAACTGGAGGCGAGAGGAGGGTTAGGGGAGGGCAGCCGGAGGGGGGGTGGGGGGCGTATCGCGGCTCCCTAAATGAATTTGTTCGACAGCTTTTTCTACTGCTCCCTAAACGGTCCCTTGAAACTCCTCCTGACAGTTGAGTGATCGGTGCAATCAATATCAATTAGAGAACGCGGGGGAATCCGGTACCTCATTCTGGCCGGGGCCGAGCTGAGAGATCGCGGGCCTGCCTGGGGGTAGGGGGTGGGGAAAAGCCCGGGTCTCCCCTCCCCCGGGAAGAAGCCGGTTTGGGGCGGGCCCACGGCAAGAGAAGAAGCTAAAACGACTAGTTCCGAAGTTTCCGGCCCTGTCATGGGATGAGGGGAAAAGTAGCATCCCGGTAGTCTCGAGCCTCGGGCATGGCCGGAGAACAGGCCCACGGGCCTGCCTGGCCCGGCCCAGACTCCGCTCTCCTCGCTCCGGACCCTTGATTGTTAGAAACAGACGCGCCGACTCCAAGTTCCGCGGTCGGTTTCTCGGGGTCTGGGCCCGCGCGGGATTTGGGGGCGATTTTCTTGGTGGGCGTGCTCACCGAAAACCAATCTTGAATTTGAGGGGGTAGGAAGCAGAGAGTGGCTGTCGGATCCCTGACTCTACTTCCCGGCAGAGAGGGGACTGTGATAGTAAGTGAGACTAGAGCGTGTGGGGAGAGAGGTGGTGGAAATGATGAATAGAAAAGTAGAGATCGGAAGAGGTACGAAGGAATTGGCAGAAAAAATAAAAGAAGGCAGAAGGCAATTCCGAATTTTGTGTGTGTGTGTGTGTGTGTGTGTGTGTACGTGTGTGTGCGCGCGTTGCTGCTGCGAGACTTTGAGGAAGGCAGAGAAAGGAGTTAGGGAGAAAACTTTGAAACTCTTCGATCAGTCGTTTGTTTTGAGCAGTCCCTTTCTCCCTTAACCGCCCCCAACACATCAGCCCCGTTGTTGACTCTTCCTCCCAACCTTGAAGATGAACTTCAGAGACAAAGCCCCCTGGCTTGTTGCCGCCTCCCGAGCCCAGATCCTGCCCCACAAAGGCAGCCCCAGTACAAGAAGGAGGGCGACTAGGGAACGGAGGGAAAGGGCCCGAGTCCTGGGGAGGGGAGCGGGGGAAGGGGCGGGCTATTGACATTCAAAAACGTGCGAGCAGCCGCGCTGCTCTTGGACAAAGGGCCGGGGAGGAGGCAAAGAAAGGGAGCTAAGTTATTCGGCCGCTCCCCGCTGCTCCGAGTGCCGGGGAATATTCTAAGGCCCCTCGGGCGCCGGCCTGAGGCCCCGGACACAGCGAAATTTTGCATCAAGGGAGAGCCGGGGCACACTCTGTCTCTAAGGGTCGGCTGTGGACTTTGGAGGTTTTGTTGTGAGATTTTTTGGTTTGTTTGTTTTCCGGGCGATAGAGCGGAGGTGAGAATAATACGTGTTTCTGCGTTTAAAACACACACACACAATTTTGTACTTCTGGCTGGTGGAAAAAAGTCCCCACCCTGAGCCAAAATAAAATCCCTTTCCCCTCCACTTTCCCTTACTCCTCCGTATATGAGGCAAATCTTCCCAGTTTGAGAATCTGGCTACGGAAAGGGATCTTTTGAAGTCCCAGCAAAGGGAACTGTCCGCGGGGAGAGAGAGCTGCTAGAAATCCGGACGGCCTCTCTCGTTCTCAGGTAGCAAGTTTGAGGGCCTCGGAGTCGGTGGCACAGAAGGGAAGCCTCCGCCGAGTACCGAGATTTCGCTTCTCCGCGGGGCGCGGGAACGGGCAAAGGGCCCAAAACAGGGACTGGCAAGCAGGGAAGGGAGCCAGTGGTCTCTTGGCCCGCAGCGGCCTCAAACCCGGACTGCCGAAGCGCCTTCGTTAGACAGAGGTTGCCCCCGAGAGACCTATGAGGAGTTCGGTTTGCTACGGGGAAAGTAAAGGTTGCCCGGGATCGGGGGGAGGAGGGGAGAACGGAGCCCATTTATCCCGAGTTTGAGGAGGACCATGGATCCTGCCTTTCTGTTACGCTTGAGAGAGAAAGGATCTGGAAAGAAACGCAGGCGATTCCGTGGGGATGACTCAAATCCCGAATAAATTGTCCTCCTAACGAAAGGAGCAAGTGTGAGGCCGGAGCTGTGCAACGGAGTGTATCCGAGTGTCTGGGGGCGGGTGCCTTGACTCTGAGTGGGTGAGTGAGTTTGGACGTAGCCAGAGCTCCCGGCGCGTGGACCAGATTTGCAAGCCTTTATTTCTGAACCCCGTCAGATCAGGCCCTTTTGGGGGTCCCCCCTCCCACAGTCAGCCTTAAGGTTCAATCCCAAACCTACGGCCTTCCCGATTTGGCCACGGCGGAGGGGAGAAGCCCCGGACGGAAAGGAGAGCTAGGGCACCGGGGGTGCGTGGAGGGCTCGGGGATAGGGGGTGGAAGACAGCCACAACTTTGTTTGGGCTTCTCTTGTGACAAATGCCCTCTCGGGGGGTTGCTCCTCTCCTCGCGGGGAGTCGACAAAGAAGGGGCTTAAGAGCTCTCCTCTTTAAGAGCTAAGGAGAGATTCCTCCCTGCGCTGGTTTCTTTCTATCGTCTGCTTGGCATTTAATAATGCTAAGACTTATTAGAGCTGGTAATGAAAAGTGGGGCTGCTGAATAGGGAACTGTGTTGGAGAGGGGTGTAATAGCTTCGAGGCATGGTAAGAAACTATTTATCCGCAATCAGTCCTCACTCTCAGAGTTTGAAGCACAAACGTTAAGTCGAAGGGTTTTAAAGCAGATTAAATTGGGCTTTTATTTCTCTGCACTTTCATCTTTGAACAGCTCACTCCTGCTTGCCTTGGGCTGATATTCATGAGCCGTTCGTATTCCTTCTCTCTCTCTCTCTCTCTCTCTCTCTCTCTCTCTCTCTCTCTCTCCCTCTTTCTCTCTCTCCCTCCTTCTCTCTCCTTTCTCTCATTCTCTTTTTCCCCCATTTTCTCTTTTTTCCTCATTCATAGTCTCGGTCTCTCTTTGTCTCTCCCTGTCTGTCTCTCTGTCTCTTTCTGTCTGTCTCTCTCGCTCTCTCTTTCTCTTCCCCTCCCTCTCTCTCCCTCTTTCTTCCCCTCCTCTTCTTTTCTACTCTTAGCCTTGCTGAGACTGAGTTATTACTTACTATCCGAGCTGCTGATATTATTACAGCCGCCTAGGATCCCAGATTCTAGTCCGCGCTGTCTTCCTCACCTGGGAACGAAGATGGGCAACTCTTTGTCCTTCTCGACTCTTCCTCCTTTCTCCTCCCCACCCTAGTCCTGTCCCCCCTTTACCCCAGTCTCGGGAGCCGAGAAGGGAGGAAAGGGCCCAATAGCCGTTTATGAAGAAGGAAAGAAAGTTTCCCTCCTTTGATTCCGGGAAGGACAGACTTTGAGAACAAGTTGGAAAGAACCGAGGGAAGGGAACCCAAGCTGAAGAAACTAGTGGGACTGGAAGAAGAGTGAGACCGAAAACAATACATAGGAGAGAGAGAGAGAGAGAGAGAGAGAGAGAGAGAGAGAGAGAGAGAGAGAGAGAGAGAGCTGAAACTGGAGGTCAACACTGAAACTGACCAAGTCATAGTTGAAACTATCAGGGTCGGAGCTAGAAAGCAGAGCTAGGAGAGAAACTCGGCGTGGGTGCTTGAAACCATTTCGGCCAAACCCCGAAGAAAATCTGTCTTCCCCCTTGACCCTCAAATCTTAAAAACCCACTCCCGAAATGTTTCTTTTGGAGTCAAGAGGCCTTGGAGAGGAAGCGGCCGGGGCTCCGGGTGGCCCAGGACGGGTCTAGGGCAGTGTGTGTGGGCGGATCCAGGTCGTGTCTCTTTGTTTTCCTTTTTTATTTTCTTCTTCTTTATTTTTAAGCGGGCGGAAGGGGGCTGATGAATTTACAGGTGTAGTACGGGAGTGGGGAAGTAGCGGCGGGAGGGAAGAAGGTCTATTTAGACACTTGAAAAGAGGAGGTAGCAACAATTTAATTTGGCCGAGTCTGCTAATGCGGTTTTCTGTGGCTTGCTACACTGGAGGAAGCTGTTTTGATTGTGCGTACAAGGACCTGCCAAATTTAATTAGGCTCCGGGGGAGCGAGTGAATAGGGGAAGGGGGAGCAGCTCCTCTCGGCCCCCGCCGCATTTTCGGCTTCACACCTGGGAGTGGCATTGTTTACTGGACTAGTGAGAGGAAGGTGGGAGGGAAAGAAGTGTGTGCTTGCCTGTGTGTGTGTGTGTGTGTGTGTGTGTGTGTGTGTTGGGGGGGTGATCGAAGAGAAAACAAGGAGAGGAAGGGAGCCTAAGCAGGTTGGGGGTGGGGTGCTAGCTGATAGTCAATTTATCAGAAGCCATCTGCATTGATTTAAACCAACAAGTTCCCTCCTCGGTAAATGTGTGTTTTAAGAGAGGTAATTGACACTTCACCAAATCAAAGGATTACCCCGGTTGGCAATCTAATCAAACAGAGACCAGGCTGGATTTGTGCCTGTTCAGAGAAGGATCAACTTCGCATAATGGGGGCCAGGAGAAAGATAGGAGGGTGTCAGGCAATTCGCTGGCTTTCGCCTGGGCTCCTCCGTGCATATTCAGTGGGGCTAGAGAGGGGTGGGGGGAGAGAGGATGAGAGAGAGAGAGAGAGAGAGGAGCGATGATGGTTCTGGAGAAGGAAGGTTGAGGGGAGTGAGAAAGTCCCAACAGAGAAGGCCATTTCCACAGAGTTAGAACACCCGGTGCTGACAAACCCCCTCCCCCGTCCCCCCTCCCAAAAAAAAGCAGAACACGAAGCTGAGACAAATGCAATACAACAATAAAGGGAGATAACAATTACAAAGGCAAACACAGGCTTTCACTAGCTAGTAGCCTCAGAACCTGGTGTAAATAAACAAAGTAGGCAAATGTTTGCAAGATAAACTCTCTCCTAAATCAAGTGTGACGGGAAGGAGAGAAGAGACAGAAGGAGATAAGGTTGGAGGGAGAATGAATGGCATAATCGAATACAAGACATTTTAAAAAGCAAACTTTAAACAAGGGAAAGCAGGGGAGGGGAGAGTAATTATCCACCCAGGAGAGGGCAGGGTAGCCCAACCCGGTGCTCCTAAGGGGAGCCTGGAAGGGGGAAGTACTGAAGGAGAAGGAGGAGATACATTTCAGGGATTTCCAGAATGTCCAGGATAAACCATAAGACTATCAGAACTAGAAAGGACCTCCTTGAATTCCTTAGAACATAGAACATCCAAGCTGGAAGGAATATTAGAACCCGGACTACCAAAGCTGGGAGAGCCTTAGAACCCAATGTCAGAGCTGGAAGAAACATCAGGATAGAAAATGTCAGAGCTGAAAGAGATCTTTGGATAGAGGCTGTCTATGTTGAAAGAGCACATGGAATGTCATAGCTGGAAGGGATCTGAGAGGTTGCCTATTCATTGACTTGATTTTACAAAGGAGGAAACTGAGGCCCAAAGAAGTGCAATGAATTAAAAAGAGGCTATACTTTACTAGGAATTTACTGTTGAAGGAAGGAAGGAAGGAAGGAAGGAAGGAAGGAAGGAAGGAAGGAAGGAAGGAAGGAAGGAAGGAAGGAAGGAAGGAAGGAAAGAAGGAAGGAAGGAAGAAAGAAAGAAAGAAAGAAAGAAAGAAAGAAAGAAAGAAAGAAAGAAAGAAAGAAAGAAAGAAAGAAAGAAAGAAAGAAAGAAAGAAAGAAAGAAAGAAAGAAAGAATTATATCCTGAATTTGGCTTCCTGGTTCGTCCTGAAGTCACCTCTCCTAAGCATTACCAAATGGAGACCAATCTGCTGTGTGTCCACCTCAAGACATTTCCAAACACGGAGGTTTTCCAGGCATTGTACATAAGAGACTTGGGCAATTGGCCCAGTGGTTAAAGGAATTAGATATTTACCAGTTTGAAATAAGCCTGGTTAAGAAAAGGAGGAAGATCGAGAGAGAGAGACATTGAAAAGATGAGACAGGGGGAAGACTTCAAACGAATTCATCATTTGGAATGGTGAAGGGGAGATTTACCAGACAGTATTGGGAAGTTATTTAGATATTAATAACATATTTTCCTGAGGCGGGCCGACTGCCACCATCTGCACTTCTCTCGCAGCTATTTGGCTGGGTGAAATATGGGAGCCTCAAATGTTGGGGAGAGATAACACAATCAGGCTAACCCTGGTCCTGTGACTGCATCATAGCGTTAAACCCGGATTAACCTCCCCCCCTCCCCCTTCCCTTTCCCCTCCCCTGCCTCAGCTTTCCAAATTTTCAGTGGAATTTACATGGAAGGATTTAAAAGCACATATAACACTAGCCTTAAAGCGATAAGGTGATTATTTGGCCTTGGAAAAAAACACACGCTATGTCTTTGTGAATATGATAGTTGCCACTGGAAATATTTCTGTATAGGTATGGAGAGAGGGAAGGGGGAGGATGGGAAGAGAGAGAGAGAGAGAGAGAGAGAGAGAGAGAGAGAGAGAGAGAGAGAGAGGAAGCAAACAAAGATTCTCTTATGATATTTCTTCCCCAAAGTTCTATCACCAGCATCCAAAAGAATATGTCTGTTCATTGTACACCTATTATTTGGTCCAGCTGGTCCTAGAGATACGAGGATAATTTTTTAAAAACCATTCCTTGAGAACGCAAGGAATTCACTATCTTCATTGGGAAAATAAGACTGGGGGGGGGGGAATAACAAATAATCAGGGGAGTCAGAAACCATCATCAATGCAAGAGGAGTAGAACATGCAAAGTACTTTTCCTCATCTGTAAAAGGGAGATAATAATCCCTGCTCTGCCCCACTCACAGCAGGAAGTTTGAGAACATCGGTTGGGTAGGAGAGGGCTTTGGAACACACACCCCTCCCCAAAAGCTCGTATAAGTAGTGTTGCGATTTATTATTCTTAAGGTTTAAAAACTGACTTGTCTGAGGTGCAAAGAGAAGACTTCACAAAGATTGTGGGACGTGCGTTGAGCCTTGAAGGATGGGTAAAGGGGAGGAGGGGGATAGCATTCCAGGCATTCCTAAGAAAGCATTGGTTAAAAAAAAGAAAGAAAAGAAAAGAGATCAATAGAATCTTAGAACCACAGAATGTTGGGACTTGAAGAGAACTTAGAACATAAAATGTCAGAACTAGAAGAGATATTAGAACATAGACTGTTTGAGCTGGGAAGTGACTTAGAACAGAGTATATCAGAGTTTGAAGGGATATAGGGATAGCCCTTCGAATATAGAATATTCGAGTTCCGGAGGACTTTAGGGGAGAATTCCAAAGCTACTATTTAGTGAGAGGTCTCTTGTCTGCTCCATCCCAAAGATCTTAGCCCTATATCTGTCTTTAACGAGGATTTAAATCCCTCCATTTAAGGTCCTTCAGTAATAAGTTCCTTATTTTCAAAAAGGCAGTAAGGTTAGCATTTGCACGTAGTGCTTGTGTCGGGGTGTGTTTCTTCTCTTTAAATTTGGAAATCGGGTATTTAATGTAGCCACTCTCCCTTTCAGCTTCCGCTTTCTTCGTGCATTCCCCTCCCCCATTCTGCCTCCCCCCCCCCCCAAAAAAAAAAACCTTTCGAGACTATTTTGGCTGGGGGGAGAAAAAAGGTGTAAGCGGGGTCAGTATTTCCTTGGGTTGTTCCGGAGGCTGTGAGCCCGGGCTAGGGTCGAGCCAGGGGGGAAGGAGCTCCCAAATCGAATCAAGGCAGAACGGTGACCTAAGGCTGGCCGAGGTTGGGGGGGGGGGGGTAGGGGAGAATGGCTGCTATTGGAAAGTTCTCTCCTGAACTTCAAACAAAGAAGGAGAGGGAGAGGCAGGTCAAGGGTCAGGGGGAGACAGGAGAAGGGGGTAGGGAGAAGGGGGTGAGGGACAAGAGGAGGAAGGGAGGGGAGGAGGACTCAGGGGAAAGAGGAAGGGATTGAAAACAGGGAAGGGGGGGAGCAGATCCTTCCCCTCCTCCCCCTCAGTCCCAGACCAAGGGGTCAAAGAGGCGGATACTGGAGCCGTCAGGTGTCCCTAGTAGAGGCTGGAAACCCCGGTATCTTGTGTTCCCGCAAAGGTAACAGGGGCATCTCTGGACCCCAGCTCCAGCCCACGAGCTGGGAATCACTAGAGGGAGCTACAGGGGTGGGGCTGAGATCTGTGTATTTTATTGAACTCCTCGAATGTATGCGCTCCCCCCTTTGGAAACCTCAAAGCGCTATAGAAAGGAAACTACCGTCATTGTCACTATTATTTCTGTTACTATTCGTGTCCTCCACTGCCCCATCGTTGCTCCCCTGGGGACCAGACCCACACAACGTGTATTTCCTTGGGGAGACGGCTGTCCTTTCTATTCTGTGGTTGTACAAAATGTGTCCGCAGGGCAGTACGCAAGACTCCGGGGCGGTACTGACTCACCGAAGTGTGTCACCCCGGAACTGTCCGAATTGTGACGTTGTGCCCGCGTGGGCCCGAGTGTGTTCTCGGTCAGTAGGCCGGGAGCTGTTTTAAGTCAGTGGCTCCAGATCTCTGGGCAGCGACCCGGACTTAGGGAACCTGCCAGTGAGCTCATTGCTTCAGCCGAACGGTGGAGTTCAACGGGCCCCCAAAAGGGAGACGCACAGAGAGAGCGAAATAAATAGATACAGTGAGCAAGAACCTTAGAAAGCCAGGCGAGAACCCAGTAGAAAAAAGCAAGAAAGCAGAAAGCCAGAAAGACGGGGACAAAAGTCGTGAGATAGAGAGAAAGCAAAGCCCCGAAAGACTTGGAAATGCGGGAAGAAGCTTAGATAGAAGAAGCACAAAGAGATAGGGATAACGATACATGGAGATCGTGAAGAGAGAGAGAGAGAGAGAGAGAGAGAGAGAGAGAGAGAGAGAGAGAGAGAGAGAGAGAGAGGAAAAGAGCAGGGAGAGGAGGAGAGGAGAAGGGGGGACAGGAGAGGACAGGAGAGAAGAGCAGAGCAGAGGAGCAAAGGGAGAGTGGCGGCAGGACCGGAGGAAGCCGGGGAGCGAGGCCTTTTGATCCTCGCTTTGCTTCCCCTTATCAGAAACATTTTCGGTGACACGCGCACAAAGGGAGTTCATCATATTACCGCACGGCCCGACGGCTCGCAGGGATCGCGGGCTATTAATTAGAGCCTCGCTCTGGCTGGCGGGGCGGGCGCGGACATCTGAGGCGCTCCGATTACTTGCTTCGCTAGTTCTGGCCTTAGGATGAATGAGCTGAGAAGGGGATGGTCCTCAACGTCTCCCGGGGCTGGGGTAGTGGTGGCTGGGGATGGAGTCGGGGGAGCTGGTTCATTCAATAAATAAACAGACTGTCGGTGGGGATGGGGGGGGGGGGGGGGGGGATAAAAGGAGGGAAGGGAGGCTTAAAGACTGACCACATGTCACCTCTTACCTTTCCCGGATCCAAGAGTCGCTTCGGCAGTCTCACTTGTCATTTTCCGGGGTTTGGTTTGGTCTGGTTTTGGTTTTGACTGAAAGTGCAATGCCCTTGTCCCTCTGGGAGATAGGGAGCGTGGATCAGCGTCCCCAAGCCTTCGGCTCGGGAAGTCACTGATCCCAAAGGGCTAGAGAGCAGTACGTGAGGGGAAAGGGCAGAAATAGAACTCAGGACGTCTTCCTGACAGACAGATCCACCGGTTCCCCTTTATCCAGACTAAAACTCTGGAAGGGACCTTAAGAATATGGGCGTTGCAGCCGAAAGAGCCCTAAAAACCGATGATGGAGCTGGAAAGGTCCTTGGAACCTAGACTGTCAGAGCTGGTGGAAAGGGCTTAGAATATAGAACGTTAGTGTTGAGAAAGAATTTAGGACATGGAAATAGCTGGGAAGAAACAATCTTAGAAGGGGGGGTGGTAACCTGACTTGCTCAGGAATATCCTTTCCTTTTCTTTGGGAGGTTCCGCTTTCCCCAAACTGGGCCGGCCAGAACAGCGTCACATCAGCCAAGTGCCCAAACAAGGGTGGTAAATTGGAATCCAGGTTGTAGACTCTCTCCCTCCCCCCACCTCATCTGTACCAGGTGTATTTCAGAGAGATCCTCCTCCAAGGAGAACTAAAAGGAAGCTCCACATCACAAAGGAGAGAGAAAAGCCTGATCTCTGGAGAGGATTGTCAACCCTCTGAGGGCCCCCTGCTACACAGAGAAGGGAGTGGGCCTGGTGGCAGATTGTCCAAAAGTGAAGAGGGAAAGGAGCCGTCTTGGATCCTCCTCATCCTCGTTGCCTTTCCCAGAGGCGGGATTTGGGAGGCCAGACCTCTACAGCAAAGCCTCCCTCGAAGGAAGGAGGCACAGAGCATACCCTGGGTAGAGTTTGAGGGTTACTTTATGAGTAAGCATTAGTTGTCGGTCCTGCTACCCCTCTTCCTCACACCCACCCCGGAGTATTGTTCTTTCTCCTGGGTCCTTCTAGATACTGTGTATATGTGTGTGTTTAGGGTTGACTAAAATTGGAAGGAAGCCCTCCGCTTGACCCCGGAGAGCACTGTTGGTCGGGGTCCTTCCAGCCTGGGGTCCGAGGTGCCTGGGGGAGGAGGGGCCGAGTACTAGAGGCACCCAGGGGGCTTTCGCCTTCAGTGCTCTCTTTGTCTGAGGCGCCGAAAGATCGCAGATCAAAGAGACACTGGACCTTCCTTCCCAACAAAAAAAAAGGGGGGGGGGATGGAGTGGGGAAGCGGGAGGGCTCAAGAAACATTCTGAAAACCCTGGTCTGAACTCTCCCGGAGTCTCTAAGGCCCAGGCAAGATTCACCTCCCATCCCCTTCCCTTCCTCCCCTCAAAAAGCAGAGTGGAGGGGGCAAGTTTGGGAAACTCCTCTGCTGCCCCACTACTGCCTTCTTTCCATTCCAAAGATCTCAAAGCCATTCAGATTTGAGGTTTTAGGGATCCCCCGGCGGGAGGGGAGAAGAAAGAAAGGGGACAAATAGACCTGGATGAAATAGAAGTGGGCGAATTATCCATTTTATTTGGGGGATTGGACTCTCGAATCAAATTAATAATTCATCCGCTCCTAGTTTCCACCAGGCCAAGGGAGATGAGGCTGTGTTTGGGACTCAAGGGAAGCTATGATGGAGGAGGCAGGGGGAACCCCTCGATTTCTCCCAGAGTCCTCTTTAATGCTACTCTGGAGTGACTCTCCAAGCTCAAGACAGAGAACGGAAATTACTTTGGAGAAGTGCGTGTGTGCCAGCGCGCACCTTTATTTTGTGTTTGGATGCTGGGAATTATTTGTCTCCCTTTGTGTTTGTTTCCCACTCTGTTGTTTTTTGTCTGTTGTATTTCCGTGTGGATTTTGTTGTTGTTGTGTCCTGTAACCTTTCTGCTGATTTGTGCGGTCCTGATATTTTCCCCTCTGTTGCGGTGGTCCCGTGTGCTAGGGTTTGTTACACTCCCGATCCCCATCGGTTTCTGTGGAACTACTTGTAGGGCCGGGTATGGGCAGAGGAAAAGTAGGGGGCAAACAGCACCTACCAAACAGCAGGCCTGGGGGTGCCAAAGGAGGGGAGATTTGGGGGCTGAAGCCAGTAACTAGGAAAAATGAGAGAAAATGGGGGGGAGGAAGAGAAGTGGGCAGGAGCATGTCTTTCCAAAGAGGCTCCTGAGAGAAGAGCTCTTTGTGGTCCCCAAGGCCTGGCTCTAGTGATTTAAGTGAGCTAAGCAGGGAGAGGGAGGTCCGAGTCCCATTCTCCCCACTCCCTCCCACCGCTAAACTCTCAGACTACATCCCCAAGTACAAGTATCACCCCAGCGTCTCACACAGTGCAGAGTCTATGTTTAAACTTGGAGTGTCCCTGACCCTTCAGCCCCTGTCCTGGGCCACGGTAGCCCAAAGGGGGTAAATAAACAGGAGATTTCGGTAAAGTCACCGAAAACATCTTTTCCTTCCCCCTCTCTTGTTTCCTGGAACCTTGGGCAGGCAAATCTTTTCCCTCAAGGCCCAGCCTAGAGCCTGCCTGAGTCCCTCCCCTCTCTCTGGGGTAAGTTGGGGCCCAACTCCAGTTTTTGGGAACCAGCGCAGATTTTTCGGCCTAGGTTCGGTAGGGCTTGAAGAATTGCTCCTCACCTCACCTGCTTCGAGAGACTACTGAGGCTCTCTGGGCGGAAGCCTGGGAGGTTAGGTAGGGAGCTTGACAGCTCCCCCACCCCACATATACCCACAAAAAAGATCCAGACCTCCAGGTAGTATTAATTGGTCATTCCATGGAGTTTTTTCTCCCGAAGTGCAAGGTTCCTAGCGCTTCAAGCTTGATCGGGCCTTTTAATTGATCGTTTTTTAGCTTAACTATCCTGTAAGGTAGAGCAAAAATCTTAATACCCCCATTTTATAGATGGCAATACTGAGACTCTGAGCTGTGAAGTAAGACGCATAATATCACGTCATGGGTTCCTTTCTTAGCGCCGCCGCGGAGTTCAAGATGGAACTTGAACCCGAGTCTTGTGACCAAGCAGGGCTCTTTCCCGGGGGCTCCCTGGTCCCCATCCGGAGCCTCCCCGCTCATTGGCCGAGCTAGGGATGCGGAGGGGAGATGTGCCTAAGAAGCACCCCCTTTCACACACAGGCCAAAGTATCTCCCTTGGGGTTCAACGCCAGGAACTCTCCAGGCAAGAATCAACCATCACTGAGATCACATTTAGAAAACAGGAGAGGCTGCGGATAGGACAAGGTTTCCAACTGCTCTTAGCCCTCCCCTCACAGCCTGTCCCCTGGCTGCCCATGCCCTCACACCCCGGAAGGAGGTTTAAAGAGGGAAACGCTAATGCTTCGGAGTCCGGAGCCCCAGGTTCCACTAAGAAGCGGGCCACTTCCTCGCGAGCTTAATCTGTGACCTGGAGCAAAGTACCTGACCCTGGGGCATCTCCTTTCCCTTTTATCGAGCGAGGAAGTTTCAGCTGCTTGCTAAGGGCCCTCTCAGCTCTGCCATTCATTCAATGGCTGCAGGTCCCTCGGTTCATTTCTACCGTTCCACGGTCTAGGACTATACTCGGTTAATATCCCGTGTTCTAAGGACCTCCGCTGGGTCATCCCAAGGCCCCAACCCCGATGTTCTCCTTGTCGGTCTCCGGACCTCTCTGGGTCGTTCAGAAATATTTGTGGCCTCCAATCTGTGGTTTTTCAGTCTGCTTCCTTCGCTCCGTCCCCCCACAAACTCCTAAGCGGATCCCTGGCCTGGGCTCCCGGGCCCGAGGCTCCCTCCTTCCCTCCCCCTCAGTACCCGGGGCTCCGGCTTCTCCTCCCCCCGCCCTTCCCCCAGCCTCCCCCGCCCCTCCCCCCCTCAGTTTTGTGAGCCCCCTCGCCCTCGGCACTCCCCTCCTCCCCCCCGCTCCCCCTCCCCCCGCCCCGCCCTCGCGCCTCAGTGGCCACTTTAGAAATACAAACAACTTGAAAGATGAAGTGGCCCTGGCCGACTGAGGCCCTCCAAAGCCGAATGCTTGTTCGCGCCTAACTATGGAGTGTGCAGCGGCCTCTGTCTAATCCCGTTTTCAGTTTCGCCGACAAGCGCCGGGGAAGTTCTGCCGGCCTCCCGGCCCCTCAGGAGGCTGATTAGACAACAAAAAAACCCCATTATCCCAAGAAGAAAACCGGGAGGCGACGCGGGGCGCTCCCCGCTCAGGCCGGGGGGAGGGGACGGGGAGGGGGAAAGGGGTGGGGGAGGAGAGACGCTACGAAACTATTGACTTAGTGGATAAAGTCAAGAGGTGGACACTTCGGGGACCCGGGGCGGGGGGAGGGGACGGGAGGATCGCGATCGGGAAGGGGAGCCGAGGGAAAGCCGGCGACCCTGACCCCGCCGCAGTCGCACGGGTGCTAGGGAAAGACCTCGGGGATGGGAAGCCACTTTCCCATCTCTGGACCTCAGTTTCTTTATCTGTAAAAGGAGAGAATCGATCTCTTTCAGCTCTTTATTGAAGACACTTAATAAATATTAGTTGACTGACCGTTGCAGTGTCTTTCCCGGCTCTAAGCTTCTGTGTTCCGAAGTCCCTTCCCGTTTTGACTTCTACGATCTGAAGTCCGTCTCAAGTCCGACATTCTAGATTCTAGATTCGTCCCAATTCTTAACGCTCCGCGTCCTACCCTCCCAACCAACTTCGACGTTCTATCTACTAAAGTCCGTCTCATCTCTTTGACAGTCTATGTCCTCACGTCCCTTCCAACTTGGACTTTCCGTTGTAAAATCCTTTCTAGTTTAGGTTCCTCCTACGGTCTAAGATTCTCTTGTGTAACCTTCGGAAAATAGCTTTAAGTGGTGATTTATTTTTTTACTTTAATTGTCTTGTTTGCTCGTTTTGGAGTTCTCTTAGCAAAGACATCGGGCTGGTTTGCCATTTCCTTTTCCGGCTCATTTTTTTTTTCAATTAAGGAAACTGAGGCAGACAGCGCTAAGTGACTTGCCCAGCTAGTCTCTAAGGCCAAATTTAAACTCCGGATTTTCCGGACTCCACACCCCGCACTCTATCCATTTTTTTTTTCTTTTGTAAGAAAGCAAAGCAATAATGGAAGGATCTGGTATTTCATATGAATAAAACTGTCAGTAAGTCACAGAGAAGTCCTTGCTTAAAAGTTAAGAGACTTCCTGAACGTCACCCGGGTAGTGAGTTTCTTAAAAATCATTGTAAAAATTAACTTCTTTTGTGGCTTTTTAAAAGTATTTTCCCTCAAAAGATAATTCCTTTAAGGGAAAAAAAAGTTAAAGACGGGGAAAAAATCCTAAAGAACCCATGTCACAACAAGTGCTTTGGGAAGCATTGTTCTATAATTCTACCATTCTCCAATTACAGAATTTTCTTCTCTGGATCTCAGTTTCCTCTTATGTCAAATAGGAACAATAATCTCTAGTCTGCCTTGTGAAGATTAAATGAGATAATAGTTGTGCACGAATTTTATAAACTATAAAACTAGTTTTGTTTGGGGCAGAAGGGCTAAGTGGAGAGAATTCAGAACTCACCGAAGGCTTCCCCCTCCCACCTAGCAAAACAAAACAAAACACCTCTCCGAAGTTCCCTCTTTGTTCCTTTGCTTTATTCTTGAAGATTATTCTAATCACCACAATAGTGATCTGTGGTTAGCAATAATAGTTCATATCCATGTAGTGCTTAGAATTCTCAAAGCATTTTTCTCAAAATCACTTCTTGAGGTAGGTAACACAAATACTATAATCCTCAGTACAGATAAAGAAAATGAGGCAAAATGACTTGTGCAAGGTCACATAGCTAAGAATGGCAGATGAGAGTTTCTCAACAGTCACACCATATAAGAAAGCTTAGAAAACTGTCAGATACTGCAGATGGTGATGATGTTGATATGATGCCTCCAATTACTATGTAATTCTGGCCTTGCTTTAGACTATCAAGTCATAGAGGAAAATTCTCATTCCTGTTTCTGAGGGATTCCTTTTCTCACCAAAGAGACAGTGATTTAGCTGTATGATCTTGGATAAGTCATTCTAATTTCTCTGGGCCTCAATTTCCCAATCTGTGAAACAGCGGGAGGGGGTGTAGAATAGATAGTATTTAAAATCTCTTTCATATCTAACATTCTATCATTCTTTTGGTCCAAGATCCCACAAATTAATTTAGAAATTCCTGGCATACAGTAGGAGCTTAATAAATGCTTATTGCCTTGCTTTGCTTTGCCAAAGGCACATCCTTGAGACAATATGGAGAGAGTTCCCCTTTTATCCCTTTAGAGTCTCCTCCCACAAAAAAAAAAAAAATCCTTTATTTTTAGCTGTCTTTTAAAAATTGAGTTCCAAATCCTCTCTCTCCCTTCCATTCCTCTTTTACCCATTGAGAAGACAAGATCCCTTCAAAGTCTTGAAAGGAAATTTAGATCCAGTCCCCTGTAAACTAAAGTGAAAGGATGGTAGAGCTGGAGCACCTACATTTTCCCCTGAGCTTTACCACTAAGTAATTGTATGACTTTGGACAAGTAATTTCTTTCACTGGAACTCAGTTTACTTCTCAGTGAAATAAAATATTAAACCAGATGGTGGCCATTGGCTCTTTCCAATTCTGAATTCTGTGTCTAGGTGCGGGGAGGGACGGGAATATTATCTAAGAAGACGTATAAAGGAAAGTTCATTCTTCCCTAAAGGCAGGATAAGGTGTAGACCCACAAGTGCTGTCCTCTGTCCTCCCCAGTCAGTCCAGATCTGAGGTGAGCCTACAATCTCCTATCTCCATCAGCAGTGGGAAGAGGGTCTGATGCTTTCCTCCAGTTCTAGGATCGGAGCCCCGGGGCACTGTTAATGGACTTTAGAGATAAGGGCCTATTGCTTATCTGGTGGCAAATGATCCCTCTTCTCTTCCTTTTCCCTTCTTTCTATTATGTGATGGCCCGTGGGGTTTGGACTAAAAGATCTCTAAAGCTCCCTCCTGGCTTTAAATCTGAATGAGTAGCTCTTGGCTGCCTGCTCTAATAGAGACCCTGCCGGCTGGGAAGAGGTCACTGGGGCCTTATTTCAAGCTCAATCCTTGGCTTGCTGTGGGATCCTGGAGATTCTCTGTGCTACAATTGTTTAGGAAAAAATGGAACTGTGGATGCTTTCCCTAGAGGGACATTGAAGAGGAGGTAAAGCTCTCCCTTTAGAATCGTTTCCTGGAGCAGGAAACCCAAAGATTAATATAGAATCTATAGACTCTTGGAGCTGAATGGGACTTGGAGTCATAGAAGGGGGAAAGGTTCTGGGAGCTGGGGCTGGGGGGGAAGGGGGAAATAGAGTTAGGAAGGGACAGAGGAGAGGTCATATTTAAAGAGAAAAGAGAATTTAGAAATTTAATTCCAACTTCCTCATTTCACATATGTGGAAACATTCAGGGATGTTAACAAATTTCCCTAAGATCCCACAAATGGTTAATTGTACAGTATGAATCGGAGCCCCACTTTTCTGATTTGTATCTGATATCAAAACTGTCTTCTTAGAACATTAGAGCCAAAGGCACATTAGAACATAGAATGTTAGAGCTGGGAGGGCTCCTTAGAATAGAGGATGTCAGATCTGGGGGAGATCTTAGAACATAGAATATTAGAGCTAGCAGGGCCCTGAAGAGAATGTCAGAGCTAAGAGGAGCCTTAGAAGACAAAATGTCAGAGCTGGCAGAGCCCTTAGAACAGAGAAATCAGAGCTGAGAGAGACTTGTAGAATACAGAATGTCAGAGCTGGGAGGGGCCTTAAAATATAGAATATCAGAGCTGGAAGGAGTCTTGAAATATAGATTAGAAAATAAAGGAACTTTCCACAACACATAGGATGTTAGAACCTAGAACATAAATGTAGAACCTAAGAACATAAAATGCCAAAATTAGAAGAGGAGTTCGAAGATAGAATGATAGGCTAGAAGATGTTAGAGCCAGAAGCAGTTTTAAAAGACAATGTTGAAATAGAAAATGTCAGCACCAAAAGGACTCTTGGAAATCATCCAGTTAAACTTCGTTTTACAAGGAGGAAACTAAGGTGGGTAGAAGATTTGGTAGAAGAGCAGGGTGGAAATGGGAGAAGACAGAAGTGAGCTGTCCAGGATCACAGAATCAGTGACAGAAAAGACAAGACTGGACTTTAATTCTTCGAATTCTAATGAAATATGCTCCTTGCCTTCTAGAAATTTAACATTTAATAACAATTCTCAGTTGTTCTGCTAACCTTTCCTGTAATGAAGCACAAGTCTTGGGGTCCTTCTATCCCCACAAGGGAGCCCATCACTCTGTCTCCCAGCTATTTGTCTGTCCTCTTGTCTTCTGAATTTCCTCCCACACTAAGATGGAATTTCTTTGGTTGGACGCCTTTGCCTTGGTGACCACCATATCCCTCCCCCAGATCTTTTTTCTAGTGCACACACGTACACACTCATTCACACTCACACTCACTAACACACATACATTCACACACACACTCACACATACACACACACTCACATACTCACACACACACTCACACACACACACACACACACACACACACATACACACACACACACACTCACACACTCTCTCTCTCCTGACTGGACTGAGGAAGGCCCTCTATCCGGGAAGGCTCTGTAAGGCCCTCTCCCCCTTCCTGCACCTGCCCAGTTGCAAACCTTGGGGGCTTTCCTGGGTAGTGGCTTCAAAGGGCCAGGGCTGGACCCAGGATCTCAAAAGCAAGAGGGTTTGAAAGGGGAAGTGCCATTTTAGACCCTTTAATGAGATGTAAACAAGAATAGGGCCAAGACTCTCTGGTCAGGCCAGCCCAATTGTTCAGGGATTAACACCTAAGTAAACCAATAAAGACAAAAACAGGAGCCAGGAATAGGCAGGCGGCTAGCCAGATAGACTCCCCAGCAAACACTCCCTCCTCCCCACCCAGCGGGAATATTAATAAAACCCCATAGAAGGCAGCTCCAGGAGGTAACTAAACCGGCCTGGGGTCATTTCAACTCTTAGCTGCCCCCTCGGCATTTTGTCCATAAAATGTGTAGTTTTTTGGACGGTATGTGGGCTATGGACAAGGGAAAGGCAAAGGGAGGGGGAAAAAGGGGGGAGGGGGGAAGATTTTAGAAGGTATTTTCATCAGAAAACCCTGGCTTAACTGCATTTATCAGTGGGGATCTTATTATTGTTTCAAGCCTCTAAATATCCTAGCTCCTCTTTGCGGAGGAAGGAAACTTGGGAGGTAAAATAGGAACATCAAATTTTAGAGTTGAGAGGGATGTAGAACATTAGAACTAGAAGGACTTTACCATGTGGAATGTTAGAATAGCTTAAGAAGTTAGACTATATCTGGAGAATTCAATGTTTACCCTAATTGGAACCTAGAATTTTATGCCAAGGAAGGACCTTGGAACACTTGCTGTTAGAATATAATAAATATGTCAGAGCTGCAAGGAAGGCCTTTAGAAGATAGAAAGTCAGAGCCGGGAGGGCCCTTAGAACTCAGGAGGTCAAAGCTGGGAGGGCCCTTAGAACCCAGGATGTTGGAGCTGGGAGGGTCTTTAAAACATGGAATGTTAGAGCTGGGAAAGCTCTTAGAACACAGAATGTCAGAGCTGCAAGAGCTCTTAGAACAGATAATATAAGAGTTGGGAAGATCATTAGAACCTAGAATGTTAGAATTGGAGGGCCCTTAGAAGACAAAGTCAGAGCTGGGAGAGATCTTAGAACACGGGATCTCAGAGCTGGGAGGGTCTTTAGAACAGATAATATAAGGGTTGGGAAGACTGTTAGAACACGGAATGTCAGAGATGGGAAGGCCCTTAGAATGCAGAATGTCAGGGCTAGCAAAACCATGAGAACATAGAATGTTAGAGATGTGAGGAACCACAGAAGACAAGGGAAGGGAATAAGCATTTATTTAGGGCCAGGTTATATGCCAGGCCCAGTGCCAAGACCTTTATAAATATATCATTTGATCCTCACAACAACCCTAGGAGGGGGAATGTTATTATTATCTCTATTTTGCAGTTGAGGAAACTGAGGCAGAAAGAGATTATCACTTGCTCAGGGTGACACAGTTATTAAGTCCCTGAAGCTGAATTTTAGGACATAGAATGTGAGACCTCGGAAGGATCAAGTAAGAGCTGGGAAGGATCTTAAATCAAAGAATATCAGAGCTCGGAAGAATTGTAGAACATAAACTCTTAGTCCTGAAAGGAACCTTAGAGTGTGGACCATTAGGTCTGGGAAAGATTAGATATTATCTCTTTCAATGCCCTCATAGTACAGCTGAGGAATTGGAGATCTAGAGAAATGGCATGGTAGGCCCAAAGCCATACACCTGTAATTGGCAGAGATGGGATTAGAACTCAGATTTCTTATTTCCAAGGGCACAGTGGACAGAGCTCCAGGTTTGGGTTCAGGGAAACCTGAGTTCAACTCTATCCACAGACATTTAGTAGCTGTGTGACCTTGGGCGAGTCACTTCTCCCTATTTGCCTCCATTTCCTCATCTGTAAAATGAGCTGGAGAAAGAAATGGCAAAACCACTTAAGTATCTTTGCCTAAAAAAAACAAACACTAAACTGGGTCATAAAGGGTCAGATATGAACAAACAACCTTCTCAGCTCCTCTCAGCCCCGTACATAAACATGTGCAATATTGAATGATAAAAGACGTAAGTAGCAGCGTCAGGAGACAGCAAACACATGTGATCTTAGCATCTCAGGCCCCTGGTCCTCACAGCAAGACAACACCAAGCCCTCTAGGATGTGAATCTTTCTTCTGCCAGATTGCAAATAAGAACAGATTAATCTGAGCAGCCTGGGAGAGTGGCAACAATAGGGAGACTGGAGAAGTGGCGAGTCTGAAAAAGAAAACTCCCCAGTTTCTCCCCAGCCATCAAGCTGGACTGAATGTGACCTTCCCCCTCGCCAGCTTAAGATCCGGGTGCTCAGGGGAGAGGACACTGGGCAGTTAATGAAATTCTCAATAGGAAGAAAGTTTCTTACAAGGCTCACTGCCCCCTTTTCCTAGCCTTGACCAGAGTTTAGGGGTGAGATTGAAGAAGGGGAGGGTCCCTTGAACATGTAGGGGGAAAGACAGAGCTGTGGGGGAAGGGCTTCAGACCAGATCCATGGGAGAGAGCTGCCCCAAATCAGGGAAGACAAGGACAGCAACCCAGAACCAATGCAGATCTAGCTAGATCATGACAAAACCCCTTCTTCCTTCCTTATACCTTATACTTAGGGGAGGTAGCAACTTAGGACACAGAGCCAGAGAATGACAAAGCTGGGAGTGGCCTGAGAATATGAACACTGGGAGAGCCTTTAGAATGACAAAAGGCAGATCTAGGAGGGACGTGAGAACACAGAATGATGGAGCTTAGAAGGACCTTAGAATACATATTGCCAAAGCTTGGAAGGACCTTAAAAAATAAAAAGCCAGAGCTGGGGGGAATATGAAAACTAAGAATGTTTAAATTGAAAGGAATCTTAGAATATGGAACATTGGAGCTGGGAGGGACATGAGAACACAGAACAGTGAGAAGAGGCCTTAGTCTTCAAACTTTTGAAATAGGGGGCCAGGTCACTGTCCCTCAGACTGTTGGAGGGCCGGACTATAGTAAAAACAAAAACTTTGTTTTGTGGGCTTTTAAATAAAAAAACTTCATAGCCCTGGGTGAGGGGGAGAATTGTCAGGGCCTTAGAATATTAGAACTGAAAGGTACCATAGAGACAATTTCGTCTGATTTCTTTATTTTAAAGATGAAGAAACTGACCCTAGACTGAGGGAAGTGAGTTAGCAGCTGAGCAGGAGCCAGCAATCCAGGACAGCTTCCAGCCATAGTGTGCCATCTCCCTGACAAGGTGCGATGGGAATTGGAGACTCTGCTGTTGAGCAGCAGAGCAGGCTGGTTAAAGCAAAAATACATATGTACATATATACACACATACATGAAATAGTGAATAAATAGATGCATGAAAGTATACATGAATACACACACACACACACACACACACACACACAAGGCTGTGCGAGGGCTGTGGGGGAGAGGAGAGAATAAATCTGTTGTAAAAAGAAAAATCAAATCAACTAAGGCAACTCCAATGGACTGGAGTTAGGAAGACCTAAATTCAGATCTTACCTCAGACATTTATCAATTGTGTGACTCTAGGAACATATAACCTTTATATAATCTTTGTCTGCCTCAGTTTCCTCAGCCAAAAAAGGGAGATATTAGCAAAACTTGCTCTTCAGGATTGTTGTAAGAATCAAATGAGACAATATTTATAGTGCCTGGAAGTTAGTAGGCCCTATATAAGTGTTTATTCCTTTCTCCTTCCCAATGATATATTGCATTCTTTCGATTAGTGCTCTAATAATTAAGATGTACATCTATTTATGTTGTTGATTAGAATTTTTAAAAAATGATTTTAAGGGTTCCATTGTCAATGCATTTCATAATGGTTCCTTATTTAAGGAACTGTTGAATTTAATGAAGATCTCTTCATGCTTTGGAAGGTGTTAAAATGCTGCTATCCAGATATGAGAGATGGTCTATAAGTGACAAGATTCACAGTGTAAAGCAGCAATGGCTTTGTTGTTCAGTCGATTCTTCATGACCCCGATGAAGTTTTTCTTGGCAGAGATACTGGAGTCTGATTGCCATTTCCTTCTCCAGCTCATTTGACAGATGAGGAACTTGAGGCAAACAGAATAAGTGACTTGTTCAGGGATCACACTGCTAGGACATATCTGATGTCAGATTTGAATTTAGAATTTCTGCCTTCAGATCAGAAGCTTCATCTTCTAGGCCCCCTGACTGTCCTCAATGGCCTTGGAGCCTGGAAAATCTGGGGGGATTATCCTCCGTGTGACTTTGGACAAAATGTTCTTTTTCTCTGAGCCTCAGTTTCCTTAAAGTAAGTTCCTAATGCCTGATCTGATAAGGCTGTTGGGAGAATGAGAACAGACTGTCCAGCCAGAGTGACTTATAAGCCTTAAAATGCCATATAGAGGGAAATTAATACTTCAAGTACTGACTTAACAAGGAAGTGACACAGAATAACCTGAGTGAGAAAGGCCTGCCTCAGACACTTATTAGCTGTGTGACCCTGGGCATATCACTTAAAACTCCATTTACCTCAGTTCCTTAATCTGTAAAATGGGGATAATAATAGTACCTTTTAGGACTGCTGGGAGAATCAAATGAGATAATAATTGTAAAGAGTTCAGCACAGAGTCTGGAATATAGCCAGGGCTATTTCAATATTAGTTGTTATTATTAAAATATATAGTACTGAATATGGGATCAATCAGGAAGTTTTTAAATCTTTCAGTGGCCCCCAGACAATTTTAAGGACAATAAGTTGCAGAAATGTGGCCTCTTGCATCAGTAAAGGGAGTTTCTATTGTGGGAGTTCCTTCAACTGATGAAATGAAAGATGTGGACCCAGAAAAGGCACTAGATAAAGTGAAATCATTCTTTGTATTGTTTACCAAGGCTCACAAGGCACTTTTTTCTCCCCTCAGAATTGACCCAGGAGGAGAATTAGCTTTGCTTGGATGAGTTTCTTCGTTTGAATCTCAGCTCTGTCACTTATTATTTGTAGAACCTTGCCAAAATCCTTCCCTCCTTGGGCCTTAGTTTTCTCAGTCTCTAAAATGGGTATTTGGAATCATCAATTCTAAACCAACATTCTCATTTGGCTTTGGCTCCTTTGATAGAGTCCCATAACCATTAGTTTTTACATGGGTTATTTCTATTTATACATGTACTCTCCTTCACAGGCTGATTGTGAAGAAAGAGCACTAAGAATTTTATCATGTTCTTCCACAGTAAGAGCATGCATGCTAAAGAAGCAGCAGCAGACTCTTGGACTGTCAGAATAGACTAGAATTAAGACAGAACCCAGGATGTCAGAGCTGGGAGGTTCCTTAGAACCCAGAATGTCAGAGCTGGGAGGGCCCTTAGAACCTGGGATGTCAGAGCTGGAAAGGGCCTTAGAACCCAGGATGTCAGAGCTGGGAGGGCCCTTAGAACCCAGGAGGCCAGAGCTGGGAGGGCCCTTAGAACCCAGAATGTCAGAGCTGGAAAGGGCCTTAGAACCCAGGATGTTGGAGCTGGGAGGGCCCTGAGAACCGAGGATGTCAGAGCTAGAAGTGACCATCATCAAACCCAATCATTTTACAGATAAGGAAACTGAGGTGCATAGAGTGATGATGACTTATCCCACACTAGCCACACAGTGTCTAGAACCAGGTCTTCTGCCTTCAGTTTAACAGAGAGCTCTTCTCACTATACCACCTCATCATCCCCCAAACTCCCCTCCCCACTCCCACTCACCATCCCTTTATAAAGCTTCCTTAGGCTCTTGTTTCCCCGCCTTCACCCCTCCCTATCCCAGGGCTGCATCACAAGGACCACACCCAGAATACCCAGGGTTCATCCCAAACCCCACACTATTCCTTCCCTCAATAGTCCTAATCCCTTATTCCTTCTCTGCTCCCCCTCATCTCCGAGTCCTGCTACCCTGAGGCCCTGACTACTCGAAAGGCAGCCCGGGATCAGGTGACTGGCCCAGGATCAGGGAGACCCGGGCAGATCGTGTTCTCTGATGCTTCTGTGATTCTGACTCCTGTTCCCTGTGGCGGGTGATCCTGGCCAGGTCCCTGAATGTCACTGAGTCCATTTTCTCCCAGTGTTATTCTAAGGACTGAATGAGGCAGCCTATAGGTACTTGGCAAACCTTAAACTGGTGTTATAAAAAATGTGCTTTATCGTGATGGTTCCCTGCCATAGTGACACACGGAAGCCCCGGCCTCTCCCCAGCCTGGGCACCTTTCAGGGGGGTCACCCCCCCTCCCTCAGAAGGAAGAGCGAGCCCTTCTCCCCATTCCCTCCTCTCCCACCTCTCCCCAAGGCCAGTCTCTCTGGGGCCATATTTGTCTCTCTCCTGCCTGTTTTCTCCTCTGAATTCTATTTAATGTGTTTCAGCCCCAACACACACACACACACACACACACACACACACACACACACACAGTCTTCTGTCCCAAGTGGCTGCAGTTCAGCGTTTTACAGGCCTAATGAGTGTTGACAAGTTTAATGAGTTTGTTTTAAATCAGAAGGAGGGTTCCCGGTCAAGTTGAGATTTCCGAGTCAAATGCATTAGCACAGGCCAGCCAAACTTCAGCTGACAGCTCTGAAAATGCTCAGCGCCATCGGGGCCCGGAGCCATCAGCCCGAGGTTCTCTGGGCCTCTGCTGGGCCCCGGGCCAGTGTCCAGGCCCGGGGCAGCCCCCGGGAGGCCGGCTCACTGTCTCAGAGCCCAAGGGTGCGTGGGGGACTCTCCCCCATCCTCCTCCTGGGCCCTTCCAGCTCCCATCCCAGCCCTCCCCACTCATTACCTCCCCCTCCTCCAGCGCCTGGCACCCAAATGGAAATTTGATTAAAAGCCAGTTTGGCACTTGTTTGCATATTGATAGCATGCTAATTAGGCACCTTCATCTGCAGAGGGCCTGAGCCACCTGCATTTCCAATCTCCTCACGACAGGGAGAGGCAGGCTCCGAGGCCATGAAACCAGGGCTCCGGGGAATGGCTAGTGCCGGCTAAAGGCAGCCTGAGTCTTCTGGCCCTCCGTTACTGCTCTCCGTCTTTTTTCCTCACTGAGGTGAAGCTGAAGTTGAGATTTGATCCTATTGAGTCACAAAATTTTACAAGCAAATGAATTCGCTGGATCACCTTGGGCAAGACAGTTGGTCAGTCAGTCAGTCAACAAACTTTTACTTAGCTCTAATTAAGCAACAAATACTTCATCTCTTGGGAGCTTAGGGCCCCTACTTCAGTGTAACTGAAAGGGTTGGATTAGGTGACATCCCTCCCCACTCTGACCTTCCAAGTTCTAAGGTCCTTCTCACCTCTGACATCCCAGGTTCTAAGGACCCTCCCAGCTCTGACCTCCTGGGTTCTAAGGGTCCTCCCAGCTCTGACACTCTGGGTCCTAAGGGTCCTCCCAGCTCTGACCTCCTGGGTTCTAAGGGTCCTCCCAGCTCTGACCTCCTGGGTTCTAAGGATCCTCCGGGTTCTAACATTCTCTGCTCTGTGGCCCTTTTCAGATCTCACAATCCATATTCCAACAAAGTCTCTTTCAGTGCTAATATCCAACATTCTGTGCTTACCTCAACAATGCTCGTTAAACACCATGTTTTTCTGCCCATTTTCTAAGGCCCTTTCTAATTCTTACGTTTTCATCTTCTGTACTTGGAGATCCCTTTCCCTCCCAGCTTTGCCAGTGGCTGTGCAGATCTTCACTATTCTACTCTAAGCCCCTCGGGCTGGGGTACAGGATGTTCTGGCTTCCCTCCCAGCACACACGCATTCGGTGTCCCAACATTCTATGCTCTGAGGCCCCGACGCTCTGGGTTATACCCGAGAATACCCCAGAGCCCCTCCCGGCTCCAAGTCCTGTGCTCTTGGGTTTAATCTTGGGGTTAAAGGGAAGCCAGGATTGACTTTGCACGGCCGGCTCCCAGCAGGCAGGGCCGGGACTCTCCCATTCAGCCGACTCCTCTTTTCTCCCCAATCTCCCCAAAGCTCTAAAGCCCAGCTTTGGCCGGGCCTCCGAAAGCTGCCAGCCGAGCCCAACTGGTCGATTTCAGGGGCCCCTGATGAATGGGGGTTTTGTCTGGGCTCCCTTTTAGGGGGTTTGTGTGTGGGTATGTTTTAAGTGGGGGGATCGACAGCCTCCTTGCTCTCTCCTCCTCCTCCCCCTTCAAAAGGCCCCCTTTAAAAAGAAGAAGAAGCCGGCCCTTCTGCTATTTTCCTGTCCCCTCTGAGAATGAGAACATCAGCCATTGAAGTGGATTGATGAACTCTTCCCAAAAGTTTATTAAGAGAATCGAAAACAAAGACAGTCAAAAGCTGCAGGCAACTGAACAGTCAGTTTATATACTGGGGCCTATTGTCCCCCCCAGGCTGAGGCCTGAATACCTTTCAATGGCCCTCTTCAGAGTGACAAGATCAAGCCAGACAACGGCGTGTTAAAAAGAAATCGCGGCCCTGCTCCTCTCTTTTCCAACCAAAGGATCTGTCCCCCCTTCTCCTGCATTAATGTACATCTGCAGGGGGAGGAATAATCAGTGGGGATTCTGTAGGTTTTTTTTTTTAATGCGCCCTCCTCCCCCTGCCCCACCCCCTCCCTGACCTGCCTCCTCCCTCCTCCCCCCAGCCCCGAGCTGGATCGCCCTCTCTTCTCCATCCTCCTCCGGCCTATGGGCCTCACTGGCTCCATATGCTGCACATCAGAGACCCGGCCGTCCTGGAGGCACCCTGGGTCTTTGAGGAAGGCCGGGATGGGCATTGCTGGGGAAGAAGGGCGGGGCGGGGGGGCAGGGGGAGGGACAGATTGGGGGGTGGGAGCCGCGGAGGGGGGAGGGATTGGCCATATGGTTCAGTGGCAGGGAGATGGCCACAGCTGCGCTAGGGGTGCCCGTGGTCGGGGCTGTGCCCCCCCATAAATACACATCACCCTACTTATCCGTCTCTGTCTTGTATCTCTCTGTCTCTTTTTTCTCTCACGCACATTCTCTGTCTCTGTCTCTTTCTCTGTCTCTCTACTTCTCTCTCCCTGTCTGTCTGTGTGTCTCTGTGTCTCTGTCTCTATTTTTCTCTCTCACACATACATTCTATCTCTCTGTGTGTGTCTCTGTTTTCTCCCTCTGTCCTCTCTTCTTTCTTTGGATCCCTGTTCTCTTTTTCCAAATTATCTCTTTTCTTTCCCTCCTTTTCCCTCTCCTCTCTTTTTTTGTCCTTCTCTCCCTCCTTTCCTTCCTCCCCCTTTCTCTCTTTTTCTCTTTTGTGTTCTTTTTCCCCAAAAAATTTTGTTTTTTCCCCGTCTTTTTGTATTTTGCTTTTTTTTCCACTTCTTCTCTGTTCTCTTTCTTTTCCCCTTTTCCCCCTTTCCCTTCTCTGTGTGTCTCTCTCCTTACAAAATTTTTCCATTTCCCCCTTCCCTTTTTCTTTTCCCTCCCTGTGTCTTTTTCCCTCCTTGTTTCTTTTTCCTTTCTCTTCTCTTTTTTTCCTTTTGTGTAGCCCTTTTTTTCCCTTACTAATATTCTTCCTTCCCTTATTTCTGTTCTTTTTCTTTTCTTTTTTGTTTTTGTTGGTCTTTTTTTTTTCACATTCTGTTTTTTTTTTTCTCTCCTCCTTCCTTTCCCTGTCTCTTCTGTGTGTGTCCCTTCATTCTCATTTTTTTCTTTCCTTCTTTTTTATTCTGTCTCTTCCCTTTCCTCTGTCTCCTTTTTTCTTTATTTCTGTCTTCTTTTTCCTCTACCTGTTCTTTCTCCATCTTCTGGTCTCTGCTCTGTGCCTGTTTTGAATTTTTCCTCCCTTCTTTTCTGCTTCTGTCTTCTTCTCTGTTTCTTCCTCCTCTTTATTTGTTCTTTTCCCTTACATTCTCTATTTCCGCTCCCCCCTTTCCGTTTGTTTCCCCTGTCTTGTTCTTTTTCTTTCTCTCCTTCTTTGGCTGAAAATTTTCCCCAAACCATTCCTTCCTTCCATTTCTCCTTGCTTTTTCTCCCTTCTTCCTCTGTTCTTTCTTGGGATTGGGCCCCTTTTCCAATTTCCTTTTCCTTTGGGCTCCCTTTTTTGGGTTGTCCCGTCTTTTTTTTCTTTCTACAAACACTTTTTCTGTGCTCCGCTTCCCCCCCCGGGGGGGACCCCTCCACTTCAATTTCCTCCCCGAACGTGAAGCAATTTACCCCCGTTTCCTTTAAAAAGGAATTTTGGTTCCTTTCTCCCTGCCCATTTACCTACCCAGGCCTTAATGTCCTCCCTCTGAAAAATGAGTTGAAGTTAGACTAAAGTCCCTGTCACTTCTAACATTCTATGTTCTAAGGTTCCTTCCATCCCTCATGTAATATATTCTAAGGTCTCTTCCAGTTTCAACATTCTGTGCGCCATCACAATTCTTTTCAATTCTGATGTTCTGTTCTAAGATCCCTCCCACCTGTGACATCCTGTGTTCTAAAAATCCTCCCACCTCTAATATTCTGGGTTCTAAGGACCCTCCCAGCTCTGATAGCCTGTGTTGAATGGCCCCTCCAGCTCTGATTTTCTAGCATTCTGTCACTTATGGCTCTGTCTTGGGGCTGAGTCCTCAAACTCTTGTGGAATGTTTCTTTTCAACCTTAGCTATTGAGAGCGGAACTGAAACTGGGGAGGAGCTAGCTCCCTGATTTTCCTTTTTAGAAGTAGTTTGAGTTTCCCTGTCTTGTTCTTTGGGTTTCTCTCCCCTTCCTTTTGGAAGCTGGGAAGGAAGAAGGATTCCCTCAGTGATCCAGGTTGGGCTCCTTCCCCTTCACACATCTCCCCCTCCTTGAGGTCTTTCCCCATCATTCGGGCTCTAGGATGGATCTATTGGCTTGAGAGAGTGAGAAGGGACAAGCACAGAGACTAGAAATCCAGATGGGGTCCTGTTTATCAAGGCTGGAGCCAAGACTACTTAGGAGGGGGGAGTGGGTTGGGAGGTCAATGGAGAATCATTATAATTTTAAAAATCCCATCCCCTCCCCCTCTTCTGAACAGAACAGTTGCTATTTCATGGATGACTAGAGCCGAACTTCCCCCAAGGGGAGCTCTGTGACTTTTGACCTCTGTAACCTGTACTTAGCACTTTCAAAAGCCCCCGGTACCCCTGGAGAGCTGCCCTAAGTTGGGAGGGCAGGGTTATAAACAAACCAGCCAGAGATGGTCCTGAGTGAAAAAGCAGAGGGTTGGGGCAAACCCCGGCAACCCAACTCTCCGGCTAAAGCGTGTGTGCTGGGGAACACGTGGCTGCAAAGGAAAGGAAGGGAGTGGGGGCAGGGAAAGCCCCATATTGACTTAGAAAACCACATAGCAACATTATTTATGTTCTGTTGTATTTGAAAGTTTTTCGTTCAATATTTTCCAATTACGTTTTATTCCCCTGTGTTTGGGATGCTGGTGGACATCGGTGCTACTGGCTGGCTGAGTGTCTGACAGGAAGACCGGAGCCCCAGATCTAGCTTTGAGACTCTGGGCAAATCCTGTCTCCTCTCAGTGCACACAGGACTTTCTATGACTCTATATTTTGTGGGTTTTAATTTTTTTATTCTGAATTTAAATACAAAAAAATCCAAACATTTCCATATAGGCAGCAGGATACAGCAAGAAGATTCTTTATGCAACTCCATTTTATATTGCTAATCTAAGATCTTAGGTTGTAGAGAAGGTACCTTAATTTTCCCCATTTTCCTGATGAGAAAGACTGAGGCTGAGAGATATAAAATAGTTTGTCTCAGACTCAGGACCAACAAACTGTACGATGTGGACTAGAGCAGAACTAATAATCAATAGAATTTCAACCTCAAAGCTTGGAGGAGAGCTTGCCTGTGCCCTGAAAATCAGGAAAGAGGATCTCTGCGGTGGGTCAGAGGCAGAAGGGAAAGGGACAAGAACAAGAAGTTGTGACCAGGGATAGAAAGAACTTTGGAGATAATTTAGTGCAGCTTCCTTCATTGTCTGTCTATGCAAGAGAAGGAGAATAAAAACTCCAGCTTCTAGCAGTTTTCTGACATATAGTAGGTGCTTGATACACTGATTTAATGATTGAAGTTACTTGTCTGAGATTGAGGGTAATTCACAGTGGAACTGGGACAAGAACCAGGGACACGGAGCTACTAAGTGTTTGAGGAAGGTGTTCCAGACCCGAGGGTCCAGCATCCTAGCCACAGAACCACCTGCTTGCCTGATAAAATATAATGGCTGCCTTCATGGAGGTTCCAGCCCAATCAGAGGGCAGGGTGATTAAATAGATAACAATAATATGCATCATTATTTGGTGAGTGCATTTTAGTGGTACACATAGTACCAGATCTGGAAAGAGAGAGAGACAGAGAGAGAGAAAGATGGGGTGGATGGGGGGAAGGAGAATGGGCAAAGAGGGGGAAAGCAAAGAGGCCTTCCTGGAGGAGATGGCCTCCGAATTGTTCTTTAAAGCATGGGAGAGGATTCAAGATGGGAATGAAGGAGAAGGCCCAGGAAAGTTTAGGAGTATAAAGAGGAACCCAGATTGGCTTAGAGCATAAAGTACAGAGGGGGAAGTAATAGAAGGCAAAGCAGAAAAGGTAAAGGACTCCAGATCATGGGCATCCAGACTCACATTGAGAGTTTAAATGCTACTTAGGCAAAAGGAAACAGTGGAGATTTTTGACCCAAAGATTTTTAATCAAATTTATGTTGGACTGTTGGTCTACACAAAAGGAAATGAACCTGAGAGCATATAAAGGATGGTTTAGAGGAGAGAGGAGATGGTCCCAGTGTGGGAGAGACTCTCTCCCGTGAGAGAACCTAGGTTTAGGGACTAAGATGACCAAGTTTATTTCAGTCTCCAACCAGGAACAAGATTTAGCCATCCCTGTTTTGCTTTAGTGGGCTCCTTAGAGTCTGGATAAGGGAGTGCGATGATAGCAGTGTCCCCTAATGATGGGCCTCAGCACATGGAGGATACCTTTTGCTTGTTTGGAAACACAAGGCCCAGAGATTCCTTTTAATGTTTTATGAGGTTCTAAGGGCCCTCCCAGCCTTGATATCCCGTGTTCTAAGGGCCCTCCCAGCTCCGACATCCTGTGTTCTAAGGGCCCTCCCAGCTCTGACCTCCTGAGTTCTAAGGGTCCTCCCAGCTCTGACATCCTGTGTTCTAAGGCCTCTACAACCATTCTAAATATCAGACTTGTTTCCTATATCCTTCTAGATAGGATTATCTATCTAAAGGCAGCACTTGGAGAAGATGTGAGAGGGGCAGGTATTCCAGACTGTCAATACCAAAATCTTCCCCTGCAGTGGGAGGCTTGGACTTAAAAGCCCAGCTCAACTGTCCAAACTCCAAGGAATTAACTCTAGGACAATGTGGTACAACTCTTATCTCAGCAATTTGCCCTAAGGTAGTCTGAATCAAAGGAGAATGAGGAGGAGGAAGGGTTCAATGACTGTGTAACTAATTGATGACCTGGCAGGGGAAGTTTTATTGTTTTTATATTCTACCCAGTCATGGAATAATATTTGTCAAACTTGTGACGGCCTGAGTTCTAAGTCTCTTTTCTGCTCTGATTTTCCTTTTTCATTTTGGTATGCAAAGTCTGGTCTCTTTGCTTATATTCCTATCTAAATTCTATTATTACAGCTGACTGGGCTCTTAGCACATGAAATGTCTAGTAGAATATAGACTTCTCAAAGGGCAAGACAGGTTTTATCTTTGTTTTTGTGCCTCACAGCTTAGCACAATGCCTGGAAGAGACCTAGAACGCAGAATGTCAGAGCTAGGAGGACCCTAAGAACACAAGATATCAAAGCTGGGAGGGCCCTTAGAACCCAGGATATCAGAGCAGGGAGGAGACTTAGAACTCAGGATGTCAGAATTTTGAGGGAACTTAGAATATAAAGTATGAAAGGGTAGAAAAACCCTTAGAACATAGACCATTGCAGCTTAGAGATTTGTTGTTATCCAGCCACGTCTGATTTTTTTGTGACTCCATTTGAGGTTTTCTTGGCAAAGATACTAGAGTGGTTTGCCATTTCCTTCTCCAGCTCATTTGATAGATGAGGAAACTGAGGCAGGGTTAAGTGAATTACCAAGGGTCACAAAGCTAGTAAGTGTCTGAGGCCAGATTTGAACTCTCGAAGATGAATCTTCCTGTCTCCGGGCCTGAGCTCTATCTATGTGCCATTATAGGAGTCCAGAACTTAGGGATAAACATTGATTCTTAGTAAAAAAGAAGACCCTAGAATTTAGAATATTACAGGTAGAAGGGGTTTTAGAGTTGATCTTGTCCAATCCTCCCACATTAAGCAGAAAGGATACCAAAGGGGAACCTGAGGCCCAGAAGCAGAATCTTTAGGAGGAAAAACATTGAATTTGACTCAGAAGGCCTGGATTTAAATTCCATCTATGCTGTTGCCACGCATGTATGACTGAATAAGTAATTTTCCCTCTCTACACTTGTTTCCTCATTTATAAAACAATGGGTTCAACCAAGTGGTTCATTCTGGCTCTAGGTCTATGATTCCCCTTTCTCTTTTGTATCTTGTGTGCCTAACTTCTTACTGATCCACTATTCCTTTTCTTAGGCAGTACCACATGATTTTGATGACCACCATTTTATAATATAATCTGTTTATTTTTTTAAATGAGGAAATTGAGAGTTGGAAAAACTACATGACTCAAGCCAACATCACATAATGACTTTGTGATGGAGTCAGATTTAGAGATCCCCAGCAGTCAGTCATTCAACAAAAGTTCCTGGCTCTGTGTTATAAGAATAGAAAAGTGCCTTGGTACTCACACTCGGTCAGCATCCTCTGCCCCTCTGGATGAGGGTCCTCCCAGAAACTCTTTTTTTTTTTAACAAGGGTGCTTACACCTGCCATTTATTCATTCCCTCTTTGGCCTTCTTCAGCATTCATACCTTCTACACCTGACTCTTTTTTTCAGGTTCCTTTTGTCTATGATTTTCTCCCACCTCTCCCCCTCAATTTGATTGTGACTTCTCTAAGAACAGGAACCTTCTTTTAAAAATTATTATTTATTTATATCCTCAATATTTGGCATGGTGCTTTTGCACATAGTAGGTATTTAATGTGTATCGACTGACAATATGCCTCAGTCCCTCAAGGAACTTATAGCCTAGGCAAATAACAATATTAATTAATAATAACAACATTATAATTAGCTTCAACATAGCACTTTGCTATTTATAAGATTCAATTCAATTGACTATTTGAGGTAGTAGGCAATCATTATTTGAGTAGAAAGTGCAATCATGATTATATATGGATGGGAAATTCTATAATTGGAAAATGACATAGACGAGGGTCTCTAGGATGCTGGAGGATGGGCCTCCGATCCAATCTTGAGCCCTAGACTTATGTCCTTTCACTTACATCAAGTCATCCCTTGAGCTGATTGTCCTCAGGGGGGAATAAGACATGTATATGAGTACTCATAACATAAAGTAGAATGTGAAAATCCTGTTTGAGAAGCACAAAATTATAAGGTGACTAAAAGAAGTCACTTGCAGCTAGAGTGATGGATCGAGGGAAGGCTTTAAGCAAGAAGTAGCTTCTGAAATAGTCCCTAAAGGATCCATAGAAGCAGGACTGGTTAGAATAGAAAAGTCAATGGCATAGCTTGAAAAGGAGGCGCTAGAAGGCCATCTGGACCAATCCTCTCCCCTTATTACAAAGGGAACTGAGGCCAAGGGAGAGAAGATCACTTGTCCATCAGGATGTTTATTTCTATCTCCTTGACCTCTATTGAATTTTTTGAGGGAAAAGAATGCCAGAGATTCATGGGAAGAGACAAGTCAAGTCAAAAAATGTCTTCTCCCTGCATGACCCTGAATTGATCCTATCCGCTTCGAGGTTTTTTGCATTTTGATGTTCTATGAATTTTTGAGGGTATCTCAAATGTGATCTCTTTGCCTAAGTTCCTTAATTTCTTTGGTCCTCAATTTCCTCTTCCGTAAAATGAGTGGGTTAGACTAGATGTCATCAGCCAAAAGAAACCATTCCCTTCTTCACACTGAGGAAATAGCAAAATATTGACTTGAATTCTGCAAGATATGTTTGTTATCTGTTAGGCCCTGCAGTGTCACGAGGGGCAATATAAGGGAAATAGTCTCTATCCTCAAGGAGCTTGGGAATCAATTGGTAGGGGAGTTAAGGGTTGAGGTGGGAATATTTCAAAGCTGCCCTGGGGACAATGAGAAGATCTTTACATTTGAAGAAAAGGCATCCCAGTTTAAACCCCAACTCTGTTACTGACTAACTGTTCAACTTTGGGCAAATGATGGGATTAGACTAAATGATCTTTAAGGCTCTTCTAACTGCTTACATCCTGTGATATGCAATATAACGATGGCATGAGGGTGAGGAAGGTTCCAGGGAAGGCTTCATAGAGTGGGTAGCCCATAGTTTTAAATAAAGCAGACTTCAACAGATGGTCATGGTGTTGGGGCTTCATTCCCGCAATAGAAGATGGCTTGAACAAAGACATGAAGAGTGGGCTTCATGCCCCAGGCCCCAAATATAGCTACCACTGAGGGCACAGGCCTCTCAATAAGCTCATTGGTTCAACCTGAACCTTGAAGGAAAGGGATTAGAATCCATGAGATTTGCTTTCTCTCTGTGAGATAGCTGAAAGCATATACAACTATAGCATAATCTGGAATATGAAAGTGGGCTATTACTAGTTCCTCCACCAAGAGAGTTCTTTAGAGATTAGGAGTAGGAAAAGAAAATGATTTTTAGAAATCATCTAGTTAAACCTTAATTTTAGGAAGAAAACACTAAAGTCTCAAGAAGTAAAAGTATGGTCTCCAGAAATAGAAAAAGGCTCCTGATGTCCTTTGCTCAGAGAGCTCAGGACTTTGATCAGTTGAAGTGTGTTTAGTGAGGCTTCCCTCATGATAACAGCCTTCAAGTATTTGAAGGATTGACATCTGGAAGACAGATTAGACTTTTTTGTTGACCCAGAGGAAAGACCCAGGAGAAAAGAGTGGGAGATGTGGAGAAGCAATCTTACACTTGATGTTTCCTAATAAAGAAATCTGTCCCAAAGTAGGGTTGGTTGCCTGAAGAGGTGTGAGCTCCATCCTCCACGGAGGCTGGATGATCATTAGTTGAGGGTGTGAATATAAGGGGTTCCCTTCACATATGGCCTGGACTATAGAGTCTTCTAAATCTCAAATTCTGTGTTTCTGTGACTTGTCCAAAAAGTCACGCAGTCAATTCTCTTAGTAGAGCCAGGATTTGAATGAAGAGTCCCCAATTTCTTCTACTTTGCTGCTTCCATATTCACTCCTTTTTCTACTACTATGAGAAGAAACTGAGCCAGGGAGGTGAGAAAAAGATCCATATCCACTTGGATATTGAGTTACATCCTAGAACTCTCAGCTTCCCTTTCCAGAATCCTTTTGCATTTCTACCCAACCCTTAGCTTAAGCTAATCTGTTTTAAGATCTAAGGTACTGCCAGACCCAATCCTGCAGTAGGAAAAACACCTTCCTTTACTAGCTTCTCTCATTTTATAGTGACCCTTAGAGTGGGCACCCTTGTAATTGAGTCGGGAAGCTCCATTCCATTATTTTGAGTTTCCAAAATTGTCAGAGAAGGTTGGGTCTACTCTGGTAGTTCACACAGAATGGGAATGAGGTAGAAGAGTGGAGCTGAGAATGGGGCTAAGGGAACCAGTCAACCAGCTAGTCACAGGGAAGGGCAAGGCCCTTGGTAAAGGCTCCCTTTTCCTTGTGGTATGGCAGTCTTCCACCTAGATCAAAGGCTTGGGGGGAGAGGGTTTTTTCGGGTGGTTGTTTTGTTTTGTTTTATAAATAAGGATCCCAAGGCATCTGAACCCTCAAAGTGTTCTTAGCAAATATGCTTTGGGCAAATGAGAGAAAATGAAAGCAGGATTGAGTTTCCCCACAGACTCACCTGGTTAAAAACATAGGCAGGTGGTGATGGGGCCCAGAACGGGGCAAAAGTAGAAGAAATGTGCCTGTTTTGAGAGGTCTAAATGGAGAGATGAGGAGCTGGGTTTGTGTCCAGCTTAGGTGCTTCCTATTGACCTGACTTTAAACAGCTTGAGAACCTTCTCTGTGCCTCTGATTCTTCAAATAAGGAGGCTGGACTAGATAAGGCTCTGAAAACTCATTTTTTCGTTAAAAGATTTTGATAGCTATATTTGTTTTCGCCTCGGTACCTTGCTTTTTTAGTGATCCCAAACTTCTAAAACTAAAATCCAATTTTTTAACAAAATTCTTGTGATGAGGTTACATGATTAAGAAATACATGAGTCTCTGAAATCTCAATTCACGCAAAAGATAACGGAGAGATATGTGGTTGATGACAATATGTCAATATAATAGGTTTCTTTATTTCAATATAATAGGTTTCTTTTGTAGTAGTTTTATTTCACATTTAAAAAACATTGCTCTGAGAAGAGTCTGGAGTCACCAAATTGCCAAAAGGGACCATGACATAAAATAGATTAAGATCTATTACTGTATGATCATCCAAATGCCTTTTAACTCTAATATTCCATGTTCTAAGACCCCTTCTAGTTCTGACATTCTCTGCTCTAAGGGCCCACTCATTTCTGACATTCCATATTCTAGAATCTTCCCCAGCTCTGACATTCTGTGTTCTAGGGTCCTCCCCAGCTCTGTAACTCTGTTCTAAGGATCCTCCAAGCTTTGAGATAGTGTCCTCCCAACTCTGACATCCATGTCCTAAGGACCCTCCCAGCTTTGACATCCAATGTTCTAAGAGTCCTTCCTCTCCAGCTCTGATACCTTATTCTAAGGGCCCTCCTAGCTCTCCATTCTGTGTCTTAAGGGCTCTCTGACATTTCAATACTTTGCCTGATGTTTGATTTTAGGCCAGTTCCTTCATTTCTTTGAGCCTCAGTTTCTTCCTCTGTAACATGAACAGGTTAGACTAAGATCCCTCTCACTCCTAAGAGTCCAGAGTCTTGTTTTGGTATGACTGTGAATGGAAGCATTGTTCATAGAAAGAACATTGTCATTGAACTCCAGATACCTGAGTTTCACTCCAAGATCTGACATTCTTAAGCAGATCATCTTCCCTTTTACAAAGCCCTAGTCTCTATAGCTCTAAAAAAAAAAATTGGTTTGATAACACTTGCACTCTGACTTCTCAGGATTATTGCGAGGAGGAAAGCCCTCTGTACATCTTAAAGTGCTAGAAAAATTGGATTCATTATCCTATTAACAGGAGAGCTTCTGAAAATGACATGGCACCCATAATGAAGTTTGGATCTAGAAGGAGGCTGAATCCTCATACTCTAGTCAATAGAAAGGGAACACTGATCACAGGAGAGAAGAACCTTCTCATGGAAATTGGCTAGGATGCAGTCAGAAGGATTTGAATAATCATGGAGAAAACCTACCTCCTAGCACCAGCCCTGAGGTCAGGAAGATCTGAGTTCAAATCTGATCTCAGACACTCAGCACTTCCTAGTTGTGTGATTCTGAGCAAGTCACTTAATCCCAATTGCCTCAGCCAAAAGAAAGAAAAAACCCACCTCCTCACAAAACTTCATAAACAGAACTCATCCTCCCCTCTCTCCACTTTGGTAGACTCAGTAGCTTGATTTACAACTCTATAAGGAAAGACTTTGGCCTCCAGATCTAGAGACAATAGCTATGTCTTCAAATCAGAGAACTTCCAGTTGGAAGAACCTTGGAAATCAAGTGGTCCAACTCTCCCCTCCCCATTTAGGGGAGTAAACAGTCTGAGGTCCTGCCCAATGTCAAATGAGTCATGAGGAGTGGAACTGGGAATTGACCTCTCAATGAAGATTGGACTTCCATCTTTTAAAATTCAATTTTATTTTTTCCCAATTAACAGACATTTGTTTTTTTCCTTCTCTCCTACCTCTTCTTTTCCACTGGAAAAAAAAGACAAATAAAACCTTTGCAACAAATGCAGTCAAGCAAAAGAAATTCCCATACTCGACATGTCCAAAAATGTGTCATTCTGCCTGTTTGATCCATCGCCCTTCTATATAGAGGTGGGCAACATTTTTCATCATCAGTCTTCATTAATCTGCCTGACCCATTTTAAGTAGTTTCTCCTTTTCCACTCAACTTCATGATTAACAATTCTTAAAGAGTGATACCTTAGAACACCAAATATCAGAGGTAGTAAGACTTTAAAATATATATTAGTGAATAAATTATATCAAACTGTCTACTATCTTCAGAGGAGGGAGAGAAATTTGGAACTCAGAATCTTGTAAGAATGAATGCTAAAATTTTTCTTGATATGTAACTAAGGATGGGGGAAATAAAATACTTTAAAAGAAAAAAAAGAGCATAACATTTTTGGGGGAGGGTCCTTAGAACACAGAATGTCAGCTGGGACAGGTCTTAGAACACAGAATGTCGGCGCTGGAAGGAACCTTTGCATATGGAATGTTGGAATTGGAAAGAACTTTAGAACATAAAATATTAGAAGGAGTCTTATATTCCTTATACCTTATACTCAGAGGTTACAAGAACCTTGTCAAGTGGTTACAAGAAATATTTGGTAGATAAATATATGATTTTACTGGAAAGGCTTTCATTCTGATTATAATAGCTTATTTATAGGACGGGATTCTCAGTCCTTTTCTCAGTCTCTTTTTTATTATGTTTGTGAGTGGCAAGCTTTAAAATTTATTTCCTTTCATATTGAAAAGGGTAACCTTAGGGAAAGTTTATTGAAAGCTATAGGTTGAAAGCAAAAAATTGAGAACTCCTATTAAGAAGTCCAACGTTCCCTCCCCATAATGTAGGCAAGCAAAGTGAGGCCTGGAGAGGAGCAATGATTTGCTCGGTCTTACAGCAGAGCAACATCAGATCCAAGATGAGAATTCAGGTTTCTTGAAACCAAGGTCAATGAGTCCCCTTTTACCTCCAAAGCCATTTCACTGAGCCTGGTGTGGACAGGGTGTGTGTTTGTGAATGGAGGAAAGGTTGAGGCTGTTTCTTGTTGGAGCACATCTTAGGTAACCTTCAGCAAACAGTGACTCAGTATGTTGGCCAGAGTCCGATGGTTTCCTTGGTCTCTCCTGCTTCCTAAGTCTTTCCACATTTATCTGTTTTGGGTTTCCTCTCCCAACATGTCCAGACTCAAGATGGTCTGGTAAAAACCTGTGCCATTTCCCTTAAGGGCCCTGGGCAGGGCGTATGTGTGTGTGAGAAGGGGTGGGGGGAGAGAGAGAAAGAGAGAGGGGAAAGAGGGAGAGAAAGAGAGAAGGAAGGGAGGAAAGGAAGGAAAAAAGGATAGAAGAAGGGAGGGAAGGAGGGCGAGAGAGGGGAGAGAGGGAAGGAGGGAGGAACAGACAGACAGGGAGGGAGGGAGAGAAGGAAAGAGAGAGGAAGGGAGAGACAGAGAAAAGAGGGAAAGGGGGAGAACAAACAGACAGGGAGGAAGCGAGGCAGGGATAGAGGGAGGGAAGGAAAGAGAAGAGGGGGAAAGAGGGAGAAACAAACATACAGGGAGAGAGGGAGGGAAGAACAGAGGGAGGGAAGGAGAGAGAGACAATGTGTGTATGAGGGGGAGGGGTTCGCAAAGGAGGAATATGGATGGAGGAGGGACTGACATATCAAGGACAGGCATGCTAGGGGAGCAGGATAGGGCTGGAGTATTCTTAAGATGGCACTTAGACACTTGACTTCTGATAGAAGTCACCCTTTGGGAGATTCAGTTTCTTTATCTGTAAAATGGGAATTACGATACTTATAGATTCCTATCTCACAAGATTTTGGTCACGGCTCAATTGAGATTATACAAAGGAATCTGCCAACTGAAAAGATGCTATATAAATGTCAGTTATTATTGTTATCATTTTTGTAGCCCCTTGCCCCTTCTATTCTTGGTGTGATATTCAGTACCCTCAACCCATGTAATTCTTTAGTCTGTTTATTTTGGGGGAGGCAATCAGGGTTAAGTGACTTACCCAGGGTCACACAGCTAGAACATGTCAAGTGTCTGAGATCAATTTTGACACCAGGGCCCGATGCTCTATCTACTGCACCACTTAGCTGCCCCTGTCCCCTATAGTTCTTAAGGAACTGCCTAAGGGAGAAAATCTGGACATGGTGTGAAAAATTTTGAGCTCCCCTCTCCTTCAGCACTACTCCCTCTCTAAACTTAACTTGTAGTTTTAGCTCTACTTGATGTCCCTCATCAAGATCTGCTAGTACTTAGGGATGATAATAAATGCTCCCATTTCCATTGGCTTTAATTGTACAAAACATTTTGGGTTTTTATAACATTGGATAATAAGAAATGTTCGGATTCTTAGCCTCAGATTTTCAGATACAGAAACTAAAGAGACAGGGGAAATGGCTTGCCCAGGGTCACACAACTGGTAAGTGGCTCAATAAGGACTAAAGCTAAGGTTTTTCTTTTTAATAAATAAAAATAAAATGTTGATATCTTTTGGTTTTGGATCACTTCAATTTCCCCCTGTAACCTTCCTCTTTTTTCTCCTCCTCCCAGAGAACCATCCAATAGGACAAAAAAAAAATTTAGAAAATCAGAAAAAAAACATTTTTTTTTCTTTCTTAGCAAAACTGATTAATACATTTTAAAATTCAACAATATATATCATGTTCCTATGGATCCACACTACCTTTACAAAGGAATGGAGGGAGATAACTTTTCATTTTCTTTGAGATCATGTTTGTTCTTTGTAATTTTGTAACACTTACTTTCCATTATTTTGTAACCGCTATTCTTGCCATTTACATTGTTGTAATCATTGTGTACGTTGTTTTCTTGGTTTTGCTTACTTCACTCTGCATCAGTTCATGAGTCTTCTGTGCTTCTCTGTATTTATCATATTTGTTGTTTCTGCACACATTATTGCACAGTAATATTCTATTACATTCATGGACCTCAACTTGTTTACTTGTTCCCCTGTTAATGGGCAGTTACTTTGTTTCTGATTTTTTGCTGTTATGCAATTATGACTATAAATATTTTTAGGTCTACGGAATCTTTGCTTTATTAATGACCTGCTTGGAATATAAACCTAACTAATGGAATCTCTGAGACGCAGGTTTTCTTTATTCCAATTCCAGCAAACTTTTCACTAGATGAAGCTAATTGGATCAGGGAACGAAGCATTTAGGAATTTTTAAAAGAAAGCACAGAAAATGTTTTTTATTTTCTGTTTTAATATCTAATTTTTAGATTGGGAAAATTGAGACCTAGGAAGGTAATTTGTCCAAGCTCAAATCGCCAGAGCTGAGTCCAGAATCCATGTCTTCTCTCAGTCCAGGCATTCAAGGCAATGTTGCTCTAGCTTTGAGGAGATGGAGATTTTCTCCCATACCCTGAGACTTTTGATGACAAATGTTGGGAGTTTAAGAATGTTCAAAGCATTCCTTTTCCCCAGGGAATCTTAGTAGGGTGGGACCCAGCTTAAGGGAGGTTCTGTTGTCAGCAGAATGGATCAAAGTCTTTGTTAGAGGATAGTAACCCCAGATTTCAGTTGGGCAAGAAGAGTAATCGAAAAGAGAAGGCCCTGGAGGCCTTGGGATGGAACAGAATGGGAACTTGCTCAGTGGTTCAAGGTCAAAAGCTTGGTTGCAGGTAGGAGAGATAGGGAAGGGGGTAAGTCAGAAGTGGGAGAATAAAAAGGGTCTCACAGACCTGATCCAGAGAGTTCCAGATAAATATAGATGATGGATTTAGAAATGGAAGGGCTCACAAGATCCCAGGTTACAGGATCCCAGATTTGGAGCTGGAGCAACCTTGGAGACCAAAACTTTCCTTTTATAAATGAGAAACTTGAGTCTCAGAAAGGATAGGTTTTGTCCAAGGCCACATCAAGAGCAACAGAATTGTGACTCTATTTCAAATTCTCTGCCTCCAAACCCAACTCTCATTCTACCAAAATGAAACTTCCTTTGCCTAAATAATACTCAGATTTCTAAAACTATGTAGATCAGGAAAGGTCACTCATAGACTTATTCTTGGGTCTATTGTTTGACATCATTCCCCATAATCCTCCTTCAGTTGAAGGCCCAGAAGTTTTAGCATATTTCTTCTCCCAACAATGTAGCCTATAGTTTGGGCTGAAACAGCAATGGAGTCTGCACAACCCTGAAATCTAGTCTCCTTCTTCAGCATCCCTCCACCCTCTTGCCTCTCCATTGGGCCAGGGCTCCCACATCCTAATTCAGGAAACCTGTTGAGTCAAGGCCCAGATTGGCAGCCCTCAGGGGCTTCCACTGAAGCCAACCAACTCACACGGGAAACCTCTGGCTGGCCTTGCTCCAGGGACCCAGAGGGAGGGAGGGTTCTGGGGTGGAGATTGGGAGGAGGGGGCTGGAGAGGTAAAAAGGGTGTCCTATATTCTGATGGAACCACCTGGCTCCTCTTCCCATCAGGCACTACTTAAGATGATGTACCTTTAAATGGAGTGGGGGAAGGGGAGCCTGGAAGCAACTTCAGAAATGTAAATGTTGGCCATTTGTTTATGATTTATCCCCTGACATGTAACGGGAACCTGATGCATCCAATAAAGGCTCCAATCTTACCCAGCTTCCTACCTCAAAAGTGCTGGAGACTGTCCAGTTCTCTTGGAGGCAAATGAATCTTAAAGTTGAACAAAATGCTTCTTTCTCTCTCTCTCTCTCTCTCTCTCTCTCTCTCTCTCTCTCTCTCTCCTCTCTCTGTCTCTCTGTCTTTGTCTCTATCTGTCTCTCTATTGGTCTCTCGGTCTGTCTCTCCATCTATCTGTCTCACTCTCGCTCACTCTTTTGCTCTCTATACCTCTCTCTGTCTCTGTTTCTTTCTGTCTGTGTGACTCTCTATCTCTGTCCTCCTTCTCTCTCTTTCTCCTACCCTCTGCAACCTCTATTTCTCCTCAACCTTCCTTTTCTCCTCAAGTTTTGAAAGAATCCTCACTATTTCCAAGATCAGCCAGGCCCTGCCAATCAAGGCCAGGGACCTTCCCATCCATATATAATCTAGATCAGTGGTTTTTATGCTGTGGGCCAAGGATTCCTGGAGAGTCTACAGGGTTATTGCAAGAAGCCCAAGAGCCCGTGTGTACACAGAACATTCTCATTTTGGTCTTCATTTAGCTCTAGGAAAATCTTATCATGGTGGGGACAGGGAATGTTTTGTGAAACTTTTCATTGTTGAGAGGGGCTCTCAACTAAAAAAGCTATAGAGAATGGAGATAGACTTGGCAAGTCACCTCACTAAGTATCTCCATTTGCAAAATGAAAAAAATAGTCTGAATGAGAAAAAGAGAACAAATACATTAAAAGAAAAGAAAATAAAGAAAATTTAAAAAGAGAACAAGGTTCTCTTTAGGCCTGATAATTTTATATTCTCAAGTTTCTTTGATTTCTTATGTTCTAACATTCTGTATTCTTAGGGCTCCCCCATCTCTGTCATGCTGTGCCTGAAACCTCGGCATTCAGTGATCTAAAGTACATCATAACTCTGACATTTCTAGTTCTAAAAACTCTTCCTGCTCTAACACTCTAAGCCCTAAGGCTTTCAGCTCTGTCTTTCTGTGTTCCAAGTTTCATTCTACTTGGAACATTCTAAGTTTTGGCATCTTTTGTTCTTTAGACCTCTGCATCTGATATTTATGTTCTAATGACCCTCTTAGGTTAGCTGTTCTATGTTGTAAAGTTGCTTCTATCTCTGACATTCTGGATTCTGATATTTGTTCTCAGGACCCCTACAATGTTGACATTTGTCAAAATCAAAATATAATGCTTGTAAAGCACTTTGAATGCCTTAAAACTTATTTCTTCTCTCTGAACACCCCTTTCTTCTACTTCTCCATCCATTTTCTGTGACTTATTTCTTTTTCCTTTCTCTTCTCCACATTTGTTTGACCTCATATATATAACATATATATATATATGATATATATATACACACACATATATATGTAACCTTCTTTCAATTCAATACATATTTTCTAAACCAATGACTATATGTAAAACATTATGCAAAGCTAAAATAAGAAAATAGTTCCTACTTTCAAAGAGATCACATTGCCTTTCCACTTGTTCTTCCTCCTCTTCTACTTTTTCCTCATACTTCTTATCATTCCCCCCTTCTTCTTTCTCTCTCCTCAGTTTCACCAATTTCCCTTCAAACCTGACTTTCAGGGTGATTGATTCAATTATATTTAACAGACATTTTTATTGTTGAGTCATTTCAGTCACATATGGCCCTTCCTGACCACATTTGGGGCTTTCTTAGCAAAGGTAGTTGAGGGAATTACCATTTCTTTCTCCAACTCATTTTACAGGAGAGAAACTGAGGCAAGTAGGATTTTGTAAGTTGACCAGGATCACCTCTGAGATCAGGTTTGAAGAAGAATCTTCCTGACTCTAGGCCTAATATTTCATCCACTGAGCCACGAAGCTGGTTCTTGCATTTCATGTAGTTGTATTCAACAGACATGTAGCAAGCACTTACTATAGGCAATGTACTATAATTCACTAATGAAAAAAATCATGCTGTTCTTGCCCTTAGGGAGCTTCCAATCTAGCACATATCCACAAATAAAAAAGATTATGCACAGAAGAATAGAAAGAGGACGAAAAAGAAAATACAATGCTCCAAACAAAATGGAAGAGGGAGAAATCAACTTTAATTGAGGGAATAGAAAAGGATAACAGTCTAGGCTTCATGGAAAAAGAATCACCTGAGTTAGAAGGAAGAGAAGAATCTCCTTACAATGGATATGAAAGAAGGAGATACCACAGATGGAGGGCTAGCTAATGAGAATGTACAAAGGTGGGAGATGATGGGAGAGCAAGATGAAAAACACTCAAAAGGCACAGGAATGACTATAGGGGTACAAAGATCAAGCTGAAAACTCAAGTGTCAAATACTTGAAGATTTAGAAGTGTCTGGTGTCTGTGTTTCTGTGGAAGCACCAGCTTCTGAGTGTCTGTTGAATTAATGAATTGCTAAAAGAGTTCTATAGGTCACTTCTAAAAATTCTCCTCAAGAGTTTTGTTGACTTGACAAAGCAAAACCACAAACACCCAAATATAGTAAACCCTTGTTATAATATGACTCATTATGACATAAACATGTCCCCAGAAATATGGCAACTATACAGACTCAAGGCTGGAAATGTGAGACAGGTGTCGATCTTATCCTTAAAATCAACTTGATAAAAGGTGTCAGGGTCCCATGATTCTCACTACAAAGTTCAGAAAACGTACCAAGGATATTGACACTGCTAAGCTTTTGTCAGAGAACCATTGCCCAAACCCTTCAATGTTCTTCATGCACAAGCCTTCCAATAGCAAACATAAGATTTTCCCAATGCATGGTCATGGACAAAAGGAGCATAAGAAAAATTATCCATGAAGATGCTTCCTCCTAGTATGGTATACTGTCCTTGTATAACAAGATGTCACCTGGCTCTAATGCTTTCCCTTTTGTGAATGTAATTGGTAATATATAGTCTGGTTGGACTTTCTCTGATTTCATAATAATTATAAAAATAGCTAATACAGGAATAGCTAATTCTTGTAGTAGATAGAGCCCCAGCCTTGAAGTCAGGAGGATCTGAGTTCAAATTTGATCTCAAACACTTAACACTTCCTATCTGTGTGACCCTGGGCAAGTCATTTAACCCCAATTGCCTCAGCAAAAAAAAATAGCTAACACTTATATAGCTCATTAAAGTTCACAAAACACTTTCCATAATATTATCCCATTTGATTCTCACAGCAATTCTGTGAAGTGCATGCCATTATTACCTCCATTTTACAGGTAAAAAAAAAAAACCAAATTGAGACTGGAGATGTTATGTACCCAGGCCATGTAGTTGATGTCTGAGTCAGATTTATTAACTTGGGTATTCTAATTCCCAATCCAGCCCTCTATCATTATGCCGAGCTTCTTCTTGCTCTATTTGTTTGCTTAGAGGCATCTTCTGAGTGAAAGAAAGAGATTGGTGTATTCCTTAAGTCTATTGGCAGCAGCCAGTATCTTCTGGCCCCCACAGTTAAATGCTCTGCCTACTGATTGTGATCAATGGGAGGGCCATGTTTGTTTTCTTTTTCTGCAAGCCTTCCCTTCCCTCTCCCAAGAAAATACTCAAGATACAGACAACTTTGACATCTACTAAGAAAGATCACAGAGCTAGAGTTAAGTCCTTAGAAAGGTCAAACCTACATAGGAAGCCAGAATAAAGGGGATGGAATGGAAAGAGGAGAGAGACAGACCCCTAAGGGGTATGCAAGGTATCCCACTTGCTCTGGCTTGTCCCATCAGGAGAGACTTGGCTAGATTCAAAGCCCACTTCTAACACTTGCCAGCTGTGGGTTTTGGGCCACTACACTTGTCCAGTCTCCATAACTATAAAAATGACGATAGCATTAACTCACAGCTTTATTGTTAGGGTCAGTGGAAGTAAAGGATAGAAAACACTTTGTAAACCCAAAGGCACCACATGCACGTTGGTGACCGTTGTTATTTTCATGGATGATGGACCAACTATTTCACAGATAACCATTTGGCCAAGTAACCTTGAAAGGATACAGTTGCACAGAAAGAAAGACCACACCAATGTAATCATGGGTAAAGAAGTTGCTCCATGACATAGAAAAGGCCATTAGTTTGGAATGGTGAGGACCGAGAAATACTGAACACATAAATTTAAAGTATTTAAATTATGTAATTTAAAGTATATTTTTCAACTCGCAAGCATTCACTTACCTCTCACCTCCAATGGAAAAGAAGAACAAAACCCGGGTAACAAATACACATAGTTAATCAAACTCCTGTATTAGATGTGTATGAAAACATCTCATTCTGCTTATTTATCCCACCCTCTCTTTTCAAGATGTAGTCAGTCACGTGCTTCATCATCAGTCTTCTGGAATCATAGTCAGATAGTAAAGTTCTTAAGTCTTTCAAACTTGTTTTTCTTTACAATACTGTTGTCATTGCATAAATCGTTCTTTGCTCTTCCCATGTCATTCTGTATCAGTTCATTCGAGTCTTCCTGGGTTTTTCTGACACTACCATCTTCATTATTTCTCATACCCAATAGTGTTCTAGAGCATTTGTATGCCATAATTTATTCAGTCATTCCCCAAGCAATGGCCCTCCCTTTGAGTTTCCATTTCTTTGCTATCACACAAAAAACACTGCTATCAGTATCTTTGAATGTATGTTTCCTTTTTCTCCTTTCTTTGATCTCTTCGGGGTATAGATGTTATGGTAGTATCAGTAGGTCAAAGGGTTGGTACAGTTTCTTTTGGCCATAGTTTCAAATTATTTTTCAGAATGGCTGAACCAATTCATAAGTCAACTAGTAGTATGTGATTGACTGTGTCTGTTTCCCCCACAGCCCTAATGTTTTTGTTTTGGCCAGTGTTCAATTCAGTAAACTCTGCTCTATTTCAGCTTTGATACTCTATGTTCTGAAATGTCTTCTGCCTCTAAATTCTGTTTTACAGTTCTTTCCATATTATTATTATTCTATAATATTAGTCCTCTAATATTATGTGTTCTAAGATACTTTCTGTCTCTGAATTCTGTTTTACAGTCCTTTCCATATTATTATTATTCTATAATATTAGTCCTCTAATATTATCTGTTCTAAGATACTTTGTCTCTGAATTCTGTGTTCTAAGATACTTTCTGTCCATGAAGTCTGTGTTCTAAGATAATTTTTCTCTCTGAATTCTGTGTTCTGAGATACTTTGTGTCATGAATTCTGTGTCTAAGATATTTTCTGTCTCTGAATTCTGTGTTCTAAGATACTTTCTGTCTCTGAGTTCCATGTTCTAAGATATGTCCCAACTCTGACATCCCATGTTCTAAGGCCTTGCCCAGCTCTCACAGTCTCTGTTGTAAAGGGTTTGAATCTGAAATACCAAGCTGCCTCTCACCATGACGGTAATACTGGTTCATCCTCCGGTGTTTTTGCTGTCTGCAGTGGGTAGTAGGTTAGAAGCAAGAACAGGCCCTTCCTTTCTTCTGGGAAGCCCTGGATGATGTTCCTTCTTTCTGAGAGCTCAAGAGGCAGCCCTGCTCCATTTCTCATCGCCTCCACCCCAGAAACCGGCCTTCTGCCTGACACCAAGCCCTGGCTCAGCCCTTCAGTGGTTATGGGCTAACTTTTTCAGGCCCAAGGCTGGGTTTGCTACATCAGCCTGACATAATGTGTAACAGTAATTAAGAAATAAGCCTTCTTGCCCAGCTTCACAGCAATCATTTAGCTAAGTAACTACCATGGTCCAGTGACTCAAAAATCACCATTAGCCTATGCTACTTAGGGCCATAAAATTTCTCGTTTTCTGCTTTTCATTGGTCTCTCCTTGCAGTCTTCGTGGGGCTTTATTTATACATCGACTTGCAAACAATGGCAATAAACTCTTTCCCAGAGTGTTGCAAATCAGAAATTTGTCCACATTTTTTCCACCACCTTCCACTATGGGCTGGCCTTGCTGAGGAACAGACCTGACAGGGGCCAGCTGGAAGAGGGCCGGCTTACACAGAGATTGACTAGGGAGGGCTGTGCAGAGGAATAAGGCAAGGGGCAGACGAGGGTGACAGGAGAAGGAGGAGCATGGGAAAGGGAAGAGGGAGCTAGAGAAATATGGTTTGAAAGGTATCCCTTGGTGACAGGAGACAGAAATCAATGGCCGATTGTGTAGCAATATGACAGGATACAGAACACGGTGCCATAGAATGTCAGAGTTGAGAGGGACCTTAGGAGAGAATGTCAGAGCTGGGAGAACCCTTAGAACCCAGGATGTCAGAGCTGAGAGGGGGCTTAGAACATGGGATATCAGACCCAGAAAAGGCCTTTAGAACACAGAATATCAAAGCCAGGAGGGATCTTAGAACCCAGAATGTCAGAGTTAAGAGGACCCTTAGAACATAACATGTCAGAACTGGGAGGACTCATAGAACATACCTGCTCCAATCCTTTTTCTTTTTAGATGAGTTAACTGATTAGACAAGTGACTGTGACTTAGTGACAAGGCAAGGACCTTCTGATCCCAGGTCACTGGATTTCCAGCAGCATACTCTTTTCATTAGAAGACATTTCTCTTTTATTGCCCTTAAAAATGAAAAACAGTGTTTTGATTTGTAGGACAAGAAGGGGTGACCCAAACCCAAGTTTTGAACCATATATGGATGTTTGGCCTGTGATTTACATTGAAACACTCTCGGGCATGTCTTCTGGGGCTATATATTTCACACTCTGGATCTCCTAAACATTTCCATCAAAACTGGCCTAGACTCCCCGGTCCTTTCTTCCAGTAAGGTGGCAGCTGGCTAATCCAAAAAAACAAAGCAAAGCTAAAATACCCAGCTTTCACTGGAACAGCCACTGACTGGACTTGTTACTAGAAGAGGGTACGCTCTTATCAGTGAAGCTGTATTTTCTGTCTCTCTCCCAGTATTGTCTTTCTACCTCTGACTGTCTCTCTGCCTCTGTCTCTGTCTCTCTTTCTGCCTGTCTTTCTGTTTCTTCCAGCTCCAATATTTCATGATCTTAAGTCCTTTCCAGCTGTGATATTCCATGTTCGAAGGCCCCTCCCAACTCTGACATTTGGTGATCCCATAAATTGATTTGAATTATAGCACAGGGTCAGGGAGGCTCCATGAAACCCTTTTCCCAGATAGGGAACCACCCCCATCACAACCTTCCTCTCTCCTCCCCTCCTCCCAAACTTTATTTCCTTGTCTCTGCTCCCAGTAATGAAGATTCCTGCAGTTCTGAAGAGGCCAGAGGGGAGACAATAGGATAAGGATAATTTCTATGGGAATTTCATTCAGGGAGGCTTCCGTGGGCTTACACAGAAACAAATGGTCAGCTTCCTCACAGCACTGACTTTTGCTGTATTCCTCATTCTTTGCTGTTCTCCTGCCATGGGAACCCAGGTGCCCTTCTCAGGACTCAGGCAGGGCAGCTTCTGGAAGGCAAGAACATGTGTCCTTTGCCATTAGACAGGCTGGTCTCTTCACCAAGAAAATGAAGTGGTTGTTCGTTGAGTCTCTCTTAGCAATGATATTCTGTGTTCTAGATCCTTCTCAGCTCTGATAATTTTATCTTCTAAGAATCATCTCACCTTTCCTGTCCAAACGCTGGCATTTTATGTTCTAAGGGCCCTTACAACTCTGACATCTTATGTTCTTTTTTTATTAAAGCTTTTTATTTTCAAAACATATGGATGCATAACTTTCAACAGGGCACTCACAAGTCTGACATCCTATGTTCTTTTTTATTATTAAAAATGCTTTTTATTTTCAAAACATATGCATGGATCATTTTTCAACACTGACCCCTGCAAAACCTTGTATTCCAAATTTTCCTCCCCTTCCTCCACCCCCTCCACTAGATTGCAAGTAATCCAATATATGTTAAATATGACATCCTATGTTCTAAGGGCCCTCCCGGCTCTAAATCTATAATACTTATGATATTCTCATGAGTTATGTGCAATTTTGATGATAATGACAGCAGATAATATGAGATATAAGATTGGGCGTCTGGGTTAAATTCCCATCTCTGCTACTTTGGGCTGTGTGACTGGGGCCAAGTCTTTGCTCCTCCTTGTAAGAGAGAAAATGATCCCGTAACAATAATAACAATAATCTTTATGTTCTTATAGGGTTTTTAAAGGGCTTTCATATCTATTTTCAATTCGATCCTCATAAATGCATTCTGAGGAAAGTAGGGAAGTTATTATTATGCTCAGGGTCACACATCTAGTAAATGTTTAAAACTGGATTTAAACTCAGGTCCTTTTGACTCCAGAGCCAGTGGTCAATTCACTGTACCACCACCTGGTTCCTTTTTTTTTTCTGAAGCAATTGGGGTTAAGTGACTTACATAGCCAGGAAATATTAAATGTCTAGGTCAGATTTGAACTCGGATCCTCCTAACTTCAGGGCTGGTGCTCTATCCACTGTGCCACCTAGCTGCCCCCTAGCTCCCTTTTAAATATTTCTTGCAAGGGATGACTTTGGTTAAGGAAGGAAAAGGCATAAATTAAAAATGAATACAATATAAAACAAAGATCATCAATAAAAATAAGGTAATTAAAAAAACAAACGAATAACTAAGGGGATAAGAAAAAACTTTCCAGAGGAGAAAACAGAGATTTATTGAAGTAGAGACACAGCCATAGTCATGTATCAAGTACAGCCCTGGGGACTTAGCACCTAATACTTGCTGTTTTGATTTAATATGAATGGCCAGATGGCCAAGAGGGATGGAAGGCAAAGAGAAGCTCTGGATGGATAGGCAGACCGGAGGATTCTCAGGGTAAACTTTGCCCTTGAATGGGCTTGAATGAGAGCTAGGGACCTAAAGGGCTCTAAAGTAACATCCTGCACCCTGAACTTCAGAGCAATTCCGTTCACCCCACTCCCACTTCCTCCACCTCCTGTGGTAATGAGCCCTTTCCTCCCTCCCCTAACACACTATGGCTCAATCCCTGCTTCTCCCCATTCTCCCTGACATCCTCCATCAGTACATCCCAGGCCCCAAAGTGGTTTATGGCCAGATTAGTTTGGAAGGTGACTTTAGACCATGGGCACAACAATCCGGCATAATTCCAAACAATATTGACCTCGTCCCTGCTTCCTCCATATTTGCCTCCCCTCAACCTGTGAAACCAGTGCCCTCTATTGCCCAGTGGAAATACTGCGGCCTTACAAATAGTCATGTCCCCATGGGTCGGGAGCTTTGGAGGTCATCTCAGCCATTGACTTGGTCACCACTGGAGTGTCCTCTTAGTGTGTGTCTCTAGTGACTAAGGAGAGAAAGCTGCCTGGAGAGTCTGATAGAAGACACCCCATCTTTGCCCCCAGGAAGTTAGGGATAGGGGGTGAGAAGGGGAGGGCACCTCAGGTGTCAACACTTGGTATTACCTATTTAAGTGACGGGAGAGGAAAGGCGAGCATGGCTGGTAGGGTTGTATTTAATGGCTGATTTTCCAGACATTATGGAAAGGTAGAAGAAGCAATCTCTTCTCTCTCTTCCACACCCCTACCACAGTCACTTTCCCAAAGCATAGTTTTTACCGGACCCCTCTCTGCTCAAGAATATTCAGTGGCTCCCTATTGCCTCAGCTTTGCACCTAAATCCTTTTTGTAGTCTGGCTTCAGCCTATTTTCTCCTACTCTATGTCGGAGTTACTAGAAAGTAACTCAATTTGACTTGAATAGTCTTTCCCCCATTCCTGGAATGACTTTTGCCCTTTAGAATACATAGCTTCCTTCAAAGATCAGATCATGCCGACTGCAAAGAAGGAGGAGGAAGAGGAGAAAGAGGAAGAGGAGGAGGGGAAAAAGAAGAAAGGGAAGAAGAAGCTTTCCTTATCTCCTTAATTGTTTTTTAAATTACCTTATGTTTATTGATCTTTGTTTTATATCTTATTCATTTTTAATTTATGCCTTCTTCTCTAACCAATAAGTCATCTCTTGCAAGAAATATTTAAAAGGGAGTCCAGGTGGTGATACAGTGAATTCACTGGCCCTGGAGTCAAAAGAACCTGAGTTTAAATCCAGTCTCAAATATTTACTAGCTGTGTGATCCTGGGCAAATCACTTAAATGCCTCAAAATGAAAGAAAAAAATTAAAAGAGGGAAAAAAATAAGCAAAACTTGACAAGATATCTACAAAGCCTCATAGTATATGCAATATTCTACACACATAGTTCCCTACCACTTCAATGAAGGGTAATGAATTGCATTCATTATATATCTTATTTTCCTGGTTCTAATTACTTCTTGTTGCATCAAGTCATATCTCATCCCTCCCATCAATATTATATAAAAGTCATATCATTCATCTCACGTCATATAATTCTTCTGTATCTTTCATATTCATCCTTTCTACAATCACAAATTATTTAGCCTTCCTAATAATTGCCGGGAGCCTCCCTTGTTTCTAGATTTTTGCTACCATAAAAAATATATCTGTGAATATTTCGGTTTATATGAGCCCTTTAGTTTCATTTGACCTCCATGACACAGTAGAGTTTCTGAATAAAAAGATCTAATTTTTTGTCACTTTGTCACTGTTTTAGTATAATTTCAAATTGTTTTTCAAAATTTTTAGACCAATTCACAAGTCCACCAAAAATGTACTAGAGAACCTACCAACCTACCGGCCCTCCGATAAGGATGTTTCCCTCTTTTGTCATCTGCCAATTTGCTAGGTGTAAGGTCAAACTTAGGATGGTTTTGATTTGCATTTTTTCTATTATTGGTAATTTGGAACTATCTTTAATATAGTTGTTAACCATTTGTAATTCTTTTCAGAAGTGTTTGTTCTATGTTTGAATCCAGAAAGGGTCAGAGGAAGAAAAAAGTTGGTGGTTTGGTATTTGGAGTACTCAGGCAGCTATTTGTTGATCTGACAATAATAATAGGTGGTTCTGTTATTTTCCCTGGGCATATTTCCAAGACGCAGCAGAAAACATTCCAAGCCTTATCAAAAAGTATGACAGTTACCCTCTCCCAGTGATTCATGTTAGGACAAATGATTCTGCCAAAAGGGACCTGAAAAGTATTGCCAAAGATTATGGTATCTTGAGCAACAAAAAAAAAAAAAAAAAAAAAAATAAGACAATAAGGGCAAGATTGTGTTTTCTTCTTAATCACCCACTGAGGACTCTGGAGGGGAGAGCATTGTGCAATTCTGCCTCACTCAAATCCAATTTTTGTTCAATTTAAGACATCACACTTATGTCATTAGTTTTCTTTAAGAATAAAGGATGAATAATAACAACAACAATCTCCCCTTGAAGACGAGGGATTGGGAAGAGAAAAAGTGATTTGAAAAGTGAAGAGCTTGTTAAGGAGTTTGTGTCTGAGAGGGGGGGTTTGTAGTTCGGACCAGGGATGGAATATACCTAATAAAGGCTGGTAAAAAAAAAAAAAAAAGCATCTTGCAAATCTAATCACAAGTATTTTAAACTAAAAAGGTAGAGGAAGGAGATGGCTATCTGTGTATTTATACTGAAAGGTAGATGCCATTAAGAGAACAGTTACCTAAAGGAGAATAAATTAAGTGGAAATATCCAGAGGTTCACAGGATATAAAATACAAGAAAGGAACCAACAGTAAAACTTGTGTCCTCAAATATCTATACACAAATGTCCAAAGTTTCCATTTACAAAAGCAAGTTATGTATACAACGAAACAAGAGGAATTAGAAGTCCTAACTCAAAGAGACAAATTTGATCTCACAGGTATCTCTGAAACTTAGTAGAATAAAGTCCATGGCTGTATCATGATTTTAAATTGTCTATTAAGAAAATATTCTCTTGGAAAGAAATCACAGAACCAAGGGAGGAAGTATAACAGAATATTTGCATGAAGATCAATGGAGGAATAAACAAAAGTGATTTTGTAATTGGAGTATGCTACAGACCACCTGGACAGAAAGACTAAATAGCTGATGAGTTTGGAAAATAAATCACAAGACCCACACAGAAGCTATTTGGTAGTAATGGAGAGAATTCAGCTATACAGATATTGTCTAGATCTCTCTCTCTCTCTCTTTCTCTCTCTCTTTCTCTTTCTTTCTCTTCTCTTTCTCTCTCTCTCTCTCTCTCTCTCTCTCTCTCTCTCTCTCTCTCTCTCTCTGTCTCTCTCCTCTCTCTCTCTCTCTCTCTCTCTCTCTCTCTCTCTCTCTCTCTCTGTCTCTCTCTTTCTCTTTTTCTCACTCAAAAGCAGAATAGCTAATAAATAATTTTGACTTGCCTTAGGAAAATTTAATCCTTTAAAAAGTGGAATAACCAAGAATGTGAAGAATTTATTCTGGATCTGATTCTCATTCAAAGGAAAGAATTCGTTTCTGGGGTGGAAATGACAGGAATTTCAGGAGAGAAGTAACCACTTCCTAGAGATTGTGAAAGAGGGGAGGAAATTCAGTCAGTCTGACATAAATCCTAGATTTGGGGAACATAGATTTCAAGGACTTTGGAGGGAAGATATGTAGGTTCACATGCATTAAAATGCAATAGACTAAGTCATTCCAGGAAAGATGGAAATACTTTGGTTTGGTTTTATTTTTCAGCAACATTGAGAAGAAGAGAAAAATCAAAACAAAGATAGGACTTTTGAATAGTGTAGACAGGACAGTAATAATTGACAATAGAATAGTCCAATTTTTGTTTTCTCTGCCAGGGAGAATGGTCTTTGCTCTGGAAATGACAGCACAAAAGCAATTAACAGGGAATGGGTACTCAACATATTTTGCTCTTCAGTCATTTTTCAGTTATATCCAATTCTTTCTGACCCCATTTTGGGTTTTCTTGGCAGAGGTAATGCAGTAGTTTGCCATTTCTTTTTCTAGCTTATTTTACAAGTGAGGAAACTGGGGCAAACAGGTTGAAGTGACTTGCTCAGGATCACACAGATAGTAAGTGTCTGAGCAAGAAGATGAATCTTCCTGTCCCCAGGCCAGCATTCTATTTGAGCACTCATATGTTCATTTTGAGTTCCATTCAACCCAAATGAACTACATCCTCTGTCTAGAAAGAAGTGGCAGATGTGATGCTAAGCTACCAATTACTGATATTTTAAAGATCATAGAAGATTGAAAAGTGCCACCAGATTAGAGAAGAGCAAACTTTGTCACAATTTTTCAGAAAGGGAAAAAGACAAAGTCTTCCAAGTTCCAACGAGTGAGCTTGACTTCAGTTTGAGGGGAAATTCTAGAATATGTTATTAAAGGGATGGTTGGTGAACATGAAGAAATGGAAGTAGTGACAAATCTTTTTCAATGGGGAAGATAACTAAATTAATAGAGAAGGGAATAAGCAGTTATATTGTGCCTATTGTATACCAGGCATTATGTTAAGAACTTTACAAATATTTTCTCATTTGGTCTTCACAACAACATTGGGAGGCAGGTGTTGTTACTGTCCCCATTATACTTTTGGGGAAATTGAGGCAAATAGAGGGTAAATGATTTACTCAGACTCACATGACTAAGTATGAGGTTGGGTATGAATTAAGTTCTTTCTGATTCTAGACCAGGTATTCAATCCTCTGTCCTACCAGCTGCCCTTAGTAGATGAGGGAAATGTCATCAATAGCATTTTCCTGGATTTTAGCAAAGCTTGATAAAATATTTCTTACTATTTTTGTGAAGAAAGGGGAGAGATATAGGTTAAATGAGAATAAAATCAACAGGATTCAGAACTGGTCAGATAGCTAAGTTTAGAGAATAGGGGACCTATATCAATGTATCAGGATGTTTCCCTGTGGAAAACCTTGCGTTGTTTTCTGGAAAGTTAGATGGCAATGTCTTACACAGAGTGTCAATCCTAGAGTCAGGAACATTCATCTTCCTCAGTTCAAATCTGGCTTCAGATACTTCCTGGCTATATGATCCTGGACAAATCATTTCATTCTGTTTACCTCAGTTTCCTCATTGTAAAATGAGCTGCAGAAAGAGATGGCAAACTACAAACTACAACTACAAACCAAACTCCAAATGGGTTCTCAAAGAGATATGAAAAGCAACTGTGTTTTATCCTTTTTTAATCAATAATTTGGAAAAATGCAGAGATAATATGCTCATCAAACTTGCAGATGATATAAGTCTGGAAAGGACTGCTAATACACTCAATGATAGAATCAGGATCAATGGATTTTTTTCCCACAAAACATAGGTTTTATTGAGTTTAACTTAACATATTTCTATTCTAGTTGGACCTACCAAGCCTTGTACTCTATGAGAGCCCAAGGTAATCTCTATGACATATTTCCAATGGAATTTTGATTGGATAGAGCATAGGACTAAGCCAAAACCAGTTGAAATTCCATCATAATAAACATTAATATTACACTTAGATAGGAAAAAAATCAACTTTACAAGTAAAAGATGAGGGGGGCAGAGGGGACATGATTAGCCAATAGGTGTCCTAAAATACCTGGAGTTTGAGTGGCCTACTAACTCAATGAGCAAATACTGTAATAAAGCAGTGAAAAGAAAAATCCCAGTAACCTTGGGCTGCCTTGATGGACATAGCTTCCAAGATAGGGAAGAGATAGTCATTCTACATTCCACCCTTATCAGACCTCATTGAGAGATTTGTATTCAGTTGGAGACACCATAATTTAATAAAGACATTGACAAATTGGACATTTCCAGGAAAGGACCATTAAGAAGGTCCATCTGGAGAAGAGAAGACTCATGAGAATGTCTTCAACTATTTGAAGGGTTGTCCTATGAAGGAGAGAATTTGATATCTTCTGCAGAACCAGAAGGATTGGAGTAAAAATGGTAAAAGATTGATTTAAACTTGATGTCTGACACATAGTAGTCACTTTATATTTCACCCTTATCAGACCTCATTTAGAGATTTGTATTCAGTTGGGGGCACCATGATTTAAGAAAGACATTGACAAATTGGAGAGTATCCTTTATCTATCCAATCCAATAAATTATTAATTTATTATTACATATATTATATGCATAAATATATAATATACATAAATATAAATATTATATAATAATTATTAATTTATTAAGTGCCTACTATGTGCCAGGCATTAGGATAAGCTCGAGGGCCTTCAAAGAGCTTAAAATCTAATAGAGGAGACACAATACAGAGGACAGCCGGCTTAGAAGCATATTGTTCTGTGGATTTGAACCCAAGCAGAGTAGCAGATGCAAAGCAGAGCGAGCTGAGTCCAGTTTCTATGAAGAAAGGCATTGGGAGGCACTTGGGAGCCCTTTAACCAGAGGAGAGAGAAGACTTCATTTCAAAGGTTTTCAAGCAGAGGTTGCAGAGCCATCTGTATATTATGCTGTAGTGGAGGTTACTGGACACTGGATCCAGACGGCTCTGGAGGAGAAAGTGAGGCAGTTGACCTTGCATGGACCCTCCCTCATTAAATCTAATTCGCTCGCACGTCATGACATCACCACCCCCATGTTAGGAAGGACAAACAACAGCAACAACTTTGGTGTTTGGCTTGGACTACGTGGGACCTTCTCAAGTCCCTTCTGACTCTTAGATCCTTTTTGTGACTTCATGAAATTTTTGGTTATATATCCAAGAGAGCATAATGGTCTTATATGTTTCTTTAGTTATCAGTGTTGATTCCCTCCTCTGTGTATTGGGGATATTCTTAGCTGTTTTATTATCTCTCTCCAGTGTAATGTAAGAACCTTGAAGGCAGGACCCCCGCCCCGATTTTATCTTTGTTCTGACTGCATCAGACACTGTATTGGGGGGCTGCTCCCAAATAAGCAGATGGCAAAGCTTGAATCAAGGGTTGTTGTATCCAGAGTCCTGAGTTGGAATCCTGGCTTATCAACTGGGGGAACTTAGAAAAATCAGTTCAGAATTCAAAGACACAATTTATTGGTACGTTGAGCTATTAACAGCAGGAATCATATACTGAACCCATGGCAGGAAAGTGCTTTATAACTGCCTTAATTGCTACATAAATGGGATGCTGTTACCGTAGATCTGGGGCCTGAGTAAGAGGGCTGAGAACGGGTAGCCCATTCCCCATTCCCAGGAAGCCCTTCCCTCTCCTCTCCCCACTGGCCCCAGCCCCCTCCCTCCTTCAGCCTTCTCAGAGCACACACTTGGAGAAAGCCTGAGAGATGATCTCTTTGTGAAACATGGTCCTCGTCCCTTCCCCTCTGTGCCTCAGTTTCCTGAAGGAGCCTACCTAAGATGATCTTTAAGGTCCCTTCCAGCTGTGATCGTCGGTCCCTCCATGGCTATTGTCAGTACATCCAGTTGCTTAATGACCCTGTCAAGAACAGGTCTCCCTTAGCTGGAGGCCCCACTGGGCCTTCTCCCTGCCCATCTGTGTCCTGCTCTTCGGCCCTCCTCCCCCATCCCACGCCTATTCTCTGGGTCCCGGCTCCCGGTTTTAATATTCAAGGCGTCCCTTCCGCAAGAGCGGGACTGAAGCGCTGACGTTGGGGACTTTATTGAGATCACAGTTGTAGGCGCAGGGGCTGTCAGCTCAGCATTCAGCCCCACTTGGCCCCCTAGGGTGGCTGCCAGCATCAGAGTGAGCGGGGCTACCAAAGGCCCTGAGGTTTTGTGCGAGGTGGGACAGAGCCCCAGCTAGGCCCCAGAGCCCACTGATATCTTGCTTTCTTTCAATCCCCTCCATTCAAGCTGGCTTCTTCTTCTTTTTTTTTAATCCTTTGTTCTTTCTATTTGGGGTCTGTCCTTCCCTTCTTCCAGCTCCCTCGGGCTAGCTTTCCTTTCCTTAGTCCCCTTCCCCAGACTGGGCAGAGGGGAGGCAAAAACTGTGGCCTGCAGCCAGAAGGCCGGGTTCAAGGCTAGTCTGTACTTCTTATCTCTGGCTGATCTTAGGAAGCCTCTTAAGCTCTCCAGACCCGCAAGGAACCATATCTGAAGCAGAATTTTTGAAAAATTCTCTACAATGTATAAGATTCAGAGCCAGACAGCTACTGCCGACTCCCTGTTCTGTATTATCTGCAAACTGAGCCCTAAACCCCAATATTTTTATATTGTGCTTTATGGTTTGCTGATAAGCACAATTTATATATATTATCATATTTGTTCCTGTCAATTCTGTGAGGTGCTATCATTATTCCCATTTCCCTGATGGAGAAAACTGAGGCTGAGGGAAGCAAATGTCTCATCCAGAATTGCATAGCTAGTAAGTGACCAAGGTTGGAGAGAACTAACTCTTCCAGTCAGGAAAAGATGTGGGACCCCAGATGGGCCTTGAAAAATGAATAGAATTTGGATAGGGAGGGGGAGGGTAGAGGTCATTCCAAGGAGGGAAAATGACATGACACTTTTAATGGATCGAAAAGCAGGTCGGAAGAGCAGTGGGAAGTGAAGTTGGAAAAATGTGAAAGGTTCAGACTGTGGAAGGCATTGAATGCCAGGCAATGGACAGAGTGGGAGCTTTAGACAGATTGCACAAATGTCCACTCCATTCAGGATGGATCGCAACTCCTGTGGGTCCATTAAAAGTCCAAATGGAATCCAGGAAAGATGAAGGCGGAGGGGGAGCCCACGGGAAGAGGAGAAGGGCAAGAAAAGGCAGCAGGAATGCAGCCAGGGAAGCCGGGACTGCTGAATTGATGGATATTCCATCTGCTGAGGTCTAGGTCATAGGAAGGAGCCAAGAAGGGCCCCCTCGGGCTTCCTCTGGGATGCTCCTGGAGAGAAGGATCTGGATTCTGAAGACAGCATCCCACCATCCTCAGTGTCTAGTCTGGTAAGGGGAGGCGGGAAGGCCCGGCGAAGAGGGAAAGAGCAGCAACACCGGAGTTGCCTCAGGTGCCAGCTTATGGCCAGATCCTCAAATGGTACCATGGGGTGATTTTTTAAAATGCTGAATCTCCAGGGGCAGTGGATAGAGGACCCAAGTTCAAATCCGGCCATGGATACTTCCTATGTGACTTTGGGCAAGTCACTTAATCCCAATTGCCTCACACACACACCCCCAAAAAAGGAAAGAAAAAAGAGCTGAATCTGGAGGAAGATTTCTTAGAACACAGGATGTCAGAGCGTGGATGCAAATCCTACTTCCCAATACTTAGTTTCTGGGCTGACTCATTTAAGCTTCTGGTTCTCAATGTCCTCATCTATAAAATGGGAATATCTATTGCCCTTTCCTGTTGTAAGGTCCAAATGAGATAATAAATGTAAATTCTAATGAAAACTTAAGTGAAAATCAGCTACTATTGTCTTCACAGTTTGTTGAAGGGAGTTAGAGAAACTAGTGGTCAGGGAGAAGAGGACCCAGAATCCAACCTCCTCTTCCTAGGGAGGATCCATTTCCCTCAGGAGGCTGGTTTGAGGCCTCAGTAGACCTCAGGAAGTCTCCTTGGTTCATGGGCACTGCCTCTGAATCCTCCATAGAAATAGCCTCTGGAAGCTGCATTTATTTACTCATATCATCTTCTAAATTAGAGCAGGGAGGGTTCTTAGAACCCAGGAGGTCAGAGCTGGGAGGGTTCTTAGAACCCAGGAGGTCAGAGCTGGGAGGATTCTTAGAACACAAGTTAATGTTGGAAAGGAACCATAAAATAATCTGAGCTGGAAAGGACCTTAGAAGCTGATTATCGAAGCTGGGGGGCCCTCTGAACTCTTGTTTTGTCCATTAGACACCACTGTTTATTCTTTATCTTACAGATGGGAAGCTTCCTCACCCCCAATCCCCCCACTCCCCAATTTGTGACCTTCTGCAAAGTCCTATAGATAATGAATGTTTTGCACGGTAGAGAACAGAGCCTGGCCCCGCCTTTGGGAGCTTACAGTCAAATGAGGGAGCTCCCCATGAATTCAAAGAAACGGCACCATTGCCAAAGCAAGCTAAGCTAGAACTAGGAGCCCTGGGAAGGGGGCGTCGCCATGGGAAGGGCAAGCCCCGAGCTGCTCCCAGAGGGTGATGCTACGAGAGGACAAGCTCTGTGCCCTCAGCACTTAGCCCAGTAGCTGGCACAGAGGAGCCACCTAACAAAGGTTTGTTAAATTGCTGCATTGAGGTGACCTCCACCTGCGCTTCAAATCGGGCAAGGGGACAAGAGAAGCAAAGAGAGGAGGAGACAACTGGCCACAAACCCAGGAGAAGAAAGAACTAGGGAGGTCCTAGGTTTGAAACTGAGTTCTCACATTTACCAGCTTTGGGGCTTTGGGCAACAGTGGTGAATCTCAGTTTCTTCATCTATGAAATGGGGATAATAACCCGTTCCGGCTCTCCTTCCTCCAGGAAGGGGGCATTGTGAGGAAGGTCCTTTGTCTGGCAACCAGTGCCATGTAACCGGAGCTATTGCCACCGGGGCCGGTGTCTGCCATCCATCCCTCTCCCCAACCTGAGGAAGGCCCTTCTCCGGCACTGAGGGCTCCCCGGGGCCCTCCCCGCCCCGACCGCTCCCACCTTTGCCCCCACCGCCGCCATTGCGCTCCCTCTTCTCTTCCCCCTCCTCAGGCTTATTGTTCCTGTTGATTCCCAAGTTGTAAGGTCCATCAGGGGCATTACAGAGAGCTGAGCTTTGGTTACAGTTGACCAATTTGGCGTCTGAAAAAAATCACCCCTGCAAAGCGCATCTCTGAAGGCCCCGGCGAGAGGGCTGCGCAGAGCACTCGGTCCCCAGCTGAGCTCAAAATGATTTTTCTATTTTTCTAGCCCCGCTCCCCGGGCTGCTTGGTATTCAGGGACACCCTGCCCACTCTCCCCATCATTGCACTAGGCCCGAATTACTTGATTAAAACGCATATCAACTATTATGCGATTCGCTTCTCTGCCACAACAGCTCCACACCAGGGCCCGAGTTAACTGTAATAAGAGGGAGAGGGAGGCAGAGGGATGGAGGGGCTCTCCAGATGTTGGGGAGAGGAAGGGGGCTCCGAAATGAAACCCCCAGGCCAGGTGCTCCAAGAGCAATGATCCTAGCAAGTCTTTCAACCTGCTGATGATGACCTTGGACGTCACTCGCTTCCTCTGGGTCTCGGTCGGCCCGTCGTGTGGGTCCCTCACAAACCATGACCCCTAGTTCATTAATGTGCTGATTTACTACCCATAAAACCACTGTGCAGCAGCCGTTGGGAGGGTGACGATTCCCATTTGGCAGATGAAGGGACTGAGGCCCTGAAGGGAAGAGACTTTCACACTTGTATTAAATGAAGAAATAAGACTCAATCCCAAGGCTATAGATGCCAGTTCCCTATTCTGGCTTTTGTTGTGGAGCCATTTCCCTCAGGTCTGACTCTGGGATCCCATTTGGGGTTTTCTTGGCAAAGACGCTGGTGGTCCACGATTTCCTTTCCCAGATCATTTTACAGATAATAGGGCTGAGTGACTTACTCAGGGTCACACAGCTAAGAAGTGCCTGAGATCACATTTGAATTTGGGTCTTCCTCACTCCCTCAGGGTAGGCATTCCATCACTGGGCCATCTAGCCGCCTCTTTTCTGGACAGCTTTTAGTAATCCTGGAAATTACAGAAAGTCCCAGAGATAAGGGGCTAAGGGGCTCTTTGGCATTTGGGAGAAGCTTGGGCATCCTAAAAAGCCAAGGGTTCACTGGGTGCATGTGGGAGAGAAGACAACTCCAATATCTCATTATGGCCTGTAGCTGTCCCTTCTTAGGGACCTCCCAGTCATCCCCATTGCTTTGCAAGTCTAAGCCCCAGTAATATGTTCTGTTGCCACCTGGAGTTGAGTCTCACTGAATTTTCTCTATTTTTCTGGACTCAATTTCCCTATCTGTGAAATGGGATCATCCTATTTCACTGAATTTTCTCTGTTTTTCTGGACTCAGTTTCCCTATATGTGAAATGAGTTCATCCTATTTCACTGAATTTTCTCTATTTTTCTGGACTGCTTCCTCCCCCTTTTTCTTCTTTTCCCCAAAAGGAGGCTTGAAAATGGCAGTGATGTTGCCTTTGAAATATTTCGAGCCCAAGAACTTGAGAGGGAGAAGTTTGTCGTTATTCTCACACTTAGTGTCGGCATCATTTCGGGCACCTCAGCTTCTTAGCCTTGCAATGGGAGGCTGGGAGCAGCCGGACTGAAGTCCTTCCCAGAACGGCCGGCCCCCTCCGCTCTCCTCGCCCACCCTGCTCCTAAGCACCCTTGTCTCTGGCTTGGCTTGTTTGGGAAAAAATTAAAGGATGGAGGAATTGGATGGAGACAGAGACAGACATAGACACAGACAGAGACGCAGAGACAGACAGACAGAGAGAGACACAGAGACACAGACAGAGACGGGGACACAGACAGATAGACAGAGCCAGAGAGACAGAAACAGAGACACAGAGACAGATAGACAGGGATACAGAGACACAGAGAGACAGAAAGAGACACAGAGACAGACACACACAGAGACACAAACAAACAGATACACAGACAGACAGAAACAGAGACAGGGACACAGACACAGACAGGGGCACAGAAACACACAGACACACACAGACAGAGACACAAACAGAGACAGAGACACAGACAGGGACACAGAGACAGGGACACAGAGACGCAGAGACACACACAGACAGAGACACACACAGAGAGAGACACAGACAGACAGAGAGGGACACAGAGACACAAACAGATAGAGACGGAGACAGAGACACAGACACACAGAAAAAGAGACACACACAAAGATAGAGACACAGAGACACAGACAGACACAGAGACAGACAGACAGAGACACAGAGACATAGACAGAGACAGAGACAGACAGAGAGAGACACAGACAGACACAGAGACAGACAGACAGACAGAGAGACACAGAGACAGAGACAGAGACAGAGACAGAGACAGAGACAGAGACAGGCAGAGAGGGCTGAGGGATGAGAAGTGAGGTCTCGGGGGAAGGAGGATGGGGGGGCTGCCCCAGGCTCACTACTGCCCGGCTCCCCCTCCCTCTCCCCTCCCGTCCAGAGTGGGCTTTAATGAATGCGCTCCCACGCCGCTGCCGCCTGCACATCCCCACGGCCAGCCTCTGGGTGCTTCACACGTAGAGGCAGCGGGTCCTCGAGGAGCGTCAAGGGCTCAGCTTCATCTTCGGGGCTTCACTGTGGCCGATTCCCCCTAATCCTGTTGATTAATTTAACTCCGAGGCTAAGAGGCTACCAGGAGCCCTGGGAGGAGGGGGATGGGCCCGGGCCGGAGCAGGGAGGGGGGCGCAGGCCATTTCTGAGCCCTTTTGCTCCAGGCCCCTGTTGAGCCATGGCTGTGCCCCTCCTTGGCTGCCCCCCCCTTCCCACCAGCCACAGCTCACACTCAAACACCTTCCCCTAATCCCAGCCTTCGATTCTGATCTCATAGTAGCCTGGGACACAGGCAGCAAAAGTCACAATCCTCCCATTTCATAGAAGAGAAAATTGAGTCCCAGAGAAGGAAAGGCCCTGAGAAAATAGACTATCCTCCACTAAGAGATGCTTCATGGACACTGTGTGATTCCTTCCGTCAAATCCCAGTCTCTTCTGCTGACTGATGATCTGAGTCATCGCCTCACTTACTAGACCTCATTTTCCCCATCTGTAAAATAAGGCACCGGACCTGATGTCTCTAAGGTCCCTCTCAGAAAGAGAAAAGGGTGCCGGAACCTAAGAATTGAGTAACAATCCCTCTCCCCCTTACAGATTTTTGGCCTCAACCCCTTCATCTGACTTCCCTGGGGCAGCTACATATCAGATGGTTTCTGGAGATTTCTTCTGCTCTAAATCTATAATAGTTAGCATTTTTAAAAGCCTTAAGGTTTGCAAAGTGCTTTACCTATATTATGTCATTTATCCTTAGAAACGAGCTTGGGAGCTGGGTTCTATTATTATTATTCCCATTTTACAGATGAAGAAGCAGTTAAGTGACTTGCTCAGTGACATATGGTTTATGAATTGAAATCCATGATCCTTTAAGATTTTCTCTCATCCAGGATTACAGAGCCAGGAAGCATCAGAGTAGGATATGAACCCAGGGCTCCTATTTCCAGGACAAATGCTATTTCTGCTTTAACATATTGCCTTCCAAAATGAAAACTATATTTTTTTGAAGCAAATCAAGATTAAGTGATTTGCCTAGGATCACACAGTGTGTCTGAGGCCAGATTTGAATTCTGGTTTTTCTGACTCTACTAGCTGCCTCATCTTATCGAGATCTAAAGTGGTAGAAGTACAGACAAGGGGGAAGTAAGTACCAGAAGACCTGGGTTCAAGCCTCAGCTTTGCTTCCATGAAGCTGGTCTAGCCATTGTTTTTCTCTGAGCCTCAGTTTCCCTTTCTGTCATTAAAATGGGAGCTCTTATTGTAAAAAGTAGAAGCTCATGAAGCCGGAGACAGAATCTCTGTAATCATTGCAATCAGAAACTGAGGTCTTTCTCTCTTTGTGTGTCTCTGTGTCTGTATCTCTGTCTCTGTCTCACTCTCTGTCTCTCTATCTCTCTCTCTGTCTCTCTCTGTCTGTCTCTCTCTCTCTGTCTCTCTATCTGTCTCTGTCTCTCTGTCTCTCTCTGTCTCTTTGTCTCTGTCTCTCTCTGTCTTTGTCTCTCTCTGTCTTTGTCTCTCTCTCTCTCTGTCTGTCTCTTTGTCTCTGTCTCTGTCTCTCTCTCTCCCTACTATAGATCCATGAGCTTTTGAGATAAGACAGGAAATGCTAGATGTTGCCAGATGGCAGAAGGCCTTGAAATCAGAGAAAGGCTTTGAATTCTACCCTCAAAGCAATAGGGAGCCTTTGAAGAGTTGATATCTCTGAAGAAAATTATTTGGGTAATGATGTAAAAGATGAATTGGAGGAGGGAGAGATTTGAAGGGGAAAGACCCTAGGAAGTGATTGTCATATTCTGAGAAGAAGGCCCACCCCTCCGGAAGGGATGGAGGTTTGAGCTAGAGCAGAGAGGAAACCATTAAGTCCTGGTAATTGGATGTGAGAAGAAAGAGTGGCCATCCCAAGACCGAACAGGAGAGACCTGGTGAATATGGTGCCATGGATTCCCCCCCCCCAATGAGGCTAGAAGGAAGAACAGGAAAGCAGAGGGAAAGTGCCAGTGGGGACGTGCTCGGTTGGAGGTGCCACAGAGGCAAGAAGGAGTCTTGGGAAGGGTCCCAGAGCTCCAAAGCTCAGTGTTATAGATGGCAGCCACATCTGCATCCAGCCAGTGTCTGAAGCCCCAGGAATGAATGAGATTGTCAAGGGAAGAAGGGCAGAGAGAGAAAATCCCTGTCCTTTTCTCTTCTCCGGGCCCCCCTCCTTCCTCCCTCCAGTGCCATCTCAAGGCCTCTTCCCTCTCCCTATCATCCCCAGTCTATGTCAGGAATCCTGAATCAGGAAATTAAAGCTGTGTTGTCAGTGTTACCAATATCCAGGGAACTAATCCCGGGGATTAGCTTTCTTTGGCTCCCAGCCTCCTGACCGGGGGACGCCAGCTGTAGCCCCCTGACTGTGTCAGGAGGATCTGGCCCCCAGCCCAGGCCAGGAGGGCCTGCACATCCGGAGGGACCCAACATGGCGGGAAGGAGCGAGGGAGACCCCAGTCCTGGATCTCCCCAGCGGCTCGCTTTTGGACACAGGGAGACAGTGTGCAGGAGAAGAGGCCTGGGGGCAGGGATGAGAGAGTCTTTCTCCTCACTGCTTCTTTGGAAGGGACAGGAAAATCCCGAATTGATTGGGTATCTTCCCCCAACCAATCAGGAAGTAGCAACTAATTACTCCCCTCCCCCATCATGGCACTGCTTACTCATCATGGAACAAGAAGAAACCGGGAGGGACGTAGGGACGTCCACCCCTAAGGTTTTTTTGGGGGAACCGGCTCTTTTTTCAAAGGTGAAAATGGAGCAGCGGGAGCCCGAGCCAAAGGGAAGGCAGGGGGAAGCTTCCGCTCAACCTCAGGGCAGAGAAACAGAATGGAATATCTTTTCCCACTCCCTCATTTTGTAGTTGGGGAAGCCATGATCCAGGATGTCAAGTGTCTCCCAGATCACACAGGCAGGAATCCCAGCCGGACCTGAGCCCAGACACAGGGCCCCGAGGGCCTCTCCCATTGTGCCTCGCTGCTCTCATTGTACAGATAAGGAAACTGAGGCCCTTGAGACAACCTTCAATAACTTGCCCAAGATCACACAGCTAGAAAGTGAGGCAGAAAGCCCACTCTGAGTCCTAGCTCTGCTACTTATAGTGCATGTGTGACCTTGGATAAGAAATGTACTCTCAATAGGTCTCAGTAAATGAGAGGATTAGGGCTCAATGACCTCAAAGGCCCTTTCCAGCACTCAATTCCTTGTCTCTCTTTTTCTATTCATCTTACCAGAATCTTCTTAGGTCTGAAGGGACTTGAGGACCTTGTTTTGAAAAGATGGGGAAATTGAAGCGGACTCAGAACCTGGCTGCGTCCATGGCTCAGAAACCTCAAATCGTTTCCTTTTGCCTCTAAGATTGAGTCAGAAGTCTTCAGCTTCATGTTCAAGGCTTTGCCTACGTGGTCAAACTTAGTTCTCACTCTTCTCCAAATATACTCTGTCCTCTAGATGGGCTCCCTTCTCTCTGGGGAGGGGTTAAGGGCAGAGAACAGAGCCTCCCCAAATCTATTCCTGCTTCTGAGAGGAGTCCCTGGCTTCTTCTTCCTGTCCATCTTTAATATTCTTCTTCCGGTCTCTCTTTAATTTAAACAATGCTTCATTTAAGATTCAGCACTCCCACAGATGCTTTCCTGAGTAAATATAACCTTAATCTTAACACTCTAGGGAAAAAAAAGGAAAGAAGGAAAGGAAGGAAGGAAGGAAGGAAGGAAGGGAGGGAGGGAGGGGAGGGAGGGAGGAGGAAGGGAGGGAGCAGGAAGGGAGAAAGAGAGGTGAAAGAGAAAGGAATGAAGGAGGGAGAGAGATGAAGGAAGGAGAGGGAGAAAAGAAGGAAGGAAGATAGGTTGGTGACACTATGAGGGAAAGAACTGAAATAAAAAATAGAAGAGAGAAAAAAGAAAATGGTAGGAAAAAAAGGCTTCATTCTTCCTTTCTTTTCCTGCTCCTTCTCTGTGGTGGAAGGTTCCTAAAGCGTGGGTTGAACACATCCCACTCTGAGAATGGGTCTAGGGCATGGGCTAAGGGAAGACCCAGCTGGAGCTTGCTTCGGGTCAGTGCCAGGAAAACTGGGCGAGATTGATGGCCGGGTAGACAGCCAGAACAGTAGCTGGGGAAAACGGCCGAGCCAGAGCAGCCTCCTCACCCTCCAGCAGCTGAGGAGTTTGGCCTGACCTTTTCTGGGAGCTCCCAGGGTCTGAGGTCTGGAGAAGGAGGAGGAGAACCGGGAGGGGGAGGAAGAGGAGATTCTTAACCTGACACTTGATAGTCCTGTCCACAAGCAGGAGATGAGCTGGCTGTCAGCCTTCTTGGGCCTCTTTCACTGGGCCAGCTCAAGAATCATGCAGAAGGATTTATGGTCAATGCCTTAAGGAGGCGATCTGGCCCCTCCCTGGCTCAATCTACCCCATCCCAGATTCTCCCACGATTCCTAGGGGTGCCAGCCCTCTTACACAAACACATACTGCTTTGCCAAGAGCCCAGAACACTTGATCCTCACACCCAGGGGCCCATAAACACACATTTTAATATTTCAAAACAAACTAGGATGTTATATCTTTTTTTTTAACATCCCACTGTCATATCCCAACATTCCCCCTCCCCTGGCAAAAAAAATTGACAATTAAGCAAAACTGAACCAAGAACATGACCCAGTTCTACAGAAGATGTAGAGCTACCATCTTCCCCTGGCCCCATCCCCACAATGGAGAGAATTGGGGGGACCAACAACGATCATCTCCACAAATCTTTGCTCCGTTAGCTTTTGAGGTAGCTTTTGAAGTTAGGTGAGATAGGATGTTTTTTGGATTATGCTACATACAAGTTTTTCCAGAGTCGTGGCATTTTTAAGAACTGGAGAGGATCAAGGCAAGCTAGAACATAAAATGTTAAAGCTAAAAGGGAACATGGAATGTCGATCAGAGGCCACCAAATGCAAACCCTTCATTTTACAAATGAAATAGAAAAGATTTGTCCAGGGTCACAAAGCTAATCAATGTCTGAGAGAATTTGAATCTAGGACTCTCAGCGCTGGGAGGGCCCTTAGAACCCAGGATGTCAGAGCTGGGAGGTCCCTTAGAACACAGGATATCACAGCCTGGAAGCTGCCTGAGGACAGAGAATGTCAGATCTGAAAAAGGGCCTTAGAAAAGAATGTTTTATGTATCCCACCTCCACATTTTACATATATGAAAACTGAGGCTCAGATACTGCAAATGCCTTGTCCAAGGTAATAAGTAATAGTTAAGATTCAAATCAAGAGTTTGAAGGAGCTTTAGAATGTAGAATTTAAAATTGGAAGAGACCTGGGAACAGAAGGCCAGTAGGGCTGGGAACGACATTAAAGTACAGAAGGGACCTTTGAGATTTTATAGTTCAATGTCCTTGAATGACTCATTCAAGTTCATGCCGGTAATCTGTCACAAAGTCCAAACTTGAACTCAGGTTCACTGACTCTTACCTCACTGGATGTTCCCCAAACCCTACCAGCCTCCCAGAATGGACTTCTGCTGGACACAGACTGCGGGAGCAAGTGTGGACCCCCTCTGGGTGGTGACAGAGGTACCCCTGGCCCTCTCTGGTCTGGCTCTGATTTCTTAGCCCTAAGCCCCTTTGTTCTCCTCTCTCCCCACCAGGAAACCGGCTGGATGAAGGCTCTGACGTGGAGTCTGAACCTGACCTCCCCCTGAAGCGGAAGCAGCGCCGCAGCCGGACCACCTTCACGGCCGAGCAGCTGGAGGAGCTGGAGAAGGCTTTTGAGAGAACCCACTACCCCGATATCTACACCCGAGAGGAGCTGGCCCAGAGGACCAAGCTGACAGAGGCCCGGGTCCAAGTAAGGGAGGGATGGGCCTTCCCAGAGAGAAAGTGGGTCTTGTGATGGAGGGGGGATGTCCGGGGCCAGGTGCAGCTTCTGTGGGAAGCGAAGGTTGGAGCAAGTCTCACTGTGGGCACAGGGAATAAGTCTTGGGTCATGGGATCATTGGTGCCCGAGCAATCTCTGATTCATAGTCAAGAGCTAGAAAGGACCTCGGAGACCATCCAGTATATTTTTTACAGATGAAGAAACTAAGGTTAGGAATGGAGAAGGAATTTTCCTGGGGATAAGTCAACATTAGATTCAGGGTCTAAGTCTCAGTCTTCTTGATCCCAAATTCTATCTGCTATACCAAATTATCACTCATTTATGCATCTGTGTGTTCAGTGAGGGAAAGGGCACACAATGTTCTGCCCAATACTTGGGGAACAGGAGTTGTGGGTAGAAAACATAGACTAACATGGAGAAAAATCACCGGTCGGTACCAGCCGCTAAAGTCGGATCCAAATCCCCACCTTCTCTACTTATAAGCAAAGTGATCTTGGCCAAGTCCCTCCCCCGGACCTTAGTTTCCCCATATGTAAAATGAGAGGGTGTCCTAGCACCTTCCACATCTCTGATTCAGTGGTCACCAAGACAGGACAGAGCCCTAAGAACCTTCGAGAGGATGGAAGGGAATATGGATAAGAGAGGGAAGGGAGGACGCAGGACCTGCACCATATGGCCCAGAGAGGAGTGCTGGGAGGAGGGGATGGAAGGGGATCACTTAATCTTCCTTCCTGGGCTAAGATATCACATTCTGCAAGGCCTGCAGATTCTCCACGTGAAAAGTGTGTGAAGTTGCATCTCCCGGGACCTTGCTAGGAAAGCCAAGTAGAAGAAGGGGGTGGGGTGGGGCGCCGCCTTAGGACAAAGTCATGATAAATGGCCCTTTGGGGGAACTCCAGCTATTGGCCCCACCTCCGCAATGGATGTGTCCTTGTGTGTATGGGGAGGGGGGTGTCAGACCAGCATCAGGGGCTGATGGGGAGATAGTCATATGTGTATGTGGCAGAGAGAGATGAAGAACTGCTTAGGGGGATCCTGACAGAGACGGATGAACTTGAGACATATATTTCTTGGACATGACCAACGAGGGAAGATATTTTGTTTGACTCATATTTGTTACAAGTGTTCTTTTTTTCTTTTCCAGTGGAGGAGTAGAAGTAGGAGGGGAAAGAAAAAATACTTTTTATTAATTGAAAAAAAATTAAATTAAAACAAAGAATTCCTTAGTGGGGATAGCAGAGACCCCAAAGAGAGGGCAGGTCCATCAAGGGTCTCCAAGGAAGTATCCTCAAATGAGTTAAATCAATAGTCATTAATTAAGCATCATTTGTATCAGGCACTGTGTAGGTTGAGATACAAAGAGAAGCAAAAGCAAAGTCCCTGCCCTCAAGTAGGTTACATTCGAATACGGGAGACAAGATGTTTATAAACAAGATAAATAGAGAGCAGATGGAAAGAAATCTTAGGAGGAAGAGACTCACAGGCAGAAGGACTGAGAAAGACCCCCTCCAGAAACTGGGGTTTGACTTGAGTCTCCAAGGATGCCAGGCAAGCTCAAAGTCAAAATATTCCAGATATGGAGAATGACCAAATGCAAATCCCATGGAGACAAAGTGTGCTGTTTGAGGAACTGTGGATCATCACTGGATGATCAATTATATAGCCCCAACCCTACATTTCTATGCCCAGCCTTCTCCAGAGTCAAAAACTGGATGAGCCCGGTCCCGGAAGGTTAGAGACAAGGGGGACATGGGGACAGGAATGCCTTTGTGTTTTGTTTGTTTTTTGGCTGAGGCAATTGGGGTTAAGTGACTTGCCCAGGGTCACACAGATAGGAAGTGTTATGTGTCTCAGGCCAGATTTGAACCCAGGTCCTACTGATTTCAAGGCTGGTGTACCACCTAGCTGCCCCAAGAACTCTTTTGGAACGCTATCATGGTTTCTTGTAATGAGCAGGGAACTGAACCAGTTACCCTCTATAATCTTTTCTCAGCTCTGAGACTCCAAAAAGATGTGATAATTTAGGAGAGAGAGACAGAGACAGAGACAGAGAAAGAGAGAGAGAAACAGAGAGAGACAGAGAGAGACAAAGAGACAGAGACAGAGCAACAGAAAGAGAGAGAGAGAGAGAGAGAGAGAGAGAGAAACAGAGAGAGACAGAGAGAGACAAAGAGACAGAGACAGAGAGAGAGAGAGAGAGAGAGAGAAACAGAGAGAGAGAGAGAGAGAGAGAGAGAGAGAGAGAGAGAGAGAGAGAAGCAGGGAAAATGAGGAAGGAAGGGAAAGAAAGAAAGAAAATAAAAAAAGAAAGAAAGAAAGAAAGAAAGAAAGAAAGAAAGAAAGAAAGGAAGGAAGGAAGGAAGGAAGGAAGGAAGGAAGGAAGGAAGGAAGGAAGGAAGGAAGGAAGGAAGGAAGGAAGGAAGGAGAAAGAAGGAAGAAAAGAAGGAGAAAGAGAGAAAGGGAGGGAGGAAGGGAAGGAGAAAAAGAGGAAGAGAAAGAAGGAAGGAAGGAAGTTTAGATTGTAGAATATTAGAGCTAGAGCTAATTTTTTTTAGCACACCCAATGGAATGTCCAAGCTGAAAGGGACTCTGGTTTGGTAGTAGTTCAGTCATTTTCAATTGTGTACAACTCTTTGCGTTCCCATATGGAGTTTTCTTGGCAGAGACTGGAATATTTTGCCATTAGTTCTCCAGTTCATTTTACAGAAAAGGAAACTGAGACAAACAGGGTAAAATGACTTGCCCAGGTCACATAGTTAATAATTCTCTAAGGCCAGATTTGAACTCAGGAAGGTGAGTTTTATGATTCCAAGCCTGATACTCTTTCCTCTGTACCATTCTATGAATGGGAAAAATCAGACTCAGAAATCAAATGATCTGACAAAGTAAGTTCGAATGTCAAAACTGTCAGCACTAGGGACTGGGCTGCTCTATGTCTGCACCCTGGATGAGCCTCTGTGGGAGGTGTTCAAAGACGGTTCAAATTTATTCTAAGTCAGGGAAAATTAGGATTCACACCTACAACATGTGGTATAGTGATCTAAATCAAGGGTTTTTCATATATGTGTGTGCGCGTGTGTGGGCGCCACGAGCCCCTTTGCCAGTCAGACAGCGTGTAGAACCCTTTCTCGGTATAACACTTTAAAATGCATCAAATGAAATGCATAGGATTGTCAAAGAAACTAACATTACTGAAATACAGTTATAAAAATATTTTTAAACGTCCACAGACCTCACACAAAAACCCTCTGGTCTAAATAAAACCTATGGCTAAATAGAAACTACCCCCTAAAATGAAATCTCTTTGAAAGGAACTAAATAGAGTTTTGCACTCAAAAATGATAAAGTGTCAACTACCAAGTTTATATAAACCAAATTTGGGAAAGATGTGGAGAACAATATAGTAAGATCTAAGTAAGTATGTCTAAGTGCTGAAAGAACATGGACTCACGGAGTTTTCAGAGTTGGATGAGGGGAGTCAAAGTGAGCTTCCTTGAGAAGTCAGGGAAGGTTGACTTGGGTGGAGATGGTAGACATCTCACTAGACAACTTTGGGAAATAGGTAGCGTGATTATTGTTCCCCATTTGGCTCAGAGAAGTTGTTTGAGTTGATCCAATACACAGCAAATTCACGGCACAGCTAGGATGGGAACTCAGGCTCCTGACTCCAAGTTCAGGGCTCTTTCCATTATATTACACGGTTTTCCTAGAGAAGTTATGGGACAAGTCACTCAGGAGGAGAAATCAGTTTCCTTATCCATGGTTTTCCAGTTCCTTCTGAAGGACACTTTTTTGCTTTTGGAGAGGAGTCCAACTGGGAAAGGAGAAAACATATCACAACCCTCACTCCCACCCCCATCCCCAAAGTGTGATATCTGAGTCGCCAGAGGCCCCCTACCCCGCCTCCCTCCACCCCTTAGCCCTTGGCGGGCCCCTGGGACTCAGCAGCCAGAAGCCTCCAAGCAGCTGTTCTCCAGGGCACATTCCACGAGGCTTTCTCATCCCAGCCTCCTGGCAGCCTCCAGTGCTTCCCACCACTTTTAAGCCTTGCCGCCCCTTGTAAAATTTTCTGGCTATCAGAGGGGATCTTTTATTGGCTTGTGGGAGCCGACAACATGTGTCAATCAAGTTCTGGGGTAAAGGGGGGTGAAGGGAAGGGACCATGGGACATAGAGGCTCCCCAATATACCAGTATGGGGCAGAGTTTGGGTGACCACCTGTCAAGGATGCTAGAGAAGAGATTTCCTGCGCTGAGAAAGTGCAATCTCCCTGGTCCCAACTCTGAGAATCTAGGATGATGGGATCTTTTTTTTTTCTTTTTTTCCTCCCTCAATAGCATTTTATTCTTCCACATACATATAAAGATAGTTTTCAACATTCATTTTTGTAAGTTTTTATATTGCCAATTTTTCTCCTTACCTCCTCCTTTCCCCAAGACGGCAAATAATCTGATACAGGTTAAACACGTGCAATCCTTTTAAATATATTTTCATATTTATCATGCCGTGCAAGAAAATCAGACCAAAAGGGAAAAAAACCACGAGAAAGAAAAAGCAGACAGTGAAAATACTCTGCTTCAATCCACATTCAGTCAATGAGATTTTTTCACACAGATTTTCATTGATAGCTTCTATTTTTACATGTCTAGCAGCCAGAGAATGTCTAAAAGAAAAGGAGGAAGGAGAGGGGGAAACATTCAGTAAAATCAATCGACAATGAGATTATATGATTTGAAGCTTCTATTGTGATGGGAGGAAACAGGACTGGCTATACAGGCAGAAAACCTGGGGTTTGCTCCTTAGGGAGCAACTATTTGAGTACCCCGAGGCAAGGCACTAAAAACTGCCTGACGTGTAAATTGCAGGTGTTGGACAAGATCAAAAATCCCTCACCTGGGCTCCGGGGATTTGTTGCTGCTCGGGGTTTGATTGCTGTGTTTTAATAGAATCGGCTTCCTTTGTCATCCTCTGGATTTTATTTAATGCATTTAAAAGCCTCATTCTGAGAAGAGGTCCACAGGCTTTCCCTGCTTGATTCTGAAAGGAGTCCAGGACCTACAAAAAGTGCCTTCAGTGTTCTTCCAAGTCCCTCAGTTTGGAATTCTATTTACTTGTTCAGCAAGCACTTATTAAATACACACTATGTGTCAGAAAAGCAAATTCACTTTCTTCTTCAAGGACTCGGCATTCTTTGGGGTTGTTCAGTCTTGTCCAATTCTCCGTGACTCCATTTGAGGTTTTCTTGGCAGAGATGCCGGAATGGGTTTGCCATTTCCTTTTCTCGTCTGTTTTACAGATACGGAAACTGAGGCAAATCAGATTAAGTGACTCATCCAGGGTCACACAGTCAGGGAAGTTTCAGAGGCTAAATTTGGACTCAGGTCTTCTTGATTCCAGGCCTGGCACTCTAAACATTGAGCCCACCTCGATTCCCAACCTTCTATTATACTAATGATGTAATTATATTGTGTTCTATCTATATTATATAATTATGATATTATTATAACTATATAATTATAATCAGTATTAGATTAGATGGGTAGGTAGATTACAAAAACATAATGTTATATTACATAGAAATAATATAACATTTAATAATAACAATAACACTAGCATTTATTGAGAGAGCTTTAATATTTGCAAAGAACTTTGTGAATATGATAGAATTTTATCCTCATTACAACCTAGGAGGCAGGTACTATTTTTATCCCCATTTCACAGATAAGGAAATTGAGGCAGACAGAAATCAAGTGACATGTCCAGGAAATTTCTGAGGCTAAATTTGATCACCCGACTCCAGGTCTGGCACTCCATCCACCAAGCCACTTAGCTGCCCAACATTCTACTACTAATAATGATTACAATATATTACAAAAAACATAATATATTATATTACATAGAAATAATATATAATAATAACAATAACAACATCTAGTATCTATAGAGAGAGCTTTAATGTTTGCTTTGCAAATATTATAGAATTTTATCTTCACCACAACCTGGGGGGGGAAGTACTATTATTATTCCCATTTTACAGATAAGGAAACTGAGGCAGACAGGAGTTGGCCTAAAATCACATAGCTACTAAGTGTGGCTTTGCCCTCAAGGTTAGAGGAAAGGAATACACACAAAGGGAAAATTTAATATTAGATACAAACCAATTTCCAGTGAAGTGACTAAGAATCAGAAGACTCCTGGAAGAGGGGGTCCTCGGGCTGATCTTTGAAAGAAAATAGGGACTTTTTGAGGTGGAGATAGGAGAGGGAGAGTGTTCCAAGCAGAAAGGCACAGCTTGTGCAAAGGCATAGAGGTAGGATAGTGTCTATAGAAAACAGCAAGAAAAACAATTTGTCCAGAGAATTCACAAAGGAGATTGGCTCTGAACCTGAGAAGGAGAGCTGGAGGATTGCAGAGACCAAAGATAGGAGTTTGTATTTTATTCTTTTAGCAAAAGGGAGCCACTGGAGCAGTCGTCCTGACTCTGCTTGATGATTAAAATCCTACCATCCAGTGCTGTCTGTGATTCCAAGATCCTCTGTTTCTCTAGATTTTTATGATTCTAAGTTTCCAGGGTTCTAATGTTCTAGGGGGATACTTAGCCCCGTTCTAAGAAACTCCAACTGTGATTAGTCTCACCTACACTAGCAGATATGTCATTCCTTCCCCCCTCCACCCGCCCGCCCTTTCCCTCCAGGTCAGTGGGAGTCCCCTCCCAAGGGGTAATGAGATCCTTTCACAAGGGGCTCCTCGAGGGCTGGCCAGACCTGACCCACGCCCCAGCAGGAGCGGCCTCCCTTTGAAGCCGGCCCCACATTACATGGTCTTTCCCCTCGATTTGGCTGATCTGCCAATAAAAGGATGCCTACCCTCAGCAGGAAGCCTGACCCACCTGTGGGAAGTGGAGGAAGGAGGAGGGGAGGAGAAGAGGTGGGGGCAGGGAGGAGGAGCTTCCTAATGTTAGCTGTAATGGTAGTTTTCTCTAGGGAGGGGGTTTAATTTTTATTTTCTCAGGGGACTGCCCAGCATGTACTTTCCCTGAAGGACAATAACCTAGCCGTGTCCTGAGTGGCCGGCTGGATGTCTCTCTGTGTTTCCCTGTGAAACACAGACTCTTGGGATTGATCTGATCCCAAGCCAATGTGAACTGCTCTCATGTGCTTAGCTGAGCATGAAGAAATACCATTCTTATTCCGGTCACAGAGTAGGTGCTTAATAAACACTTGTCGATTGATTAATTGATTGATCAACAATAGCAGACAACAGCTTGTGGCGGTAATTTGATTTGCTTAATAGCCATCCAAGTTCCCAAACAACTTTTATAAACCAAATCCCATTTTCATTTACAGCCTTAATCCAGCTGGACCTCAGTATATACATTTATAAAATAGGATGGGGGCGAGATGGCCTCTCAGATGCCTTCTGTTTGTAGGTCTGTGGTCTTGTGTTCCCAAATACGTTATGGAATTCCCTATTTAAGGCCGGATCATTTTCTTAAATGCATTTGCTTAAAGTGGAACGCACTTATATTTTAAATGGCTAGTAGATTCCCAGAATGCACTTCTTTCCACAAATGAATTCCTCGCTGGAATTCATTGTATTGGAGTTTCTAAAGCAAAATTCCCAGAAACCCTAACAATTATTGATGAAAGCTTGGGTTTTTACAAAGGCTGACGGGATGACCTAAGCGCTAGGGGCCAGGTCGGGGCAGGGGTGGGTGCCAATTTAGGTATCATTGTTCTGGGCTGAGACTTCAGAGAGGCTTAGGGAGAAGATCAAGGGAAGGAATGGGAATCAGAAAACTTCAGAGAGGGGAGGACCCTTAGAACCAGGAATGTCAGAGCCGAAGTCAGTTAGTCAAGTATGTTGGAGCACGGACTGACAGAAGGACTGACTCCCCTAGTGCAATAAACTCCTCAGCAGCTTCCTTGAAAGGTACTAGCCTGTATCTGAGCATATAACACTGGATATGTAATATATAGTAACAGTAATAATTCGCATTTACATCTTTTTTTTTTAGGCAATTAGGGTTAAGTGACTTGTCCAGAGTCACACAGCTAGCAAATGTTAAATGTGAGGCAAGATTTGAATTCAGGTCTTCCTGACTCCAGGGCTGGTACTCTAGCCACTGCACCCTCTAGCCACTCCCATTTGTATAGTGTTTTTATGGTTCACAAAGCACTTTACAAACATCTCTTTTTTTATCCTCCCAATAACTCCAAGAGGTAGATGCTATTATTATTCCCATTTTACAAATGAGAAAACCGAGTCAGAGATCAAGTGATTTGTTCAGGATCACACAGCTTAGTAAGGAAAAAAAAGATTTCAGTGAAGAGCTTACCAGCTAGCTAGCTGCCTATATCCAAGTGATGGAGAGCTTAGTATTTAACAAAATGGGCCATCTGATTGTTGGGTACCCCTGATTATTAAGAAGCTCTTCTTTATATTAAACCTAAACTAGCTCCCTCTAACTACCTTGCTCCCCCCTGCCTCAACCCCTGCCCTGAATTCTGCCCTTTGGACTGTACACAGTAAGCAAGTACTCTGTCATCCTCCCTAGGATGACAAGGAAACAGACCTGGTGAATATAGATAGAAGGGCCTATTGGCTCTGGTCCAAGCATTCTATTTATACTTTTTGTTATCATTAATTGTGATAATCAATTATATTCTATATTTATCATATATTATTGTACATTTATCATATAACTAGTTATCATTCATGATTATTGCAAAGCAGCATGGGTTGGTCGAATGAAGGCTATTCTTTGAATCAGGACAAGTGTCCTTGCACCCGGCCTCTGACACTTACTCCCATATGAATGCGGAGGTGTCCCAGTCTCTCTCCCGAGCCTGGGTTTCCTCATTTGTAGAACAGGAATACTGTTATTTGCATTACCCAGAGTATTCACTACAATACTCATTTCACAGAGCTTTGGGGAAGATAGTTTGTAACCCTTAAAGCATCATAGAAACATGACCTCCTATTATTAACTGAGATATCTTATTATTCACACAAGAATATGTAAGAGGCAGAGCTGTAATTAGGGTGAGGCAATCAGACTCTATTCCCAGGGCATCAATAATATTTACACTTTACTTTCCACCCCACCCACATATACTCTACAATACAGAGACGCTGACCTCTCTGTTGTTCTGTTCACCCAGTACTCCATCTCTTGACTGTCTTCCCTACCACAAATTCCTCATCTTTGCTTCCTGGTTTCCTTCAGGTCTCCATTAAAGTCTAAACTTTTGCAAGAAGCTTTTCCCACTCCTCTTCAATTTTAGTGTCTTCCCATTTTGATTTCCTCCAATTTGTCCTAACTCTATCTCATTTGCTAATAGTTTTTGGTCTCTTGTCTCTTCTGTTGGACTGCGAGTTCCTTGGGAACGGGGATTGTCTTTTGCCATTCTTTGTATCCCCAGCCCTTAGCACAGTGCATCATGTTTACTAAGAGACTTGTTGGCTTTATTTGACTTCTTTAGCCTAGCAGAAACAATTGAGCATAACTATCGGTTAGAAAGAATAATTGCTTAAAATAAGATGCCATTAGCATCCTCCCTGACTCTGGCCCTTTCTTGCTCTATCATTCTGCAGCCTCCACCTAACATCTGGTATCTTAGGGCATCTTTCCCTCATGAGGCCTTCTGTCCTTTCCCTCTCCATGGCAAAAAGCCATAGTCTTACAGATTTAAAGCTAGACAGAATCAAAAAATCCTAGTCCAGTCCCATTATTTTACAAATAAGTAACTAGCTTCAGCAAGGGAAAGTGACTTGACTAAGATCACACAGGTAGTAAAGTGATAGAACTGGGATTTGAATCCAAGTCTTCCTGATGCCGGGACTAACACAATATGTCATGCTGGATATATTGGAGATCCAGGAGAATTAGGACCTTGTCTTTAAGTCAACTTCATTTCTCCCTGAATGCTAGCTACAGTGTTTTGCATGCAGTAAGTGCTTAATAAATGATGTGTGGATTGTAAATTGTCAAGTACAGGGGGAAGGAGATAAAAGAAAAAGAAAAAAGAATAGAGAAAAGGAGGAAATAGTAGAGGAAAAAGAAATATGGAAGGAAAAAAAAGGAAAAGAGCTAAAAAAAAAAGTCATTTCCCCCTTGCACTCTTGCTTCATCATATATAAAATGGGAGTTTTCTCTGTCCTCTCAACTCTAGGACTTGGTTTTCTCTCTGTTCAAGCTTCTCTATTTAAAAAAAAACAGTTTTAGAGAAGTTTTCAGTCTTTGCAACTCCATCTTTTATTTATTTGCTTGTTTTTCATTCATTCATTTATTACCATAACAGTCATGTTGTGAAAAAAGACACAGATCTAAAGGGAGGAAAAAAGAAAGTGCAAAATAATATGCTTTGATCTGTGTTCAGGCATCAGTTCTTTCTGTGGAGTTGGATAATATTTTTCATCAGCATCACTATTGCCGCAAAAGCTAAGTCACTTATAGTTGATCTCTATACAATGTTGCCGTTAGTGTGTACATTGTTCTCCTGGTTCTGCTCACCTCACTTTGAATCAGTTCATCTAAATCTGTCCGGGTTTCTTCTAAAGCATCCTGCTCATTATTTCTTATGGAACAATAGTATCCATGACATTCATGTACCCCAACTTGTTCAGCCTTTCCCCAGTTGACAAGCATCTCCTCAATTTCCAGTTCTTTGCCACCACAAAGGGAGCTGCTATAAGTATTTTAGAACATGGCTCTTTTCCTTTTTTCCTGATCACCTTGGGAAACAGACCTAACGGTGATACTTCTGGGTCAAAAAGCATACAAAATTTCATAATTCTTTAGACATAATTCCAGCCTGCTCCCCAAACTGGTTCCGTTCATTGTTATTATTCTCACATATGTTGAGAGATACTTGTTACCATATGAGCTTAGACAAGTCGTAAACCCCCTGGGCCTCAAGTTTCCTCAGCTGTAAAACAAGGGACTGGACCCAGAGTCTTAGTTAGACAACTTCCAGTCACAGAGATAGGAAAAGCGAGTAGCAGAATTTTATTGACAGCCAGGTCTTCCTGATCTAATTCTTTGTTTACAGCACCATGCCAGGCCCCAAGTATGAGTCATGTGTGTTTGTGTATGTGTGAATGTGGAGGGGGGGGGGGAGGAAGAGAGATGGAGAGAGAAAGACAGTGATGGAACAGGGAGAGAGAAAGATGAAGAAAGAGAGAGAGTGACAGAAAGAGACAGGAAGACAGAGAAGGAACAAGAAAGAGACGGAAAGGGAAGGGGAAAGAGAGAAATAAATACAGGGAGATAAATACAGAGAAAGGGAAAGGGCGGGGGGGGGGGAATGAGAGAGGCAGAGAGAGAAAGAGACAGAGAAATAGGGAATTTGAAGATTATATATATACACACTTATATATGTACACACACACACACACACACATCCATATATACATTAGATATTTTAAGATCAAATAAGAACTACCTTCCATTCTAGGGGAGAAAGAAAGACTTTCTGGGGAATGAATCATTGTGGTAGACCCTTGAAGGACAGAAAGCAAAATACCTAAAGTATTTATTAATGCAAAGGGGAAGATACTTATCAGTTCAAAGGTGAAATGATCCCACTTCTCCTTACCCTCTCCTGGGGGGGACAGGGTGAGCTTCTGCCCATTTTTCCTATGGAGAAGCAGAGGCCCCACCCAGGATTGTGGTCAGTGGTTCAGTTGGAATCCCAAGCTAGCCAGGGACGCTGGCTGCAGGTGCTGGCCTGGTCTTGCCCAGGCACTGCCTGTCTAGCCCAATTCTTCCCCCCCCCAGAACCATTCCAAGGGGCCTCCGGGCCGTGGGAAGCTGGGGGAGGGGAGAGCATGGCCTCTGCCTGCCTGGCTTGCACTCTGGAGCTGGCTCCTGACGCCCTCTGCCTTGGATGTGAAACCTAATCGGGTCTCACCAGCAGCTGCTCTTTCAGCTGGCTCAAAAGCTTATCCTGCTCCTCCCTCCACAAGGGAGAAAAAATAAATACAGGGGATCAGTGGGGAACCCTAAACTAGGGCCCTGGGATAGGTGGGGGAGCATAGGGCTGGAAGGGGTTTCCCCACTCAGTAGAAGGAAGAAAGTTGAGGACCAGTCAGTCCATCATGTCCTCTCAAGGGCACATGGAAGGGGACAGCGGGGCGCCTTTGAGATCTCAGACTAACTGTGTGACATTGAGGAAGTCACCTAAGACTCAGTTTTCTCATCTGAAAAGTGAAGGGAGTTAGACAAAACATCCCACTCCAAAGCTGGGGTGCTGCTATAACCTCGTACCTCCCGGAAGGATTTTGCATGGATGTAGTTCACCTAGTACAGGTGACTAACCCTCCGGGGGAAGTTTCACTAACAAGCTAGAACAGAGGGGACACAGGACTTAAAATCAAGGGACTTTGGGTCCAGTATTGGCTCAGTCACTTACTAGCTGTGTGACAAAAGGTCCTCAAAGGGAGGAAAGGAGTGAGAGGGAATTTAGGTAATTCCAAAAGTCCAGCTTTGATAAAGGGTCATAGGTTTATAGGTTAAAAAATAGAAGGAATCCTAGAGGGTGAGTAGATGCATTCTTTATTCTAAGAGCCCTCCCAGTCCTGACAGTCCGTGTTCTGAGAACTCTTACAGCTCTGACATCCGGGGTTCTAAGGGCTCTCCCAGCCCTGACATCCTGGGTTCTAAAGGCCCTCCCAGTTCTGACAGTTCAAATTCTAAGGGCCTTGCTTGTTTTGACTTTCTAAGACCATGACTTTGACTTTGCTTTTTCCACATCATCACGCTACTCTTCCTCTGTTTCTCTGTCAATACTTCTTCCTGGCCCAGCTATTGGACAAGATATATGAGTAATTTTTTTCATTAGTGCAAATGGATCAACTTGAACCAACCCAGTGTGTCCCCAAATGTAATTTTCTTGTTATGATGGGGAGTGATAGTGGTGGGGAGGGAAGGGGGAGGGAAGCCACCCCACATAGGGTCTTGGAAAGGGCTATTAACTGAAGTCTGAAACAATGGATTCCAGGATTGGCTCTTCAACCAGTTAGCTGGGGAACCTCTCTGGGCTTCAGTTTCCTTCTCCTTAAAATGGGGGTGATGATATTCCTACCACCTAATTCACAAGAGAGGATGTGGAATCAGGGTACCTGAATTCAAACCTTGCTTCTGCTATTTTGGTAAATGTGTGATGACAAGCAGTTTACTTCTCCTTCTGGAAGCTCAATATTCTTACTGATAAAATGAGAAAAAGGTGAAATTATTTTTAAGGTTTATTCCATATCCAAATTCTATGGTCCTAGAAATAAAATAAAAGATGGAGAGCACTTTATAACTAGCTTTGGCTCTGGCCTACCTTTCCTTAGAATCCATCACTATCCCTCAAGCACTCCTGAGTCCCGTCAAACTGATCAGCTTAGTCCTCAATCAACCAACAAATACCTAATGAGATTGTAAGAATTAATTGATTGATTGATTGACGTTGCTCTTCCTCACACTTGACTTTCCACTTTCCATCTCCCACCACCACTAGCTAGCCCTCATACTTCTCTATCCCTTTCTTTCTTTTTTCTTTTTTTGTTTCTTTCTCTCCTTTTCGCTTTCTTTCTCTCTGTCTTGCTCACTCTTCTATCACTCTTTTCTCTCTTCCTCTATTTCTCTCCCTCTTCAACCCTCTCCCTCTCCCTTCTCTCTCTACTTTCTCTCTCTCCCACCATTCATTTCTTCCTCCCTCCTTCCCTCTGTACCTCTCTCCTTTTCCCTCTCCTTTTTTCTTCTCTCTCCCCTCTCTTCATTCTTCTCTCTCCCTCCTTCTCTTCTCTCATTCTCTCTCTCCCTCTCTTCTCTCTTTTTCTTCTTTATCTCTCTTTTTTCCCTTTCTCTCTTCCCTCTTTCTTTTCTCTCATCTCTTTCCTTTTCTTTTCTCTTCCTTCTCTGTCCCCTTTCTCTTTTCTCCCCTCTCCTCTTTCTCTTTCTCTTTTCCTTCTTCTTCTCCTTTTATCTTTTTCCTTTATCTTTCCTCTCTTCCTTCTTTCTCTCTTCATTCTCATCTCCCTCTCCTCTCTCTGTCCCTTCCTCCCTCTCTCCCTTTCCCTTCCTATAGTTCATCTTCAAAATTCATCTCAAATGTTGTTTCCTTAGTGATGCTTTCCTTCTTGCTCCAGACTCTAGAGCCTTCTGACCAAAATTATTTTGCCTATAAAAGTTGATTTAAAATATATTTATATGTGTGACTGCCTACTCACATGATAGAATGAAAATTTATTGAAGGCAAGAACTGGTGCCAGTTTATTTCTATTTGCCAGTGCCTAGCACATAATAAGTATTTAATAAATGCACGCTGACTAATTATTGATGACCACAAAGGGCGACGTAAATATTAGCATCTCCATGCCAGAGCTTCTGGATGGCCAATAAGTAAAGTGGGCTGTTTTTCTCTGGTTACCAGCTAATGTTAGCCCGGTGTCCAGGATCCTGAGAAAAGTTGAGAGGTGGAAGTGGGAGCAAGTTCCTTAACACTCACATCTCATCCTCTGTCCCCCTCCCTTCTCTGTCCCTTCTCTCCCTCCCAGGTGTGGTTCAGTAACCGTAGGGCACGGTGGCGCAAGCAGGCAGGTGCCAATCAACTTGCAGCATTTAACCACCTTCTCCCTGGAGGCTTCCCACCCACGGGCATGCCCACGATCCCACCGTATCAACTGCCGGACTCCACCTACTCCAGTACCACCATTTCCCAAGGTGAGTTGGAGCCCAGGAGTTATCAAGTACCCTTTTCCCATCTTCTTCTGGTCTTCCTCCTGTGCTCCCCCCTTCTCCTCCCTTAGATCCCCCAGGACCCAGCACCTGCTGCAGCAGATCTTGTCCCGGAACCATGACGTCAAACAGCAGCTGTGGCCACACAGGGCCAAACCACTCCAAGGAAGAAGTGTTAAAGGCCTGGCCCAGCCTCCAGATGTTTCCAGGGCATCTAGCTCTTTGGCAGAGAGCAGCCCAGTGCTCAGGGGACCTGACAGAAACATTTCTCATCTGGGAATTTGGCATTGTGGACAGACACAGCTTGGGCCATCCTGGAGAAGGGGGGCCGGGATGAGAAGGTCGGGACAATTTGTCTGCACCATTTAGTCTCCCAAATCTACAGCAGGTGCAAGAAAAATAAAGCTTCTGGTTTATTAAATCCATTTGAGTTGAGATATGTATGAGGATCTCATTCACACAGTGGCTTTGGATTCATGAGAATTTGTTAAGTCTGCTTAGGAAAGGCGGCTTGCCTTTCCGTAGCTGGGGCTCTACTGGTTTGGAGTTAGAAGGCCTGAACTGAATCTCAGCTCTGGTGTGTACTCTGTTACCTCAGATAATTTACTGATCCCCCTATGGGATTCAATTTTCTTCAGTATAAAGTAATTGAATTAGATTATCTTTAAGAAACTTCCTCCTTTAAAAACCTGAGTTCTTTAATCACCTCTCATCTCTAACAAACTATGTTCTAATGGTCCTCCCAGCTCTGACATCTTGTTTTCTAAGGCCCTCCCAGCTCCGACATCTTATGTTCTAAGAGCCCTCCCAGCTCTAGCACTATACTTTCCAAGGCCCCTTCCACCCCTAACGTGCTTTGGTCTCATAATTCTAAGGCATCTCCCTGGTCTCTTGGCAGATGGAGGAAGCACCGTACACAGGCCCCAGCCCCTCCCACCGTCCACCATGCACCAGGGGGGTCTTGCTGCAGCCGCCGCTGCCGCGGACACCAGCTCTGCCTATGGGGCCCGCCACAGCTTCTCCAGCTATTCTGACAGCTTCATGAACCCAGCGGCCCCCACTAACCACATGAATGCTGTCAGCAGTGGACTGTCTCCCCAGGTATGTACCATCATTCCTATGTCGTTTCTCATTTTTCCCAGGACTCTTATTCCATTTAGAAAAGAAGAGATCATACTTGGACAACATCATTGGTGCAAGGTACCTCCTAATGAGACAGAGATGCTGTTGATTGGTGGAAACAAATGGATGGGCGACCCTGGGCAAGTTTTTAACCATGGTTTGCCTCGGTCCCCATCTGTAAAATGGGGATAATATAGCACCAATTTCCCAGGGTTGATATGAGGATTAAATGGGATAATATTTGAAGAAAGACTTAACACAATGTCTGGCATATAGTAGACACTATATAAAAACCTTTCTTCTCACCTTCCTACCTATTTAAAGGTCTTATTGAGGGATGAGATGGACAGAGTCTGCCCAGTCCTTGGGCAGTTTCAGGAAATGAAGACCGTGTGTTCTTATGTAGACCTGTAGCTTTTGATGCTGTAAGTTGTGTCTGGTTGTGGTGTTGACAGCTGTCTCCTAGTCTCTTCTTACTTTTTCTTAGTTTTCACATGGAGAAAGTTTCTGTACTTGTTGGTGCTTCCTATCAGCCAGGTACCAAGCAGCAAACGTTTAGAATGAATTGAATCCAGGTCTCATTAGGAGCCCATTCCTCTGGCCCAGCCTACTCACATGGTCCTTACCAAAGAACCAGTTTTATTTTGTGCTGCTCTATTTGATTTCCTAAATAGTCAGCCAACGAAAAGAAGGCCTAATGAGGGCATCATTTGGTGATGGAATCATCCCTATGTTGTTCGTAGAATGTTGTTTGTTGTTGGGGGTCTAAGACTAGAACCTTTTATACTTACCCGTGGTCTGCAGTAACAAATAAGCCTGGTGCAAGCTATCTTATTTCCAGGGGACGATACAACAAAGGTCCATAAAACTGGAGCTTTATCCTAATCTTGCCTTTTGGAATTATCCCATTGGAAATGTTGATTGGTTGCCTGAATGGGGGAGTGGGACCCTGAACTTTGCTCCTGGGGGATGACCTGTCCTAGACACAAGTTAGGATTGCTTTAGATGGTGAAAGTGAGAGGTTGGTACAGGTGATTTTAAAGCATCTTCTAAATCCATATTGGGTTATCAGTCATTTCTTGAGTTTCCAAGGCAATTTTTTCTCTCTATTTTTTTTTATTTATTTTGCAGTTTATAAGCATCAATAAACAGAAACTTTTCTGTACACACCATGAATTCTATGTGAAATTTGGTTTTAAGGATTAAATTTAACACAGTAGTACCAACAATTCTGTTCTCCTAGTCTATGTTCCCTCTTGAACTTCTTCCTTTTCTCTTTTCTGTGTATTTTGAATAGTTTCATTGATGCTTCTTTTTTTGCTCCTTTTTTTTGGCTTTTAATGTCTTACCCTCCTTACATGACTTTTCCTCAACAAATAAAAATTGTTACATGGTCTATACCATGTAAATAAAGCTGTTACATAGCCTATACCATGTAAATAAAACTGTTACATGGTCTATACCATGTAACAATTGAGTATAAGTAATTCACATATTAATTGCAACTGAAAATTTGTCTTATTCTATCCCTGTAGTCCATCGCCTCTCTGCCAGGAGATGATTGGTATTCTTTATCATCAGTTCTTTGGAATTGTGGTTAGCCACTGAATTGATCACATTTCCTAAGTCTTAAGTTGTCTTTATAGTGTTACTGCATTAATCGTTCTCCTGGTCTTGTTTACTTCCTTTTGCATCCGTTCATATAAGTCTTACCATGTTTTTCTGAAACCATTTCATTTATCATTTCTTATAACGCAATAGTCTTTCATCATACCCATAAAGTTATTTGTTCAGCCATTCTCTAAATGATGGGTATCCCCCTTAGATTTCAATTTTAGATTATAACAAATAAGTGCTACTTTGAATATTTTGTGGATTGCAATAGATTTTTTTAAATTACACATGGTTTTTCACTGTTATCCACCATGCTCCCAAGTCTCCTCCCCATGTTATCAACTGATTAGAAGTCAGGAAATGTAAACTTATTTCCATTTCAGCAAAAGGAAAATGTAAAAAACAAGATCTTCCAGTCTGTCTGAAACCAAAACTCCAGAGTCTCAACCTTAACTAATATTTAGACTGCTCTTATTGTTCCCTAAAAATAGGACTTCCAAAGTCATATTAAATTTTTTTAGTTATCCATAATTCTGGATAAATCATGTGCCTCTTCATTAGTGCCTGTAATTTAGTAGACTTCAGATTTTCCAATTGTGATATTTGAAATATTCTCCGGAATATAATTTCCTGGTCTTCATCTAGAGCAATGAGTATTTATTCCTGTTCCATTCTTTATATCAAAAAATGATACTTTTGGCATGACAGCCACAGGGCCTGTGCTTTGATTTTACATCTAGCTAGTGGGGATGTCCAGGCTGCCCCAAGCCAGTCACACCTCTCACCCCAAGATTCAAGGTTTACATTAGGAGGTATATCCTGTAGAGCTAAGCTTTTCTGATGGAAGCTAATTGGTCCCAGTGGGGATTGAACCCATGACCTTGGACTCATTAGCCCTGAGGACTAACCAGCTGAGTTAACCTTTAGAAGTAGGTGGATAGACACAACAGAAACTCCAATAAGGATGGGTGAGAGCAGATTGTAAAGACCCAGGAGTTGGAGGGGGTTGGGGGGAAAATTGGTTCTGCTCCTTAGGAAAGATTGTTAGTGGTCTAGATAATGTTTGTTAAAAACAGTAAGTAGTATCAATGAAGTGTTTTTCTTCTGAGAGGAGTGGGGAAGCCCTTGGAACATAGAATTTTAGACCTAGGAGAACCTTAGACCAGAGAATTTTGGAGCTGGAAGGGTCCTTAGAACAGAGAATATCAAGGCTAGGAGGAACCTTAGAATATAGAAGGTCAGAGCTGGGAAGAGCCTTAGAACAGAGAATGTCAGAGCTGGAAGGGCTCTTGGAACAGAGAATTTATGAACTGAAAGAGACCTTAGAACAAAGAAAATCAGAGCTTTTTAGACCTTAGAGATCATCCAGTTTAACCTTTGGACCTTAGTATAAGGAGGGAATGAACAGTGAGTCAGAGAAATGGAATTTTGAAGCACTTGTGTATAGGGGAGACAGTGATGGCCTAGAATCAGGAAGACCTGCAAATCTAACAGTGATGTTCTCAATGCTGGCAGGGATGTAGGTGTATGGTCTTCAGCCAGGGGAATGGCATCAACTCATGTCCCACTCTATGTTTCTTTTTTCCAATCTATTCTCTCTTCCTTCTTTCCCTCCTTCCTCTCTTTCCTACCGCTACCTCTGCTTCCTTTGCTTTACTTTGCTTTTTCCTTTCCTTTGATCCACTCCATTTCCAACCTAGGTTGGATTACCTCATCTTATACAATCAACTGATGCCCTCCTCCTGCTCCTGGGGATAACCATATTGATGCTCAACTTAGTGCAGAACACCCAGTGGCTTAGCTCTCTCTAGCTTACTCTAGAACTCTCAAGCTCAAATCTTCCATCTCAACCTCCCCGTTAGCTGAGATTATAGACGTGTAGCACTAAGCCCAGTTCTCTCTCTCTCTCTCTCACTCTCTCTCTCTCTCTTCTCTTCCTCTCTTTCTCTCTCTCCTCTTCCTCCCTCTCTCCCTCTCTCTCTCTCTCTCGCTTTCTCTCTCTCTCCAGCATCAGTTCTAACTTTTACAAAAGTTTACAAAAGGCCTTGACAGGCTAGAGTCCAGAAGGAGGTGATCAAGATAGTGGATGGAGATCATACATTGTAAGCACTGAAAAAAACTAGGAATATTTAATGTAGAGAAAGAAAATTCAAGGTGAATGTTTTGGGAGAGAGGAACATTAATACTGTCTTCTAGTCATGTTATTGGAAGGGCTCTCATGGTTGGACTTGTGCTGGCCCCAGAGAACTAAAGGGGGATGGGGAAGGGCAAATTACAGAGAGGAACTTTTCTGTCAGACGACATTTCTCAACAATGAGAGCTGTCCAACATGGGATTCCTCCTTCAGATATAGATTGGACTAGATGGTCCCTGAGGTCCTTCCCATGCAGAGGTTCCATGGTGATGTACCAAACAGGAGGGAGTTACTTTGTCCCTCAGCTGGATGAAAAGGAGGAGGGCACAGGCTGTGTCTGGCAGTGACCATCTGTGGCCTTGTGACTTCCCTAGTGCCCTATCCAGTTACCCCAGGATTGGGTGTCTTGGCCAGAACCCCAACAACTTCAATCCTGGTAATTAATTTTCTATAGGGAGGGTATTTTTCAGCCTTGCAGAAGAAAAAAGAAATTAGGAAATCAGCAGATGATCTGCTGATCATCTCCACCAGAACCCTGCAGCCAGTCTTGCCTGTTGCCTAAAGATAAAAAGGTCTTCCTTCTTGTTCAGGAGATGGTGAAGAGGATGATAGAGCATGGGATGTGGTGGAAGGAAGTTTGCTGCTCCTACCCCACACTCTTCTCCACTTTCTTTTTCCCATCAGAACGCAGACCTGTTCCTTCTAATTAGACACCCATGGCCTTTACTCTGAAAAAGACCTAGAAATCCTTCATTCTAACACATTACTTTAAAAATATTTCCATTTTCAAATATATCATACCCATCCAGCAAGCCATGCCTTGAAAAACAAAGAATGGGGGGCAGCTAGGTGGCGAAGTGGATGGAGCATCAGCCCTGAAGTCAGGAGGACCTGAGTTCAAATCTGGTCTCAGACACTTTACACTTCCTAACTGTGTGACCCTGGGCAAGTCACTTAACCCCAATTGCCTCAGCAAAAAAAAAAAAAAAAAAAAAAAAAAAAAGAATGAAAAAAGAGAAAGAACAAAAGAAATTTTCTAAAACCAGGCAATACATTCCTAGACCCTGACATTTCTTTTGATGTTCCACTCCCTCAAGTTACAAAAAAATCATCCCACTTGTTTTATAAAGACTGAGGTGTAGAGCTGTTGTCCAAGGTCACATGACTAATGAGCAGCACAGCCTTGATTTATACCCAGTTCCCCTGATAACAGTTTCAGAGAGCCTTCTACTGCAGCAAAGGATTTCCTCAAACGGGCATCATATTTTAAGATTTGTGAAGCATTCTTCTCATAAAAACCCTGTGAGGTTGAGAGTATAAGCATTATTCTCTCCATTTTATAGATGAGAAAACTGAGTCTGAACAAAGTCATCTGTCCATAAGCATTTAGTAAGTACCTACTGTGTGCTGGGCAAAGTTCTAAATACTGAAGATTCCAAGAAGCATTTCGAGTTTCTTACATTAACAAAATTCTCAAGAACTAATGGGGGATGGATCCCTACAAGAACAAGGCACTCTGGGGGACACATCATGCCCCAGAGTAAGAGAAGAGACCTGGAGGAAATAGTCCCCTGTCACAGAGTGGGAGGGAAAGAGATAAACAGGTCTAGGTGGAGCAGAGACCATATTGGGAAAATAATGAAAGACAAGATTAAAGGATGGGGGAGTGAAATGCTCAGAATGCCCAGCAATGGCTCATGGATTCTCAGTCTCATATGCAGAAGCCAGGTTATTGTTTACTTGGCCCTTCATGTAAGAGCAGAAATTTTCTCTATATCATCTCTAATAGTGAGCCTTAAGAGATCACTGCACCTAGCACACAGTAGGTCCTTAATAAAAGACAAATTTTGTTAGTAAACTATCAAGATTACTACCCCTAGCATACAGTAGGTGCTTAATAAATATCTGCTTATTTTTGTCAGTAAACCATCAAGATTACTACACCCACAACACAGTAGGTGCTTAATAAGAGTCTGTTCATCTGGAGTCTTCCTAGTTATGGGCAACCTTGTATCTCCTGAGCCATCGCTTTCTGCTGTTGAACAGCTCTGTTAGGGATTTTTTCTTTATATGGAACTCTTATCTATCTTATTGCTGCTGATTCTACCTTTGTTGGTCAAGCAGAAGGTCTAATCCAAATTCTACACCATGACTCTTCACCTAATGAAAGCAGTCTGGGTCATCCTATTGCCTCCCATCCCATCCCGTGCCCAAGTCTTCTTTTCTCTAAGGGTTTGGGTCTGGTCCGGTGGGCATTTGTATCAATGGTTTTCAGGAGAGAGGAGAAGCCCTCAAGAATACAGCAATTACTTGGTCTGCAGAGATTCATCTCGTCACTGTCTTATTGCTCCTAGTGTCTGAGTCACTCTACAGCCCCTTGGTAGACAAGGGGGCTTGTGTGACTGCACCCCAGGGAGCCATACACTGAGCATCTTCTCCAATAGAGAACTGATTATGTGGCTCCTGCCAAGGACAGAGAGTTCCACCAAAGAAAAGGAAATCAGGATCCCTAAAGATTTCTAGCTATTCTATGGTCCCTCCTCATTGTAAAAGTCTTGTTCTGAGATCCCTTCTAATTTAGATGGTCTGTGTTCAAAGAACTCTCTAGCCCTGATATTCTTTGTTCTAAGGCTTCTGGATTTGACGTTCTTTATTGGGATACTTTATAAAATGAAATTTCTAGATACTGTGATTCCCAACCAAGGCCCAGAGTGTTAAAGTTAACATTCCTAAGGTCAAATAGGGAATTAGTGGTTAAGGCAAGACTCAAGCCCATCTCTCCAGATTCTCAGCCTAGGACGCCTTCCACTGGATTAGTAGACACAGAATTAAATCATCTGACCAATAAAACTGTCTAAAATCTATCTGCATTACCTCTTACCATTGCCTTTATCATCTTTCTTTTTCTTCTAGATCACTCTTCCTTCTTTCCTCCCTTCCCCCTACCTTTTTTCCCTTCTATCCTTCCTCTTTCATTCCCTTCTTCCTTCCTTCCTTCTTTCTTTCCCTCCTTCATTCATTCACTCATTCTTCTCTCCCTTCATTCTTCCCTCCCTCTCTTCCTTTCTTCCTCTCTCTTCCCTTCCTTCTCCTGTTGTTCCCTTCCTTCCTTCCTTCCTTTCCCTCTTTCTCTCTTTCTCTTTCTTTTTTCTTTCTTTCTTTCTCTCTCTCTATCTTCCTTCCTTCTTTTCTTTCTTTCTTTCTTTCTTTTTTTCTTCCTTCCTTCCTTCCTTTAGAGACAGAAATTTCTTAGAGCAGTAGAAGGAGCTCTGAACTAGTAGAACCAGCAGTGTCTTGCCCATAGTAGGTACTTAGTAAATTTTTGTTGAATCAAGTTGAATGGAGTTGGAATAGATCTGATCTTAAATCGTTTTTCTTATCCTTACATCTAACCCAGGGCAAGTCATTTCACACTGGAGATTCAGTTTTCTCATCTGTAAAATGGTAATAGCTGTACTACCTGCTTCATAGGGACTTTCGTAGGGAAAATGCTTTGCTTCTCCTAAAGCACTGTACAAATGTGATCTGCTATTCATTTATTCTTTTGTTCAATGAATATTTATTAATCATCTGTTTTGTATAGTGTATGTATTATGCCAGGTGTCAAGGGAAATACAAAGTTAAATAAGACATGGTTCCTCTCTCCAAGGAACTCATAACTTAGTCGGGGGAAAGCCGTGTCTACAGAAACCTATAACAAAGCAAACAATGATGGATGCAGACTTTGAGCACAGAAGGTAATGAATGACTTGGGTTGAGAGTAGATGGGTTTGTGGAAGTCTTGTGAAGATATTCCAGCTGGAAGGATACCTTAAGAGATAATCTCCTTCCCTCCTCTCATTTTTCTGAGAAGGAAATGGGGGCCCAGAGAGGGAAAGTAATCCCCCTAAGATCACTCAGCTAGTAAGGAGCAAAATTAGGAGCTGGCAGATCTTCAGAATCTCCCACTGGTGTTCTCTTCCCAGTGAACAGTAGCCACCTACTGCAAGAAGGATATATCTCTCGGCCAGGCCTCGGGGACTCCCTCCAGCTCTTTCTCCTCTAGCTTTTAGGATTTTATTTGTTTATTTCTATTGATAACACCATGTTTATAATGAGCATTTAAAATGAGTGGGGCTGGACCAGAGAAATGTAAGAAGGAGAGAGAGATTTGTCATAAAGAAATTGAGGAGGGGGGGATCAGGGGAGGGGGAGGTGTTAAAGAGCCCAGAATTTAAAAAAAAAAAAAAAAAACAGATGCAAATCACTAGTAGGAGAGAAAATTATGTGCAATTACTTCCTGATATTGGAAGGCTTTGCCCAGCCCAAGCAACAAGATCTCATTAACAAGCAGAAAATAAGATTGAAATGGTGTGTAAAAGAGCTGAAAAATGAATTTGAATGCTGCATTTGTCCACAATTACCCCCTCCTTCACACATATTTTATTGCAATTTTTTTTATTATTCTTAATCTCTCCATCCCTCAAAGCAGATTGGGGACATCCTGGCATTACCGGGGCGGCTGGAGGAAGCGCTGAGGATTTCCCATTTGCCTGAAAAGGAGACCCTTCTCTCACAAATTTTCCAGGGTTGGGTTTTGGAGGGATCAGAATTCATTTCCCCAGCTTATCAGGCTGTAGGAACACAGGGCTTTCACACAAGTTCGAGCCTCAGCTGATCTCTCTCTCTCTCCCCCAAAGCCTTTCTTCTCTCTTCCTAGAAGCCTCTCTTTTGGCTTGTGGCTAATGTCATCTCATCAGATCAGAGGATTTAGAGCAGAAAAGGACCTGAGAAATCATCTCTTCCAACCCTTTCATTGTACATAGGACAGAACTGAAGTACGAAGGGAAAAATGTCTTCTCTGGCTGTAAGAAGCAGAGCTCGGATTGGAACCCAGAGCCTCTGACAACAGATCTTTACTCCACCCTAGCACCTCCCTTGATCCTTCTCCCTCTGCTTACTCTTGCCTCCTTCAGCCTCTCTCTCTCTCTCTCTGGTAGATTTTTGCACCATCTGGTCAGTTCGTTTCTCCCTTCTTCCTGCCTCTCTCCCTCTCCCTCCCTGCCTTCCTTTCCCTTCCTCCTCTCTATCTCTATGTCTCTGTCTCTTTGCCTCTGTCTCTGTCTTTGTCTCTCTGTCCCTTTGAACATCTGTCTGTCTCTATCTCTGTCTCTGTCTCTCTGTCTCTCTGTCTGTCTGTCTGTCTGTCTGTTTCTCTCTCCCAGTCTCTTTCTTTATCTCTCTATCCTTCTTTCATTCTCTTTCTTTACGCCATTCTTGTTTGATGCTCAGGGTTCTTTAACTCCCATTGGGGCTTACTTAGGCAGTACCTGGCCTGAGACCTGTGGAATAGAAATGACTTAGCTCAAATATTGGTAAATAATATTCTAAGGGTCCCTCTCCTGCTAATAATTTATGTTCAGATATAGAGTGTTCTATAGAGGAATCAGTCACTATCTCTCCATGGCTGATATCTCTGAGACTCTGGAGAAGAGTATGTGAAAAGGCAGATTCTCTCCTCTCTGTCTCTCTGTGGGTATCTCTCTTCCTGTCTGTCTCTGTCTCTGTCTCTCATACACATATACCCTATTTGTCTCTCTGTCTCGCTCTGTTTCCTCTATCTCTGTCTTTACCTCTTTGTCTTTCTCCTCTGTGTCTCTTTCTCGCCCCTCTCTGTCTCTCTCTGTCTCTGTCTCACACTTTCCACACATTCTCTGTGTATGTGTCTGTCTCTCTCTATCTTTGTCTCTCTGTTTCCATCTGCCTTTATCTCTCTTTGTCTCTGTGTCTGTCTTTCCCTCTCTCCTCCCTATTTCCCAGTAATCCAAGTCAGGTCTTAGAAAGTAAAACCTCTCCAACCTCTGGTTTCTATCCATTCTCGTTTTTTCTCACCAACTCTATAATCCTTAGATCTGTCTGGTATATTTAAAGTGAGGTGTACAACAACCTTGACTCAATCAATCATCTCCCTAGCCTTCAGGTAATCAGAGGGCAAAGGTCCTGTTCCCACTCTTAAATCGATAGGAGAGGAGCCACCACTCCTCTCAAGGACGAGATGGATATTTTTGTGTCCGCACCTGGTACAAAGAAAGAGTTTCAAGTCAAGACAAAAGCCTCAGCTCTAAACCTGGTCAAAATGACCCAGTCACTTCTGATTCTAACCTCTGTAATTATGGGACCATCCAACTCTTGAATTCTGTGATCAAAATTCCATTCCATTCTGTCCCTATATCTTTTAAGGCCCCTGATACCTCTGAGATTCTTTATTCTAAGATTCTTCATTAGATGTTCTAATTATCTCTGACATCCTGGGTTCTAAGGGCCCTCCCAGCTCTGACCTCCTGGTTTCTAAGGACCCTCCCAGCTCTGACATCCTGGGTTCTAATTGTCTTTCCAGCTCTCATATTCCATATCCAAAGGTCTTTTCAAGTTCTATCATTCTATTAGTTTATAACTTTCCCTCCATTCAACAGCCATTCCTTGTGTGCCTATACTAGAGTACTCTGTACTAGATTTTCTACCAGGTAAGAGTCACAAACACAAAAATGAAATAATTCTTGCCTTCAAGGAGCCTATACTTTATGAAAGAGAAGAAACAGGTTCAGAATCAATGCAATAAATAATTGGCCAGTAAGCACTAACAGCTGAGGACAGTATACAGATCAGTAAAGACCCTTAAACTGAGGTTTATAAGTTGCTCCGAGTTCCAGGAGGTGGAGGTGACAAGGGGCTGCATTTCAGGCCTGATGGATAGCCCTTGTAAGAAACAGCCAGAAGGCCAGTCTCTGGAACCTGGAGAGTGTGGAGGGGAGTGAAGTATAAGAAGAGATCTTTGAGCTCCTGCCCTGCTCTGAAATCCCATCTGTGCCCCCTGAATGTGCTCTCAGCCCCTTGCTGGAGGCTGTGGCGTCCATTGTCAGGCCTGAAGGTATTAGGTGGCAGAGGGGACATGAAAACGTGGAAGGCTTTAGTCCTGGCACCCTTGGGCCTTTCCCAACCCAGGCCAGACAGCCCCTGCCAAGATGCCTTTGGTATTTTCCCTCAGTCTCCCACCCTCAAATTCAGCTCCTGCTTTTGTGAACTTTTAATCTACATTATCCTGAAAAGCCGAGTTTTTTCCCCTCCTGCTCAAGTTTTTCACCAAACAATACCATCTGCTCATGTCAATTAGACGCTGAAGCTGTGGGCAGCAAGGGGAGGAGGGGGGGAAGGAATGGTATTCTCATGTGAAAACAGACCCACATTTATTTCTCTGCCTGTCTCACTTTTTCCTGGGTGGAGGCAAGAGAGAGAGGGAAAATCCACCCTGAGGAGAGGAGAGGGGCTGGCCAGGATCCAAAAATCTTCCACTGGAGCAGCATCCTTTGGAGGGAATAATTTTGAGAAAGTGTGTGTGTGTGTGTGTGTGTGTGTGGTCTCTATTGGGACCTGGGAAGCCTGGGTTCTTGCAGGGACTCCTATGTTAGATCAAATTCCACCAAAGTGGAGGGATGACAGAATCAAACATAGAATCTTTGTTTCTTAAAATCATGGAATTCTAAAAAGAAAGAAAGAAAAGAAAGAAAGAAAGAAAGAAAGAAAGAAAGAAAGAAAGAAAGAAAGAAAGAAAGAAAGAAAGAAAGAAAGAAAGAAAAAGAAAAACTAAAATCCTGATTTAAAATAATAGAATCGTAAGAACCTAGAATCACTGAATCCCAGTTTTTCTTACCCTTTTGTAATTCTAGACTCTTAGGTTAGAATCATAAAGACAGTTTGGGGAGCCTAATCCCAGTGTCCTCTCCACTTCTCCATGGTACCTGGATAAAGTGCTGTGAGCTCAGCAAGGGAGAGATAACCCCATAAGTCCATACTGCAGAAGAGCCTCATTTATCAGGATTTCCCAAATTCAGAATTTGCACACTGGAGGCTAACCTTTGTCATTCTTGATAAAGAAAGAAGTTTGCTAACCCTGTGAAGAGTGGGCTGAAAGGACAGAGTGAGATGTTTAATTTAAAAGACTCCAGAATTTCCAGCATTTGATGCACAAATTTCCACAGGTGTTGAAGCAGCTTTCACAGCAAAGTAATAAAACAAGTCTATACTTGCAGGCAATAACTGACATTTCTTTCAAATTCAGGCAATTGGTGATTGACTGAGCTCCTGTCATATAGGGGTTACAGAAATGACTGAGATCAGATCTCTGAAGCTGAAAGGACCTCAGCCCAATCCTCTCATTTTGTGGAAATTGAGGTTTCCAGAGCATCACAGGGGCAGCAAATGAGAGATGGGGGCTTTGGTCTCCAAATTCAGAGCCGTTGACTCTATGTATAAGGGGTCTACGGTCTTGTCACACAAAATAATAATCAGTGAAAGTAATGGGGAATTTGGAGTTAGGGAAATAAAGTTCAGATCCCAGTTTTGCCACTTATTATCTCTGTGGGCTATGTGGTACAGTGGGTAGACTACTGAGCCTGGAGTCACTTAGCTGTATGACCCAGCGCAAGTCACTTCATCCTGTTTGCCTCAGTTTCCCCATCTATAAAATGAGCTGGAGAAGGAAATGGCCCCTGTATGTTTGCCAAGAAAATATCAAATGGGGGCCAGGAAACTTAGGTACAACTGAACAATAGCAAAATTTACCTCTGAATCCTTAGACAAGTCACCTATAGTTTGAGCTATAATTTGCTGCTTGTAATATGAGGGTTGGTGGGAGGGGTGGAGTTACAAACTGGATCTTAAGGTCCCTTTAAACCCTATGACAGCAACTTCTCCCCTTCCCCCCATTAACTGTATTAGGGGTCCGTGACCAAGGAAGGCTTTATGAAGGAGGGGAACTGGAACAGAGCCATGAAGAATGAGGCAACCGTAGAGGGGTTGAGGGGAAGAGGAGGCACAGAGTGGGACAGCACAAAGCAAAAACAGCCTCTAATTCAGACTTGCCACTAATTACAGCAGGTTAGCCCACCCCACCCAGAGAGGCTGAGCTGGTCCAGGCTGACTGTATTTATGGGTTAGAGATCTGATCCTATCAAGCGTATAAATAACTTTGGGAGTGAGACACTCCCACCCTTCCCAGGACCACAGACTCAACCCAGAATTCCTAGTAGAGGAAGGAATACTAAACCAGGAGCCGGGAGGAGCCATAGGTTTGAGTCCCGGTGCTACCATTTTTTACCTGTATGCATCCTCCTTGTGGGGACCTCAGCTTTCCATATAAAAGGAGAACGGCCTCAATAAACTGTTACTAGACATGCATGGCAGGTAGTGCAGTGGAGTGAGCTCTGAGTTAGGAAAAACTGAGCTCAAATCCTCCTTCAAACACTTAACCAGTTTTCCAGCCTTAGCCAAGTCACTTAACCTATTTGCCTCAGTTTCCTCAACTGTAAAATGGGGATAATAGTAGCATCTACCTCCCAAGACTGTTATGAGGCTCAACTGAGATAGTATTCATAAAATGCTTAAAATAGTACCTAGCACATAGTAGGTACTATTTGAGAGCTTAGCTATGGAGAATGGCCAGGATGAGAGTTTCCTGCATCTGGAATCCACACAAGTGCAAGTTTTCCAAATTAAACACGTGTGACTCAGTTTCTCAGATCTGTAACATTATTCTACATTGGACACTTCTCTAGACTCGTGACCCTTTATAGATTCCTGTATCAGTGACCTATTTGTATGTGTGACATAGCTTCCCCAGATCAAGAAAGAGGGAGAGTTGAATCTCCCCGCTGCCCTTTTCCTTGCTCCTAGTCCCTGAGGATCTTTGCTTGGCAATGGATTCCTGTCTGGGGGTGGTTTTTCATGACTGATACGGGGAGCCTGGACAGTTAAGCATGCAAATGCTGGATTTGTCCTTCTTTCTGATTAATATGAGAGCTCAGGACGAGGCTAGGCAAGCAGATAGAGGGGGAGAAAATGAGAGAGATTAGCAATTAATACGGCAGGCAGACTGGGTGAGAACCAAGAAGGGGTGTCCCTTGGGGGATTCCTTGTAGGAGGGAGGCAGCCAGGGGGATCAGGGCCCTGCCACTGAGAGCTCAGGGCTGAGGTCTGGGAGAGAGGGGGAGGAAATCTAGGCCAGGGAGACCAGGAAAAAACATGAGACTGCCAGGCCAGGGAAATCAAGGGGTTGGGAGCAAGGCCTAAGAAGGCCAAGATGGCAAAGACAGGAGAGGGGGAGAATAGGGAAGAGCTTCTTTGTTCTCTGGGGCAAAGCTTCTTAAACTGGGGTGGGGGGGGTATCTCAAGCCCTCACATGGGGTCAAATAACTGAATGTGGGGGTCATAAAATGAAGATTTATTATCAGTAAATGTTGGATTTGTTTACCTGTTTTATATACCTGGAGCTGTGCCAGAATTTCTCGGGGGGGTGGGGGGGGAGAGGGGGAGGAGAAGGAGTCAAGCGTGGGAAAAGGTTAAGGAGCCCTGGGCTAGAAGATGCCCAGTGGGCATCTGCTACTCTATCTACTAGAAACCATTTAGAGCTAGAAAGGGACTTTGGCCAAGAGAAAGTGGAAACAGAGAAGGTCAGAGCTGGAAAAGACCCTAGGACCTGAGGTGTCAGAGCCAGTGAATTTCTGTCTCTCTGTATGCCTTTGAAGCTGTCTGTCTCTCCATCTCTGTGTTTCTGTCTGTTTCTTTGTCCCTGTCTCTGTTTCTATCTTTCTCTGTCCCTCTTTCCTTTCCTCCTCTCCTCTCCATATTTCCAATCACCACCAAGGAGCTCCGTATCTTCCCATCAACCTTCCTCCATCCTCCTCTTTCTATCCAAGCCTGGCTCCTGCTGCCTTGTGTGACCTTGGACTGGTAGAGTGAAGGAAAAACATTGAATTTGGCAGGAGGGGAACTGGGTCTTTCCCGCAGCTGTTTTACTTACAACTTATATAGGACCCTGGGTCAGCAATATCCCCTTCTTTGGGGGTTACTTTCCTCATTTGTAAAAGAAGCTGTTTGGACTAGCTAGTCTCTGATTCTTAAAATCATCAAATTCTAGAAATTTAGAACAATAAGGTTTTGCTTTCTTAGAATTTAAAATAAGAGAACCATAGGAATCCCAAATCACCAATCCTAGTTTTCCTCACCCTCTTGGAACCTCAGAATCTTAACAAGGTTAGAATTGTAAAGAGCACATTAGAAGACTAAGTCCTGAGTCCTCCCTGATTTCCCATGATGCCTGCGTTAAGTGCTTTGAGCTCAGCAAAGATGGAATAACATTGGAAGGCTATCCATTCCACCTCTAACATTCTGCATTCTCAGCCTCCAGGTTCTTGGGTCCTTTTGAGTTCTGTTATTCTGTGATGCCATAATTAACAAAATGGTTGACTCAAGAATGAAGAGCTACTCCTGACCCATTTTAAGTCATGGGATTTAAATTGCTTTGCCATTGGGGTGTTGAATGGTGTTCAGCCAGCTACACATTTTAATCCAATTCCCGTGACCAGTAATAGCTTGTATGAAGACTTTTCATACTTTTGCATCATTTGATCCTCATAACAACCATGGGAGGTAGTTGCTATTACTACCCCATTTAGCAGGTGAGGAAATTAAGTCTTAAGGGTCAAAATTACTTGCCTGGGCTTTCACAGCTTTTGAAATAAGATCTTCCCAACTCTGTATTCATCACCATTTTGTGGGGACCAGATGCTGGGAGATGGCCCAGTTCAGAGTGCCCTTTATAGTGACAAAACTACATGAGCCATTTACCCACTGTTTGCCAAGGAGCATTAAATACTTCTTCATGTTGTAATGTTGACCTTAAAAAAAAATCCATGAAAATATTTCACCACGTTAGTGGAGGAAAGCAATTTTGCAAAAGGGAACACAGAAAATAGCTAGTAGGCACATGCTTTTGGGAGGGGAGTTGAAAAGGCAATTGGGATTAAGTGACTTGCCCAGGGACACACAACTAGTAAGTGTTTCAGGCTGCTGTTGAACCTAGATCCTCATGACTCAGGGCCAGCCCTCTATGGGCTGTGCCATGTCACTGCCCCCTCCTTAGACCTATCATTTCATTATTATAAGAAACTCCCCATTGACACATACAATATTACAAAAGTAGAGAGTTGTCTAGGGACACTAAGAGATCATATGACTTGACCAGAATCACATGGTCAATACATGTTAGAGGCAAGACCCAAATCCTTGGTTTCCCTGACTCCGGTGCCAAGTCTCTATTCAATAGACAACATGGGGATAATATCACTATTATTATTCTATACTTCATATACGAATGGCTGGGACAACTCTGCCCATGAAAGTTCATTCAAAACCAATGAGATGCCTTCTAGTCCTGTCTCTGCCACTGAGTGACTCACTTTGCACAAATTTCTTGCTCAGATTGGGAGCTGGTGGACTGCAAGCTGCTCTCCATGGTCTTTTCCAGGGCTGAAATTCAAGATTATAAATTTTTTTAGGTCCAAGAAGTGACTTCAGGAAACTTCCAGTCTGATAGAAAGAACATAATCCCCAGCTTCATCTAGAAAATGAAAGGATAGGATTAGGTGATTTCAAAAATCCTTTCCAGCTCTAAAATCTGTTGTCCATGGTCCTTTCCAGGGCTAAAATGCAAGATTTATTAAAAATTTATAATTTTTTTAGGTCAGAGACCTGACTTCAGGAAGCTTCCAGTCTGATAGAAAGGACTTAGTTCCCAGCTTCATCTAGAAAATGAAAGGGTGGAAATGGGTGATTTCAAAAATCCTTTCCAGCTCTAAAATCTATTATCTATGGTCCTTTTCAGGGCTAAAATGCAAGATTATAATTTTTTTTTTAAGTCAAAGACCTGGCTTCCGGAAGTTTCCATTCTGATAAAAAGGAATTCATCTAGAAAACGAAAGGCTGGGATTAGATGATTTCAAAAATCCTTTCCAGCTCTAAAATCTGTTGTGGGGGTGGAGGGCAGGGAAGGAGGAGAGAACCAAGAGACAAATACTGTTCCTTCCCAGGTGGATTCTGGTGCCCCGCAGGAAGCTCTCCCTCTACTGGGGAGATACTGCCCCAGACCTCAATAATCGTGCATTCTGGGGGGGAGTTCAATCACTGCCCTCAGGGAGCCTTCAATCTGCTGCCTGAAGGCTGATGGATCCTGGCCGGGGTGTTGCTCCAAGCCTCCAGTGGGGACGTGGGTCGGCTTTTTGGACCACAGCAGGTGTTGGGGGAAGGAGTGGGATTGCCTTGGTTTAAGAAAAGGAATAAACCCAGAGAGCAGGGTGGGAGCTTGACACCCTCTCTCCATCCCTCATCTCTCCTGGACCTCCCTGAGAACTTGGAGGATCAGTGGGGGTCAGTCGGCGCGCCCGGTCCTCCATATAGCAGGGAGGGGTCGGGAGAGGAGACCATGGGCGAGCCTTGGAGTGCTCCGGAGCTTCCAGCCCGCCTGGGTCTGAGCTCCCCGGCGCTCGGCGACCCGCCCCCACCTCTGGGCTCCCCTTCCGACCTCATTATCCTTCTCCACCTGCTCAGTTTTGTCTCTCGTTCCCCCCTGAGACGACCTGGCTTCCGCCTGTCTGCCTTTGGACCCCCTCGCGGTCTCCGCGTCTCGTCTCTCGGCTCCTGACTCTCTCCCCCCGTCTTCCCTTCCCCGGCTCTTCCCCCTCTTTCCCTCCTTCCCTCCCCGGTCCCTCTGCCATTGTGTGTCTGCGTCCGACTGTCCCGCTCGTCTCCGTCTCTTTGTCTCCCCTTGTCTCCGGCCCCTGGCCTCCCGCCTCCCCGGGCTCGGTCTCGGTCCCTGGCCCGTGCCCGGCAGGCGGGCTGGGGCGGGGGCAGGGCCCGAGGCTGGGGGCCCCGGGGGCGGGCAGGGGAGCTGGGGCCCGGGCGGGCAGGGCGAGGGCTGGGGCCCAGGCGGGCAGGGCCCGGGGCTGGGGCCGGGCGGGCAGGGCGGGGCTGGGGCCGGGCGGGCAGGGCCGAGGCTGGGGCCGGGCGGGCAGGGCCGAGGCTGGGGCCGGGCGGGCAGGGCCGGCTGGGGCCGGGCGGGCAGGGCCGCGCCGGGGCTGGGCTCCCTCCCCGGCTGGGCGGGCGGGGGATCAGCGGTAGCTGGGCCGCTCAGTGCCTCTCCCGATCCATGTCCGGGCCCCTTGACAGTGAAAAGGCATGGAACAAAAACGACTCAGTCAAAGTGATTAAACTGTCTCCCTGAGATAAGGATGCGCTCTGTGTCTTGGCGGGCTTTTTCCTTTTTTTTTTTTTTTTTTTTTTTTTTTAATACCTCCTCTCTTTCCCTTTCCATAAGAAACGGAGTTACTTGAAACCAGAGGAATGAAGCTGGCAGCCGGGCTGCCCGCCCGCCAGAACAGGGCGGCCGTCCCAGAGGTTCTCCGGGGAGGGGCCACCCGAAACCCCCACTGGCTTTTATGTGGGTGGAAGCCAGTGTCAAGGCCCGCGGGCGGGGAAGTCGGTGGGGCAGTGGGCGGGCCCTGGGCGGGCGGCTCGGCTGAAAGGCAGTGGCTTTTCTTTCGCCGGGTGCCGAGGGCTCTTGGCCTTTCTGTGGATCTCTTGGGGGCTGGGGGTGGATAGAGCTGGTGGGGAAGGAAGGAGGTGTGGAGGAACCCAGCGATGCTCTCTGGCCCCCACCTAACGAGCCACTGAGTGGACAGACAGGAAACAGGTGGAGTCCTAATTGCCATTAATTAGTGAGATGTTTAGCCAGGCATATCAATTTTGTGTTCCAAGGGCCCTCCCAGCTCTGACATCTTGGGTTCTAGGACCCTCCCAGCCCGGACATTCTCTGCTCTAAAGGCCCTCCCAGCTTTGACATCCTATGTTTTAAAAGCCCTCCCAGCTCTGACATTTTCTGTTCTAAAGCCCTTCCTCACTTTGACATTCTATGTTCCAAGATCTCTCCCAGCTCTGACATCCTGGGTTCTAAGGGCCCTCCCAGCTCTGACATCCTGGGTTCTAAGGGCCCTCCCAGCTCTGATATTCTAAGACTTGTCTTTGGGCTAGATTCAATGAATCAAGAAAATTATAAAAACCTTTGTGTAAAAGCTGTCCCTACCACCAGGATCTACATTACATCCTTCTGTGGTCTGGGAGCTGAAGTAAAGTCAATAAGCATTTATTAGGGGCTCATTATATGTCTGGTGATATCCCTCTCCCCCCCCCAAAAAAAAGCAAAAAAACAGTGTCTGTCTTCAAACAGCTCCCAGTCTAATGGGAAGATAGAATGCCAACAACAATGTACATACGAGCTATAAACAGGGTGAATTAAATATTCTAAGAGTTGTCTTATGGAAGAGAGTAGAATCATCTTCTGTGGCTTCAAAGGTGCAGAAAGGAGACCAACAGTGAATGGATGATTGGACTGGGAACTAGGAGTCTTTGATTCTAGTTTGCCATTCCCCAGCTGTGTGACCTCAAGCAAATTATTTCTCCCTGGTCATTTCCTTCCTTAGTAATCTAGATGGCACATCGGTGGCAGTGCAGCAGATAAAATGCCTAGGCTGGAATCAGGAGACCTCAGACAGTTGTATGACCTGGGGAAGTCACTTCCCTCTGTTTGCCTCAGTTTCCTCATCGGTAAAATGAAGTGGAAAACCACTCCAGCATCTGCCAAAAAAAAAAAAAAAACAACGGGGGTCATGACTGAAAAAAAATAATAACAAAAGCCAACCTAGATGATTTCTTAAGGTGCCTTTAAGCTATCAGGGTTTATGATTTAAACAAAATGATGGGAAGGAGTTTCAGGCAGAAGGTCCATTCGGCTAGCTGTATATAACTGTGCTCCTCTTTTCAGTGGGAATCCGTGAGGGAGATGTTGCTGGAGGGGCAGGGGCAGGGGAGAGGCTCAGGAGTACAGTTCTCCCAGCAGCCCTGGGATCAATTCAAAATGAAAAGTCCCGAGGCTAAACCAATCCATTCAACTCTTTAGAACTTCCCAGAACAGGGCCCCCTGACCTGAGGCTATGGATTAAGATCTTGAGAGGGAGTTCTGTAGCCTCCTCAGCAAGGCTTGACAAACCCCTTATCATACAGAGGACAAGTCCAGATTGAAATAGAGTCATCCAGCCAGAGGTGGAAGTTAAGAATCCCAAGCCCCTGAGGACAACTTTGTTCACAGAGCCCCCTCCCTTCCGCTTCCTATTTCTATAGCACATTATGCCCCGACATTATGAGGAGGAGCAGTGGTACTATCCCCATTTTACAGAGGGGGAAACTGAAGCCTTGCATGAGTTGTAGGTCAACAGGCAATTATTTAAGTGCTTACTAACCACTGGGGATTTTAAAATTATTTTTCATGCAAAAACCATCCCTTCCCTAAAAGAGACTGGAGAAAACATGTAAATAACCAGAAGTATTTAAGATATAAACAGAATAAATGGGAGATAATCTTAGAATGAAAAGCAGGGAGAGGAAGGAGAAGGGAAGGCATCATGGAATGAGACTAGGAAAGGCTTCCTGTAGAAGAGGGCATTTAAGATGAGTGATGAAGGAATCAAAGGGAAAAGGCAAAGTCTCAGGTTAGTAGCACAACTACCCAAAAGTTGCACAGTTAGTCATTGTTGAATGGTGACTCCAATACAAGAAGGCTCTTGCCTCCAAACCAGAGCAAGAAACTATGACCACAGTCCTGGGAGAGGGGAAGGGAGAAAGGGATGGGATCTAAACTGCAGGCCCATCCCTGATAAAACATCTCTGCCCACCTTGTTGGGGTCTTTAGAGGTCTGGTTGACAACTTGGGCTTCAGTTTCTTAACACATTATAAGCATTGAAGAAATGCTTTTTCATTTATTCATTCACCCATTTCCCTGAGGACATTTTGGACTTAGCCATTCCTAGAATATACAGTTCCCGAACCCTCATCCAAGATTGGCTATAAGGGATCAGAAGTTTCTGTGTGACCAAAGGAAGGAGGCCATTGGGAAAGAACTTCGGCCTCAAATTGAGCCCTGATGAGAAGAGTGTGCCTGTGGGAGTCAGGATGATTAAGGATCTCAGTTGTGGTGTAAGGGAAAGAAAACCGGATTTGGAATATAAGACTTTGGATTCAAATCCCAGATCTTCTTCTTCCTAGCTTGTGCTTGGACAAGCCACTTCCTTTCTATGGGCCCCACTTTCCATGTAAACTGAGACTGGATCTCAGATTTGGACCACTGTAAGATTTCCTTCCTCTTTAAATTCAATAGGCTGTGGATAGGTCTCTGGTTACAAAGAAATATTGATATTGTGTACTTAGCTGTCAGAAGCATCATTCACACATTCAGAAGTAACAGTGGACCCTCTCCCTAGATCTGTAGGTAGGTATTCCGTCCCAACATTGTTAGATGGGTCATTGTGGGCATCTTCATCTCTCAGGACAGCTCAGATGAGGTCTAGTGAGGTCACTTCTGGGGAAAAGATCCATGGAGACCATGGGACCTAGGTCCAGATGGTGGCAAGCAGGCTCACTAATAGTGAGTATGGTTTAGCCCACGGTAAGGAGAATATTCCTGAGTGCCCTCAGACTGGATTCATTCGGTGGAAATTAAACTTCATTTTCAGAGGATTTTTGTTCATCCGGGTATCAGAGAATATATGACACACTCACCATGTGAACTTGGATTCTGCCACTTGGGGCTTTGACTTCCCCAGAGGTAAAACCATCAACTAGTTTAGATAGAATTCTTAACCTGGCAAGGAAGCTGTGAACTTGAATGAAAAAGGATCTTTGTTTTCACAAACCTATGACCAAAAATGAGTATTTCTCTCAATTACAAATGTAGGCAACAACTATCCATAGGCTTCATCTGGCTTGCCAAAATAGTCCATGACACAAAAAAAGTTAAGAACTCCTGGACTATATGGTCTAAAGTATTTCTCCCTGCTCTGACATCCTGTGTTCTAAGGGCCCTCCCAGCTCTGACCTCCCGGGTTCTAAGGGCCCTTCTAGCTCTACCATCCTAGATTCTAAGGGCCCTCCCAGCTTTGGCATTCTGTGTTGTAAGGTCCTTCCCTGCTCTGACATTCTATATTCTAAGGGCCATCCTAGCTCTGACCTCCTGGGTTCTAAGGGCCCTCCAAGCTCTGACATTCTGGGTTCTAAAGGCTCTCAACTCTAATACAAGTTTTAAGAGCTCTTCCAGTCTTGACTTTCCATAGTCTAAAGTCTCTTCCATATCTGACACTCTATATTCTAAGGTTCCTTTCAGAACTCACAGTAATAATAAGGATAGCTAACATTTATATAGCACTTGCTATGGGCCATGTGCTGTCTCAAGTATTTTACAAATCATATCTTATTTTTTCCTTACTGCAGCCCTGGAGGTGGGTGTTATTATTATGCCCATTTTATAGATGAAGAAACTGAGGCAGAGTTTTGTGACTTGCCTGAATATCTGAGGCTGAATTTGAATTCAACTCTTCCTGACTCCAGGCTCTGTATTCTCTCCACTTCACCATCTGGCATTTCATATTCTAAGATCTTTTTCAGTGCTCACACTTTGTTCTAAGATCTTTTTCAACTGTCAGTGCACATTCAATCTTAGTCTGCCTTCTTTATATGGATCCCAAGTCCTGAGAAACAAGCTAGAACAAAAGGAATTCAGACCAGCTCCAAGGAAGGACTTCCTCCAGAAAGAGAGATAATCAAGCACCTGGACTAGCAGCCAAAAGAGCCTGGGTTATTTATGATTTGGAGGGTTTTTAAGAATGGGAGAGGACTCAATTATCTATAATAGTATTGGAAGCAGGGGGTTGGCCGGAATGACATCAGGAGGTTCCTCTTAGCTCTCAAATTCTCTGATTTGAGGCCCCCTTGTGGAAACTTGGTTCATAGAAAGTGGGGGTGTATTGGAGAATTGGGGGGGCAGGGCAAGAAGAGGGATTGTCAGGGTGGGGAGAGAAGAGATTAGGTGAGGGAGTCATGCCCCCCTAAAGAAGCAAGGAGGAAGAGGCAGAAGAGCAGGAGGGATATGGGTTAGGAGCCTCTCCCACCCAGAACTGTCCTGTGCCGAGCTGATAAACAGCCGAGGATCAGGGAGCAGGATTGCCACATTATCTAACCACTGCAGAAAATCAACATTTGAGTCTAAATCCGAAGAGATGGAGCTTCTAAGCTCCTCTGGCTGATGCAAGAAGTGAGCCCTGCTGGGGACGCTCCGGAGCTGAATGCCACCAGGCAGGGAGAGGGGACGGACAGACAGACAGAGCTAAAGACCAAAGGAGGGTGACAGAGACACACTGGTACAAGGATGGAGTCTAAGAGAAGGAGACATATAGGCAAGGAGAGACAGAGAAAGAGACACAGAGAGACAGAGAGGGGAAGGAAGGTGGGAGAGACAGACAGAGAATGAGACAAGAGACAAAGACAGAGACAAGGGGAAGGGAGGGAGAGAAGGGAAGCAGAGGGAGACAGATGGAGAGAGGGATGGAGAGGTAACAGAGAGGGAGAGAAAGACAGAGGTGGAGAGACAGAAAAAGAGATACAGAAGAGACAGAGAGGGAGGGAAACAGAGACAAAGAGAAACAGAGGTAGAAAGAGAAAACAGAGACAGAGGGAAAGGAGGAGGGAGAGAAAGAGAAAGACAGAAAGAGAGATAGAGACAGAGAGACAGACAGAAAGAGATAAAAAGACACAGAGAGACAAAAAGACACAGAGAGACAGAGAGAGAGAGACAGAAAAAGAGAGACAGAGACAGAGAATATTAAACAGCATTTCAAGTCAGAGACAGAAAGGGCGAGATATAAGCCGTCTTATGTTAGTTCCTGGATGCTCCATGAGGATAGAGACCACTTCTCATGTGTTCCGCACAGCACCCAGTATTAGCCCCTTCAGGGAAAAAGCAAGCGGGCATTCTCTGTTCAATGATAAGATAGAAAGAAACAAAAGCCGGGTAGGAAAGAGAGAATGAAGGAGTCTGAAGGAGATGAAAACAGACTGGGGGAAAGAAACACATAGCAAAGAAGATGAAGAGTGCAGGAGGAGCAGAGACACGGAGAGAGATGAGAGATGGGGGCAGGAGTGAGGAAAGAAGAGAGAAGGAGGAGAGAGACAAGGAACTGTTGAGAGAAAGCCAGAGTTTGATAGGTGTTTGCATAAATGGCTTTAATCGCTTAAAAAAGAAAAGATTGCTAGAGGAAGACAACTGGAACTAGAATGAGGAAGGGACTAGAAACAGTCTCTTAGTCTCCTCCCCTTCCTAGGGAAGTGGGAAGTGCAAGGCAGTATGGTGCAGTGGGAAGAGTGCTGGCTATGAAGAGGCAAGCTGGCTCTCATGTCCCCAACCTGCCTCGCTCTGACTTACTTTGCTCTACACACTCCTGAGATCTCATCAGCTCCCATCAGCTCCAGGCAGAAATACCCCAGTCTAGTCTTCAGCTAGATCTCTTCATGGGGATGCTCTGTAGAGATCAGAGGCAGAACCATCCAAAAGGGGAATTCATTACCCCCCTCAACTTAACTCACCTTTCCACCCAATTTCTCTATTTAGTGAAGATAATAATGTCTAACATTTATGTGGTGCTTTAAACTTTGCAAACGACTTTACAAATGTTATGTCATTTGATCCATATAACAACTCTATGAGGTCGGGGTTACTGTTATCATTCCCATTTTACAGATGGGGAAATTAAGACTTATAGAGGTCACCCAGTTAAGAAATGTCCAAGGCAGTATTTGAACACAGATCTTCCTGATAAACAAATTCAGCTTCCTGCTCTCTGACCTGCATAGCTGAGGGTACCACCATCCTTCTGGTTTCTCAGGTTTTCAGCCCTGCTGTCACTTCTCTGATCCAGATGCTCACCATCTCTTGCCAGGATCACTAAAAGAACTTCCTGACTCTAGTCTATCTCTTTCTCTGGTCCATCATTCAAATGCCAAAATAAACTCCCTGAAGGCATGGGGTTTTCAAAACCTCTCCTTTTCAAAAATCTGCAGAAGTTCACTTAGCTACTTCTTGTAAAGGCAGTCTTAACATTTTAGATTTTTCAAAATCCTTTTTCTGTTTTCTAGACTTATTTCTTATTACTCCCCCTCAATATTTTGTAATATATTTCAGCCAAATTAGCCTAATACGTGTTCTTCCTACTCGGTGTTCCATCTCCCACCTCCAGCCTTTTGCTACAGGCTGTCTCCTCATGTCTGAAATGCACTGCCTCTTCATCTAAACGTCTTAGGAGGTTTAGATGAACTAGCTTGCTTTAAAGCTCAACTCAGGTGTTATTTCTCACAGAAAGCCTTTCCTGATCTCGCCAGTTATTAATGTTCTCTTCTTCCTCCAATGAGCTTCATTTTACTGATGTTTAAAAAGCAATGTCACTTTAAAGAGAATGTGTCTTGAAATGTGGAACTCTTTTTTCTTCCTTCTTTCCTCCCTTTCTTTTCTTTCCTTCCTTCTATCCTTCTCTCCCCCATCTGTCTCTCCCTCCCTCTTTGCCTTCTTCCCTCTCTCCCTTCCTTTCTTCCTTTCTTTCTTTTGTCTTTCTTCCTTTCTTCCTTCCTTCCTTTCTTTTTTTTTCTTTCTCTCTTTCTTTCCTTCTTTCTCTCCTTCTCTCCCTCCCCCATCTGTCTCTTCCTCCCTCTTTCCCTTTTTTCCTTCCCTCCCTTCCTTTCTTCCTTTCTTTCTTTTGTCTTTCTTCCTTTCTTCCTTCCTTCCTTTCTTTTTTTTTCTTTCTCTCTTTCTTTCTTTCTGTCCCCTTTGTATCCTCAGAACCTTAACATACTGCTTTAGACATTTTGCTGTTCTTCAGTTGTTTTTCAGTCGTGTCTAACTCTTCGTGACCTCATTTGGGGTTTTCTTGGCAAAGATACTGAAGTGATTTGCCATTTCCTTCTCCAGCTCATTTTAAAGATGAGGAAACCGAGGTGAACAAGGTGAAGTGACTTGGCTAGGACTACACAGCTAGGAAGTACCTGGGGTCAGATTTGCACTAAGGAAGAAGAGTCTTCCTGACTCCAATCTCAACTCTACCAACTGAGCCACTCAGCTGATTTAGACATAGTGGCTGCTTAATTCACTATGCTAAAAAATATGCTAAATATAGCAGGGACTCCATAGGATTGTTGTCAGAATCAAATGAGATATCGGAAAAGTAAGGGTTTAAACCTTAAACTGTTATAATATAAACTTTTTAATCACTCAGTCAATATGAATTTATTTAGAGCCATATATATATGTGTGTGTGTATGTGTGTGTGTGTATATATATATATATATATATATATACATATATATGTAAATATATGTATATATACACATATACTGAGTACTGTGCTAGGTGCTGGGAATAGAAAGAAAAAAAGAGAGAGAAAGATAGTTCTAGTTCCCAATCTATATATGTACTTGCCACACTGGTAATAAGTTGGAACCCAGCTCCTCTTGACTCTGGGTCTAGCACTGTCCCCCACATACCACACTCTGCCAGGCTCGTTACCAATGAAGTGGGAGGCAGTGGAGTTCTGCCTGGGAAGATGAGGGCCCACTTTCTGAGGTACCGGGCTAAGGACCCCCTAGCTCATGGCCTGTTAACCTCCCTGCTCCTCCGACCACATGGTCCCCTCCTGCCTTTGGACCAACCTGCCCTGTTTCTCACCTCAGTCTAATTCCCTCCCTCATTTTCTTGGCTGTGTTCCACCTTGCTAACAAAAAAGAGAGAGTAAGGGAGAGGGGGTTAGCTATAAGGACTATCAGGGACTATAAGATCCATGTCCTTGGAAGGGACTCTATCCTGGAAGTTCCTCTAAGGGATCTGGCCCCAAGAATCCCCAGTCTGGGAGCTCTCACTCCTGGGAATGAAGTACCCTTCAAGTACCCCATGGAAGGTGTGGTTGGTCCCAGAGTCCTAAGGTCCCAGAGACCCAGAGGTGAAAGGTCCCCTCTTTCAGCAAGTGTTTCTATTTAGTTCCAGATGCCGACCTGACAGGTGCTTTCCAGTGATTAATTCCTTGCCTAGGCCGGAATACTTCTCTCTACCCCGGCCTTGACTGGGAGAGATGCTGGGAAAATGGGGATGGGGAGGGAGTTAGGGGCAAAGCTGGGATTGGGGTCACTTGGGGACTTCTTAAGGCCTTTCCCAGTCTCCCCCAACCAGGTGTTTCATCTGACCTTGGCCAAATTTCTCAGTCCTGACTTCTGTCTTGTCATCTGCCCAATGAGATTTATAAACCCGTTGACCTTCCTGTCATTGGGTGAAGGTCACAGTAACAAAGGGCCTAGCAGTGTTTGAAGGAAGCTTGACAGCAGCCCAAACAATAATGGCTGTCCTCATCATCATATATAAGGAACATTCCTAGAGTCTTTTACCAACTGCCCCACAAAACTCTGTAAAATATGGAGTTTATGGGCTACTACCCCATTTTCTAAATGAGCAAAGTGAGGAACTAAGAAATTAAATACATTTTTAGCCCCTGATCCCACAGCAAATAGTGACCAGGGCAATTGTAAAACTCCTTGTTCAATTCCAGGAATATCTTTATCTCTGTGACTTAGAGTGTGTTTGTGGCTATTGGTCGGACATCACATGGAAGTATGGTTTTACCATATGGTTTTGTCAATTTAGAGCTGGAAAATGTTAGATTTGGAGGGGAACTCAGAACATAGAAATGGCTGGGCCATACAATGATTAGAGTATTAGACCTAGAATCAGGGAGACCCAAGTTCAAATCCAGCCTCAAATAACTGTCTCAATGTGTGACCCTACACAAGTCATTTATCCTGTTTGCCTCGGTTTCCTCAACTGTGGCTATTAATAGGACCTACCTCCCAGGTAGTTCTGAGACTCAAAAGAGATAATAATTCTAAAGTTCCTGGCACAGTGCCTAGAACATAATAAGCCCTATATAAATACTAACTGTTATCATCATCATCATACAATGATTTGTCGAGATCCTAAAATAGGGATTCTTAACCTAAGGTTCACAAACCATTAAGGGGTCAGTGGAGAGAGTATAAAGAATCTGAGAATTTTAAAATTTGTGTTTGCTATTTCAATAAGGTTGATTTCCTCCGTAATGTTATATAGTTTATTTTATTCATTTGAAAGCTATTCTGAGAAAGGATCTAAAGGCTTCAACAGAAACTGCCAGAGGGGGCAGTGACTCAAAAAATGTGAACAGCTCCACCCTAGACCACAGAATACCAGAGCTAGAAGGGAAACTAGACCACAAAATATCAAAGCTGAAAGGAATCTTAGAATGGAGAATGTCAGAGCTGGGAGGACCCTTAGAATACAGGAGGTCAGAGCTGGGAGGGCCTTAGAGCACAGGATGTCAGAGCTGGGAGGGCCCTTAGAACCCAGGATGTCGGAACTGGGAGGGCCCTTAGAACATGGGATGTCAGAGCTTGGAGGGCCCTTAGAACTCAAGATGTCAGAGCTGGGAGGATTCTTAGAACACGGGATGTCAGAACTGGGAGGGCCTTACAACAGGGAATGTCAGAGCTGGAAGGAATCTTAAACAGAAAATATGAAAACTAGGAGTGATCATAAAGTCCACAGAATGTTAGAATTGTAAGAGAACTTAATGCAAAGAAGATCAGAGATGGGAGGGACCTTAGAATACAGGATATCAGAAACTTAGAAAATGGAATATCAGAGTGGAAAGGGTCTATAGAGACCCCTCACATTACACGGATTTTCACCCAGAAAGGAGAAGTTATTTGCTCCAGGTTATATAACTTTGAATTGTCAAAGGAGCCTCAAAAATTTAACTACATTCAACAAGCACTTATTAATTAAGCACCTATATACCAAACATTAGCAAGGACAACAGTTTTTGCCCTCAAAGACTTCTAGTCTGAGGCAACTGGGTAGCACAGTGAGTAGAGCACCAGTCTTGAAGTCAGGAGGACCTGAGTTCAAATTTGATCTCAGATACTTAATACTTCCTGGCTGTGAGACCCTGGGCAAGTCACTTAACCCCAATTGCCTCAGGGGAAAAAAAGATCTCCAGGTCATTTACAGCTAAGAAAACTGAGCCCCAAAGAAGTGGAGAGCCAGAACTAGCCAAATGGTGCAGTAGAAAGAATCCAGCCTTCTTGTACTAGCAGGTTAAGGGTTCAGTTCCTAGATCCTAGCAAAATGACCCTGGACAAATCACCTAAACCCATCCGAAGCTTTATTTATCTCTTCTGTCAAATGAAGGGGCCGGGCTTCCAGCTCTGTCATCCCATTATTCCGGAACCCGCTAAGTTAGGATGTCATCCCACTATCTCTAATTCTTTGTGGATGGTTTGATTGGATCCACATTTACGTTGGTGGAAGGATCTGGCTAGGGGAGAGGATGGGGGACCCCTTTTCTCCCCACCCTCAACGGGGCTCTAATCCACGCAGAAATCACATCCCCCAAAGCCAGAGAGTTAAAGAGACAGCAGCTATCTTCCTTACATCTCTCCCGGGGACCTGGGACAGAAAAAAAGAGAAATCCTTCTCCCCCCCCTTCTAGCTCATCCTCTTGTTTGTTCCGTGTGCCGGAGCCCTGGGCAAATTTTTGCTAATTTTGTGGCTGCCTTTATCAAACGGGGGATTCACTGGCGGCTTTATCCGAGATAAGTGGATTAGTCGTTGAGCTAAACAAGAAGGTGTCTGACGAGGGGGCCGAGCTAAAGAAGATGTTTGTTTCCCAAAGAATGGAGCCACGTTTGCTGCCCTGTTCTGGGTGAACTAGGGCTCCGCCAGGCCCTAGCCAGGAGGTCCCTGGCCCGCCCCCTCTCAAGGGATTTTAGCAGCTAGAATGTAGATGGGCTGGGGGAGCCTGTTGGACTAGAAGGAGGCGAGTACAGAATCCAGCCGAGGCTCAAAAAAACAAAACAAAACAAAACAAAACCTGCCATGAGGGAGGGGATATTTTCTCTTTCCGGGTCTCAGTTTCCCCATCTGTCAAGTGAAGGGATGAACTCAAAAGCTCAATTCTTTCCAGCTCTGAAGTTCACGACTCTAATTTCCCTTCTACTTCCAATATTCTGTATTCTAAGATGTCTCCCCGTTCTAACACGCTGAAATATTCTGTGTTCTAAGGACTCTTTCAGCTGAAATATTCTATGTTCTAAAGGTCTTCCCAGTGAAATATTTTGTGTTCTAAGGGCCCTCCCACCTGAAATATTCTGTGTTCTAAAATGTCTCCACGTTCTAACATTCTGTGTTCTAAAATCCCTCCCACCTCTGACATTTTCCATTCTAAGGACCTTCCTCACTCTGACATTTTTGTGCTCTCAATTCCATTCCAATCCAAATTACAATTATTCTGAGGCTTTTTCCAACTCCTAAAATTCTAGACTCTAAAGCAGTAGTATCAAACTCAAATAAAAACCCTAGTAAGGCTCCCTGAAGATCACATGTTGATTTAGTCTTAAAATGTAATGTTATCTGTGTTTTGTTGCCTTTTTTATTTATTTTCTTAAGTATTTCTCGATTACATTTCAATCTGGTTCTCTTCCAACTCCTAAATTCTATGATTATTGCAAATTGAAGAGAGGTTTAAACTCCAGAACTTTGGGGTTTAGAGCTTATCCAGATTCTGGCAGTCTGGGGTGTCTGTCCTCTTAAGTGTCTCAGTTATTCCATCTATAAAAACAAAACAAAACAAAAAATCAGGAGCAGAGTCCATTGAGAGAAGAGACACTTGGATTGCTCCAGGAACGATTGCAGAACTGTTGCAGGGGAAGAGCTTAGAAGACCATCAGGGATGCTGAGGGCTCTGTTTCCACCTTTGTCCTGATGTATTATGGATTGTTAGTCAGATTGCTGTCCCTTCCCTGGCTCCTATGTCCTCTGTGCCAAATAGAGAACACCGGGGAGAAGAATTGAGGGGTCTCTCCCTTCCGAGCTTTATTGCTCTTGGGAATGGGAGACACCAGCCCCCCCACGCCATGTTAGGGGTACCACAAATAATTCATATTCTTCAATTGACTGGAAATGGGCCCAGGCAGGAGGAAATTGTGTCTGCCCCAAACCCCTCAGGAGGTAGGGGAAAGGGGGGAACCTAGAGTGGCTCCTCTTGGCCCCGGAAGGGGGAGGACCGTAGAAATCAGCCAGGCTCTTTCCCGACATCACGGTACACAGCATCCAGGGACTCTAACATCTGGATTGGGGCCCTATCCCACCCAGCCCTTCTTTTGTTCCATTTTTCACAAGACCTTCGATGGCCAGAGAAGCTGTTCCCCTCGGCCATGACAGGGAGGAGGGATTTGGGGAGAAGGGACGGTGGGAGGGAGAACCCGAGAAGGAAGGAAAAGGAGAAGAAACTCTCCCCCCCCCCAGCAACCCCAAGCTTGAGGTCCCCAGCTGGTGGTTAGTAGCATCTGTCCTCACCGAGGAGCCTCCAGCTGAGTGAGACTCACTGTTTATTTACATGTCATTATGGCGATGAGGTGCAGATATTAACTCTGTCAAGAGTAATTTGCTGTGACATTTTTCACTCGCTTGGTGCCCCCCCCCCCCCCCTCGTGGCAGCTCGGAGGCTCCCCCCCCCCTTCCCCCCCAGCCACCAGCTCTGAGGAAGCTGCTCAGCCAGCAAGGCCAAGGCCAAGGCCAAGGCCGGCGCTGGCTCCTGAGACCCACTGGACTTTGAAATTGAATTTGGGCCGGGCTGAGTGCCTCCCGCAGCCACCCACCTCCCCACGGTGCCCGACTCTCGGTGGCAGCCTTTGGCCCTGGCAACAGGGCAGGGGAGTTCCTACCCCAGCCTGCTTCTTAGGGCACAGAACCGGCAAAGACCAAAAAAGGTGGAAAGATAGGAACAGAGGGAATGAGCTCAGAGATGAGGGAGTTTTCAGCAGATGGGAGGGCCCTTAAAACAGAATTTCAGAACAGGGAAGGACTAAAACAAACTTATTAAGGTTCACTCAGCTCCTATTCCATGATCTTCTCTGCTTCCTCTACCCTCTACCACAAGCCAGAAGCCATTGCTTCCTCTTTGAGCCTTTCAAACCATCCAGACCACTTTAACTCCATAAAATATAATAATGTGTTTTTGTTCAGTTGACTTCCAAACATATATATATGTAAGTATAGATAAAACACCAAAAATAAAAAATAAAAGATTTGAGATATCCTTGTACCAGAAGTTAATAGGGCCTCAATTAAAATATAGTACTTGAAAGCCATCCTGAAGTAGAGATTCTGTGAACCAGTATGAGGAAGGAGCACGGGGCACAACTAATACAAAGGTCCTGAAGTAGGAGATGAAGCATCATGTGTGCAGAACAGTGATAGAGCAGTAAGATCAGTAAGGTTGATGTGAAAAGGGGGGAGGGTAAATAAAGGGTAGGAAGACTGGAAAGGTAGAAAGGGGGCAAGTTGTGAAGAACTTTAAATAACCATTCCATTTGGGGGCAATAAGGAACCACAGGAGGTTGTTGAGGTAAGAAGTGATTGGGCCTGAAATTTAGGAAATCTCTTTGTCAGATGAGTAGACTATGGCAGTGGGCTTTGCTTAAGAAATGTTGGTTGGATTGGACTGGACTGGAGTGGGTCCCATATTTGAAGTTAGTAAAGACTGCTAAAATTATGGAGTTCTACATGAGAAAGAGAGATTTTATGAGTTCAGACTTCCCCTAGATCATTCAGAGATTACAGACCAGAATCTCTGTGCCTAAATCCAGGGCCTGTTCTGGTGAGGAGGAGGCAAGCAAGACAACACTTGTACATGGTAGGGAACAGTCAAAGAGATCACCCAACATGTTTTGGACCAGTGAGGAGGGGAAGGAAGGGCAGAAAATAAGTCATAATCAATCGTACACTGAGCAGCTTCTTTCAGTGGCAAGATCTAAGAGCTAATGAAGCCACAGCCATGGTTGCAATCTCTGGACAAGGGCAAGTTGGCTTCATATAGAGAAAAAAACAATATCTGTGGGCTCCAAACTGAGCCCTGGCCACAAACTAAGAACTCTGGGTCTGAGTGTTTGTTGAAGGAATTCATTCAAATGAATCTCATGAAAATAAGTGCTGAGAATACAAAAACATTCCCCACATACACATCCCCCAAAGGGGAAAATAGTCAACATGTAGATAATTTGATAAGGCAAAGAATAATAAGTGGAATGGGTGAGGGGAGTGGAACAGGAAAAGCTTCCTGTAAAATGTGGCATTGGAACTGAGTTTAGAAAGAAAGGAAGGAGAGGGGACACTTACGAAGGGAGAGGACCTATGCAAAAGTAGAAAGGAAGGGAGCGAGGAAAAGAGGAAGAGAGGAGGGAAAGAAGGAAGGAAGAAAGAAAAAGGGAGAGGGAGGGAGGAAAGAAGGAAGAGAGGGAGGGAGGAAGAGAAGAAAGAGAGGAAGAAAGGGAGGGAGGAAGGAAGGAAGGGAGGGAGGGAGGGAGGGAGGGGAGAAGGAAAGGAGGGAGGGAGGAAAGGAGGGAAGGAGGAAAGGAGGGAGGGAGGAAGGAAGGAAGCAAGGAAGGAAGGAAGGAAGATATATTCATCTCCATCTATTCATCCACCCTCTAAAGTGAACCTTTCCTTATATCTAAGAAAAATAAACAAACCTGGCTGATACAGTAATTGCCTCTTGCAAAGTTTACAACATTGTAGCCCCCATTTCTCCTCTTTCTTCAAGACAGATGAACAAAACAGATTATTTTTTCCCCAAGTTCCTACTCCGTTCATCTAATACTTGAGATGAGGGTCTAGATAGCTGAGGAGCACAATCCTTCCTTCTGGAAATGGACACAGCTGAGACAGCACATTGAAGTTAGTAAAGACTGCTAAAATTATGGAGTTCTACATGAGGAAGAGAGATTTTAGGAGTTCAGACTTCCCCTAGATCATTCAGAGATTACAGACCAGAATCCCAGATGTGCACTAATGAGAGTGAATCAGGATCATTCTGGTTATTCGAAGAGTTTCAGAGTGGGGAGGGAGTTTAGTGGTCATATAGGCCAATTCATACCCTTAAGTAATATCGAAAGAAAGAAAGAAAGAAAGAAAGAAAGAAAGAAAAAACGGAATATCCACTAAAACAGACTTAACAAGTGGTCCTCCAACTCCTACTTGAAATACTCCAAGGAGGGGGAACCAGAACCCCCTAGTAGACACCCTTCTACTCTGGAACAGCTCCCCTTGGCTCCTTGGCAACTTCCCCCAGTGCGTCCAGCTCTGTCCTCTGGGATCAAAGAGGAAGACCCTAATTCCCCTTCCATATGACAGCCTTTCAGATACCTGAACAACATGTCCCTCCCCCTACTTACACCCCAAGTTTTCTCTTCTAGACAAAAAAAAAATCCCAATTCCTTAATTGATGTATAAGTGGCACAAGAGACCTACCCCTCTCACTGCTCTCTAAAGGACCATTAAGAAGGGTTCATAAGCCTGAGGGGGATGCCCGACTTCCCCTCGAAATGTAGACTCCTCAGCCTCAACTGACCCAACTCTCTCTGGGAGGTAGAGAATAAGCATTTAAATAGGCTACCGTGCTAAGTACTTTACAAGCTGCCCCATGAGGAATGACCCCTCTCAGAAGACGTGGGAGAAGGTACCATTTTTTTTAAAGTTAAGCATATCCTTAGGTGAAATGACATGCATTTTGCTGGGTATTCTCAGCTAAATGTAATTATATTGACTTTCAGTAAAAAGATGAAGGTAACTAGGTGAGGCAGTAACTTGACTTCAGTTAAGAAGACCTGAGTTCAAATCGTACCTCAGAAACTTACTAGCTGTGTGACCCTGGGCAAGTCATATAATCGTATTTGCCTCCGTTTCCTCAATAGACACTACCTAGTTGTGGGACCCTGGGTGAGTTGCTTCACTTATGTCTGCCTCAGTTTCCTCATCTGTAAAATGGAAACTTTCCCCTTTACATTTATCTCACCAGCAGCACCATCACCCCCTCCTACTTAGTCTGAGGAAGGAATTCGGAAGCTATTGAAGGATAGGGGATGTGGAGAAAAGTATACGGAGCTCAAATCTGGAAACAAGTTTTTGTTCTTTAGTCATTTTTCGGGCATATTCGACTCTCTGTAACCCATTTTTTGATTTTCTTGGGAAAGATTCGGGGTTGGTTTGCCATTTCTTTCTCCAGCTCATTTGCCATATGAGAAAACTGAGGCAAACAGGGGAAGTGACTTGCCCAGGGTGACACAGATAAGTATAGAATTTGAACTCAGGTTTTCCTGACTCCATCTGGGCATTCTCTGCAGTATGGCGCCACCTAGTAGTCCCAGCTTTTGTTCTCCAGTTTACTATGTGTATGTAATCTTCCCTCTGAGCTTCACATCCTAGTACAAGCAATTTTCCCTTCCACATTTTACAGATGAAAAAAGTTAAGATTCAGAAAAACAAATGTTAAATGAGTTGACAAAATTAGGATTCAAACCCACATCTTCAAGTTATGGAATCTTGGGAACAGAAGAGAATTTAAGACAAAAAAAAAAAAAAACAATAATGTGGAATGCCTTTGCCTTGGAGAACTCCAGAGGATACTTGGAGCACAGAGCATTTAACATATTTGTTTATTTAATAATATAATATTATAATATTTACCACATATTGTTTTTTTTTTAATTTAATAGCCTTTAATTTACAGGATATATACATGGGTAACTTTACAGCATTAACAATTGCCAAACCTCTTGTTCCAATTTTTCACCTCTTACCCCCCCACCCCCTCCCCTAAATGGCAGGATGACCAGTAGATGTTAAATATATTAAAATATAACTTAGATACACAATAAGTATACATGACCAAAACATTATTTTGCTGTACAAAAAGAATCAGACTCTGAATTATTGTACAATTAGCTTGTGAAGGAAATCAAAGATGCAGGTGTGCATAAATATAGGGACTGGGAATTCAATGTAATGGTTTTTAGTCATCTCCCAGAGTTCTTTTTCTGGGCATAGCTAGTTCAGTTCATTACTGCTCCATTAGAAATGATTTGGTTGATCTCGTTGCTGAGGATGGCCTGATCCATCAGGACTGGTCATCATCTAGTATTGTTGTTGAAGTATATAATGATCTCCTGGTCCTGCTCACCTCACTTTACCACATATTGTTAAAGCTGTAAGGGACCCTGGAATATAGAGAATTGAAAAATGGAAATGATAGTTCAGGAGCATCTAGAACATTTTATAGATAAGGAAATTGAGGCTCAGACACTTTAAATGACTGGCCCAAGATCATATAGGTGAATAATTATGGGCACTGAGCATATTTGAGTCTGTTTCCTCATCTCCAAAAAAAAGGGGTAATAATGCTACCTCAAAAGGATCCTTGAGATGCATTTAAATGAGATAATCTGCAAAGTACCATAAAACTAACTGTCAGCTATCTTATTCAATAGCCAAGGCAGAAATCAGTCTGGGCCTTTAAAAAAAAAAATCATGGATCTGCTGCCACTTCCTATCTCTGTGACCTTGGACCAATTACTTAGTGCTTTGGACCTCAGTTTCCTTACCTGTAAAAAGAGAAAGATGGACTACATGATCTCTGAGCCCCCTGTGACTCTCCATTACTCCCAAGTTAATGGAGCTAATTGGTGATTTAGCTAGAACTAGAACCCTGGGATCTCTTGAGTGCTGAAATCAAGGTGTAAGATCTGAATTCGAATCCCAGGTCTGCCAATCCCTATCAGTGTAGCCTCAGTTTCCCCTTCTGTAAAATGAAACCAGATATCCTATTAAAGTCCCTTCCAACTCTGGTCCTGTAACAGGTCCTATGAAGCTTTCCCGGCCTCAGTTTCCACGACAGTCAAATTGACTGAGTGGGGAGGAAGGGGAGGGATTGTATTAGGTGACTTCTTAGTCTTGAGCCGTTTTAGAGCTATTGGTCCTAAAAGCCGGCGATTTCTCCTCCTCCCTCGACTCCCACCCCCTGGCCCAAGCCAGGCAAGGCCCAGTGATCAGTGCCTGGGACCCTTAACGCATTGTGAGACGCGGCAGCTTGTTTGCACAGGTAATAATGAGGCCCGCGTGTTGCTGCCCAGTCTCTGCCAGGGCTAATCTGCGTCCTCATCTTGGCCAATTAATGAGGCACCAGCGCCCGCTCCCCTCCACCCCCCGGCGCCCCGGGCCCGCGCCCCTCCCCCCCTGCGCCCTCCTACCCCTTCGGGGCGGGGGCCCCGGGAGCCGGGGAGCCGCTGCCCCCCCTCCCCTTTCTTCCCTCCCTCCCCCTCCCCACCGCGCTCCTGACACCTGCACTGCCTGGCAAATTGTTTCTGTCATCTGCTTTCTGTCTTCTATTAACGAGGAGGGGAGGGGGTGGGGGCCGGGCGGGGGGAGGGAGGAGGAGATGGGATCTGCCATGCTTAGCGAGGCCAGATACATTAATTACAAAACGGCCATTTGCCGCATGAAAATGTGCTAATTAAATTTATGCAATCATTATCTTTAAATAGTCATATCTTTCCCGGCGATCAGCCCCCTTCCCAGCCTCTCCTCTCCCTAGCGAAAGTCGTGCTAATCCCCTTTCCAACACTTATCTGGCCATCAGTGAGGTGGGGCTCCCCCCACCTCCCCAACGGCGGGGAGGGGGGGCTTGGGAGGAGGGGCGGGGAGGCGAGGGAGCGGCACGGGCGGGGCGGAGACCTGGCTCAGTGACCTTGCCTCGGTGCTTGCCCCGTCCTGAGCTCTGGAAAAGGAAACCCATTGGCCCGAGAAGGGATTTGGAAAACCGAGGAGTTCCCTACAGGGTAATATTCCCCCACCCCTACCCCCCATTTGGGGGAGGGGAATTGCTCAAAGTCGCACCGAATAAGCAGTCACACCTGAACTTGGGTTCTGACTCCGAGATTTTTTGTTGCATCACTAAAGAAAGCAGATTCCCGGTCCCCCCCCCTTTTTTTTTCTCCCCCCAAAATTGTAAAAGCATTAAAGAGGCAGATGGTAGGGTGAGGGGGAAGGGGAGAGCAAAAGAGCCAGACCCAACAACACGACTATTTGGACAAAGAGTTAATAATATCTGTATGCGCCGGTCATTTGGATATTTCTAGTTACTATGTAGACTCCAATTTATTTGTTTTTTTTTTTTTTAATTTTTTAGAATGTTGTAGCATTTGTTTAGGTGAATAGAGAGTTAAGACCCGGAGTTAGGAAGGCCTGAGTTCAAAATACTCAGTTGTTTCTTATTGTTTGATTCTGGGCAAGTCACTTAACTTAAATGCCTCGACTTCCTCATCTGTAAAATGGAATAATAATAGCACCCACTTACTGGAGGAGTTATGAGGATCAAATGACGCTTAACACAGCGTCAGGCACATAGAGAGGTACCATATTATCGTGTTAGCTATTATCATGGGTGGTGGTGGTCTGGACATTGGACTTAATCCTTGTGGTGAACTCCCAATAGAGATACTCCCTCTCCTGATTCAGGTAGCAGCTGATAGGGCAGGCAGGTAGCACAGTGGATAGACTGTTGGTCTGGAGTTACAAAGACCCTAGTTCAAATTCAGCCTTGGATATGACTGGCTGGATGCCCCTAAGCAAATCACTTAAATCTGCTTTGGTTTGCTCATCTGAAAAATGAGTTGGAGAAGGAAATGGCAAATTGCTCCGATAGCTTCAGGAAGAGTGACAAGACTGAACAACGATAAGGAAAGCAATTGATTTGTATCGTTTTTGGTCTTTTGAGGTTAAATCACCTACCTAGGGTCTCACGGCCAGTGTACACCCAAGGGATTTATTACAAGGGAGTTGAATCCAGGTCATTCTGAAAGCCTTATCCTCTGTTACTGTCATTCTTTAAGAAAGTACAAATTACAAAAAGTGGACCCAAGGCCATTCTTGGACACTCTTCCTTGTTCCAACCACCTTCCGCACAGCAATTATACAGTTTGGGTTTGATTTTTTTAGTCCAGATCTGTGATTCCATTCCCAGGGAAAACATTTCCTTTCACCGGTGCCATTCAGCACCTGCTCTGCTAAGTTTTGGGCTTAGATTGCTGCTCTTGGTCTTGGAGAAGCAAAGACTTCCCTCTACACCGAAGGACATGACAGGAAAACTTCTTCAGACTGAACCGGGGATCTTCAAAAACCTCCTGCAGTTACCCAGATAGGGCTCACAGAAATCTCTAGAGGAAAGACCACTCTTGAGTCCTTTCCATTAGCCATTCTGGAGCCTTACAAAAGAAAGGAAGACCCGGATTCTCATCCAACTCTCTGTCATCGTCCCCAGGAAGTCATTGTTTTGTATAGCTTCAGTTGAGCTATTGGTCATTAATATTTCTATTTTGTCCTTTTTTCCCAGTCCCTGACATACAATAAAGACTTGTCTTTATTAAGGATATATACTGTGCCCAGTATATCACAACCCAAACTATTTCTGACGGAGAACTTTCCAATTTCAAAACGCTTCTCTGGACTTCAGTTATTCTCCACAGTATCTCCTTGCTAGAGGAGGGGCAGGTCCCATCTTTATACCATGATGGAAATAGGACCCAGCAGTTGAACCCATAAACCCAGGAACGATCCTGACAATAAAGCCAGTCTTTACATCTGAGAAACTGAGCTATAATGAGCCAAGATATTCTGTTGGCCTCAGTAAATAATTGTCAAGCATCTACTCTATGTGAGCCAATTGGGATATGACGGGTCAATTGCTGCTGTTGCTGATAATGATAATAATAATTATTATTATTCAACAAAACTTTATTAAGAGTATGTGTGCAGGCACTTTATTAAGCATAGGTAGCATAAAGACAAAATCAACTGATTCTTATCTTAAAGGATCTCACAATTTGTTGTAATAATTAATATTATTATACAAATATCATTACTGCCACCTCCGCCTATTACTACTACCAACTAGTAATTACTATTACTATTACTACTACCACCAAAACTATCATCACCACCACTACTACTATTACCAATACTACTACTACTACTAATATTACTATTACTACTACTACTACTACTACTGCTGACTTCTATTACTACTACTACTACTACTACTACTACTACTACTACTACTACTACTACCACCACCATCACTACCACCACCACCACCTAAAGTTCTTCAAGAATAGGACTTGTTTTATTCTTTTTATTTTTAGTTCCAACACTTAGCACACGGTGACTGAAAAATAGTTGGCATTTAAGAAATGTTTGTTGATTGATTACGCTTATATCCTAATACCATAAACGTAGTTATTTCATCTATCTCTGCAATATAGTGCACTGAACATTTAAGATAAAAAAAAATATGGAATAGCAACTTGTCCTGGTGCCCTTTATATCTGAGCCCTATTGAAAAAGATGAGAATGAGATAATCATATGCATCTTTCTGTATGTATATATAGAACATAGCTCTTCATGGCTATATAGGAGGAAGAGAATTTTTAAAATGAACTGGGTGAGCCTCAGGAGAAGAGAATCCAAGAAACAGATGACAACTGCTCCCAATTTTTTGGCATGATAATGTTAACAAAGTATCCTCTTCAACATAATTCTGGGAGGAATTAGGAAGTAAAATATCGGTAATTATTGCCACTTATTTGGCATTCAGAGCATTCCAATGTGCTTTGCTCTCAGACTCTCATTAAAATGAATCTCCACAGTAGCCCTATGAGGTTAGGAATGCAAATATTCATATCTCTTTTTTAACAGATGAGGAAATTAAAGGTCAGGGGAAGGAAAATGATTTGCCCAAGAACACTCAGATAGTAATTAAGCTAGGTTGAATGCAGATCTCTTATACCTTGAGATTATAAGTAAGAAAGGGAGACAAAAGATCTAGGTTTTCTGGATTTAAGGGGTAGCATTTCATTGCAGGGGGCGAGGCTTGGTCTGCTTGCCCCAAGGAATAGGACCAGAAGGAGTCAGTACAAGTGACAAGAAGAGGCAAATAGAGACTTGATGACAGGACAAATTTCCTAATAATATTTTGTTGTTGTTGAGTCATTTCAATTTATCCAATTCTTTGTGACCCCATTGGGGTTTTCTTAGCAAAGATACTGAAGTGTTTCCTTCTCTAGCTCATTTTACAGGAAACTGAGGCAAAGTTAAGTGACTTGCACAATGTCTGAGGTAAGATTTTAATTCAGATCCCTTTGACTCCAGGGCCTGAGCTCTATCCATTTTGCTACCTAAAGACACAATAGGCTAACTTGAGAAATCATGGGTTTCTCCACATTGGAGTTATAGAAAAGCCCAAAATCATCTATGAAAGGGATTCACATGCTATAATGGAAGAAAGAATAATGTGAGAGAGTTCAAATTTCACCTCAGACACTAGCTATAGGACTCTGGACAAATCATTTAACCTGTTTGCCTCAGTTTTCTTATCTGTAAAATGGGGATGATAATAGAACCTTTCTCCCAGGGTTACATGTGTGTATTATACGTAAAGTGTTTTGCAAACTTTCAAGTCCCATACAGATGTTAGGCATTGTGATTATATTGAGGTACCTAACTTCAGAAAGTGCCACTAGCTTCCTATATGTTTGTTGGCAAGCTGCTTCCTGTCTCTGAGTTGGATGAGATGAGGATTTATCAAATTAGGCTGTGAGGAATCTTACAGGTTGGTTGGTTTGATTGATTATTAAATGAACCAAATGTTGTTTGTTAATAAGCTTTAAAAACAAAAATTTTAGAGGATTTTACTACGAGGGTTCTGCCGAAGCTTTATTTAAACTAAGGGGCTCTGTCCCTGTGGAAAAGTTTAGGAAATACTGGACTAAATAATAATAAATGACACTTTTATATAGCACCTACTATGTGCAAGCACTAAACCAAGTGTTTCACAGACACTATCTCATTTGATCCTTACAACAAACAAATAAACAAACAAAAAATCCCATTTTATACATGAAGAAACAGGCAACGGTTAAATGATTTGCACAGAGTCACACAGCTAATAAATATCTAAGCTGGATTTGAACTCAGGCTATTTACTCCAGGGCCAGTACTCTATACATGGCCACTTAACTGCCCTTAAACATCTCAAAGCCTCCTGATTCTAAAACTCAAGGATATTTTCTATTGAATCATATGATCTTCTCAATCTATCGTCCAAATCTCTTTTTCCTCTCTTATCTAAACCAGTAGATGTTATCTCCATTCATTGCCTCTACTGCCTTTTCTCATTTTCATCTCTTTGTAGTGCAGCCTCTGATTTCATCATTCAACTGAAACTTTCTTCCAAAGTTACCAAGGGTCTCTGAAGTGCCAGCTCAGATAGAGTCTTCGTTCTGGAATTCTCTGCTGCATTTGACTACCCCCTCTCCTATTGGCTACTTCCTCCTTTCTAGATTTTTATGACCCTACCTTGGTCTCTCTTGGTTCTCCTATTATATGTCCAATAGCACCTTCTCAGTCCTTTGCTGCACCATCATCATAATGACATGCTATATGGACAAGGCTTGTGAATGACCTCAGGGATGTGCTGATAAATATTCAACAACTGGCTTTCTAGAAGGAAAAAAAAAAAAAAAAAAAAAAGACTGTAGCAGGACACTTTTTTAATTTTAATTTGCATCATCTTTCTTAAGTCTAGATAATCAAAAAAAGAGTAAATTGAGTCCTGATTTGTAAGTTTTGCTGATTTCTAAAACGTTAACAAATCAGCTCTTGGAAGACTGTTCCAGGTAGCTCCAGCATATCCCTGGGTGTTCTGCAACACTATTTCCTGAGGATTCTTTTTTCTAAATGCCCTTCCACTCAGTGACCTCATCAACTGCCACAATTATTATCTGTGTAGCTAATTCACAGATTTATATATCCAGCTCTAGTCTCTCTCCAGTCCTACCTGATCAACTACCACTGAACATTTCTAACTGGATGGCCATACGCATCCTCAAATTCCTTATGTCCAAAACAGAATTGATCATCTTGCCCTCCCCCAAATCCACCTCTCTTCTTAAACTTCCCTAACACTGTCCTTCCGGTGACCCAAGGGAACCACCTATCTCAGTTTAATGCTCTCTCACTCACCTCACCCCATCAGTTAATAGTTTCCTTTTTAGTTCCATAAAATCCCTCACATCCAGCCTCTTCTCTCTTCCCAGCCACTTCCTTAGGTCAGACCCTTTTCGCACCTCACTCGGATCGCAGCAGGAGCCCCCTCGTTTGTCTCTCTCCCCATCCTCTTTATAACGGCCACAATGATCTTCCCAAATCACAAGTGTGACAGTGTCATTCCCCCACTCAAGAAATGATGGCGTTCCCGTTGGCAACGAGTTAAATAACATCCCTCCATCTGGCCCCTGGCTCCAACCATTATTACTGATTATTTCCCTTCGGACTTTCCGGGCTCTAACCTAACACTCCCGACTGTTTCTCACGGCCTGGCAAGTGTCACAGATCATTTCCCACCGCCGGGCCTTTATCCCAGCCCCCAGGCCCGGGACGCACTGCTTCTTCCCTCTGTTTCTCAGAATCCCTCATTTCCTTCAGGACTCAGTTACTCCCTTGGGCACAAAGCCCTTTCTGGTTCCGCTAGGTTTCCCATGTCTTCCCCGCTCCCACGTTATAGTTAATGTTTGGGGAATTTTACACGATCAGTCGTTTTTCAGCATGTCCAGCTCTTTGTGACCCCATGTGGGGTTTTCTCGGGAAAACTACCGGAGTCGTTTGCCATTTTCCTCTCCGTCTCATTTTACAGAGGAGGAAACTGAGGCAGGCAGGGTTTTACGGAGGTCACACGGCTAATCTGATGGGACTTCCCGACTATAGGCTCCGCATCCTGCGCCGGGGTGCCCCCAGCTGCCCTTTTTGTGCTCTCCTCTCCGCGCTGATGGATTGCCACCGCCACGGAGCAGGATCTCCTGGAGGGCCGGGGTCCCACTTTTGATTTGTAATCTCCGGCCTGAAGCACCGCGTGGCGCCGAGTAGGTGCTTCACGAGCTTGTGCGTGTGCCGTGTGACAGACGAAGTCCCCGCCCCTCATCTTACTAGATTGCCCCGTCCCGGAGTTAGCGCTCGGACCCACTGCTGACTCCCAGAGCCGCGGCCTCCCGCTGTCCCTTCCCCTTCCCCTCAGGAAGGTCGGGGTCCCGGCTACCACAAGCCCCCACGCTCTGCCCTTGCTCGCCACAGCCCCACCCGCCACCCTCCGCTCCGCTCTCGGGCTGCAAGCGGCCCCGGCACCTGGATGCGCGCCCCCGTTCCCTCTCCCCGGCTGCGGAGCCCGCCGATCCCTCCTCCCAGCCCCCGTCCTCTCCCTCCAGTACTCCCGATGGTAGCGATGGCCCCTCCTAATTGGGAGGCAAGCTCCCAAAGCTTCTCTCGGTTATCACAGAGGGTGCAGATCTCCCCAGCTCAGGCACCTCGGCCACAGGCCCCGAGGGCCAGCTCAGAGACGGAGGGAATTAATTACATTTTCTCCGTCTCCTTCTTTTAAAGTATGGGAGAGTGATGGAACGACCAGGGGAAGGGAGGGATGAAGCAGAACGGGGGGGAGGAGGAGGGGGAGATGGGATCCGGAGGTGGGGGCCGGGGGGGAGCCCGGCTGGTGGCGCGGAAGGAGTGTCAGGCTCGGGGACCGAAGCTGTGGGTTTGAGTCCCCCCTCCTGCTACTTCCTAGCTCCATGACCTTAGTTTAGTCATGAACTAGTTTTGGTAAATGAAGAGATCAGACTAGGAGATCTCGAAGATCCTCTCCAGCTCTCAAACTCGGTGCTTCTGGGAAGGAACGGAGGAAAGGTTAGATTTAGCTCTGAAAGCACCTTCTCTGTTATTTCAGGCTCGTGACACAATTGGCCCCTTCCTTCCCCACCCCCCACCCCCCATCCCCCACTAACAAACAAGTTTCTAACTGGCGGAAACGAGGGCACTCATTGATTTACCCTGACGATGAAGCTGGGACTGATTTGGAGCAGAGGAGGTTGGGTTTTTTTTTTTTGTTTTGGGTGGGGGGGGGGGAAGAGTGGGGGGGGCAATGAATGAGCAAAGGAGGGGAAAGGATGCCTGTCAATCATTATGATGGGCAGCTTGGAGATTTTCCTTCAGATAAAATCTTACAGATGTGGAAAGGATATTGATTTTGAGTTAGCATCGGTAATGTACCAAGAAGTAATACATTAGACAAAAGCAAGGTCACACACAAAAAAAATAAGGAAGAAAGGGAGGGGGGGAAAGGGAGTCTCTGTTAAAGGACTTTGAATTCTTAGGATGGGGGGGATTATCACATCAGACCTTGACTTCCTTAAGTTCAAAAGTTTGCTCATTGCAAACTTAGAGCCTAGACCTAGGAGAGACCTTTTCCTGACTTTAGAGAAAAGGAGATGCTGACTAGTTACTGGCTTCCTGGAGATGGAGGATGAGGGACAAAGCCAAGAATGGTAGGAATGACACCTTCTTCTTCTGTGATCCACCTTTTTCTGCTGTTTTCTGGTGTTTGAGATTCAGGGTTATTCTTGCTTGTTCTGTGTTGCAAAGATCAGTCTACAACTGGAACGGGGATGTGTGATCTACACACAGATGACCTTAGAACAGAAAAATATAACACAAAATGTCAGAGCTGGGAGGACCCTTAGAACCCAGGAGTTCAGAGCTGGGAGGGCCCTTAGAACCCAGGATGTCAGAGTCAAGAGGACCCTTAGAACCAGGAGTTCAGAGCTGGGAGAACGCTTAGAACATAGAATGTCAGATTTGGGAGGAACCTTAGAACACAAGATGTCAGAGCTGGAAAGGTTTACTTAAGACCATAGACTTCTAGATTGAAAAGGGACTCAGGGAGCATCTGCCCAAGCCGAATGGGAATCCTTTATATAATCTCTACCCACAAAGCAGTTCTGCTTGAAGACAAAGAAGAAGCCACTATACCCAAGACAACTCATTCTGAGACTTTTGGATGACTCTAATTATTAGAAAGTTGATTCTAACAAAAAGCCTAACTCCCCTTTCTGCAAATTCTATTTCTCCTAGTTCTTCCTTCTGGGACCAAGCAGAATAAGTCTAATCCTTTTGCCAATCTCAGTGAAGTTATAACATTTATTATAAATGCCTACTACGTGCCAGGCACTATGCTATGTGCTAGAGATAAAAGGATTTTTAAATGACCCAGTTCTTGCCCTCAAGGAGCTTTTCCATTTACCAAGGAAGATATAACATATGTACATAATAATACTAATAATACATTATATTAACCCCATTAGTGAATCTTCTTTAGGTTCAGCCATTCAATCAGTATAGAATCATAACATTAAGAGTGTCTGGTTCACATCTTCCCCTTACTCCAGAAAGAGAACACTGGAGACTGGCAGGTACTTTAACAAAATCTAGACATCACCTATGGCATTACTCCATTCTACCAGTCCAAAAGAAATTTTCAAAGAGGAAAATGAAGTTATTCTGACATAATCTATGCTATTTCTCAGCGATCACTGTTTCCCTTTCTAAATACTGATAAACCATTCCTTCAATAATGTTCCAGAATTTTTCCAGGAATTGGATTCAAGCTTAATTAAAGCCAGAAAGGGATGTTTGAACATGGAATGATGGTCAGAGTTATAAGGGAGGATAGAACATAGAATGTTAGAATATGGATTTTCTGAGCAGGGACTAACTTTAGAAATCACTGATGAATGAATGAATAAAAATAATTTATCAAGTGCTTACCATATCAAGTGCTGTTACATATTGGGTATACAAATAGAAAAATCCAGACAGTATCTACCCTCAAGGAGCTTACATCCTAACTGAAAGAAACAATTCATAATAGTGAATGGATGAAGAGAGCTGGAAGCCCTAAGATTTTTGTAGCAGGGTGAATGGCAAGACCCAGGGGTTCTATTGTAGCCATAGAGCAGATGGCAGTGCCCAAGGATCTGGAGGATGCAGAGAAAGAGCAGATGGTAAGACCTACAGGACCTCAGGATGCAGCAGCAGGAGGAGGATATTGATTTTTGAGTTAAGAGTGTTAATGTACCAAAAAGTAATACATTAAACAAAAACAAGGTCACTGAAGGGGGGAAAAGAAAGAGAAAAGCGAAAGAAATTAGATGGCCATCCATTTCATTGGAAGGAACAGAGTTTGAGTAATCCAGCCTCTTGGTTTTACAGAGGGAGAAACTGAGACCCACAGAGGTGAACTCATTTGACATTTTAAAACCCTGTGTAAATCCCAAGTATATCCATGATGTTTGTCCAGGGTCACATGGTTTTTGAGAAAGCTCTCATTTATGACATGGGCTATTCATTCACTCCAGTAAGGACTCAGTATAGTTTCTTGTTTGATAGTTACACACGCCACTGTACTCATTCTCACCTCTTCATTTTTGCCTACGTTATTTCACATATACACAGTGCTTTAAAATTCAGAAAGCATTTTTCTTACAGCATCCCTATGAAATAGATACTATAGCTATTATTCCACTCATTTCACATATGAGGAAACTGAGGTTCAGAGATGTTAAGTGATTTGCCCAGATTTGCCATCTAGGAAGTGTCAGAGATGGGCTTCAAACTTAGGTCTTCCTGACTTCCAGTCTAGCACTCTGTCCACAACTCCATACTACCCTCATTCCTTTTAACCCCATTCGCCATCCCATAAAGATATTCCTGGTTATGCGGAATGGACCAGGGAGAATGAGGATGACCCCCTGATCCTAGGTCCTGTTGCTCAACCCAAAAAGACAACGTGGTTTGAATGGATCGAGGGTTGGAATTGAGAAGACCCAAGTTTGAGTCTGCCTCAAAAATTCACTAACTCACTTGTGGGCAAGTCACCTTCTGTTGCCACGAGCACCATCATTATTACACCACAGCTGTCATTACCACTATCACCCTCATCACCACCATGACCATCACCACCTCCCTTATCATCATTATTGTCACTATCATGGTCTCTATGATCCCCACCATCTTCCCCACCACCATCACCATCACCATCTCCCTTACCATCATTATTATCACTATCACCATCATTACGATCACTCTCTCCCCCATTATCACCACCACTACTACGATCACCATCCAACTCACCCTGATCATTCTGGTCATCAACAACATAAAAATAATGACTATTAATAATATAAAAATAAGTGTCAATAAAGCATAGGATCCAAAAGGACTTGGATTTAGGAAGACTGGGATTTAAATGAGACCTTTTATACTTAGGAACTTTGCATAATGGTTCACGTCAATGGCCACAGTTTTCTCCTTTGAAATAGGGGGATCATAATGCCTGTAACACCTCCTTGATGCCATCGTTAAGAGCTTATAATGAGCCTACATATTTAAATCATTTAGAAGACTTTAATGAGTTATGTAAATAACAGTTCTTTAATTATTACCATCATCACCAGTAGCAGCACCTTAGGACCGCTACAAGAGTCACCATTATTCTTAAGATAAGTGAGTAGGACAGAGGGGAAGGCATTCCAAGAAGGAAGGCTAAAAGTAGACTCCCATACCATCACAGAGGTCATTTGGGTTCTTATTCCCAGACTGCTAACTTTTGTCAAATGGGGTATATGGAAGCGTCATGTTGATTCCCTGTGATATCAGTAAGTTTCCCTGAGTCCCTTCATTTCTCCGCTTATTCTCAAACTCCCTTTCCTTTTCAGGTGATGAGTATCCTGAGCAACCCAAGCGGGGTTCCCCCACAGCCCCAGGCCGACTTCTCCATCTCCCCACTTCATGGGGGTCTGGACACCGCCAACTCCATCTCAGCCAGCTGCAGCCAGCGCAGTGATTCTATCAAGTCCGTGGACAGCCTCCCCACTTCGCAGTCCTACTGCCCCCCCACCTACAGCACCACTGGCTACAGTGTGGACCCTGTGGCTGGCTACCAGTATGGACAGTATGGACAGAGTGAGTGCACCTCTTCCCCCTCCCCGCCTACAGGAGCTATTCCCCTAATCCCTGACTCGGGGTGGGCAAAATGGCATGCAGCCATGCTCCAGCATTCTAAGCCCAGTCTCACTAAATCTAGGACCCCTTTAAAGGGGCAATTGCTGCTATTAATTCATTCACTCACCCAGACATTCATTCACTCAATTATTAAACCACTCTTTCGTTCATTTGTTCAGTCAACCATTCATTCATTTAAGAGATATTTATCAAGCATCTACTCTGTGTAAGGCTCCATGCTGGGCAGGATGAGGAATAAAACAATGCATAAAACATGGTCTTTGTCCTCCAGAACACATCCTTGAGAATTTGTATAGCTTTCACTTTTGTCTCCCCTCGGCCACTATTTTTCTGTACTGGAGACCTCCTCTTCCAGTCTGTCTTCACAGTTTAGCTACCTGACTCCATCCCCTTCACACACCCCCTCAATCTTCTGGGCTTCTTGAGTTTCTGTGACTGGGTCTTCTCCAATCTTGAGGTACGCCCCCCCTGAATTCCTGTACATCAGTCCCATCTTTGGGGCCATTAGGGGATGGGAAAGAGAGACCTTTAGCAGAATGGGGATAGGATCTGCTGTAGAGACTTTGGGCAATAAATCCTAGCCCTGTGACTTTGGCCAAGCCCTTTCCTTCTCTGGGCCTCAGTTGAAAAGCTTCATGGCATGTTGGGCTGAACATTGGACTTGAAATCCTAGGCTTGAATCCCAGCTCTTCATCGGTTGGGCGAACCTAACTAGAATCTTAAAGCAGAGAAGATCTGGCTTCCCGACTGAACATGTGAGCCTGGGTAGCAGTGCCTTCCGTGTCCAGGCCCTCAGTTTCCTCAGGGGTCAAAAGATGTAGCGGGGATATGTGTCCTCTGAACATTCACTTTACCTCTGAGCCCCAGTTTCTGAGAAAGTGGGGAACTTGTGTAAAACGGGGAGAAAAAAAAATCTATTTCCTGAGGTTATTGAAGAGGAAAGTGCTTGGTAAACTCGAAAGCATTAAAGAAATGGGAATGATTATCCTCCTGTCCCCAGGGGCCCCGGCCCCCTCCCCATCCCTTCCTAGCCCAGGCAGCTTCACCTGCTGGTGTCAAACTAATCAGAACGACGTGTGGCAACCCGGCGAGACCCGGCTGGGGTTAAAGGTGTATCCTTCCCCTGGCCCCCTCCTTAACTTGTCCTCAATGACCCGGGACTGCACCTCTCCCCCCACCCCACCCCACCAATCGTACACACACCCCACAACGCCCCTTTAATGTCCTTAATTTCTCTAGCTAAATGGGAACCGGCTGCCGGGGGATCAATAGCAGCTTTCGACCCCCGTTCTCCTGGGGGTGGGGGTGGGGGTGGGGGTCTGCTTGTGCTCCTGTGGTTTTTCCGAGGGAGCCGGAGCGGCGACCCCCTGACCTTCCCCTTGCTCCGGGTCCGGGAGTGGGAGGGGGAGAGTGGTGGAGCCGGACACATGTTAATGATAAAGATCCGAAACCAATTCCAAGAGCGAGGACTGGCCCCGACGCCCCCGGCCCGGGTTAGTCACACCCCGTGTGTGCCCGCAGACCGAGGCACAAAAAATAAAGCCCGGGTAGGAAATAAAATTAGCTCCCCCCACCCCTTATTGGAGTGAGAGAGAGAGGAAGAAAGGATCCAGGGAGATCAAAAGGGAAAAGGATGCGGGCTGGGGAGAATGGGGAGCTGGGGAGAAAGGAGTGTTTGTTTGGTTTAGAGAAACCGCCTAGGGAAATGTGGGACCGAGGAGCACGCTCGCCCCCCCCACCTCAATCCAGCCCCATTATATTCATTCCATCTTTTGACAGTCTTTCCCACTCCCGGTTTGTCGCCAGGAATGGGGGGTGGTGGCTCTTTTTAACCTAATCTCTTTCCGTTACAAGTGGCCCCCTCATTCCTGGCTTCCGAGGAGCTATAGAATTACGAGTGCTGAACGGGTGCTAGAACGTAGAGGGCAAAGTGGCAACACAGAATGTCGGACTTGTGAAAACTCGTAGAACTTAGAATGCAGAGCCCAGTGGGATCTTGGAACCTAGAGTATCGGAACTGGGAAGGACTTTTAGGACAGGGAGGAACCTTGAAATAGAGAATGTCAGAATTGAGAGAAGCCTTGTGTTCTAAAGCCCAGATTTTGAGAGGGGAGTCGTGAAATTATGATTTGTTAACAGTAGATGTTTGATGGGTATACCGATTTTATTTGCCTATATTCCCGAGGTCACGTAAAAATTTCTCTGGCAAAAAAGGGGACTCGAAAGGGGGGAAAGTTTAAGAAGCCAGGTTGTAAAGACTGCAGTGTGAGCCATTCATTTCACAGACAAAACTGAGATTTACAAAAGAAGGGTTTTTCCCAAAGTCACACCACTGAAGTAGTGGAATTAAGACCCTGCCTTCTAGCTTTTGATTCTGCTAGCAGAATATCTTTTTTTAATTAAAGAAATTTATATATACATATATAAAAATTTCTTTCATATATATATATATTTACAAACAGGACTTGAAGTAATTCCCGTAGCCTGGTATCTGTCAGGTGGCAAGAGCTTAATTAATACTTTTTCACTCATTTGTACAAAGAAGGTGGAGGGCATATATCTGCATGCTTCTCTCCCCCCCCCCCAAAAAAACCCTGTTTGTTGAATGCTAATAGAAAGGGGACTGTCTTTTTCACAGTGACAGTTAACACTGACCTTGACCTGAGTTTCTTTGTCTTTAGATGTTGGATTTGTTTACATGACTGTAAATCTCCAGTGAATGCTACTCTGACTACACCAGAACACCTCCCCGATTTTCTAGTTTTAGTAGAGTCCCAATCCCTCCAGGTGGTCCTCTTTCCCAGAGGAGCTAACCAAACCTCCTGTCATACTTCTTACCTGCCATAAAAAATCTCGTGAAGAAGAATCCAGTCCTAGAAAAGTGGGTCATGGGAAAACAGTTGAAGTATCTTCCGCTCTATCTCTCTCTCCCCTAATTCTAAGTCCTATAAGATCGCTCAATTATCCTGATACAAATTTTGGAGAAGACTGAGGTAGCAATGTCCCCTTCAGTCTTTTGTCATTATTCCCATACCCACCTCCAGTGCAACCTGGGAATTTATCTTTTAATCCAGAACCTTCTCAGCCAGATTCCTTATTTTTCCTTTCAAAAGCAAACTGCTTAGGCCAGGTGTGATTTTCAAAGAGCTCTCCCAGTTCTGACATTTTATGTTCTAAGGCCTTTCCAGTTCTGACATCCCGGGTTCTAAGGGCCCTCCCAGCTCTGACCTCCCGGGTTCTAAGGGCCCTCCCAGCTCTGACTTCCTGGGTTCTAAGGGCCCTCCCAGCTCTGACAGTCTGTTACTAATTTCTCTTTGTACACATGTACTGTTTCATGACTCACATGCGTCTGCAAACCCTTGTAAGTACTGGGACAAAATTCTAAGGTTGCTCCTTTTAATGCTGTCTCTATCAAATACATATAGAGATGATGTGTCCATCCATCCCTTCATTCCTCCATCCTCCGGTTCCTAGGGAGTGGGTGGAAGTGGGGGGTTGGAAGGGGGCGGATGCCAGATTAATATAGTCCTGGCGGTTCCCAAAGGCCAGGGCCGAGCTAATGGTGCTGCTGATAGAACGCAGAAGTGTGAAAAGAATTTTAATAGATATGACAAGTCTAATAAGAATTTGTGTCTAGAAGGGACCTCCTTTGGGGCCGGAGGCTGACGAGGCAGTGACGGCTGAGATTTGTTTACTCACTGGCACCGGCCCTCCGCATCTCCTGCCAACTCCTGATTAATCTAATTTGAGGCGTTTATAGCCAGGGAAAGAGGGAGAGGAAGAGGGAGAGACACATCGAGAGACAACGAGACAGAGAGAAGGTTTGACTGAGGCCCTTAATGAGGAATGTCACAGTCCTGCCCTTCCTGTCCCCATCCTGTCGTCTCTGTCAAGGGGGAGACACACCATGGGTTCAGGATTAGATGTCCTTCAGGTTGGTCCAGGGTCTGGAAAAGTCCAGTGGTTGTCACATTCATCCAAGTCACTTCAACTCTATCGACATGAATCCACCAGCTCCTCTGGACCCACAGCCGGACCCTCGGCTGGGCCCACGGGGGGCTGTCTGGGCTGGCAGAGGAGGATCAGTCGGGGTCCCTGTTTCCCTGGGAGCTCCTGTGAAACAAGCAGAGGAGAATATGAAAAGATTCATTCATTTAAATCATATTTATGATGCCCAACTGTGTGCAGAACATGGTGCTAAGTACTTTAAGAATCAGGGAGAAGGCGACTGTATCTAGGGGAATGTGGAGGATTTAGAGCCAGAGAAAGATCACAGTAGGGGGTGGCTTAGTCTGGGAAAGCTTCCCTGAGCGGGCATCTCGAGTAAGTCTCAAAAGATTGGCTAAGTGGAAAAGACAGGGGAGGTCAGGAAGCATTGTAGTTTCTCCTTTAGTTCCATCTCCTGAACCCCAACCCTTCTCTTCTGCCTGCCCCCCTCCCCAGGTCTTCATGGGAGCACCTCTAGAAAGCTCTTGTCCTCCCTCAAACTCAACAGTTCCAAAACTGAACCTAGAATCACTAATCACAGGATCTCAGGGTGGAAACTACCTCAGTGGCCATCAAGTCCTGACTCAGAATCTCTGCATCATATGGACTGTCGGTCATCCAGCCTCTGCTTGAAGACCCCTCTTAAGGAAAGAGGAGCCCCCCACCTTTCAAGGAAGCCCATTTCACTTGGGAGTAGCTCAGCTGTTAGAGTTTTTGGACAGCTAGCCTCATCTTGCCTTTCTGCAAGTTCAAATCATTATTCCTACTTCTGCCCTCTGATTAAAAGGAAAAATCTAATCTCTCTTGAATATGACAGCTTTTGAGTTCTTGAAGATAGCTATCATTACCTCACACTGAGCCTTCCCAGTTACTTCCATCAATCCTCCTAGATTCAGGGTCCTGCTTCATCCTGCTTGTCTAAGTCCTAGCTGAATCTAGTGTCCAGAACAGACCATGATGGATCCAAATGTGGTCTGACCAAGGCAAAGCAGAGCTGAGACTTCCCAAGGCGTGCCCCAAATCCAGCCCAAGGATACACAAGATTTTCTAAAACTCATAATAGCTTCTTATTTTTCAAAATACATGCCAAGATAATTTTCAACATTTATCCTTGCAAAACCTTGTGTTCCAAATTTTTCTCCTTCCCTTTTCTTCCTCCTCCATCCCCTATATAGCAAGCAATCCAATATAGGTCAAACGTGCAATTCCTTCAAACATAGTTCCACATTTATCATTCTGCACAAGAAAAATCAGATAAAAAGGGGGGAAGAGAAAGAGAGAAAGAAAAAACAAACAAACAAAAACAAAAAAGGTGAAAATATTATGTTGTGATCCACATAGTCCTCTCTCTGGATGCAGAGGGCTCTCTCTATCACAAGTCTATTGGAATTGCGCTGAATTACCTCATTGTTGAAAAGAGCCAAGTCCATCACAGTTGATCATCTTGTTGCTATGTCCAATGTTCTCTTGGTTCTATTCACTTTGCTCAGAATTAGTTCATGTAAGTCCCTTCAGGTATCTCTGAAATCATCCTGCTCATTATTTCTTATAGCATGATAATATTCCATAGCATTCATATACCATAACTTATTCAGCCATTCTCCAACTGCTGGGCATTCACTCAGTTTCCAGTTCCTTGGTTCAAAAAGGGCCACCACAAACATTTTTGCACACATGGATCCTTTTTCCTTTTTTATGATCTCTTTGGGATACAGACTGGCTCAAAGGGTATGCTGGATCAGTTCACAACTCCACCAACAATATATTAATATCCCACTTTCCCCACATCCCCTCCAACATTTATCATTATCATTTCCAATAGTATCAATTGATATTGACAATTGGCAATTTTTCATGCCTCTTCATCCAACATCCCCCTGTAGAATTTTGATCCATATGCTCTTTCTGTCCTGCTGGATCCTTTGAACTGTTCTCTCCCCCAAATCTAGGATGCATGTCAGATTATACTTAGCCTTTCTCTCCTCTATCACAAATTCTAGCAAGGAGTGATCACTTCTCTCCTATATTCCTGTCATTTCTATCCCAGCTACCAATTTTTTTCTATTGCTGAGAATCAGATCAAGAATAGAATTTCTCTTTCTGGATTCTTCCACATTTGGAAGGATCAATGATTGTTACTAAAACGAGTCAAGAAATTGTTCACTGTTCTGCTTTTGACTAAGAGAGAACTTTAGCAGATGTCTGGATCATAGAAGTCCCTCATCCTTGTTATTTTATGCCTCTGTGCCAGGCTTGATATCTGTTTCCCAAATTCTTCATCTATTTTATCTTTCTGACATGGTGGTCTATAGTGGTCTCCAACGATAAATTCCCTTTTGTTTGTACTTCCTTTGATCTTTAAACAAATGCTCTCCAACATGCCTTGCCACTCCAATCCTTAGATTTCTTCTCATAGTATACTTTTTTGGGTATACAATTCCACCCCGTGGCCTCCTGCCTACCTCCTACACCTTTACCTGTTCTCTTATCTCTTACCTCTTCAGGTATATCCTCCTTCAGGAGCCATATTTCAGTCATTGTTCTCATGCCCACAAACATGTTATAACTATGAGACTTAGTCTGGGAACTCCTTGAGGAGTTCAAGTTCCTTCAGAACTGCCTTGAGTACCCTGGTACTAAACATAGTGCCTGGCACATAGTAAGCATGTAACAAATTCTAGTTGACTGACAGCAGTCAAATTTGTTTCCTTGTATTAGGATCTATAGTTAGTGTTGCTGATTCTCTATTCTTTGTGTAGAACACTCAAGGTCTTGGGATTTTTACTAATGCCCCCTCCTTTTCTGGATTTTCATCTCCTCTGAATGTCTGAGTATTTTAACAGGTGTCTGGCAGTTTGATACAATAAAAAGAATGTTGAATCCAGAGCCAGAGAACCTGGGTTCAAATTCTGATTTCTGTCACCTGTTTGAGCTTAAGCAAATTATTTAACTTTTCTTGACCTCAGGTTTTCATCTGCAAAATGTGAGGATCGAACAAGAAGGCTCTGAAGTACCAATTATTCTTTCTTTGGACTTTTACTCGCGGAGTATTCATGTAGTATCGAGAGTGCCTGTCATCCTCCTCCATATCCAAGTCCCATTCATGAATTAAAGTCCTTCTGAAATGACTTCTTTCCCCCAGTGGTCTCATGACCACCCCAGTCACAAAGATCTCTCCCTCTTGTGTGTATATATATATATATATATATATATATATATATATATATATATATATCTCAAAATTGCTGCTTTGTATAGACTATCTTAAGAGTTCACTGAATCATCATTTAACTTTTTCCATTTTTCCATCTTGTCTCCTCAATTAAATTGCAGAGTTCTTGAGAGCAGGGTCTCTGTCAGGGTCTGTTTTGTCTTGTTTTGCATTCCCCATCATGCTTAATACAATGTTAAGCCTGGATTATGGGTTCAATAAGATTTCACTGGATAGAAGAGACTCAAGGAATAGATGGATGGATGAATGGATAGATGGATGTTTGTGTGGATGCATAGATGCATGGATGGATGGGTGGATGGATAGATGGATAGTTGGAAGGAAGGGCAGATGGTTGGATGGGTGGATGGATGCATGCATGCATGGGTGGGCAAACAGATAGAGACATAGATGGATTGAATAATGAATGGATGGATGGAGAGTTGGATGGTCAGTTAGATGGACAGTTAGAGTGCAAAATCAAACAGTTGTCTCCTTTGTACTTCTCTCGACAACTAATTACTCAACTTTAACTGCAAGGCATCTAATAAAAAGGAATCCATTACCTCCTGAAGTAGCCTACTCCCTCTTTTAGACAGTTTCTATTATTAGGAAATTTTCTCCTGACATCAAGCTTTAATCTATCTCTCTGCAAGTTCTACCCATTGTTCCTGATTCTGCCTTCAGAGATCAAGTAGAACAAGTCTAATCTCTTTCAAATATTTTATGACATCTGTTATGTGACACAGGTAGACTGATGATTGGATTTGTGATTGGATTGATGGAGAAATGGAGGGAGGGAAGGAGGGAAAGAGGGATGGATAGATGGCCAGGTGGGGGGGGGGGGAGGAATTGGACGGTTGAACAGATTGAAGAATTAAAGTCTAGATGAATAGGATAAAGAAGTTAGATTAGAATATCAATTTCTAAATAGTTTTCTCTCCCTTTTTTTTTTCCTTAGCTGCTGTTGACTATCTGGCAAAGAACGTGAGCCTGTCCACACAGCGTCGGATGAAGTTGGGAGAGCACTCAGCTGTGCTGGGGCTCCTGCCTGTAGAAACGGGTCAAGCATACTAAAGCCCTAGGGTCCCTCTCCCAGATCCTTGACTCCTATATCCCCACTATCCCTGTCAACCTGTCCTATACTTATCCCTGTGCCTCTCTCACCCCAAGTCCTAAAACATCCCCCTAGATCTACTGATGCATCATCTGAGGAAGTGGGACCAATAAGCTCCGGTCTCTTCCCATGCCATCGTTCTCTGGCAAAAATCTGTGACCGTAGACCCTAAAGACACAATTTCAGTCCCTCCTCCAGCATCCCCTTCAGCCTCCTGATCCCAATCCTAATCCCAGCTGGATTACTGGACTGATTTAACCCCCTGCCTCCAACCTCAACCTTTGCTTTAAGCAATGGGTAGAACCCAAGCTGAATTATGACTTCTATAAGAAATCTCTCTCATTCAAGGCCCTTCTCTTCACTTCAAATGTATAGATTTTATGAATGCTTCCCCTCACAGAGGATGCAGCGGACAAGATAGTTCCAAAGGGATAGGATCCTGGAGCTCTTGGTGTGGTGGAAGGAACACTAGATTTGGAGTCAGAGGGACACTGCTACTTCTGATCTATGTGACTTTGGTTAAGTGATTTCTGATCTCTGAGTCTCAATTTCATCATCTGGAAAGTGAAGAACCAAGACTCGATGACCTCTAAGGTCCCCTTCTAGTTCCCAATCCTGTGAACCTTTGGACCCATATTAGAGTAAGGAGGTCCCCAAGGTGGCACCCTGCCATAAAGATAGTTTGACTAGGAGGGCCTTGGTAGTGAAGGGAAGGCACCCACATCCCAACTGGACTCAAGCTGATGACCCATGTGAATAAGCATGACCAAAACCCAAATCCTTGAAGCCTTCCAACAATAGGACTTTGGTTAGAATGGACTGAGGGGAGGCTCTGCCCAGTTCAGGAAGGAGACCTGAGCTGGTTATGGCTGCCATGGAATGCTGAAGCGTGCCCTGTGGGGCATGTGATAGGGAAGCCAAGGAGAGACTGAGCTTAAAGGAAATGCCTTTGGAAACTTCAGTGGGCTTGCATCTCTAGCCCACAATCCCACGGGGGCAGATGAGGCAAGTTCTGATGTACCAGAGAGGGCAAAGGTCCTAACTGTTCAACAAATGAAAGGCACTTAGGAGAGTAGGACCTTAGCCAAGTCCCTGATCCTTGGAGTAACTGTACCTGGAGAGTAGGAGGTAAGGCTTCTGCTTTGGAGCTCTGCCCTCCCAGTGCTGTCCTTTCCCAAAGCTGGTCTGCTGATTTCTCTGAGACATCATCAGACACAAAGAGCACTTCGGCCCCTCCGGCAGAGGGGGATGTCATGCTTTTTTAGGCCAGAGCAGACCTGAGTAAGTGACCAGTGCACAAAATACAGGAGGCCAAGAAGAGAACTCTGGGTTTCAGACTGGTCTCCCTTCTTCTGGGGGGCGGGGAGGTGGAGGGGAGGGGAGCAGATTGGAAAATACTTTCCTTTGTCACGATTGACTCTGTCTCATGGGTCCAATGGGCTTACTCGAGGTCACACTTGTAGCTGAAGCCTAATCCTCAGCAGACTTCACCAGTCACATTTCAGCAGGAGCCCACATCTTTCTCCTTCTTTTGCTCTCTTGATTCCCATCAAGAGTTGCCTTGCCTGTGGGGTTTGCCACCAAGCCACTTAGCCACTTAGCAGATGTGAATGGGGCCTCTGACATGATTAAAAAGCCCTACAAAAGGGATTTTCAAAACTCATGAACTCCTCAGCAGTCATACCAAGTCCTTTCCTTCCCCGTATTCTTGGGTAAATGAACAGTGGCCACCCCGCTCCCTGAAGAAATCAGCTCTCAACATTTCAGTGGGAAGGGGATGGATCCCTACCTCACCCTGAAGCAACAACTCCCAATAGGAAGAAAGTGGGAAGCCTAACGGTCGCCTGTTCATACACGTGGGCATCCCTGCCCAGCCACCCCCGGGTATGAGCATCAGGTTCATTCATAACCAGAGCTGTGTTTTGAGACCATCGGAGCTAGACTGAAACAAGGCCACCATCGATGACATGGGATTCTCCTGGCCTCCCTCCTGCCTTCAAGGGACTGCTAAAAGTTCTCCTTGCTCCCTGTTCCTTTGAAAGTTATAACCTTGGGGAGTAAGTTTAAGGTTCCTGGCTTCTACTGGCTCTTTCTGGCGTCATCCCCAGCTGCATCACCACCATTTTTAGCTTTCATTTTTTCCCCATCTTTCATTTTCTATCATAATCTCCACTATGGTATAGCAGACTTGGACGTAGAAATCTGACCTCTGGCTCTGGCTCTGCTGTGGATCTGGAGCAAATCACTCAACTTCTCTGAAACCGATGCTCAGAGTTACCGAACTGCTCTGGGGCTCAGTTTCTTTGTCTGTAAAAGGAAAACATTGGATCAAATGATCCTTAAGGTCCCTTCTAGCTTTCAATCAGATCTTCTGATCCCCAGCTGTAAAATGGAGATAATAACACTTGTTCTACCTACCTCACAGGGATGTTGTGAGGAAAGCGCTTTGCAAACCCTGCAGCACTGTAGACATGGAAATCATCTCCTCATCATTTTTATCATCATGTCATCTTCATTATCAACTTGCCGGGAGACCCCATCATGGTATTCAGAAGGATTGGGCCCATGTTGTCTTGGGTGATCATCAGAATGATGAGAAGCTTCCCGGGTTCCTCTTCTCTAGATTCCTTTCTCTTCCTCCTTGTTAAGTGAGAAGTTCCCAACCAAGAGATCCTACTTCAGGCCATTCCTGGGAAGTCAGAGGAAAAATAGGAAGAGTACTCCCATGGGTATTTCCAACATGATAAATAGCAACTGACTTCCTACCTTCAGTCTTGGAGTTTGACCCAGGAGTATCACCAGGATGGCTGGATACAGTCAGATGGATCACTCCTTTGAGGGTCAGATGTCACAGTGAGACTCTAAGCCTGGAAGAGATCCAGCCTTTGACATCCCCAGTGATGTCCTTTTTCCTTCAAGCCCTGGGGAGAAGAAGGTGCTGCTTCTTTCCAGGATTTACTGTTACAACCAGAAGGTCCTTCCTTCAGCGTAACTTTGGTTTTCAGAGACATTTCCTGAACAAGCATTCCTTCTACTAGAGGTTGCATTCTGCTGATGGCTTGGTGATGTTTAAGAGACCACTTCTGACCCGTTCCCTTGTGTGTTTTCTCAGAAATATGGTAACTGAAGCATCCCCAGCTCCAGCCTTCAAAAGGTAACATTCCATGACCAGGACCATCTCACTTCCCCAGAAATCCTCTTCCCAAACTTAAAACAGAATGATGCCCCATACCTAAAGCATCTCCAGATCCCAGATAAGCCATTTCTAGATGAACTCAACTCCCTCCGGGCTCCCCAAATCTCCTCTCATGGGGACAAAAGACATATTCCCTTCGGCCTTTTCTTGTTGACTCCCAGCTGGCGTTTCACCATGCTCTGTGTATGTATATCTGTTTGGAAGGGGGGAAAGGAAGAACTGGGAATCCCTTCTATGTAAACCGGTCCCTCGTATTAGCGGGCAGCCTTCTCACTAGAGAAAATGAGAGGTAAGAAACCTCAAAAGATCGGAGATGAGCAGTCAAGCAGGTTCATTGAAGTCTTATCATGAAGGCATGCATTCCAGGTGGTTTGGAAAATCCCAAAGGCCACCCTCTCCAACTATCACTGTAAATAGAGTCTTTAGAGAAATAAGAAACTTACTTATCCCTGTCTGATTGCAACTAGCTATTTACCCTTCCTCGGGGGTCGCCCCTCTGAGGCTCATTGTACATTAGCTCGAAACTTGGTGATGTGCTGTTTGTTTATAGGATGTTTTTGTTGTTTTGTTTTTGTTTTGTTTTTGATACTGAAAAGACAACCCTCCTTATCCCCCCCCCCCCAATCCCCCAATCCCACAGTGAGTTACGTGCTAGTACCACGGGGCCACCTGTAGAGACCTGCATATTGTGTGTTTGAAAAGATACATTCCAGGATCCATTGGGATTCATCCTGTTCCCTTCCTCTGATTTTCCTCCCTTGCTACAAAAAAAAAAAAAAAAAGAAAGAAAAAGAAAAAAGAAAAAGACATTCGCGTGTGAAGAACTGAGAACCAGACACTGTTTGCTTGCTTTAAAAAATAAAAATGCCCCTTTGTTTATTCCCCTGTTCTCTTCCCTCACCAGAGAAACCTAATGGGACCAGAGGAAAGGGGGAAACAGAGGTGGGGGCGGAGAGGGAGGGCAAGAGAAAGACAAACTGGAGAGATTCTCTCGGAAGAAGAAAGGAGGTCAGTTTGGGGCGGAGGTCGGACTGGACAGGATCTGGGTGACAGACACCGGGTCTGACTGCAGCAGCCGCCGCCACAAAATGGGCCATCCGTGTTGTGACCCTTGAAAACCTCTGCCCCAGAAATCTCCATGTTTTGACAACTCGAGGACGCTCTGGGCCCTCTCTCTTGGGACGCTACTCTCTCCCTCCCCCCACATTTTGGACATTCTGCCCACCCTTAGGAGTACCGGGCCAAGACCAAATTGAGGGGGAGGGGGAACCCCAGCCACCTCCTTTCCACAGTGGCACCTCGCTGCTCAGAGACATTCGTGTATTTAATGCTTCTAACACAGCCACCTCCCCCACTCGGGACGTATCCGCTAGTGACATAGAACATTCCTTCTTGCTAGAATCTGCGAAATCATTTGCTTCTGTGTTTGAGTCATAACCATTTCCCTACATGTGAGAGCGAGTCCGTGTGTGCACGTGTGCGCGGGAGGCGTGCAGGAAGTGTGTCCGGGAGAGCGCGTGTTTAAATATAATCGCACCATAATTTATTCAGCTATATGGAGTAGTAGACTAGTAAGAGAAGCTGCCGGTTGCTTTCCTACCTGCTGCCTGTAGGTGTTTCCTTGTAACTCAGGCATAACTGTTATACATTAAAAAAAAATAAATTAAAAGCCACTTTGAAGGCTTGGGGTCTTTAATGCGGTCTTGCAACATGACTACAAATATGTGTGTGAGTGTGTGTGTGTGTGTGAGAGAGAGAGAGAGAGAGAGAGAGAGAGAGAGAGAGAGAGAGAGAGAGAGAGAGAAAGAAAGAAAGAAAGAAAGAAAGAAAGAAAGAAAGAAAGAAAGAAAGAAAGAAGAGAAGGAAGGAAGGAAGGAAGGAAGGAGGAAGGAAGGAAGGAAGGAAGGAAGGAAGGAAGGAAGGGAGGGAAGAGGGAAGGGAGGGAAGAGGAAGGAGGAAAGAAGGAGGGAGGAAGGAAGGAAGGAGGAAGGAGGAAGGGAGGAAGGAAGGAAGGAAGGAAGGAAGGAAGGAAGGAAGGAAGGAAGGAAGGAAGGAAGGAAGGAAGGAAGGAAGGAAGGAAGGAAGGAAGAAAGAAAGAAAGAAAGAAAGAAAGAAAGAAAGAAAGAAAGAAAGAAAGAAAGAAAGAAAGAAAGAAAGAAAGAAAGAAGAAAGAAAGAAAGAAAAGAAGGAAGGAGGGAAGGAAGAAGGGAGGGAAGGAAGGAAGGAAGGAAGGAAGGAAGAGAAAGAAAGGAAGGAGGGACAACTACCAAAAGTACATAGCACCAAGCTGATCTCTGGAAAAACAAATACAAATTTAAAAAAAAAAAAACGTTCCTGCCCTCAAGGAGCTTACATTCTAATGGAGGAAGTCAACGCACAAAAAAAGGACTTTGAAAAGAGGTTCTAAAGGTAACATCCCTCTGAAAAAAGGCCCAAACTTTCCCTCCCACTGCAGGGCTGGGGGAAGTTTACACCAATTACAAATAGAAGTGATTACAAAGTATAAACAAAGTGAATACAAAGTTCTTTCCAGAGAGAGAGAGAGTGTGCTAATAACTGGAGAAATCAGGAAGGGCTTTGTGGAGAAAGTGAACATTTCTTGGAAGGGAGCTAAAGATTCTGCCAAAAGGAGATCAGCAGGGATTTTCATTAAAACCTACTCTTCTAGCCACTGGTACAGAAGCAGCATCCGGTCTCTCCAGCACACAACCCTAAAACAGGAAGGGAACAGGGGAAAAGCCCACTGGATTCCTTCGCATTGTCCTTGTGAAGTTGCTGAACTAAAGTCACACTCTTAGATGCTCATTCTCATTTAGTTTGCGATCACAAATGGGTGGAGAGGATTTTAGGGGCCAACATAAATCATCAAGAAGTGACAGCATCCTGGCAGGGGCAGAGGAGACAGACGTACTCAAAGGCAGACATAGACCTGTGCCGGGGCTTGGTGCACAGAATAATGGTAAATGTTTGTAAATATGACCTTGAGCCTTTGAGAAAAGGTTGCCATATTCCCCTATTTAATAGTCTTTGAGAAGGCAGGGCAAGTATAAGAGATTTTTTAAAAATGTCTTCCATCAAACCTGGTTTTTTAAAAAAAGAAAGCTTTGTCTCTTGTATGGGATTCCCTTCTGTGGGTCAGTTTAGGCTCTGTTGATATTGGATACATGCATCACTATACATTGGGGGGAACAGGGGAAATACAGGGGAACCTTTTATACTTTTCTTATTGGGAGGAAGGACTCAGGGGAAAAAAAGAAGAAAACACACTAACTGGTATGGGAAAAGTTCATTCACTAACCCTGGGCTGATCCTCAAAAAAAGTCAAAGAGGGCTTCATAGTACAGATCACTGGAAAGCAGCCTCCTCCAGAAGAGATCTCCACTCAAGGCCAATGTGCCCCAAATCCTGCCATTTGGGCTGAGTTCCTTTGGGTTTCTCCCTAGGCAAATATTGTTATCACATTAAATTGATTCACATCAAGAAATTAATGACTTATCCAATACTGGCAAGGGGAAAGCATTGGTGACTCAGATCTATAAGAAAAGAAAAGACAAAATTGGGAGTAGAGAAAGTAATGGGCCTTCTAGAGAAATTCACTTCTCTTTTCCAAGGCTCTTTCCAGTTCTGACATTCTGAGTTCTGAGGCCCCTTTCATTGTAACATTACCTGTTCTAAGGCCCCCATCAACTCTGACATCCTGGGTTCTAAGGGCCCTCCCAGTTCTGACATTCTATATTCTAAGGCGCTTGAGATTTTATGCTTTGAGGCCTCGAAGAGAACTAACATTCTACGTTCTTCGGCACATCATATGTCACAGCTGTGACATTCCATGCCTCAATCTATTTTCTGAGATCCCTTCCTCCCCCCCTTTTTAAACAATTTCTATTCCATCGCTGTTGCACAAAATTCAGGACAATTTCAGCAAGTTCTGGAAAAAACTCTGAGTTTTTGCCCCTTTCCTCAGGGCACTCAGATCCAGAACAGCTGCCTGAAAATAAAGGAGGTGATCCCATCTCCCCTCCAGTCAACCAGAGCAAAGAAGTAGCAGATTGCGAGCTGGAAAAGAGCCCAGGGGGTGAGCACATTCCACTTCCCCAGTGGAATTTCTGGAGGGCTGTTGAAAACATCCACCAAGCCGGCTTTTGAGAACCACACAGAAATGCACCCTCTAACAGCTGCTTTTAAGAAAGGTGCCAGTCCCTGAAGCTTAGAGGGGAAGCTGGGGGGCTAGGGAGAGAAAGAGAGCATCTGGGGGCTGCTAGAGCTACTATTCCAGCAGCTTAGCCTGGCTGGAAATCCAGATGGGGGCTTTTCTATGACCAGGAGCAATGGGGGCTATGATGCTCATAAACTCTGAGCCCTTCACGGAGATTAAAAGTTTGGTTTGAATCATCTTCATGGGTAAAAAAGGAGTTAGGGCAAGGGTTGGGATTAGGGTTAGGCTCTGGTATGGGATTAGGCTAAAGTTACAACATAGGTGAGAATGAAGGGAGCAGAGTCTGGGTAATTAATGTAGGGAGGAAATTTAGGACGGAGGAGAGACTGAGGATTAGACATTGGGTTAGTGTTACTTTTAGGATTAGCAGAAGGTTTAGGATTGGATTTCAGATTGTGTAAAGTGTTGGGATTTAGGATTCAGAGATTACAAGGTAGCTAGACTAAGGAATTCACAGTGCTTAGAGCTAGAGGAGCTGTCTGTGGCCCAGCTCTTTGGATTCTTAGCTGTGTGACCTTAGGCATCCCTTCATCTCTCTGAGACTGTTTTCTCCTATGTAAAACGACAGGGTTCAGTTAGATGGCCTCTAAAGTTCCTTCCCATTCTCCTTTAGATAGTACTGTAAAGTTACCTTAGAGACATCTAGTCTAACCCTTTTATTTGAAAGATGAGGTAAATGAGATTCAGAGAAGCAGAATCTCTTGCCCGAGGTCACACAGCTTGTCAACAGCTGAGCTGAATTGGAAGTCTCTGTACTGCCTAGACATTAGGGAGATCTAAGGCTTCCTTCTTCCTCTAGAATTTAGAAACTGTTTTACTTCACATAAGTCACCTTATCTTTCCTCAATTTTCTCATATCGTTTAACATTGGAAGGAACCTTAGGCAACATCTTCTACTTTAGAGATGAGAAAACTAAAGCCCAGAAAAGGAAGGCTACAACATCATAAATATTAGGAAACTCAGGAAATGAAATCCAAATCTTCTGATGCTTTCTCCTATCTCATGCTACCTGATATTTGTCTGAACAGCAGCAACAACACGGGTTAGAATTAAAATTCTTAGTAGGGTTAGCTCCATTTTACAAATCTGAAAACTGAGTTATGCAGGATCCTGGGCTGTGATTAGCTGGTCAAGGTCATCAAGTGATTTTTCAAACAATTGTCTGATCAATTGTCTGAAATGGATGCTTCACCAAGTGTCAGCCAGGGAGACTTATGGATAAAGATTTGGGAAGACCTGAGTTCAAGGTCTGGCTCTCAGATTCACTGGTTTTGTGATCCGGAGGCAAATAACTTACCTTCTCAATGTCTCAGGCAGCACTCTAAGACTATATACTAAAGACAAAGTATTGACCCACTTGTGGAGAAAGTTTTCTCACTTGAGACCTCCCTATATCAATGAAACCACAAGTCTAGTTCCCCTTTCTTGTTACTGATGAAGATGAAAAGCATCAGTATATTTTGTCACAAACATTTTCACAAAACTGAGATGACCAATAAAACACTTCTTGGCTATCCCCAGAATGAAGATGAAGGAAGGAAAGGAGCCTCTACTTGATTTAGTTAAAAGTAATAAAAACAAACGTCTAAGGAAGGTCAGGCTCAGCCTATCCTTGTCTAGGAAAAAAAAATAACTGCTCCTATAAATTACAACATGTCAGAGATAGGAAGGCCCTTAGAACATAGAATGTAAGAAATGGAATGAATATTAGGATATAGAATGGGATGGGGTGGAGCCAAGATGGCAGAGTACAGGCAGGAACTCACCTAAATTCTCCCAAGTTACCCTCCAAACAGCTTTAAAATAATTCCTCAAATGAATTCTAGAGTGGCAGAACCGGCAAGAGATTGAGTTGAAACAATTTTCCATCCCGAGAGAGGTTAGAAGGTGGACAGGAGAAGTCTATCTCACTGGGATGGTAGAATGCAGTACAGCACAGATAATACCTCACAAGGCCAGCAGCAGGACTGGTTGGGGAGGGGGGCCGGAAGAGATAACTAATAAAGAGGAGATTATAGGGGACCTTTTGGGGATACTGGGGGCAGAACTCTGCTGCATTGTCCATATACACAGTTCCAGATTACAGTCCCAGGGCAAGGAGAAACACTGGCACACTAAAGCAGATGGCTCTAGGGGAATGGGGACCCTGATCACAGCTTCAGGGTAGAAAAGAGCACAAGCCAGGGAAGTAGGAACCATGCTTCTCTTTAGATTATATCACCTTAGAAGAACTAAAAACTTACAAACCTCCTCCCCCCAGAATTAGCTCTAAAGACAGCAACACAAAAAAAAAACCCTGAAACTTGGGACAATGCATTTTCCACCCCAGAACCAGAACCCAACTTTAATATATAGTTAAGAGTCAAGAACTAGACTGGGAAAATGAGCAAACAAATAAAAGAACAGGAGCATAGAAAGTCACTATGGTGACAAGAAAGATAAAAACACAAACTCAGAGAAAAACAATGAAGTCAAAACAGTTATATGCAAAGCCTCAAAGGAAAAATAAGAACTGGTCACAAACCCAAAAAAGAATTCCTAGAGATCTCAAAAAGAATTTTAAAAATCAAATAAGAGAAGTAGAGGAAATTGGGAAAAGAAAACAATGCCAGGAAAAAAATGTTTAAATAGTCAACAGTTTGGTAAAGTGGGCACAAAAATATTGAAGAACATAACTCTGAAAAACAGAATTGGTCAAATCGTAGAAGAGGCACAAAAACCCACTGAAGAGAAAAACTCCTTAAAAAGTAGAAATGGCCAAACTAGGGAGGGTGGGGCACAAAAAGTTCACTGAAGAAAATAATTCTTCAAAAATTACAATTGGGCAAGTGGAAGCTTCATAACTCCAGAAAACATCAAGCAACAATAAAAACAAAATCAAAAAAGAATTATTAGACTACTTGAAGGTCTTGATTTAAAAAAAAAGAGCCTGGACAGCATCTGTCACAAAATTATCAGGAAGAACTGCTTTGATATCCTAGAAACAGAAGGTAAAATGGAAATTGAAAGAATCTACTGATCACTTTCTAAGAGAGATCCAAAAATGAAAGTTTCAGTGAATATTATAGCCAAATTTCAGAGGTCTTCAGTTAAGGACAAAATATTGCAAGCAGTCGAAATAATTCAAATATTATGAAACCACAGTTAGGACAACACAAGGTTTAGCAGCTTCTATCTTAAGGAAGTAGAGGGCTTAAAATGTGATATTCCAGAGAGAAAAGGAATTAGGGTTAAAAAAAAATTTTTTTTAATTACCTACTCAGAAAAACTGAGTATAATGCTTCAAGGGGGGAAGATATATATTCAAGAAATAGAGAAAGTGTTTCCAATATTCCTGATGAAAAGGCCAGAGCTGGAAAAAAAAATTAACTTTCACATACAAGTTTCAAGAGGTAAACAAGGTAAACAAAAAAGGGAAATCATAAGGGATTCAAGGTTATACTGCTTACATTCCTCCATAAAAAGCCGTTACTTGCAACTCCAAAGAATTTTATAATTATTATGGCAGTCAGAAGTGATGTACATAAACAAAGGGCACTGATATGAGTTGATTGTAATGCGGTGTTTTTTTTTTTTTAAATAAAATTAAGTGCTGAGAAAAAGAAATTTACTAGGAGAAGAAGAAAGGGAGACGCAGAATGGAATAAATTGTCTCACATAAAGAAATCACAAAAGCAAGAGCTTTGCAGTAGAGGATGGAGGAGGTGGCAGGCAACACTTGAACCTAACTGTTATTGAAATTAAAGTGGTAATAACAAGCACACTCAATTGTGTATAGACATTTATCTTACCCTACGAGGAAATAAAAAGAGAAGGGAATAAGAGGCAGGGAAAATGAATAGACTAGAGGGCAGATTGGTAGAAGTGGTGTCAGAAGTTAAATACTTCGAGGAGAAACAGGGTGAAGACATAGGTAAGAACAAACAGGGGAAAATAGGATGAAGAGAACTACAGTTAGTAATCATAACTGTGAATGTAAATGGGAAAAACTCAACCATAAAATGGAAGCAAATACCAGAGTAGATTAAAAAAACAGGATTTGACAAAATGTCGTTTACAAGGAACACACTTAAAGCACAGAGCGATACAAAGTAAAAGTAATGGGTTGGAGCAGAATCTATTATGTTTCAGCTAAAGTAAAACAAACAAGAGTAGTAATCACAATCTCAGACAAATCAGAAGCAAAAACAAACATAATTAAAAGAGATAAGCAGGGAAACTACATTTTAAAGTAACAGACATAATAATATTAAACATATATGCACCAAATAGTATAGCATCCAAATTCTTAAAGGAAAAATTAATTGAATTATAGGAGGAAATGGATAATAACATTATGTTAGTGGTGACCTCAACATTCTCCTCTCAAAACTAGATAAATCTAACAAGAAAGAAAGAAAGGCAACAAGGAAGGAAGGAGGGAAGGAGGGAAGGGAGGGAAGGAAGGAAGGAGGAAAAGAGGGAAGGAGGGAAGGGAAGGAAGGAGGAAAGGGAGGAAGGGAGGGAGGAAGGAAGTAGGGAAGAAGATGAATAGAATTTAGAAAAAATAGATATAATAGCTTTCTGGAGAAAATTGAATGAAAATAGAAATTAATATACTCTTTTTACTCAGGAGTACATGTCACCTATGTAAAAAATTAACCATGAAGTGGTTGTAAAAACCTCACAACCAAATATAGAAAAACATAAATATTAAATATATCATTTTAAAATTATAATGCAATAAAAATTGCATTGAATAAAGAGCTGTGGAAACAGTAAAATTTCATTAAAATTAAATAATCTAATTCTAAAAAACAAAGAACAAATTATAAAAATAATAATTTATTTTATCTTTATTTTTTCTTACTTAATTGTATTTTTTCCAATTACACAAAAGATTCACTTTTATGAGATTTGCGTTCCAATTTTTTTCTCCTTCCCTCACTCTCCTTTACCCTCCCCAAGACAGCAAACTATATGATATAGATTATAAATGTACAATCACCTTAAACATTTTCATATTAGTCATGTTGTGAAAGAAGAATCAGAACAAAAGTGGAAAACCATAAGAAAGAAAAAAAAGTGAAAATAGTTTGCTTCAATTTGCATTCAGACTCCATAATTCTTTCTCTTGATGTGGATAGCATTTTCCACTTCCATCCAGTCTTTTGGAATTGGCTTAGATCATTGCATTGCTGTGAAGAGCAAAGTTGATTACTATTGCATAATGCTGCTATGATTGTGTACCATGTTCTCTCTGTCCTGCTCACTTCACTTAGCATGTAACGTTCATGTAAGTCTTTTCAGATTTTTCTGAAATCTGCCTGCTCATCATTTCTTATATTATATTCATACATTCACAATTTGTTCAGCCAATTTCTCCAATTGTTCTCTAATTGATGAGCATCCTCTCAATTTCCAATTCCTTGCCATCACAAAAAGAGCTGCTAGAAATATTTTTTGTATATGTGGGGGGTTTTGCCTTTGGGATAAGATCTAGCAATGGTATTGCTGAATCAAAGGGAATGCACAATTACACAGTTCTTTGGGCATAGTTCCAAATTGTTCTCCAGAATGATTGGATCAGTTCATAACTCCACCAACTATGTATTAGTGTTTCAGTTTTCCCACGTCCTCTTCAATATTTATCATTTTCTTTTTCTGTCATATTAGCCAATCTGATAGGTGACAGGAGGTACATCAAAGTTGTTTAATTTGCATTTTTCTAATCAATAGTGACAAATTTCATTAAAAAGAATGACAAATAAAATTTATGTGATGTAGCCAAAGCAGGCTTTAGGGCAAAGTTTACAATCTAAACTCTCACATCAATTAAGATAGAGAAAGAGCAGATCAATGAATCAATGAGTATGTTAACTAAAAATAAACTAGAAAAAATAAATTTTAAATCCCCAATTAAAATCAAAATAGGAATCTTGAAAATCAAAGAAGCAATTAATGAAATTGGAAGTAAGAAAACCATTGAAATAATAAATAAAAGTAAGAGCTGGTTTTATGGGAAAAGAAACACCAATAAAATGGATAAACCTTTGGTTAATTTGATTTAAAAAGAAAAGAAGAAAACCAAATTAGCAATATTAAAAATGAAAAGAGTGACTTCACCATCATGAAGAGGAAATTAAAGAAATTATTAGGAGTTATTTTGCCCTGTGTCAATATATCTTATGATCTGGGTAAAACGGATAAATATTTTACAGAAATATAAATCAACCAAATTAACAGGAGGAAATACAATGCTTAAATAATTTTACCTTAGAAAAAATATTGAATAAGTCATCAATGAGCTCCCTGAGAAGAAAATCTCCAGGACCAGGTGAATTCACAAGCAAATTCTACCAACCATTTAAAAATAATTAATTCTAAATACTACATAAATTATTTGGAAAAATAGAATCAGAGTTCTAAAAAATTCCTTTCACAACAGGTGTTGATACCTAAACTAGGAAGAGTAAAAACAAACAATATTATAAACTATTTTCCTTAATGAAAATTCTGTGATTTAATGATGCAATTTAATTGATGCAAAAGTTTTAAATAAAATGCTAGTAAGGAGATTATACTAGTATACCACCAAGATCATACACTATGACCAGGTGGAATTTATATGAGGAATTCAAGTTTGGTTTAATATTAGGAACAATAGGAGAGATGAAGGGAAGTAAAGAGGGAAAGAATTTAAAATTCAAAAAAAAATTTAAATGATTATTAAACATGCTTTTAATGTTATTGGGGAAAATATTATGCAAACAAAACAAAAGAAAAATCGGGACACCAATGCAATGTTGGTGAAGTTGTGATCTGATCCAACTATTCTGTAGAGCAATTTGGAACTATGCTCAAAGGGCTATGAAATTATGTATGCTTTTTAGCCCAAGTTTTCCTGAGTCCAGAGAAGGTGCCCTATTCACTGTGCCATCTAGCAGCCCCATTGTCTTTAACTTAGCAATAGTACTACTGTATCTGTATTCCAAAGATATTTTTAAGAAGAAAAATAAGGCAGGGAGGAGGAATTATATATACAAAAATATTTATAGCAGGTTTTTTTGTAGTGGCAAAGAATTTGAAATTGGGGGTATGCCCATCATTTAGGGAATGACAGAAAACTGTGGCATATGATTGTCATAGAATACTATTGTGCTATATAAATGATGAGCAGGATGCTTTTAGAAAAACTTGGAAAGACTTACATGAATTGATGCAAAATGAAGTGAGCAGAATCGGGAGAACAATGTACACAGTTACACTCAGATATCCTGAGTTCTAAGGACCTACCCAGTTCTGATATCCTGGATTTTAAGGGCCCTCCCAGCTCTGACCTCCTGGGTTCTAAGGGCCCTCCCTTAGATGATGATCCACTATGACTGACTTAGCTATTCTCAAAAATATAATGATCTAAGATAATTCTGAAGGACTTATGATGAAAAATGCCATCCATCTCCAGACAAAAAACTGATGAAGTCTGAATGCAGATGGAAATAAACTATTTTAAAGCTTTGCTTTTCTTAGGGCTTTTTGTCTGTGTTTTCTTTCACAACATGGCTAATATGGAAATTTGCTTTGCATGACTATGCATATATAACCTATTTCAAATTTCTTGCCTTCTCCATAATGAGGGAAGGGAGGAAAAGAGGGAATTTGCTATTCAAAACTTTAAAATAGGAATGTTTTATATTTTAACATATTTAACTTGTATTAGACTACCTGCCATCTGAGGGAGGGGGTGGGGAAAGGAGAGGAAAAGTTGGAACAGAAGGTTTTGCAAGGGTCAGTGTTGAAAAATTACCCATGCATAGTTTTGCAAATAAAAAGCTATAATAAAATAAGTAAGTAAATAAAATAGGAATGTTTGAAATAATTTTATGTATGTACTTGAAAAAATAAAAGATAATATTGTTTTAAAAAAAAATAGAATGGGAAGTATTGAAAGGTCCTTAGAACATAGGGTTTCAGAGCTGGGAGGAGCCTTAGAGTACAAAATGTAAGAGAAGGGAGGGATCTTAGAACACAGAATGTCAGAAGTGGGAAGGGTCTTAGGACACACACTTCCTCCCACCTCTAATCTTTTTTGTTCTAACATTCTTTGATGGGCTGTGTTATAGGCAAGAGATATTAAATATATTCTACTGAGACCCAGAGGGCAGAAACAGGAACAAGAGACAGAAGATGAAGGGAAGTAAATTTAGGCTTATGTAAGGAAAATGTTTTTAAAGCTTGGAGTGATCCCAAAATGGCACAGGAGATGGTGGGTTCTTCCTGATTTACTAGTATGGTTTTGTCTAGATGACCATAGATCCTTTCCATCTCTAAAATTCTGTGATTTAATGTTCTAAGTTTCTTTCCAATTCAGACATTCCATGTCCTAAGTTTCCTTCTCACTCTAACATTTTGTGTTCTAAAGCCTCTCCCAGGTCTGATATTTCTGTGTTTTAAGAACCTGCCCATTTTCTGAGTTCTAAGGGCCCTTCCAGCTCTGACCTCCTGGGTTCTAAGGGCCCTCTCAGCTCTGACCTCCTGGCTTCTAAGGGCCCTCCCAGCTCTGACCTCCTGGGTTCTAAGGGCCCTCCCAGCTCTGATCTCCTGGGTTCTAAGGGCCCTCCCAGCTCTGACATTTTGAATTCTAAGCCCCTTTCATTCCTAACATTTATGTTTCCAGATTTCTCACAGCTCTAACACTATATCTTTTGACATTCCTTCTGTCACACACAGGCCACAGACCTAAAATCAGAAAGGATCTTAGAGTCCATCTAATCCAACCGTCTTATTTTACGAACAGACTCAGAGGAATTAAGAACTTTGTCCAGCATCATCTGGGAAATATCACGCAGAGCTGAGATTGATATTCTCATCTAGAGCTCCTTCTACACACTGACTTGAATCCCCTAACTCGAGAACAAGTTCAAAATGGTAATGTAGAAAAGTTTCGCCATCTCTTCATCCATTCCCCTCCAGGGTTCAAGCCCTTTGTCCCATCTCCTGCCTGGATCCCTGGAGTGTCCTTCCCTTCCCACCTAAATCTTAAGTCTTTTAGGTAATCCTGTTTTTTTATTCGTCATCCAATTCATGGAATAACTAAATAAATGTTGATTGATTCATTCACTACTGATGCTGAAAAAAATGTCCTTTTTCTTCTGAATGAAAATGATCATTCACTTTGGGGAAGAGCCTTGGAAAAAGTACTTCCTGCCCTCATAAAGCTTTCATTTTATTGGGAAGGGAAAACAACACAAACATAAATTTGTGATTAAGGAGAGTAGTCCTCTTGGCCAATTTTTGCCAGCAGAGCATAGCCAGCATAATATAGTATGGAGAGTCTTGCACTTAAAATCAGGAAAATTCGGGTTCAAATTCTGCCTCAGACACTTACTAGCTAGGTGACTCTGGCTTAGTCACAATTTCTCTGGATCTCTGTTTACTTATAAAATAGGGGTGGGATAGATTCAGGTACCTATAAGATCCCTTCCAGCTCTGAGTTTATGATCCTGGGATAGGATCTGGTCTTTGACATCAAGCATTGGCCATTAAAATGATCAGGTTCCTTTAGCCAAAGTAATATGTGGATAGAAATGACTGGACTGCTGGGAGCTCCTGATTCCCTTGGGATTCCCATCCCATTCCCATCCCAAGGAAGTCTACTTGATCTGACCACCTGAAAGTTTTAACTGACTTGCTCATGGATGGAATATGTAGAGTTAGTAGTGCTTTATGCAGTGAGATCAGATTATTGAAAGCCATTGGGCTGAGTTAGTCTCATCTTCCCCCCCAACAGTCCCCTAAAGTCTGGCAAGTTGCATGCACGGAATTCAGCTAAGTGTGTGTTACTCTTCCCATCCCTAAAGATGGCCAAAATAAGAACATCGAGGATGAACAATGAATTCATCTTGTAGGTCAATTTCTGGAGGAGCATAGAGAAGTGAAGAGAAAAGAGGGGAGGGAAGGGCAAGGTGGAAAGGGAGGGAAGAGGAGAGAAGAAGAAAAGAGAGAAGAGAAAAGGGGAGGGAGAAAGGAGAGAAGAGATGGGGAAGAAAGAAGGGAAAGAGAGGAGAGAGAAAGGGAGGGAGAAAAAGGGGAAGGAGAGAAGAAATGAGGAAGAAAGAGAAGGAAGAAAGAAAGGAAAAGAGGGGAGAGGAAGAGGGATCCTAAAATCAAAGGGACCCAGTCAAAGCATTACTTAAAGGAAATGGAGATGTTTGGTATGAAGAAAAGAAGACTAGAAATGATATGATCCTTGCCTTCAAGGGTCTGAACAGCTGGCATGTGTAAGGAAGGTAAGCCTTTTATACTTCACTGAAGAAGGAAGAACAGTGAAGAGAGACAGATGTTAGCCCAGCGTATGGAAAATTTCACTGATTAGAGCTGTCAATCAATCAACAAGCATTTATTTATTACATTATGAGCAGCCAACAAGTACTTATTAAGCTCCTACCATAAGGTGTCGATCAACAAGCATTTATTAAGCACTTACTATGATCTGTCAATCGATAAAAAAGCATTTATTAATCACCTATTGTGTGCCAGACATCCTGCTAAACAGTAGCTAAGAAATGGGCATTCCAGGAATTCATGGTATCCTTTTTTGCTGGTCTTCAAGAGGAAGCTGCACCTACGTGTGCTGGGGTTGTTATCCAGGTACAGACTGCACTGTGAGGACTCTGAAGTACCTTTCAACTCAAATGCTATTTCTGACACTTCCTAGCTGTGTGACCTTGGACTTAAGCCCTTGATCTTGATTTGCTCCAATGCCCCTCATTGTACAGTTGTTGAAACTGGCCCCAGGAAGTGTTGAGTGACTTGCCTAGTATCACATAGGGAATGAGATTCAAACTTGGGGCATGGGACAAGGTCAGCATTTTCCCCACTGCCACGCTGTTCTCCAAAGGAGAGCTAACATACCTTACGACAGAATCAGGCACCCAAACACACTTTGAGATAACTAGAACATGGGGCTGATTTGAATAAGATGAAATATAATAGAGCTAAAAAGTAAAAAGTTTTAAAAATTGATTTCACAAAGACAAGATGGTAGGAAATATGGTTAGAGAGCTATTTGCCTGAAAAATATCTGGGAGTTTTAGTAGACTATTGGCTCAACTGGGGCAACTAAGTGGCATTTATAGAGCTCTAGTCATGGAATCCAGAGGACCTGAATTCAAATCAAATGCTCAGACATTTACTAGCTGTGTGATTCTGAGCAAATCACTTAACTCTGTTTGCCTCAGTTTCCTCATCTGTAAAATGAATTAGAGAAGGAAATGGCAAACAATTCCAGTACATTTGTCAAGAAAACCATTAACTCAATTTGAGTTGAGTCCTCTGGCCAACAGAATTTATCATCTTTCTCCCCAAACCTTCCTTTCTTCCTAATTTTCCTATCTTTCTATATAGCTTCCAAATAACCCAGATTCAAAACTTCAGTCATCTTATTCTTCTTTCTTCACCTCCTCCCAACTATATCTTATCAGTTGCTAATCTTGTTTATCCTTTGTCTTAAACTTCTCATAGCTGCCCCCTGCCCCTGCTGCCCTTGTCCAAGACCCCATTATCTCTCATCTGGCCTATTGTGATCATCTCCTGCCTCAGGAGTCTTCCCTTTTCAGTTCACTTACAATATGGATGTCCAGACCTGCTAGGCAGTGCAGTGGATAGAGCACCAGCCCTGAAGTCAGAAGGACCTGAGTTCAAATCCAGCCTCAGACACTTAACTCTTTCCTAGCTGTGTGACCCTGGGCAAGTCACTTAACCCCAATTGCCTCAGGAGGGGAAAAACAATATTGATGACCAAGTGGTATTCCCAAAGCAACTGCTCAAGAAATTTCAGTGGCTCCCTTTTGCTCAGATCTAAAATAGAACATCTGTCTGGCTTTAGCTTCCCTTTCCATGTCTATCTCTTTCTTCTATCAACTCTTCGGTTTCAAGCTAACTGATATTCTTACAATTTTCCATTAGATCCTTCAATCTCTTGATGAGTGCTTTTGCACAGGTTGTCCCTCACTCCTTGTAATGCCTTCCTTTCCCCACAGAATCCCCAGCTTCTTTGAAGGATCAGTTCAAGTGCAACCTCCATCATGAAGTCTATCCTCATCTCCCTATCACTAGTACCTTTCACATAAAATGAACCATTTTGACTTTATCTTGTATTCGCAAATTTATGTTTATGTTGTTTTTCCTTCCCAATAAAATGAAAGCTTCATGAGGGCAGGAAGGACTTCATTTCATCTATCTCTAGAGCTCAAGAAAATACCTGGACCAAAGCAGGCACTTAGTAATTGCTTGTTAAACTAATGAGGATGAATGGATGGGACTCCAAAAATAGCGTCATCTTAGGCTATAATAAAAAGACCTGTAGCTTTCAGGAATAAGGAGTCTTTTGCCCTGACTAGAATAACATTTGCTGTATTGTGGTCAGTTCTAAGTGCTGCTGTTCAATAAGGCTTTTGATTAACCAGATAAAGTCCAAAGGAAGGCAAGAACCAGAATGGGGAAGGGCCTCAAGTCCATGCCAGTGGGGATTAATGGAAGGAAGTGGCAATGTTTAACCTGAAGAAAAAATTAGTCTTCAGGGACATGGCACTTGCATTCAAATACTGGGAAGGCTGTCATGTGGAAGAAGGATTCAATTTGTTTTGTTTATCCCAGGGGGCAGAACCAGGGGCAAAAGGTGGAAGTTACCAAGAGGCCAATTTAAGGTTTATATAAGGGGGAAATGTCCTAACCAATTAAGCTGTCCACAAGTAGATGAACTGCCTTTGGAGGGAGAGAATTCTTTTTTCACTGGAGGTCTCAACACAGAAACTAGTGTCCACCTCTTGGGTGTGGTATAGTGAGGGTATGGGTTAGACTAGCTGGCCATCTAGATGATTCTGTAACCTTAGGACACAGAATGTCAAAGCTAAAAGGAACCTTGAATTATGAATTTAGAAGGGTTTTTGAATGTAGAATGTCAGAGCTAGAAGGGAGCATAGAACATAAAATGTCAGAGACAGAAGGAACCTTAAAACATAGAATGTTAAAGCAGGAAAGAATCATAAAACACAGACCATTAGAGCTAGAAAGAACCTTAGAGCTTTGAATATTAGAGTTGGAAAGGACCTTAGAATATAGGATGTTAGAGCTGGAAAGGATTTTAGAACATAGGATATTAGAACTGGAAAGGACCTTAGAATATAGAATGTTAGAGCTAGAAAAGATTTTAGAACATAGAATGTTAGAGCTGGAAAAGACTTTAGAACATAGGATATTAGAACTGGAAAGGACTTTAGATCATAGGATGTTAGAGCTGGAAAAGACTTTAGAACATAGGATGTTAGAGCTGGAAAGGACTTTAGAACATAGGATGTTAGAGCTGGAAAAGATTTTGGAACATAAGATATTAGACTTGGAAAGGACTTTAGAGCATAGGATGTTAGAACTGGAAAAGGCTTTAGAACATAGGATGTTAGAATTGGAAAAGACTTTAAAACATAGGATGTTAGAGCTGGAAAAGGCTTTAGAACATAGGATGTTAGAGCTGGAAAGGACTTTAGATCTTAAGATGTTAGAGCTGGAAAGCCTCATTATAATATTAAATAGCAGAGTTGGATGGGACTTTAGAACTTAAACTATCAGATAGGAAAAAACCCTTAGAAGAGAGAAGGTCAGAGCTACAAAAGCCCATAATGCTAGAGTTGGAAGGGGACTTGGAGACCGTCGGGTCCAACTTCCACATTTAATGGAAAAGAAAACAGAGCTAGAGGGAGAAATAGGTACATCCCAATTCAGCCGTCCCTCAGTGGTACACTTTGTAGGAGGACAGTCTCATCCACCACTCTATGCTACTTCATCCACGCCATTTGTGATTTTTTCATAGGATCCAGAAAATCATATTGGAGAAAATGTGGGGAGTAGGGAGCCCAGTTCAGGTGTGTGTGTTGGGGGGGAGACCCTGGAGGAACAGACACACACACACACACACACACACACACACAAGTACACACACAAGCACATACCAGAAGAAAGCTGTTTCTATTTCCTGAGATGCCCACCCGCTTTTATGACCATAAGTGGATTTGTAACAAGCATTGCAGCCGCATATAAGGCATTCAGACATGGAGACAATTTTACTAGATAATAGACTATCGTGCAGGATACAATTTAAATTAAAAAATGCAATTTTCACCTTGAAATGAACAAATGATTACAATTTCTATACAAATTAAGGCATTCAGCCTCTCTTTCAGTAGTGCCACCAGTCCATGAAATATGACATAATTACCATGAAATACATTTTCAAATATTTTGATTTTTGTCCGCCGCCTTTTAAAAAACATAGGCCGCCTTCTCAGGGCTGGGGTGAGTGTGTTGGCATTTCCCACCTTCTGGGAAAAACACATTAAAAAGCAAAGAGGAACTGACCAGAGATGAAGCTCTACCCCCCACCCCTTTGTTCCCCAGTCCCTGAAACCTCTGAGCCCCCACCTACCCAATAGCTCTCGCTATTCCCCTCCCTCCACTCTGGAGATAAAAGAAAAAAAAAAAAAAAAAAAGGCAGACATAGAAAGAGAAAAGAGGGAGGGAGAAATGGAGGGAGAGGACGCAAGCCACCAGCTCCAAAGCCTGGAGATTTATCTAAATTATTACGCTTATCTGAAGAATCACATCTGTTGGTTATCTTCCCGCCCTCCCCCCACCCGACCAACCCTCTGTCCCCTTCCTCTCTGAAAATGGCTTCCCCCTCATCTCCACCTCCCCCCTTTTTTTCCCCACTTGTGCTTTTATTTTTAAATTATTTTCTCATTCCCTCATATTTTTACGGCAGGAGAAGAAAGGGGGTCTTGGCAGCCACCAGCTCCATGCTCCAGCTCCAGGAATTATATATGCGCATATGAAACTTTGGGACTCAGAAGAAGTGTGGAGGAGAGAGGCTGAGCCAGTCTGCCAAGGTCTGCAATGCAGGGGTATGGATGCTCTGCCCCCAAATCTCTTCACTGGCAGACATCCCACATTATTGAGGCATTGGTTAAGCATTGTCTTTCAAAATATAGAAATAGACTGATTGAATTTTAAGTGTGAAAGGGATCTTAAAATATAGGATGTCAGAGCTGGGAGCGCCCTTAGAACCCAGGAGGTCAGAGCTGGGAGGGCTCCTAGAACACGGGATGTCAGGTCTGTGAGGGCCCTTAGAACACAGTTCAAGACATCACCAAGTGAAATATTATAAAGAGAGAAGAGAGGCCAGTCCAGAGTCTTAGAGAACCTCCCCATTCCTGCCCACAAAATGAGAAAAGGGAGCTCTTGGTGATGTCTTGAATGCCTACAGGTTCAATGATCATTTCTGTGCTGATGACTATCAGACCTCTTCACCCTGCCCTGATTCTCTCCTGATCTTCAGTCTCACATGACCAGTTGCCTGTTAGACAACTTGACCTGGTTGTCATGTAGAATTCTTAAATCCAACATGGCCAAGTCTGGATTCATTATCTCCCCTACACTCACACTTCCTTTTCCCTTAATTCCCTTAACTCTGACAATACCATCATCCTATCTCCCAGTTATCAAGACTCTCAACCAAGGTTTCATCCTTGATTCCTCATTTTCTCTTTCCTCCATGCCCAATCAGTCAATCAATCAATAAGTATTTATTAAGTGCTTACTATATGTTATGCACTGTACTACACAGGGAGGATTTGTAAAAAGGGTCAATTCCTCACACCTTTCAGATTGGCTAATATGAGAGGAAAAAAATGTTGGAGAGAATGTGGGAAAACTGGCCACTAATGCATTGTTGGTAGAATTATGAACTGATCCAACCGTTCTGGAGAGCAATTTGGAACTATGCTCAAAAAGTTATCAAACTGGGCATACCCTTTGATCCAGCAGTGTCTGTATCTCAAGAGATCATAAAAGAGGGAAATGGACCCACACGTACAAAAATATTTATAGCAGCTTTTTTGTGGTGACAAAGAATTAGAAGTTGAGGCAATGTTCAACAATTGGGGAATATCAGAACAAGTTGTGATAATGAATATGATGAATTACTATTGTACTATAAGAGATGATGAGCAGAGAGGTGTTGGACAATTCTGGAAAGACTTACATGAACTGTTGCAAAGTGAAGTGAGTCGAACCAGGAGATCATTGTACATGGCAACAGTCACTTTGCAATGAACAACTGTGATAGACTTAGGTTTTCTCGGCCATATAATAATCCAAGACAATTCCAAAAGACTCATGATGGCAAATACTATTTGTTTTATGTTTTCTTTCACAACATGACTTCTATGGAAATGTTCTGTATAACATGTGCCTTATCAGTAGGAAGGGGAGAGGAGAGAGGAAAGGAGAAAATTGGGAACTCAAAGTTTTAAAAATAAATGTAAAAAAAAAATTTAAAGAAAGAAAATTCTATCCACATCCAGAAAAAGAACGGTGGAGTCTGAATGCAGATTAATGCAGACTATTTTCACCTTTTTAAATTTTTTTTTCCTTTCTCTTGATTTTTCTCTTTGTTATGATTCTTTTTTTACAACATAACTAAATATGTTTAACATGATTGTATACTGATAACCTATATCAGATTACTTGCTATCTTGGGAAGGGAAGGGAATGAGAGAGAAAAATTTGGAGCTCAAAATCCTTTTTTTTTAGTCATTTGCAAAGGATTTATTTATTTTAGTTTTTCAAACTCCTACAAACCATTTTATATAGTTATTTTTTTAAATAATAGCTTTTCATTTTCAAAATACATGCAAAGGTAGTTTTCAACACTCACTCTTGCAAAACCTTGTGTTCCAAATTTTTCTCCCTCCCTTCTCCCTACCTCCTCCCTTAGAAAGCAAGTAATCCAATTTTTGTTAAACGTGTGCAGTTCTTCTATTCATATTTATACAATTATCTGGCTGCATAAGAAAAATCAGGTCAAAAAGGAAAAAAGTGAGAAAAAAAGCAAACAACTATTAAAAAGAATGAAAATACTATGTTATGAGCCATACTCAGTCCCCATAATCTTCTCTCTGGGTGTAGATAGTTCTCTCCATCACAAGTCTATTGAAATTGGCCTGAATCATCTTATTGTTGAAAAGATCCACGTTCATCAGAACTAATCTTTGTATAATCTTAGTGTTGCTGTGTACAATGTTCTTTTGGTTCTACTCATTTCATTCAGCATCAGTTCATGTGAGTCTCTCCAGCCCTCTCTGAAATCATCCTGCTGATTATTTCTTACAGAACAATAATATTCCATAACATTCATATGCCACTATTTATTCAGCCATTCTCCATCTTATGAGCATCCATTCAGTTTCCAGTTCTTTCCCATTACAAAAAGTGCTGCTATAAACATTTTTGCACATGAGTCCTTTTCCTTTTTTTTTATGATCTTTTTCAGATACAGGCCCAGTCGAGACACTGCTGGATTAAAAAGTTTGATTCTTTTGGTCCTTTGGGTATAGTTCCAAACTGTGGAATTCAAAATCTTACAAATATGAATGTAGAAAACTATCTTTACATGCTTTTTGGGGGGGGAGGGGATACTATTAAATAGGAAAAAATAAAATAAAACACCAAAAGGGTCACAAAACAATTCCTGCCCTCAAGGAGCTTACAATCTAATGGGGCAGATAACATATAAATGAAAGAAGCTATATTTAGGATAAATAGGGAATAATTAATGGAAGAAGGGCACCAGAATGGAGAGGTATTGGGAAATTCTCCCCTGAAATTTAGGGCTTAAGAGAACCCTTAAAAGTTAGTAGTTGAAGTGGAGGAAGGAAGAGTATCCCAGCCAGAAAAAATGCCTAGAACCAAGAGAGATCTATGAAGACTCCTAGTTTGAGGGCAGGAATCAGGAAGGAGAGAAAAACTGAGAACCACATACCCAACTCATTGAGGAAGGAAGGGAGTGAGCTGGGGGATTGGTAGACAAAAGTTAGCAGGTTCTGAAGGGAGTCGATATGAAGAACATGAATGTCAAAGGAAAAGTCCCTGAATGATGGAGGTGGAGGGAGAACTTGGAAGTGGAAGTTTCTAAGTCCCAACAATTCTACATTCATACCTTCATGAAGAGTCTCCTTCTCTTCTCTGACATGGCCGCCATGCTGGTTCAAGCCCTCCTCACCTCAAACATGGATTATTTCATCAGCCTGCGGTTGGGTGTCTCTCCCATCTCCAGCCTGTTCTACACTCAGCTGTCAAAGTGATTCATATCACACACCATCCCTCACTCAGTAGTCTCCAGTGGCTCCCTATTACCTCTGGGATCAATATGAAATTCACTGTTTGGCTTTTAAGGTTCTCCGAAAGCTGGATCCTTCCTGCCTTTCCAGTATTCCAATGCCTTACTCTCCTCCAGTGATCCTGACCTCTTTGCTGTTCCTCAAATAATCTCCCCACTCAAGGCATTTCCTCTGACTGTTTCCTCGACCTGGAATGCTCTCCCTCCTCACCTCTGATCTCTGATTTTCCTGACTTTTTTCAGGTCTTAGCTCACACCTTCTACAAGAAAGAAGCCTTTCCCAGTCCTCCCTAACCTCAGTGCCTTCCCTTTGTTGGTTGCTTCTCATGTATCTTGTCTACATCCTGTCTGATTTACTATCCATCTTATTTTTACAGTTGTTTACAGGTAGTCTCCTTCTTTGGACTGTAAGCTCCTTAAGGTGAGGGACTGGGTTTTCTCTTTCTTTGTACTCCTGATGATTAACACAATGTCTAGCATTGTTATCTAGTGTTTAATAAATGCTTACTAGACTAGAGAGTCATTGAATGATAGTATGAGGAGAGTGTCCAGTGCTATGGGCAGCCTTCTATAGTAACCATCTTGCCACTGCTTTAGTGAGAGACACACATGGTCAGGTGGGCTAAGATATTTTAGTCCTGGATCTTTCTGCTATCTCCAAGGGATTTCCTGGGCAGGAAGAGGAGCAAGGAAGAGGCTGCTGGGAATGGGGATGGGATAGAAAGGACGCTGAATCAGAGCCTTAGGGAAAGCAGACTGGTAAGATGCCCACTTCACCTTTCCAAGGAAGCCTTCCTTCTCCCCATAAGTCCTAGTGCCTTCCCTCTGTTAATTATTTCCAATTTTTCTATGTTTTATAAACATAGCTTGTTTATAACCCATAGTTGTGAGTCTCCTCTTTTTGCCTTTTTCTGTGTTTCCAGTGCTTGGCATCCTGCCTGGCACATCGTAGGTACTTAATAAATGATTGATGATTTAATTGTACTGGGGCCATCTCCAGTCCAGATCTAAACCTGGCCACTGGACCTAGATGGCTCTGGAGGGGAAAGAGAAACAACTCAAATCCAATTCCTTTGCATTTCATGGCATCAACTCCCTGATGTCCTGGTCCTCTTTGAGACTGAAGGACAAACGACAACATTGGGGATGGGAAAATCAGCTTGCCTCTCTTATCTCAGTATTCTTATCTGCAAAATGGGAACATTCATATTCCCCCCTTCACAGGATGGTTGGAAGGAAAGTCTTTTGAAATCCTTAAAATATTATGGAAATTAAAAAAAAAAACCAGGGAATTGATTTCTGCTATATTGATAAGGAAATCACCAGTGGAGGTCAGAACCTTTTCCGGTTATTCATGGTCTTACAGAGCTGCCTAGGGCATTGAGAGGTTAAATTAATTTGCCTGAAGTCCCACACTCCATGTGTTATAGACAACACTTACACCCAAGTCTTCTTGATTTCAAGGTCGGCTCCACCATCTTGAGTCTCTACAACTGAGATGGGATTATTTTTCTATGTGTAAAATGGAAGAGAAAAGACTGGGGATGGGTCGGATAATTTTCTTTAAAGATTTGAAGGATTGTCTTGTAGAAAAAGGGTTGAACCTGATTCTGGTTGGCCCAGAGGAAAGTATCAGTAACCATGGGTAGATGGGGCAAAGAGGCAGATTTAGGTTTGACACAGGAAACACTTTGGAGCTGTCAGAGGTAGGGAGCTTCCCTTCTTTGGAGGTCTTTAAGGAAAGGCTGGATGGCTAACTATCAGGTTCATTAGGATGTGAGTCCCTTCCAAGGATGAATCCTGAGATACTTTCCAGCTCTCAATTCCCATGCTCTGAAATCAAGACCTCCTAAAGAAAGTCATCTTGACCCTCTCTTCTCCTCCCCATTAATGCTCAAAGAGGACTTCAGAAAGAGAAAGGGAACAATTATTTATTAAGTTCCTCCTATGTGCCAGGCACTGTACTAAGTGCTTTACAAATATTATCTCCTTTGATTCTCTCCTCAAAATCACCCTGGGAGGTGGATGCTATTATTATCTTCATTTACAGATGAGAAAACTGAGGCAGACCTTGTTAAAGGGTCACACAGCTAATAAGCATTGGAGATTAGATTTGAATTCAGGTCTTATCTACACTATCATCTAGTTGTCAAAATTTTCCTGTCCTCAGGCATGAGTATAAGAAGGACAGATGGGCATCAGGTCTACGCTTAAGCTATGTCTACACAGTCCAAAGTGTCTACATATATATTTAATCATTTCACTTGTGTCCAACACTTCCTGACTTCATTTGAGGTTTTCTTGGCAGAGATATTGATTTGCTATTTCCTTCTCCCGCTCATTTTACAAATGAGGAAACTGAGGGAAATAGGCCTAAGTGACTTGCCCAGGATCAAGTAGCTAGTGTCTGAGGTGAGTTGCTACAAAGACTCATGGAAGTAATCCCATTGTTAGAATTCCTTCTTATGGCTCTTTCATAAGGGATTCCTCTTTCTTTCTTTCTTTTTCCTTCTTTCCTTCTTTCCTTCTTTCCTTCTTTCCTTCTTTCCTTCTTTCTTTCTTTCTTTCTTTCTTTCTTTCTTTCTTTCTTTCTTTCTTTCTTTTTCCTGTGGCAATTGGGCTTAAGTGACTTGCCCAGAGTCATACAGCTAGGAAATGTTAAGTGTCTGAGGCCAGATTTGAACTCAGGTCCTCCTGACTTCAGGGCTGGTGTTCTATCCACTGCACCGTCTAGCTGTCCCTCATAAATCATAACTGATTACTAACATTTGCATCTGTCTACTTAATATTAATGAGCAGCTAGATGACATAGTGGGCAGAGCACTGCACTTGGAGTCAGGAGGACTCATCTTCCTGAGTTCAAATCTGACTTCAGATACTTACTAGCTATATGATCCTGGGTAAGTCACTTTACCCTTTTTTGCCCCGGTTTCCTTATCTGTAAAATGAGCTGGAGAAGGAAACAGCAAACTACTCAGTATCTCTGACAAGAAAACCCCAAGGGTGTCCCAGAGAATTTGAACAACTCAACAACAATTAAATAAATAATAATTTGCTTTATAGGCAATAAGGGAGTTAGTATATGTAAAGTTATCCCCATTTTATGGCTGAGAAAACTAAAGGCTTATAAAGTGACTTTCTTAAGATCACACAGCTCATGTGTGGCTACTGGGGCTTGAACCTAGGTCTTTTAGCACTGGTTCCAAATTACTGTTCTATGGGAAATGATAAGCAAGATGCTATCAGAAAAAAAAAAATTGAAAAGTCCTCCATGAACTCAAGCAGAGTGAAACGTACTGTATACAAAGCAACAGTAATGTTCTGGGGGACCAGCTATAAATGACTTTCCTATTCTCAGCAGTACCATGATCCACAACTACAATGAGACATCATAAATCCTATGATAAAAAAAAATTCTATCCATACCCAGAGAAGAAGCTGATTGTATCTGAATATGGATTGAAGCATTCTCTCTTTCTGTCTCTGTCTCTCTGTCTCTCTGTGTCTCTGTCTCTCTGTCTCTTTGTCTCTGTCTCTCCCTGTCTCTCTTTCTCTTTCTGTCTCTGACTCTCTCTCTCTCTTTAACTTTATTTTTCTTAAGGATTTTTATTTTCATTAGTGGGAGATCTATGTTTTCTTTGTCACAACATGACTATTGTGGAAATCTTTTACTTAATAACTTCACTGTATTTTCTTAATTGTGGATGGGGAGAAGGAAGAGAAAGTAGAACTCAAAATTTTTAAAAACATGTAAAAAATTTGTTTTAAATGTAACTGGGGGAAAATGTTAAATAATAAATCAAATACATTAAAAAACCAGTTTCCAGTGATCTTGCATGCTATACCATGTTTCTATTAGGACATTCCCTTCCACTCCATAAAACTGAGAGCTTCTTTCGAGTGGGAACTGTGCTTCTCCCCCGTTAGAGATTGTGTTCCCTGATCCATAGTTGGTCTCCTACCAGACCAGGAATTCCCTGAGGGAAGGATCCTCATCTCTCCCTTCTTTGGTGGTAGCCAATCAACCTCTCTCCCCCCAAGACAAGTTATGGAGCTGTGCATTCCCAGGTAGGAAGGGGCAATATGGAATAAAAGGAAGTTTTCCCACTCCCTAGTGAAGAGCTAGATTACCACTCTACCCTAATGATCTGCTTCACTTGGACAAGTCCCTCCCTCGGCCTCAGCTTCTTCATCTGTAAATTGAGACTGAAAGATTGTGGCCTCTGAGTCCTTTCCAGGACCAGATCTGGGTCAGGGAAGACTCAAAGTCCATCCAAAGGAGAGGTGGAAAATATTTGGATTAAGGCTCTTCCCCTATTCCTATAATGCTTCGAGCTGGAAGGACCCTTAGAGATTGTTGAGTTCCTATTTACAGATGAGGAAACTGAGACCCAGAGAGGAAATTATTTTCCCAAGATTACACGACCAATAAGCGTCAGAGACAGGATTTGAACCACCTCCTCACCCCCAGAGTAACTCACCTTCTCCCTTAGCCCATAGCTGTAACCGATTAACATTAGGGACCCGGAGAAAAGTACTTTTAGGCAAAAGGATCAGGAACATCTGGTTCTCATTATAGGGTACAGGGTTGGGGGAAGAGGCTGTAGAAGCGAGGAGGCTAAATGAGTTTCAGAAACACCTCAGCTGGATCCTGGAAGGGGGGGATGGAGGGGGAGACCTGGGGCAAGGAGACAGGCAGGAAGGTAGAATCAAGATTGGCCATAGAGAACAGGCCCAGAGCCTGATGGAGCGCAGGGCTGGGGATTATGAAATTAGTTCGGGAGGCCTACCTCTATCAGAGGCTGGCCAATGTGGCTCCAGGGCCTGCAGCCCCGAAGAGGTCCCGGCTGTAGCCCCCCCTGGGGATGGGGATGGGGATGCTGGTGGATGAGAGGGTTATGGGAAATGTGGTTTGGTTTAAGGGCCAGCCTGTTGAACAGGTCAAATCAAATTCAGCTTGACATTCCAGGCCCGTCACGGGCGGCAAGGTGAGGGAGTGGGGCCAAAGTCAATAGCTACAGGCTGAAGAACTGAGGTCAGAAACCCCTCTTCTCCCCACCCCCCCAAAGTGGTCATCAATGTCCCTTCCTGAGGGAGGGCTCTGTCCCCTGCTCTGAAAGGTAACTGTGTGTTTTTGCTTTAGTCATCCATTTTACCTTTAGCCAGAGCCTCGTTTAGGTACAAAAAGGTCCAAGGTTCTTCCTGTTTCTGCCCCTTGCTGGCTGATTATCAGCCAAGTATTCTTCCTTTCTCTCTGGGCCGGGGCTTCTTCATCTGTATAATGAGGAGCTTGGACTAGGCCCTTTCCAGCTCTGACACTCAGCAGGTCGGTGACACTGGGTGCCCAGCCCTGAATGCACACCCCCTCCCCAGAACGGGGTAGCTGGACATCATACACATGAGACCTTTGAGCAACAATCCCAGGTCATCCATGCCAAGGGCCAAGGGAAGACTCAGACAGCCTGGAACAGTGAGAAGTGGGTGCCTTGTAATGGGGAAAATCCTAGGCTGGGAGGCAAAAGGCTAGAGACCATGTCTGGGCTTATGGTCTTGGCTAAGCTGGCCAAAGTTCCCTCTTCTTGGTTTCCTCACCTACAACATGAAAGAATTGGACTAGACGATTTCTAAGATAGTTTCCAAATCTGGCAGTCGGTGCCTGGGATCTCCCTCAATCAGCTCCAACATCCTGTGTTCTAAGTCCCCTCCCAGCTCTGACCTTCTGGGTTCTAAGGCCCGCCCCCCAGCTCTGACATCCTGGGTTCTAAGGGCCCTCCCAGCTCTGACCTCCTGGGTTCTAAGGGCCCTCCTGGCTCTGACATCCCATGTTCTGAATTCACTCTTTGCCCATCAGTGACTGAAAACAGAAATATAAGGAATAAATAACACTTTCGCAAGCAGATATACTATGCTTTTAGTAGATGACAGATTTTACGCAAAGAACATGTTCATAAAATTAGAAATCAAGGATATCTGAAGCCTTCTTTCCCTTAGTCCAGGAAGGGTTCCTATAGGAAATAGAACAGGAGAAGCTTGGAGGAAAGGCAAAGAAGAGGAAGGAAGGACCCAGATTGTGGCCTCCAAGTCAGGGAGAGACCTCATGTAGGTGACCAACCACAATCCTCTTCTGTGGCCCGGAAAGATCTAAAAGCTGCGTCTAACTTAACTATTTCTCTGATGGAGGAATGTCTGTGCTTCCTATAACAGGTCACCCCTCATCAACACCTGACTTAAACCTCCAGGGCAGGAACTAAAGGACTTTCCTCCACTACAGGTATCATTGGTCCACTTACAGTTGACCAAAGTTTTGTTGGAACAGAGGTTTAAGTTGACTTATGACTGATGACTGTGAAGACTGATGACAATGAGACTGATGAAGTGAAAGTGATGAAGATAGTACTGGGGAGAAGATTTCCTCATCATAGTCCTCCCCAGCTCAAGGAGCATTAGTGACTCCCTATTATTGACAAATTTTCTTTTTTTTTTTAATTATAGCTTTTTCTTTTCTTTTTTAAAAGCTTTTTAGTTTGAAAACATATGCATGGATAATTTTTCAACATTGACCCTTGCATAACTTTTGCTTCATATTTTCCCATTCTTTCCCCCAAATGGCAATAGCTTTTTATTTTCAAAATATATACATGGATCATTTTTGACATTTACCCCTGCAAAACCTTGCATTCTAAATTTTTTCCCTCCTTCCCCCCCACTCCCTCCTTTAGTCGGTAAGTGATCCAATATAGGTTAAACATGTTATTCCCAAGTTTTAATATCAGTTTCTTCTGGCATTTAATTTCTTTTACAACCTACTCCTAGTCTATCTGTCCAGAACTGACCTATATCATCTTAGTTTGGGCTAGCATGGCTCATTTATTGCTGTTTGCACACAGCATTTATTTTCTGCTTCTTGTGATTTTGTCTCCCATGCTGGGATTGCCCTCCCTTCCCTTCTACCCCATTAAATCCCTATCTTTCCCTGAAACACAGTTTAGGTGCCATCTTCTACAGGAAACCCTTCCTAATCCCCTTAGTTATTAGTGTCCTCCCACAATTCACACATTGTGAAATTCTTTTTATTGACTATATTTATATGGGTATGTATTGTTTCCCCCAGAAAGATATCAGTTCCTTTGAGGGGATTTTTTATTGATCTATCCTCAATCTTTAGCACAGACCTTGGCACACAGTAGGTACTTCATAAATGCTCTTGATATTATGTGGGTATCTATTGTTTCAACCAGAAAGATATCAGTTCCTTTAAGGGGATTTCTTGTCTATCTATCCTCAATCTCTTTTACAGAGCCTGGTACACAGTAGGTACTTCATAAATGCTTGGGACTGTTTGTGTTGAACAGAGATAATGATGTGACAGTGATCATGATGGAATTAATAGAGATTGGGATGATTGGGATGAAGGTAGTAATGCTAAGGATGGGATCTTCATTGATCTCAAAGCCCAGGATCTCAGAATTGGAAGAGATCTGAGAGGTCCTGGGGTTCAACCCACATCACAGATATGAGATCTATCTATGGCATCCGTGAACAGCAAGCATCCTTCTTCAACTTGAGGTGGACGGAGTGTTCAGGGAAGACCAGCCCTTCTCAAGAGGACATTCAGGGAGGACCAGTCCTTCTGTGGAGGGGACTGCTCAGGGAAGACCAGCCCTTCAGTGGAGGGGACACTCAGGGAGGACCAGCCCTTCTATGGAGGGGACACTTGGGGAGGACCAGCCTTTCTGTGGAGGGGACACTTGGGGAGGACCAGCCCTTCTGTGGAGGGGACACTCGGGGAGGACCAGCCCTTCCCTGGACGGGACGCTCAGGGAGGACCAGCCCTTCTGGCATAAGCTCCAATCCTTTTTCAGGCTTTAATGTCCACCAGTGGTTCCAAGGAGCTGTAACACACTCAGTGACCACATATTGGCGGAAATCCTCTCAGCAGATGGGCTACACAAGGTTAAGAGTAACCTCACCCCATCGGCGAGTTAGGGATGTCTCCCCCCACATGTGGAGATTTCCCCCAGTGGGTTGGGCAGACGAGAATCATTTGTGGCTCTGGTTATGTGGTCGACTGCCGTAGGCCATGTGCGACACATAAAGCTTGGTTTGGCATCCAAGACCCCCCAGCCACGGCATCTCGGGCCACCTTCACTTGTCCTGAGTTTTGTCCTGCCGCTGGGCTTGGATGACTCAGGAGGAGAGAGTGGGGCTGACTCTGCCGTTCTGCTCACTTAAATCCCAGTCACGACATCACCTGTGAGATCATTGCTCCTCTTCAAAAAGGAAGGACAAAGAACAGCAACTGCTAATGAGAAACTCACCGCTCTTTCAGACACATTTGGAAAAGTTTAAATGGAGGGGGAATCAAGGACTGAGTTAGACTCCCCTCTCTGATACTTATTATTTCTATGACTTTAGTCAAGTAACAACAGACATTAATAATTGTTATCATTAATCTTGTATCTAGCATTTAGATAACTTGTATCCTATGCCAGACACTGTGCTAAGCACTTAAAAATATTATCTCATTTGATCCTTTCACAGCAACCCCGGGAGGTATCCTGTTATTATCCCCATTTTACAATGGAGGAAACTGAGGCAAGCAGAGATTAAAATTTCTTGCCCAGATGGAAAATACCAATTACATCCTGAGAGAGAACTATGGAGACTGACTGTGGATTGAAGCACAGTATTTTCAGCTCTTTGTTTTTTTCTTTCTCATATATTTTTTTCTTTTGGCCTGATTTTTCTTACATAACATGACAAATAAGGAAATATGTTTTAAAAGATTGTACAAATTTAACCTATATCTGATTTAACCTATATCTGATGGCTGACTGTTTTGAGGAGTGGGGACATAAGGAAGAGAGAAAGAAAAATTTAGAACACAAAATTTACAAAATAAATTTACAAAAATTTTATGTTGAAAACTATCTTTAGATGTATTTGGAAAAATAAAATATTATGGAAAACATTACAAATAAAATGAAATGATTTGCACAGGGTCACAGAGCTAGTAAGTGTCTGAGGTCAGATTTGAACTCAGACTTTCCTGACTCCAAACTTAGCACTCTCTCCATGGAATCATTTAACTGTCTTATAAAACAATCATAATGACAATATCAATTATAACTGGTATTTAAAGATTTCTTAAGGGCTTATAAGTTATTTAATATACATTATCTCACAACTCCCCTATCTGATAAATGCTGTAGCTCAGATTATATAGTCATTTCATAAATGAGGAAACTGAGGCCCAGAACAATTAATGGATCTGCCCAGGGCTATCCAGCTAGCAAGTGTTGGAGATGGGATTTGAACTCATTTCCCTGGATTCCAAATCAAAGCCTTTTCCATTATCCTACTTCATTTTAATGTGTAAAATTAGGGGACCAGATTAGATGGCCTCTAAAATTCCTTTTAATCCCGAATCCTGTAGTTTTCCCCTTATATTGAGCATCAAATTTTCTCTGTTATTTCCCTCTTCTTGTCTTTCTACTTCTTCTTTTGGGTGGCTAGGTGGCACAGCGGACAGAACTAAAGTCATCAAGATTCATCTTCCTGAGTTCAAATCTGGCCTCAGACATTTATTGGCTGTGTGAGCCTGGGTAGTCACTTAGCTTTGTCTGCCTCAGTTTTCCCCATCTGTAAAATGAGCCAAAGAAGGAAATGGTGAACCACTTCAGTGACTTTGCCAAGAAAGCTCCAAATAAAGTCACAACTAAAAATGAGTGAACATAACAACTCCTTCCCTTTCTTCTTAGTTCTGTCTTTTAGGGCCACACAGAACACATTTAGTCACTTTTCCACGTGACAGTCCCCCAAATGCTTCAAGACAGACATACAGCCATGGTGACATTTGGAATAATGGTGCAGAAGGTGATGGGAATCTTGTCCTTCAAAAAAAAGAAAAAGAAAAAGAAAGAAATCTTGTCCTTTAGACCTTGGGATTTGCACATAATCTCTTGGTCATTAAACAGTTAAGTACGTACCTGGGCTCCTGGGTAGGTCAGAGTTGATGGCAAAGGTTATGACAATGACCAACGATGGCCCCGTTTAGGAGTTGAGTTGGACACCACATGTTATCTTGATCTTGGATGTATGGCCATAGAAATGTGAAATAATCAGTAATCGTCAGCTTCCCCATTGTTGCCCATAATCAGTGTCCTAGGCTTCCGAATGTTCCCCAAAATGACCTTCATTTTGACTATTTGTTCCGAGTGTGCTGACTGGAGATCTCATTATGACAATCTGCCGGTCCCGTTCAAATCCAGCCTCCCTGTATCTCTCCAGGTACATCCAGAGGGCACCCCATCCAACAGTGCTCTGGTTCAGAATCAGCCATAGGATGAACACAAAGGCAGTAAAAGCTACATCCGCAACCCCTTCTCTCGGACACGTCTTGTCAGAGCTTATGGGCCCCTGCAATCAGTGGTCGTGGGCCCTGGAACCAAATCCCAAGAGAAATCGGGATCTTCCAGATCAGAAAGCAGTTAAGAAGCGCCAGGAGTCCATCAGGTGCCACTGCCTCCTCTTTCAGCATAAAGGAAATCTGGGGCCCACCAGAGGCACATTAGCCCCATCTCTCCAGTTTTGTGCCCACCCTGTGCCCTCCTACCAGCCTTTCTGGGAGAGTGGGAAGGGAAATGGGATCATAGACTCATTGACTCCCCAAGATATCACAGTATCCAGTAAGGTTCTAGTACTGGAAAAGGTTCTAGATTTGGAATCATAGCCGTGACTTCACAGTTCTAGAGCTAGAAAGGATCTCAAAGGTCATCCACTACAACCCTCTTTTTTACAGATGGGGAAACTGAGGCTCAGAGCAGTTTGAGTGACTTACCCACAGTCACATAGGAAGTAGGTGTCAGAATTTGGGACCTCTTAATACAAAGCCAGTTTTCTCTCCACCCTACTGAGGTCAGAGAATGGCTGGGGCACTCACTATGTCATTGGCAAGTTAATTCACTCTTCTGGATCTCAGGCTCCTCCTCTCCTAAATGAAGGAGTTGGGGTCTCCCTCCAAGCCCCCTGCTGGCTCTGCACCCCACGATTCTCTGACCTCT